>NC_083096.1:87175416-88448333 GCF_949774975.1 Lagenorhynchus albirostris
AGACTGCTTGGAGGAAGATTTACGTGACTCTGCAGACTCCTTCGGCTGTGCCAGCTCTGGGGGAGTCGGGGGCACACGGTGTTAGGTGACTTTCTTCCTTGGCTCTTTGCTGTAGGTCCAGGCAGCTACAGCAGCAGCAGCCATTCCTACTCTCATATAGAGCTTCCAGAATGCCGGGGAGTCTCCTGCTGGTAACAACACGGAATTTATGAATTTCTTGCAACTAGTGAAGAGAAGGCTGGAAGCCCTGCTGGCTAGAGCAGTCAAGACTTAAAGGAGGGAGCGACTTCCCTGGCGGTCCAGTGGTTAAGACTTTGCCTTCCAATGCAGGGGGTGCGGGTTCAATCCCTGTCGGGGAGCTAAGATCCCACATGCCTCCTGGCCAAAAAAGAAAACATAAAACAGAAGCAATATTGTAACAAATTCAATAAAGACTTTAAAAATGGTCACATCAAAAAAACCCCACAAAATTGGGCTTCCCTGGTGGCGCAGTGGTTGAGAGTCCGCCTGCCGATGCAGGGGACACGGGTTCGTGCCCCGGTCCGGGAAGATCCCACATGCCGCGGAGCGGCTGGGCCCGTGAGCCATGGCCGCTGAGCCTGCGCGTCCGGAGCCTGTGCTCCGCAACGGGAGAGGCCACAACAGTGAGAGGCCCGCGTACCGCAAAAAAAAAAAAAAAAAACCAAAAAAAACCAAAACACAAAATCTTTAAAAAAACAAAAGAAAGACTTGAAGGAAGCTGCTCCCAGAACCTTTGGGCCCAAGGTAACTGCAGAGTTTAAAGTCAAGTAATGGATGCCTCACTGCCTACATGTGCTATGCAGCAGCTATGAACAGCAGGTGATGACAGGGAACGAATGGTGTGGACAAACTCCTCTCTCTTCTCCTTCTGCAGGTGAGGATTTTACACATCTTCAGGGTACAAGGAAAAGGAAGAGGGTCCTGCCAGAGCAATATTTTTCCAGCACTACTGGACTGCCACATTGGAAAGGTCAAGAACTGAAGCCCTTTTGAGGCCTACCATTCCCAGCTCCGTTCTGCCAGATGGAAAGAATTTCAGGTAGACCCAAAGCTCCTGGTGCATAAACACAGGACACTGGATAGACTCGATAATAGCCACAGCCTCTCCCTGGAGAGATCTCTAGATGGTGCTGGGAGAGGGGTAGGGTGAATCAGGGAAGTCAAGCCACTGGTACTGATTCTCTTCACTCAAGGCCAACCGGGGGACTAGACTGTCAGGTCCACCCCCTCGAAGTATCATGACTTACCATATCCCACCTTTCCCCAACAATCATACATTAAAATGACGCTCCTACCAGTGACTGGGGGTTAACTGAGTAGAAGACTTGACCCCTTGATGACTCCAGATTCTTGCATGGAGTTTGTTTTCTGAACATTCCTCTCTGTACGCTCCCCTCCCTACCCACAGAGGTATATTCCAGATCTTTCTCCTGTATCTTTGGCTTGGCTCAAGCCCCTGATCCCTCCACTGTGGAGACTAAAAGCAGGGAGATGGCCAAAATAGGCAGTCAGGGAAGGGCACAGGCATTCCGTTTGCATCTGCTCAGTCTCTCAGCAATCCTTGTGTCAGGGAACCGCTCAAGTTTCCAGGCTGGGGCCAGAGAGAGAGGCTCCCCTTCTTCACTCCCAGTGTGAGACATGGAGCAACGTCTCTCAGGGGCTGTCTCCTGAGTGCGGAAAGTCATAGGTACTGGTGTTGAATGTGGGTGTTCTCCAGAGGCTCCCTTCTGGATGTAATTCCTCAGAGCTCTTCCCTGGGTCTGTTTGAGGCAGGGTCGAATGACTGTGCTCCCAACATGACTCCTTGCCCTTTCTCTCATTGTCATTGGCTCTCACGGGAGTTGTTCCTCATGGTTGCACAGGTAACACCTATTATTGTTGTTGTTGTTATTTTTAACACTCAAGAGAACCGACACGCAGGGTTGAAAGATTTCCACAAAGCCAGGCAGTAACGACAGGTGACCACTTTGGCAAGGCTTGCTTGACTGATTGATTTATCAAAAACATTTGTTGAGTATTGACATGTGCAATGTGGATGTGCAACTCGATGATGTGGAGGGAAACAAAGATGGGTGAGAAAGCAAGATTCTCTCCTCCAGGAGGTTGCATTATACTGGAGGCTTAGCTGCACATATAAATCACTGAAATATAAGGTGAGGACAGAAAGGCAGGTCACAGTTACCCTCTCCACACCTGGAAAAGTTGAAGGAGAGCATTTTCAACTGTCAGGCCATCAGGCAGATGCCTGTTCATCTCCTGGGGTAGTCTGATTCTGTTTTTGCCTAAGAAGCCAACACTAAGGTTAGTAAAGTCAATTGTAACATGTTAAGCACCATAAAGTAAGTACTTCGTAATGCCCTATATGCATATAACAGGAGCTCAGTGTGTTATCACTTTATTTATTTATTTATTTATTTTGCGATACGATACGCGGGCCTCGCACTGTTGTGGCCTCTCCCGTTGCGGAGCAACAGGCTCCGGACGTGCAGGCTCAGCGGCCATGGCTCACGGGCCCAGCCGCTCCGCGGCATGTGGGATCCTCCCAGACCGGGGCACGAACCCGTGTTCCCTGCATCGGCAGGCGGACTCCCAACCACTGCACCACCAGGGAAGCCCTATCACTTTCTTTTAAATGGATCTCTTTTAAATTAATGAAATAGGTTGACCGCAACTCACTTCCTTTTTATGCAAGGGAAAGAGAATTAGAAAAATAGAAGGGAGAAGTAGAAGCTGCACTTCCCTTCCCTGTTCCTCAGAGCAACTAACAAGAGAACAAAAAGGGTTCAGTACCAGGAATAAAGTTGACTCATACTCTCAGGCTTTCTCTCCTTTTAGAACACATTGAAGACTTGGAATGGGGTAACATTCATTCTCATAGGGAAACAGATGAAGTCGCCAAGGAAGAGAGGGTAAGGAGGGAACAGGGAAAATGAGGTGAAGGAACAGGAGGCAGTGGTTGCTGCACTGCTTTTGACAATCTCTTCATCTCAGAAGAAAAGGCTGTCCCAGGGAAATTATATTCCAGGCAGAGTGATGAGGACGAATAGAAATCATATATATTCTGGCCCAACATGCTAGGGGAAGAAAATAAGTCTTGTGACAACATAAATAAATATATCTTTGTGGCCTTGTACCAGCTCAAGGTCCGCAGGTCTAGAAAACTGAAAAACAAAATCAACAAGAGTATAGACCCTAATATACAGAACTGGTAGTAAAGAGAGGAGGTGGACATTTCCCAAGGCAGGAATCTCAGTGAGTGCCATTGAGTAACCTTAGGTCAAGAGATGAGAACCAAACATCCGGGAGATGGCCCAAGGTACATGGAAGACTTATATAGGACAAGGACATCATACCTCTTCCACAAGTGCACCTCAAAATAGTAACATGAAGGAAAACAGGGCATGGGGAGCTCTGACACTGGGATCTGGCTTTCTAGATAAAGGGGTAAAAATGATGTCTTATCCTCCAGTAAATTCATTTTTTTCTGTATCATCTGTCAGTTGTCTTTACACTATTTAAATATTGATGTTTGTTTTTCTATAAACTACTTGAGGGCAGTGATCATACATTTGTACCTTTGATGGTAACTAGCTCAGTGCCTGTTCTTATTAGATCACTAAGAGACGTTGTTTGATTTAATTTTATAGGAGAACTGGACTTCAAGGGTCAACAGCTGCAAGGGCCAACAATCCATAGGTCTGGCCAAGAATTTCCATGAGGCAAGGCAACATTTGGCAATTACGAGGGCATTCCAGTGAAGTGAAGAGGAGTGTCAGGTTTTGCAATAGTTCTGCAAATAAGATAGATTTTCTGGAGTGGCTGGTTTCTCGGAAAATTATGTGCTGAATGGCAAAAAGTAATCTAGGTTCTCACCTTTATAGAGATTATATATAAACTGCACCAGATTCAAATAGGAAAGGGTGACATTAATAAGTTTTTTTAGATCTATATAGCATTATGCTAGGTACTGCACATGTAGAACATTTTATTTTATTTTATTTTATTTATTTTTGATTGCGTTGGGTCTTTGTTGCTGCACGTGGGCTTTCTCTAGTGCGAGAACGAGCGGGGGCTACTCTTTGTTGTGGTGCGTGGGCTTCTCACTTGCGGTGGCTTTTCTTGTTGCGGAGCACGGGCTCTAGGTGCGCGGGCTTCAGTAGTTGTGGCTCACGGGCTCTAGAGCACAGGCTCCGTAGTTGTGTTGCACAGGCTTAGCTGCTCCGTGGCAATGTGGGATCTTCCCCGACCAGGGCTCGAACCCGTGTCCCCTGCATTGGCAGGCGGATTCTCAACCACTGTGCCACCAGGGAAACCCTGCAGAACATTTTAAAAAGTAAGATGCTATTACTACCCTCAAGCTTAAAATCTTAATGTAGAGTCAATGTAAATATAAACTAATCAGAGAGCAATATGAGTGTTACACTGAGTTATAAATTAAACATTACAGCACTGCTGTTGGAGGTGTCCTAAGATGGTGGCCTTGATGTGGGTCTTCAAGACCCCCCAATTTTTGTGGCTCTTTGCCCCTTTGAGGCTTTAAAAGTTATCCTGTGGACATTTGAAATATAATAAAGTTTATTGCTTTAGACCCCACCCCACTCCACCTCACTCCCGCTTATTTGTATTTCAAGATAGCATTTCATGTACCTGGTGTAACAATGTGCTTAGCTCTTAACTTTGTAATGCTCTAGACTTTGAGCTTGAATCTATAACCCTAACTTGTCATTTCAGCTTCACTCAATTCAAGGACTCAAATTCTTCCTGATAGAAGACCATGAGGAGACTAGGTCACTAGTTCAATGATTCAGTCTCAAAGGTAATCGAGCTTTAAGGGGATTCCTGTGTTATACTTCTATTCCCCAGAACTAGATTTCTTGCTGGTAACTTCTCCTCCCATGAATAGATTTACAGCCCCCCAAACTATATTCTTGTCACTGGGGGCTCTGTTTTCTATGGTTTTTTGGCTGCCGACTTTATGCACATCTGAATCGGTTCACATTGTCTAATGCTCACTTAGATTAATACCCTGAATCTTGGATCCATTTTGGACTTTTACCATAAGTAAAAACTTTCTGCATGGTCCTCGGGGGCTAGTTTTGGCATCAGAGTCACAGAGAAGGCAGTACACTGGTAGCCCAAGGGTCTCTTATTTCAATTGTTTCTGGCTACAAGGCAAGAAGAGCAAGTAAGAGGCTGCAGTTCTGTGACAGGCTCACAGTCATCAACTGTTTGTGATCCAAACAGTAGCACAGATGATTTCTGCTTTAAGGCATGAGACAAGGAAAGAGGTATTTTAGGAAAAAAATTTAATCCAGAATTAAGTGGATTAGATAGCAAGATGATCAAGATACTACATGCCTCAGCATTTACATCAGATCAAACGAGATAATGCAAGCAAAGTACCCAGCACAGTTCCTGGCCCTCAACAAACATTAGTTCTTTGTCCTCTGCATATAAATTTTACAGTTAAAGTGCTTTTGCATACATTAAATCCCCTCCTAAAACCTTCGGAATTAGGTATTTCCCCAAAGAATAGTGACTTGACCCCTGGAGCAGCTCATCTGAAAAACCACAGGGCTGAGAGTCAGACTCAGGTCTTCAGACACTAAAGCCAGTTCTCTTTCCTCTTAACCCCAGACCCTTCTTAATGCATTGCCCTAGATTTGTGAAGGCTTGGACTGGAGTGCTAACAATGGGATGGAGTTCAGAGAATGATGTGAGCTCCTGAGTAGCTGAGCTTTTTGGGGGCTTATTATTATATATCCTTATTTGTAAAAAAACACAATACTTTATCTCTTCCAAGATACATCTATTTTCACATTTTAACATCTCTGAAATTGAGACAATTGGTCTTTTTCAGTTTTTTCACTGCTCAGCAGTTTCAATGTAGTTGCTATCGTCTGCTCATCTACAAACTTGGTCATTATTCCTGATGGTGTGACTGGATAACTGAAACCCATGGACGTTTTAGTCAAAAAACCATTTAAGCACCATTAACACAAGAAATACAAATCCTAGTTGTTGCCTGAAAACCTTCCCTTGACAACTTCCAGTAAGATCAAGAAAGCACCAGCATTGGGCTTCCCTGGTGGCGCAGTGGTTGAGAGTCTGCCTGCCAATGCAGGGGACACGGGTTCGAGCCCTGGTCTGGGAGGATCCCACATGCCGCGGAGCAACTGGGCCCGTGAGCCGCAACTACTGAGCCTGCGCGTCTGGAGCCTGTGCTCTGCAACAAGAGAGGCCACGATAGTGAGAGGCCCACGCACCGCGATGAAGAGTGGCCCCCACTTGCCGCAACTAGAGAAAGCCCTCGCGCAGAAACGAAGACCCAACACAGGAAAAACAAATACATAAATAAATAAAATTAAAAAAAAAAAAAAGCACCAGCATCAAAACATGTAGAATGGATGTCAGAAGCTTGGAAGAAAGTCTCAGAAAAAAAATGGTGGAGCCCTGCTTAAGGGATGCTGCATCGCCAGTGCTTTTGATGGCTCAGAGTTGAAAAGTGATTCAGCAGACTCAGGGGCTCCCCTGATGGCGCAGTGGTTAAGAATCCGCCTGCCAGTGCAGGGGACACGGGTTCGAGCCCTGGTCTGGGAAGATCCCACATGCCGTGGAGCAACTAAGCCCATGTGCCACAACTGCTGAGCCCGTGCTCTAGAGCCCATGAGCCACAACTACTGAGCCCACGTGCTGCAACTACTGAAGCCCAAGTACCTGGAGCCCATGCTCTGCAACAAGAGAAGCCACCACAATGAGAAACCCACGCACCACAACGAAGAGTAGCCCCTGCTCGCCACAGCTAGAGAAACCCTGTGCGTAGCAATGAAGACCCAACGCAGCCAAAAATAAAATACATAAGTAAATATATTTATACATTTAAAAAAAAAAACTTAAAAAAAAGCCTCCCTTTTGTCAAGGAAAGTGATTGACAGGGCTATAACAACAATAAATCACTGTTACAGCCTAGTACTGTGTACTAGCACATAAAAGGTGTTAAATAAATAATAGAAGTTGTATCACTCAAGGTAGTTAATTGAGCAGTCAAACCCTGAATTCTTAATGACTTAACCAACAAAATTCAGCAGTCAAACCCTGAATTCTTAATGACTTAACCAACAAAAATATGTATCTCACACATGTCCTAGGTTGGCAGGCAGTGAAGGTTTGCAGGCAGTGAAGGTTGTGTTGTTCTACTCCACACCTTCACTCAAGTAACCAAGATGACTCAGGATCTACCATCTTGCAGCTGTACACTTGGAACATGTAAATTCCGAGGTCACCCTGAGGGGGAAAAAGGGTTAGGGGAGGCACATCAGCTTATAACTTCCTCAGCCTGAAAGTGATACAAGATTTCCTTCAGGCCCTTAGCCAGAAGTAATCACTTGACCCCAACCTAATTGAAGGAAGGCTGGGAAAACCAGAGGAGCAAAGGAATGTTTGGTGACTACTGTTTATACTACAATAGTCCTATCATTATTTCCTTGAGGACAAGAATGTTCTACCGATATTCCCAAATATCTAGAATAGTGTCTGGCTTATAGTGTTCACTAATAACTATTGAATTAATAAATCAGTGAGTTAATAAATGGCATATTAAGCTGGTTTTCCTTGTTTCAACTACGAATCTACCCTGAAAAGTTTCTAGATAGAATTAGATACTCAAGTTCAGGTTAATATTTCAGAAACACCTAGAGTCAACGAGAAGGCATTTGGGTAAGAATGTATTTGAAGTTGGCAAACTCTTTCTCAAAGTAATTAGATCACATGGAATCTTTTCTACGGGAGCTTAATGATTCTTTAAATTTACGAAAATATTAGGAAACACAGTACTCAACTCTAAAGCCAGTTTGGATTCTAAGTTTTACTTAAAAATGAACACGACTGCAATCTTCCTAAAAATGATTGCTTAGGGAGTTGGAAATAATTTGCCATGATGATAAGAATTCAGATTGTGATACAAAAAGGCAAACAGTAGTCAGGTATGGGGAATTGAGCAATAACTAGCAGTCGTTTTGGCTCTAATGCAACACCTGTTATTAATATCACCTGCATGATCAGGAATGCACAGAGTTCAACACCAATTTTCACAAAGGAATCTCAAAGTAATTATAAGATGTAATTCATCATTCATTCAACAAATGTTTATTAAAGCACCAAATGTGTGCAAAGCACAATGCTTCGTGGATATTCAGGTGCAAAAGACAGATGTGATTCCTACCCTAATGGAACTTAAAATCTAATAGGGAAGATAGACACTGAAAAACTATTATCATAAGCATGACACAGGTTGCAAAAAGGGAAGTACCAGATGCTATGGAGTGATGAACTGGGGGAATTCTTGGTTTTGAGAAGTAAGAAAGTAGGATTAGGAAAACTCTCCTCAAGAAATTAAGATTTCAACTTAAACCCAAAGGATAAAGAGGATTTGGCATTGGACAAGTGAGGGAAGGAGAATTCCAGATGGAGGGAATACCCTGTCTACACAACCCCACTATGAAGTCACTCAGGTTACATGCTTTATCGTATAGCTGGAGAAGTGGTAGAAGAACAAAGTGATTTAAACAACGTTCAGAGAACATTGTTTAACAACTTAATTAGGACCATAGGCCATATTCCTTACCTTTCAGTGCAGAGCACACAATTGTCTCTTTCCTGACTCAAAACAGTAGCTGAGCCAGTCACTCTTTTTTTTTTTTAAATTAATTAATTATTTTTTTGGCTGCATTGGGTCTTTGTTGCTGCACATGGGCTTTTCGCTAGTTGCGGCAAGCGGGGGCTACTCTTCGTTGCAGTGCTCAGGCTTCTCATTGTGATGGCTTCTTTTGTTGCGGAGCATGGGCTCTAGGCGCACGGGCTTCAGTAGCTGTGGCTTGCAGGCTCTAGAGCACAGGCTCAGTAGTTGTGGTGCACGGGCTTAGTTGCTCTGCGGCATGTGGGATCTTCCCTGATGAGGGCTCGAACCCGTGTGCCCTGCATTGGCAGGAGGATTCTTAACCACTGCGCCACCAGGGAAGCCCGAGCCAGTCATTCTTATAACCCACCAGGCACATCAACCAGCCATGAACTAGACTGATTTAATAGATATAAATTTATAGCCTGTTTCACAGTGTGCAGGATGAGAACTAAAGAGCCCTAAATGGCTTTCATGCAGGAAGAGGGTAGAGTGTAGTGCCCGAGAGGGAAGCTTCATAGGTGAGAGCCAAGTGCTAAAAGCAGCTGCTCGTGACATTTCCGTCAGCAGTCCTCCCTCCTTCATTGTGTATGAGGTACACATCAGATGTTCTGGTTTATGATTTCAGCTTCAGAGGACATACCCTTTGAGATCTAAGCTCATGTGTCTCTCCCTGGCATGGTTCCTGTTCATTAACTGAACACTAAGCCCATCTGAGACTGATAACTAAATGCTGAGAATACTGGAACCCCTTTCTCCTACCTTCAAGGAGGTCTGGGATCTTGTGGAGCGGTTAAGTCTTAGGCCCAGGTGCCTAGTTGCTGTACTTGCTAGAAGGGGACAAAGCACAGGCTACCAAAAAGATTCTGTCCAGATGCCAGAACCATGTCAGACACAAGGTCACATACAGCTGCTGTCTTCTGTTTGTATCAACCAAAGGACAGTGTATTCTGTTTCCTTTGGAAGACACAGTAGAGACTAACTCATGGAGGTCCCAGGTAAGCCCCACTATATCTGTTAGGTAGACCATACCTATGGAGGGCAAGTCTTTGCCTTTTCATATTGTGTACACCTCTCCAGGTAAATAAAGTAGAAAAAAATCTATTATTTACAGGGGAGATGACAGAGGAAAGCCCTTACAGGCTTCTGCATCTTTGATTCAAGAGCACAGATCCTGATTTGACTGAGATGTCAGCAAATGAAATGATAAGTTTGCATACCACCTAAGAATCTCCAAAAATTTAAAAGTTCCTGATATTCTGATAATTTAAAAATATATTAATTTAGAGATTTCCATTAAGTATTGGTGTTGAAAACTGTTACTTGCTTCCAAAAATGCTGGGTCAGATAATCACTCGGATTACTTCCCCAAATTATCTCATGCGACTATGAAAACCATGGTAAAGTAAACGCCAAAGGGTTTTCTTTATAAAGAACAAAAATTACATAATGATGACAATAATCTGTTCTGATCTAAATGACAGCAGTCTCTGAGCACCAAGGCTGCTTGCTTTATCGTTAGGAAGCCACATTTAAATGAGTTTTGTGTCAGAAATCTTTTCATAACCGGATATTAGACCCAATTTGAGGTGACTTGAAAGATGGATTTGCTTTGAAAGGAGGGTGTTAAAGTGAGTAGTGAGGTGATATCAGGGCTTCTTAGTCCACGTTATTACCTCTTATAATCAGTCTGTGGCCTTGAGGAAGGTAGCTGGGTGAAAAGGGAGGATGTGAGAGATATTTAAATCAGCATCATGAAGTTGTATTTATTGGTGCTGTTTCAAATGGGCTACTCTGAAGATAACTACAGTGTATGGGTATTTTTTTGGGTGGGGGAGGCAAGTGCCAATTCAAAACCAGGAAGAAAAGCTATGTTATTATGTTATTTAAGATATAGTAAAATCCTAAAATTTTTCCATTTCTTTTCTCAGACTTAAAAGAACACAGTTGCCAACTATTACATTATACAATAAGTAGAAAGGAAGAAAGATGAGATAAAGATTCTAGGAATTAGAAAATCCAATTATTGTTTGGATTCTAAACACTATATCTGTGCCCTTGGGTAAGTTTAGACTGTATTTTTTCATCTATAAAATAAAGGGAGTTGGATTAATTATTTCTAACTCATCCCCCAGTTTGAATAGTCTATGGTTTCATCTGACAGGCAGACTCTCCCCCTTTGTCATCCTTGTTGTGGTATATGGAATGCTCAGTCTTTTCCAGTTTAAAAAAAAAAAAAATCAATTACCACAGGTGCTTAAAACAAAATAGCTCTCTTATATAAAGTATATTCCTTTTTTTTTCAGGTAGTCATGGCACAACTTAAAAATATAAAAAAATATCCAAATAAAGATATAAAGAAAATAAATACCACCCTATAATCCCACCACTGAGTAACATTCTTAACATTTTGAGCTATAATCTTCTAATGTTACTTTTGTGCTCATACTTTACTTAAAAAATAAAATCCTGATGGATTTGTACTTAGTGTTTTGAAATCTTCATTCTTTAATAATACCTCATAAATATTCCCCATATTTTTCTAAAGCATGATTGTTTTTCACGGCTACATTTGTAATCCAACATTTAGAAAAACCAGTTTTTTAGAAAAATATTTCTTTATTTTGGCTGTGCCAGGTCTTAGTTGTGGCACGCGGGCTCCTAGCTGTGGCGTGTGAGATCTAGTTCCTTGACCAGGCATCGAACCCAGGGCTCCTGCATTGGGAGCATGGAGTCTTAACCACTGGACCACCAGAGAAGTCCCGAGAAAAACCACAGTTTAACTCACCTATTATCGTTAAACATCTAGGTTATGTATAGTCTTTATTATAAATAACACTGCACTGAAAAAACCTGTACAAGAATATATGATTATTTCCTAAGGATAAATTCTCATAACTAGAATTACTCCTACTAGCCATGTATGAGAGTGCTGGTTTCCAGATACTCTTGAGAGTTATAAAACTGTTTTTATAATTTAAATACGTCTTTGCCAATATGTCTTGTGAAAAACTCTTACATAATTAATTTACTTTTTAATACAGCAGGTTTTTATTAGTTATCTGTTTCATACATATTAGTGTATATATGTCAATCCCAATCTCCCAGTTCATCTCACCCCCATCCCCACTTTCCCCCCTTGGTCTGGACTTGATAATTCAGAGAAATCCCTGTCGATATCCATATCTGATTATTATTGAATACTATTCTGTATTTTACTTTGGTCATTTGCATTTCTTTCTTTGGTTAAATGTCTATTCCCATTCTTTTGCCCATTTCCCCACTTGCTCACCACTTTTCTTTTTGAGATATCCTCAAATGCTTCACTTTTTTCAATGGGGTAGAGTTTAGAAGGTGCCCTGCAGATTCAGGGAGATTCAGGTTTTTAAATTTTATTCATTTTTTATTAAAGTATAGTTGATTTACAATGTTGTGTTAGTTTCAGGTATACAGCAAAGTGATTGAATGAGTTCCGTTTTGAGAGCACACGTATAAGTCCAATTTGTTCATAAGTCCAACAAAGTTAACCTAGGTACCCAACTAACACAATCAGCTATATAGTACTGTACTGCAATAGGTTTACATTACTTTTAGCACAAATAATACATAAAAAACAAACAAAAAATAAAGAAAACGTTTTTAATCTTACAGTACAGTATCTTGAAAAGTACAGTAGTACCAGCTACATCACTGCTGCTTTGAAGCTTGCTTCCAAACATCCTGGGCTTGAAATAAAGATACTGTACTCCTGTACTCTATATGGTACTGTACAGTAAAGTACACAAAAGCACAACTACTTGTAGAGGATGAACATGTGACAATGTATGCCAGACACATGAACCAACTTATGTGATTGGACATGGGAACGTATGTTCGCATCTTTGAAAGTTCACAACTTGAAGGTTCGTACGTATGGGACTTACTGTATGTACAGTTTTTCAGATTCTTTCCCATTATAGGTTATTACAAGATGCTGAATACAGTTTACTAAGCTATACAGCATCTTTCATTGCGGTGCACAGGCTCTTTGTTGCGGTGCGCAAGCTTCTCTCTAGTTGTGGTGCACAGGCTTAGTTGCCCTGTGACATGTGGGATCTCAGTTCCCCGACCAGGGATCGAATCCATGTCCCCTGCATTGGAAGGCAGATTCTTAACTACTGGACCACAAGGGAAGTCCCAATAATGAAATATTTTTAATTTTATTTATGTTTTTGTTTTTGGCTTGTTGGGTCTTCGTTGCTGCTCATGGGCTTTTTCTAGTTGTGGCGAGCGGGGACTACTCTTTGTTGTGGTGCGCAGGCTCTCCTTGTGGTGGCTTCTCTTGTTGCGGAGCATGGACTCTGGGCGCATGGGCTTCAGTAGCTGTGGCTCGCAGACTCAGTAGTTGTGGCGCACGGGTTTAGTGGCTCCACGGCATGTGGGATCTTCCTGGACCAGGGATCAAACCTGTGTCCCCTGGATTGGCAGGCAGATTCTTATCCACTGCGCCACCAGGGAAGTCCCTGAAATACTTTTAGAAAGATATTAAGACTTCATTAATTTTTTGCATTGAACATTAATAAATCTTAAACATCAGTAAGCCAATACTGGATAAACTGGAGGAAAACACATGGCAGGTATTCAAGTTTTAAATGTACAACTTCCTAGACTGTATCAAAATTATGATGGCAGAAAAATTTACATTCAGATATTTGACAATTTGACTCATCAGATTATGTGGGTGGATTGGCTAGGTAAATAAAAAGGCAAAAACCTTGGAAGTGGCTACCTTCGTTAGAACGTTCTAAAAAACAAAACAAAACAAAACAAAAAGCTTTCAGTGATCCTGACAGATGCGGTGCTCTTTAGACCCCTTAGGAAAAACACTAAGCTAGAAACAATGGAAACCCACAGAACCCCCTTGCTGGACTCTGACTTACTGGCTGAGCAGGTTATTGTTGATAGCTGATCATTCAAAAGAACAACTTGTAACATCATGTACAGAATCACAAAGCACATTTTCACATAGCTTATTGCCCCTTTACCTTTATTCTGAGCCTATACAGATTCTTTTCTGAGCATGTATTTATTATTATTCTCTTTCCTCTTTTTTTATTTTTGTTTTTTGTGTTTTTTGGTTGTTTCATGTGTATAACTATATTTACAATTTATTTTTTAGAAAAGGTAGAAGTTTGTGATAAGTTTTTGATTCTGTAACAAACACTGTCCTATTAAGGAAATCATTTCACGGTCTTTTCTGGAGCATCTTTTTACTAAAACTTTAATATTGAAATGTGCTGGTCATGATATTGAAATTAATCTAATGTACCCAAAGAGCAATAAATCTTATCCATTAGAAACTGTTAAGTGAAAAAAGGAGAGGTACAGAATAGTATATACAGTATGCTACCATTATATATATATAAAAAAATCTATGTATATACTTATATATACATAGAATATCTCTAGAAGCGTATAAAAGTAACATATTAATAAAAATACTACTGGTAATATTAGTTGACTGTGGGGAGGTGAGGTGAATGGCTGAGGAACTGGGATGTAAGATTTCTTTTTCACTGTATATTCCTTTGTATTATTAAAATTTTGTCCCATGTACAGGAATTAACAAATTTTTACAAATAATTTAATTATAAAAATCTTACTACACATAGTAACTATTCAATAAATATGGAATGAATGAGTGAATGGATGAATTAAGTACAATGAATGAATGTCTTAAACATGCACTTGGATTACTAAAGCCTTGTGGAATCCGTAAGTATAGCAGTGGTATTGCTAAAATGGATGGCTAAAACGGTAGCAAACTTTCTGTAAACACCTTCAGAAATGGCAGAAGTGTGGTGCAGCCAGGAAAAGTGCTTTGGTTAATAGAACAACAACATTTTTATAATTGGTTCTAGGCTAGTGCTTTAAAAATTCCTAAGTTGGGACTTCCCTGGTGGTGCAGTAGTTAAGAATCCGCCTGCCAATGCAAAGGGACATGGGTTCGAGTCCTGGTCCAGGAAGATCCCACAAGCCAAGGAGCAACTAAGCCCATGTACTACAACTACTGAGCCTGCACTCTAGAGCCCACGAGCCACAACTGATGAGTCCATGTGCCACAGCTACTGAAGTCCACACGTGCTAGAGCCCGTGCTCCACAACAAGAGAAGACACTGCAATGAGGGGCCCGTGCACCACAACGAAGAGTAGCTCCCGCTCACCACAGCCAGAGAAAGTCCGTGAGCAGCAACGAAGACCCAACACAGCCATAAATAAATAAATAATTCCTAAGTAAACAGAGCCAGATTATCTTCCATCCCCTAAATCTACGGAAGAATTACTAATTGGCAAAAACACCTCTTGTTTTTGTCAGGTGTCAGGTCCCGGGACTTCCCTGGTGGTCTGGTGGGTAAGACTCAGCACTCCCAATGCAAAGGGCCTGGGTTCAATCCCAGGTCAGGGAACTAGATCCTGCATGCATGCCACAACTAAGAGTTCACATGCTGCAACTAAAGATCCCGCATGCTGCAACGAAGTTCCCGTGTGCCACAGCTAAGACTTGACACAGCCAAAATAAATAAATTTTTTTTTCTAAAAAAGGTCCAAGCTTGTCTAGTGGCAGTTTTATCAAACTTCTTCTCACTGCTAAACAGTGAAATTTCATAACTGCATGAAACTAAATGTCTTAAGAAGAGAAACAAAGTCTGAATTGGAAGAAAAAACTAGTCATTTTGTTAGATTCTAAATTGAACCAATCCATTACTCTTTATTACATTACAAGGGATAAGGAACTTTCACATATATATATATATATATATATATATATGGCATATATTTGCTGACCTGGCCAATATTTTTCTGAAAAATTATGAAATGTAGAGCAAGCAAACTTCAAATCAACATTTTTACTGCATCTTTTACTTCAGTGAAGCTAATCAAGGATTTATACCAAGAGCAAAGTTACTTGAGGCTTTGTTTGCTGCTTCCTATGCTAAGATAAGCAAACCAAGTACCAGCTGTGTCCTCAGGTCAAGTCTCGAGGGCAAGCATGGACCTAAAAAGTGATAGTTTATTGGAGTCAAAATAATAAAGAGACGACACTGGAATTCTAGTTATTCTTGTTGGGGAGGTGAAGGCTGAATTGTGGAATTTACTGCAGCACAGATTTTTAAAGCGTTTTGCCAGAAAAATAAAAGACAATCAGATAAAAGTGGCTTTACATTAAGCAACTCTATATAAAATGCTTACAACAGTGCCTGGCACAGAGGCCGTGCTATATAAATGTTAGTTGTTATTTACCATCATTATTATGCTGACACCACTTTGAAATAATCAACCAAGTTGTACTAGCATATACGTAAGTTTATATAAAGCAATCTGTATGATACCAGAAGAAACAGTCCCTGTTTGTAAGAAGTTTATAGCGATACATTGGGAAGGAGAAAAGACAGAAAGTTAAATTATTAAAGAAAAAAATATTTAAGTTTCTTTGATGTAATGTCCTTTGCTAGTTCAGCTGGAGTCCTGCATCAAAGGTTGAGAGAAGTTCATAGCCTATTCTTTTTTTTTTTTAACGTTTTTATCGGAGTATAATTGCTTTACAATGGTGTGTTAGTTTCTGTTTTATAACAAAGGGAATCAGTTATACATATACATATATCCCCATATCTCTTCCCTCTTGCGTCTGTCTCCCTCCCACCCTCCCTATCCCACCCTTCTAGCTGGTCACAAAGCACCGAGCTGATCTCCCTGTGCTATGCAACTGCTTCCCACTAGCTATCTATTTTACATTTGGCAGTGTATATATGTCCATATATACACTACCACTCTTTCACTTTGTCCCAGCTTACCCTTCCCGCTCCCCGTGTCCTCAAGTCCATTCTCTAGTAGGTCTGCGTCTTTATTCCCGTCTTGCCCCTAGGTTCTTCAGAACCATTTTTTTCTTTTTTTAGATTCCATATATATGTGTTAGCATACGGTATTTGTTTTTCTCTTTCTGACTTACTTCACTCTGTACGACAGACTCTAGGTCCATCCACCTCACTACAAATAACTCAATTTCGTTTCTTTTTATGGCTGAGTAATATTCCATTGTAAATATGTGCCACATCTTCTTTATCCATTCATCTGTCGATGGACACTTAGGTTGCTTCCATGTCTTGCATAGCCTATTCTTTTTAAACCAGAGATCACTGATATAAACAGAAATTACACAGTAATAGCTTATTGCTTTTCAACAATTTTCATGTCATAAAACTTTTTTTTTTAAACTAGCATCTATCTGGTCTTTTTTTAAATATAAATTTATTTATTAATTTTTAAACTTTTGGCTGCGTTGGGTCTTCGTTGCTCCACACAGCCTTTCTCTAGTTGTGGCTAGTGGGGGCTACTCTTCATTGCGGTGCATGGGCTTCTCATTGTGGTGGCTTCTCTTGTTGTGGAGCATGGGCTCTAGGCACACGGGCTTCAGTAGTTATGGTGCGTGGGCTCAGTAGTTGTGGCTTGCAGGCTCTAGAGCACAGGCTCAGTAGTTGTGGCACATGGGCTTAGTTGCTCCTCGGCATGTGGGATCTTCCTGAACCAGGGCTCGAACCCATGTCCCCTGCATGGGCAGGCAGATTCTTAACCACTGTGCCACCAGGGAAGTCCCCGTGTCATAAAACTTAACTGAATGAAATTCTATATGTATTTTGAATATAAGAATAAAAATTCCCAGGGAAGTCAGGTCCTTGAGTGGGGGCCTACAGAGTAATTTTTTTTTTTTTCCTGGTAAGGATAGAATGCCAAGAGGAAGAGGCCAGGGGCTTCCCTGGTGGCGCAGTGGTTGAGAGTCCGCCTGCCAATGCAGGGGACACGGGTTCGTGCCCTAGTCCGGGAAGATCCCACATGCCGCGGAGCGGCTGGGCCCGTGAGCCATGGCCGCTGAGCCTGCGCGTCCGGAGCCTGTGCTCCGCAACGGGAGAGGCCACAACAGTGAGAGGCCCGCGTACCACAAAAAATACAAACAAAAAAAAAAAAAGAGGAAGAGGCCAGGAGGAAGGCTGCTAGAGACCTGGATACGTGGGAATCTCTTTAGGCTTCATCTATGTTTGCCTCCATTTCTGAACACCTTTTACCTTTTGATACCTTCCAGTCTAAAAGACAAAGGGAGGAGGGATAAAAGGAACAGTACTATAGCTGTATTGGATAATCAAGAGGTGGAAAATGTTCTTCAGTGAGCTAAAATTATCTTGCAATCTCTTTGAAAAGAAGTAAGCAAAAATCTTTTTGAAGAGGAAGTCCCAATTTCTAGTAGAGACTGTCCTAGAAAGGTTAACTTTCCAAGTTGACAGACAGTCATACCAAATGCTAACAGAGAATTTAAATTGTCCCTGCAATACACAGATAGAAAATTCTTGGGGTGTTAGGCCTTTTTAATCTACCTTAAAAACATTACCTTTCCTTCTCTCTCCCCAGCTTTCTCCCCTCATGTGAAAATAAAGGAGAAACTTAATTTGCTTTGCTGACCTGAGGAAAAGTTTTCTATATGAAAAATGTATAAATTAGATCATAAAATGTTTATATGGCTATCTAATACTCTTAAGATCTGAATTCTATGACTTCTGCATTCTTGTTAGCTGACAACACATTAGAAGTTTGGAATGCCTGAATTTTAAAGTACAAAGACTGCATCCATTTTTGCTTGAAGTCCTTAAAATTTCAGGAGATCCACTAACAGCCTAGAAGAGCCCTTCCCTTGGATTGGCAAGCCTTATGAATATGTAATGTTTTAGAGAGAGCGAGATATGGAATTTAATTATCAAGCCAAAGCTTTTTCCAAAATAATCATGTGCCCACAGGAATGAAATAGGAAATGAAACACACTACATTTAATTTGGATTAGGAGGTGGCCTTCCTAAGCAATTTATTAAAGTGTAAACAGTAATTATGTAGAAAGAACCTGGTGAGTAAATATGATAATTATGAAACTTATTAATTCACATTAATTAGTGGGGCAGCTAAACTGGATTACAAGGAGGTTTGAATTATATAATAGAATTACTAAAACTACTCCCTTGTTAGTCTGTCTGCTTCTCTTTCATCTCCATGTTATTCTGTATACAGCTCACCTGGTACACGGAGGAAGTGCTTTCTCTGAAGAAACAGCATGTAAAGCTAAGGCTCAGGGTTGGGACTATAAAACATCCATCTATTTCCTGCCTCTTACCCTCCTCATCCCCATCCCTCCCTATGACCTCAGAGTTTTAGATAAATGAAAATCGTCCAGCATTTAAGAGCACAAGCTATGAGACCTAGGTTTAAACCTCAGCCTTTTAGTAATTATAAGCTAAAAAATACCCACTTTATGACTAAGCATAAGAATAGCTTAATAACATACCTATAAGTTTGGGGGAATGGGATGGGATTTTCCTAGATTCTTGGTGGAAGGTCTTTGTTAAGAAGCATGGTTGCAGCAACAAGGAACTCCTCCGCTAAGTCCTGGTGTCCATACCTCACTCATCCCATTGGATTCTGTAAGTGGGCTTGGTAATCAACATAGCCTGCATTATATATTCCCATGTTACGGTTGAAGCATATTTGGGCTGTGTTTCATGCATGATGTGGTCTCACCTGGGTTGGTAAATGCAATGACTAGCAAACCAGAGGGGATACATATGAAGTTGGAAGGCTCCAAGATTAATTTATCTTTTCATTGGAAACAGGAGCAAAAACCCCATTATTTCATTATTATTGTTTTGGCCTGAAGCAACATGAAAGGCATACCTAATCTTCTACGTGGATGGTTGCCCTGATGTTTGTTGCCTGTTTGCAGTTTATGGCTTTGTGCTTCGTGTTGTTGCTGGCATGTAACTTCTCCAGATTCTGGTTCCTGGTGATGTGGCTATGGCAAGCATACATGAGACAAATCAATGAGGGAGTGGTGAAAAATAAAAAAACCACAGCTGCAGTAGAATGGTATATTCTGAGCTTGGTAAGAGTTACTATGCTTCTGGTTTGGGGGCACTGAAGAGACCAGGTATCCCGGAGGTAGGTATCATAGAATAAAGGATATTCTGCTACAAGATATTTCAGTTTCTTTTTTGCTACTAGATTAGAAATGATAAACAGTAAGAGGCATTATGTAGATCTAGAAGACTTAAAGAGGGCTCTCCCAAAGCAGGGTAAAATTAAAGCCCTCAGTCTGAGACCATGAGTTTGAGACACTAGGGAGAAAATAACTTGTCTTTAGCAGTTGGTTTGGAGTCTGGGGCTGGAGGCTGTCCATTGCAAATGATGAAGCAGGCCATTTCAGTTACTGTGGCCATGGTGACCAAAATGGAACCATGGGCCTGGAATGGGAGAAAACTGTGGGTGAAACTGTAAGACAATCCACAGGGTCTCAAACTTGAATCCTGATCTGCCAAAGGTCGTAATGGAAGGAGAATCTCCTCATAGGGAGGGGACTGCCAAATCTTGTAACTAAGACCTTTGTTTGAGACTAAGCTTTTCCTTGAAGATCTTTCATAAATCACCACTGACACCATGGGGAGGACTTGGGGGCCAGGAAGGAGCACTTCCCTTTTTGCCTGCTTCTTAAATTCTTCAGCAGAGACCAATGTGGAACAGACTAGCCTGCTGCAATATTTGTTCGCCCTACTCCCCATCTGCCTACCCGTTCCTCACTTTCTAACCCCCACGCAATTTCCTGTCGTTGTTTTCCCCTTTATATTGATTAAATATAAAGTGTTAGTAATTTAAAGAATTCTATTTTCTTTTGAATTAGCGAATAATGTATTATGCAGAAATGTCGAGCAAACTTGTACTGTTAGTGCTACACGGGAAAGTGCTTCATTTGAAACACGTGAACTTGGATGCCTAGATGGATAGATTAAACTTGACTGAAGTTCAAGGATAAGTAGGGTGATGCATCAATAGGCAGACTAACAAAACATGAATATTTACCTTCATTTTTGGGTCTCCAGGAAAACCTCTTTGCCTGGGTCCTACTAGGCAGCTCTGTGGCAGAGGCCATTTCCCCAGACTCAGTGAGGAGAGCCCTCAACGTTTCTTACCTCCTCTAAGTCCAAACCCTAAGAAAGTAAATCCAGAAATGCCATCTTGCCTGTTCCATGCTGCAAGTATTCCTGTGTGAGATTTCTCTTCTTTGAATGATCAATGATGAGAACATTTACCTTATTTAGGGAAATCTTCACACCCTGCCCAGAGGGGTATGGCCTTATTCTATGACCACAAAAAATAAGGCTGTCAGGGTAAAAAACAATAGGCATGACATCTGAACTCATGATTTGTGCAAAAGGAAAGCGGGTGGAGAGAGGCTTCACTCTATTAATACACAGCTCAGAAGTTAGGCTGACAGCCCTGGACCTCACCTGGGCACAGGTGTCACAGGTGCTGTATGGTGCAGGGCACTGTGGCAGATTCGGGGTTCTCAGAGGTCACCACAGATTGATTTTTGTGCTTTATCAACGCCTCATCTTGTACACCAGTGCAGCAGTTATCAAGGTCCAGTTAGAACACCCAGGCCTGACTCCCCAAGCAAGTGGATACATAAAGTTAGTCATTATGATCTAAGAGGCTTCCTTCGCTGCATGCACCCCTCTTCCGAGTCACACCAGGTTTGAGGTACAGCTGTTCAAGGAGTTCCAACTGCCTGCTGCTGCTGTTGGGTAAGGGCCATAAGGTCCAAGCTCTCACGCTGAAAGATCTCACAGCGTGCAATGTGGGAGCCAGGACACCCAGAACTTCCTGGAATATAGGTGATCTTAAAATTTAGCTGTTGAAAAGATATCCCAACATCTCCACCCCAACTTACCTGCCCAGAGGTTCACAACTACCCTGATTCAGATAAGCAGGGGGTAGTTCCTTTTGAACTCTCTAGTTTCAAAGGCAGCTTCCATAGCCAACAGTTTTGTTTTATTTATTTATTTTTGGCTGCATTGGGTCTTCGTTGCCGCGCGCGGGCTTTCTCTAGCTGCGGCGAGCGGGGGCTACTCTTTGTTGTGATGCGTGGGCTTCTCATTGTGGTGGCTTCTCTTGTTGCGGAGCACGGGCTCTAGGCACGCGGGCTCAGTAGTTGTGGCTTGCAGGCTCTAGAGCACAGGCTCAGTAGCTGTGGCACATGGGCTTAGTTGCTCCGTGGCATGTGGGATCTTCCCGAACCAGGGCTCAAACCCGTGTCCCCTGCATTGGCAGGTGGATTCTTAAACACTGCATCACCGGGAAAGCCCTGGCCAACAGTTTTTATAATGACTGTTTAGCTTTACCGGGGTAGAAGCAACCTAGAACATGGTCTTCCTAAGATGGCCTTCAAAGTCTATTGATTAGTCTCCTATGGTATTATCAGTTACAAATGACAATTTCTACTCATATTTATACTGAAAACTAAATAATGACTACTTCCTGTTAATTCCAGACAATGCTGATTATGTGACTTTGGGGCAGTTACTTAACATCTCTGTGTGTTACCTCTGTAACTGTATCTGTCTGTAAAATAGGGATTATATTAGTACCTAGTCCAGAAACTTTCCTGGTGGTCCAGTGGCTAAGACTCTGCACTCCCAATGCAGGCGGCCCGGGTTTGATCCCTGGTCAGGGAACCAGATCCCCCATGCCGCAACTAAAGATCCCACATGCCGCAACTAAAATATCCCACGTGCCACAACTAAGACCTGGCACAGTCAAATAAATATTTTTTAAAATAATTTTAAAAAATAGCACCTAGTCCATAGCATTTTTATGAGGAGTCAATGAGTTAATATGTGTAAAAAGCTTAGATCGATGCCTGGCATATACTGAATATTCCCTAAATCTTAGCCATCATCAATTTATCGTTATTGTTATTCCCCCACCCTCAGCCCACCTGCCTAGAATACTAAAGACAGCAAGGGAGGGAGGGAGGGAGGGAGGGAAGAAGGAAGCAAGAAAGGAAGAGACAAGAGAGAGGAAAAAAAGAAGGAAGGGGCAAGCTCAGGGTTAGCCGGGGTCAAGGAAGTAGACAGGCTAGCAAATATGTAGGACCATGCCTAAAAGGAATGCTTGCTAGCAAAGGTCCTAAACAGTGATGTAGGTTACAAACAGCATAGGCCAAAACTAGCCTGTGCTGGCAGAGACAAGAAGCAGGAGACAAAAGCCATATCAGACCACTGAATGGAATAAGGGTATGGGAACTGGACTGCCATAAGGAGAGCCTTATGCAGTTTCGCTGAAAACAAACTGAATTAGAGGATAAATAGGTCAAAAAGGAATATTCTTGTTACCTGTTCCCCATATGGACTGTTCTGAACTTTTCATTTTCCACATTCCCAATTAAATTGCTATAAATGTTAAATGGGGGGAATGTTCTTAATCTATTAAGTATTATTGTTTTAAAAGAATCCTTTCCTGTTATTTCCTACGTCACAGAAATGATGGAGTAACTGGGGGAATGTAAATGAAGTACACAGTTGAATTCCAGAGAAAATACACGGTAATTTTATTATTCTCGTTTTCCAGATAAAGCAGTTGAGTAACTTTCTCAACTTGAATAGTAACTAGTTGTTATGAACTTTCAAATTTTGCATTTGCATGTCTCATCTCATTACTAATTTCTGAAGTTATAACTCTTACCTTGAAATCTTCAGAAGTTTTGTTCACTTACTGACAAGCTTGCAAACTGCCTATCAACCTTTAAAATAGAAAAGTGTACCTAGAAAATGTTGTGATGAAGGCAAAAGCCACTAGGGAGCACCATACCTTCTCTGATTTTGAAAGACCCCATGATGAAATGCTTTTATCTTAAAGACTGCTTGGAACTGTAAGAACCTGGAGCCTAGAGATCTGGTTCTTCCGATCATGCCACTTATTAGATGGGTGGCCTTAGAAAAGCCTTTTAGCTTCCCCAGACCTTAATTTCACTTTCTGTAAAATGTAGGGGGTTATGCTAGATGATCTTCAACCTCCTCTCAGCTCTAAATTTCTGATCTTATGCTTACTAGTTTACCTCTTCAGTGTCTCATGGATTAATCAGGAAGAAAACCTGGCAGAAAAGCAAAAATTTTACCTGTGTCATTTCATTATTTTTGCCAGCTCACCCACGCCGTTTCTACTTTTTCAGCTAAGAACACTGGAGTTGGTTTTTTTTTATCTTTTACTTTGTTTCCTTTATTTATTTTTTGGCTGCGCAGCATGTGGGACCTTCGCTCCCCAACCAGGGATCGAACCTGCGTCCCCTGCATTGGAAGTGTGGAGTCTTAACCACTGGACAGCCAGGGAAGTCCCACCTTGGGGATGCTTCTGATCTTTGCCTCATACACTTTATGGACAAATTATACCAATATTAATTCATAAACATTTGTAGAGCACTTTCCAAGTTTCACTGCTTTTGCGAATACTATCTTATTTGACTCACAACAGCTCAGGCTGGTAGATATTACCTTCAACTTATCTGGTAAGAAAACTGAGGCCAGAATAGGTCAGTGAATTAACTGCCTAAAGTAACAGGGATAATAAGTTATGGGAACAAGTCTGATTCCAAAGCCTATGTTCTTTTCACAACACTACAGATCCTACTAGGAGCAGATCCAGATTTTATGGGGCTTGAGGTATATATAATTTTGGTGGATAGCTTCAAGAAAAGGAATACAAAACTACAATACAACACTAAGTATGATCCTGTGACTACACTGTTAGGACCAAATGAGGGAACTTTAGAGTTAATCTTTAGGATTCAATTTCATGGTTTCCCATGGTTATACATTTATTTAGTGCTTACTATATGCCAGACACTAAAGTAAATACTGACTTTATTATCATAACAACTCTACGGGGAAGGTAGTGCTCTTGTTTTACAGAGCAGAGAATGAGGGAGGGTCAGAGAGGTAAAATGATTTGCCTAGGGACAAAGAGCTAGTTAAGTGCCAAGTATCAAAGTTGGAATTCAGATCTGATCCTGGGTCCATATCGTTAATCTACCACACTATACTCCTCTATAAGCCTTCTTTTGAGGTTTCCTGGAAATCATCTTATTCTACTACTTACCACTACATTCCATTGTTCAGGTCCTGATAGTTCACCTCTGAACCAGTCCTAGTTTGTCTCCCTAATTCAACTCTCCTACCACCTACCCTGAATGCTGCTACTACCCTAACAGTCCTGAAGCACTGCCGTTCTAAATCCCGACCACCCGAAACACCTGAAGAGCCTTACTTCTCTGCATTTATTATTTTCTCTGCATTTATCAAAGGTAAAAATCGATTACTGCTTATAAGCAGTACTTGGCTATAGATTCCATACTGTCTTCTAATGTGCTGAACTGTTACTGAAAGCTTTTTGTTGTGTGAAACAGAGTCAGAGTGGGAGAGAGGAAGAAAGCACACGGAAGCATTCAGAATTTTATCCTTCAATCCCCACTCCATCACAATCTAGGTTCCTCACTTGCAAAACAAAAAGCTGAAGGCCAACCTCACAGGGTTGTAGAGGGAATTAAGTAAGGAGAGGGGGAGGGGAGGAGAGGGGGGCAGGGTTAGGGCAGGCTCCAAGTACTTGTCAATGTTGGTGGATTTCTACCTGACTCACCCTCCCCCAAAATTTGTAAGGCAGGGGCCTTGATTCGTACATTCTTGGCATTTCTCAAAAGAAATTCCTCGGAGACCTCAGAAGCACTCCAGGATTATTTAATTTGATCACTTCAACAACACCATAGGGTTGTGAGGATAGTTCAGGTGAACTGCTAAGAATACAATCGGCCCTTCAGAACTGTGAGCTATAATTATATTTTGTCCCAAATCCTCAGCGTCCATAAAAAGTTGGCCTCTCTGCAGTCTCATTTCTTCATATTTCCGACACACAGACCCTCCCTTGGGACCAGTGTCGCCACCGTCAGACGTGCTCTTCTCTCCCGACTTCTGCCTTTATACCCACCATTCACCAAATGCTACAGACCAGGCTCTGTAGGAAGAAGGTTCCATAAATTCTCTCAAAACCACCAAAAGCCCTTCTGAGGTCGCTTCTACTACTGTTGCCATTTTAGGGAGCAGGAAACAGGCCCTGAGGATTTGAGTGACTTCCCCGAGGTCACAGAACTCAAGCTGCGAGCCCACAGCCCACGCTCTTAACCTCTAGCCCTCGGCCTCTTCCCGGGTCGGAGGTGCACCCGCGTCCACTCAAACCCCGCCCAGTCCCCCACTTCCAGTCACTTCCCCGCTCTTCCGCGCGCCCATCTCCCCCCCACACCTGAGTCAGGAGCCGGGGGACACGCCCCATCCGTCCTTAGCGGTTTCCCCCTTTTCTCTGGCAGAGACTGAGGGCGAGATCGACGTTGGTGTCCCAGATGCGAGTAGGTCACCCCGAAGTCCTCCGACGGCTGGCCGAAAGGGCGAGTCCCCCACAGCGGTGCGGCAACGCGGTCGGCGTTGCATAGCGGGGCGCAGCTTTCGGGTCCTGTCGGGCCGCCGGTCACGTGGCGGGGAGGGGGCGCCAGCGCGCGCGAGAGAGTGAGCGGGCGCGCGCCTGAGAGCTGTGGAGGCGCGAGTTGCGGTTCGGGTGTGAGTGTAGGGGGGAGGGGGCGGTGGCCGGGAGGGCCGACTCCGCCCCCTGTGCGCATGCTCCGGCCCCGGCCAGTTATAAAGCAGCCTCGCTGGCCCAGCCCGACAAAGTGCTGGCGAGCTGCGACGTGACTACTCGGTCGCGTGGGTTCCCGGGCGAGCAGACGAGGCAGCCGGTGAAAGACGCTACCTGGACCCTGGGCCCTGCGGGACTCCAGCCGCGCCGCGGCGTCACGTTCACGCTCGGCGCCGCGAGCCGCGCATAACGGTTAGTTGGTAACTGGCGGCCGCACGTTCGGCCGGGACCCCGCGGTGCCCTTGTTTCCTCGGCTGGGTCGGAGGGAGCCTCGGGGGAGTGGAAGGCTTGGTCTCCGGGGGAGGGGGGGCGGCCGGGCGGGGGCATCTTGGCCGCAGCAGCCACGTGGCCTCGGAGCGCAGCGTTGGTGAAGGAGACCCTGAGGCGCTGGGGACAGCGCTTTTCCCAGCAGAGCTGCAGCCCCGTTGTCAGGTGCGGGCCACCGGCCTGGTCGAGGAGTGGGGTCGAGCTGCCGGTGACCTTGGGGAAGTCGCTTCTCCTCTAGTGTTAAGTAGGCTGCTCCGGAGATGCTTTTGATCTGGGAAAGGATCGACGTGAGGCCGATTCACGTGGTGCCTCCAGACTGCTGGCGGCTTTCTCCCGGTACTCGGGGCGGGAGTTATTTTGGACTCGTGGCACGCCCGCCCCAACCTCCTCGGCCAGCCAATCCTTGTCCCACCTGGCGACTTGGCGGTAGTGGCCTGAGGGAGCTGCAGTCCCCGCAGCCTAGGCGTGACTGCAGTGTCTGAGAGGACTTTGAGGAGGGGACGTTGCAACTGGCAGACGCCCGGAGTGGTGCTGACGGGAACTCTTTGTCATTCAACCTGTAGCTGCAGAACGTCCGCCGCAGCGCCCTCGCTCTGGGGCTTTAAGGCGGCCCTGTCGGGAGGAATCTGAAGCATAGCGTTACACTTGGTCTGATGCACGCTTTTTCTTCCAAATGCATCCTCTTTTTCCACGTGCATTTTAACATTTCATTTATTTGTCATGACTTATTTGGTGCGACAAGCAGTTAGTTGCCAAAACTAGTTTGTGATTAATCTTAATCAAAAAAACAAACATTACTCCCCCCAAAACAAACGTTACTACTTTAGTCGAGTTTCCAGTTTGCTTATAAACTAGGCATCTACTGATAACAGTAAAATGTTGACAAGCTACTTTGTCAGAACTAGTTTTGAAATTTTTTTTTCAAAAATTATTCTGGTTTCGAAATAAAATGTGTACACTTTAGTGCCCTGATAAAACAAATGTGGGTATAGTTACTAGAGGAATGTAGTGATAGGGTGAACTCTGAATTGTGTGAGAGTTTGAAAGAGTGTAAGTAGGAATTAGCCATTAATCAGTTTTGATGTCAGCTACCAGACCAGTGAGGTGATGCAGAGAGTATGTATTTTAGTGTAGTTTTTTTAGTTAGGCACTAAATATACCTATAAATCCGAGTTTTATACCATAGGGTATAATTTTGCCTTCAAATTGCCATAGATATAATAAAGAATTTAAGAAATCTAGCCCTTAAAACAAGTATTGGGTAAGTATTAAACAAAAGTTGCACTTCAGTAATTCAGGGATTAGATAGATGCTGTTCTTTCATTGGATTGCAGTGATCCTTGTTAAAAATGCAAGTTAATGGTCTGGGGAGCATTACCTGAGATCTTTATAGCTGAATAGGTTCAAAGGTTTAGTTGTAAGCTTAACATAATAGGCTATAGCATACCTAAAGAGATTAAAAAGGAAAAAGGATCATGCCACCATAGGATGAACCAACTGATCAGTGTTTCAATAGTTTACATATTTTTAGCCTTTTAAATATTAATGCACATAACACTGGAAAAGATGTTAATGACCAGCTAGTCAGTTTCCCTTATTTTATAGATTAGGAAGCTAAGGTTGGAGAGGGTAAGTGACTTCTCATCTTAGTTCTGAAAACTTTTTAATGGTTGGGTGGAGATGATGTGTCTTTTGACTCCCATTTAGTGAGTTCGGCGCTCCTGTGCGTTCTCTAAAATTATAAATATAGATATGAATTATCTCATGCCAAAAAACAGTTATTTTGAATAATAACTTCCCAACTTCTTATGTCCTTCATTCCCACTATATTTTACATCCACTTCATAATATGCATGCCTATGCAGGATTTAGGTCCCTGTAAATGCCTACATGGCCAATCTCATTTTGTTAGAGGACAAGGGAGATGCGACTTGATTTATTATTGGCTGCCAGGCACTAGGATTCAGAGAGAGCTAGGATTCAGCAATGAACAAGTTCTAGCCCTGTCACTCCCAGAGTTTATGGTGTAACTGGAAAACAAATGTATAATTACCAGAACAAGTACTCTTTACAAACAAGTATTGAGTATATGATCGAGGAAGTACAGGTTCCTTTGGGAACAAATACTGTATTATGTAGGTGTGAGAAAACTCCCAATTTAGTATAGAAGCAAAGGTAGGCCTCTCCGAGGAAATACTATTTAACCCGAGAATTGCAGGATGAATAGGAGCTAGCTAGGCCACGGAGTGATAGTGGAAAGAGCATTACAGACATGAGTACTAAAGCTACAATCAGTACAGGGTACATTAGAAAAACGTATAGAATTTCAGCAAAGCTAAAGCATGAAGAGGGAGCAGAGAGAATGGGGAAAGATGGAAGTAGACAATATCAGATAATGAAAGGCCTTATTAGTCATCTTAAGGAAATAGGGAAGGGACTAGGTAAAAAAAACTTAAGGAAGTGCTCCTGTCTTGAAGCTAAATGAAGCAGTTTAATGGTTTTAAATGGGGCTGGGAATAGCATGATCAGATTTTGAATTTTAGGAATATCACTCTGGATACAAAGTGGAGAACAGGTTGGAGGGAGGCTGTTGGAGTTTTGTGAGACCACAGTGATGGACAAGATGGACAGTAGTGGGAAGATGGAAGAGAGAGGGGAACAGACAGGATTCAGTGATAGGCCAGATGTGGGAGACTGGGGAAGCCAGAGAAGTTAAAAATATCTCCCAGGTTTCTAGCTTGAGCAAATGAGTTTATTATTTTTCTCCATTTAACCAATGTGGACATTAGGAGGTTGTGTGACTAGCCCAGGGCTGTTCAACTTGTAAGGGTTGGAAACAAGACTCAAATCCATTTTTGTCCTTTCTGTGTTTTTGCTGTTATTGATAGTGATTTTTTTCCCTTCTAAATAATTTATTATGGAAAGTTTCAAACCCAATTGAAGTTTCAAACAGCCATTACCGTTTCATCTGTACTCCTACTTACTCCCTGCTGCCCCCTACTGGATTATTGTGAAGCAAAACATAGATATGCATTTCATCTGTAAATATTTCAGTATATCTCTAGAAGATATGACTCTTAAAAAACCATAACCACAATACCATTATCCCACCTTTAAGCGTTAACATCACCAAATAACCAGGCAGTATTCAATTTTTCCTAAATTGTTTCAAAGTAAGTGGTCTGTTTGATTGGGATCCAAATTACATTTGGTTGGTATGTCTTTTAAACTACAGGTTCCCCTTTTCTCTCTTATTTTCCTCGTAAGTTATTTGTTGATGGAACCGGGTTATTTTTTCTGCAGTTTCCCTCATTCTGGATTTTATTGAATGTCCCTCTGGTATAGGTTTAACATGTTCTCCTATCCCTCGTATTTTCTGTAAATTTGTAGATAGATTGCGGTTGGATTTCTGAGAGGAGGCATGGTGTGGTGGAGAGGGCAAGTATAATTCATAGGTGGTGGTGTGTATTTTTCCATCAGGAGGCATATGATGTTTGGTTGTCCCTCATTCTGCTATATTGATGGCCTCGTTCCGTTATTTCATTAGTGGTTTGCAAATGGCAATAATTTAATTGTGCCTTTAATTCTAACATTCCTTCGTAATTGATTAGCTAGAATACCTCTATAAAAGAGAGGTAGTTGGAATAGGAAGGACAAGTTAAAAGTTTGTGTGCTTTAATACAATATCATATATGATCACAACACTTTCTTTGTGGAGAAATGTATTTCAATGTAACAAGGTACATCCGCTTTAAAAAGCCAGTACATATTTTGTTAGGTTGTTTTTTAGCACTTGATGTTAATGTTTCGAATAGCTTTTAGTATTTGGGATATTTAGAATTTCTGTTCTTAAATTGGTAGGGATTCTTTTGGTCTTTGTTCTTTCTTGAAGAGCTTATCTGTTCCCATAGCTTTGGGGGAATTTCTGGTAGAATCACTCCCTAACCAAATCTAAATCTCTAGCTGTAACCAGATTACAGATTTTAAATTCCTTGAGGACAGGGATTGACTACTCCAGGTAGCCAGACTTAAAATCTGAGTCATTTTAATAGTTCTCCAGTGGGCCCCCACTCTACCAAATGCAATTAAGTGCCAGCCCCTTCTCCCCTTTGTTGTCTCGTGTCCACTCCTTCCCACCCTATTCTACTCCCCTTTTTCATTCTTATTACTGCTCCCTAATTTAGGCTGCTGTCATTATTAGATTGGTGCAGTGGCCTTTTAAGTTGTATGTTACTCATCCTTTAATTTGCCCTGACAAATTTTTCTCCATGCTTTTTTCCTCTAATTTTTTTCTTTTACCTCTCCCTCTCTCTCCTCTCCCTCTTCTCCCTCCTCTTCCTCCTCTTCCCCTTTCCCTTCCCCTTCTCCTTCCCCCCACCTCTTTCTCCCTCTCTGTTTTTGGTTGTAGGATCCAGTTTATAATGGATTTATGGCAGGAAGACTAGTGTAGGTGACCTGTTTGAGCCACAGTGTCTTGCAGACAAGTGATTAAAAGAGCAATAATGATCTTATAGAAATGGTGATTTCTCTCCTGGGGCCACAGTATACACAATAGCTACATGAGTTCACATCCAGGACAGTGTGACTGGCTGCATGGGCTAAGCCATTGAAGACTGCTACTGACCTTTCATGCAGAAACAGTAGGATCCAGCTCCTTTGGTTGTCCACACTCCCCTATTGCTGATCACAACTACTCATAATGTTGAATCCGATTTGATTACAATGATTTAGCCTTCATATAAAGGAGAAATTCCTCAAAATATACAGGCATTGTAAGCTGCATATTTGATTATTTGTTGAAAAATATTTCTTCCCTGTGATTTTGCTCTTATATAAATCTTTGGAAGACTATTGAGTGAAGGCCTGATGGTACAGTTCTGGTGTGTTAAACTATCTTGGATAATAATAGAGCTTAACAGAGCTTTTGTAAATTGCCTTATTGAGCTTTTGAGAGTGAAAGCTAAGTTTTTACTTTATTAAATTTCTCTTCTGTTCCCCAATCAGAGGTTTTAACCTGGGATCTGCAGATTGATACTCCATGTTGGATGGAATGTCTGTGAACTTGGTTGGGGAAAAAATTACATCTTTTCATTAACCTCTAAGTAAAATTTAGAATTTATTTCAACTATGAATGCAGGCAACGAACCATAGTAGTATTGGCAGTACCTGTGACTTTGTCACCAATGGAAATCACATATTTTCGTGTCATGATACAGCGGCTGCAGCTATCTTGAAATTGTTCAAATTCATCACTACTTGGAAATTACTGTGGTTATTAGACCCACTGCTAGATCTTATCTAATTTCGTACTTTAAAAATCACATTATTATATCCAATTTTAAATGTTTTGACAATAATACCTTTATACATTTAAAAACATTCTGATAAAGTCTTCATAGGTTTTATCACACTGCTAAAGGAATCTGTGGCACCAAAAAAGCTAAGAACTGCTGCTCCTAACTCCTGTACTTCTGTTCCTCTGTGAGAGTAAAGTTAGCTAGAACCTGTGATGCAACACAGCACACAACTCATGATGTCACAGTTATGTAAATTTTTTGGCCCTTGACTTTTATGTACTAAATCATAAATTCTGACCTCACAAATGAGAGGGAACAAAATGCTTGTGTATATGCTAAGGGAGAGTAAAATGATTTTCACAAATTAAGGCAGAATAATTTTCCCTTGTATTTAGGAAGTATATGTTTAAAATTACTGTTTCCAAAGGAGTTCTATTTTAAGGGCCATAACTTAAATAGGATAAAGCATGTCGTCAGTGACTTGGATTTTCTTGCCCTCTTTTGGGTGCTTCAGCAAATGTGCTTAAAATTGCTTCAAATCTTGTCTTCAGCAGCTCACTATATTAGATTCAGGCCTTTATTTTGCTCAACTGGAGGAACCCCTAAAGATGTTGATGAATCTCAGGTTTGAAATACCTACTCTGTAGGTTAGAAATACACTTACTATTATTACACTTTTTATCTATTGTGATTGTGTAATGATGTTATTTGTATTTACTGTATTACCTAGAGAACTACTTACTTGATGTAGTAGAGGGAAGAGGAGTGGTTTAACAAATTACCTGTTTCCAGGAAAGTAAAACATTCATTTGAAACTTACGTATTTTTTATATAGATATATAAATTTATTTGTTTATTTATTTATTTATTGGCTGCGTTGGGTCTTCATTGCTGCGCGCGGGCTTTTTCTCTAGTTGGGGCGAGCGGGGGCTACTCTTCCTTGCCGAGTGCGAGCTTCTCATTGCGGTGGCTTCTCTTGTTGCAGAGCAAGGGCTCTAGGAGTGTGAGCTTGGTAGTTGTGGCTTACAGGCTCTAGAGTGCACAGGCTCAGTAGTGGCGCAGGGGCTTATTTGCTCCACGGTATGTGGGATCTTCCCGGACCAGGGCTTGAACCCGTGTCCCCTGCATTAGCAGGCGGATTCTCAAGCACTGCGCCACCAGGGAAGCCCCTGAAACTTATGTATTTCTAATAAAGGAACTGCAGAACCGTGTTCTCGTTATTATCTTAACGAGAACACAGATTTATATAGTCAGCAATTAAAAAGGCTATTTAAGTTTAATTACAGTATATTTTGAGGTAATAATGCTGACTTCTTTTTGATATATCTTTAGTCTCTATTCTTAAAAAGCTTTGCAAGGAAACATTTGAGAATGGTGGATAATGCTTTAATAATGCCAGACAAACAGTACTCAGTTTTAATACTTACTCTTTTGTGGTTTGTCTGTTACTAATAAAACAAACAAGAAAACAAAACAACTTAGTTCTTTGAGATAATGAGGGTCAAAGGTAGCATAATAATGAAGTTCAGGCTCATTCAAAGGATATTTATTAAACAATTATGTGTATAAGAAATTACTAGAAAGGGATGAAAAAATATGTATTTAAAAATATGGTTTGAAACTTTTAGGAGGAGAATTAAGCTTTGAAATGAAATGTCAGCATATTACTGTGTTGCCTCTAGTCTTCAAAACTTAAAAGTTTTTCATGTGAAACTAAGTATAGTGTTAATTTTTTCTGAGTTCAACTTAGCCTTTTGCAAGAAAAGGAAAAGCTTTCTTTGTTGTTTGCCTTTTAATGAATTGTAAATCTCCCCATTAAGCTTCAGAATAGGTAGTGAAGTAGATTCTAACTGAAATACCACCAATTATATTCAAGTATTGATTATATTCAAAGTAACATAAGTGACACAGTTTTGATATCACATCTATTTGTAATTTTAATTCAGCCTATTATATTTCTTCTTTAGATTTTGGAAGAGGATAGGTCATATATTAATGAATTGAAATGGTAGGTCATATATTAATAAATTGAAATGGCCCACTTAGCTCTTGATTTGTTGAATATATATTTGCATTGCTGTAGAAAACAACATATACAGGTATTCCAAAATATAGCCTGGAATTCTGCCAAGGAAAACCTGCTTTTGGAGGACACAGCCTCCAACTTCCCTTTCTTCATTCACTACTGCTCACATTCTTATGTTTTATATAAATTTGAAATGGTTTTATATTTGGAAACTCTTTGCCAAGCAAGAAATAAATTAACATGTGGAAGGGAACAGGACTTGGTCTCAACATGGACAATAGCTAGTTTTTTAATCTGCTAGAATCAGGCAAAAGTGAAGCATTAAAGAAGGCAAAATCTGCTGGTGTAGTAATAACTCAGAAAGTGATACTAATCAGATAAGTTCTGTGCCGAAAGTTGTATTCCATAATTTTTTTCTTTTATTTAAGCAAAACAAAACAAAATACCTTTCTGCGTGTGTTTCTTAGAGTTCCAGAAAGTTTAACATCACTGGAGGGTTTTTTCTGGTTTCATATTTTTCCACACTTCTCAAAAACTGGGAGAGTCAGATTCTTTGAATCCTAACATTTGGTCATGGGGGAGGGGTTAGTTGGTTGTTACTTTTTTTTGGCCTCCCCGCACAGCTTGTGGGATCATAGTTCCTGACCAGGGATGGAACCCCGGCCCACTGCAGTGAAAGCATGGGGTCCTAGCCAATGGACTGTCAGGGAATTCCCTAGCTTGTTGTTGTTGTTGTTGAAACAATAGCCTCTGTCCTTAATTCATGATCTAAAAGCACACACCTAAGCTAATTAGGGAAATAGTTACTTACAAAGGAAGAAACAAATATGCAACTTATTATCTTAGAGTTTTCAGAATCCTACCCAAGAAGCCTTGAGTTAAAATGTCATGGAGGGGATTAATTCCATGTGGCAAGGTATATTCAGAAAAAGAATAGTGATATTGGGGGCTGGAACAGAATCTTAGCATTAGATAAATTTATAATTATGGTATTGTCAGTTAATGAAAAAATTTCATTTTTGCAAATTACTAAATGCTTGTGTCACATCAGTATGTGGATTTGGAAGAAAATTGTACTGTTTTTGCTTTTGTTAGTTTCTGAATTGATCTTTAACACTAAGGTATCCTAAAGCATTGGTGCCTCTTGTAAGTACACATTTTAGTTGTGTCTGATGTAATAAAGAATTGGTTCTACTAACTTCTCTTAAAGCTTTGATAAAGCAACTATACTCCAATTTTTAAAAAAAAGCTTTGAAATATCCATAGAAGTTACTTTTTTTTAATGAGCAAACAACTTTGTTTGTTTGTTTGTTTGTTTGTCTGTTTAGGCCACACAGCACGGCTTGTGGGATCTTAGTTCCCCGACCAGGGATTGAACCCAGGCCACAACAGTGAAAGCACCTAGTCCTAACCACTGGACCACCAGGGAATTCCCCCATAGAAGTTATTTTCTAATCTTTGGACATCTTCATTTGCCTCCTTATCCCCATATGTAAGCCCCAGTGTTAAAGAGCACTTAAACTAACTTGATCTCATGGTTTTTGTTTTAGTTAATTATGCTGCTATTTCCTAAAATCTATTACAGATGTACAGTACTTTAGCTTCTCTGTTGTGTGACTTTGAGGTTAGCCTAAGTGCCTAACCACGCACATTGAGGTGGGATAGTGCCCTGGAAGTTAGGGATTTGCAGTGAAAAGTAAAAATGAATTTACCACTTCTTTGACTAGGTGTCCACCTTTTACCCAAGGATTTTAATTAATGCTCAGCCCTAAATAATCCACAGACTAGTTATATTGGAGTATTAGCTGCTTTTTTTTTTTTTTTTGCGGTATGCTGGCCTCTCACTGTTGTGGCCTCTCCCATTACGGAGCACAGGCTCCGGACGCGCAGGCCCAGCGGCCATGGCTGACGGGCCCAGCCGCTCTGCGGCATGTGGGATCTTCCCGGACTGGGGCACGAACCCGTGTCCCCTGCATCAGCAGGCGGACTCTCAACCACTGCGCCACCAGGGAAGCCCTATTAGTTGCTTTTTAATGTAGAAAAAAATGTAATGTTATTGTCTGTATTAAAATAAACCTTACCATTGTTGACATACACTGTTCTCAGAGTTCTGAATATTGGTATGATTCTTAGTTTAAAGTGTTTTTGCCACCAAATACAATGAAAGAGGAAAAATAGGCTCTTTTTATTTTTTACAATATGAATCAAAAGCCTTTGAATTTTGCAGAAATTCTATATCTAAAAATCTGTCCTAAATTTCTAGTTCACCGCAGTAGCTTTTTTTTTGATGTGGACCATTTTTAAAGTCTTTATTGAATTTGTTACAATATTGCTTCCGTTTTATGTTTTGTTTTCTGACCGTGAGGCATGTGGGATTTTAGCTCGCCGACCAGGGATTGAATCCACACACCCCCACATTGGAAGGCAAGATCTTAACCACTGGACTGCCCAGGAAGTCCCACCATGGTAGTTTTTATAGAAGAAAAAAAAGTAGAGCTTCCCTGGTGGCTCAGTGGTTGAGAGTCTGCCTGCCGATGCAGGGGACACGGGTTCCTGCGCCGGTCCGGGAAGGTCCCACATGCCGCGGAGCGGCTGGGCCCGTGAGCCATGGCCGCTGAGCCTGAGCGTCCGGAGCCTGTGCTCTGCAACGGGAGAGGCCACAACAGTGAGAGGCCCGCGTACCGCAAAATAATAATAATAACCCATATGTGCAACAATAGGTGATTTTTTTTTCTTTTTGTTTCTTTTTTTTTTTTACTCCAAGTTTACATTTCTTTAAGTTCTTCGTATGCCATTTGATCAGAATCATGCATTTCAAAACTGCCGAGTGTTTGCCTAACCAGTTAGAGTAGTTATATTTCTCCTTTGGAAACTGCACACCTCAGATTGGGACTCGAACCCGATCGTACCTCTCAGCTGGGACTTGAACCCACAAGCTCTGGCTCAGGAGGGTACTCAAATCCACAGTCTCTCAACTGAAACCACGCACCTGGTCCCAGGACTTGATGAAGCTGAGGATTTTTATGTTTCAGTGCAGAAGGAATTGAGCGAGAGGCAAAGCGATAGGCAAGAAGTAGATTTATTAAATATAGAATGCTTGGAAGGACACAAGCAGGCAGGCAAGAGGCTCTGCTCCAGAACTAAGTAGGAAAGCAGATTTATTTAAGGAGATACACACTCCGTAGACAGTGTGGGCCATCTCAGAAGGTGAGAAGCCCTGGGAGACACACATTCCATAGACAGAATGTGGTCCATCTCAAAAGGCAAGAGCAGCCCTGGGAGATACGCACTCTACAACACATTCCACAGAGCGTGGGCCATCTCAGAAGGTGAGAGCAGCCCTGGGTTATGGGGTTGTTAGTTTTTATGGACTGGGTAATGTCATAGGCTAACCAGTGGGAGGATTGATTATTCCAATTATTTGGGTGGGAAGGGGCAGGGATTTCCAGGAATTGGGCCACTGCCCATTTTTTAGCCTTTTATGGTCGGCCTTGGAACTGTCCTGGTGCCTGTGGGTGTGTCATGTAGCATGTGCTAATGTATTACAGTGAGCGTATAATGATGCTCCAGGCCCACTGGAAGTTGAATCTTCTGCCATCTTGGGCCGAATCAGTTTTTGTCCTGAATGGCTATGACATTCTTTTAAAAGTTGTGCCCTGGGAATTCCCTGGTGGTCCAGTGGTTAGGACTCGGGGCTTTCACTGCCAGTACCCAGGTTTGATCCTTGGTCAGGAAACTTAGATCTTACAGCAAAAAAAAAAAAGTTTGTGCCCTGCCACCTTCCCTCCTGTCTCATTTTCATTAGTACCTTCTGCTTGTTTGTGGGTTTTTTTTTTAATTTGTTTTCTTCATTTTATTCAATTTCAAAATGGAAAAGAAGGCAAAAGAAGGAATTTTCCTAGACCTTGAATCATGTGATTTACCTTGGGGCAAATGGTTCTGAAAGCCATGAAGCTGGACTAAGACCAGTTATAAAGAGCAGTAAATTAGCTACTTCAGCACCAATAGCTTCAGTAAATCAGCCTTTCTGGATTTGAATGTGTCCATGTGAGGTTTTTTTAAATTTATTTATTTTTGGCTGCATTGGGTCTTCATTGCTGTGCTCGGGCTTTCTCTAGGTGCGGCGACCGGGGACTACTCTTCGTTGTGGTGCGCAGGCTTCTCATTGCAGGTGGCTTCTCTGTTACAGAGCATGGGCTCTAGGTGCGCGGGCTTCAGTAATTTTGGCTCACGGGCTCAGTAGTTGTGGCACGTGAGCTCTAGAGCGCAGGCTCAGTAGTTGTGGCGCACGGGTTTAGTTGCTCCGGGGCATGTGGGATATTCCCGGAACAAGGCTCGAACCTGTGTCCCCTGCATTGGCAGGTGGATTCCTAACCACTGCGCCACCAGGGAATTTCCTCCATGTGAATTTGAAACCTAAAACTGGTCTACACTTAGTAACAACTTCTTTTCAGATAATTGATTTTAGATGCTTTCTGCTTCTTTTAAGTTCACATACTGGCCATTGTCATTTTAGGAAATGACAGTGGCTTTGTTTTAAATGTTGATGGAGAAAAGTATAGAGAACATAATGAATACTATTTCCAACTATTCTGGAGTAGGGGCAGAGCATGTGGGGTAGGGAGCTCAACTTTGGTTTTCCAGATGTTTACTTGCACAATTCCTGATACTTATGAGAAAAGGAGAGAAATCAGAAAATCTAGAAGGTGGTTCTTGTCACCACCATCATTGTTAAGAAAAGTTAGGGTTATTTATTGTTTCCCATTGTTCTTTATCACTTTTTTTTTTTGACAGGCACTGTACCTCCTTTAATTCTTTTTTTAAAAAATACCTTTATTGGAGTATAATTGCTTTACAGTGTTTAGTTTCTGCTGTACAACAAAGTGAATTAGCTATATGTATACAATATATCCCCATATCCCCTCCCTCTTGAGCCTCCCTCCCACCCTCCCTGTCCCAGCCCTCTAGGTCACAAAGCACCAAGCTGATCTCCCTGTGCTATGCAGCAGCTTCCCACTAGCTATCTATTTTACATTTGGTAGTGACAAAGGAGGCAAGAATATACAATGGAGAAAAGATAGCCTCTTCAACAAGTGGTGCTGGGAAAACTGGACAGCTACATGTAAAAGAATGAAATTAGAACACTCCCTAACACCATACACAGAAATAAACTCAAAATGGATTAAAGACATAAATGTAAGGCCAGACACTATAATACTCTTAGAGGAAAACATAGGCACAACACTATGACATAAATCACCACAAGATCCTTTTTGACCCACCTCCTAGAGTAATGGAAATAAAATAAACAAATGGGAACTAATGAAACTTAAAAGCTTTTGCACAGCAAAGGAAACCATAAACAAGACCAAAAGACAACCTCAGAATGTGAGAAAATATTTGCAAACAAAGCAACTGACAAAGGATTAATCTCCAAAATATACAAGCAGCTCATGCAGCCCAATATCAAAAAACCAAACAACCCAATCCAAAAATTGGCGGAAGACCTAAACAGACATTTCTCCAAAGTAGACATACAGATTGCCAACAAACACATGAAAAGATGCTCAACATCACTAATCATTAGAGAAATGCAAATCAAAACTACAATGAGGTATCATCTCACACTGGTCAGAATGGCCATCATCAAAAAATCTAGAAACAATAAATTCTGGAGAGGGTGTGGAGAAAAGGGAACCCTCCTGCACTGTTGGTGGGAATGCAAATTGATACAGCCACTATGGAGAACAGTATGGAGCTTCCTTAAAAAACTAGGGCTTCCCTGGTGGCGCAGTGGTTGGGAGTCCGCCTGCCGATGCAGGGAACGTGGGTTCGTGCCCCGGCCCGGGAGGATCCCGTGTGCCGCGGAGCCGCTGGGCCCCGTGGGCAATGGCTGCTGGGCCTGCGCATCTGGAGCCTGTGCTCTGTAATGGGAGAGGCCACAACAGTGAGAAGCCCGCGTACCCCCAAAAATAAATAAACTAATTAAAAAAAAAAACCTAAAAGTAGAATCACCATATGACCCAGCAACCCCACTACTGGGCATATACCCTGAGAAAACCGTAATTCAAAAAGATACATGTACCACAATGTTCATTGCAGCACTATTTACAATAGACAGGACATGGAAGCAACCTAAGTGTCCATTGACAGATGAATGGATAAAGATGTGGCACATATATACAATGGAATATTACTCAACCATAAAAAGGAACGAAATTGACTTACTTGTAATGAGGTGGATGGACTTAGAGTCTGTTATACAGAGTGAAGTAAGTCAGAAAGAGAAAAAACCATATGCTAACGCACATATATGGAATCTAAAAAAACGGTACTGATGAACCTAGTGGCAGGACAGGAATAAAGATGCAGAGAGAGAACGGATTTGAGGACACAGGGTGGGAAGGGGAAGCTGGGACTAAGACAGTAGCGTTGACGTATATACCCTATCACTTTTCAAAAAAATCTTCCTGTCGCTTTCAGGCAAATACTAGAGAGTCATAAAATAATAGCTAAGCTAATAGGAAGGCTACTGTGCACATCGTAAGGTTTAAAATATTAAACTTTAATCTCTTTTAGCCTCTGGACTTGAGTATTCCTTCTTCTCAGTGGGGCTCTGAATACTGTGCCGGGGGCCTGCTCACATAATTTACTTTCTGAATGAACCCTTTTGTTTATAGCTGAGATTTGGTCAGTTTAAAAGAAAATAGTGTGTTTAGATAATGACATTACACACTTTCTGTTAGGTACCATCAGAATTTTTAAGTTAGGAAGGACAGCCATTTGTTGGATGGTGGCAGAACTGTATTTGAATCCACGTCTGGTTTTTTGAAGTGTTCTTTTGAAATTTGGATAATCTTGTTTCTTATACTTTTTATTTCCTAATCTTTTTAAAGCTTCTTCAAGTTTTAAATCTTAAGTTTTATACTATGGAATAAGGTATTATTAACTTGATGAGACAAGTCTTAGAGACTAAAAATTGTAACTGCTGTAACTAACTGGGACAAATCATAGCTGGCAGCGAAGCTCAAAGTTTAATCACGTCCAGCACGTATTAGCCGTTGGAGTCAGAGCTTGGTGTGTTAAGCAGCTCTACCGTCTGTGTGTGGGTGTCTCTCTCCGTGTGTGCAAACATTCTGAGGCAAAGTAATCTTTTTAGTGGTTCTTTGGTTGAAAAATTTCAAGTGCTTTTCTCTTTTTTCATAATTAGATGAAGGAAAAACTCAAAATTAATGCCCGGAGCCGTTCTGTTTAACATAATTTTAGCATCCAGACTGTTTCCTTCAGCAGAACTGAGCTGTTAAATAGCTTTTATTTATATTCATTCCAGTAGAAATTTAAGGAAGCTTCAACATGTAAATATTTTTGTCCCACCTGAATCATAGGTAAGTGAAATGCCCTAGGACGAGGTCTTTACTCTTTCAACTGGGTTATATTTTTAATGGAATTATTCTCCAGATTCTCAGATTCAGATACCCTTAACTAAACATCATCTCTCCTGAGAATAGAGGCCTGAGGTCTTCTGCTTCTCCTTTTCTAATTTGCTTTATCCAAAAGCCCTTAGATCCACTACACAAGGAAAGTATATCTCTCATTTATACCAGTTCTTAACTGTGGTTCACTGCCACAGGCTGTAAAAATCTCTGGGGCCCCCAAAGGAGGGAACATTCCAGAATACATAGTCCCAGAGAGAAAGAGTCTCGTGACAGGGGTTAAGCAGAAATATTGGAAAAGGCAGGACCTTATTCCATCTGGACAACCCACATTCAGTTGGAGTCTCAGAGGAGTGGAAAGAGGGAATGGTGAAGAATCAATATTTGAATATATGGTGGCTGAGAGTTTTTCAAAATTGATGGGAATTCTGTTTTGTCGGTGTGATTATCTGTTAGTTTTATAATCTATGTTTTCTCAATAGTGTTTTTTTAAGATTTTTCTCTGGCTTGTTAGATTTCCTTAAACTGTAGTTCATATTATTCATCAAGTCTGAAATATACTTAGCCATTAACTCTTGAAAATTGTCTCTTCCCTACTTTCTCTGTTCTCTTCTTCCAAAGTCCCATTAGATGTTTGCCAGATCCTCCCATTCTAAACTCCATGTCTCTAAACCTTTCTCCTAGCTTCAGAATAAAGGTCTCCCTGAATTTTATTTTCTTCAAACCCATCCTCCAGTTCATTGTGTTTCTTCCCAGCTATGTTCAGTCTGCTGGTTAACGTATTAATTTTGTTGAATATACTTTTCATTTCTAGAAGTTCTGTTTCAAATGAACTAGTCTTTTTATAGTATTTTGTGTGTGTGTGTTTTCATTTAATGCCTTGTTTCATGCTTTTAATCATTTTAAGTATCCATATCCAATGTCTATAGTTCTGGCTGCGTTGGATTGGTTTTACTTCACTCATGATTAATTGATTCTTGGTGTGTTTTGAAAATTTAGATTGTCAGCTTATACTTGGCAGAGCTTTGTCTGTGGGAAATCTTTGCTAGCAAAATCAAACATATATATCTCTGGAAGAACAATGGAGGTTTCCCACAGATGTTCCCGTGCCAAGCATAAGCTCACGCAGGCCTGTAGTTGTGAATTCTCAGAAGAGAGTCTTCTCTCCTCTTCTTTGTCCTCTTCCTTTTCCTATTCTTTCTTTTAACCATCCAGATAGGCAAGACAGAGGAATTTGCCTGCCATCTTCTTTTCCTTCTGTATTATCTCCCTGTGCCACCAGAGTTTATCCTCCTTGACACTGTCCTTGATTATATTTTTTGTTTTGATCAGCTGTATTGAGGTATGATTCACATACAATAAAATGTGCCAATTTAAGATATACAATTCGATGAATAATTACTGCCATAACCATAATAATAGAGCATTTCCATGACCAAAATCAAGTTCTCTTGAAACCCCTTTGCAGTCAGCCTCCTCTCCCCAACCTCCAATCTGTTTTCTAGTACTATAATTTTGCCTTTCCTAGAACTTAATGTAGGCTCATGTCTAGCTTTTTTTCACTTAACATAATGCATTTGTGATTTATCCATGTTCTTGCATGTGTTGGTAGTTGGTTCCTTTTTATTGCTGAGTAATGTTCCATTGTATGGCTATACCATGATTTGTTTATCCATTCATTTGTTTATGGACATTTGGGTTTTCAGTTTGGGCCATTATGAATAAAGCTACTAGAGAATTCTTATATACGTCTTTGTGAAGATCTATATTTTCATTTCTCTTGGATAATACCTAGAAATGACCGGGTCACATGTTAAATGTATATTTAACTTCATAAGGAGCTGCCAAAATGTTTTCTAACTTGGCTGTATCATTTTGAGTTACCACCAGCAATACAGGAGTTCCGTTTGCTTCATGTCCTTACCAAGTGTTGGTATTATCAGTCTGAAATTTGGTCATTCTAATAGAGATATATTAGTATCTCTATTAGGATTTTAATTTATATTTCACAAACGAATAACAATTTTTAGCATTTTTTCATGTACTTCTTAGGTAAAGTATCTTTTCAAATCTTTTGCACATTTTTTAATTGTGTTGTTTGTCTTTTTGCTATTAAGCCATAAAAGTTCTTTTCATATTCTGGACATGTCTTTTCTTGGATATATGATTTGTATATACTTTCTCCCAATCTGTAGCTTGAAATTCAATTTATAAACTTTTTGTGTGTTTGTGGCTGTGTTGGGTCTTTGTTGCTGCACGCAGGCTTTCTCTAGTTGCGGCGAGCGGGGGCTACTCTTCATTGCAGTGCATGGGCTTCTCATTGCAGTGGCTTCTCTTGTTGCAGAGCACGGGCTCTAGGCACGTGGGCTTCAGTAGTTGTGGCGCACACGCTCTAGAGCACAGGCTCAGTAGTTGTGGCGCACGGGCTTAGTCGCTCTGCAGCATGCGGGATCTTCCAGGACCAGGGCTTGAGCCTGTGTTCCCTACATTGGCAGGTGGATTCTTAACCACTGTGCCACCAGGGAAACCCCAATTTAGAAACTTTTTAATTAACATGGTGCCATGTGCCTTCAGAAATCTTTGCCTAAATTTTGATTTTTTCAAATCATAGGGGTAGGTTATCTATTTAGTTGTTTAATTTCTCAGTAATATTTTGTAGTTTTCAGTGTACACATCTTACACATCAGATTTATCCCTGTTCAGTTTTTTGGTCCTGTTGTAAATGTTTTGTTCAGTGTTTTTTTTAATTTCAAATTCTGATTGTTCTTTCCTGGCTTATAGAGTTGATTTCTATTTATTGGTCTTGTGTCCTGAGATCTAGTTCATTTTTAGTTCTAGTACCTTTTTTTGTATATTCTTTAGAATTACCTACATAGACAATTATGTCTTCTGTGAATGAAGACAGCTTTACTTCTTCCTTTCTAGTCTTTATGCCTTTTATTTCTTTTCCTTGCCTGCACAAACTGACTAGAAACTTTAGTACAATGTTGAGTAGAAGTGATGAAACCTATATCCTTGCCTTTAGGGAAACTTCCCTTTGGGACTGTCTTCTTCCCACCCCTACAATGTCCAGTGTCTTAAATCATATTTGAAGTGTTCAGATGGATTGGAAGGAACAGTATTTAGGAGATGACTCCTACACTGTGAAATTAGGATTTGTGTTTTAGACTAAAGAATGCTGTAGCCAAGAGTGAGTTTGTCATCTGTGACCTGTATTTATTTATTGTATAATACAGTCTGAGTGGAGATAATTTGAAATGGACATGCTAACATACTGTTGTAGGATGAGTTATAGTATAGGGTGGAAGTTGGCTTTGAATAAATTAAAGGAGACCTTCATGAGAAAATAGGTAAGGCTACTATCAAACAAACATTCCCATCTTCTCCCTGTTCATAATCTAACAGGAAGTTTCATTTTCTAACCTTGCTATTCATTAGTACTAGGTGGCTTCAAGAAAACGGGATAATCTTTGATTTGAAACTACCATCTTTTGACATTATAGTTCAACTTGTGAGTTCAACTGTATTGATTAGTTGCGTTGTTTAGGAGTTTAACCAAGGAAGTTAGATAAAAGGAAACTTTTCTGAAATAATTTTCCAGGTCATTAAATGAAATTCTTATGTGTTCAGAATGATCTTTTATTTTGTAAATTGCTACATATCTAGTGAGTCAGGTACCTCCTTCCTATTACTTTTAAGTCAGCATATTAGTAAGAGAAAGTCAGTATTGTAGAATACATGGGAAAAGGGAAAAACTTATAAAGCCTGTATTAAAACCTGAAACTTTTGTAGGGTATGTGTTATGTGAATTTTGTAAGCAGATAGTCAAATAAGACATTTATTTACTTATTTAGTTATTAGTAATTTGAGGGATTATATTAACTGCTAAGACAAGAAGGCTTATTTGAAATACAAAGGCTACATTTATTGAAAAGGATTTGTTTCAGTTATGGTTTCTTAAATGGTGAGGAGCTGTTTTCCTTTAAGCTACTAAAAAATGTGGACAATATCATGTCTCTGAAGTCTCTTTTTCTGATAACGTCCTTAGAAGATAATGTATATTGGCCAAGTAACGTTGAAAAATAGTTCAGTTACTTGAGGGGTGCTTTGTTGTTGGGAATGCTAGGTGGGAGTGTTTTATTGCTGACATTTTATTTAAATTTTGTATCTTTTAGATATTTGGATTTGAACTGCATTTTGGGATTTATCTACACTTAAAATGCCACCGGCAGTTGGAGGTCCAGTTGGATACACCCCCCCAGATGGAGGCTGGGGATGGGCAGTGGTAGTTGGAGCTTTCATTTCCATCGGCTTCTCCTATGCGTTTCCCAAATCTATTACTGTGTTCTTCAAAGAAATTGAAGGTATATTCAACGCCACCACCAGTGAAGTGTCATGGATATCTTCCATCATGTTGGCTGTCATGTATGGTGGAGGTAAGTACCCACTAAGGCCTGCTGTTTTAATTTTCATTAAGCAACCAGATGCTCTGTTTTAGGTAACTTAAAAAAAAATGTTTTATTCGGTGAGGTGTTTTGAAATGGTATTTCTCAGAGCTTTATGTTTAGAGTCACATTTTTTATTCTTGTTAACAATGACAACTCTTGCTTTGTTTGTTGCACTATAGTATTCCGAAACAGAAATAAGAAATTGTGAGGATTTGTTCCAATTCCGTATCATTGAACTTAAAAAAGCTCTCAGAGGGGAAAAAAAAATTTTTTAAACTCTCAGAAAAATGACATGTGCACAACTTATTTTTCTTATTGCTCTCTGCTAGACTCTTGAGGTATAAGTGTAAATAAAGATTTTAAAAAATTGATGTTGGGAGAATTAAAGTAAATCGGGCTAACCTGAATAGCACAGTTTAAAGTCTCAGGTAAAATCTTTTCATAGTGTTAGAATTAAAGAACTGGATAAAATCCTCCTTGTTTTGTTCCTTGTGATATAATTAGTCCTAAAGCATTTCAGCTTCATCTTAAACTTAAGTTTTATCATTTTTTCCCTTTCTGTTTTCTTTGACATGTTGTGAAGGAAATGTGGAGAGTACGTTGCTTACCTTAATATCATTTAAAATACTGTGGGTTTGTTTGTTTGCCTTGGAACATCAAAACACAATTTAACATGTAAAAGTCAAAACCTCCTATAATAATAAAATATGTAGTTGCTTAGTTAGCAGAGATTCGAAAGTTAAGTGTATTTATCGTTTGGGATTGACAGGGTTTCATGTTGCTTATTTAGCTAAGATTTCACTTTTTTAATCATAATTTAGTGCCTCAGATTATTTTCACATGAGCTCTTTAAAAGCCAGTATAAAGATTCTGCAATTCAACTGTAAAACCTTAGTTTAGGCTTCTAATCTGGTGGCAGATTCAACCAATATTTATTAAGCCGGATGCACAGAGTCCTCACTAGGCTAGGTGTGAGTGATAGAGAACACTGATCTTGATCCCTGCCCTTGGGAAGCTTGTAATCCTTTTGAGACAATAATGTAATCTCATGAAACAGGAATAAGTATTTGAAGTCTGTAAATTAATTCAGTGCTTAATCTCATTGCACAGAAAAATGGGTAAGTTTTTTGTGCCTTTAAAATTTTGAACGTATGCCTGTTTTGTCTATTGTAAAATTAAGTGCTTTTTAAAAGAATGTAAGTGCTAAATTATAGTACTTACTTTTTTTTCCTGAGCCCAGAGAAATCAAAAGGGATTTTGGACATTTTCTAGCTTCTGAGAACCAATAATTTTGGAGGCTCTGAACTTGATCTGCCAGGATTTCTAATCAGGTTTTGACTGATGGCTTGAAGAAATTGGCGTAAATATTATCCAGAGGTACTCCAGGTGCTCAGTGTACGTTTAAGCTGATTACAAACAAGAGGTTCACATGCTGCAATTCTAAGAGCAAGAGCTTGAGAGCCGCTGGCATTTTGCATCAGAAGTAAGTGATGTCAGTTGTGCTAATTGCACATGACACTTTCTTTTGGGAAAACAGTTCCTTCTTTGTCCTCACCCAGAGATAACTAGCACATTTCTCTGAATTTGTGTTATAATAGGCCTACAAACTGTACCCCTCTCTATTTTTAATGATAGCTAATTGGGGCCATTCTTCCTGAAATAACTCTGAAAGATAAATTGCATATCAAGAGCCTTGTGGCATAATTTTTACTAAATGGGTTATTTTGTTTTGTTTGGCTCTTAGGTGGTATGACCCCACAAGAATTATATTTAAAACTGCCTTAATTCTTTAACTTGTACATTTCGGCCACACCCTCAACAATAATATGTTTTGAGTTGTGAGTGGTTTAGGGTTAAGTTTTCCTTCCTCCCTGCCTCCCTCCCTCCCTCCCTCCCTCCATGTGCTTTGGTTCACAGATATATACTGATACTTGTTAAAGTATATTTTTAAAGGAGAAGATCTTAGTTACTTACTCTTGGTTTTTGTTTGAGGTTTTCCTTTTTTTTTTTTTTTTTTTGGCGGTACGCGGCCTCTCACTGTTGTGGCCTCTCCCGTTGCGGAGCACAGTCTCCAGACGCGCAGGCTCGGCGGCCATGGCTCACGGACCTTAGCTGCTCCGTGGCATGTGGGATCTTCCCGGACTGAACCCTTGTCCCCTGCATCGGCAGGTGGACTCTCAACCAAAGAAAAGTAGGAGGGGGGCGGAGGAATTGGGAGATTGGGATTGACATATATACACTATTGAAACTATATATAAAATAGATAACTAATGAGAACCTACTGTATGGCATAGGGAACTCACTCTACTCGGTGCTCTGTGATGACCTAAATGGGAAGGAAATCCAAAAAAGAGGGGATATATGTATACGTAGAGCTGATTCATTTTGCTGTACAGTACTGTAAAGCAACTATACTCCAATAAAAATTAATTTTAAAAAATGAAAGTATAAATTCACATATTTTCAGTTCCACAGTAATGTCATCGTAACATCCCTAGTTTAGAACTTAAAATACTGTAGACTTTACAGCATTAACTTCTACTTCACAGAGTCGACAGTGTGGCAGTATTTTTTTATCTTTGTAATTCTGACTATACAAAAATCTGTTTAATGCCTAATTTATATGGACATATTTCATGAATATTCTTTCAGTATTTAATTCTTTCATCACACACAAGCTGTAAATTCAAATTATTTCTAAAGCAGCTGTGGCCTAATATTTTCATGAAGTGACTTAGAAGTTCAATGAGAACTTGTTTATACACATCCTTGGTTGAGCCTGAAGTCTCTCCCGCAGTCATTTCTTGACCAGCCCCTTAGAGAGAATTGGTCCTCAAATACTAGGATATCAAAAGCTTTCATTCCTTCTTGCATGTTTATTATATGTATGTATACATATATACATACCACAGTTTGAATATACATACCATAATTTGAAATTGGGTTCCTTGGGGCCAGAGCCTGTCCTTTTAATCATAGTGTACCATACTGCAACTCTGAATATAGTAGCACTAGAATATGAGTAATGCAGAATTTTTCATAGTGTTTATAGAAATAAAATATGTCAACATATGATCAGTAGTATATTCTGAATATGTGCATTCTGTGTCTGTTTTTAAAAATAGACTTACTACAGAATAAAGTCAGAATTTACTGTGCTAATAGAAGAGAAACTTGATTTGTATGTCTTCTGCTTTATAACTTTGGAACTGTAGTTCCAAAAATACATATGTAATGGGGAGAAAATGGGCTGGATTCAAAACTTGGTTCTCACTAGCTGCAAGTTCAAATATTAGTTCTTCTTGTGTCCCCTTCCCTACTGATGCATTGCAGTGACCCTTTCTTATTTGCAGTCATCTGCCTTAACAAGGCAGACATGTTATGGTGTCATGTAAACAAAGTTGTCATCTCCAAAGTCCAGAGCCATGAAGTAGGGACATAAGTATTATAAATAAATGAAATTCAGAGAATGTCAAATGTCATTCGTTTGTACTCAGCAAATATTGTTAGTCTAAGAGTTGCGTTACAGCTCTTAAAACATTGTTTGCTTTAGATAAGACTCAATTAAGACTTAAAATTTTGGAAAAGGGGAATTACAGTTTATACCTATTTGTAGCAACTAAGGAGAGGCCATTTGATTTTTTTGTATTTGAAAACTGATACATGAAACGCATAAAATCTTTTTATTTGTGATCCTTTTAACACTACACTTTTGTTTGGTTTCTTCTCTCATGTTAAAGAAAAACTGATTTTTTGGTATGCATCTCTTTAGCTGAGGAGATTTAATCTGGTTTATGTTGTTAAACCTGAGAATGTTTAGACCATTATCTGATAATCTTCTACAAACATTTTTTCATAGTTTTGCTGTCACAAAACAGCAGTATAGGCACAGAACCCGGTTAACCCTAGAAGACATTCCATTCAGTTCAATACCTGAGATATCTAGGTGTAAATGGGAACAGTTTTGTTTTGTTTTGTTTTAAATTTAGATGTCCTAATTGCAAAACTACTGAACTTGCAGAAAAAATTGTGTATTTTGCCTTTGTTTTTTCTTCTTTTTAAAAAATATGACACAAACTACACTTATGATGATGTGTAAAGAACACTCTTAAAATCTCTCATCAGTCTGCCTATCCCAAAAATTAACATAGAGCAAACTTACTAAATATGTGTTGATCATATCCTAGATAAATCAAGAAGCCGATGAACGTCTGTTACCAAGGCTTTCAGCCTATTATGCCTTATGAGAGAAAGATTAAGGAAAGACTAGAGTCTTTTATATTTTAGTAAAATTCCATCCAAGATTTCAAGATAGAGAAGATACACAATTAATGATTCTTCTAGCATCTTTATTTTCCAGCACACATACCTATGATTATGAAATAATTATAGATAACAATATTCTTACCATTGCCTTTTGTTGTATCTGCTTATTTGGAAGGACTTGTCGTTTAGTGCCATCAATGCCTTGTGTACCACTAAATTTTTGATTATCTCTTAGGTCCTATCAGCAGTATCCTGGTGAATAAATATGGCAGTCGTCCAATCATGATTGCTGGCGGCTGCTTGTCAGGCTGTGGCTTGATCGCAGCTTCCTTCTGTAACACTGTGCAGGAACTTTACTTGTGTGTCGGAGTCATTGGAGGTGAGTTGATTCATTTTCAAGCATTAATATATCGCTGGCTATTTGGTATTCACCTGCATTGGTCTTTCAGATCTTGAGTGAAAGTCCCTCCTTATAGAAATTATCATTTTGACAACCTGTTAATTTAAGAGCAATAGAAAATCAAGTTTTAAAAAGAAATTGCTGTCATACAGTAGGTGTACATTGTTGAATAAATGAATTGAAAGAAATGATTGTATCCCTTGTCCTAAGAATAGTCAGTATTTGTAGATAAAATGTGTCCAGCAGTCGTTGCAAGGGCGGTCATTGGTTACTATCTCTGTCTCGCTCTCTTTTTAAAAAAAAAAATTTATTTATTTATTTGTTTGTTTGTTTGTTTATGGCTGTGTTAGGTCTTTATTGCTGCCCGTAGCCTTTCTGTAGTTGTGGTGAGCGGCGGCTAGTCTTTGTTGCGGTGCGCGGGCTTCTCATTGTGGTGGCTTCTCTTGTTGCAGAGCGCGGGCTACTCTTCATTGCGGAGCGCGGGTTTCTCATTGCGGTGGCTTCTCTTGTTGCAGAGCACGGGCTCTAGGTGCACGGGCTTCAGTAGTTGTGGCTCGCGGGCTCTAGAGCACAGGCTCAGTAGTTGTGGCGCATGGGCTTAGTTGCTCCGTGGCATGTGGGATCTTCCCAGACCAGGAAGGGCTCGAACCCACGTTCCCTCTGTTGGCAGGTGGATTCTTAACCCCTGTGCCACCAGGGAAGTCCTTTCCCCCTTATTTTAATAGCCAAATTAAGATAATGAACTGCTGATGAGTATGATAAAGATTATGTATAACTTCACAGTCCAGAGACTTTGACTACTAACATTTTTATGTATATATATCCTTCCCAACTTTTTTCTATACACAAACATAACTTTTTTCAGAACAAAAAGGGATACGGTTACATAAAGTATTTTGTAACCAGTTTTTGTCATTTAAGAGCATATCATGAACAACAACCATATGTATGTCGGGCACTGTCTACATGCTGTGGGCATAGGGCAACAAGTCCAGCAAAGTCATGCTGTTTCATGGGAAGAGGCAGACACTGCTACTCAGAAATAAATAAGAAAAATCAGGGAGTGATAAATTCTATACAAAGACCTTGCTGAAGAGATGACCTTAATAGAGTAACAGCAGGGAACTAGCATTGTGAAAATCTAGGGGAACATAGACCCTAAATCAGCAGCGTGCTTGTTAGCACAGGTGAGAATGGTCTGGTATGAGATCTGGGAGATAAGGTCAGGGTAAAGGTTATGGACAGAAAGCCAATAGCAGGTTTGCAATAGGGGAGTGACCTAGTCTGGTTTACTGGTTTAAGTCTCTGAATAGCTTAGACATAAATGGTAAGTAGGGAGCAAGCAGGGGCCAGGGAAGAGCATCTCCAAGTTATTTGAATATTTACTTATACTAGCAACATTTATTGAGTAATTCTTGTTGCAGTAATTTTAAAATATTACTTTTATCGTACATTAAATGTTTATATATATTTTAGGTATATTCCTGGACTTTCTGTCCACTTTCTTCAGTGTTTACCTATTCCTGAGTCAGAGTCACACTATTCTATTGATTGTAGCTTTTTTTTTTTTTTTTTTTTCCTCCCCGGTACGCGGGCCTCTCATTGTTGTGGCCTCTCCCGTTGCGGAGCACAGGCTCTGGACGCGCAGGCTCAGTGGCCATGGCTCACGGGCCCAGACACTCCGCGGCATGTGGGATCTTCCCGGACCGGGGCACGAACCCGTGTCCCCTGCATCGGCAGGCGGACTCGCAACCACTGCGCCACCAGGGAAGCCCAATTGTAGCTTTTTAAAGTCCATTTTAAATATCAGTTCTGTTTAGTCCCATCCTGCATCACCCAAAATTTTCTGGTTGACTCCCATGTGTTCTCTAGTATGTTTTAGAATCATTTAACCTCATCTCCAAAATGAAATGCACTGATATTGTCATTGGAATCACGTCAAGTTAGCACTTACATTTGGGGAGTATTGACATCTTGGCAATGTTGTGTTTAATTATACAAAAACTTTGTATGTTGGTTTTAATTCTCTGGCCCTTCAGGAAAGTTATACAATTTAGCCATTATAAATGGCACACTAAAGTTTTTGGTGCTGTTGTAAAAGGAATAATTTTGTATTGCATAGTCTATTTTAAAAACTGTTTTTAAAACTCTATTTGATAACAGTCTCCTTAATTACATTCTTTGCTTATAATGATCCTTCACGTGACTTGCCAGATTTGACAGTTAATCACCTTCAAATAATATAAATAACAATTATAAAAATAACTACTAACATTTATTGAGTGCTTACTACATGCCAGGTAGTAAGTTCTTTAGTCACAGCAGTGCTGTGCGCCTGTTTTACATACCATGAAACAGTCACAGGAGGGCAACGTGTCTGACATTACACAGCCAATAAGTGATGATGATGAGATTTGAACCTACATAGTCTGGTTTTATTTATTTTTTCACCACACAGTTGATCCCCTTACTCATTTTGCCCTCTGCCTCTTTTCCTCTGGTGACCACTACTCTGTTCTCTATATCTACGTAATTGTTTGGTTTGGTTTGTTAATTTATTTTGTTTTTGTTTGTTGGTTTTGTATTCCACATATGAATGAAATCATTGTGGTATTTGTCTTTCTTCATCTGACTTATTTTACTTGGCATAATGCCCTCAAGTTCCATCCACGTTGTCAGAAATAGCAACATTTCATCTTTTATGGCTGAGTAGTATTTCATTATGTGTGTGTGTGTGAGGGGGTTATGTGTGTGTGTGTGTGTGTATATATATGTATATATATGTGTGTGTATATATATATATATATATATATATATATATATATATACACACATACATCAACGATCTTTATCCATTCGATCGTTGATGGGCACTTACGTTGTTTCCATATCTTGGCTATTGTAAATAATGCTGTGATGAACATGGGTGGGTGCCGTTATCTTTTCAATTTAAGTGTTCTTTTGTATTCTTTGGGTAAATACACAGAAGCGGGATACCTGGATCATATGGTTGTTCAAGTCTTAATTTTTTTAGGAATCTCCATACTGTGTTCCACAGTGGCTGTACCAGTTTATTCCCACCAACAGTGTATGAGTGTTCCCTTTTCTCCACATCCTCGCCAACAGTTGTCATTTCTTCTTTTTGGTAATAGCCATTCTGACAGGTATGAGGTGATCTCATTGTGGTTTTGATTTGCATTTCCCTAATAATTAGTGATATTGAATATCTTTTCATGTGCCTGTTGGCCATCTGTGTGTCTTCTTTGGAAAAATGTCTGTTCAACTGCTCTGCCTTTTTTTTTTGTTTTGGCTACTCCTCACAGCATGCGGCATCTTAGATCCCTAACCAGGGATCGAACCCATGCCTCCTGCAGTGGAAGCTTTGAGTCTTAACCACTGGACTGACAGGGAAGTCCCAACTCTGCCCATTTTATAATTGGGTTTTTTTGTTGTTGTTGAATTGTATGAGTTCTTTATATATTTTGGACATTACCCCTTATCAGATACAGCATTTGCAAATGACTTCTCCCATTCAGTAGGTTCTCTTTTCATTTTATTGATCCACTTCCTTTGCTTTGCAGAAGCAATTTGATGTAATCCCATTTGTTTATTTTTACTTTGGTTTTCTTTGCCTGAGGAGGAGACATATCTAGAAATATATTGCTAAGACCATACTGCCTGCATTTTCTTCTAGGAATTTTATGGTTTCAGATCTTATATTCAAGTCTTTAATCCATTTTGAATAAATTTTTGTGTTTGGTGTGAGATAGTGGTCTAGGTTTTTTGTTTTTTGTTTTTTTTTTGGCATTGGCTGTCTGGTTTTCCCAACACCATTTACTGAGGAGACTATCCTTTCTTACTCTATGTTCTTTGTTCCTCTGCTGTAAATTAATTGTGCATGTATGCATGGGTTTATTTCTGGGCTCTCAATTCTGTTCCATAGATCTATGTATCTATTTCTCTGCCATTACAATGCTGTTTTGATTATTATGGCTTTGTAGTATAGTTTGGAAGCAGGGTGTGTGCTACCTCCAGCTTTGTTCGTTTTTCTCAGGATTGCTTTGGCTATTCGGGGTCTTTTGTGGTTCCATATAAATTTTAGAAATTTTTGTTCTATTTCTGTGAATAATGTCCTTGGGATTTTGATAGGGATTACGTTGAATTTGTAGATTGCTTTAGGTAATAAGGACATTTTGACAATGTTGATCCTTCCAATCCATGAGCACGAGATATCTTTCCATTGATTTGTGTCTTCAATTTCTTTGAACAGTGTTTTATAGTTTTCAGGGTGCAAGTCTTTAACCTCCTTGGTTAAATTTATTCCTAGATATTTTATTCTTTTTCTTAGGATTATAAATGGGGTTGTTAATTTCTGATAGCTCATTGTTAGCATATAGAAATGCAACAGATTTTGACTTATACTGCTTTTGTATGCTGCAATTTTATTGTATTTGTTTATTATTTCTAATAATTTCTTGGTGGAGTCTTCAGGGTTTTCTATACATAAAATCATGATAGTCTACAAACAGTGACAGTTTTACTTCCTTTCCAATTTGGATGCCTTTTCTTTCTTTTTCTTGCCAGATTACTCTGGCTAGTCCACATAGCCTGGCTTTAGAGCTCACACTTTAAACCGCTATACAATATTGTGTGTACTTTCCATTACTTATATCTTTTTTTTAAGTTTATTTTTCATTTTATTGTTTATTGAGGTATAGTTGGTTTACAGTATTAAGTTTCAGGTGTATAGCACAGTGATTCACAATTTTTAAAGGTTATATTCCATTTATAGTTATTATAAAATATTGGCTATATTCTCTGTGTGGTACAGTAGATCCTTGTAGCTTATTTTATATATAATACTTTGTACCTCCTAATTCCCTACCACAATCTTACCCCTCACCCCCTTCCCTCTCTCCACTGTTAACCACCAATTTGTTCTCTATGAGTCTGTTTCTTTTCTATTATATTTGCTAGTTTGTTTTATTTTTTAGATTCCACATATAATTGGTAACATACAGTATTTGCATTACTCTCTCTCTAACTTATCTTATTTCACTTAGCATAATACCCTCCAAGTCCATCCATGTTGTTCCAAATGGCAAATTTTTATTCCTTTTTTATGGCTGAGTAGTATTCCATTGGGGGGAATTATATATATATAATCTCCCCACATCTTCTTTATTCATTCTTCTGTTGGTAGACACTTAGGTTGCTTCCATATCTTGGCAACTGTAAATAATGCTGTCATGAACATTGGGTCTTTTGTAGTTCCATGTAAATTTTAGAATTTTTTGTTCTATTTCTGTGAAAAATGTCCTTGGGATTTTGATAGGGATTGCACTGAACATGTAGGTTGCTTTAGGTAATAAGGACATTTTGACAATGTTAATTCTTCTAATCCATGAGCACAGAATATCTTTCCATTTATTTATATCTTTTTGAATTATATACCTCTTAATTTCTTTGTCTGGTTAAGTAATGCCAAATATGTTTCTGACATTTATTGGAGTATGTGATTCTTTTTTCACCCCCTCTCCCCAGGTCTTGGGCTTGCCTTCAACTTGAATCCAGCTTTAACCATGATTGGCAAGTATTTCTACAAGAGGCGACCGTTGGCAAATGGACTGGCCATGGCAGGCAGCCCTGTGTTCCTTTCTACCCTGGCCCCCCTTAATCAGGCTTTCTTTGGTATCTATGGCTGGAGAGGAAGCTTCCTAATTCTTGGGGGCTTATTATTAAACTGCTGTGTGGCTGGAGCTCTGATGAGACCAATAGGGCCCAAGCCAACCACTGTAGAGAGATATATGTCTAAAGAATCTCTTCCGGAAGCTGGAAAATCTGACGCAAAAAAGGGGGCAAGTGATGCAAATACAGATCTCATTGGAGGAAATCCGAAAGAAGAGAAAAGATCAGTCTTCCAAACACTTAATAAATTCCTGGACTTATCCCTGTTCAAGCACAGAGGCTTTTTGCTCTACCTGTCTGGAAATGTGCTCATGTTTTTTGGACTGTTTACACCTTTGGTCTTTCTTAGTAATTATGGCAAGAGTCAGCATTACTCTAGTGAGAAGTCTGCCTTCCTTCTTTCCATTCTGGCTTTTGTTGACATGGTAGCCAGACCTTCTATGGGACTTGTAGCCAACACAAAGTGGATAAGACCTCGAGTTCAGTATTTTTTTGCTGCTTCTATTATTGCAAATGGAGTTTGTCATCTGGCAGCACCTTTGTCCTCTAGCTACATAGGATTCTGTGTCTATGCGGGATTCTTCGGATTCGCATTTGGGTGGCTCAGCTCAGTATTGTTTGAAACGCTGATGGACCTGGTTGGACCCCAGAGGTTCTCCAGTGCTGTGGGATTGGTGACCATTGTGGAATGCTGTCCTGTCCTGCTGGGGCCACCACTTTTAGGTATAGTATGTCTCCCTATTTGTATGGTTCTAATAACATAAAACAGAAGATTAGGAAGGTGATAGAAGGCAGAAATCAGTGAGCTGCTTGACAGTCTTTCTTCGCTTCTGTACCCTCAGTGCTGGCACAATGCTTGGTACAGCGTAATTGCTCAAATGATAGAACTGAATTAAAGTGAATCATCAAGCTGAAAGAGGAATAAAAACTATTACACACTTAAGTATGTATAATAATTTCTCCTGATAAAAAACCTAACATGTTTATTGTAGAAAAATGTATGTATAACCACCTTTAAAATACTGTTGGTGGTTTCTTTTTAATTGTGGAGTTTATCTCAGCAGTAATATTTAAAATAATAACAGTAGGTACCAGGTGAGGGCTCACAGTATACCAGGGACTATCCTAGTCGTTTTCTATATTCTGCCATATATTACAAGTCTGTGATGTAGGACAATTATTGTTCCCGCTTTATAAATAAAGAAATAGAGGCTTCTAAAAGTGAAATAACTTGTCCAAGATCACACAGCTAGTAAGTAACAATAAAACCCGGTGTATTATTCTCTTAAGAATGCTAAATGGTTTACATTTTAAAATTATTATTGCTACAGAATGCAACAATAATTTGGACTTCTGGATGTGAGTCATGCTTTTGAGATTATGCACCATAAAGCAAGGAAGGATACATAACAGAAGATCCACTACTGACCTGTCCACCCTCTCTCCTCCCTATATATACCCAAGGAGATTCCAAATCCTGTCTGTTTTTGCTTCCTAAATCTCTTTCTAATCTGCCCGTTTTCTCTCCATCACAACTACCACTCTTATCCAAATCTCCTTTCTTCTGTCAGTAGGCTTCTAACTTTACCCATATCCACTCTAGCTGTTCTTCGTCTCTTAGAACACTCCAGTTGCTTCCCACGTTCTCAGGGTGAAGATCAGATTCCCTGCTGTGGCCTACTAGGGCCTGCGTGGCCTGGCCCACCTGTGTCTCCAGCCTCATTTCCCACCACTCAGTTTGCTCTCTGCTTCTCCTCTCACACCCTGTGCTTCCTCCTATCACCTGCCTTTGCACTCGCTGTTCTCTGCCCTGAGCCTTTTCCCATCTCCCTTCTCCTTGATAACTCTTATCCTATAGGTCTTGGCTAAGGTTACACTTTAAGAAAAGGCTTCCTGACCCTAATTGCTGGTCTAAAACCCCTATTTTCTGCCTTCAGACGCTCCTTGTAGCACTTGTCACAGTCTGTGTAGTATTGGATTAACACTTCTCTTCTCCACTGAGCTGTGGATGTTACCTCCTTTGCTCACCCTTAACTCAGGGCCTAGCAGACCCAGGGCCGTGTGTATATTTAGAGAATAAGTATTGCTGAGTGCATGATGCCCTATGTTGGAAAACCGTATGGAATTATATTTGAATTGGTTATTATGTCCTTTATTATGTGTAGGGTTTTCCATAGTTTAATAAATACTATTTTGAGATGCTAATAAATTTTACTGTAACAAGGAATTCATGGCCAAGAAAAGTTTGGAAACGCCAAAGTAAATAAGTTTCTTTACTATCAGGTCTAATAAAGCCTTTAATAGAAAAGACTATGTGTCATTTCCAAATTTACTTGACTTTGCAAACACTAGGGAGTAACCCTGTAGCACAGAAGTTATGGTGCAGGCCTCAGAGTCAGACTTGCTGGGTTGAATCAGCCAACCTGTTTCATTTACAAGCTTTGTGACCTTGGACGAGTTACTTAAGTTTTCTGTACTTCAGTTTTTCTGTTATACAGTGGGGATGATGGTAGAACCTTCCTGTTGTGAGGATTAAGCACTTAGAATGGTGGAAGGGTGTTGCTGTTAGTTAATGTTTTAGCAGAGGATGAGTGTTCACAGGAACGCCCTTTGGGAAATGCTGATGTCAGAGAAAGTACATTGGCCTGGGAGACTGGAATTAGCTCTATGGCCTTGGGCAAGACTACTAAACCTCTTTTGAGCAACAAATTTTTCCATTGAATATTGAGAGGATTGACTCTAGGTGGTCTCTAGGATTTCCCCAATTCAAATTTGCCAAGATTTAATTATTTTCAAGTTCCTAAAGTTAACAGACTGCGCGGGGCCATCCAAAATCAGTGTGACATTATAAGTAAAAGATCAGATAATTATGAGCAGTTTCTTTTTAGATAATTAGTCATTTATGGGCTCTTTGAATGGATTCTTAAGCTTTATTTGGGAAAGGGCGTAACTGTCTACCCACATAATTTTTTTTTTTTTTCTTTTTGACATCTTTAGGTCGTCTCAATGACATATATGGAGACTATAAATACACATACTGGGCATGTGGTATAATCCTTATTGTCGCAGGCATCTATCTTTTCATCGGCATGGGCATCAATTACCGACTTCTTGCAAAAGAACAGAAAGCTGAGCAGCAGCAGAAAAAGGAAAGTAAAGAGGAGGAGACCAGTATAGATGTTGCTGAGAAGCCAAAAGAAGTTACCGATGCAGCAGAATCTGTGGATCCTAAAGACATAGAAGGAGGCCCCAAGGAGGAGGAGAGTCCAGTTTGAACCTGTGGGGCTGATGGGTAAATGGAGCAGCTCATGATCCCAAATGTTCTATTGGCCTGTGATCTACCAGTGGTGCTCAATGCAAATACTGGACATTTCTGTGGGAATCATACCAGGGGTTCATTGATGGAATTTTTGTTTCACTCCTTACCAGTAGCCTGGGCTAAAAATGTCATAGCCTTTGGGAAGGAAGTGGTTGAAAAAGAATGAGAGAAGGAAGTTGGTTTGTGTTTTTGTTTGTTTAAATCTTTGCTTTTAACAGTGTCATGATAATGTGCTGTGATAGTGTGATAATAATATGTGCCTTAAGTTTTAGTCTTTAGGGAGCCTTAACTTTTAAAACCATTCTGCTTAATTCATCCATTTTAAGTGTTCTGTTACAAGGAAAAATAACTAGTTTGAGGCAAATCTAAAATTTAATCTTGCTTCATTGTTATTTGTAATAATAGTGTCAGACATTGTCACTAGAAGATTTGAAAGTTGGGGTTTTTATAAAATCCTGACTAAAATATTTTCCTAGCATCAATAGTTGCTTGGCATATGTGCCTGCTAGATATATATTTAGGAAATTTAAGGCATAAAACTTTGCAAACATCTTGGCTGTTCTAGATGCACTGTACTCATCAGTACACCTCCTCCAGTTATCTTTTCTTGGTTTGCTTATTAGAAGCCAAGTGCTTGAGAGTTGACTTCATTAAATTACTATTTTTGCTCCCCTTTCCAAAGATAAATTTTGAGTGGTCATAGATCACCGCCCCTTTTGAGATCACATAGTATTTCCCCCCCCCACACTGGAAAAATTAGTATTAAAATACACAAAACTGTGTATTTGTGCCTCCTCAGTAAATTAAACATAGACAGGCATTTCAAACAGCAGCTGAATTCAGCTTAGGTTTTTCCAAAACTTCAGTTAAACTGTGAGACTTGGAATCTTTTGTTGTTGTTTTTCCTGGAATTTTCCCCCTTTGATTCATAGTGGTTCCATTTATAGCCACATCTAGCTTAGCACTGTGTGTGAGATAGTCTTTGTGTGTTCAGTTTTTTGGGTTTTTTTAAAAAATATTTGCTAATTAAAGAGACCCATAGAGATTTGGCCCACACAAACCAATAAGGATAAGATTGGGAGAGAAGTTGCTATGTTTGCTTTAATAAGTAACTCCTTTTCTTTTTCTTATAAGGCCTTAAAGAAAATTAATGTTTTGCTTAGAATTATTAGACACATTCTTACTCTTTACATAAACCTAAAGATTTTGTGACCCTTTTCACTTATCTGAAAAGTAGAGAAATGGGTTTAGTATAAGGATAGGAAGGAGGATGGACCAGAATGAAAACTGTAAATATTTTTTCACCTAATATCTTTTAAATGGTGGCAGGAGGATAATGATAGACAGTCAATAAATTATATTCAATGCATTTTTAAATGTCATTGTAATTGACAGTGTGAAAGTATAGGTATAAAACCTTAAGAGGCTGGCTTTTTAAAATAAACTTTTTTTTTTTTAAGAAATGTTTCTTCTTCCATGTGCTTATTTTCTTGAGGAAAATATTTTGTGTCTTCATTTTTATTATCAAGATTCAATTTGGCCCTTCCTAATGTAAATTATTCAGCTTATGTGTGTTGGGATTTGTGCTTATTTTGATTTTTCTCCTTACCTCTTCTTTAAGGCAACCAGGAGGGGAATTTTTTGAAACGACCTCTCTGAAAGCATTTTGAAACCAGAGCAGTTAATCTTAAGGATACAATGAAAGCTCCCCTTCTGTGCCCAAGTATCATGACAGATGGAGGAGGAATTTTAGTGGAGAAGCCTACTGTGATTGTTGGCAGGCTTGGCTCCAGTTTGGACTCTGCCATTTTGCATGGACTTAACCTCTGTGTACCTGTTTCCCCTTCTATAAAAATGAGGATCACCCTTGAGTAAAGTAATACAAGTAAAAAATGTGAGGTGGGGGGAGTAAACCTGGTGTATGAGATGATTTTTCCCCATCCCAGTTGTTAAGCTACATCCACACATAAGACCCTACTTAGTCTTTTTCCATTAGTTGAATCTTGTTAGTGAAGTGAGGGGGTTTTGGTGCAGACTGACCATTTATCAGAAGGAAGTGTTCTGAAGTTGCTGTATTCTGAAGCAAAGTTTAAAAACTGGCTCAAAGCTGGACTAAACAAACCTTTTATTACCCAGTCCAACTCTGACTTTTTCCCACTGAAGATACAAGCTTAAGGGATTTATTCAAGATCAAGTTTGGTAACAGAGCCAACACTAAAACCCGATATAGGCCTACTCTGCCATCTATTTCTTGTTAACAATCAACTAATCCTCTCTGTGTTGCAGTGTTGTGTTCAACACTGGATGTGTCTGGGCTCTCTGACTGGGCAGTCTGTTGTCCCTTGCTCCATAGGAGGATTGACTAGACTTCTTAATTTTATTTCAGTTGACACAGCTTCAGTGGCTGCTTTGGGAGAATAGAGTCCCTGCCTATCTTTGCGTTGTTCCACACTCTGTAAGTCACAGAGAACATACAGCTCTCTAAGTAGTTACGCCCAAAGAGGCTTGGGACTGTTCAAGAGTATACTCTGAAATAGCCTCCCAATTCAAATCTGGAAAATTATTTAAGAAACTGATAGGTTGGACAGTTGTAGATGATCATGATAACAAGACTATATTATCACGTTATAGTCCTCTATTGAGAACTGAAATTATCTTAAACTATTCAAAATAAATAATTTCTACAAAAAATATTCAGGAAAGGATGATGCTAAAACAAATTATGGAAAATTCAGGGAGGTATTTTTATCCCCGATTTAATCACATTGATGAATAATCCTCTTATTCTTGGGTTGTGTGAATTTAGTAGTTTGTGCCATAGATTATATATGTCAATATTAATCCTGTATTTTAAAAAGGAAAAAAATTGTTAAAAGCCATTTAATATATGAGCCAATGTTTTATTATATTGAATTTCAGATTGATAAATTGGGTATTGGTTTATATGAAAAACCTCAGTGTCTGGGTTTTACACCTTCCCTAGCAAATGGTTCACAGTGTAATAAACTTAATTATCAATCAGGCATGTGCCCCCTGCCCACTCCTTATGGTTGGAAAGATGAGGAAAGGTTAACAGTAAATTTCCACCTTTGCAACAACATGGCTTGTTTTAATCAGCTCAGGCACTTGAAGAAAGAGGTTAGTGATAGACTTCTGTCACTGTGAAAACTTGATAAGGAAGTGATGGCCTAAGCTTGACTGGCTTGCCCAAATGTGAGAAATTAAGCCAAACCTCCTTAGATGCTTCTAATCTGAAGCATCTAAGGAGGTTTCAAGTACATCGTTCCTGAAGCGTGTTCTAGCTTTGTATCCTTTCCCCCATTTAGTCGGGGCCATAGTGACAATCATTCAGTTGAGAGTGATTGGCAGAGTATCTTTCTCCTCAGCAGAACAGCACTGATTTACTTACTTTTTGCTGACTTTTACCTTGACTTGCTAGAGGAGGCTGGAATAGCTAGCAAAGGAATCACAGCCTACCGGTTGCTTAACGATATAGACTGCTAGGGTTAAGCATCAGATGTTTTCTTTCGTAAGGTATTAATAATTAGTACCATCCCCCACTAGGGTTGTCATGAAGGTTAGTTGATATGTGACAGCTTGTGTTAAGTAAGGGCTTAATAAGGGTAGGCACCTATTAAAAAATCAAAGAAAAGTGGTACCTGGGAAAAAATTGAGCTCTTCTAATTTCCAAGGTGGGTGGAGCCTTACATGCAGAGGATAGCTCTAAGGGAGTGACTCTTAAAGATAAGACTATTAGCTAAATGATCAAAAACTGTCCTGTTGGATCAGATCCTCCGTTTAGTCTTACAAATGTAATGGTCTTGAAATGAATGGAAACTAACACCTCATGAGGTTGTTGCATATATGTCCCGGCTCTTTAAGTAAGGTGGATTTGAATCCCAAAGCCCTTGCTCTTTGTACACTGCCTCCACAAGGAAGACACCTGATTAGTAACTGATAATCTTTTCCCCTCAATATTCGTGATGATTCTTAAAGAGCAGAAATGTAACTAGTAACCAATCATGATTAAAGTCCTTTGTCCCTAGCAATGTTCTTAAAGGTAAACTGAAAGATTGATGAGATTTTTATTTTTCTCTACTATATCAATAACATGACTTAAATTATAAATTATCATCAGTTGGTGGCTCAATAAATTGGTACAACAGTATTGGCAAAGCAATTTCATAATATGTGTCAAACACCATGAGTTCACATCTTTTCCCTAAGAATTCCAGACTTGGAATTTATATAAGAAAATTGTTCCTTTGAAATTACCAATTTCTTGTATCAATAATGATTTAAACAGATGGTTATGAAGTCCTTATGATATATTCACAGCACAATGTTAAATGAAAAAAGCAGAACTACCATGGTGTGTATGTCTGTGCATAGTACATATATACATGTGCACAGGGGATAAAGGACATAAACAAATATACTAACTTTGTGAGCCTGGTAAATTTAGAGGTAACTTTTTTCTATATTTTTTCCACATTCTAAAGTTTCTTGATGTCATGGTTACTTTTATACTAAAAGAAATATTTAATGGAGCACATAATACTGGTTTACAGAGAGGAAAAAACAGTACCTTTGATCTAGAAGAGTTCTGGCAAGAGACACATGACTCCTAAGAAAATGCAGCTGATAATTATTACAAACAGGTTTTATTTTTCTGCTTCAAGAATTGCATCTGGTGAAAGGAAGGTGAATGAGATGGAAGTCAAGAGCACAGTGGTCTCTAGCTGTGATTTCGCTGGTGCTGGACCAAAGCTGTAGAGTGTAGAGTCCACGGGCTGCCTGTGTCAACCACCAGTGTCTCCTTCCTGAGACGGTGCTCTTGGGGACAGCATTCCTGCGGTTCCCCTTGCAGTCATCATTCAGCTGCAAGTGAATGTTTAACTCAGGAAGCCAGAGCATTCCGCACTTACCCACGTTACAGTGTTAACGGTTGTCGAACATTATCTTACTGAGATCAGCATCAGAAAACAATACTATGATGTCACAAAAAGTAGAATTTGCTTGCCCGAGCAGCTATTTTAGTTTATTTACTAACAGGTATTTACTGGACCCTTACTAGTTCCCCAAGCATTGCTCTAGGCTTTGAGAATCCAGTCATGAACAAAATGTCTTTCTATGCATCTTACCTTCTAGTAAGGGAAAGCAGACAGTGAACAGTAAGTTATAAGGAAAACAGCAATATTCAGAAAAGAGCAGTGGACATAAGATCAGCCTTCATCAATTCACCTAAATAGTGTTTTTTGCCTATTTCCTAGATAGAAGGGATAACAGTGATCAGAATGCAGTTCCTGGCACCCCCAGCTCCTAGTCTAGCGGGGGAGACTGCATAGTAAGGGCTGTGATGGGCCAGCACATGGAGAAGTCTCTAACCCAATCTCAGGAGGGCCTAAAAAGGACAAAAAGTATATACTCTAGCAAGTTAATTTCTCTGAGCCTCTTTGGTCAGTTAAACATAATGAAATTATTGTGCGGATTGTGAATGTACACTGCATACAGTTGAGTGCATAGCAGTATTGAGCTCATAGTAGTTTTAAAAATTAAATAGTGTCAGTTGTCATCAACCAGAACAATAAAGAACATGCGGTAATATTTGTATAGCTCATCAGAGTGTACAAAGGCCTTTCAAGTACGTTCTCATTCACGCACAATCCTAGGGACATGGGTATAAATGAAAACACTGACCCTTTAGCTGGCACCACCCCTCCCCCACACCTGCTGTCAGAAGGGTGCAAAGCAAGACTGCAGACAGCTCAGCTGCTAGAGCTAAATGTTGTACTGGGTGGAAGTTTGGAAACACGAGAATGAAAGAGGTTGAATCCTGGATAACCTTGAAGGGTGAATAGAGACCAAACCAGTCACTTGGATCCTGCACCAAAATAAGTAAAATGGTCCCGTCTCCAATGAATTCACAATCTGATTTATAATCCTTTTCCTTGGCTTTGGAATTCATAATGTGATTTCTTCAGTTGTGGGATTTCCTTTCCTAATATGCTTTACTGATTCCAGAATTAAAAGTTTGCATTTCCTGAGCTTACTCTGGCCAGGTCCCAAGAGGAAGTGGCCAGCAGCCATTAAGAAGCCAGGAGGGGAACTGGGCTGGGATTAAAAATCACCTGGTGTGCTGACAATCTGTATGTCTGTAATTATTAAGAGAAGGTTTATAATAATTCTTGTCATTGTGTTTTATCTTTATTTTCCTAACTCATTTTTTTCCCTTGAGGCTAAAAGAAAAGTGCCTGGGTACTTTTGTGTCAGGCCCTATTTACATATGCTTTTCAGAATGGGAAGAACCCTTTTCCTTTTAAATCCCAAGTACTATCTTGTTTCTCAAATGCTAAGAATGAGCATAAGCAGGCCTGCAGTAGATGGAGTTCTGAACTTTGGAGGGCTGTAAACTACCTGCGTCCCAGCCTCTCCCCATTCCCACCTCCACGTACCTCATCGGTTGCCCGAATGTATAGATTGAACTGCTGTACATACTGTTTCTCCTTGCAATGCTTTTTCTTTTTCCCTGCCATAGACTTGGTTTTTAACATCCTCCCTGTCTTTTCTCACCACCTCCAATGCAGCCTCAACACTGCTTCTAAAATGATTTTTCTAAAACGGCCAGATTTTCAGCTGCTTTTATAACTTCAAATAAAGGCAATAAAGATAAAAATAATAAAACTCGTCTAATCACTCACTCTGCTTTAAATCCTGTAGTTTGAGGATAAAGTCCCAACTCCTTAGCCTGACCCATAGGGCCCTTCTTGATGAGCTCCCACATACCTCTGCAGTCTTCTTCTGCCAATACTCAGCCCACACCCCGCTCTCCAGCCCAGGTGAGTTTCTTTTTCTTCTTAATAAATTTATTTTATTTATTTATTTTTGGCTGTGTTCGGTCTTTGTTGCTGCGCGTGGGCTTTCTCTGGTTGCGGCAAGCAGGAGCTACTCTTTGTTGTGGTGCACGGGCTTCTTGTTGCAGTGGCTTCTCGTTGCAGAGCACGGGCTCTAGGTATGCAGGCTTCAGTAGTTGTAGCATGCAGGCTCAGTAGTTGTGGCGCATGGGCTTAGTTGCTCCGCAGCACGTGGGATCCTCCCGGACCAGGGCTTGAACCCGTGCCTCCCAAATTGGCGGGTGGATTCTCAACCACTGCACCACCAGGGAAGCCCCAGGTGAATTTCTTAGTTCCTTAAGTGCAGGACCTTATTTCAGACTTCCCTGCCTTCCTACATGCTGACTTCTGCCAGGAAACCCCTCCCTCCTTTCTCCTCTGCACCAGCTCCTATCCACCGTTTGAAACTTGCTTCATGTCTCCTTTTACCAGGAGGACTTCTCTGATTCCCCAATTTGTTTTTTTTTCCACTGATCTGTTTTGTTCTTCTAATTGAATGAATGATTCTTTAAATTCTATAGTGCTTTACAATTTTCAAAAGTTTCACACACATGATCTCATATAATCCCATAGCAACCCTTTTTCTTCCTCCTACACCTATATTGCCCCTCTCCCCACGGGTAGCCACTAGGTTGTTCTCTATATCTCTGAGTCTGCTTCTTTTTGTTTTATTCACCAGTTTGTTGTAATTTTTACATTCCACATACAAGTGATAACATATAGTATGTCTTTGTCTGACATTTCACTTAGTATAATGCCCTCCAATTCCATCCGTGTTGCTGCAAATAGCAAAATTTCTTTCTTTTTAATGGCTGAGTAGTATTCCATTGCATATATATACACCCACTTCTTTACTCATTCATCTGTTGATGGACACTTTGGTTGTTTCCATATTTTATTTATTTATTGGCCATACCACACAGCATGGGGGATCTTAGTTCCCTGACCAGGGATCAAACCTGAGTCCCCTGCAGTGGAAGCACAGAGTCTCAACCACTGGACTGCCAGGGAAGTCCCCATATCTTGACAATTGTAAATAATGCTGCTATGAACATTGAGGTGCACGTATCTTTTCAAATTAGTGTTTTTTGTTTTGTTGTTTTGTTTTTTGGATATTTACCCAGGAGTGGAATTGCTGGGTCATATGGTAGTTCTATTTTTAGTTTTTTGAGAAATCTCCATACTGTTTTCCACAGTGGCTGCCCCAATTTATTTCTGAGTGCCTTTATGGCGACAGCGCAGTTAGAATATGAATCTTAGTGTCAAATCCCAGGTCTCTGGGTGCAAAGTCCAGATAGACCACTTACTGGGTCCTTAAGCAAGTTACTTAACCTCTAGGCCTCAGTTCCTATATCTGTAAAATGGGACTAATAAATAGAACTTACCTTATAGGGTTGCTGTGAGGATTAAATATGACAACTATAAAATCTTTAGCATACTTCCTGACACAGAATAAATGCTCAGTACATATTATCACTACCTCTGTCATAGTTTTTACCACTGAAACATAATTTGCAAAATGGTAAAATCATGACTCTCATACAGAAATAAAATTAACATATTTATATAACTCATTAATTAAGGAAAGAACCAGTATAGACAACTAATGAGAACATACTGTATAGCACAGGGAACTCTACTTAATGCACTGTGGTGACTTAAATGGGAGGGAAATCCAAAAAGGAGGGGATATATGTATGTGTGTGGCTGATTCATTTTGCTGTACAGTAGAAACTAAGACAACATTGGAAAGCAACTATACTCTCCAATAAAAATTAAAATTAAAATGTAAAAAGACACAAATATCTATATTTAAAATTTTCTATTTCTTACTCATTTACTAAAATAAGTAATTGAATTGGAAAAAAAAAAAAAAGGAAAGAACCAGTAAGATTTTACAACTTTCAAATGAGAATTGGACTTATGGAGACTTATTCTCTACTGGACAAAACTCATTTGCATTGCCACGAACAGGAACAATTTGCATCACACATCAGGCAGGAAACATCTGCGCCATCATTAGCCCTGTACAAGTTAACTTCTATCACAGCAAAGTTATAAAACAGCCCAGCAAAAGATAATCAAATGTGCAGTTAGTTCCCTAGAGAATCAGACAGCTTGGAATCCTAGACAACTCAGAGCACTCCACTGAATGAACACGCAGTGATCCTTTGCCCATTTAAAGTCTGTCAAGCATCACAGTACACTGTACACGTTAGCTTGCTTTTCTAAACCCCTACCAGACTGAGCTTCTTGAGAGGAGAGGGGACAACATGCAAAGCTGTTGAGCCCTTTTGATTTGAGAGACTTGGGGAAGCTTCTGCAGGAGGTGACATCTGAGCTGGGTAGAGAAAGGGAAGGCTACATGTCTCCCAGAGAAGAGCATCCAGAGAGAGCTGTGTGGAGGCATGGTAGAGGCGACCAGCAAGCATGTGTTAAACACAGACCATGTGCCAGGCCCTGGCTTAGGCTAGGAAGATAGCAACGTGAATGAGGGCCAGTCTCTGTTTGCAAGAAGCTCTGTCCAGTGGGGGCAATAAAAGAAAATCAGTGCTTACAATACAGTGTGATGAGGACCCTAAAATCCAGAAGGTGAACTTCAGGAACTCGAGAGAATTAGCAGCAGTGTTTCCCAAGCCCAGGTCTGATAAAGGAACAAACACAGAGATCCCTGTGAACCTATGGGCAGCCTCGGAGAAATGAATGAAAATGTGTCTGCGTTCTATACCCTTTGTCAGACTCCCTCCCCTCCCTTCCTACCTTTTGGCTGAACTTCTGCCGGCAGACCTGTGGTGGTGGAGCATTAATGTCCCAGGTACCTCAGATGTCTAGGAATGTTAAGTCCTCATTACAGCGCCGGGCAACCCTGCACGTCTCACAGGCAACTAGCGCACTTAGAGTCATTGACAAGAAAATGGTTTGCACCTGTGCAAAGGCAGGATGTTGAAAGGCACTAATCAACAAGGAAACTCAGAAGACATGTTTTCCCTTGGAACGTCTCTGTGAGGCCAGGAGGATCTGTTGATGCTTGTTATGTGATAGCACTCACTTACTGAGTCTGTTTAAGAAGGAAAGAACGGATACATGAGTGAAGACACCAGAGGAAGATCTGTCCAGGGAGAGGGGCTGGCCCACTGGCTGCCTTGCTCCCTGCCTTCAGATGTAGTCAGCCAAAGACTGGTGTCCTCTAAATACTTGAAGCGTCAACCAACTCCTTTGATTTACTTTTCTCCTCACTGGACAACCTTTTGGCCTCCCCTATACTTTTAGCTGTCTAATAGGAGAGAGCATGCTGGCAGGAACATTCAGTCTGAGTGCCCACCATGTTCTCCCTCTGAATTCTGGTACGTACATGAGCCTCAAATGTCTGTCAGACTCTCAGGCTCCATTCAACCCTGGGGCAATGACAAGAACAAACCACTACAAGTTCACCGAGGTGGTGCCGCCCAAGACGGCCTCCGGGCCTGGTGACGCCTCCACCTCACCATCCCCCTAATCTGATTTTGCACTGGTCACTTGTGTTTCTCCAGACACTGCTGATGGGCTCCAACCCTGGGAACTGACTGACGCGGTGCCCAGACGGCATGGCTCTCAGCAGCCTCCCTGCCCCACACATCCCACAGCCCCAGCCTCGGGGTCAGTCCCCAGGAACCTGAGCCACTTGTGCTTCTCAGGAAGGAACAGACACCTTGGGGACCTGCTCAGGACCTGCCATGGGTGTCAGCACAGCCCACCGCCTAAAAGCTCACCGGGCCTCCTCCCGCAGCCAGCAACACCAACACATATTCACCAGGCAAGATGGTGCAGTGGGCTCGGGGCTCAGAAAGACCTGGGTTTGGAGCCTGGCCCTACCACCCACTGGCTGTGTGGCTCTGGGAAGATCACTTTGCTTCTCTGTGCCTCGGTTTCCCCATCTGTAAAATAAGGATAACAACAGTCGTATCAGCCAGAGTTTAGCACAGGAAACAGGAACCACTCAAGGTATTTTGAGCAGAGAGTGACTTGATACGGGGGGGTTAGGTGCTAATGGGATGGTTGGATGGCTGGACGGGGGAAGGGAGGAGGTAAAGCTGAGTCTCCAGAGGATCTGCTCCCTCGCTGTGGGCAGGAGAGGAAGGTGAGCATCTGGACGTTATCACTGGCAACCTGAGTTCAAGATACAGTGTCGTGGCTGTGACCCAGGGAGCAGGCAGGGCCTCTACTGCTGCTGCCGGGGGTGGGGACCACACACTGGACACCGCTGCAGGAGAAGACGCACATCTGTATGACCCTGTTTGCCAGAAGGGAATAGCCAAAGCGGTAGGAAGGTGGCCTCTAGCTCCCTTCCACCTTCCAGATCCTACATGAGGGATCTCAGCGTTGGATCACAATGTGCGCCCACCACTCCCGAAGGAGTAGGTCTGCGAGATGATGAGGCTTTAGCTTTCCACCTCTAAAGGACAGGAAACAGGTGGGAATGGACCCTGTGTGCTATTCAGCCATGTGAGGATTAACCACATTTATGCCTGAAGGCACCCTCCCGGGGCCTGGCACGCAGCGTGTGCTGAATGAAGGTGGGCTCTGGCGAAGTTACAGTGGTCACAGCTACACGCCTGCCAAGTGTCAGCACTGGGCCAGGCCCTGGAGATAAAGCAGTGAACCAGGCAGGGCCACACCCTGAAGAAGGGAGGAGACTCACTCCTCCTCGGGGGGAGCAAAAACTGGGATCACAAAGGTCAATGCAAAAGTAAAGGCCTGGGGGGCACCGGAAGCTGGGAGAGCAGAGAGGGGCACCCAGGCCAGCACTGACAGGGTGCGGAGGGAAGGGGGTAAGTGACAGCTTCCCAGTCGTAGCGGAGTCTAATATGGGGCTTGAAGGAGAACTAGAAATTAATCAGACTAAGCAGGAGGAAACAAGGTGTGTGTGTGTGTGTGTGTGTGAGACAATGCTAATCTCCACCTTGAGGAAGCATTACATACACAAAACCCTGGAAGATAAAGGGTGCTTGGCATTCTCCACGAGTGGACAGTTCAGTCTGACCCGTGCCCAGCGTGGCAGTGGGGGTAGTGGGTAAGAAGGGAAACTGGAGAGGAGAGCAGGCGCATGGGGCTTTACATGTCATTTTTTGAAGAATGTGAGCTTTATCCTGTAGGCAATAGGGACTCATAGCCGTGTTTAAGCAGGGAGAGGGATCACCGTTCTGGTCTCAATATCGCTTGGATGCGGTTTGTGCAATAGGTTGGAAGCGAGGATTCCGGGTATGATACGGCAGTGGTCTGGGCTGGAAATATGGTTGCTGAGAGGAGGGCAAGGGAAACAGCAGAGCATATTCAAGCGAGTTTAGGAAGAGGCAGAGTGAACTGAGCAGGGTGGGAGTGGGAGCAGGGAGAAACCTAGGGTGGCTGCCAGGTTTCAACATCAGGCACACCCAGAAGGGTGCGGCCCCTATCAACTCCTGGCACTTGATCCTGGGTGGTGCCCACCTACAGGCTCCTGCCTCTGGACTGAATTCACATAAAGTCCCTTCGCTCCCAAAAACCTTCTTGTCTGCATGTAATTCAATTCCAGCAACATTTATTAAGCAGCTATTATGTGCCATGAACCAGGGAGGCTTCTCCCTGCCTCACCTAAGGGAGTTTTAACGGGTTGCCTGAGAGGCTCCAGAGCAAGGAGAAGGGAAAAGCTGTACAACATAGTTTAAGTTCAGGGCCTTTCTCTTCCCCCAATGTTGGAGGCACTTGACCCCTGAGCTCTCACCCCCATGATACGAAAGTTACAAGGGACATCGGCACAGCCTTACACTGCCTGGGCCCCAGCTTCTATCAGGGTAGGCCATAGAGACAGGCACCACCCCTGGTCTCTTTCTGCTCTGAAAGTTCTGTATGACTTCTGCTGTGAGATCCCTGATGAAAGGAGAGGCTCACCAACCAACAAAGTCTTTGGAATCAAGGCATTTTCCCAGAGGCTCCCATCAACAGAGAGACATTAACCCACTCCTGTCTGGGTAACATAATAACTTCTTAGTGATTCACTATCACAGTACAGTAGTACAGGCAAATTATAGGATTGCTTTGTCAGAGCCTGGAAGAGAGGCCTGGAGCCATCTTACACGGGTCTGGGCATTGGAAAGTAATGATAGTGTCACCAAACCACACTTGGGTCTGCTTGCTCATGGCACAGCAAAGCCAACTTACTGACACCAGGTCGTGGTGAAGGCACGTACAGCATCTACTGCAGGGCCCAGCAAGGAGTACAGGTGGCTTGTGCTCAAAGGACCCAAACTCCCAGATGGCTCTCAAGGAAGGCTTTTTGTTTTTTTAATAAATGTATTTATTTATTTATTTTTGGCTGCGTTGGGTCTTTGTTGCTGCAGGCGGGCTTTCTCTAGCTGCGGCGAGCAGGGGCTATTCTTCATTGTGGTGCGCAGGCTTCTCATTGCAGTGGCTTCTCTTTTTTGGAGCACGGGCTCTAAGCACATGGGCTTCAGCAGTTGCAGTGTATGGGCTCAGTAGTTGTGGCTCATGGGCTCTAGAGCACAGGCTCAGTAGTTGCAGTGCACAGCCTTAGTCACTCTATGGCATGTGGGATCTTCCGGGACCAGGCTCGAACCTGTGTCCCCTGCATTGGCATGTGGATTCTTAACCACTGTGCCACAAGGGAAGTCCCCAGGGAAGGGTTTTGGGATGGTTTTTTTTTGTTTTTTTTTTGCGGTACGCGGGCCTCTCACTGTTGTGGCCCCTCCCGTTGTGAAGCACAGGCTCCGGATGCACAGGCTCAGCAGCCATGGCTCACGGGCCTAGCCACTCCGCAGCATGTGGGATCTTCCCGGACCAGGTCACGAACCCGTGTCCCCTGCATCGGCAGGCGGACTCTCAACCACTGCGCCACCGGGGAAGCCCCCAGGGAAGGGGTTTTTAAAGGCAACATTTGGGGTGAGGGCTGCAGGGGGCATGACTTTCTTCTGATTGGTTGGTGGTGAGGTAACAGGGTGATATTTCAGGAATCTTAATCACCAACCTTCTGGTTCCAGCCAGTCTGGGATGTACCTGCTTGTGCTCAGCTTGCCCTCCACCTGGATAAGGGTCTTACTTCCTGCACAACAATTCAAAGATACCTGTCAAAAAAAAAAAGATACCTGTCAGATGGTTATGTATATCCTTAGGACTCTGTTTTATCACTGAACTATTGTTTCTTGGCTGCTTTCCCTTTATTTCTGCATTTCCTCACTTCCCTAATTAGTAACTGCTTGAATCTGCTCTTTGGAACTCAGGCCTAGGAGACTAAAGCCTTTTCCTACAAACGAAAAACGGGGAAATGGAAAGGCTTTTTGTACCTGGGAGATCTCTGCAGGGTCCTGCTAGGTTTCAATCCCCCTTTTTCTTTGATAATCCTCAATCCTGTGGGGAACAGATATGCAACAAGAAAGGCAATAAAATTTTGCACAGAGAGGTTAATCATAAACTCAGCAGAGGTTTTAGGTGAAGTCGGTTTCAACAGTAACAGCATTTACTATTGACTGAGCATTCTACATTCCTAATTTCTAAATCTTCATAATTTTGCAAGGTAATTATCGTTCCCATGTTTTGCAGATGATGAAACTGAAGTTAAGTAATTTGCTCATTTACGTTCACATGGCTACCAGGTGGCGGAACTGGAAATTTAACCAACCCAGGACTGGTGCTGATGCCTTCTTCTTAAAGACTACATGGTCATTAAGCCTTGCTCCCCGGACCCCCGCTTCCCACCAGGTCCTGCTACTCCCCAGAGGGGTCCCATCCCAGAAGGAAGTTGTTCTCTCACATCTTCCTCGTGGTTGTTTGGCTAGACCTAGGAATGCAGCTCCTGGAAAGATGGGGTGTACAGAGCCAAGGCCAGGCCACTGGGGAGAAGGCTGGACAAGGACAGAGTGATCAGCCAGAGCGCTCTGAGGCTTGCTCTTGTTCTCCCTCCCCCGCAGGGCATGTCCTGGGCACTGCAATGTCCTGCTCTCATCCCCAGGACGCCTGTGGCTTGCTATTCCTCCTCTTCCCCTGAGAAGCTGCAGGACTTTCTCTTCCCCCTGCTCTGGGACACTGTACAGGGCCTCAGCCTACTGGCCAGAGGCTCCCACCCTGGGTTTGATTTCTACCAACCCTAATGCTCTCAAATTCTGGGCTGAGACGCCAGACCAGGATATAGCCCGCAAAGCGCATTCACGTGCGATCGCCGACCAGAGACTGGTGGGAAGGGGAGAAGCCTCTAGGTCCTCGAAGCTGTCCCAGCTGTAGGAGAGGAAAAGTAACTCTCCCCTACCCTTCTGAGTCTCAACTGAGACCTCTGTAAACAGAAGACAGATTAACAAGAAGAAAACAGAAGTTTATTCTCATATACTTGTACACCAGGGACATACCTAGGGAAGAGGAGTTAACTCTCCCAGGTGGCTTAAACCAGAGGTTTAAATACCACCTTCAGCCAAAAACAGAAGAAACAAAGGTGAGTGTGGGGAGGAAGTCAGTTCTGAAGGGTTACCAGGAGAAGCAGAGTAAACAAGGGTAGGGTTTGTTATGCAGATTTAAGTTACTGCCTTCTTCAGGGATTTTTAAGATTCTCTGGGATCCAAAGTCAACTTCTCCACCCAGTGAGGGAGATACCCTTACAAACGGAGATTTTCTTTATAAATGTAAATTTCTCTTTCAAAAAAGTAATTTCTACTCTGTTTTTCAGAACTCCTCCTTTGTGTGTAGTTTCTCAAAATAATCAGCTCAGAATAATCCTTCTGCTCTAGAGGCGTATTTTGAGGTGGCATATTCTCCCACCCTTCATACCCTCCTCAAACCTGGGCTCCCTGCCACTGCTTTTAGGAGAAAAAAAAAAATGTTCTGGTCTAAAGTGAGATCAGCGGTGTTTTTCAGGTCACAGACCTCTGCTGGGCTATGCCCTTGGGCACCAGTTAGCAACACCAGGTCCCTGAGCAGCAGCCCCTAGCAGGATCCAGGGCCTCGCAGCCGCTGTGGCATCCTAGACTTTGCTGGGTGCCGAACCACCACTGGAAGGCTTGGGGCGGGGGGCGCGTTGCCTGCAGGCCCCAGAGGAAGCCCCCGATATACAGTCCTGCTGGGCCAGACTGAGGGCGGTGCCCTCCACCGCCGGCAGCCAGGCTCATCCCTCCTCTTTCAGACCTGGGGCTCCTCTGAGGCGGAAGTTCTGAGTCCTCACGGGCTGGATCTTGCTGCAGGCTCTCCTTGTTAGTACCAGCCCCAGGCCGGGGGGAAGCAGCAACTGCTCCTCTCTTCGCCCTGCTCCCACTCTCCACTATATTCCTGGAGAAACACACACACACACACACACACCCGCTAACCTATAGAGTCACTCCCGACACAGCACAGGCACACCACCCACGCCTCAATAAATAACAAATACCCACCCCAGTCCCGCAGGCAGCCCTGATGGACCTTCGCGTGGATTCCTCAGGGCCTGAAAGCCGGCTCTGTTTCCAGTTGAACCTCACACTGACCTTCTTCAAGGCTTGACCACACAGTAAACCTGAACACAGGGGCCAGTCTGGGCGGACAGGAGGCTCTCCCTCCACCCCACCCTCCCCAAAAGGCCTTTCCCCGGCTTCCCTCCTTTCCTGCCGCCCACCCCGTTCCCCTGCCGCCGCCTGGATGTGGCGGTGTGGGGCGCCCTCGTGTGGTCGAGGGCGGCACTGCATCCCCGCCGCCAGGATCCCAGGCTGCCCTCCTCCTCCTCCTCCTCCTCCTGCACCCGTGCTGCCCTCCTGCCGGAGCACCGGGCCCCGCTGTCCCACGGACGTCATGGCTGTGCCACCGCCCACGCCCACTACTCCAACTGGCCCGCCTCCAAGCTACATTCCCTCCTTCTTTTACCTCTGAATGCTTTCTCACTTATATTTTAAAATTCAATGTTCTGTGCATTTTAAAAAGGCATATTTAACAAAATATTATCTGTAAAACATAATATGGTTAACACCCATGAGCCTGCCACCCGACAAGAGAGCTGAAACATCAGTAATAACTTGCATCTTCCTTTGTGTTGCTCTTCACCCCGCTCCCTCCTGTCTCCCCCAACAAGAAGCAAACTGTCCTAAAGTTCATGTTTTCTCATCTTTTTTTCCCCCAACTTTTCTTACTGTGGTAAAATACACATAAAATTTACCAGGTTAGCCATTTTAAAGTGTACAGTTCGGTGGTATTAAATACATTCATAATGTTGTACAACCATCATCACCACCAGTCTCCACAACTCTTTCATCTTGTAAAACTGAAACTCTGTACCCCTTAACAATAACTCTCCATTCCACACTTCCCCTAGCCCCAGGCAACTGCCATTCTACTTTTTGTCTTAAATTACTACGTATCTTACATAAGCAGAATCATGCAGTTTTTATCCTTTTGGGACCGGCTTATTTCACTTAGCATAATGCCCACGAGGTTCATCCATGTTGTAGCATGTGTCAGGATTTACTTCCTTTTTAAGGTTGAATAACATTCCATTGTGTGTATACACCACATTTGCTTAGCCATTCGTCCATCAATGGACACTTGGGTTGCTGCAGCGTTTTAGGCTACTGTGAATAATGCTGCTATCAACATGGGTGTACAAGTATCTCTTTGAGACCCTGTTACCAATTCTTTTGGGTACGTACCAAGAAGTGGAATTGCTGGATCATATGATCGTTCTATTTTTAAGTTTTTGAAGCACCGCCGTACTGTTTTCCACAGTGGCTGTACCATTTTACAATCTTACAAATAGTGCACAAAGATTCCAATTTTTCTCCTTGCCAACACTTGTTTTCTGGTTTTTTTTGTTGTTTTTTTTTGTGGTATGCGGGCCTCTCACTGTTGTGGCCTCTCCTGTTGCGGAGCACAGGCTCCGGACACGCAGGCTCAGCGGCCATGGCTCACGGGCCCAGCCGCTCCGCGGCATGTGGGATCTTCCCGGACCAGGGCACAAACCCGTGTTCCCTGCATCAGCAGGTGGACTCTCAACCACTGCGCCACCAGGGAAGCCCCCCCTTTTTTTTTTTTTTGATAATAGCCATCCTAATTGATGTGAGGTGGTATTTCATTGCAGTTTTGATTTACATTTCCCCAGTGATTAGTGATTTTGAGCATCTTTTCATGTGCTTATTGAATATTTGTATATCTTCTTTAGAAAAATGTCTACTCAAGTCCTTTGCCCACTTTTTATTCAGGTTGTTTTTTTGTTGTTGATGTTGAGTTTCAGTTTTTTATATATTCTGGATAGTAATCCCTTTGCAAATATGATTTGCAAGTATTTTCTCCCATTCTGTGGGTTGCCTTTTTCTCTATTGATAGTCTTTTGGTGCACAAAATTTTTAAATTTTCTTGAAGTCCAGTTTGTCTATTTTTTCTTTTGTTACCTGTGCCTTTGGTGTCATATGCAAGAAATTATTGCCAAATCCAACATTGTGAAGATTTTGTCCTACGTCTTCTTCGACATGATTCATTGTTTTAGTTCTTGCATTTAGGTCCTTGATCCATTTTCAGCTGGCATCCTGTTAGGTTCTGCTAATAGGGGGCGCTGAAGAGAAATTGGAGGGTGGAAGAGGGGAGAAGGGACTACCTTCTTTTTATCTCTGTATATCCCTGGTTCCTTCCAGTGATTCTCTAGTGGTGGCACTTAGCCCCAGGCTCCAGCCCTTTCTTCACTCCCCCAAAACCTCTTGCTTCCTCTCAGAGGCAGTGGTGGGTTTTGTCCCGTCCTCAGAGGTCAGAGCGCAGATTCCTTAAAGCCCCTCCTCCAAGCTTCTGGGAGGTCTGGAAAACCCTCCCTTCCTTTTTGCTTCTCCACCCTGGAGTGGGTAGCTCCTTCCTGACTTTTTATTCAGGGATTAGCTCAGCACTCCCTCTGTCTTCTTTCAGCCCTCCAGTGCCTCTGCTAACAACATCCTGTATTAAATCCTTTCTGATTGAAAGTATGGCTTCTGGGTTTCCCTGGTGGTACAGTGGTTAAGAATCTGCCCGCCAATGCAGGGGACACGGGTTTGATCCCTGGTCCGGGAAGATCCCACATGCCACGGAGCAACGAAGCCCATGCGCCACAACTACTGAGCCTGCGCTCTAGAGCCCGCGAGCCACAACTAAGCCCACATGTCACAACTACTGAAGCCCGCACGCCTAGAGCCCGTGCTCTGCAACAAGAGAAGCCCGCACACCGCAATGAAGAGTAGCCCCCGCTTGCCACAACTAGAGAAATGCCACGTGCAGCAACGAGGACACAACACAGCCAAAAATAAATAAATAAAATAAATAAAAATTTAAAAAAAAGAGAGAGAGAGAGAAAGTGTGGCTTCTGCTTTCCAGACTGGATCTCAACTGATACAGTGTGAATATGCCATGATTTATTTACCCATTCTCCTTTTGATAGATGCGGAGACTGTTTCTACTCCTTTGCCATTTGAACAATGATACCAAGCATTGAATATGTTTTGTACATGTGTCCTGGTATACAGTTCTAAAATTTCTCTATGTATGTGTAAGAAATAAGATACTAGGTATTAGGGTACACAAATGTTCCATTTAACAAGAGACTGTCAAATTGTTTCCAGTTTATATTCTTACCTGCATTGTATACAATATCCTGTTCATTCACATCTCCGAATTCCACATAGGCCTCCCTGAGGCATGTGTGTGGAGGGGCCCAGGGCCTGGGAGGTGAAAGAGGCTTAGGGCACAGAGATAGGCAGTGGGAAAACCCATGTGTCCATGGATCCCAACCCAGCCAGATAAATGTTTGTTTCCCTGGGGAAGCATGAGGCCAGCCTCACCTGAGGAAGGCTTACTGGTGCTCTGAATGGAGACACCTACCTTTGCACTGAGGTCTTGTGTTGGTCAAAAGCAAATCATATGTTCTCCCTATATGTAAGATGGGGCAACAGGCACTGTTCAACTGGTAACAACTTCATGAGAACCCTTGACAAGGAATCCTGCTGCATTTAACAGATACTCACTAAACATTAGTTTCCTTTTTTCTTGCTCCTCTCCTGCACTGAAGCCAATTCTCAGAGAAAGTGGAAAAAAATTTAAAAAACAAACTCCCAAACAAATCACAATTCTGATCTCCATCATTATTAACGGACCATTCACTAATTGCTTACCCACAAAAAAAAGGAAATAGGATTTTAAGTTTTACTTAAGGCCTGTGCATGGTGAGAATTGGAATGAGCTGGTTTCTCCTGGAACTTTTCGATGATAATAGAAGATAGAATATCTGACTCAGGATTCCCCTCCCTTACTCACCCCTTCTACAGGCCTCTCAGAGGAGGGCAGAGAAGAAGGGGTAGAGGAAACAGACCAATCCCACCAGGACTCTAGCAGGCCCAGCTGTCTTGGGGATTGAGCCCTGAGCAGGAACTCCAGTCCTGGGGACCCGGCTGAGCTGGCCCATAACCTGCATGTCTTGGCTTTCCTACGGGTCAGATGGAGACTCAAGCTTCTGCAGCCCTGAGAGACGGACTTGCAAGTGAGCACACGGAGGTCCAGGGGAGCCACTCCGGGAGAGCAGAGGACAGAGCTGAGAACTGAGCTCAGGACTCCTCTCCTGGTCTCAGCCCCATAGGGCACAGGGATCCCCAGAGGCTTCCCCGGCTTCCCTGGGGCAGCAAGGGAAACAAGAGATGGACGATGATGAGGCATCTGGGAGAGCAGGACACGCCTCACACAGCGTGGGCTCTGTCCTCTTCTGGGAGGGGGTCAGCAGGCTGTGCTGGGAGTGAGAAGAGGCTCGGCTCAGATCACCAGCTGTGACAAAGCAAATAGGAGGCTGTATTTGCTGGGAAGAAACTCCTTTGTGGAGAAAGAGAGAAGGGTGCAGATTTAAGCTGCACCAGGAGAGATTCAGGCCAGACTTCTGAAAGAACATCCTGGCTGAGGGGGGTGAGAATGGAAGGGCACGGAGGTGTCCCCCACCTTGGCAGTGCCATCTCCAGCTCCCAGGACAAGAAATGGGGAAGCCAATTCCCTAATTAGGACCCAGTCAGAGCCAATGACATGGAGCCACAGCTGAGGGGAAAAATCAATCAGGGCAGAGATGAGCTTCCTCCAAGACCTTTCTGGCTTTGGGCAGAGGAGAGTGTGGCAGGGATTAAAGAGAAATGTAGTTTCCCAAACTGAAGCCCAGGCCTATTTAAAGGCTTAACATTTTAAAAGGTCTGGCGTTGGGATGAAGGCAAAGGAGGCCTAAATAATCTAGAAGCAAGTGAAAAGTGGCTGATTCTGATGGATTTGTGCCTTGTCTGTTTCAAAGCAGCACCCTCGGCCTCCTGGGAGAAAGAGGGAGTAAGCACAAAGCCAGCCTTTCCTGCAGCTCGATGGGCTTTGCCTCTCAAGGCATTTGTATTAGCTATCTACTGCTGCAGAGCAAAGATCCTAAAGCTTAACAGCTTAAAACGACAGGCGTTTACATCTCACATAGTGTCTGAGGGTCTGGAATTTGGGAGCCAAGTGTCTGCGTTGTTGTGGCTCAGAGTCTCTCGTGAAGTTTCGAAGTTCTTTTGGGACTACAGTTGCCTGAGACTTGATTGGGATTAAGAATCGGCTTCTAAGACTGACATAGTTACATAATGAGGCAAAGATGGCCCCTCACAGCCAACTGGGACCGTTGGCTCAAAAGCATGCTGGTGCAAACTCAAATGTTTAGACACCCAGGGACTTCCCTGGCGGTCCAGTGGTTAGGAATCTGCCTTCCAATGCAGGGGACGCAGGATCGATCCCTGGTCAGGGAACTGAGATCCCACAGGCCAGGTGGAGCGGGGGGGCAACTAAGTCCATGTGCTGCAATTACTGAGCCCGTGTGCTCTGGAGCCCACACGCTGCAACTACTGAGCCCGTGTGCCACAACTAGAGAGAAACCTGCATGCCGCGACAAAGAGCCCGCAAGCCACGGTGGAGGATCCCACATGCCGCAGCGAAGATCCTGCGTGCCACAGCTGGGACCCAACACAGCCAAATAAATAAATAAAATAAAAATATTAAATATTTATTTTACACACCCAGTTGTTTTAAATACACCTTTAGCCATTTGGACCCTGCCTGTTTTGCATTCCCCAGGATACCGCGTGCCAAATCTGCTAGCCATTAGTACAATAAACTCCGGTGCCACTGAACAGCCCAAGCCACCACTGCCCCTTGGAGCTCTCTCACCTCAAGACTCCCCATTATGTTGCTGGACAACATCATCTAGGTATGAAGGACCCTCTCCATCTGCCTCTCCTTGCCCTCCTCCTCTTCTGGGTGGCGGCCCCAAGCGATCGCCTGTGGAAGGTCTCATGCTGTAAAGGGCTTCCCCTGCGTGCACGCCTGTGAAAGCCCAAATAAAGCTCCCTGTTTGCTATCGCCAACCTCCTGGTCATCTTTTTCCTTGAAAGAAGCCCTGAAATCTCTCAAACTCACTACAGGTGGCTCTTGGCTGGAGGGCTCCATTCCTCACGAGGGCCTCTCCACAGGGCTGTCTGAGTATTCTCAAGACAGGGCGGCTGGCTTTCCGCCAGAGAAGTCTGAGAGAGAGAGAGTGTATCCAAGTGGAAGCCACCATGCTGTTTCATGACCTTAGTCACACACAAAACACACACTTACTTCTGCTTTATTCTGTTAGAAGTGAGTCACTTCTAACAAAATCCAGCCCATATGCGAGCAAGGGGAATGAGGCTCCACCTCTTGAAGAGAGGAGTATCAAAGAATACGAAAGTACATTGTAAAAATCACCAGAGCTCTTTCTCAAGTATCCTCCCTCACCTCACTTCCCCCTCCCCAGGGCCCTGTGAGGTAAGCAGGGCAGGTCATGAGACCGAGGGAAGACAAGTGACCTGGCTGTGCTCACACGCCTAGTATGTGGGGCTGGAACCCAGGACCCAGTGAGCCTCCTCTCCCCACCCCCCACCCCCCACCCCCGACACAAGAACCCCTCACCTCTCACTTTTTACACCATTTTCTCTTCTCTCTTCTACCTTCCGGTCCTCGTGACAACCCTGTGATGCACGTCAGGGATAACTAAACATACAACAGTCGAAAGAACCTGGGGGTTTCCCTGGTGGCGCAGTGGTTGAGAGTCCGCCTGCCGATGCAGGGGACGCGCGTTCGCGCCCCGGTCCGTGAAGATCGCACATGCCGCGGAGCGGCTGGGCCCGTGAGCCATGGCCGCTGAGCCTGCGCGTCTGGAGCCTGTGCTCCGCGATGGGAGAGGCCACGACAGTGAGAGGCCCGCGAACCGCAAAAAAAAAAAAAGAACCTGGGTTCTGGTCATGGCTTTGGCACAAACAAGCTGTGTGATTTTAGGAAAGTCCCATCTCTTCTCTGGACCTCCTTATCCTTCTCTGTAAGATGTTAAAGGATTAATGTGAGACAACTTACTCAGATATAAAATGCACCTGTGCCAAAAACTTAACTCATTAATTAATGAGGAAACGCTGGGATATTACGACCAAGTCTAAAAAATCTCAAAGAACCACAGGTTTATAGCCAGATAAGGAATGTGGAAATGAATTAATGAACAGTTGCAAACTGGAAGAACTGGCAAAATTGGTCAATAGCCATAGGAATCAGTTGCATCCTTTGTGAAATGGCCACAGGTTGCATTTCTTAGGAAGGAATTAATTGCCCTACTATGAGTATTTAGACTTTTACCTCTACAAGGTGTAGAATAGCCTAGTCAAAGACAAGCCAGGCAACAGATGAACCGGTTTGCAAGGCAGAAATAGACAGAGATGTAGAGAACAAACGTATGGACACCAAGGAGGGAAAGCGGGGGCGGTGGTGGTGGGATGAACTGGGAGATTGGGATTGACATGTATATACTAATATGTGTAAAATAGATAACTAATAAGAACCAGCTGTATAAAAAATAAATAAATTAAAAAAAGAGAAACCAGGCAGAGATTACCTGGATCTATGAGCCATCCAGGTCAGGACTCCCACTTAATTTCAAAGTCTTACTGTTTTTCCTTACATGGATAAAAGTGTGGGCATTAATCCCTGATGCATTCCCTGGTTGTAAGCCTCATTAGCAGATAAGAAAACGAAGGCTCAGCCTGTGGGTGTTGTCCCTTCCAGTTGTCCCCTCAAGGGTCTGCCTCCTGCTTTTCCCCTTCCCCCAGGAGCACAAGGACAAAGCTCCCTCTGTCTTCTCTGGACACCGAGGACTCCTTTTGAGAAAACTTGAGTTTTCTGTCTCCTTCTCTTGTCTTGACCCGGAAGCAGGGCTCTTACCCATACTGACTGAGGTAGTTAATAAATAGCACATGAGTCAAAACCAATCTAATTATCAAAGGTACTTGTGTTAATAAATGCCTTTCGATCCATACAGGGAGCTAACACACTCAAAATTTAAAAGGAAGAGAAATCATTACCTGGAAATGCCTGGGCTCCTACCTGAGCTGAGCCCTGTGAAGTCATTATGGGTAATTATGGGCTATTAGTTGCTATCATCCTAGCAAGACGACTAGTCCCAAATGTCAAGGCCTAGGGCAGCCTGTGGCCCCTCTGAGGCAGAGAAGTTAAAGGTAACTTTCTGGTTTTAGTTCCCTCCCATGCCGGTTCTTGTGAGTGACCCTACCAAACCCCTCCATTCTATTGTTCAAATTTCACCCCAACAGTTTTGTTATCCCAAATTTTCTTTTGTGATGGGGAATTCCAAGAAGCCTCAAAGAGCTTTCCTAATTCTCCACTTAACTCACTCTGAGCTGACTTCTCTGTGAGAGGAAGGTGAGGAGGCCTATAGGGCATGAGGTGGGGAGAAGAATGGGTATCTGAGTTGGGGGGGCCAGAGAGGAAAAGTGATATGCCCAAGATCGTAGATCTTGGCTGTAGCTCAGCTACAGAGCAGAGAAAGGTTGCGAGAAGGTGGAGAGCGGAGAGATGCTGGGAGCTTAGGGTGAAAATCGGAGGCTTTTGCAGATCTCCTGCTAAAGGGGGCAGAGCGGTAGGGAGGGAGGGAGGTTTATGGCTCCTTCAAGACGCCAGCTCAGTAAGACAAGGGGTGATTTGCCTTCACCTACCCCATATTCCAGTCAAACGCTTTGTGGAAGATTATGGCCACAGATTCTTTGCTCTTCCTCCCTCAGAGGTAGAGTCTATTTCTGCAATCTTTGAGTCTGGCCTGTTCTTGTGTCTTGCTTTGACCAGTAGAATGTAGTGGAATGGATACTGAATTGAAACCGCACAACATGTCTCAGGACTTAATGAAGCTCAGGTTCTTTATGTCTCGGTGCAGAAGGAATTTGGTGAGAGGCAAAGTGATAGGTAAGTAGTAGATTTATTACTATAGGATGCTTGTAAAAGATAGAAGCGGGCAGGCAAAAGGGCTCTGCCCCGAGAACTAAGTTGGCTACATTTTTATAGTCAAAGGAAAAGTGAGGAGGGGAGAAGACCACCTTCTTCCTCTTCCTTTGTAAAGATGTTACAGGAAAACGGGGCGCAATTGGATGGTCATGTCCTATGTCTCGAGCGAGTTGCTGGGATGGGCCACCTGGTGAGAGTCCTTGGCTTCGCACAGGAGAGAATCAAGAGCGAGCCACAGCAAAGCGAAAGCAGGTTTACTGAGAGAGATGCACATTCCATAGGCAGAATGCGGTCCATCTCAGAAGGAGAGAGCGGCCCTGAAATATGGGGTGGATAGTTTCATAGGCTAACGAGTGAGAGGATTATTCCAACTATTTGCGGGGGGGGGGGGGGAAGGGGCAGGGATTTCTAGGAATTGGGCCACCGCCCACTTTTTGGCCTTTTATGGTGAGCCTCGGAACTGTCATGGCACGAGCGGGTGTGTCATGTAGCATGTGCTAATGTATTACAGTGAGCATATAATAAGGCTTAGTGACCACTGGAAGTCGAACCTTCTGCCGTCTTGGGACTAATCAGTTCTAACCAGCTTTTGTCATATCCAGTTTTTCTCAACAGCTGTGTCATTCTTTAAGGGTTGTGCCCCGCCCCCTTCGCTCCTGTCTCAGCATGTGTTCCAGAGCCTAGGTCTCAAGACATTTGCAGCTTCTGTTTTCTTTCAGAACACAGCCTGCGGAGTGCCAAATAAGAAAGCCAGTCTAGCCTCCTGGAGGGTGAGAGGTGTGGCGACTCACTGGAACTCCCAGAATTGGTAAAGTTAAAATTTTAAGATACAGAAAGAAATCTTATCTGAACTTCACTTATCTGAGTAAAGGAGAGCCTCCTGAAAATACCAATACCCCCTCTTCCCAGGGAGTTTCCTGCAAATTCAGCTACCACTGCCTATTTCCATTAGCATCAGAAAGCCCAGTAGAACTTTCCCTACTTTCCCATTGAGGGTCATGGGGGAAGTTTTTGGATTAATAGGACTGTACTCTTATCTTTACTGTGATGTTAGTTACATGACTTTATATGTTTGCCAAAACTTGCAGTACTATACCCACAAAAGGGTAAATTTTCCTGTGTATGAATCATAACTTAATAAAGAAAATGAAAAAATACGGTCATGTAACAGGGAAGAGCTAAATCGGACTCCACGTTGGATCTGTTTCTCTGACTTTAACCTTTGCTTTTCCTTGCTTTTGTTATTATAATCATACAAAATGGCCTGCCTCAGGGAACCCTGCCCACCTCTGAATGGATGCAAGAAAAAAGAAACTAACGCATCCCCTCACCCAGGCTGGTCATTCCGGGAGATGTTTTGCAAGACTGATGGCCCTTTTACTTGACTTCTCACCGCCTCTCCCTCTCTATTTCTATAAAAGAAATTGGCATCCAGACCCACATAAGATGGTTCATCAGAGACATGAGTCTGCCATCTCAGTCTGCTGGCTTTCCCAGTGAAGTCGTATTCCTTGCCTCAGCACCGTCTCCAATTCACTGGCCTGTGGTGCGGCGAGCAGAGCGAGCTTGGACTCGGTAACAGATTTGAGACATATTTTGAATGTAGAGCAACGGGACCAGCTGATGGTTTGAACTATGATGGGCCATAACAGTGACTCATCTCACGACTTAAGTACAATATGTCCACAGATTTTTTTGATCTGCTTTTCTTCAAAGGTGGAGCCTAATGCGTCTCCCTTTAGGTTGTGGGCTAAATCTCACAACTCACTTCCATTGAACAGAATGTGGCAGAAATGTTGGTGTGTGAGAGATTAGGACATCAAAGGAAAAGGGGGCTCCTTCTTGCTCTCTCTCTGGCATCCTTTTCTCCACAGAAGTCAGCTGCCACATCATGAGCACATTCAAGCAGCGCTCTGGAGAGATCTTATAGCAAGGGGCAGGGGTTTCCTGCCAACAACCCGCACTGACTTGCCAGGAGAGGAGGTGACAAGATAAGGGAAGTAGGTGGAAAGTAGGGGAGTGATGAGCGGGGGAACTTTGAGGAAGGCTCTCTGCGAAATTGTGACTGTCACATTTGGAACACCCAGGTTATCCTTCAGAAGCCTCTTTGACTCAAGGTACCCAAGGCCTCAAACTCTCTACCAAAATCTATTCTCATCTCCTTTATTCATATAAGGCTTGCTTGACGGCAGATTAAAGTATTTGCCTTCCCAGGGGTATTTGCATTCTTATCAAGAGGTATACATCTGAGAAGTAAAATAGGAATTATTTGATAGGAGGTGGGAAGATTTCTTGAGATCCCACACTTGGTTGTTTGCCAACTGCCTAAGATCACTCTGAGTGGTAAAGCTTTTTCTCTCACCCTAGGAGGCACCTGAGAGTTGTCCTAGAGCCAAGAGGTGGCTGAGTAAAGCAAAGATTAAGGGAAGAAGGTAGCTGTCATATTGGAGAAAGCGGATCAATTTATTAGCTCTGAGACCAGAATGGAGCAGCCTACTGACAGTGAAGGGAACCCTTAGTGAAAGCACTTCAGTGGCCTAAACTAAACTGATGCAAGGATGGGACGAGACGCAAGAGTGAGGGGAGGTCAGAATTAGAATGAGAGGGAATTCCCTGGTTGTCCAGTGGTTGGGATTCCGGGCTTTCACTGTCTAGGGCGAAGTTTCGATCCCTGGTCCCCTGGTCGGGAAACTAAGATCCTGCAAGCTGTGTGCTGCAGCCAAAAAAAAATTAGAATGAGAAGCCATTTCGGTGTTCAGCTGGGCTTGGATTCAGGGAGTGGAGATGAGGAAGATATCTCCATCTCGGAAATCACTTTCCCCATGTCCATCTTTGGTCCAGGCAGGGGAGCATACAGGGAGGCTTTAATGGACCTAACTGGCACTGCCCTTCATTTCAAATCTAATTTAAGATTAGATTCTTATGGTACTGTCCCTGGGGTAGGCAGTGAGGGAAAATTCAGAGACCTGGGAAATAGGAGAAAAGGACGTGGGGACACAAGTGATGGGGGAGCCTAGGCTATTTAGTGGTCTGAAGATTTCCCTACCGGGGCCAGGATAACCTCGAGGCAAGGAGGCATAAATTTAAGGAGATACTCACTCTCAAGGTCATACAGATGTAGAGCTGGTCCCAGAGGGTGAGTACCTCCTTAAGGGGCCTCATTTGCATCACCCTAGTCCCAACCCTGATCCCTTTACCAATTCTTCTTTGGCTCTAACCATGTCCTAAAAATGAACAAAAGTTAGAGAAAACCTGAAAGGTCTAATTGCTCTTGCTGGACTGCTGTTTTCATCATGTTGAGTCTCTGACACGGCTCTCTTTGGTTTGTGCTCTCAAACCCATTCATCACTGGGCTCTGTGCAGGACACAGACCACTCTCCACATTCCAGACACAGAGTCCCAGATTCACTCCTTCCTGTCAATTCACCCTTCGTACTTCCCACATTCACCACCAGCCAGTCAGGACCACAGCTCCTCAGACATGACTTACGAACATGCTCACCATCTCTATTAGTGACAGGATATCTGAACTGAGCCTTCCCAAATCTCCAGTCATCCAGGGTTTCCTACGCAGGATGGCATGCTTGGTAATTTGAGCTCCAATCCCAGCTATGTTCATATAGATTTCCTCCACTCTATCGTCTCCTTATATGACCACAAAAGACTGGAAACATTTTGAATGCTTACAGTAAAAAACTAGGGAACACATCCTAAAATGCCCCCATCTGGCTGGCTTCCCGTGACCAGATGAGCCTCTCAGCAGAGCCAGTGTCAGGCTCGGGATAGGAATAGCCAGATGGAGGGCTCTGGCCTTTCCTCCCATCATATGTTCCTGCACCGCATAGGTCCCCACCTTCCGTGTGGGGTGGGCCATTTGGTGCTTCTCCTGGAACTCTTCAGTTTGTGCTCCACATCTAGCCTGTGCAAAAATATAATAACACCTGAACTTACCATTGACCTGGACTAAAGCCCTAGTGACCATTTAAACTGAAAGGCATTTTTAGCTCTGAATATTTTATGACGGGTGATCAGAGTAGAACAGCAGCATGATTTATTGGTGTGTATTAGTATATTTTGCAGCACAGTGTCAACTAGATGGACATTAGCATCAAGGGACAAGTCTAATGTGGCCAAGTGTATTGTCCAACTGCAGAAAACTTATCCCAGGGACTCATCATGAGGGCCTGTCAATCACCATTCCGTGGGGTAGGGAGGGCCATGGTCATGTCCCAGGCACGGTCAGTCTGGGCTCAGATGCACCTTTCTCTAGCAGAAATGTTAATTTCTGACACCTGAATTGGAGCTCAACATTGTAGCTATTCATCAAGGGATTGACAAGAAGTAAATAGGCTTTTTAGCATTAGGAGGATTTAGGTTGCCACGAGAGACGCTCACAGTAATAAGCTGTCCTAGTCTCTCATGTTAGAATGCTGTTTTCATCCTGTTGAGTCTCTTAACACTGCTCCTTTGGGCAATGTTGTCAAACCCATTCAGTGCTTAGTGTTCTGCACAAGGAACTGAAACCCCTCTGGGTGTTCAAGGTGCTTTAAGTAGAAAGGGATTTATTACAGGACACTCAAATTGGTTGAAAAAGCTGGAGCAGTAAGATAACTCCCTGGATTCCGCAGAACTGACTACCTCAAAAAGACTGTAAGCGCAACCTGGACCTTTCTGTAGTTTGTTATCATGTTCATGTTAATTTACTACTAAGGAAATTAAACTACTAAACATATTGGATTGGCCAAAAACTTTGTTTGGGTCTTTCCATACATCTTACGGAAAAACCCGAATAAACTTTTTGACCAATCCAATATATTCTGAAAGTAATATAATACAAAACCTACTCTGTTCTGCATTATTTTTTTCATGAAATTCTGGCTTTTCAAGCCTATTTTGTATCAACTTGAGCTGCTGCAGCCCTAGATGAGTATGCGTATTTCACCCCAGCTTCATCAGAATTGGGCATTTTCATTAAACATTTTTCTAAGTTTTTAATAATTGAGACATTTTTATATAAAAATTTATTCTTAGATCATCTTAGATGACACCCTGCCCAAGAAAATCCCAACAGAATGGTGGGTCCCAGGAGCACAGACCGAGGTGGGAAATGTAATTTTTTTTCATTAATTAAATGCTGTCACACTTGAAAAAATTTCTTAAACGTTAACATTTTCCTTTCCACTTGTGTGTAGTAGTCTACTCTTTTTATTTTCTGTTTGTGAGTTATCTCTTCTTATTCATTGCCTATCTACTGAGGGCCTATTATTATTATTTATTTATTTTTGGCTGTGTTGGGTCTTCGTTGCTGCACGTGGGCTTTCTCTGGTTGCGGCCAGCAGGGTTACTCTCTGTTGCAGTGCGCGGGCTTCTCATTGCAGTGGCTTCTCTTGTTGCAGAGCACGGGCTTTAGGCGTGCGGGCTTCAGTAGTTGCAGCACGTGGGCTCAGTAGTTGTGGCTCGCAGGCTCTAGAGCGTAGCCTCAGTAGTTGTGGCTCACAGGCTTAGTTGCTCCATGGCATGTGGGATCTTCCCGGACCAGAGCTCGAACCTGTGTCCCCTGCATTGGCAGGTGGAGTCTTAACCACTGTGCCATCAGGGAAGCCCAAGGACCTATTTTAAGCATAACTTTATTTACTTATTTTTTCTATACATCTGGGCACTTAATTAGTGGCATGTTTCAAGTGTCAGTGCTGTTTGTCTATTAATAGAAAAGAGCTCGGAATTTGAATTCTAGAGGTACTTACATGGCCTTGACTAGCTCCTTTATGATGTCCAGTCTTCACAGCTGCCTAGGAGAAGCAAGGAGCCAGGTCTCTGGGGATGGCTCTGAAATTAGCCATGTCAGTGGAGTAGGTAGAGCTGACACAGTCAAATAACCAGATGTGGCCAACCTCTGAGTCGTGCTGCAGTGTCCATCTTAGCGGGGCCCAGGAAGACTGGCCACAGGCACCACTGTTCAGTGATGACGATGGAACTACAAACAAATCCTATAGTTTCTCATTGCAATAGCAGGACAAAAAAATACTTGGATCCAGTCAGTCTGGGCCTTTGTGCAAAAACTAAAAGCATATGAACTTTAAATGTGTTAAAATATTAAAAATCTATTAAAGTCAAAACTGCAGAAGCTTATAAAGTAATATACAGGTGGTTATTTGAAATATTCTGTCCAAGGCTGGCTGATCACCCACCAACCCCATCACTGATTTCATCCCAGCCCCACACCGCATTCCAGGCAGCAGCTGGGCAAACAAGCTCAGAGAATGGTTCCTTCAAGATAAGCCAAATAGAGCTTAGGTTAAATGTACTTCCCATGAAATTACACAGAGACATTTTGATGGAATTCTGTATGCGTCAAAACTCAATGTAATTAAATATAAAATTGATACTATAGCATGCTTAGGAAACAGTATAATTTTGATTTGTGTGCCTTTTATCGTTTCCATGCTCGTCATTCCCAAATGTAGTTGACGTGAAACATTTTACAGACAAGTTGCTTGGGAGACAGAAGTACTGTTTGCTGTGAATTCAAAAAGCACTCATGGGCTTCCCTGGTGGCGCAGCAGTTAAGAATCCGCCTGCCATGGGCTTCCCTGGTGGCTCAGTGGTTGAGAGTCCGCCTGCCGATGCAGGGGACACGGGTTCGTGCCCCGGTCCAGGAGGATCCCACATGCCACAGAGCGGCTGAGCCCGTGAGCCATGGCCGCTGAGCCTGCGCGTCCGGAGCCTGTGCTCCGCAGCGGGAGAGGCCACAACAGTGAGAGGCCCGCGTACCGCTAAATAAATAAATAATAAATGAATAAATAAATGGATAGATAGATAAATAAATAAATAAATAAATAAAAATTCTATCTTCTACCAAATGAGTAAGGTCTAAATTAAACTTCCAGGTTGACTTCTTAGGCTTCTTGTGGCAGCACCACCTGAAGACTGGCCGGGCAACTAGAGAGAGACTGGCTGACTCATTTAAGAGAGAATTAGCCGATAGCCAATGAGAACAGGCTCTGCCATGGTCTGAATGTCTGTGAACCCCACACATTCATGTTGAAATCTTAACCCCAAAGGTGGTGGGATTAGTAGGTGGTGGCTTTGGGAGGTGCTTCAACTGTGGTGTGGATCCTCATAAATGGTATTAGTGACTTATAAAAGAGGATCCAGGAGATCCCTAGCCATGTGAGGACACAATGAGACATCTCTGACCCAGAAAAAAGCCCTCACCCGATCGTGCTAGCGTCCTGATCTTGGACATCAAACTTCTAGTACTGTGAGAAATAAATTTCTGTTGTTTATAAGCTATCCAGTCTGTGTATTTTGTTATAGCAGCTTGAAAGAACTAAGACAGGTCCCCAATGAAAGGGAGGCCCGGCCAGGGTGAATGGGAGGACAAGAAGGGGCATTTTGCAATCCACCAGGGTTTGAATGGCAGCCAATTTAAAAAATCAACATTAAAAAAGTTATTATAAAGCTATAATTAGAGGAGGCTGTGGTAAGCAATTGGTCTCCACGCTTTTGAGTCAGAACTGAATCAGATTCCTATAAAATTGAGTCAGAACACCAAGGGCCTGTCCAGGTTGCTCATGTACAAACAAAAAAAAGGTTTATAATAATTAGTTAGTTCCAGATTGAAGGAGGTGGTTGGAGAGCTAAATTTATATCACACAATGCCTGGTCATGTTTAGGTTTTCATAGAAGAGGGTGAGTTACTGAGAACTTCATTAAGTAGCAATTTCAGAAAAGTTGGGAATCCATTGCTGGCCATAACTAGGAGTCCTAGTCAAGAATCCTCTTGTTTGATAGTGAGCCTGGAAAACGAATGGTTTGCAGGTAGTCTGCAAGTGAGAGCTTTGCCTTCTTGGTATAAATCATGCCCTAGGCAATGAACTTTGGTTTGACAAAAACTTTTCTTTGGAAACTTATGATATTCTAGCTAAAAAATTAAATGGATTGATACCAGTCCTAGAGCTCACTTCATCTTTACAATGAAGCAAAATGTTAGCTATGTATTGGATGAACATAAAATAACAAGGTAATCTAAGGTCTTTAAAGTCCTAGTAAGAATTCGTGAAAAGTAGGTGGGTGCTTAAGTAAACCCCTGAGGGACCTCTGTGGAGATCTTCAGTTTGGGCTTTATTAGGACACAAGAATATAGGTAAGTCTGGGTCCAAATGAACTATAACGTCATTATGAACTGAAGAATCCTCATGAATTTCAAGGAAGTAGTGATCAGAAGGGTGTTTATCCTGGCAATGCCATTTGCACTATTAAGTTAGTGGATCATGTCACAAGAGAAAAGAATGTTTTATGGTGTGAGGTCTACTTTTTTATTACCCCGAACAGAAAAAATCTGTATCCATTAAAAAATAACTCCCCATTCCTTCCTCCTTCCAGCCCCTGGTAACCTCTATTCTATTCTCTCTGCCTATGAATTTGCCTATACTGGATACCTCATATAGGTGGAACCAAGGGACAGGCTCTGGCAAGACAGGGTGACAGATAAACTACCTTCTAATGCTCATGGACTAGTGATTACCTGCAAGACTAGTGTAACCTAGTGTTAAGAGCACATATTGTCATCAGATGTCCTGGATTTGAATCCTAGCTCCACTACTTCTTTTTCTCTTTTTAAATTTTTATATTGCAGTAAAATGCACATAACATTAAATTTACCATCTTAATCATTTTTAAGTGTACAGTTCAATAGTGTTAAGTACATTCATATTGTGCAACCAGTCTGCGAGACTCTTTTCACCTTGCAAAACTGAAACTCTATACCTATTAAACAACAACTTCCTACTCCCTCCTCTCTCCAGTCCCTGGCAGCCACCATTCTACTTTGCGTCTTTCTAAATTTGACTGCTCTAGGTATCTCATATAGGTGGAATCATACATAATTTTTCCTTTTGTGACTGGCTTATTTCACTTAGCAAAATGCTTTCAAAGTTCACCCATGTTGTGGCATGTATCAGAATTTCATTATTTTTTAAGGCTGAATAATATTCCATTGTATGTATATATCACATTTTGCTTATTCATCTGTTGATGAACATTTGGGTTGTTTCCACCTTTTGGGTATTGTAAATAATGCTGCTATGAACATGAGTATACAAATATCTGAGTCCCTGCTTTCAGCTATTTTGTGTATATAACCAGCAGTGGAATTGCTGGATCACATGTTTCAAATGCCAAACTATTTTTAATTCCCACCAGCAATGCACCAGGTTCCAATTCTTCTACATCCTTGTCACAGCTTGTTCTTTTCTTTCTTTCTTTTTTTTTCTTTGTTTGATATAGACATCCTAATGGATGGGCCATGTGAAATGGTATCTCACTGTGGTTTTGATTTGCATTTTCTCGAGTGGCTAGTGACATAGTGACACTGAGCATCTTTTCATGAGCTTATTGGCCATTTGTATATCTTCTTTGGAGAACTGTGAAGTCTTTTGCTCATTTTTGTCTTGTTTTGTTTTCTTTGTTTTGTTTTTGGCCACATGTGTGGCTTGTGGGACCTTAATTCCCTGACCAGGGATTGAACTGGGGCCCACTGCAGTGGAAGTGCAGAGTCCTAACCACTGGACCTCCAGGGAATTCCCTTTTGCTCATTTTTTTTTTAACACTTTTATTAGAGTATAATTGCTTTACCTTTTGCTCATTTTTGAATTGGGTTGTTTGTTTTTTGTTGTTGAGTTGTAGGAGTACTTTATAGTAATCCTTTTTCACATATATGATTTGTGAATATCTTTTCCAATTCCATGGGATAGAATTCCTACTCACTTTTGCCTTCTCTAAACTCTATTTGCAAGTTGAAGTCTTCAGATAGCTGCCCCCTTTTGGGGACTGTCTCTGTTGTTATCAAGTAGTTCTGTTTGTGCCTGTCCTGACTTTTCAGCTGGCATATAGACTATGGTTTTGATCTCCGCTTGCCCCCTCCCCACCCGCTCCCCACCCCATCACCATAACAGCACTTAGCACGGTTCTGGGATAGGTGGTATCCAGAGACACAGCCTCTTATAACTAGGAGGGATCCTACACACATCTTTTTTTTTTTATATATACATTTATTTATTTTTATTTTTGGTTGTGTTGAGTCTTTGTTGCTGTGCGTGGGCTTTCTCTAGTTGCGGCGAGTGGGGGCTGCTCTTTTGTTGTGGTGCCCAGGCTTCTCATTGTGGTGGCTTCTTGTTGCGGAGCACAGCCTCTAGGCATGTGGGCTTCAGTAGTTGTGGCACGCACGCTCAGCAGTTGTGGCACATGGGCTTAGTTGCTCTGCGGCATGTGGGATCTTCCTGGACCAGGGCTTGAACCTGTGTCCCCTGCACTGGCAGGTGGATTCTTAACCACTGCACCACCAGAGAAGCCCCCCTTATTGTAGTTTTGATTTGCATATCTCTAATGATTAGTGATATTGAGCATCCTTTCATGTGTTTGTTGGCAATCTGTATATCTTCTTGGAGAAATGTCTATTTAGTTCTTCTGCCTATTTTTGGATTCAGTTGTTTGTTTTTTTGATATTGAGCTGTACTGCTTGTATATTTTGGAGATTAATCCTTTGTCAGTTGTTTCATTTGCAAATATTTTCTCCCATTCTGAGGTTGTCTTTTCATCTTGTTTATTGTTTCCTGTGCTGTGCAAAAGCTTTGAAGTTTCATTAGGTCCCATTTGTTTATTTTGATTTTATTTCCATTTCTCTAGGAGGTGGGTCAAAAAGGATCTTGCTGTGATTTATGTCATAGAGTGTTCTGCCTATGTTTTCCTCTAAGAGTTTCATAGTGTCTGGCCTTATATTTAGGTTTTTAATCCATTTTGAGTTTATTTTTGTGTATGGTGTTAGGGAGTATTCTAATTTCATTCTTTTACATGTAGCTGTCCAGTTTTCCCAGCACCACTTATTGAACAGGCTGTCTTTTCTCCATTGTATATTCTTGCCTCCTTTATGAAAAATAAGGTGACCATATGTGGGTGGGTTTATCTCTGGGCTTTCTATCCTGTTCCATTGGTCTATATTTCTGTTTTTCTACCAGTACCATACTGTCTTGATTACTGTAGCTTTGTAGTATAGTCTGAAGTCAGGGAGTCTGATTCCTCCAGCTCTGTTTTTCTTTCTCAAGATTGCTTTGGCTATTTGGGGTCTTTTGTGTTTATATACAAATTGTGAAATTTTTTGTTCTAGTTCTGTGAAAAATGACATTGGTAGTTTGATGGGGATTGCATTGAATCTGTAGATTGCTTTGGATAGTATAGTCATTTTCACAATGTTGATTCTTCCAATCCAAGAACATGGTATATATCTCCATCTGTTTTTATCATCTTTAATTTATTTCATCACTGTCTTATAGTTTTCTGCCTACAGGTCTTTTGTCTCCTTAGGTAGGTTTATCCCTAGGTATTTTATTCTTTTTCTTGCAATGGTAAATGGGAGTGTTTCCTTAATTTCTCTTTCAGATTTTTCATCATTAGTGTATAGGAATGCAAGAGATTTCTGTGCATTAATTTTGTATCCTGCTACTTTATCAAATTCATTGATTAGCTCTACTATTTTTCTGGTAGCATCTTTATGATTCTGTATGTATAGTATCATGTCATCTGCAAATAGTGACAGTTTTACTTCTTCTTTTCCAATTTGGATTCCTTTTATTTATTTTTCGTCTCTGATTGCTGTGGCTAAAACTTCCAAAACTACGTTGAATAATAGCTGTTAGAGTGGGCAGCCTTGTCTTGTTCCTGACCTTAGAGGAAATGGTTTCAGTTTTTCACCATTGAGAACAACGTGGGCTGTGTGTTTATCATATATGGCCTTTATTATGTTGAGGTAAGTTCCCTCTGTGCCGACGTTCTGGAGAGCTTTTATCATAAATGGGTGCTGAATTTTGTTGAAAGCTTTTTCTGCATCTATTGAGATGATCATATGGTTTTTAGTCTTCAATTTGTTAATATGGTGTATTACATTGATTGATTTGCATATATTATAGAATCCTTGCATTCCTGGGATAAACCCCACTTGATCATGGTATATGATCCTTTCAATATGCTGCTGAATTCTGTTTGCTAGTATTTTGTTGAGGACTTTTGCATCTATGTTCATCGGTGATATTGGCCCTGTAGTTTTCTTTTTTTGTGACATCTTTGTCTGGTTTTGGTATCAGGGTGATGGTGGCCTTGTAGAATGAGGTTGGGAGTGTTCCTCCCTCTGCTGTATTTTGGAAGAGTTAAGAAGGGTGGGTGTTAGCTCTTCTCTAAATGTTTGATAGAATTTGCCTGTGAAGCCGTCTGCTCCTGGGCTTTTGTTTGTTGGAAGATTTTTAATCACAGTCTCAATTTCAGTGCTTGTGATTTGTTTGTTTATATTTTCTATTTCTTCCTGGTTCAGTCTTGGAAGGTTGTGCCTTTCTAAGAATTTGTCCATTTCTTCCAGGTTGTCCATTTTACTGGCATATAGTTGCTTGCAGTAATGGCTCATGATCCTTTGTATTTCTGCAGTGTCAGTTGTTACTTCTCATTTTTCATTTCTACTTCTGTTGATTTGAGTCTTCTCCCTTTTTTTCTTGATGAGTCTAGCTAGTGGCTTATCAATTCTGTTTATCTTCTTAAAGAACCAGCTTTTAGTTTTATTGATCTTTGCTATTGTTTCCTTCATTTCTTTTTCATTTATTTCTGATCTGATCTTTATGATTTCTTTCCTTCTGCTAACCTTCAATGTTTTTTGTTCTTCTTTCTCTAATTGCTTTAGGAGTGAGGTTAGGTTGTTTGAGATTTTTCTTGTTTTTTGAGATAGGATTGAATTGCTGTAAACTTCCCTCTTAGAACTGCTTTTGCTGCATCCCATAGGTTTTGGGTCGTCATGTTTTCATTGTCATTTGTTTCTAGGTATTTTCTGATTTCCTCTTTGATTTCTTCAGTGATCTCTTGGTTGTTTAGTAGCATACTGTTTTGCCTCCATGTGTTTGTATTTTTTAAGTTTTTCTCCTGTAATTGATATCTAGTCTCATAGCATTGTGGTCGGAAAAGATATTTGATACGATTTCAATTTTCTTAAATTTTCCAAGGCTTTATTTGTGACCCAAGATATGATCTATCCTGGAGAATGTTCCATGAGCACTTGAGAAGAAAATGTATTCTGTTGTTTTTGTATGGAATGTCCTATAAATATGGATTAAGTCCATCTTGTCTAATGTGTCATTTAAAGCTTGTGTTTTCTTACTTATTTTCATTTTGGTTGATCTGTCCATTGGTGAAAGTGGGGTGTTAAAGTCTCTTACTATTATTGTGTTGCTGTCAATTTCCCCTTTTATGGCTGTTAGCATTTGCCTTATGTATCGAGGTGCTCCTATGTTGGGTGCATAAATATTTACAATTGTTATATTTTCTTCTTGGATTAATTCTTTGCTCATTGTGTAGTGTCCTTAGTTGTCTCTTGTAATAGTCTTTATTTTAAAGTCGAATTTATCTGATATTAGAATTGCTATTCCAACTTTCTTTTGATTTCCATTTGCATGGAATATCTTTTTCTATACCCTCATTTTCAGTCTGTATGTGTCCCTAGGTCTGAAGTGGGTCTCTTGTAGACAGCATATGTATGGGTCTTGTTTTTGTATCCATTCAGCCAGTCTATGTCTTTTTTTTTTTTTTGCGGTACGCTGGCCTCTCACTGCTGTGGTCTCTCCCGTTGCTGAGCACAGGCTCCAGACTCGCAGGCTCAGCGGCCATACGGGCCTAGCCGCTCCACGGCATGTGGGATCTTCCCAGACCGGGTACGAACCCGTTCCCCTTCATCGGCAGGCAGACCCTCAACCACTGCGCCACCAGGGAAGCCCAGTCTATGTCTTTTGGTTGGAGCATTTAATCCATTTACATTTATGGTAATTATTGATATGTATGTTCTTATTACCATTTTCTTAATTGTTTTGGGTTGTTTTTGTAGGTCTTTTCCTTCTCTTGTGTTTCCTGCCTAGAGAAGTCCCTTTAGCATTTGTTGTAAATCTGGTTTGGTGGTGCTGAATTCTCTTAACTTTTGTTTGTCTGTAAAGGTTTTAATTTCTCCGTTGACTCTGAATGAGATCCTTTCTGGGGAGAGTAATCTTGGTTGTAGGTTTTTCCTTTTCATCCCTTTAAATATGTCCTGCCACTCCCTTCTGGCTTGCAGAGTTTCTGCTGAAAGATCAGCTGTTAACCTTATGGGGATTTCCTTGTACATTATTTGTTGCTTTTCCCTTGCTGCTTTTAATATTTCTTTTTAGTATTTAATTTTTGATAATTTGATTAATATGTGTCTTGGCGTGTTTCTCCTTGGATTTATCCTGTATGGGACTCTCTGCACTTCCTGGAGTTGATCACCTATTTCCTTTCCCATATTAGGGAAGTTTTCAACTATAATCTCTTCAAATATTTTCTCAGACCCTTTCTTTTTCTCGTCTTCTTCTGGGACCCCTATAATTCGAATGTTGGTGTGTTTAATATTGTCCCAGGGGTCTCTGAGATTGTCCTCAATTCTTTTCATTCTTTCTTCTTTGTTCTGCTCTGCAGTAATTATTTCCACTATTTTATCTTCCAGGGCACTTTTCTGTTCTTCTGCCTCAGTTATTCTGCTATTGATTCCTTCTAGAAATTTTTAAATTTCATTTATTGTGTTGCTCATCATTGTTTGTTTGCTCTTTAGTTCCTCTAGGTTCTTGTTAAACGTTTCTTGTATTTTCTCCATTCTATGTCCAAGATTTTGGATCATCTTTACTATCATTACTCTGAATTCTTTTTCAGGTAGACTGCTTATTTCCTCTTCATTTGTTTAGTCCCATGGGTTTTTACCTTGCTCCCTCAATATTACCTTGCTGCATATTTTTCTGTCTTCTCAGTTTGCTTAACTTACTGTGTTTGGGGTCTCCTTTTTCACAGGCTGCAGGTTCGTAATTCCTGTTGTTTTTGGTGTCTGCCCTCAGTGGGTGAGGATGGTTCAGTGGCTTGTGTAGCCTTCTTGGTGGAGGGGGCTGGTGCCTGTGTTCTGGCGGATGAGGCTGGATCTTGTCTTTCTGGTGGGCAGGGCCGTGTCTGGTTGTGTGTTTTGGGGTGTCTGTGAACTCAGTATGATTTTAGGCAGCCTCTCTGCTAATGGGTGGGGTTGTGTTCTTGTCTTACTAGTCGTTTGGCATGGGGCATCCAGCACTGGAGTTTTCTGGCCATTGGGTGGACCTGGGTCTTAGTGTTGAGATGGAGATCTCTGGGAGACCTCTCACTGATTGATATTATGTGGGGCCGGGAGGTGTCTGGTGATCCAATGTCCTGAACTTGGCTCTCCCACCTCAGAGGCTCAGGCCTGACACCAGGCAGGAGCACCAAGACTCTGTCAGCCACCCGGCTCAGAAGAAAAGGGAGATAAAAAGAAAGAAAATTATAAATAAAATTATTAACATAAAAAAATAATAATTAAAGAAAAAGAGCAACGAAACCAAAAAACAAATCCACCAATGATAACAAGTGGTAAAAACTAAACTAAGATTATCATAAATATCAGGAAGAAATCAATCGCAGACAGCAAACCCCAAGTTTATAGTTGCTCCTAAAGTCCACCGCCTCAATTTTGGGACAATTCGTTGTCTATTGAGGTATTCCACAAATGCCCGGTACATCAAGTTGATTGTGGGGATTTAATCTGCTGCTCCTGAGGCTGCACCGAGAAATTTCCCTTTCTCTTCTTTGTTCGCACAGCTCCTGGGGTTCAGCTTTGATTTTGGCCCCACCTCTGCGTGTAGGTCGCCCGCAGGCAACTGTTTCCTGCCCAGACAGGAGGGGTTTAAAGCAGCGGCTGATTAAGGGGCTTGGCTCACTCATGCCGGTGGGGAGGGAGGGGTACGGTAGTCATAACTGGAATGCGGTGGGAGCCTGTAGCAGCAGAGGCCGGCATGACATTGCAACAGTCTGAGGCTTGCTGTTTGTTCTCCTGGAGAAGTTATCCCTGGATCACGGGACCCTGGCAGTGGCGGGCTATACAGGCTCCTGCAGGGGGCAGCGTGTGGATAGTGACCTGTGCTTGAGCACAGGATTCTTGGTGGCAGCGGCAGCAGCCTTAGCATTTCATGCCCGTCTCTGGGGTCCAAGCTGATAGCCGCAGCTCACGCCCGTCTCTGGAGCTCGTTTAGGCGGTGCTCTGAATCCTCTCTCCTCACGCACCCCGAAATAATTGTCTCTTGCCTCTTCGGCAGGTCCAGACTCTTTCCTGGAGTCTCTCCCGCCTAGCTGTGGTGCACTAGTCCCCTCAGGCTGTGTTCACGCAGCCAACTCTAGTCCTCTCACTGGCGTCTGACCTCCAAATCCTAGTCTCAGCTTGCAGCCACCACCTGCCCCCGGCGGGTGAGCAGACAAGCCTCTCAGGCTGGTGAGTGCCGGTCAGCACCAATCCTCTGTGCAGGAATCTCTCCACTTTGCCCTCTGCACCCCGGTTGCTGCGCACCAGTGAAGGGGCTTCCTAGTGTGTGGAAACTTTTCCTCCTTCACAGCTCCCTCCCAGAGGTGCAGGTCCCATCCCTATTCTTTTGTCTCTGTTTTTTCTTTTCTCTTTTGCCCTACCCAGGTACGTGGGGATTTTCTTGCCTTTGAGGAAGTCTGAGGTCTTCTGCCAGCATTCAGTAGGTGTTCTGTAGGAGTTCCACTTGTAGAAGTATTTCTGATGTATTTGTGGGGAGGAAGGTGATCTCCACATCTTACTCCTCTGCCATCTTGAAGGTCTACTTATTTATTTATTTTGCGGTACGCGGGCCTCTCACTGTTGTGGCCTCTCCCGTTGCAGAGCACAGGCTCCAGACGCGCAGGCTCAGCGGCCATGGCTCACGGGCCCAGCTGCTCCGCGGCACGCGGGATTCTCCCGGACCGGGGCACGAACCTGTGTCCCCTGCATCGGCAGGCGGACTCTCAACCACTGCGCCACGAGGGAAGCCCTACTACCTATTTATTTTTGAGTGAGCTTTGATACTTTATATTTTTAAAAGAATGTAAAATTGCTTTTATATTAGACAGTGGTCAAGATAATTTACCACTTAACAAATAATAGCAAAAAATCATAGGACTATCTTATAGATGCAGGAACATAAATTAATAGAAGTTGGCAGTTTTTATAATAAAAAATTAGCAAAGCAGGAATAGGTGAGAACTTCCTTAATGTAATAAAGGATAAGTAACAATAGTGACAGGAACAAAACAAATACTACAACAAACATCACGAGCTGAAGGATTTTCCTCTGAAATCACGCTTTTCTTCTGACTAGATTTTTGCTGTTATCACATATATTCAACATTTGATCATCATTTCCAGTCACATAAGCTTTGATACTTTTGTCATTCAAGAGATATATCTATTTTATCTAAGTTGTCAAATGCATTGGCATAAAATTATTCATAATATTCTCTTATTATTCTTTTTATATGTATAGGATCTGTAATGATGTCCTCTCTCATTACTGATATTGGTAATTTATGACATCTCTTTTTATCTGATCAGTCCGGAGAGAGATTTACCAATTTTATTTATCTTCTCACATTGCAGGGTGTTGAACAGAGGAGTGACATGATATGATTTACATTTAGTACTACTTGATCTAAAATAGAATGCAGAAAAACAGCACGGTATCGGCACAGAAACAGACACAAATCAGTGGAACAGAACAGAGAGCCCAGAAATAAGTCCACGTACCTATTGTCAATTAATCTATGACAAAGGAGGCAAGAACATAAAATGGAGAAAAGACAGTCTCCTCAACAGTGGTGCTGGAAAAACTGGATAGCCACATGTAAAACAATGAAATTAGAACATTCCCTCACACCACATGAAAAAATAAACTCAAAATGCTTTAAAGACTTAAATGTAAGACATGAGGCTATAAAACTCCTAGAAGAGAACATAGGCATAACACTCTTTGACATAAATCATAGCAATATTTTCTTGGATTAGTCTCCCAAGGCAAAAGAAATAAAAGCAAAAGTAAAGAAATGGGACCTAATTAAACTTAAAAGCTTTTGCACAGCAAAGGAAACCATCAACAAAATGAAAAGACAACCTACTGAGTGGGAGAAAATATTTGCAAATGATGCGACCAACAAGATGTTAATATCCAAACTATACAAACAGCTCATACAACTTAATACCAAAGAGATAAACAGTACAATCAAAAAATGGGCAGAAAGGCTTCCCTTTTGGCACAGTGGTTAAGAATCTGCCTGCCAACGCAGGGGACACGGGTTTGAGCCCTGGTTTGGGAAGATCCCACATGCTACGGAGCAAATAAGCCCGTGTACCACAACTACTGAGCCTGTGCTCTAGAGCCCGTGAACCACAACTACTTAGCCCACACGCCACAACTACTGAAGCCCACGTGGCTAGACCCCGTGCTCCACAACAACAGAAGCCACTGCAAAGAGAAGCCCGCACACCTCAATGAAGAGTTGCCCCCGCTTGCCGCAACTAGAGAAAGCCCACATGCAGCAACGAACACACAACGCAGTCAAAAATAAAATAAATAAATTTATTTTTAAAAAATTGGGCAGAAGAATTGAATAGACATTTTTCCAAAGAAGACATACAGATGGCTAACAGACACATGAAAATATGCTCAATATTGCTAATTATTAGAGAAATGCAAATCAAAACCACAATGGGGTATCGCCTAATACTTGTCAGAATGACTGTCACCAAAAAGTCTACAAATAACAAATGCTGGAGAAGATTTGGAGGAAAGGGAACCCTTGTACACTGTTGGTGGGAATGTAAATTGGTGCAGCCACTATGGAAATCAGTATGGAGGTTCCTCAAAAAGCTAAAGATAGAACTACCATATGATCCAGCAATTCCACTCCTGGGTATATATCCAGAAAGAATGAAAATACTAATTTGAAAAGATACACACACTCCAATGTTTACACTATTTACAATAGCCAAGACATGGAAGCAACCCAAGTGCCCATCAATAAACAGTTGAATTAAGAAGATGTGGTATATATATATACAATGAAATATTACTCAGCCATAAAAAGAATGAAATACTGCCATTTGCAGCAATGTGGATGGACTTAAAGAGTATTATGCTTAGTGAAATAAGTCATACAGAAAAACAAATGCTATATGATATCACTTATATATGGAATCTAAAAAATAATACAAATTAACGTATACACGAAACAGAAACAGACTCACAGACATAGAAAACAAACTTGTGGTTATCAAAGGGGAGAGGGAAGTGGGGATGGGCAAATTAGGGGTATGGGATTAACAGATACAAACTACTATATATAAAATAGATAAGCAACAAGAATTTACTGTATAGCACAGGGAATTATACCCATTATCTTACAATAACCTAAAATGGAATATAATCTGCAAAAATACTGAATTACTATGCTGTACACTTGAAACTAATACAATATTGTAAATCAACTATTTTTCAAGAAAAAATAATCTGTATTTTGACATACAAACAATAAAAAATAAATTAAATAGAATGTAAAAGAGGAAGAGAAAAGCAGGGAGTTCAATTAGAAAAGCATTAAAATAATCCAAAGAAGAGATAATGGTGGTGTAGGTCAGGCTGTTAGTAGTGGAAATGATAAGTGGTTTTTTTAAAAATTATTTATTTATTTATTTTTGGCTGTGTTGGGTCTCTGTTGCTGCACACGGGCTTTCTCTAGTTGCGGTGAGCAGGGGCTACTCTTTGTTGCAGTGCATGGGCTTCTCATTGCAGTGGCTTCTCTTGTTGTGGACCATGGGCTCTAGGCAAGTGGGCTCAGTAGTTGTGGCTCGTGGGCTCTAGAGCACAGGTTCAATAGTTGTGGTTCACAGGCTTAGTTGCTCCGTGGACCAGGGCTCGAACCCATGTCCCCTGCATTGGCAGGCAGATTCTTAACCTCTGTGCCACCAGGTGAGTCTGGATAAGTGGTTTTTGATATATTTTGATACTAGGATAGATAGGATTTGCTGATAGTGGGAATTAAGGTATGAAGTAAAGAGAAGAATCAAGTATTGCTCCAGGTTTTTGGCATGAACAACTGAAAGAATTGTCGTTTACTGAGAGGAGAAGAAGAAAGATTTTGGAAATGGAAAGGTTAAGAGCACAGTTTTACAATTCAATCAAAAAAAATGGGCAGAAGACCTAAACAGACATTTCTCCGAAGAAGACACACAGAGGGCCAACAGGCACATGAAAAGATGTTCAATGTTGCTAATTATTAGAGAAATGCAAATCAAAACCTGACACCAGTCAGAATGGCCACCATCAGAAAGTCTACAGGGACTTCCCTGGTGGCTCAGTGGTTAAGAATCCGCCTGCCAATGCAGGGGACATGGGTTCAAGCCCTGGTCCAGGAAGATCCCACATGCCGTGGAGCAACTAAACCCAAGTGCCACAACTATTGAGCCTGCTCTCTAGAGCCCGTGAGCCACAACTACTGAGCCTGCATGCCAGAACTATGGAAGCCCGCACACCTAGAGCCTGTGCTCTGCAATAAAATAAGCCACTGCAATGAGAAGCCTGTGCACCGCAACGAAGAGTAGTCCCCGCTCACCGCAACTAGAGACAGCCAACGTGCAGCAACAAAGACCCAACACAGCCAAAACTAAATTAATTAATTAACTAAATTTTTTAAATGTCTACAAATAATAAATGCTGGAGAGGGTGTGGAGAAAAGGGAACTTTCCTACATTGTTGGTGGGAATGTAAACTGGTCCAGCCACTATAGAGAATGGTATGGAGGTTCCTTAAAAAACTGAAAATAGAGTTGCTATATGATCCAGCAATCCCACTCCTGGGCATATATCCAGAAAAGATGAAAACTCTAATTCGAAAAGATACATGCACCCCAATATTCACAGCAGCACTATTTACAATAGCCAAGACATGGAAACAACCTAAATGTCCATCAACAGAAAAATGGATAAAGAAGATGTGGTATATATATATATATATATATATATATATATATACACACACAATGGAATATTACTCAGCCATAAAAGGGAACAAAATAATTCCATTTGCAGCAACATGGGTGGACCTAGAGATTATCACACTAAGTGAAGTAAGTCAGACAGAGAAAGACAAATATGATATCACTTATCTGTGGAATCTAAAAACAATGATACAAATGAACTTATTTACAAAACAGAAATAGACTCACAGACATAGTAAACAAACTTGTGGTTATCAAAGGGGAAGAGCAGGGAGGGATAAATTAGGAATTTGGGATTAACACATACACACTACTATCTATAAAATAATAAGGACCTTCTGTATAACACAGGGAACTATATTCAATATCTTGTATTAACCTATAATGGAAAAAATCTGAAAAAGAACATGTATATTTATATATATATATAAATACATGTATTTATATATATGAGTAAAACAGAATCACTTTGCTGTACACCTGAAACATTGTGAATCAACTACACTTTGACAAAAAAAAAAAGAAAAAAAAAGAGCCCAGTTTTAGGTACATTAAATTTGTGATGTCTGTTAAATTTCCAAGCAGGCAGTTGACTATACAATTTGGAGTTCAGAGAAGATTACACTGTTGATATAAAATGTGAGAGTCATCAACACACAGATAGCATCACAATTTGGGATTTTTGGGAAGCAGATTCTGAGGCAGACTTCAGTGTTTAGGATGTTTCCCAGAGAACGTCCTTGGAATCAACATCTCCAGAAGGCAGGTGGAAGAAGCAGGATTGGGCAGAGGGAGTTGAGCTATGATGCAGGCCTGACAACCCAAGTTGATTCCCCGAGAAGTTCTGGAGCTGAAATGGCCTGGCAGAGTTGTCCTATGTGAGGCTGAACTAGTAAGCCTTTATACTCTTGCCTCAACCAGTTATTGAATGTCGACCACCTCCAGAAAGACATGGCCTCAGGCAGGGAGGCTCTGTGCAGCTGAGGTTATCCCTGAAAGAGCTGACAGATGAAGGCTGTCCACTGATGGTAGCCTTAGCAGCTGGGGCACAAATCCTTCCTTGAAGGGGTATGTGGATCGTACATAACAGTGTCCACTGCTGAGAGTATTTAAAATCGTAAGACTGGATGAGCTCACTAAGAGAGTGATGTAGTTAAAGAGGTACAGTGACAGGGATCTGGGGCAGCTTTAGGGATCCGGGGACTAAGAAGGAAGCAACAAAAGAGATTAGGAGTAGCTAGTGAAATAAGAAAAAAAATGAGTGAGTGTGGGATCCTGAAAGCCAACTCAAGAAAGCATATTACTACTACTACCAACTACTGCCAACTACCACCAACTACTACTACTACTATTCTTAGTACAACTTAATCCTCGCAACACTGTGAATTAGATGATGTTATTATCATTCCCATGTCATAGGTGACAACCTTGAGGCACAGAGTTTAAAGGTCTCTCTCAAGGTTACACAGCTCGTGGTGGTGAAACTCTAATTTTGAACTTTTGCTGGCTCAAGAGTCTACACTCCTGACTGCCTCACTACCTGGACTCCAAAGAACTGTGTAAAATGCTGCCAACAGGTGAAGTACAAAGACCAAGAATTAACCATCAAATTTGGCAATGTGAACTTATCAGCAAAGGCAGTTTTGGTGGAATATGGGAGTGAAAGCCTGAAGAGAGTAAATTCAAACACAGTACTTATTGGGAGTTCCCTGGTGGTCCAGTGGTTAGGACTCCCCTGACAATGGACCAGACTATTGCTATCCCTTGGCCTTGAAAACTGGTTTGTTGCTATCAAATGGATTCAACCATCATTTTATTTTGATTATCAAAGACAATGCTTTGCAGCAGACATAATACGGAAGACTATGAGAAGAAAAGAAAAATCGCTTGAGAAACATAGTGATCTCTACTTTTTTTGGCCACGCCACATGATAACCCGGGCCCCCTGCAATGGAAGTGTAGAGTCTTAACCACTGGACCACCAGGGAATTCCCTCTTTTTATATTTACTGTATGACTTTGATAGTAAGGGAAAAAAAAGTTGAAACAATTTAATTGTAATAAACCAAATTATCCTTCCACCCAGCAACTCCCTCTAGTCTCCCCTTTCCTACCTCACTGAAGAGCCTCTTCATGAATTTCAATCAGAGAGGAAACACGTGTACTGTGCTTCCCTGTGCTGGAAAGTCTCTCCTAAAATGTGTGGGATCTTTCATCTCCTCTCACCCAGAGCAGAGGCCTCTCCTTGTGGGTGGACCCACAAAAGTATCAACAGAGAAGCTGAGGGAGGAAGGGACTCACTAAAAATGGATAAATATTAAGCCCTGCTCTTAGGTACTTGAGGCAGTGCAGGCAGGAGAACATATGGACTAGAAGCAGCACCGGTAGTATGTTGCCAAGTATTAGTCAGGTTTTGATACGTGACAGAATCCTCATATCTCAGACAAGCTTGAGCCAAAAAGGGATTTATTGGTTCCTGTATTTAAAAAGTCCAAAGGCACCCTCCCTTTAGGCAAATCTGGATCAGGGACTCAAAGGATATCATCATAACTCACTCTCTCTCCCTATCTCATCTGTGTCTTCTCTGTACTGGCTTCATTCTCATACTGGCTGATCCCAAGTTGGAGCAAGTTGGCTACCAGCAGTTCTAGGCTTATATCTTTTTACTTTCAGGTCTACAGATAGAGAACTTCTTATTCTAATAGTCCATTGAAAGTCCTAAAACTGAGTCTCATTGGTTCTGATTGGTCTAACTTGAGCACATGGCCAACCTTGAATCAATCAGTACAGCCAAGGAGATATTTTATCAGTTAGAGATGCCTTCAGTTGCAGACAACAGAGTACTTGATAAAACAAAATGAAGTTCATGTTCCTTATATTAAAAGATGTGGGACTTCCCTGGTGGCGCAGTGGTTAAGAATCCATCTGCCAATGCAGGGGACACGGGTTCAAGCCCTGGTCCGGGAAGATCCCACATGCCGCGGAGCAACTAAGCCCGTGTGCCACAGCTACTGAGCCCGCTTGCCTAGACCCCGTGGTCTGCAAATTCTTTGGCTTTTTCTTCATTATTGCAAGATGGCAGCTGCAGCTCCAAAAATTCACATCCAGGTTCTAGGCAGGAAAAAGGATGCTACGGGCAGCAAACGTCCCTCATTGAAGAAAGCGAAAGTTTTCCCAAAATCACCCAGCAGATTTCTGCTCATGACTCACTGATCATAACTGGGTCACAAGGCTACCCTTACCCTCAAGCAAGGCAGGAGAGCCAAGTATTTTGCTCTACCAGACTCTCCAGTTGAGTTAGGCTGGGAAGAAGGGGGTTGGGAATGGGGATTAGGTTAGCCAATCAATGGGATCTGCCGTAAATGTAATGCTCTGATTGGAAAGGCCTGGCTTAGAAGTCCACTTCTGGAGCTGGTGTGGACTCTTCTCCCCCCAGGAACAATGAACTGAGCATGATAGAGGAAAACTAGGTGCTATAATATAAAAGGAGGATTGGATGCTAGTCAGGCAAGAATAAAAGCTGTCCATTACATATGTTTAAGGCCAACTTGTGACCTGGCCTCCTCAGAAGTGCACAGTATCTATCACCAGATATAAGAAAGCAAAAGTTACATGTATTTACCTCAGCATTATCTTAGGTGATGTATCACTTTCCTTTCGATTCTAAAAGGTGAAGTAATAATAGCTACAATTACATGAGCACCTCCAACTTATTTAATAACAGTTCAATTAAAAACTTCCTCCTTCTTTCTTCCCTCCCTCACTCAGAGCATCTGTTGGTGTGTTAAGGAAAATCTGTTTTACTTAGGAGACTGTATTCAGATTAAGTAATGTATTCTGAGCATTAGTGTCAGGTGCTTCCACGTGGATTATTTTATGAAGTTCTTACCACAACAATCCATTTACTGATAAGGAAAACTGAGGTTAGTTGACGTGTTCAAGGTCTTGTGATCCATACGTTCCAAGCTAAGTGTTTCCTTACTCCAAAAATAGTATTCTTCTTGCCATACCACAACTGCAGCACAACTTCTCAGAACAGACTGGGTCCATGCCAATGAAATCAGGTCACCAGGGCAGTTTTTGAATATTCCAGAAACTTTTTTTTCCTCCATGTAGAAGTGAATAAGTGCCAATCACTCCTGGACTGAAGGTCCTGAGCCTCTTCAAGAGGCAATTCTCTACCTTAATTTAAGCGTGGTTATTTAGGATGCCTTGCATGGGTTTTGTGACTTTTTCCAGCTGGATCCTCCAAGGGGTTCCAACCAGCCTAGTGCCCTGAAGCAAAAAAAAGTCTACCCAGGCACTGGCTCCCCTGGCTTCTGACAATCCTCAGGGTGATGGTACCCTCCATTATTCACAGAGAAGCAGAATTAGCTTTCTGCCACCACTGCAGACAGTATTGAGCAGCGTGTTCCCAGGGAGGGATTAGAAAGACTAACCTGTCAAGCCTGCTGGGCCTGGCTGCCAGAGACCTCCTTTGATTCCTAAGTGTGGCATTCTAGGGCAGGGGTACGAGTGCATTTTCCTAATTCCTCCCTTGGCAGAAACTTAGCTCTTTGAATAGAGATTCATCTCCCATTGCTGTGCACTTAATATGAACTTTTTCTTAATGTGTGGTTGACTAGGTAGATTGTAGCTCCTTTTTAAAAATCCAGGTTGTAAAATCATACACATGAGTAGATAACATAGCACACTCAATAAATGTATAAGGTTCATCTTTTTGGAACAAATTTTCTTCACATTGCAATGATAAGTTGTACGATAACCAGTGAACACTTATAGACACTTCTAGCATTTATTGTTAGTTGGGGTAAGTTATGCCCAACTATTACATATATGAAAAAAATACCTGAACTCTTATTAGATACTATTCTGATTACAATTTAAAAAGAAAAATGTCTAATATACTTCCTTCCAGCTTTAGAATTAATGTCATTGAAGTGTGACCTACATTATAAAATTTAGACCTAATTTCCTAAAATTCCATGAGCTATTTTAAAAATCTGCTACCATTTGTGACTACTTATTTTGATCAATCATCAATCATTTCAGTACTGTGCAAGCAAAATAAAATGGAGAAATAAATTATTATGTAATATTCCAGTTTCAAAATTTTCTATTTATAACGATCAAAAATTTGCTCTGGTAAAGTCACTGACCTTAATAAGTTAATATTACAAATTACAACTATAAAATATAGTCATTCAAATTTTCCTGAAAGGAAAAAATACTGTCAACAAATACTGAACTCTAGTTAGCGTTATGTATGCTGAACTATTGAGAGGGAAGTTTATTAATGTTTGCAATTTCCTTTGAAAGACACATGCACACTGATATTCACTGCAGCACTATTTACAATAGCCGAGATATGGAAGCAACCAAAATGTCCATCAACAGATGAATTAACAAGAAGACACACACACACACACACACACACACACAGACACACACACACACGAATATTACTCAGCCAGAAAAAAAAAAAGAAATCTTGCCACTTGCAACAACATGGATGGATACAGAGGGTATTACACTATGTGAAATAAGTCAGACAGACAGACAAAGACAAATACTGTATGTTGTCACTTATATGTGAAATCTAAAAATTAAAACAAGTGAATGAATATAACAAAAGAGAAACAGACTCACAGGTATAGAGATCAAACTAGTTGTTACCACTGGGGAGAGTGAAGGGGGTGGGGAGTTATAGGGGTATGGGATTAAGAGGTACAAACTACTATGTATAAAGTGAATAATCTACAAGGATATATTGTACAGCACAGGGAATATAGCCAATATTTTATAATAACCTTAAATGGAGTATAATCTATAAAAATATTGAATCACAGTATTATATACCTGAAACTAAAATACTATTGTACCTCAGCTACATTTCAACTTTAAAAAAGAATATAGGGCTTCCCTGGTGGCGCAGTGGTTGAGAGTCCACCTGCCGATGCGGGGGACACAGGTTCGTGCCCCGGTCCGGGAGGATCCCACATGCCGCGGAGCGGCTGGGCCCGTGAGCCATGGCCGCTGGGCCTGCGCGTCCGGAGCCTGTGCTCCGCCACAGGAGAGGCCACAGCAGTGAGAGACCCGCGTACCGCAAAAAAAAAAAAAAAAAAAAAAAGAATGCATATGATGTCAAATAAGCACATGAAAAGGTACTAAACATCACCAGTCATCAAGAAAATGCAAATTAAAACCACAATAAGGTACCATTTCCTATGCATCAGAATGGCCACAGTAAAAAAAACTCGAACAATGTTAAATGTTAACAAGAATATGGAGCAACTTGACCTGTAATACATTGCTGGTAAAATAGTACAAACAGTTTGGAGGACTTAGTAGTTTCTAATGAACTATTTTTTTTGGCCATGCTGCACGGCACATGGCGTTCTAGTTCCCTGACCAGGGATGGAACCCACGCCCCCTGCGGTGGAAGCACGGAGTCCTAATCACTGGACTGCCAGGGAAGTCCCCTCTAATGAACTTAAACATACCTTTACCCTATGACCTAATAATTCTACTTTTAGGTATCTACCAAAGAGAGAGAAAAGCATGTGTCATACAAATAGTCACAGCAGTGTTTGTTATAAAGTTCCCAAATTGGAAACAAACTATAAGTAAATAAACAGAAGAATGGGTTTAAAAAATTCTGGTGTAATCCATGAAGGAAATAATTGATAAGCTTTACTTCATTAAAATTAAAAAACTTGGCTCTGAGAAACACAGTTACCAAGAGAATTAGAAGAGAAGCCACAGACTGGGAGAAAATATTTGCAAAAGACACATCTGACAAAGGACTATTAATCAAAATACACAAAGAACTCTGAAAACTGAACAATAAGAAAACCACATTTTAAAATGGGCCAAAAACCTTAACACCAAAGAAGATATACAAATGGCAAATAATCATATGAAAAGATGCTCCACATCATATATCATCAGGGAAATGCAAATTAAAACAATAAGATACTACTGCACACCTATTAGACTAGCCAAAATCCAGAACACTGACAACCCCAAACACCGGTGAGGAGGTGAAGCAACAGGAACTTTAAAAAATAATCTATTTATTTATTTATTTATTTTTGGCTGCATTGGGCCTTCGTTGCTGTGTGCGGTCTTTCTCTAGTTGCGGCGAGTGCGGGCTACTCTATGTTGTGGTGCGCCTGCTTCCCATTGTGGTGGCTTCTCTTGTTGCAGGGCATGGGCTCTAGGCACGTGGGTTTCAGTAGTTGTGGCATGCGGGCTCAGTAGTCGTGGCTCGCGGGCTCTTGAACGCAGGCTCAGTAGTTGTGGCACACGGCTTAGTTGCTCCGTGGCATGTGGGATCTTCCCAGACCAGGGCTCGAACATGTATCCCCTGCATTGGCAGGCGGATTCTTAACCACTGGGCCACCAGGAAGTCTCGGAACCTTTATTCATTGCTGGTGGGAATGCAAAATGGTACAGCCACTTTGGAAGACAGTTTGGTGGTTCTTTACAAGACAAAATATACTTGTACCGAACAATCAAGCAATCGTGTTCTTTGGTATTTACCCAATAGAATTGAAAACTTATATCCACCTAAAAACCTGCAGAAGGAGGTTCAGAGCAGCTTTATTCATAATTGCTAAAACTTGGAAGCAACCAAGATGTCCTACAGTAGATTAATGGATACATTAACATAACCCAGAAAATGAAATATTATTTAGCACTAAAAAGAAATGAACTATCAAGACACGCAAAGACATGCATATTCCTAAGTGAAAGAAGCCAATCTGAAAAGACTACATACTATGTGATTCCAACTATATGAATCATTGGAAAAGGTAAAACTATAGAGACAGTGAAAAGATCAATGGTTGCCAGGGATTTGAAGGGGGAGTTGGGGGGTGGAGAAGATGAATAGACAGAGCACAACGAATTTTTAGGGCAGTGAAAGTATTGTGTATGATATTATATAAAGATAGATACATGTCATTATACATTTGTCCAAAACCATAGAATGTACAACACCAGGAATAAACCCTTAGGTAAACTATGAACTTTGGGGATTATGATGTATCAATATCGGGTCATCCTTGGTAGGAAAATGTACCATTTTGGTGAGTGATGTTGATAATGGGGAAGGCTATGCATGTATGGGGGCAGCAGGTATATGGAAAATCTTTTCACCTTCCTCTCAATTTTATTGTAAACCTAAAACTGTTCTAAAAAATAAAGTCTTAAAAAAATGTGGTATATTCATATAATGAAATACTACTCAGAAACTAAAAGGAACATGCTACTGAAATTAGCAGCAACATGGATAATCTTAGAAATATGCTGAGTGAAAGTGTCCAGGTATAAAATAGTACATTACTGTATGATTCCATATATGAAGTCCAGGACAATGCTAAACAAGGCTATGGGGACAGAAATCAGATGTGTGTTTCCTTGGAAAGAGGGGGAACAGACTGGAAAGGGCATGAAGAAACCTCCTGGGGTGACAGAATGTTCTATATCTTTTTTTTTCAGCTGGTGGTTAGAGAGGAATATAAGATTGTCGAAACTCATTAAATTGATCGCTTAAGATCTACACGTGTAATTTTACCTTTATTACCTCAATTTAAAATGGAGAGGGGAGGGGGGCTGGAGGAGAGGAAATGTGATTACTGTGCTCTAGCAGCTCCTACCTTCAGCCTCACCTCCACCTCCTCTCTGGTAGCTCCCTAGGTAGGGGATTTGTTTGTTTATTTTTTATTTGGGGGTAGAGGGGAAAGAAGAACAAATGCATGTGTTTTTATTGGATGTGGAGTCTGGCTATGGGAGCAGTACATGTTTATGTGACTGATGATTTCTGTGGAAGCATTGTTTAAAATGGTGTGTATTACTGACACCTGCAAATGAGTGTTTGGAGGAATTTGGTTGTAAGGGTAGGGCTAATGCAATCTTGTCCCAGGAAAACAAATTTTAATTCTCTAAAAGTTTTTCCAAGCAATTTTCAGAGTTGGAATAGCATAAGAATGTTTAGAACTATCCTAGAGTTTTAATATGAAAAATGTAGCTACATGATAAATGTGATTTTCTAATTTCTTATACAATGTGACAATATCTTCAAATCAACACTTTTTCTTTTGATGAAATAATCACTGCTTCTCAAGAGCACCCAGATAATGATAATATTAAGTTTCATTTCATTTCATTTCATTTCACACATTTCACTTCATTAGCTATTCTACATGACTTCTATTAGTAAAATATTTTCCTCTTTTAAAGTAAGATGGGAATGTAAGTTAGATTCATTATCCTGTTTCTTCCAGCTATATTTCGCCATTAAAATTTTTAAAATTTTGCCAAAGTAAGCATAGGTTTGAAGATATTCTTTCATATAACATCCACATTACCTTATTTTTTTTTTCTCACAAGCTTCACAACAAGCTGATTTCTCATTTCTTTTTTCATTCTATCCTCTTCAGATGGTAACACCTGCAACAACAACAACGAAAAACAACCATATAAACCTCAAAATTTTCATTTAACTTGCATGCCCCCTAAGTCAAAAGAGTATAAAATACTTAAAGGTTATCTTTTTGGCCCTGTATTATTCCTATTTTCCATCATATATCACAACTTGTTAAGCATGGCCATAAGCAGTGCATTTTCAGATTATTTACCCAAAACAGCAAAATGATAAAGTGCTCTAACTTGTCTTAGAAAGGAAAGAGACGTGAAGCAAGGTGATGGCCCACCCAGGAGGGGCGCTGGCTGAGATGCAGGTCGCAGCTGAGCCTGGTGAGAAGCCCTCCTCCAGGGGCCAGCCTGTCGGGATCCCCTTGCTGGAGCAGGAATCCGAGGAGGCGCTAGAGCAGGAATCCGAGGAGGCGCTGGGCCCGAACCAACTGCCAGCCGAGCTGCTCCTAATGGTGCTGAGCCACGTGCCCCAACACGTGCTGCTCAGGCACCGCCACCAGGTGTGCAGGCGCTGGCGCGACCTACTGGACTGCCAGGCCCTGTGGCTGAGCATCCTGCCCCGGAAACACGCCGCCCTGTGGCCCATCGTCAGCACCTGCCTGCCGCCGCCGCCGACCTCAGGTCCTGCGTCCTGGGCCGCTTCTGCGAGCGCAGACCCATAGGGCGCAACCTCCTCCTGAACCCCAGGGGCCTAGATGGCTTCCCAGAACAGCCTATGCTGAGTGGTGGGGACGGCTGGACAAAGGAGGGAAAATGTAAGGGCATGCCTGCAGCTCCTTGTGATGTCCACTTCCTACCTGCCTACTACCTACCTGGTTACAGGTGGTTTCAAAGAAAGGAAGTTTTGGACCTGGAGAAGGAGGGTTTCTGGCCAGAACTCCTGGATAGTGGAAAGACTGGGATTTGTGTCTCTGACTGCTGGATGGAACGAAGAGGCACTAACCGTATATGTATATATCGGCTAATTGTCCAAACTGTAGACGTCAACCAGGCTGTCCTGCGTCATTTCTCTTCGAATCCTTTTCGCATCCGGCGGTGGAGGAGAGTCCCCTTTGAGGCCAGCCATGTGTCCTCCAACCTCAAGAACGGTGTTCACTTTGTGTCTTTTGAACAATGGGTGTCAAACCTGGAGTTAGGGAATGAGCAATATGGAGTCCCTTTTACCAACTCCAGTGTGTTTGCATGGGTCTGTCTGCCCTAGTCGTGGGCTGTCCTTGCAAAACTACCTTACTGTGCCTTCCAGGAGCTGGGCCCATTGGCTGGGCCACCTCAATAATCAAGGGCTTGTAGCTCCCTGGCATCCTGGGATCTCCTGGGTCCAGTCGAAATTCCTGCTGGGCCCTGTCTTCAGGTTTTGGAAGCTACTAGAAGAAAGTTTCTGCTGCTTTCTAAGGTAGACCCTGTTCTACTGAATGGAAAGCCACGGTTGAGCACAGGGAAATGCTGGATCCTGAGAGCTCCACCATCCCCCAGAGGCTCTCTGGTTAAGCCCCGTGCCTTCTGCCCTTGTCTCCTCCTGTTTCTGCTGCAGAGGCTTTATTGGTCCCTTCTAGGAAGCCCTCTTTCACCTCTGAACCAGCAGCTCATCCCTATGGCTGGGAAAATTCCAGCCCCCTTGGGTGGTGAACTTAACCTCATGGGGTTTTAAGCAAGACTGGGACCAGGACTCACAGCAGAAAGTCAAACTAGTGCAAAAAATGTTTGGAGACAGAGGGTTCTGCCCACCCTGTGAACCATGAAGTGGTCCCCTGAGCCCAACTCTGCTCTGAATGGTATGGTGTATAAAGTTATTTTATTTTGAAATTCTTTTCAAACATGGAGCAAATAAATGAGCAATGTATCTGCCAAAAAAAAAAGAGAAAGGAAAGGTAAGAAGTCTCTGTAATTAACTAAGTTCCAGTTAATACACTTACGTATTTTAGACTACATTGATGGAATTTATAATCATGACTAATGTGTAACATTTCAGTGCTTGACAAAAATTCTGGTAGTATTCTAATAGATTAAATTGTATACAGAAAACTTTGTTAATTTGAATTGTATGAAAGGGTGTGCAAGAAAAGAATTTCATTGAATTCATTTATCTTTATTAAATAATAATAAGGAATTTGTCAACTTTACCAGAAAAAGAGGAAGATAAGGAGGATGAGGGGAAGAGGGGAGAAGAGGAGGAAAAGAGGAAGAGAAAGAAGCAAGGGGGAGTAATAAGGAAGGAAAGAGGCAGAAGGAGGAGAAGGACAAGGTATGAGGAGAAAGGGAAAGTAGAAGAGGGAGAAAATGGGGAAGGAAAAGAATTAGAGAGAAAGTAACAAATAGAAAAGATCCAAAACAAAAAACCTGAACGAACTTTTAAGTGTGGGGATTTGATGAGGGTACAAATGGTATAAGAAGTTAGGTGACGGGCTTCCCTGGTGGCGCAGTGGTTGAGAGTCCGCCTGCCGATGCAGGGGACACGGGTTCGTGCCCTGGTCCAGGAGGCTCCCACATGCTGCAGAGCGATTGGGCCCGTGAGCCATGGCTGCTGAGCCTACGCGTCCGGAGCCTGTGCTCCACAATGGGAGAGGCCACACAGTGAGAGGCCCGCATACCACAAAAAAAAAAAAAAAAAAAAAAGAAGTTAGGTGATGGGTAACCTGGGAGTTTATTATACTATTCTATTTACTTTTTATGTGTTTGAAACTTTCCATGATAAAAGGTATTTTTAAAAAAGAAATCAAATACTGTAATTTACCATAGTAACAGAATTAAGGAGAAAAAGCATGTAATTATCTCAGTAAATATACACAATGCATTTCATAAAATTTAACACCTGTTCATGATAAAAACTCTTAGCAGGGACTTCCCTGGTAGTCCAGTGGGTAAGACTCCGCACTCCCAATGCAGAGGAACCAGGTTCGATCCCTGGTCAGGGAACTAGATCCCGCATGCATGCTTCAACTAAGAGTTCTCATGCCACAACTAAGGAGCCCGCATGCCGTAAGTAAATATCCCGCGTGCCACAATGAAGATCCCGTGTGCCGCAATGAAGATCCAGCACAGCCAAAATAAATAAATAAACAAACAAATAAATAAATATTTAAAAAACTCTTAAAAAACTAAAAATTGAAAGGAAATTCATTAATCTGATAAGGCTGTATATAAAATCTTATAGCTGACATCAAACTTAAAGGTGAAATATTTAACACTTCCCTCTAAAATTAAAATAAAGATGTCCATTCTTATGTCCACTATTTACCATTGTACTGGTGGGCTCAGCCAGTACAGTAAGGCAAGGAAAAGGAAAAGGGATTAAGATTGTAAGAAAAAAGTAAAACTTTCTTTTTTGCAGATGACATGATTGTGTATGTAGAAAATCCAAGGAAATCTACAAACAAATTACTAGAAATAATAAGTGAATTTGGCAAGGTTACAGATACAAATTCAATATGAAAAATAAATTTCATTTCTACTGGCAATGAGCAATTCAAAAGTTAAAATAAAACAATGCTATTTTAAAATAACCAAAAATACCTAGAATAATTTTAATGAAACTGTGCAAAACTTCTACATTAAAACAAGACATTGCTGAGAGAGCCTAAAGGAGACCTAATCAGATGAAGAGATAATACCATGTTCACGGGTTAGAAGACTTAATATTGTTAAGATGACAATTCTCACCATATGTTCTATAGATTCAATGCAATCCCAATAAAAACCCCAAATGGGCTTTTTTGGTTGAAATTGACAACTTATTTTAAAATTTATACAGAAGTGGATAGGACTTAGAATAACTAAAACAATATTGAAAAAGAAGGGCAAAGCTCTAGGGCAAACTACCTAATTTCAAGACTTATTAAAATAAAAAGCTATATTAATGAAAGATAAGGTAGTAATGGCATTAGAATGGACAAATAGATCAGCAATACAGAACAGACAGTCCAAAAATAGACCTACACATATATACCATATTGCCGTACGCGGGCCTCTCACTGTTGTGGCCTCTCCCGTTCCGGAGCACAGGCTCCGGACGCGCAGGCTCAGCGGCCATGGCTCACGGGCCCAGCCGCTCCGCGGCATGTGGGATCTTCCCGGACCGGGGCACGAACCCGTGTCCCCTGCATCGGCAGGCTGACTCTCAACCACTGCGCCACCAAGGAAGCCCCCATATATTAATTTTAACAAAATAACCAAAGCAATTCATGAAGGATGAAAAAGTTTCCCAATAAATAGTGCTGGAAAAACTGGATATCTGTGGGAGAAAAAAAAACCACCAACCACCTCTCAACTTCACCGCATATTAAACAAAAATGAATTTGATATGCATCATAGGTCTAAATGTGAAAGTTAAAACTCTAAATCTTTCAGAAGAAATTATAGGAACATATCTTTGCAACCTGGTCGTAGAGGAATGGGAGGTCAGAAAACATTTTTCATATAGAACACAAAAAGCACTAACTGTAAAAAACAACAACAGCCCCCCCAAAAAAAAACAGTGGATAAATTGGACTTCATCAAAATTTAAAATTCAGCAATAAAACAGCATCAACTGAATATATGCAATAACACAGATGAATCTCACAGATACAATGTTGAGTAAAAGAAGCCAGACACAAGTGGTACATATTACACAATTTGTTTTATGAATTTCAGAAACATGGAAAACTAATTTCTATTGACAAATAAAAATAATCATTGCATTGGGCAGAGAGGAATGGGCGACTGCACGGAAAGGGTCCCAAGGGAATTTCCTGGGGTGACAAAAATATTCTTTAACTTGCCCTGGATGAAAGTTACAGGTATGTATAAATTTATCAAACTTCATTCAGCTCTACACTTAAGATCTGTATATTTTACTCTATGTAAAGTATACCTCAATAGAGGACAGTTTAAAATAAATCCTTTTGCAAATCATGTATCTTGATAAAAAGGATTTGTATCCAGAATATATAAAGAACTCATCCAACTCAACAATAAAAAGACAATCCAATTAAAAAATGGGTAAAGGATTTTTAATACATTTCTCCAAGGATATACAAATAGCCAACAAACACATAAAAAGATGCTCACCATCATTAGTCATTAGAGAAATGGAAATCAAAACCACAGTGAGATGCTACCTCACACCAATTGAACGGCTATTATCAAAAAAAACAGAAAATAACAAGTGTTGGAGGATATGGAAAAATTGGAGCCCTTGGTCACTGTTGATACGAATATAAAATAGCACAGCCACTATGGAAAACAGTATGGCAGTTTCTCAAGAAATTAAAAACAGATTTATATATGAGGCAGCAACTCCATTTCTAGGCATACACCAAAAGAATTGAAAAGAGGGTCTCGAAGAAATATTTGTACACCCATGTTCATAGCAGTGTTATTCATAAAGCCAAATGGTAGAGGCAACCCAAGGGTCCATCGACAAGTGAATGGATAAATAAAATGTGGTGTATATATACAATGGAATATTATTATTATTATTTGGCCGCACTGCACGGTATGCGGGATCAACCAGGGATCAAGCCTGTGCCCCCTGCAGTGGAAGCACAGTCTTAACCACTGGAGTGCCGGGGAAGTCCTACAGTGGAATATTATTCAACTTTAAAAAGAAAGGAGGGCTTCCCTGGTGGCGCAGTGGTTGAGAGTCCACCTGCCGATGCAGGGGACACGGGTTCGTGCACCGGTCCGGGAATATCCCACATGCCGCGGAGAGGCTGGGCCCGCGAGCCATGGCCACTGAGCCTGCGTGTCCGGAGCCCGTGCTCCGCAACGGGAGAGGCCACAGCAGTGAGAGGCCCGCGTACCACAAAAAAAAAAAAAGAAAGGAAATTCTGACACATGCTACAACATGGATGAACTTTTGAGGACATCATGCTAAGTGAAATAAACCAGTCCCAAAAAGACAAATACTATTCCATTAATATGAGATACCCTAGAGTCATCAAATTCATAGAGACAGAAAGTAGAATGGTGGTTGAGGGGAGAGGAGAATGGGGAGTTGCTTAACGGGCATAGTTTCAGTTTTACAAGGTGGAGTTTTGGAAATTGGTTGCACCACAATGTGAATATACTTAACATTAATGAACTATATACCTAAAATAGTTATGAAGGTAAATTCTATGTTTTGTGTTATTTTACCACAAATAAAAACAAAAATAAAAAAAGAGAAAAAATTGATTTCAAAATTTAAAACAAACCACATGAGATACTACTTTATACCCATTAGAATGGCAATATTAATATTAATAATAAAATGGAAAAAACAAGTGTTGGAAAATATGAGACAGTTGGAACATACATTGTTTGGTAGTTCTTCAAAAAGTTAAACATAGAGGGACTACCCTGGTGGCGCAGTGGTTAAGAATCTGCCTGCCAACACAGGGGACACGGGTTCAATCCCTGGTCCAGGAAGATCCCACATGCCGCGGAGCAACTGAGCCCATGCGCCACAACTACTAAGCCTGCGCTCTTGAGCCCATGCGCCACAACTACTAAGCCTGCACTCTTGAGCCCGTGAGCCACAACTACTGAGCCCGAGTGCCACAACTACTGAAGCCAGTGTGCCTAGAGCTCATGCTCCGCAACAAGCCACTGCAATTAGAAGACCGCGCACCACAAGAGTAGCCCGCACTCGCCACAACTAGAGAAAGCCCGCGCACAGCAACGAAGACCTAACACAGCCAAAAATAAATAAACAAATTTTTTTAAAAAGTGTAAACAACTCAATACCCATCAATTGATGAACAAATAAATACAATGTGATATATCCGTACAACAGAATATTATTCAGCCATAAAAAGGAACTAAGTACTGATACATGCTACAATATGGGTGAACCTTGAAAACACTATGCTAAATGAAAGAAGCCAGAGATGAAAGTTCACATTCCATTTATATAAAATATCCAGAATAGACAAATACATAGAGACAGAAAGTACATTAGCAATTGTCAGGGGATGGGAGAGGGGGGGAATTGGAATCAACTTCTAATTGTTTGGGTTTTTTTGGGGTGTGGGGGGAGATGGAAATATTCTGCAATTAGATAGTGATGATGGTTGCACAACATGGTGAATATACTGAAAACTACTTAAGCTTACACTTTTAAATGGTGGATTTTATGTTATGAGGACTGTATCTCAATAAAACGAAAAGTGAACCTTTTTGATTTCACTGAGTTTGTCAGTGGCAACACAACAAAAACGTATTTTTCTTATTTTCCAGATAAAATATTTGAGCAGTGTATTCAGCACAAATGTCCAAATTTGCATTTACAAATTCCCCACCCCTTTTCCTTTAATGGTGTTTCTCATCCTAGCCCCTAATTTCTCAAGTTAGAACTTGCTTGAAACCTTGAAATCTGAGTTTGCAAATAACTGTAAGGTCCTTCTCTAAGGCAGCCTAGCTTGCATCATCTCCTTCTCAACCTTTAAAACAGAAATGTGAAGTAATGGGGATTTGTATAATAAAATAAAAAGCCACTAGAGGGCACTGTATCCCCTCTGGTTTGCAGTAAAGAAACACTTTTTATCTTCAAGGTTATGCTTTAGACAGTAAAGTCCAGAAAACTTGTCTATTCACCTGGTCAAACCATTCATTAGCTGAGTGGTTTGAAGAAAGTCTTCCAGCTTCTGGATTTCAGCTTCCACATCTGCATAAGGTTGGGCGTTGGTTACATGATTTCCAGGCTTCTGCCAACTCTAAAATTCCTCTTATACCGGCTTAAAACAAGGATGACATCTGGAAAAATAGTAAGAATTGTACCTGCTTTATCATTTCCTCCAGTTCACTCAAACTGTTTCCTCTTCCCACCTTCTCTATTTCTCTATTTCCAGCTAAAATATTAGAGTAACTCTGGACCTTTCCCCCTTAAGCACCCTTTACTGATAATTTATATTTAAAAAAAACAAAACAAAAAACCACTCTCAGAGCACTTTCCCAGTTTCACCAATAATTTTCTCTTTTGATTCTCATGACACATCGGGTTTGTAGGTATTATCTCCAATGTTCCTGGTGAGGAAACTGAAGCCTAGAAGAGTTCAGTGAATTGCCCACAGAAACACAGCTAGCAAGTTATAGCACCTGGCCTTCCAACTCCAAAGCCTGTACTCTTCATAAAAATATTCACTGTCAGTAGGAAGATACAAGTTTTGTGAGGCCTGAAGTATACACATTTATGCTGTCTGTATTAGTTTTCCATCATGGCTGTAACAAATTATCACAAAGTTAGTGGCTTAAAACAACATAGATTTAGGGGACTTCCCTGGAGGTGCAGTGGTTAAGACTCCACACTCCCAATGCAGGGGTGTTGGTCCAATCCCTCGTCGGGGAACTAGATCCCACATACATGCTGCGACTAGGAGTTCACATGCCACAACTAAGGAGCCCACCTGCTGCAACTAAGACCCAACGCAACCAAATAAATAAATATTTTAGAAACAACAACAGCAACCTAGATTTATTATCTTACAGTTTTACAGGTCAGAAGTCCAACACAGGCCTCACTGGGCTAAAATCAAGGTGTCAAGCCTTCTGGAGGCTCTAGAGGAGAGTCTGTTTCTTTGCCCTTCCCAGACTCTAGAGGCCACCTGCATTCCTTGGCTGGTGCCCCCCGTTCCTCCATCTTAAAAGCCAGCAACAGCAGGTCAAGTCCTCACACTGCATCACTCTGACCTGTCTGCCTACTCTCTCCCACTTTTAAGGACTCTTAATTATATTGGGCCCAGACAATCCAGGATGATCTCCCTATTTTAAGGTCAGCTGACTAGCAAATTTAGTTCCATCTGCAACCCTAATTCCCCTTTGTCATGTAAATAACATATTCACAGATTCCAAGGATTAGGACATGGACATCTTGGGGGAGGAGGGTGGCTTCTGACTATCACATTGGCCCTCTTTAAGATATATAAAGTTTAAATTATAAACTTAGACATGATTTTCTTAACACAAAGAAGAAACTTCATTTAATTCATGGAAAATCTTTTTCTCCATTTATTTATTTGGTTTATTTATTGAGGTAAATTCATATAACATAAAGTTAACCATTTTAAAGTATACATTTCAGTGGTATTTAGTACATTCACAATGTTGTACAACCACCAACCAACACCTATATCAAGTTCCAAATCATTTTCATTACCCTAAAAGAAAACTCCGTATCCATTAAAAAGTCATTCTCCCAGCCCCTGGCAACATTAATCTGCTTTCTGTCTCTCTAGATTTACCAATTCTGGATATTTAATAAAATGGAATCATACAATTTCTGACCTTTTGTGTCTGGATAGTCACAATTTGAGACCCTTTGTGACTGGCTACTCTCACTGAACATCTTTTCGAGGCTCATCCATGTTGTAGCATGTACCAGTGCTCCAATCCTTCTGTGACCAAATAATATTCCATTGTACGGCTATATCACATTTGTTTATCCATACATTTAATGATGCACATTGGGTTGTTTCCAACTTTTGGCTATTGTGAATAGTGCTATGAAACTCCTGTACAACTATTTGTTTGAATACCTGTTTTCAATTTTGGGGGTATATACTTAGAATTGCTGGGTCTTGTAATATTATGTTTAACTTTTGAGGAACTGCCAAACTGTTCCACAGTGGCTATACCATTTTATACCCCCATGAGCAATGTGCAAGTTTTCAAATTTCTCCACATTCTTGCCAATATATACTTTCCTTAAAAAATTATTATTATAGCCATCCTAGTGGGTATAGAGTGGCATCTCGTGTTTCTGATTTGCATTTCTCTAATGACTAATAACGTTGAGTACCTTGTCATGTGCTTGTTGGTCACTTACACATCGTTTTTGGAAAACACCTATTCAAATCCTTTGCTCATTTTTTAATTGGGTTGTCTTTTTGTTGTTGAGTTGTAAGAGTTCTTTACATATTCTGGACATTAGACCCTGATTTGCAAATATTTTCTCCCATTGTGTAGGTTGTCTTTTCACTTTCTTGATAACATCCTTTGATGCACAAAAGCTTCTCATTTTGATGAAACCCAATTTATCTTTTCCTTTTGCTGCTCTTCTTTTGGTATTGTATCTAAAAATCCGTTGCCAAATCCAAGGTCATTAAGATTTACCCCTCATCTTTTCTTCTAAGAGTTTTATAGATTAGTTCTTACATTTAGGTTATTGGTTAATCCATTTTGAGTTTATGTTTGTATATGGCATAAGGTAGGGGTGCAACTTCATTCTTTTGCATATGGATATTCACGTGTCCCAGCACCACTTGTTGAAGAGACATTTCTTTTCCCATTGAATGGTCTTGGCATTCTTTTCAAAAATCAGTTGGCCCTAGATTTCTAAGTTTGTTTCTGGACTTTCTATTCTCTTGGTCTATACAGCTATCCCTATGCTAGTACCACACTGTTTTGATCACTGTAGCTTTGTAATAAGTTTTGTAATAAGGAAATGTGAGTCCTCCAACTTTGTTCTTCTTCAATATTGTTTTAAGTATTCAGCATCCTGCACAATTCCATATGAGTTTACCACTTATGCCAAAAGGGCTATTGCAATTTTAATAGGTATTACATTGAATCTGTAGATCACGCTGGGTAGTATTGCCATCTTAACAATATTAAGTCTTCCAATACGTGAACATGGATGTCTTTCCACTTATTTAGGTCTTCTTTAGTATCTTTCAGCAACGTTTTACAGTTTTCAGTGTGTCTTCCACTTTTGTGTAGTAAGGAATCTGGCCTTGTCTAAAGAGAGGTCTGGCCTTTGTCCCAGCTCCTGGGAGATGACCGCCACATCCTTGCAATTTCCCAAGTGATAGGAGTGTCTCTGTAATTCATAGTGGGTCCCTCAGACCAACTCTGACAGTTTATGCTAATGAGGTGTCTAAGGGTGGGTCCCTTCTCAGTTCAGGCTAATGAAATGACTCAGGGTAGGGCCAGCAATGTCAGAAAGACCAACAATGTGATTGGAGAGTTAGGGCTCTGTGTCACATGGTAACAGCCCAAACTTCAGGGAGGCAGGTGACTGGAGATTTTAGTTTGATCACATGGACTATGATTCATGCCAAGTAATGAAGCCTCACAAAGCAATGGATACCAGGGCTTGAGTGATATCCCAGGTTGGCAATACTCTTAGAGCACTGTCACACATCATAGCTGAGAGGAGATAACTCCACTCAGGACCTCACCTGGAGAGGACAACTAGAACTGTGAGTTTGGACCCCTCCCAGATTCTGCCCTATGCTACTCTTCCCTTGCTTGATTTCAATGTATCCTTTTTCTGTAATAAATGTGACTGTGAATATAATAGCTTTCAGGGTGTTCTGTGAGTCTTTCTAGCAAATTACTGATCCTAAGCAAGGTTATGAGAACCTCCAAATTTGTGGCCAGATGGTGTGAAGTGAGGGTGACCCTGGAGACCCCCAATCTTGCAGACGGTATCTGAAGTAAGGGCAGTTTTGTGGGCAGTGTTTCTTCAGAAAGTAGAGTTGCCTAAAATCTTTGCAACCTCCTTAGTTAAACCTATCCCTAGGTGTTTTTATTCTTTTGGATGCTATTGTAAATGAAATTATTTCCTATTTATTCATTTTTAAAAATACTTATTGAGCACTTGCTATATGCTAGGCTCTGTTCCAAGTGCTTCACAAACACTAATTTTATTCCCCTAGCAACCTTAATTAGGTACTTTGTTGGAAACTGGGCAGACCCACTATACTGCTGCTTTACGTGCCTTCTCTGAGAAGTTTCCTGGGAATCTCTTATCTACCTCTTCGCACTGCCATTCCATAGTACAGGTCCTTATAAATTTACACCCGAGCCACAGTGTCCCACTGTCTCCCTAACTCAACTATCTACCATCTACTCTGAATGCTGCTGCCACTAACAATCCTGAAGCACTGCTGATCTAAGTCCTGGCCACTCCAGTGACCTTAAGTGCCTTTCTTCTCTGCATTTACAAAGGTAAAAAACAATTACTGCTCACAAGCAGTACTTGACCATAGATTCTGCAATGTCTTCTACTAACATATTGAACTGCTACTGAAAACTTTGCTGTGAAACAAACAGAGTGGTTGAGAGGAGGGCGCAAGGCCTGACCCCACAAACCCCACTCCTCCTCAACCTCAGGTTATTCATTTGCAAAACAGAAACTATAAGGCCTACTCTTAAGTGTTGTGGGAATTAAGTGTGTGTGTGAGACAAAAGGTGGAGTGGTAGGACAGGTCCTGGCATGGCAAATGCTCAAGAAATGTGGGCTGATTTGTATCTCAGTTGCCCCCAAAGAACTTGTAAATTCTTTGAAGGCAAGGGCCTTGACATACTTTTTTGGTATTTCTCAAATCAAGATTATTTAATCACTTTAACAGATACACTTTGGTATCTGGACTTGCTCAAGAACCATGGCTCTTATGACAAAAACCAGGCTCTGAAGTCTGACTTCAAATGTTGGCCACTACTAGGTCAGTGGCCTCTGTAAAGTTACCCAACCCCTCTGAACCTCAGGTCCTTTATTTGTAAACTGTCAATAGTACCTACTCCACAGGCTCATGAGGATCCAAGTGAAGTGTTTAGTATATAATCAATCCCCCCAAAACTGCCAGCCATAATTACACCCTGTCCCAAACATTCAGTGTCCACAAAAATTTGGCCTATCTGCAATCTTCATTTCTCCATCTTTCACACACACACACACACACACACACACACACACACACACACACACGCACACACACCCTCCCCCTCTTGGACCAATCTTTCCATCCTCTGACCCGCTCTTCTTTCCCGACTTCTGTGTACCTCAAAGACCATGGAAATCTCCTAAATGAGGTCGCTTCTACTACTGTTGCCATTTTAGGGAGCAGGAAACAGGCCCTGAGGGTTTGAGTGACTTCCCCGAGGTCACAGAACTCAAGCAGCGAGCCCACAGCCCACGCTCTTAACCTCTAGCCCTCGGCCTCTTCCCGGTCGCAGGTGCACCCGCGTCCACTCAAACCCCGCCCAGTCTCCCACTTCCAGCCACTTCCCCGCTCTTCCGCGCGCCCATCTCCCCCCACACCTGAGTCAGGCCCCGGGGGGCACGCCCCATCCGTCCTTAGCGGTTTCCCCTTTTCTCTGCCAGAGACTGAGGGTAAGGCCGACATTGGCGTCCCGCACGCGTGGTGGTGGCCGCGACGTTGCGGGGGAACACCCAGCGGTACCGGGAGCCGACGACGGCGGCCGAGGGGGAACCACACCGAAGTCAGCGCTGTGAGGGCGGGCGGAGGGGGCGGGGCCCGTAGGGCCAACTCCGCCCCCTGCGTGCATGCTCCGGCCCCCGCGGCGTGGTATAAGGCGGCGGCGCCCACTCCTCCCCACAGTGTCTGGCGAACTCCCGGGGCGTGAGGGGCGCCAGGCGCGGAGAGGAGCTCCGCCCCGAGCCGCCCCGTCACGTCACGCTCACGCGGCGCCGCGACCCGCGCACAACGGTTAGCTGGGTAACGGCGGGTGGCGTGCTGGGAGTCCTGGCTGCTTGGGCGGGGTGGGAGGGAGCCTCGGGGAACGGAGAGCTTGGTTTCCTGGGGACGGGGGGCGGCCCTCGAGGGCTTCGTGGCTGCAACGCCGCGGAGCAGGGAGCGGTTGGTGAAGGAGGCGAGGACAGGTGTCCTAGCCAAGTGTCCCGGGCGCCAGCGCGGGGAGATGAGTGAGATCGTGGTGGCCTGGCGGAAATCTCTTCATCCCCACTGGGGATGCTTTCCATCTGGAAGAGTAATGACCTGAGGCTATAAAATCTGATAGCGTTGATTAACCTCTTCCCTCCAGGATCTCTTGGCCAGGTTGTGCCTGAGGGAGGGGTGGGGGGGTGATATGGGGTGGGAGGTTGTTTTGGCGTTGTGGCATGCCACCTGTAACCTTTTTTTTTTAACATGTTTATTGGAGTATAATTGCTTTGCATTGTGTCAGTTTCTGCTGAATAACAAAGTGAATCAGCTATACATATACATATATCCCCATATCTCCTCCCTCTTGTGTCTCCCTCCCACCCTCCCTATCCCACCCCTCTAGGTGGGCACAAAGCACCAAGCTGATCTCCCTGTGCCATGCGGCTGCTTCCCACTAGCTATCTATTTTACATTTGGTAGTGTATATATGTCCATGCCACTCTTACATCGTCCCAGCTTACCCTTCCTCCTCCCGGTGTTTTCAAGTCCATTCGCTGCATCTGCGTCTTTATTCCTGTCCTGCCCCTAGGTTCTTAAGAATTTTTTTTTTTAAGATTCCGAATGTATATGTTAGCATACGGTATTTGTTTTTCTCTTTCTGATTTACTTCACTCTGTATGACAGACTCTAGGTCCATCCACCTCACTACAAATAACTCAATTTTGTTTCTTTTATGGCTGGGTAATATTCCATTGTATATATGTGTCACATCTTATTTATCCAGTCATCTGCCAGTGGACACTTCTTAGGTTGCTTCCATGTCCTGGCTATTGTAAATAATGCTGCAGTGAACATTGTGGTACATGAGTCTTTTTTTTTTTTTTTTTGCGGTACGCGGGCCTCTCACTGTTGGGGCCTCTCCCGTTGCGGAGCAGAGGCTCCGGACGCACAGGCTCAGCGGCCACGGCTCACGGACCCAGCCGCTCTGCGGCATGTGGGATCTTCCCGAACCGGGGCACGAACCCGTGTCCCCTGCATCGGCAGGCGGACTCTCAACCACTGCGCCACCAGGGAAGCCCTACATGAGTATTTTTGAATTATGGTTTTCTCAGGGTATATGCCCAGTATTGGGATTGCTGGGTCATATGGTAATTCTGTTTTTAGTTCTTTAAGGTGTTTTCCAGAGTGGCTGTATCAATTTACATTCCAACAGTGCAAGAGGGTTCCCTTTTCTCCACACCCTCTCCAGCATTTATTGTTTGTAGATTTTTTTGATGATGGCCATTCTGACCTGTGTGAGGTGATACCTCATTGTAGTTTTGATATGCATTTCTCTAATAATTAGTGATGTTGAGCATCATGTGTTTGTTGGCCATCTGTATATCTTCTTTGGAGAAATGTCTATTTAGGTCTTCTGCTTATTTTTGGATTGGGTTGTTTGTTTTTTTGATATTGAGCTGCATGAGCTGCTTGTAAATTTTGGAGATTATTCCTTTGTCCATTGATTCGTTTGCAAATATTTTCTCCCATTCTGAGGGTTGTCCTTTCGTCTTGTTTATGGTTTCCTTTGCTATGCAAAAGCTTTGAAGTTTCATTAGGTCCCATTTGTTTATTTTTGTTTTTATTTCCATTACTCTAGGAGGTGGGTCAAAAAGGATCTTGCTGTGATTTTTGTCATAGAGTGTTCTGCCTATGTTTTCCTCTAAGAGTTTGATAGTGTCTGGCTTTATATTTAGGTCTTTAATCCATTTTGAGTTTATTTTTGTGTATGGTGTTAGGGAGTATTCTAATTTCATTCTTTTATATGTAGCTGTCCAGTTTTCCCAGCACCACTTATTGAAGAGGCTGTCTTTTCTCCATTGTATATCCTTGCCTCCTTTATCAAAGATAAGGTGACCATATGTGTGTGGGTTTATCTCTGGGCTTTCTATCCTGTTCCATTGGTCTATATTTCTGTTTTTGTGCCAGTACCATACTGTCTTGATTACTGTAGCTTTGTAGTATAGTCTGAAGTCAGGGATCCTGATTCCTTCAGCTCTGTTTTTCTTTCTCAAGATTGCTTTGGCTATTTTGTCTTTTGTGTTTCCATACAAATTGTGAAATTTTTTGTTCTAGTTCTGTGAAAAATGCCATTCGTAGTTTGATAGGGATTGCACTGAATCTGTAGATTGCTTTGGGTAATATAGTCATTTTCACAATGTTGATTCTTCCAATCCAAGAACATAGTATATCTCTCCATCTGTTTGTATCGTCTTTAATTCATCACTGTCTTATAGTCTTCTGCCTACAGGTCTTTTGTCTCCTTAGGTAGGTTTATCCCTAGGTATTTTATTCTTTTTGTTGCAGTGGTAAATGGGAGTGTTTCCTTAATTTCTCTTTCAGATTTTTCATCATTAGTGTATAAGAATGCAAGAGATTTCTGTGCATTAATTTTGTATCCTGCTACTTTACCAAATTCATTGATTAGCTCTACTATTTTTCTGGTAGCATCTTTAGGATTCTCTGTGTATAGTATCGTATCATCTGCAAACAGTGACAATTATACTTCTTCTTTTCTGATTTGGATTCCTATTATTTCTTTTTCATCTCTGATTGCTGTGGCTAAAACTTCCAAAACTATGTTGAATAATATTGATGAGAGTGGGCAACCTTGTCTTCTTCCTGATCTTAGTGGAAATGGTTTCAGTTTTTCACCATTGAGAATGATGTTGGCTGTGTGTTTGTCATATATGGCCTTTATTATGTTGAGGTAAGTTCCCTTTATGCCTACTTTCTGGAGGTTTTTTTTTATCATAAATCAGTGTTGAATTTTGTCAAAAGCTTTTTCTGCATCTATTGAGATGCTTATATGGTTTTTCTCCTTCGATTCGTTAATATGGTGTATCACATTGATTGATTTACATATATTGAAGAATCCTTGCATTCCTGGGATAAAACCCACTTTGTCATGATGTATGATCCTTTTAATGTGCTGCTGGATTCTGTTTGCTAGTATTTTTTTTTTTTTTTTTTTTTTTTTTTGCGGTACACAGGCCTCTCACCACTGTGGCCCCTCCCGTCGCGGAGCACAGGCTCCGGACATGCAGACCCAGCGGCCATGGCCCACGGACCCAGCCCCTCCGCAGCATGCGGAATCCTCCCAGACCAGGGCACAAACCTGCGTCCCCTGCATCGGCAGGCAGACTCCCAACCACTGCACCACCAGGGAAGCCCTGTTTGCTAGTATGTTGTTGAAGATTTTTGCATCTATGTTCATCAGTGATATTGGCCCTATAGTTTTCTTTTTTGTGACATCCTTGTCTGGTTTTGGTGTCAGGGTGATGGTGGCCTTGTAGAATGAGTTTGGGAGTGTTCCTCCCTCTGCTACATTTTGGAAGAGTTTGAGAATGATAGGTGTTAGCTCTTCTCTAAATGTTTGATAGAATTTGCCTGTGAAGCCACCTGGTCCTGGGCTTTTGTTTGTTGGAAGATTTTTAATCACAGTCTCAATTTCAGTGCTTTTGATTGGTCTGTTTATATTTTCTATTTCTTCCTGGTTCAGTCTTGGAAGGTTGTGCTTTTCTAAGAATTTGTCCATTTCCTCCAGGTTGTCCATTTTATAGGCATATAGTTGCTTATAGTAATCTCTCATCATCCCTTGTATTTCTGCAGTATCAGTTGTTACTTCTCCTTTTTCATTTCTACTTCTGTTGATTTGAGTTTTCTCCCTTTTTTTCTTGATGAGTCTAGCTAATGGCTTATCAATTCTGTTTATCTTCTTAAAGAACCAGCTTTTAGTTTTATTGATCTTTGCTATTGTTTCCTTCATTTCTTTTTCATTTATTTCTGATCTGATCTTTATGATTTCTTTCCTTCTGCTAACCTTCAATGTTTTTTGTTCTTCCTCTAATTGCTTTAGGTGTAGGTGTAAGTTTAGGTTGTTTATTTGAGATTTTTCTGGTTTCTTGAGGTAGGACTGTATTGCTATAAACTTCCCTCTTAGAACTGCTTTTGCTGCATCCCATAGGTTTTGGGTCATCGTGTTTTCATTGTCATTTGTTTCTAGGTATTTTTTGATTGCCTCTTTGATTTCTTCAGTGATCTCTTGGTTATTTAGTAGTGTATTGTTTAGCCTCCTTGTGTTTGTATTGCTTACAGTTTTTATTCCTGTAATTGATATCTAGTCTTATAGCTAGTAGTAGTAGTTGGAAAAGATACTTGATACAATTTCAGTTTTCTTAAGTTTACCAAGGCTTGATTTGTGACCCAAGATATGATCTATCCTGGAGAATGTTCCATGAGCACTTGAGTTCTGTTGTTTTTGGATGAAATGTCCTATAAATATCAATTAAGTCCATATTGTTTAATGTGTCATTTAAAGCTTGTGTTTTCTTATTTATTTTCATTTTGGATGATCTGTCCATTGGTGAAAGTGGGGTGTTAAAGTCCCCTACTATTACTGTGTTACTGTCAATTTCCCCTTTTATGGCTGTTAGCATTTGCTTTATGTATTGAGGTGCTCCTATTTTGGGTGCATAAATATTTACAATTGTTGTATTTTCTTCTTGGATTGATCCCTTGATCATTATGTAGTGTCCTTCTTTGTCTCTTGTGATAGTCTTTATTTTAAAGTCTATTTTGTCTGATACGAGAATTGCCACTCCAGCTTTCTTTTGATTTCCATTTGCATGAAATATCTTTTTCCATCCCCTCACTTTCAGTCTGTATGTGTCCCTAGGTCTGAAGTGCGTCTCTTGTAGACAGCATATATATGGATCCTGTTTTTGTATCCATTCAGACAGTCTATGTCTTTTGGTTGGAGCATTTAATCCATTTACATTCAAGGTAGTTATCGATATGTATGTTCCTATTACCATTTTCTTAATTGTTTTGGGTTTGTTATTGTAGGTCTTTTCCTTCTCTTGTGTTTCTCACTTAGAGAAGTACCTTTAGCATTTGTTGTAAATCTGGTTTGGTGGTGCTGAATTCTCTTAGTTTTTGCTTGTCTGTAAAGGTTTTAATTTCTCCATCGACTCTTAATGAGACCCTTGCTGGGTAGAGTAATCTTGGTTGTAGGTTTTACCCTTTCAGCACTTTAAATATGTCCTGCCACTCCCTTCTGGCTTGCAGAGTGTCTGCTGAAAGATCAGCTGTTAACATTATGGGGATTCCCTTGTATGTTATTTGTTGCTTTTCCCTTGCTGCTTTTAATATTTTTTCTTTGTATTTAATTTTTGAGAGTTTGATTAATATGTGTCTTGGCGTATTTCTCCTTGGATTTATCCTGTATGGGACTCTCTGTGCTTCCTGGACTTGATTATTTCCTTTCCCATATTAGGGAAGTTTTCAACTATAATCTCTTCAAATATTTTCTCAGTCCCTTTCTTTTTCTCTTCTTCTGGGACCCCTATAATTCAAATGTTGGTGCGTTTAATGTTGTCCCAGAGGTCTCTGAGACGGTCCTCAATTCTTTTCGTTCTTTTTTCTTTATTCTGCTCTGCAGTAATTATTTCCACTATTTTATCTTGCAGGTCACTTATCTGTTCTTCTGCCTCAGTTATTCTGCTATTGATTCCTTCTAGAGAATTTTAAATTTCATTTATTGTGTTATTCTTCATTGTTTGTTTGCTCTTTAGTTCTTCTAGATTCTTGTTAAACGTTTCTTGTATTTTCTCCATTCTGTTTCCAAAATTTTGGGTCATCTTTACTATCATAACTGAATTCTTTTTCAGATAGACTGTGTATTTCCTCTTCATTTGTTTGGTCGGGTGGGTTTTACCTTGCTCCTTCATCTGCTGTGTGTTTTTCTGTCTTCTCATTTTGCTTAACTTACTGTGTTTGGGGTCTCCTTTTTGCAGGCTGCAGGTTCACAGTTCCCCATTGTTTTTGGTGTCTGCTCCCAGTGGGTAAGGTTTGTTCAGTGGGTTGTGTAGGCTTCCTGGTGGAGGAGACTGGTGCCTGTGTTCTGGTGGATGAGGCAGAATCTTTTCTTTCAGTTGGGCAGGGCTGCGTCTGGTGGTGTGTTTTGGGGTGTCTGTGACCTTATTATGATTTTAGGCAGCCTCTCTGCTAATGGGTAGGGTTGTGTTCCTGTCTTGCTATTTGTTTGTCATGGGGTGTCCAGCACTGGAGGTTGCTGGTTGTTGAGTGGAGCTGGGTCTTAGTGTTGAGACGGAGATCTCTGAGAGCTCTCGCCAGTTGATATTATGTGGGGCCGGGAGGTCTCTGGTGGTCCAATGTCCTGAACTTGGCTCTCCCACCTCAGAGGTTCAGGCCTGACACCCGACCAGAGCACCAAGATCCTTCCTCATGTTTAGACTTCCATCACCCATCTGGCAGGGAGTGAGCCTCCTCAAAGCACACGCAGCCGTCTTCCGGGAGGAAACACCAATCCCAACAGAAGCCCACAAGACAAAAGCAACTCAGCGAGATCCCCCGGCAGCTGAGAGCACGCTTTCTTCCTCTTTTTCTTTGATCTGTTGCTATACGCACTCTGCCCAAGACAACATCAAGTTTCTCAAGCTTTGCTTCCCAGCCTATGAAAAGTTGGGCACAGGGCCACCTGTAACCTTCTAATCTTTAAACTCTTTTAAACTTTTTTCCCTCTTCCTTTGACTCATCCTGAGTTCTACCCCATTCTTGATTCTCCGTGACTTTGTCCACAGAAATTCCATTTTCTCCTGAAATCCTACCTATCCCTTGTCTCCATTGTATTTTTTAAAAATATTTATTTATTTAGGCTGTGCCAGGTCTTAGTTGTGGCACATGGGATCTTTTAGTTGCAGCATGTGGACTCTTAGTTGTGGCATGCAGACTTCTTACTTGTGGCATGGATGTGGGATCTAGTTCCCCAGCCAGGGATCAAACCCGGGGCCCCTGCATTGGGAGCATGGAGTCTTACCCACTGGACCACCAGGGAAGTCCCTCCACTGTATTTTTTTTATTTTGCGGTACGCAGGCCTCTCACTATTGTGGCCTCTCCCGTTGCGGAGCACAGGCTCCGGATGCGCAGGCTCAGCGGCCATGGCTCACGGGCCTAGCCGCTCCGCGGCATGTGGGATCTTCCTGGATCGGGGCACGAACCCGTGTCCCCTGCATCTGCAGGCAGACTCTCAACCACTGCGCCACCAGGGAAGCCCTCCACTGTAATTTTTGTATTATGTGAATCTTTACACTTGTATTATTTTTGCTTACTTTCTCTCCTCTATTGTAAGTTTCTAAGGTAGTAGCTGTCTTTGAAGTTCCCATATGCATAGTTAAATGGAACAGTGTGTCTTGAACAGCTTTTTGGCTAATTACTGTGACCCATGGAATTCTCTCTTCTTGTGGATCCAGTAATATCAGTTACATTATTTAAATTAGCCCCAAACCTTGTCTTCAGTAATTCCCTCTAAGGTGTAGGCCTTTGTCATGCCAATTGCCAATAACCCCTCTAGAGGTTGATGATTCAGATTTAGGATGCAAATTAGAAATGCACAATTTTACCTCACTCTGTTGTGATTGCACCTTGCTGATGTTTGTCATTTTTCATATAGAAAACAGCCCCCTAAGGGGAGCAGATTAACAATTTACTGTATTTTTTTAGGAAAGTGAAATAGATTGTTGAAATTATTTTAAGTGTATTATAAAGTGATTTTTGTTTTACTGGCAGTATATTCTAGGACTTACATCGTCAGCATTTAAAGACTTAAGTTTAACCTATAATCGTATTTTGAGATAACAAAATTTCATTTTTGATAATTTTTTAGTGTCCAGAAATGCCCTTTAAAACAACTTTGCAGGGCTTCCCTGGTGGCACAGTGGTTGAGAGTACACCTGCCGATGCAGGGGACATGGGTTCGTGCCCTGGCCCAGGAAAATCCCACATGCCGCAGAGCAGATAGGCCCATGAGCCATGGCCGCTAGGCCTGCGCATCCGGAGCCTGTGCTCCGCAACGGGAGAGGCCACAACAGCGAGAGGCCCGAGTACCGCAAAACGAAAACAACTTTGCAAATAACTATTTATCTGTGCTTAGTGTAAGTAATGCTTATGTTAGACAAACAATACTTAATTTATTAGTCTTTTGTGGATTATCAGGTACTTTACAAAAACAACTTTGTTACTTCTTTGAAGTAGTGGGCTCAGATGTAGTAGTAATAATGATGTTCAGACTCATGATGGACATTACACAATTATGTATACAGGAAAGAACTAAAAGGAGACAAATGTAATTGTCTTGAATTTGGGATGAAAAAAAATTTTTTTAACATCTTGACTGGAGTATAATTACTTTACAATGGTGTGTTAGTTTCTGCTTTATAACAAAGTGAATCAGCTATACGTACACATATACCCCCATATCGCCTCTCTCTTGCTTCTCCCTCCCACCCTCCTATCCCACAAAAATATGGAATGCTTCATGAATTTGTGTGTCATCCTTGCGCCGGGGCCATGCTAATCTTCTCTGTATCATTCCAATGTTAGTATATATGCTGCTGAAGCAAGCATTGGGATGAAAACTTTAAGAATGATGAGTAAAGCATAGAGGTAAAATTCTAGTCTTCATTCATAAAAACCTAGAGATACTTTCACATAAAACCAACTATAAAACTATTAAAAATTATGAAGCTGATTATAGTGTTAAATATTTCAGTGAGCAGTTCAAGTCATACTTTTTTTTTTTTCAAGAAAAGGAAGAACAACTTTCTCTGCTGTCTTCCTCCTTGTGACTACTTATTTTCCCAACTTGGCCTCAAAGAACTAGGTGTGAAGTAGATATCAGCAGTGGTATACTAGCATTTCTATTCAAAAGGAGTAATGTAGATGACCATAACCCTAACTCCATACCTGTTTATTATTTTAAAGTAGTCAGTAACATTTGTGCTTCAAACCCTGGGACAAAATCAGTCATATATTAATAAATAAAAATAGTGTATTTAGGTTTTGGAGAGTCTACTTTGGATTGCAGAAAACAATGTTTATAGATTATAGTCTAGATTATAATCTGAAATTCTACTGAGCAAAACTCTCCTGTATAGTGTAAAGGACTTCAAAGGACACAGTCTCTAACTTCCCTTTCTTCACTATTACCTCAGATTTTTATGTCCTTTCTAAAATGTGAAGAAAATTGGTATTTAGAAATCATGCCAAAATAAAAAATTTCAAATAACAAAGACAGGAATTTGGTAATTTGGCAGAATTGTGTTGAGTCCACCTCTGGGTTTTGAATTTTTTCATCCATAATTTTTCTTTTGAATGCTCGTATTTTATTTCCTTTCTTCTTCTCTCTGAATCTTTTTCTTCCTGAAGACACTTGCAGTTTTAAATTTAATTTTGACACTGTGGAATAAAGTTTTTAATATAAGACAGTGTTATTATTAAAACTGATGAAACAGTTCTTGGTGACCAAAAATTGTGACCTTAAAAAGCAAATTGTGGGAGTTCCCTGGTGGTCTAGTGGTTAGGACTCGGTGCTTTCACTGCTGTGGCCCGGGTTCAATCCCTGGTTGGAGAACTGAGATCCCATAAGCCAAGAGGCATGTCCAAAAATATATAAATAAACAAACAAATAAATAAATAAAAGAAATTGTGAGAAACCATAACCGGCAACTAAGCTCAAAGTTTAATCACATTCAATAAGTATTATATTAGCTGTTCCAACTGAACCTTACTGCATCAAACAGCTCTACTATCACGGAGTATGTATGTAAATTTAAGTGTAAATATTCTGAGCTTAATTAACCTTTAATGTTTTTTTTACTCTTAATTCAGAAAAAAATTTGTGAAATTCATGCCATGGAGCATTTCTATTTAACCTCAGAACCCAGATTGTTTCCTTTGAACTGAGATGTTGCAGCTTCTATTAACTCAAATGGAAATTTTAGAAATCTTGGAGATATTTTTATTATCCTACCTTCAGCATACGTAGGTGAAATGCTCTGGGACAGGTAATCTTCATTTTCAAGTGGTGGTATGGAATTATTTTGCAAATCCTCAGCTTCATATGTACCCTGAATTTAGAATGAGCTCTCCTAAGATGAGACTGGATGCCTCAGGACTTCTTTAACTGACTCATTTCATGCAAATCCCCTTCTCCATCATTTTTAAAAAATTTCTTATTGAGGGCTTCCCCGGTGGCTCAGTGGTTGAGGGTCCGCCTGCCGATGCAGGGGACACAGGTCCGTGCCCCGGTCCGGGAAGATCCCACATGCCACGGAGCGGCTGGGCCCGTGAGCCATGGCCGCTGAGCCTGCGCGTCCGGAGCCTGTGCTCTGCAACGGGAGGGGCCACAACAGTGAGAGGCCCGCGTACTGCAAAAAAAAAAAAAAATTTCTTATTGAAGTATAGTTGATTTTCAATATTGTGTTTCAGGTCTATAGCAAAGTGATTCATATACTGTGTGTATGTGTGTGTGTGTGTGTGTGTGTATATATATATATATATATACTTTTTCAGATTCTTTTCCATTATAGCTTATTACAAGATACTGAATATAGTTCCCTATGCTATACAGTGAGTCCTTGTTTATCTATTCCCTTCTTCTTTACAAAAGAAAGACTACCTCACTCATCCCTGTTCTTACTCTGGTGTGCTGTTCCATGCTATAAAAATCTTTGGGGAACAATCCAAACAAAGGGAAAAACCCAGAATGCATAGCTCCAGAGAGAGAATTTTGAAGGAGACAGGAATAGGTAGTAACAGGAATGTTTTTCAACTCACTGCTTTGAATTTGTAGGGAAGAAAAACTTTTCCCTTCTTACCTTCTAAGCTCTGTGGTTGGTCTAATAATTAAATAATAATTAAATTGAGATAAGGCAGATTAACAGCAGAAAAACATTTAATTTCGTACATATGCGAGCCCATAAAAATATAACACTTGAGACTTCCCTGGTGGCGCAGTGGTTAAGAATCTGCCTCCCAATGCAGGGGACATGGGTTCGACCCCTGGTCCAGGAAGATCCCACATGCTGTGGAGCAGCTAAGCCCGTGCACCACAACTACTGAGCCTGTGCTCTAGAGCCTGCGAGCCACAGCTACTGAGCCCACGTGCCACAACTAATGACGCCTGCGTGCCTAGAGCCTGTGCTCCACAACAAGAGAATCCACCGCAACAAAGAGTAGCTCCCACTTGGAGCAACTAGAGAAAGCCTGTGTGCAGCAACAAAGACCCAATGCAGGCAAAAATAGAAAAGCTAAATAAATAAATTTATTGAAAAAAAATATGACACTCAAAGAAGTAACCTAAGCAGGAAGCTTTTATACCTTTTAGACAAGGAAACAACACATTTGTGAAGAATTGACAAGACAAAGCATTTGGGCTTGGGTGGCATATTAGTGAAGAAGTAACAAGGTTTGTTTATATAGCCTTCTCGGCCCTAAACTCACTATCTCTGATAATAAGGATGCCTGCTATTCTCCTGATACTGGGAGAGTAACTTTCGAATGGGAGATTTATTTCCTGCTATCGGGGACAAAGGAGGTCAGAGTGTCCATCTTGTACCGGCTGTTTCTTAAGTTACTTTAATTCAAAATAAACAATATGCCAAATGGCATATTTTGGGGTGGCATATTCTATTCCCTTTCAAATTCAAGTGAGGTCACACCTTTTCTGATAGTGAGGACTGGCCAGTTATATAGTGGCCATTTTCCGTAAACTGAATGAGCCGAAGTGCCAAGGTTTTGACAACGATATATTTAATCCACATATAACACAATATACAATATGCCAGAAATCACGTATTTGCAACTGTCAAACTTACACAGTTTAATAGTCAATGTGTAAGGAAGTACAGTTTCCAGAATTCATTTTGGGGCAAAATTGTTGAAGACCACAGGCTTGGGAGTCACTTGTACACACACTTAGTTCCTTTCAAAGTAAATCTAAGAGATTAAGAGAGGGTATAATGGTATAATTCAGGACATTATATCAGCAAAGAATTTTGCTTGATTTTTTTTTCTTTCTTACACCAAATGTGATTCTTATAAAAAGCCTGTAGTTGTGGAAGAGAATTAATTTGGTAGCTCTATCTAAAAGACCCCAGGCAAAGGACACTATGGGATGTGACAGTATTTTCCAGAGCAAAAGCAGAAACTACGCTAGGGACCAAATTCCTGCGTCAGAACCAACCAGGACCAACAGAGACCTTTACCAAGGATGAATCATGCTTTGGGAGATGAGGGCCCAGTGGCATTGGGGAAACTTTGAAATGGCTCTTACATCAATCATATCTCTTCTGCAGGTGAAATGTACTATATGTCCTATACTCACTTGAGGACTTTCACTTATCCTTGTTTGTCTCCGTCGGTGAATGGGAATGGGTGGAAAATTGTACTTCTAATAATTTCATGGTATAATCTTACCCATTCTGATGAATAGTCAAAATAAATGGAAACCTCTGAAGGAGATGAATCTGTAATTGCTACCAGGCCATAGAATAATGGTGCTTTCATGTTCTGATTTGATTCCATCAATTTCTGGGCTTGAGCAGCTACTTAGAAAGTTGTAAATGTTAGGAGGAGTTATCTGGGCTATTTATGCCAAATCACTTTAAAGGACTTGAAACAATCTCATTGTGTCTGAGCTCCGGTAAACAGAACTATCCTAGTGGAACTTGCTGGCCCTGGTCATATCCCAGTCCTGTTTATCTGACCAGGAGACCCTGGGGAAGTTTGGAACAAGGCCAGAGTCTCTTAAGGAACATTGTTGAAGAAGTCTCAGATCCTTCTGGAGGAAAAGGAGGAGTCTGAAAAGTTTGCCCAGGCTCCTGCTTTTTGTGGTGGCATTGCCTTGGGGGGTGTGTGTGTGTGTTTGTGTGTGTGTGTGTGTGTGTGTGTGTGTGTGTATTTGTTTAAATGAGATTACAAAATATGTCTTAGATATTTGTGTTCATGTGCGTATATTATTAGGGATAACTAGTTCTGTAGGAGAATTTTTTATATCTTGTATTTGTTTTTAAATGACAATCTAAAATAGATAAAGTATTTTCTGGATATTGTGGATGACCATTGTTTTAAAAGGAAAGTACTTTGCATTTGTATTTGATTAAAATTAATACAGGTACCAAATAGTATGGATTTAATGATGCAGGCTAGTGAAGAATATGGATGAATACTTAATATTTAAATGATAGGTTTATACAAATGTAGACCAGATGATTTTATGGCATACTCTAAACTATGTAAAAACAAATTCAATATTAGTTTAAATAGAGAAAAAGTATATAATAGGATAAGCATATTCACTATGACAGCACTAATCTGATTACAGCATTAATTTATAATTAATTATAAATTACAATTATATAATTATAAATTAATGTTTGTAGTGCTTTTGTTTAGTATTACTATATCTAATATGTACATATGTAAGTAACATTACAAATAAAATAATTTTATCAACCCAGCGATCCAGAAGAATTTTTATCTTTCCTCTTTTAAAGAGGGTCTGTACATTAAAGTACATGTGTTTTGGAACCAGACTCACTTGAATTTGGATATGGGCTGTATTGTTTAACAACTTTAGGCACATCTTCACCAATTAAATGGGGCTTCATTTAATTTTCCAAATAATATATTTGCCTGGTATCTGCCAGAACCTATTCTAGATAATGGAAGTATATCATTGAACACAATAGATATGGTGTCTCTTCACAAGAGCATACACAGTTTAATGGGAGAGCCGGGCAAACAAATTATACTACAATGTAGGTGTTATGATAGAAGTAAGACTGGGGTCCTATGGGTCCACATAGCAGAGATGACAAGCCTGCCCCTGGCAGTTCAGGAGAAATGAGACCTGAAAGACAAATAGCAGTTAGCCAAGTGATGGGAGAGCCAGACCTAGGCACAAGGAACAGAAACGTGCAAAAGGCAGAGGATGAGAGAGGATGGCACTTTGAAGAAGTTCAAGTACTCTGTTAAGCCTGGGGCGTAGTGTATGATGGAAATCAGGAGGAGATAAAGTTGAAGAGGCAAAAATGGTGAGATTAGAACAGGTTTTGAATGCTTTGATAAATTATTCTGAGGGTTATATATCTGGAGCCATAGAAGAATTTTAAGAAAAAGAGCAAAATGACCAGGCTTTACTTTCAGAAGATCACTTGGACTGCAGTGTGGAGAATGAAAAAGGGAGACCAAAAGGTGGAAAGTAGGGAAACCAGTTAGGAGGCTATTGCATTAACCCATGGGAGATTGGTTACCTGATCTAAGGTACAGTGGCTGTGAGGGTGGAGAGGAGGACAAATACAGAGCTATTCAGATTGATTAGATATGGGACATGAGGGCAAATGAGAGAAGGTTGACCCCCAGATTCTGGACTGGCTAGCTGGAACTATGCGATTGAGTCATCACATAGATGATAAGGAAACCACTGGAACAGATAAGCTCTCAGTTTGCATTGTTAATTTAGGGCAGCTTGTGTGTAGTACATGTTTAAGGATCCATTTTCCCTTCTGGCTATATCGGCATCCTCTTTTATTTGTTCATCAAATATTTGTTGAGTATCTATTATTACATGCCAAAGGGCTAGAGATGTATCACTATAAAAAGTCCCTGTTTTCATGCAGCTTATTTTTTGGTGTGGAGAGACTGACAACAATAAGAGGTAATGTGGTCTAGTAGTTAAAAGCACAAACTTGGGAGCCATTCTGATTACGTTTGAATCCCAGCTCTGCCATGTCCTGAATAAGTTACTTAACCTTTCCGTTCTCAGTTTGCTCAACTCTAAATTGGGAATAGTAATAGTACTTACTTCATAGGGTTGTTAGAGCATTAAATTAATCAAGTAAAGTGCTTAATCTAATGCCTGCTGCATAGAAAGCACTATATGAGTATTTGCTGTTATTTTATATATTCTTTTAGATAGGTACCATGGAGAAAAACAAAGCAAGGTAAGGAGTGGGAAGTGGGAGGTTGATCTAGGATTGATCTAGGACGGTCCAAAAAAGGCTCCCTGATATGGGAACATTTGAACAAAGATTTCATTGAAGTGATACCTGGGTTAACAAAATTCTAGGCAGTGATAAACGTAAATTCAGAAACCCTGAAGGGCAAGTGTGATTGACATCCTTAAAGTTAGTAAGAAGTCCAGTATAGCTGGAGTGGTATAAGCCAGGAGGGACAAAGGTAGGAGATGAAGTTAGGATAAATTATATAGGCCTTTGTAGCATTTAAAAACTCTGGCTTTCCATTCTATTTGTTCTGTGACTGGACCCCAGGCTTCAGAATTAGGCATATGAAATAGATCCAGCCAGTCAAGGCTCACACAGTGATTAGACCTGACCAGACCAAGTATTTACTTAAAGCTAATTATGTTGCCAAAGTGAACATTCTAGGAATTCTGTTGCCTGGAATGAAGCTGGGATCTTATGGAAAGTATGTAGGCTTGGAGTTACTGGCAATCTTCTTGCCTCAATGAGTTGAGGACCTGCTTGAAAGTGAAATCAACACAGAAGAAAGTAGAACTATAAATAGGGAAATATCCCTGACCAGATCATTTGGTCCTTGGATCAGGCTGTGCCTAAAACCAGAATCACTGCCTTAGATTTCTTGGTTACATGAGCCAAAAACATTTTCTTTTTGGTCAAGTCAGATTGAGTTAAGTTTTTGGTCACTTGCCAACCTGATTAACATAAAATAGGCAGAAGAAATGGAGTAACTGAATCAAACTGAAAAGGAGTGAATGGCCTGCAAGAAAGGAAGACAATCCAGAGAGAAGATACAAAAGAAATAACTTGAGAGTGCACTTTCAACAATTTGAACAATGAATGAAGAAATTAATGTCCAGGCATGGACACAAGAAGCTTGTCATATAAGCCTGGTGAAAGTATCTAGCACAAAATAGATAATTAAAAAATAGTATCTATAATGGTAATAGCTTCCATTATCTGCCACTAAATTATAAATTCTTTGGGAGCAGGAAACATATTTCAGTTTTTATTGCTTTTAGTAAACTAAAGTTGTCACTCAGATATTTGAATTGAATTTACTTTGTGCTGTGCCTTGCATACTTGGGCTAGTAATTGGGAGGTAAGCCTGGGATCAGCAGCAAAGGAAAACTAACCTTAGCTCCCACATGAAGCCAGGAATCCTGGCTAAAATCATCCAGGTCCATAGCATTCCTAGCTTCTGGGAAATGCAATTTTTTTTTTCTGGAAGAAAGTGCCCTCAGTTTAGGCCTTCAAGTTTCTCAGAGATTAAGATCAACCACCTAAGTTCATAAGCATTACCAAAAGAACGACATGGAAAAATTGAGAAACACATCGTCATTAGGAGATTTCAACATACTTCTCTTCAATTATTGATAGATGAAGCAGAAAATAGAAAACTAGTAAAGATTTAGAAGATTTGAAAAAACAAAAGTTTGATTCAACAAATAAATAATTCAACCCAACAACTAGAAAATGTATATTCTTTTCAAGCATACATGAAATATTTTCAAAAATTAATATACCAGCCCAAAAATGCCAGTCTTATAAAATATCAAAAAATTGAATTGTACCAACCTTGTCATCTTACCACAGTGTTGTTAAGTATAAGTCACTAAAGTTAAACAAAAGATTTCCTTTGGAGAGTTAAAAACCCCTGAATAACTCTGGGTCAAAGAAGAAGGCACAGTGGAAATTTTTAAAACACTTGGAACAAACAATAGTAAAAATACTGTATATAAAACTACATAGAATGCAGTAAAGGTGATAAATAGAGGGAAATTTGTAGTCTTAAATGCTCATTTTAGAAAAAAATTAGGGCTAAAAATTAATCAGCTAAGTAGCCATCTTATGTTTGAAAAGGAATAGAATAAATTCCAAATATGTAGGAATACAAATGATGATTAAAAATAGTAACAGAAATCAATGAAATAAGGGGAAAGTATAATAAAATATAGATAAAACTGAGAATGTTCTTTTTTATGGGTATGTTATTAACATTTAAATTTTACCATCAATCAAGTATATGCTGACCATATGTTCCGATTTTTGAAATAAAGATAAATGGACAGCTTTAAAGGGTCCAATATATTAAACACTGAACAATATATTCAACAATTAAGAAACATCTAGAGGGTGATATAACTAAAAATACTAGCACAAGTATAGGGCCAAGCCCTGCAATTGGAGGAAAAATCTGTTCAGGACAGAGAGGTTCTTGTGAAAATGTTCTTTGAAGAAAACTTATAAGATAGATAAATTCCTGAGATTAAAGGGGGAAAAAGAAGGCACAAATATCAATGATAAAGAGGATATACCTATACTCATAAAGAGATTAAAATATAAAAATTCTATGCCAGTAATTTGAAAACTTTGACAAAATGGAAAAAGCTATAGAAAAATACCCTAAAAAGACAGACTCAAAATGCAATAGAAGGAATGAATAAACCTATAATTGTTAAGAAAATTGAAGGAGGTGATATGAAATCTTCCAAAAAGAAAATAAAGTGCCCAAATAGTATTACCAGTAAATTCTACCAAACTTACAAAGACTAGATCATTCTAGTCTTATATAATCTCTCCCTGAGAGGAGGAAAAAAGAGAACATCTCCTAACTCACTTTATGACTCTAATGTAAAACTGACGTTGAGGGACTTCCCTGGTGGCGCAGTGGTTAAGAATCTGCCTGCCAATGCAGGGGACATGGGTTCAAGCCCTGGTCTGGGAAGATCCCACATGCCGCGTAGCAGCTAAGTCCATGTGCCACAACTACTGAGCCTGCACTCTAGAGCTCTCGAGCCACAACTACTGAGCCTGTGTGCCACAGCTATTGAAGCCCGTGTGCCTAGAGCACATGCTCCGCAACAAGAGAAGCCACCGCGTGAGAAACCCGTGCACCACAGCGAAGAGTAGCCCTCGCTCACCGCATCTAGAGAAAGCCTGCATGCAGCAACAAAGACCCAACACAGCCAAAAAAATTAAATTAATTAATTAATTAATTTTAAAAACCTGATATTGAAATCAGAAAAGGACAATATGAGAAGGGAAAATTATATTTCCAAATACTTTATGGACACATTTCAAAAAATCCAAACAAAATATTAACAAATTTAACTTAGAAATGTATTTAAAAGATGTATATTGTGACAAAGTTGGGCATATTCTTCAAGGATGAATTCATCCTTGAATTCATAGGAATTCAAGGGTGGTTTAATATTTAAAAGATCTATAAATGTTACTCACTACTTGTACAGATGAAAGAAGAAATGCCTTGTGAAGGTATTATGAAAAAAAACCAGAACCTGAATTCAATGGTCAATGGATTTAAAATAAATTCTTAATGAACTAGGAATAAAACTTTCTAAATCTGATAATGTATCTGCCAAACTCTGGAGTAAATACTTTTCTTGATGATGAAACACTATATATATTATTTTACTTATTAAGTAAGATGAGGGTTATTTCAGCACAAGCACTGCGATACCATGAAAATCTATCTGAAAACTGAGACAACTACTAAGTGACTAATGAGCTGGTAGCATATACAACGTGGATACGCTGGCAAAGGAATGATGCACGTCCCAGGCAGGCAGGAGTGGGATGGTGTGAGATTTATCATGCTTCTCAGCACAGCATGCAATTTAAAACTTATCAATTGTTTATTTCTGGAATTTTCCACTTAATATTTTCAGACCACAGTTGACCATGGGTAACTGAAACTGCAGAAAGCAAAACTGCAGATAAAGGGGGACTACTGTATACAAAAATCAATTGTAGTGGTACTTCTGGGATGGTGGGGTAAGGTCCTCTGAAATTCTGCTCTTTCATAAGAGCAATAAGAACATTGGCAAAAAAGAAAATCAACTTTTCAAAACTCAAAATTAACCAGAGGCTTTCAATAATCCAAAGAGAATATATTCAAGAAACAACTGAATCTCAGAACAGCAAGATTTGTGGTGTTTTTTTTAATTAATTAATTTATATATATTTTTTGGCTGCATTGGGTCTTTGTTGCTGCACACGGGCTTTCTCTAGTTGCAGTGAGCGGGGGCTACTTTTTGTTGCAGCGCATGGGCTCTAGGCATGTGGGCTCAGTAGTTGTGGCTCAAGGACTCTATAGAGTGCAGGCTCAGTAGTTGTGGTGCACGGGCTTAGTTGCCCCATAGCATGTGGGATCTTCCTGGACCAGGGCTTGAACCCATGTCTGCTGCATTGGCAGGTGGATTCTTAACCACTGTGTCACCAGGGAAGTCTGATTTGTGGTGTTTTAACATGATCTATTCCAGTTCTCATCTCCCCAACTCTAGTAGAATTGAAACAAAAAACCTTACATAATAGTAGCCATGAAAATCAGCAGTGTAGTAACCACTGGTGGGGGCAGAATTGTTTGCAATCTTCAAAAAACCTCATTCTTAGAGAATTATCATTATTCAACATGTCTGACAGTTTCCTCGAAACCCCCACTCACAGGGCTTGTCTTTCTTTGATCTGATTCAGAGCTTGCTTAGTGCAAACAGCTTTTTCCCCAGGACATTTGTTGAAAACAATCAGGGGCAATTATTTAAAATCTCAGCTGCCTGAGTTGGAAAAACAATTGGGGCAAACAAAAAGCTGACCAAACACTTCAAAGCAAAAACTGGGAAGTGAGATGTCCATAGAGGGCTTTGAAAAGCTCTGACATATTCCCAGGATGCTAGAAGGTCATGCACATGTGCACACTGTGCCCATGCTTAGGAAATACCTGAGAAGGCCTGAATCTCTCTCCTGTTACTGAACTTGAAGCTCTATACAAGCAGGAATTGAAAGCTAAGGCAGAAGTGTAAGCTGCCTGCTGGAGAATTGAAAGCATGCCTAAACATACACATAATACCCTTTGGTGAAGCCTGGCAGATATACTGATTCAAGGCATTTTAAGGAAATTTTTGTCTAATCATTGGCTGATCACTAAGCTAACCAAGCAAGATTTCAATAGCCACATATGACAAAAAATACAAACTTCACAGAATTTATTTAGGAAATTCATTAAACAAACAAAAGGCAATAGGAGTAGTATCAACGTGAACAACCAATAGCAATAACAACTAGCCCTGGGGAGGGAATCTGATTTCCACAGTTGCCACATGGTATTATTTTATATTTTTAAATTATTTTTTATTGGAGTATAGTTGCTTTACAATGTTGTGTTAGTTTCTACTGTACAGCAAAATGAATCAGCTATACGTATACATATATCCGCTCCTTTTTGGATTTCCTTCCCTTTTAGGTCACCACAGAGCACTGAGTAGAGTTCCCTGAGCTATACAGTAGGTTCTCATGAGCTACCTATTTTATACATAGTTTCAATAGGGTACACATGTCAATCCCAATCTCCCAATTCATCCCACCCCTGCTTCCTCCCTTGGTGTCCATACATTTGTTCTCTACTTCTGTGTCTCTATTTCTGTTTTGCAAATAAGATCATCTATACCATTTTTCTATATTCCACATATACATATTAATATATGATATTTGTTTTTCTCTTCTGACTTACTCTGTATGACAGTCTCTAGGTCCATCCACGTCTCTACAAATGACCCAGTTTCGTTCCTTCTTATGGCTGAGTAATATTCCATTGCATATATGTACCACATCTTCTTTATCCATTCTTCTGTTGATGGACATTTAGGTTGCTTCCATGTCCTGGCTATTGTAAATAGTGCTGCAATGAACATTGGGGTGCAGCCACTTCATATTATTTTAAATGTCCAGTTTTCAACAACAAAAAAAACCCAAAACAACAAAATATGTGACGCACAAAGAAACTGGAAAGTATGGTCTATACACAGAAAAGTCATTTAATAGAAACTATCCCCAAGGAAGCCTAGACATTGGACTTACTAGACAGAAGCTTTAATTTAGGTATTATAATTTTTTTCAAAGAATTAAAGAAAACTATGTCTAAAGAACTAAAAGAAATTATGAGAACAATATCTCACCAAATAGAGAATATTTATAAGAGATAGTTATTACAAAAAAGAAGAGCCAAATAGAAATTCTGGAGCTGAAAAGTACAATAACTGAATGAAAAATTTGTAAGAGGGGCTCAAAAGCAGACTTGAGCTGGCAGAAGAATCAGTAAACCTGAATATAGGTCAATTGAGGTTATCAAATCTAAGAGAAAAAAAGAAAAATGAATGAAAAATAAATAGAACTTCAGAGACAAAGACAAAGAGAGAATCTTGAAAGCAACAAGAGAGAAGCAACTCATCACAAACCAAGTATTCTCAATAAGAGTAACAGCTGATTTTTCTTTAGAGACCATAGAAACCAGAAAGCAATGGGACAAAATACCCGAAGTGCTGAAAGAAAGACTGTCAACCCAGAATTCTATATCCAGCAAAATTATCCTTCAAAATGAAAGGGAGATTAAGACATTCCCAGATAAAAACTGAGAGAATTTGTTGCCAGCAGGCATTCCCTACAAGAAATACCAAACAGTGTCCTTCAGGCTGAATTGAAAGGACACTACACAGTAACTTGAATCCACATGGAAAAAAATAAAGAACACCAGTAAAGGTAACTACATACGTAAATATACAATAAGACAGTATGAATGTATTTTTTTCTTTGTAAACACTTTTTTTCCCTTCTACCCGATTTGAAAGCAATAATTATACAATTTTTAATGGGCTTATAGTGTATAAAGATGTAATTTGTAAGACAATAGTGTGAAGGAGGAAACTGTACAGGAGCAAAGTTTTACTATTGCAATTAAATTGGTATTAAACTATACTAGACTGTTTTAAGTTAAGATGTTAATTGTAATCCACAGGACAACCACTAAGAAAATATCAAAAAACATAGTAAAAGAAACAGCGAGGTAATTAAAGGGGCACACCAAAAATATCTATTTAACATAAAAGAAGGCAGTGATGGAGGAAAAGAAAACAAAAAAGACGTAAGACAGAGAAAACAAATAGTAAAACAGCAGACCTAAGTCCTACCTTATCAGTAATTAAATTAAATCTAAATAGATTAAGCACTTCAATCAAAAAGCAGTTATTGGCAAATTGGATCCAACCCTATGCTGTCTACAAGAGGCACATTATAGATTCAAAGACACAAATTGCTTTAGAGTATACAGATGAAAAAATAATATGCCATGCAGACAGTAACCAAAGAAACCTAGGCAAAATAGACTTTAAGACGAAATTGTTTTTAGACACAAAGACATTTTATAATGATAAAAGTTCAATCCATTATGAAGACATAACAATTATAAACATATATACACCTAACCACAGAGCCCCAAAATAGATGAAGCCAAAACTGATGGAAATAGAGAAATAGACAATTCAATAACAATACTTGAAGATTTCAACAGAACTTCAATAAAATAATTAGGCAGAAAATCAACCAGGAAATAGAAGACTTGAACAACCAAGTATGTACCAAGTATAAACGAAATAAATCTAACAAACATCTGTAGAACATTTTACCCAACAACAACAGAATACACATTCTTCTCAAGTACACATGGAACATTTTCCAGGATAGACCATCTATTAGGCCATAAAACAAGTCTCAGTACATTTGAAAGGACTGAGTATGTTCTCTGATCATAATGAAATAAAATCAGAAATGAACAACAAAAGAAAGTTTGGCAAATGAGCAAATATGTGGAAATTAACAACACATTCCTAAATAACCAATGGTTCAAAGAATAAATTATAAAGGAAATTAGAAAACACATTGAGATGAATGAAAACAAATTACAAAATACCAAAATTTCTGTAATACAGCGAAAACAGTGACTAGCAGGAAATTTATAGCTGTATACATCTATATTTAAAAAGAAAAAAATCTCAAATCAATAACTGAAACTTTTGGGACTTCTCTGGCAGCACAGTGGTTAAGAATCCACCTGCCAATGCAGGGGACACAGGTTTGATCCCTGGTCTGGGAAGATCCCACATGCTGCGGAGCAGCTAAGCCTGTGTGCTACAACTACTGAGCCTGCTGTCTAGAGCCCGCGTTCCACAACTACTGAGCACACGTGCCACAACTACTGAAGCCCGCCCATGCTCTGCAACAAGAGAAGCCACCACAATGAGAAGCCCATGCACCACAATGAAGAGTAGCCCCTGCTCGATGCAACTAGAGAAGGCCCACGCGCAGCAACGAAGACCCAGCACAACCAAAAGTAAATAAATTAAAATAAAATTTAATTTAATTTAATTTCCATCCTGTTGGGAAGAAGTCTCTCAAAAAAAATAAATAACTGAAACTTTTACCATAAGAAACAAGAAAAAAGGGTAAATTAAATGCAAAGTTAATAGAGGGAAGGAAGTAATGAAGATTAGAACAGAAATAAATGAACTAGAAAGTACAAAAAAATAAAGAAAATCAATAAAACCAAAAGTTTGGTTCTTTGAAAAAATCAGTAAAATTGACAGACTTTAGACTAACCAAGAAAAGAGATAGAGAACTCAAATTACTAAAATCAGAACTGGAAGAGGATACATTATGTATAGTGAAGAATTAACCTTACCAATAGAGAGGTTTGCCTTTGTCCTTGGCTACTGGAATATGATCTCTAGGTTTCTGAAGAGTCCTGCCTGATAGGAGTGTCTTTGTTTGCTGGGCCCTTTAGCTATATTGTCTTATTTCCAATCTCTGAAAGAACTGGAGACTAAAGTATTAGCCCCTGGTAAGGGCTCTAGTAAGGGCTGGAGACTAAAGGTCAGCACTCACGTGAGCAGTATGTGATCAAGCCCTACTAAATTCTAGACACCAAAAGCTTAGGTGAGTTTCCCCGGTTGGTGGTACTCTATATTTTCACACATTGTAAGTGGGAGAAGGTAATGCTATCCATGACTCTATGGAAAGAGTATGATCAAAAGCTCCACACTTGAACCTCTCCCAAACTCTGCCCTGTGCATCTCTTCCTGTGGCTGATTTCAACCTGTGTCCTTTCCCTGTAATAAATCGTGAATGTAATAGCTTTCAGTGAATTCTGTGAGTCCTGTTGAATTGCCAAAACTGTTTTGGAAACCACCCCACTCCGCACCCCCTGACCCCCACTGCCTAAATTTGCAATTGGTGTTAGAAGTGAAGTCAATTTTGTGGGGCCTGTTCCCTCTAATAGTACTGTTGGTTAAACTCTTCATGTATCACTACTAACCTTGTAGAAATAAAAAGGGATTACAAAGGAATACTCTGAACAATTGCAGACCAACAAATTAGATAACCTAAATGAAATGAACACATTTCTAGAAAGGCACAAACTATCAAATGACTCAAGAAGATATAGACAAGCTGAATATACCTATAGCAAGTAAAAAGATTGACATAATCATCAAAAAACTACCCACAAAGAAAACCTGAAGCCCAGATGGCTTCACTGGTGAATTCTATGAAATATTTAAAGAACTAACACCACTCTTTTACAAGCTCTTCCAAAAAGCAAGAGGAGGGAACACTTCCCAGCTTGTTCTTTGAAGCCAGTATTACCCTGTTACCAAAACCAGACAGACATCACAAGAGAAGAAAACTGCAAACCATTATCCCTGGTAAATATGGACGTAAAAATCCTCAACAGAATATGAGCAAACAGAGTCCAACAACATAAAATGGGTTATATATCATGACAAATTGGGACTTACCTCAGGAGTGAAGGAATTCATAAATGGTTCAACATATAAAAATCAGTCAAACCATACCATATTAATAGAATAAAGGCCCCAAACCACGAGATCATCTTCATAGACACATAACAATTTGCTACAATCCAATATCCTTCACGATAAAAATACTCAACAACTAGGAATAGAAGGAAGCTTCTCAAACTTAATAAAGGGCATCTATAAAAACCCACAGGTAACATCATACTTAATGGTAAAATACTGAAAACTTCCCTGTAAGGTCAGAAATAAGACAAGGATGTCCACTTTCACCACATGCACTGGAGGTTTTATCCAAGGAAATTAGGCAATGAAAGGAAGATGTAAAACTATCACAGATGACATGATTTTGTAAATAGAAGATCCTAAGGAATCTACACTCATATATACATATATATACATAAGTGTATTAGAACTGATAAATGAGTTCAGCAAATTTGCAGGCTGCAAAATTAACATACAAAAATCAATTGTATTTCTAGACACGAGCAATGAAAAATCCAAAAATAAAATTAAGAAAACAGTTCAAATTACCATATCATCAAAAATAATATTCAGGAATAAAACTAATTGCTAATGGGTACAGGGTTTCTTTCTGGGGTGATGAAAATATTCTGATATTAGTGATGATAGTTGTACAGTTTTGTGAATATACTGAAAACCACTGAAATACAAACTTTAAAAGGGTGAATTTTATGATATGTGAATTATATCTCAGTAAAGCTATTATTTAAGCAAATCAATTGTGTCTTTATAAACCAGCAAATAACAGAAAATGATTTTTTTAAAATTACCATCTACAAGAGTAATAAAAGCTACCTTGCAATAAGTCTAACAAAAGTTGTGCATAAAAGTAAATAAATAAATAAATAAATAAAAATAAATAATTAAAAAAAAAAGTTGTGCAAACCCTGGGAATTTTATAATTTTATAAAGCTTTTAGAAACTTTACTTCTATAAAATTTTATTTAAAAAATCTACTCTTTTAGCTTCTTAAGCAGAATTCTTCCTAAGAGTTGTTCTTTTTAAATCACTACAGGATCACTTTCTAAATTATATTTGAAGTGTTTAGATTAGTTAGAAGGTGAGCTATTTAAAAGTTGATTTCTATGGATAGGAAGGTAGAATTTGTATTAAAGAGTAAGGAATAGTAAAATACGAAATTGTCATTGTTGACCTGTACAGTATTAATACTGTACTACATCATTCCCGGTAATGTTAGGGTGGCCAGAATGAGTATGATAACATATTGTTGGAAGGTTTATTTTGACATAAAATAGAAGCTGGTTTAAGTAAATCAAAGGAGAACTTAATTTCTCTAAAGTAGACTGGTAAACCTTTTAGCTCTCAACTTCTCCCACCTGCTAGTAATTCATAATCACATTGTATTTCTTTTTCTAACTATGTTTTTCACTAATGCTGGGGCTTAAGAAGAAAAGGGGAAATCTTTGGTTTAAAACTACTAGTCTCTGATATCAGGGTTCATTTTTTTTTTAATATTTTATTTATTTATTTATTTGGTTGCGCCCTGTCAGTTGCGGCAGGCGGGCTCCTTAGTTGTAGCATGCATGTGGGATCTAGCTCCCTGACCAGGGATTGAACCCAGGCCTCCTGCATTGGGAGCATGGAGTCTTAACCACTGTGCCACCAGGGAAGTCCCTCAGGGTTCATTTTGCAGGTTTAAACAGTATTGGTCAGCCATCGTTTAGGAATCTTTCTAGTCACATATTAGTAAAAGAATACCTTAAATCTAAGCAGCTAGATGAAAACCCAACTTTACTGAGCTAACTTTCCAGCCCGTTAAATGAGAATCTAATGCTTGAAATGACCTTTTATTTAGAAAATTGCTATATGCCTTTATTTATTTATGTAATAAATGTAAGGGATTTTATGGGAGTGCTTTGTTATTGACCTACTTGTTATGTACTATTTTAATTTCATACCCTTTAGATATTTGGATTTGAACTGCATTTTAGAATTCATCTTTACTTACAATGCCACCATCAAACGGAGGTCCAGTTGGATACACGCCCCCAGATGGAGGCTGGGGGTGGGCAGTGGTTGTTGGAGCTTTCATTTCCATTGGCTTCTCTTGTGCTTTTGGCAAATCTATTACTGTATTTTACAAAGAAATTGAAGAAATATTTAAAGCCAGCACCAGCGAAGTGTCATGGTTATCTTCCATCACATTTGCTGTCATGTATGGTGGAGGTAAGTACTCATGACCTGCTCTTTTAACTTTCAATGGGTAGACAAAAGCTCTGTAGTAAGTGCTTTTTGTTCTTGATGCCCTTATCAGTGAGATATTTGAAATGTTAGTTCTTGGAGTTACGTGATTAGAGTCGTGTTTTTCATTGTCTTTAACAATAAAAGCTACATAGAAGCTGTGTGCTCTGTTAGGTCAGTTATAAAATGGTGTCATTATAAAGGATAACTTCCTTTAAAAATGTGTTTTGTGTTGACTGCTGGGTATAGAAAGGTTATTGATGTTTGTATTTTAATCATATACCCTGTAAACTTGCTAAACTTTTGTTGTTTCCAATAGTTTATTGGTAGATTTTTTTTCAAAAATTTTTGATAGACAAATCTGCAAATACTGATAGTTCGGTTTCTTCATTTCCTTACACCGTTTCCCCCCTGTCTTACTGCTGGCTCGGACCTCCAGTATAATGTTGAAGAAAAGTGGTGATGGTAGGCATTCTTGTTTTGTAGTTCTGTTTTGGTTGTGTTGTTGTTTTCTGTGAGAAATAATACATTTTAGCTAGTTTGTAAACATGCCCTTAAGTCAGAAGTTTGATCAGACTTGCTCATAAATCTCATCGTTCATGTGTTTGCTCTAGATGACCATCTAAAAATTTAAAACAAGCAAACTTGCTACATATATGTGGATAATATCCTAGATACATGAAGAATCCTATAAACACTTATAATCAGGGTATTTGCAGCCTATTCTGCCTTAAAATAATTAGATTATTATCTTGCATACTTTAGTTAAAACCCATCTAATATGTCCTAGATATATAGAAAATGTACAATCAATACTATATGTATTCCATTACACAGACCTGTGACTCTGAAATAAAGATAGAAAGTAATATTCCTTACCACTGTCTTCTGTTTCATCTGTTTATTTTCTGGGGTGGCATCCTGTCATGTTGGTAATGTCATATGCAGGTGTGGATGTGAGGGCTGGGCTTCTCCTCTATATGACTAAGCTGTTTGTTCTCTCCTAGGTCCTATCAGCAGTATCCTGGTGAATAAATATGGCAGTCGTCCAGTTATGATTGTTGGCGGCTGCTTGTCAGGCTGTGGCTTGATCACAGCTTCCTTCTGTACCACTGTGCAGGAACTTTACTTGTGTGTCGGAGTCATTGCAGGTGAGTTGCTACTGATGTATTTTCAAGCATTAATTTTTGTGTGGACTATTTATAGCATTAATTTGCCAATTCTTTTGAAAAATGAAAGTTCTTTGTTAGAAAAATTACTAGGTCACTATTTTTTAGAGCTGTTGATATGTTAATTTTAAAAAAGCAAGTCTTTAAAGAAAGTTCTGGTGCTTAATGGGTGATTATTTTTATTGAATGAATAAATTGAAAAAGATTCTTTCCTTTCTTCCTTTCTTTCTTCCCTTCCTCCCTCTCTTTCTTTCTTTCTTTCCTTTTCTTTCTTTTTTTGTCTTAAGAAAGAAGATAGTGGTGATAGGTAAAAAGTTGTTGAAAGGGAGGTCATTAGCTATTCCCACTCATTTCCCATTCTACCCAAGAAGGAATTGGCTCAAATTAGAGAAAGAGAGAATGTCAGATACAAAGCAGTTTCTGATAGAAAAGACAGATACATTTTCAAGGGTTAAAGGGCATTCATGAGGAAACCCCCCTTTCTAATAGCTAACTTAAGAAAATAAAATTGCTGAATATAAATACAATTGACACCCATAGCTCTACAGTTCAGAGAAAACTACCATCAATATTTTGACGCCATATCAACTCATTTTTATATGCACACATAGAATTTTTAGAACAAAGAGGGATGACATTAGTGAAGTCAAACAGAGAAAGACAAATATCATATGATATCACTCATATGTGGAATCTAATTTTTTTAAATGATACAAATGAACTTATTTACTAAACAGAAATAGACTTATAGATATCGAAAACAAACTTATGGTTACCAAAGGGGAAAAGTGGAGGTGGTATAAATCAGGAGCTTGGGATGAACATACACATACTACTATATATAAGATAGATAACCAACGAGCACCTACTTATAGCACAGGGAACTCTATGCTCAATATTCTGTGATAACCTATAAGAGAAAAGAATCTAAAGGAGAATGAATGTATGTATATGTATGACTGAATCACTTTGCTCTATACCTGAAACTAACACAGCACTGTAAATCAACTATACTCCAATACAGTTAAAAAAATTTTTTAAAGAGATGAGATTATGTATGTATAATGTTTGTAACCAATTTTTTCACTTAATGATACATCATGTATTATACATAGTTTCTCCATCTCAGTAAATACACTTTAGCAGCGATTATTTTTTCATGGGATAGATGGATATACCATAATTTATTTCACCATTCTCTAATTGAAGGACATTTAGATTGTTTATATTTTCACTCTTAATAAACAGTATTTGCATGATAGTGCTTTTGTATGCATCTTTGTGAAAATGATAATTTCCTTTGGATAAATTTTTAGAAGAGCAATTACTGGGAAAAAAGCGTTTTGATATCATTGGCCAAATACTCTTTTGGAAAGGTTATAATAATTTACAGTCCCACCTGCAGGACCTGAGATAATGCCAGTAATGGGTATTATCTTTTTGGATCTATACTTTTACTACATTAATTAAATTTTTAAACATTTAGCTATTTTAACTCATCTGGATTATTTGAATAACATAAGGAAGGAATAGAACTTTATTTGTTCCCATGTGATTATTCAGCCTGTTCATTATTTCATTTATTAATTCACTCAACAAATACTTATTGAGTCCCTAACTATATGCCAGCACTGGTCCAAGCTCTGTGGGGAGAGCCAACATGACAGGCAAGATTCCTGCTGTTTAGTGGAGGGAAGCAGACAATAAGCAGACCAACAAATAAATGAATAAATAAGAAAAATATTGGGTAGTAATAACTGCTTTGCAAAGACTTAAAACAGAATTTTGATAGAGGAGAATTGAATGGTCCCTAAAGGGAAGGCTTCTCAGAGGTGGTGATTTTAAGTTGAGATCTGAATGAAAGCTAGGAGAAGCCTTTGAGAAAATCTAGAAGAACAGTTACACTTAGCACAAGTAAGAATAGACTGAGATGAGGGCAGGGAGGTAGGTTAGGGCCAAATCATGGGACCTCTTAATCCAGAGTGAAAAGTTATGGACGGGCAGTCATTAGAGAGATCGAAATGTGCAAGCATCCTAACCTGGTTTACCTAGTAGGGAAGCAAGACTGGGAGACCATTTAACAGGTTATTGGGATAGTTACTGTCCCAGCCCCATTAGCTGAAAAATCCATTATTTCCCTATTAATTTAAATGTATCTTTTGGTTCTGTTTCTGGACTTTCTGCCCACTTTTAGTAATCAGTTTTTCTAATTTTGAATAAGTGCCACACTATTCTAATTACCGTAGCTGTACAATATATTTATATATCTGTTAGGGTAGGCCCACCAATTATTTATCCTTTTCCAATAGTTCTAATGCATTTGTTCTTCGGGTGTATTTTAGAGTCATTTTACCTCATTTGAAAAATAAAACACATTGAAATTTTCATAGAAATTTCATTAAATTAATGGATTTACTAAGGTAGTGTTAGCATCTTGACAATGTTGTGTTTTACTATCCAAAAACATTTTCTCTCTCTCTCCCTCCCCCTCCCTCTCTCTTGCTTCGCTTCCTTCTGCCCCTTCTCCTATCTTGCTTTCTGAATTTATAAAATTTATCTTCTCTCCTTTTTGCTTTCAATTCCTCTGGAAAGCTATTCCTCTGGAAAGCTAAAATTATGAAATAAGACAAAGGATCTTACATTTACTGTTCTTTTTGTTGCTAAAGGATAAAGAATTATTTTTAAAAATATACATTTTTTAGGGACTCTCTGGTGGTCCAGGGTTAAGACTCTGTACTTCCACTGCAAGGGGCCTGGGTTCGATCCCTGGTCGGGGAACTAAGATCCTGCATACCACATGGTGCAGCCAAAAAATATATACATACGTATATATATATATATATATATATATATATATATATATATATATATACATATATAAATATATATACATTTTAAAATTTTATAAATCTAGTATTTGCTGCATAAAGAGACTTTATGTCTGTATTTATTTGATAACAGTCCACTTAATGACCTACTAGTTATAACAGCCTCTCATGATTTTGACCTCTTTCCACTTCATTTCTTTGCCTAGTTAATTAATTCCAAATATGTTTCTGACATTTATTGGAGTATGTGATTCTTTCTTCCCCTCTCGCCAGGTCTTGGGCTTGCCTTCAACTTGAATCCATCTCTGACCATGATTGGCAAGTATTTCTACAAGAGGCGACCATTAGCAAATGGACTGGCCATGGCAGGCAGCCCTGTGTTCCTCTCCGCCCTGGCCCCCCTCAACCAGGCTCTTTTTGCTGTCTTTGGCTGGAGAGGAAGCTTCCTAATTCTTGGAGGCATCCTACTAAACTGCTGTGTGGCTGGAGCACTGATGAGACCAATAGGGCCCAAGCCAACAACTGCAGGGAAAGAGAAGTCTAAAGAATCCCTTCAGGAAGCTGGAAAATGTGATGCAAACAAGGGGGCAGGTGATGCAAATACAGAAGTTAATGGCAGAAACCCCCCAAAGGAGAAACAATCCGTTTTCCAAACAGTTAACAAACTTCTGGACTTATCCCTATTCAAACACAGAGGCTTTATGCTGTACCTCTCTGGGAATGTGATAATGTCTTTTGCGCTGGCTACACCTTTAGTCTTTCTTAGTAATTATGCCAAGAGTCAACATCACTCTAGTGAGAAGTCTGCCTTCCTTCTTTCCATTCTGGCTTTTGTTGACATGGTAGCCAGACCTTCTATGGGATTTGTAGCCAACACAGAGTGGATAAGGCCTCGAGTTCAGTATTTTTTTGCTGCTTCTATTATTGCAAATGGAGTGTGTCATATGCTAGTACCCTTATCCTCTAGCTACATAGGGTTCTGTCTTTATGCGGGATTCCTTGGATTTGCTTTTGGGTGGTTTGGCGCCGTATTGTTTGAAACGCTGATGGACCTGGTTGGATCCCAGAGGTTCTCCAGTGCTGTGGGATTGGTGACCATTGTGGAATGCTGTCCTATTCTCCTGGGGCCACCACTTTTAGGTATAGTATGTCTCCCTATTTGTATGGTTCTAATAACATAAAACAGAAGATTAGGAAGGTGATAGAAGGCAGAAATCAGTGAGCTGCTTGACAGTCTTTCTTCGCTTCTGTACCCTCAGTGCTGGCACAATGCTTGGTACAGCGTAATTGCTCAAATGATAGAACTGAATTAAAGTGAATCATCAAGCTGAAAGAGGAATAAAAACTATTACACACTTAAGTATGTATAATAATTTCTCCTGATAAAAAACCTAACATGTTTATTGTAGAAAAATGTATGTATAACCACCTTTAAAATACTGTTGGTGGTTTCTTTTTAATTGTGGAGTTTATCTCAGCAGTAATATTTAAAATAATAACAGTAGGTACCAGGTGAGGGCTCACAGTATACCAGGGACTGTCCTAGTCGTTTTCTATATTCTGCCATATATTACAAGTCTGTGATGTAGGACAATTATTGTTCCCGCTTTATAAATAAAGAAATAGAGGCTTCTAAAAGTGAAATAACTTGTCCAAGATCACACAGCTAGTAAGTGACTATAAAACTTGATGTATTATTCTCTTAAGAATGCTAAATGGTGAATGGATAAAGAAGATGTGGCACATATATACAATGGAATATTACTCAGCCATAAAAAGAAATGAAATTGAGTTATTTGTAGTGAGGTGGATGGACCTAGAGACTGTCATACAGAGTGAAGTAAGTCAGAAAGAGAAAAACAAATACTGTATGCTAATGCATATATATGGAATCTAAAAAAAAAAAAAAAAAAAGGTTCTGAAGAACCTAGGGGCAGAACAGGAATAAAGACGTAGAGAATGGACTTGAGGACGCAAGGAGGGGGAAGGGTAAGCTGGGACGAAGTGAGAGAGTAGCACTGACATATATACACTATCAAATGTAAAATAGCTAGTGGGAAGCAGCCGCATAGCACAGGGAGATCAGCTCAGTGCTTTGCGACCACCTAGAGGCATGGGATAGGGACGGTGGGAGGGAGATGCAAGAGGGAGGGGATATACGTATGCATATAGCTGATTCACTTTTTTAAACAGCAGAAACTAACACTTAAAGCAATTATACTCCAATAAAGATGTTAAAAAAAAGAATGCTAAATGGTTTACATTTTAAAATTATTATTAATACAAAATACAACAATAATTTGGACTTCTGGATGTGACCCATGCTTTTGAGATTATGCACCATAAAGCAAGGAAGGATACATAACAGAAGATCCACTACTGACCTGTCCACCCTCTCTCCTCCCTATATATACCCAAGGAGATTCCAAATCCTGTCTGTTTTTGCTTCCTAAATCTCTTTCTAATCTGCCCGTTTTCTCTCCATCACAACTACCACTCTTATCCAAATCTCCTTTCTTCTGTCAGTAGGCTTCTAACTTTACCCATATCCACTCTAGCTGTTCTTCGTCTCTTAGAACACTCCAGTTGCTTCCCACGTTCTCAGGGTGAAGATCAGATTCCCTGCTGTGGCCTACTAGGGCCTGCGTGGCCTGGCCCACCTGTGTCTCCAGCCTCATTTCCCACCACTCAGTTTGCTCTCTGCTTCTCCTCTCACACCCTGTGCTTCCTCCTATCACCTGCCTTTGCACTCGCTGTTCTCTGCCCTGAGCCTTTTCCCATCTCCCTTCTCCTTGATAACTCCTATCCTCCTGTAAGTCTTGGCTAAGTTTACACTTTAAGAAAAGCCTTCCTGGGCTTCCCTGGTGGCTCAGTGGTTAAGAATCTGCCTTCCAATGCAGGGGGCACAGGTTCGGGCCCTCGTCCGGGAAGATCCCACGTGCCACAGAGCAACGAAGCCCGTGCTCCACAACTACTGATCCTGTGCTCCAGAGCCCACGAGCCACAACTACTGAGTCCACGTGCCACAACTAATGAAGCCCACACGCCTAGAGCTCGTGCTCCGCAACAAGAGAAGCCACCGCAATGAGAAGCCCAAGCACTACAGCCAAGAGTAGCCCCTGCTCGCCACAACTAGAGAAAGCCCGCGCACAGCAACAAAGACACAACGCAGCCAAAAATAAAATTTTTTTTTAATTAAAGAAAGGAAAAGCCTTCCTGACCCTACTTGCTAGTCTTAAAACCCTTATTTTCTGCCTTCAAACCTTCCTTGTAGCACTTGTCACAGTCTGTATAGTTATTGGATTAACATTTCTCTTCTCCACTGAGCTGTGGATGTTACCTCCTTTGCTCACCCTTAACTCAGGGCCTAGCAGACCCAGGGCCATGTGTATGTTTAGAGAATCAATAAGTATTGCTGAGCGAGTGATGCCCTGCGTTGGAAAACCATATGGAGTCATATTTGAATTGCTTATTATGTCCTTTATATGGGTAGTATTTTCCAAAGTTTATTTCTTTTATTTATTTATTTGGCTGCATTGGGTCTTAGTTGCGGCATGCGGGATCTTCATTGTGGCGCTTGGGCGCCCTGGTTGTGGGGCATGGGCTCCAGAGCACGTGGGCTCAGTGGTTGCAGCACGCGGGCCCTCTAGTGGGGGCTCGCGGGCTCTAGAGCGTGCAGGCTCAGTAGTTGTGGCGCGCAGACTTAGTTGCCCTGTGGCATGTGGGATCTTAGTTCCCTCACCAGGGATCGAACCCACATCTCCTGCATTGGAAGGTGGATTCTTAACCACTGGACCACCAGGGAAGTCCCTCCAAAGTTTATTTCTTAATACTAGTTTGAGATACTAATAAATTTTACTATTACAAGGATTTCATGGCCAAAAAAAGATTGGAAACACCAAAGTAAATAAGTTTCTTTACCTCATAAATAAGTACATAAGTTTCTTTACCTCATAAAGCCTTTAATAGAAAAGACTATGTGTCATTTCCAAATTTACTTGACTTTGCAAACACTAGGGAGTAACCCGTAGCACAGAAGTTATGGTGCAGGCCTCAGAGTCAGACTTGCTGGGTTGAAAGCCAACATGTTTCATTTACAAGCTTTGTGACCTTGGATGAGTTACTTAAGGTTTCTGTACTTCCAGTTTTTCTGTTATACAGTGGGGATGATGGTAGAATCTTCCTGTTGTGAGGATTAAGCACTTAGAATGGTGGAAAGGTGTTGCCGTTAGTTAATGTTAGCAGAGGATGAGTGTTCACAGGAACGCCCTTTGGGAAATGCTGATGTCAGAGAAAGTGCATTGGCCTGGGAGACTGGAATTAGCTCTATGGCCTTGGGCAAGACTACTAAACCTCTTTTGAGCAACAAATTTTTCCATTGAATATTGAGAGGATTGACTCTAGGTGGTCTCTAGGACTTTCCCAATTCAAATTTGCCAAGATTTAATTATTTTCAAGTTGCTAAAGATAATAGAATACACAGGGCCATCCAAAATCAGTTGACATTATAAACAAAAGGTCAAATAATTTTGAGCAGTTTCTATTTAGACTAATTTGTCATTTACGAGCTCTTTGAGTAGATCCTTAAGCTTTATTTGGGAAAGGGTATAATTGTTTACCCACATCACTTTTTTTTTTTTTTTTTGGACATCCTTAGGTCGTCTCAGTGACATATACGGAGACTACAAATATACATACTGGGCATGCGGCATAATCCTTATTGTCTCAGGCATCTATCTCTGCATTGGCATGGGCATCCATTATCAACTTGAGGCAAAAGAACAGAAGGCAGAGGCGAAGCAGAATAAGGAAAGTAAAGAGATGGAACCAAAAGAAGTTATTAAAGCTGCAAAATCTCCAGAACTGAAAGGCCCAGAAGCAGGACCCAAAGAGGAGACACTTTCAGGCTGAAGTCAGAGATAAACAGAAGCTTTGGAGCAAAGATACTTGAAAAATTCTACTGAATCATGTTCTACTCTTGGTGCTAACAGTGGATAGTGGACATTTGTGTGGAAGTCATACCAGGTGTTCATTGATAGAACTTTTATTTCCTTCCTTTACAACAGTCATAATAAATATGTCACGTCCTTTAGGGGCAGGGGATTTGCAAAAGGTGACAGAAGGAAAAAGCTTTTATTTGAAGTCATATTTATCAAGGTATACCTTAAATACTTACAAATCCCTTTTATAAGAGTAAAGTTTAATGAATTTTGACACAAGTATTTTGTCAAATAACTACCACACTAATATAGAATATTTCAAACAGCCAAAATAATTCCCTTCTGCTCCTTTGCAGTTAATCCCCTCCCCTTAACTATGGCCCCTGGCAGCCACTGCTCTGATTTCTGTCCCCTATAGTTTTGTCTTTTCCAGAATGGAATAAATGGAATCACATAGTATGTAACTATGGCACAATTGTGTATATATATGGTCTTTATCCTCAGTTCCTGGTATACAGGTCCTAGAAGCCTTGGAATCTCTGGAGTGATAAGAGTCTCTTTTGCATGCTAATTAGGTGACTGGTGGCTGGAGACCCCTTTCTTAACTTCAGGATAGGGACTAGTCTCCAAAAAGGCCAAAGCATGATTGGAGGGTTGGAACTTTCAGCCCCATCCTCTGACCTCTGAGAAGGGGAGAGAGGCTGGAAGTTGGGTTCAATTATTAATGTCCAATGATATAATCAATCATGCCTATGTAATAAAACCCCCTAAACTACAGAGAGCTTCCTGGCTGGTGAATACTTTGAGGTACTGGGAGAGTAGTGTGCCCAGAGAGGGCATGGAAGCTCCCTACCTCCCCTCCCCCCCATATTTTACCCTATGCCTCTCTTCCATCTGGCTGTTCTGAATTGTATCCTTTATAATAAATCAGTGAACGTAAGCAAAGTGTTTCCTGAGTTCTGTGATCCATTCTAGTAAATTATCAAACTTGATGAAGGAGTCATGGGAACTCCCAATTTATAGCTGATTGGTCACAAGTACAGGTGGCAACCTGGGACTTGAGACTGGAATCTGAAGTGAGGGCAGTCTTGTGAGACTAAGCCTTTAAATCTGTGGAATCTGACACTAACTCTGGGTACTTTATGTCAGAATTGAACTGTAGGACACCCAGTCGGTGTCTGGAGAGTTGGCGCAATGGTTGTTGGTATGGAAATAACCCACACATTTGGTGTCAGAAGTGTTGTGAGTAAAAGCAGTTGGGAGTAGCCTTTTGTGTCTGGCTTCTTTCACAAGAGCATAATGTTTTATGGTTCATCCATGTGGTTGTATTTTTCAGTAGTTCATTGCTTTTCATTGCTGAGTAGTATTTCTTTGTAGAGATGTACCATAATTTGTATATCCTTCCCCCAGTTGGACATTTGAGCTTTGTTCTAAGTAAAGAGATCTGTGCAGACATATGCTTTCATTTCTCTTGGGTAAATGCCTAGGATTGGAGTTGCTGGGTCATATGGCAAGTGCATCTTTAACTTTGTAAGAAACTATCAAACTCTTTTCTCAGTAGCTATACCATTTGGTAATCCCACTAGCGATGTATGAAAATTCTAGCTATTCTACATCCTTGTCAGCACTTGGCATTGCCGATCTTTTTAACTTTCCCGTTCTAGTTGGTATGTAGTGTGTGACATTTCCCTGAACATTAAAGGTGTTGAACATTTTTCCATGTGCTGTCCTCCATATATTTTTAGAGAAGGTTTTTTTTTTTTTTTTTTTGGGCTGTGCTGCGTGGCATGTGGGATCTTAGTTCCCTGACCAGGGATTGAACCCGTGTCCCCTGCAGTAGAAGTGTGGAGTCCTAACCACTGGACTGCCAGGGAATTCCTGAGAAGGTTTATTTTTTAATCCCGACATTTAACAGTCTTAAAAATATTTAGGTGCCCTGAGGTTTTGTCCTTCAAACTCTTTAGGTGACTTTTCCTGGCATATCTGACAGTGAAATGAACAATATATTTGCACACCCTTAAATGTGTGGCAGTGTATTTAAATAGATGGTTATGAAGTCTAATAGCATGGAAAGATCCTTCTGTTATAAGCATGATACAATGTTACGTGAAAAAAGCAGAACACAAACTAGATAAGTATATATAATATACTCTCAGGGAAAAAAAAGAGGAAAGAGATAAACACAAAATTCCAACCATACTTGTGTTGGAATGGTGACTTTTTCCCTATATTCATTTTCCTTAACGTGAATGTGATTGTTATTTTTCACTAATAACAGAGGAAAAATGAATAGATTTGAAATAGAAGAGTTCTGACAAGAGGCACTTATCTCCTAAGAAAATAAAGCTAATGATTATTATAAACCATTATCTATTTGTTTATCTTTAAGAGTTGCATTCTGGTGAAAGGGAGGCGAGTGTGACATGGAAGTTGAGAGCACAGAGTATGAATAGCCTCAAGGCATGATTTTGCTTGTCCTGGACAAAGCTGTGGAGGGTAGAGTCCACAGGCCACCTGTGTCAACCATCATTGCTTCCCTCCTGGAGACAGTGCTCTCAGGGACAGCATTCCTGTGGTTCCCCTTCCAGTCATCATTCAGCTGCAAATGCATGTCTAACTCAGGAAGCCAGAGCATTCTGCACTTACCCACATCACAGCGTTATGCTTTTGAACATTATCTTACTGAGAGCAGCATCAGAAAAAAGTACAGTGAGGGACTTCCCTGGTGGTCCAGTGGGTAAGACTCTGTGCTCCCAATGCAGGGGACCCGGGTTCGATCCTTGGTTGGGGAACTAGATCCCGCATGCATGCCACAACTGAGTCCGCACACCACAATGAAGATCCCGCATGCCGCAACTAAGACCCGGCACAGCCTAAATAAATAATTTTTTTTTTGAAAGAAAAGGGTACAGTGATGTCACAAAAAGACAGGGTGATGTGGACCAAAGGAGGAAGTCTACCTTTCCATACATCCACTCAACAGATATTATTGACATTTACCCTAAGTGTCAGTTCTAAGCAGGGTTCTAGGCATTGAAGATTCATTCTGTGTTCCACAGATCTCACTTTCTGGTAGGGGAAGGCAGACAGTTAACAGTAAGTTGTAAGTAAACAGCAGTTTTCAGAATAGAGCAATGGTTAAAAGATCAGCCCTCATGAAAGAATGCTCAACATCATTAATCATTAGAGAAATGCAAATCAAAACTACAATGAGATATCATCTCACACCAGTCAGAATGGCCATCATAAAAAATCTAGAAACAGGGCTTCCCTGGTGGTGCAGTGGTTGAGAGTCCGCCTGCTGATGCAGGGGACACAGGTTCTTGCCCCGGTCCGGGAAGATCCCACATGCCGCAGAGTGGCTGGGCCCGTGAGCCATGGCCGCTGAGCCTGCGCGTCCGGAGCCTGTGCTCCACAACGGGAGAGGCCACAACAGTGAGAGGCCCGCCTACAGCAAAATAATAATAATAATAATCTAGAAACAATAAATGCTGGAGAGGGTGTGGAGAAAAGGGAACACTCTTGCACTGCTGGTGGGAATGTGAATTGGTACAGCCACTATGGAGAACAGTATGGAGGTTCCTTAAAAAACTACAAATAGAACTACCATATGACCCAGCAATCCCACTACTGGGCATATACCCTGAGAAAACCATAATTCAAAAAGAGTCATGTACCAAAATGTTCATTGCAGCTCTATCTACAATAGCCCGGAGATGGAAGCAACCTAAGTGTCCATCATCGGATGAATGGATAAAGAAGATGTGGCATATGTATACAATGGAATATTACTCAGCCATAAAAAGAAACGAAATTGAGCTATTTGTAATGAGGTGGATAGACCTAGAGTCTGTCATACAGAGTGAAGTAAGTCAGAAAGAGAAAGACAAATACCGTATGCTAACACATATATATGGAATTTAAGAAAAAAAAATGTCATGAAGAACCTAGGGGTAAGACAGGAATAAAGACACAGACCTACTAGAGAATGGACTTGAGGATATGGGAAGGGGGAAGGGGAAGCCGTGACAAAGTGAGAGAGAGGCATGGACATATATACACTACCAAATGTAAGGTAGATAGTTAGTGGGAAGCAGCCGCATAGCACAGGGAGATCAGCTCGGTGCTTTGTGACCGCCTGGAGGGGTGGGATAGGGAGGGTGGAAGGGAGGGAGATGCAAGAGGGAAGAGATATGGGAACATATGTATATGTATAACTGATTCACTTTGTTATAAAGCAGAAACTAACCATTGTAAAGCAACTATACTCTAATAAAGAAGTAAAAAAAAAAAGATACAAGGAAATTAAAATTTTAAATAAAAATTACTCACCACCCCCCCCAAAAATAAAAATAGAACTCAGGCCCACCGGACCTACTGAATCACAATCTGCACTTTTACAATCTCCCCAGTGTACTTGTGTACCCATGAATAGTTGAAAGGTACATTTCTACCTCGACATGTCTTTTCTGTCTGAGAAATACACATATTTTACCCAATTTGGCATAAATAAAACACTCAAAACTGCAAAAAAAAAATCAGCCTTAATTTATTCATTCATCTAAGCAGTGTTTTTTTTGAGTATCATCTATGTGCCTGACTATTTGCTGGATAGAGGGAATAACAGTGAACAAAATCCAGTTCCTGGAACCCACAGCTTCTAGTCTAGTGGGGAAGACTGCACAGTAAGTGCTGTGATGAGACAGCACATGAAAGGGTACCTAACTCTACCTTGGAAGGGCCTAGAAAGCCTAAAGGTATATCAACTCTGAGTCTCATAACAGAAACATAATATAATTGTTGTGAGGATTAAAGTGCCCAGCATACGGTTTTAGTCATTTTAATAATGAAATTGGAATCTACTCACACCGAGCAGTGCAGTGAGGGAAGCGTCAGTATGTTTCATCATTAACCAGAACAACAATGAAAAATAACTGCTGATAACACTTACATAGTTCATGGTTTACGTAGCCCTTCTACCTGCAGTTTATCATCCAATCCACACAAAACCCCAGGGAGGTAGCTATAGTTAAAAACAATGCATGTGATATCCTGGATTGGGTCCTGGAACCACAAAAAGACACTAATGGAAAAACTGGTCTGTAGTTAATAGGATTGTCCAGTGTTAACTTCTTAGTTATGACCAATGTTCCGTGATTATGCAAGAAATTAACATCAGAGGAAGCAAAATATGTATAACTAAATCACTTTGCTGTGTACCTGAAACTAATACAACATTGTGAATCAACTATACTCCAATATAAAATAAAACATTTTTTTAAAAAATAAATTAAAAAAACATCAGAGGAAGCTAGGTGAAGAGCATATAGAAACTCTCTGTACCAACTTTTCTGTAAATTTAAAATTTCAATGAAAAGTGAAAAAACCAAAAAATTCACAACACAACCCCTCCATCTTAGCAGGTCATCTACTGTCAGAAGAGCATGGCAGCTGAGCGGCTAGAGCTGAAGGTGGGGCTGGATGGAAACTCTGGAAACAAACACTAGAATGGAAGAGGCGAGTCCTCCGTAATCCTGGAGGGTAAATAATGGCCAAAGCAATCACTCAGGTCCTGCACCAAAAAGAGCAAGATGATTCCTGGTCCCCAATGAATTCGCAATCTGATTTACAGTCCTTTTCTTTGGCACTGGAGTTCATAATGTGATTTCTTCACTTGTGGATTTCCTTTCCTACCATGCTTTACCATTTCAAGAATTAAAAGAGGGCTTTCCTGGTGGCGCAGTGGTTGAGAGTCCACCTGCCGATGCAGCGGACACGGGTTCGTGCCCCGGTCCGGGAAGATCCCACATGCCGCGGAGCGGCTGGGCCGGTGAGCCGTGGCCGCTGAGCCTGCGCGTCCGGAGCCTGTGCTCCGCAGCGGGAGGGGCTACAGCGGTGAGAGGCCCGTGTACCGCCAAAAAAAAAAAAAAAAAAAAAAGAATTAAAAGAGCTTGCATTGCTGAGCTCTTGCCCGCTGGGTTGCAGGTGGCCAGCAGCCATGAAGAAGCCGGAAGGGGAAGTGGGCTGAGACTAAGTCCCTCGGTAGGCTGACAATCTATAAATGTGTAATCAAGAGACGTTCACCCTGGGGTGTTTTTCTCTTCTTGCTGTGCTTCATTCTCTGTACCCTCCCACCCCACTTAAAAAAAAAAAAAAAAAAAAAGGAAGAAAAGCACCTGACTGCTTTCCTGACTATAATTCTGAATACTTTTCAAATCTGAGGCTGTAGAGACAGTTTTAAAAATTTTATAAGTATTTCTTTATTCATCTTATATGTAATATCTGAAGGCCAACCACATGCCCAACACTGTATAGAGCCTTGGGAATATACAATAGTGACTAACATGGGGATGTTCCCTCGGAGAGCTTATAGTCTAGAGGGTGAGAAAGACATAAACAGAGTACATAATCTGTAATTAGATTTAAGGAAAGAGCAGGGTTAGACACTATGCTGCTTCTTGCCACCTGATGACTATATTTGATGTCACTTTGCGAAACACCTGGATAAAGTCAGTAAATTCCACTACTTTTCAGTCTATCAAAACAGTTTTTACCTGAAGTAGTTTTTAAAAATCCTGATCGCCCATTAACAAAAAGACACTCTATGGACTGGGAGAAAATATTTGCAAACAATGCAACCAACAAGGGCTTAATTTTCAAAACATACAAACAGCTCATACAACTCAATAACAAAAAAACAAACAACCCAATCAAAAAATGGGCAGAAGGACTTCCCTGGTGGCGCAGTGGTTAAGAATCCGCCTGCCAATTCAGGGGACACAGATTCAAGCCCTGGTCCGGGAAGATCCCACCTGCTGCAGAACAACTAAGCCCGTGCACCACAACTACTGAGCCTGCTCTCTAGAGCCTGTGAGCCACAACTATTGAGCCACATGCCACAACTACTGAAGGCCATGCTCCTAGAGCCCGAGCTTCGCAACAAGAGAAGCAACTGCAATGAGAAACCCAAGCACCACAACATAGAGTAGCCCCTGCTCGTTGCAACCAGAGAAAGCCTGCACGCAGCAACGAAAACCCAAGGCAGCCAAAAATAAATAATAAATTAATTAATTTTTAAAAAATGGGCAGAAGACCTGAATAGACATTTCTTTTTCTTTTTCGGCTGCCTTGGGTCTTCGTTGCTGCGTGCGGGCTTTCTTTAGTTGCGGTGAGCAGGGGCTACTCTTCGTTGCGGTGCGCTGGCTTCTCATAGCAGTGGCTTTTCTTGTTGCGGAGCATGGGCTCTAGGCACAGAGGCTTCAGTAATTGTGGCTCGCAGGCTCTAGAGCGCAGGCTGAGTAGTTGTGGTGCACGGGCTTAGTCGCTCCGCGGCATGTGCGATCTTCCCGGACCAGGGCGCGAACCCACGTCTCCTGCATTGGCAGGTAGATTCTTAACCACTGTGCCACCAGGGAAGCCCCTGAACACACCTTTCTCCAAAGAAAATATACAGATGGCCAATAGGCACATGAAAAAATGCTCAACATTTCTAATCATCAGGGAAATGCAAATAAAAACTACTATGAGGTATCACCTCACAGCTCTTGGAATGGCCGTCATCAAAAAGTCTACAAATAATGTGTTGGAGAAGGTATGGAGAAAAGGGAACACTCCTACACTGTTGGTGGGAGTGTAAATTGGTGCAGCCAGTATGGAAAACAGTATGGAGGTTCTTTAAAAAACTAAAAATAGAGCTGCCACATGATCCAGCAATCCCACTCCTGGGTATATATCTGGAAAAGATGAAAACTCTAATTCGAAAAGATACATGCACCCCAATGTTCTTAGCAGCACTATTTACAGTAGCCAAGACATGGAAGCAACCTAGGTGTCCATCAACAGATGAATGGATAAAGAAAATGTGGCATATATATATATATATAATAAAAAGGAATATTACTCAGCTGTAAAAAAAGAATGAAATAATGCCATTTTCAGCAATGTGGATGGAACTAGAGATTATCATACTAAGTGAAGTCACAGAGAGAAAAACAAATAATACATGATATCACTTATATGCGGAATCTAAAATAACGATACAAATGAACTTATTTGCAAAACAGAAATAGACTCACAGACATAGAAAACATATTTATGGTTACCAAAGGGGAAGGGGGGAGGGATAAATTACGAGTATAAGATTAACAGACAGAGACTACCATATATAAAGTGGATAAAAACCAAGGATTTACTGTATAGCAGAGGGAACTATATTCAATATCTTATAACATATAATGGAAAAGAATCAAAAAAAGAATATACCCAAATCATTTTACTGTATACTTGATACTCACACAATATTGTAAATCAACTGTACTTCAATTAAAAAAAAGAAAAAGAGGGCTTCCCTGGTGGCGCAGTGGTTGAGAGTCTGCCTGCCGATGCAGGGGACACGGGTTTGTGCCCCGGTCCAGGAAGATCCCACGTGCCACTGAGCCTGTGCTCCGTGACGGGAGAGGCCACAACAGTGAGAGGTCAGCGTACCGCAAAAAAAAAAAAAAAGAAAAAGAAAGAAACAGAAAGAGATAAGAATTCCGATCACTTGGACACACCCAAGACCAGATAAGTCAGATGAGGGTGGAACCAAGCGTCCATGATTTTTTTTTAATTGATGTACTGTTAATTTACAATATATTAGTTTCAGGTGTACAACATAGTGATTCAGAATTTTAAAAGGTTATACTACATTTATAGTTATTTAAAAATATTGGCTATATTCCCCGTGCTGTACAATAAATCCTTGTAGCTCATCTATTTTTTACATAGTGGTTTGTACCTATTAATCCCCTGAGGCTGTAGAGTCATTTAGTGACAACCACTGCCTCAGTCCTAGAACCAGCTAAATTCTAAGCATTATCCACTTTCTCAGATGCTGAGGATAAGCGCAAGCCAAGGAAGACTTGCACCTGCTGGGCTAGTTTTCTGAGCTGGAAGCTCTGGGGTGCTCTTAGCCTCCTCCCACATGGAAGGAATCCCTCCCGCTTACTTCTCATCACTTACCAACACCCCAAAGTTGTTGTGCTTCAGCGTCTCCCCTGTCCACCCCCTCCTCACCTGTTTTCCCTGCTACAGCCTTGGGTCAGGCCCTCACACACTCATCAGAATTCCTGAAATAGCCTCCAAAGGACCCCCACAGGCTGGGGTCTCACTCCTCACTTCCAATCCACCCTCAACACTGCTACTGTCAAAGTATAAGCATGACGAGGTTAAAACATGCCCATCATACACGTATATAAGGAGCATGTGGCAAAGATTGGTTTAACTCCTTAACGAAGGAACTAGCAGAATAGTAAATCCAGTTCAAAGGAAAATTCAAGAAACAATATAGTCGATGAAAAAAGGAATGCCGGAATGATTGCAAACTTAGAGATACAATAAAACTAACTAACCTTTGCTCTTTCACACATTTACATTCCTCAGCCACTGCCTTCATTCCCAGGTCTCTTTATCTGAGGCCTCTGAGGTCCTCTTCAGACACTTCTGCCCAGGCCTTCTTGCGGGCAGGGGAGTGGGGTGGGGGAAACAAGTGCTCAGTGCCCAGGTCTTTCCCCAGCTCACCCTTCCCCAACCCCAGAGTCCATCAAACTGCTGGAGCCTTTTGTTGGGCGCTCCCTCAATAGTGAGATGACCCCACATCTGTGCTGGTCCACCTGGGCCTCAGGAAAATGGAACAGGGAGAGCCACTGCTTCCTCAGTTTTAGCTTCTTGTTTACACCATCACAGCAAGTGGTTACAGGCTTACCTCTTCCATTTAGGGCTGATTGCTTTAAATGGCTACTCAGACACCTGACAGCTCTGTTTCTCCTGTCTCAGCTGAGCTCCTACGAGGGTTATGTATTTTTACTGGACAAGGGAACATTTGCATCTCTGCAAGGCAAAAACTATGAGTGAACACAGAGCATCCCAGAGCCTGGGCCCTAAACAATAGTAAATAGATAGCAAAGGTTTCTTCTCCCGATACTACTCAGCCATAAAAAAGAGTGAAATAATGCTATTTGCAGCAACATGGCTGGACCTAGACATTGTCATACTAAGTGAAGTAAGTCAAAAAGAGAAAGACAAATACCATATGATATCACTTATATGTGGAATCTAAAATATGACACAAATGAACTTATCTACAAAACAGAAACAGACTCACAGACATAGAGAACAGACTTGTGGTTGCCAAAGGGAAAGGGGCGTGGGGAAGGGATGGATTAGGAGTTTGGGATTAGGAGATGCAAACTACTATATACAGAATGGACAAACAACAAGGTCCTACTGTACAGCACAGGGAACTATATTCATTATCCTGTAATAAACCATAATGGAAAAGAGTATGAGAAAGATGTATGTATAACTGAATCACTTTGCTGTACAGCAGAAATTAACACAGTGTTGTAAATCAACTATACTTCCTTAAAACAAAGTTTTTTAAAAAAAGGTTTATTCTCCTGGATTCTAGAACCTAGAGAATTAAATAATCTGTAGGTAGGTGCATTAGGCAAGGATCCATCCAAGGAGGACTTTGAAAGGACACATAGTCATCCTTTGCCCTATTTCTAAGTTTTAGATGATTTTGTGTAACACTGCCAAAATGAGGTACTGTTGCAACCTTGACACTTAACTGCTGGTTCAGCCTGTTGGCACTGCCCGGACAGTAGCCAAGCTCACAGCTGCTCCAGCTCCCTCCAAGTCCTGGGCCACCTACCTGTGCAGCTCCAGGCCAAATGGCACCAGCAGCTTCCACTGCAGGTCACCTGGCTTGTCAAGGCTGGAGGCAGTGAGGGAGAGACAAGGGTTCTAGTTCGTTCTTATGGGGCTTGCCGACCTTGTTCTCCCCAGCCTCGCCTCCAGTTTTTCTTCCCAAATCCTGTCCCTGCAGGTATACAGCAATTCCAGGCCCAGGCCAGTTGCAGGGACCACAGGCTTCCACGGAATCCTTCACCGGTTCCCACAATTACGTAGGGTGTAATTATCATAAATTGCTCATTTCATATCATTCTTAGTGATTCTGTTCTCTGCACAATCCTGACTGATACACTCCCCAAATTTTCTCAGTGGCCCTTTTTGGGTTCTGATGTCTCTTCATGGCTAGAGTGCAATAGTTATTAAGAGAATAAACCTTGATGTTAAATTCCAGCTCAGACCCTCCCCAGGCACAGCATTTAACTTCTCTAAGCCTCAGTTTCTACATCTGTAAAATGGGAATAACAGCAGAACTCCATTAGAAGGTTGCTATGAGGATTAAACAAGGCAATGGCAGTAAAATCCTTCCTGACCTAGTGTAAACACTCAATATTCACTATGATCATTACCTCTATCATAAATAACACTTATCACTGTGACTTGCTTTTCTGAACCACCATCGTCACACACATCAGAGTGTGAACTTCTTGAGACAGTGAGCAAAGAGACATCCCTTTTGATTGGAGGGCTGAGGAAGCTTCCATGTCAGCTGGGCCCTGAATAGTTGGATGGGTGTGGGTAGATAGGGGAAGGATGGCATCTCTCTTAGAAAGGAAAAACCAGAGATAGGTGTGGAGAGACCAGCAGTAGAACCAACGAGGCTTTGAAATTGTACAAATTATCTTAATTGAGCAACCATGTGTTAACAGACTCTGCATCAGGCCCTGGGCTGGGCTAGGAAGATAGAACGTTGAATAAGAAGCTTTCTGTCTGGACTTCCCTGGTGGCACAGTGGTTAAGAATTTGCCTGCCAATGCAGGGGACATGGGTTCAGACCCCTGGTCCTGGAAGATCCCACATGCCGCGGAGCAACTAAGCCTGTGTGCCACAACTACTGAGCCTGAGCTCTATAGCCCATGAGCTACAGCTACTGAGCCCGCACCTGCGTGCCACAACTACTGAAGCCCGCACGCCTAGAGCCCGTGCTCTGCAACAAGAGAAGCCACCGCAATGAGAAGTCCGCGCGCCGCAACAAAGAGTAGCCCCCGCTCGCCCCAACTGGAAAAACCCCCCGTGCAGCAATGAAGACCCAATACGGCCTAAATAAATAAATAATTTTTTTAAAAAAAGGAAGAAGACTCCTGCCTACTTAAAAAAAAAAAAAGAAAAGAAGCTTTCTGTCTGTTGGGGGCAATAAAAGGATATCAGTACTTATAACACAATGTGATGAGAACCCCAAAAATCCAGCAGCTGAACTCCAAGGACTTAAAAGTGAATCAAGGGCAGAGTGTTTCCCAAGCCCAGGTCTGATGAGGGCAGAAGGCAGAGGACATCCCTGTGGGCCTATGGGCTGCCTTGGAGAAATGAATGAAGAGACATCTGTGTTCTACGCCCACTCCACCCCCCAACCTTCTCCCTCCCTCTCTCCCTTTTGGGTGAACGTGGGTTAGTACTGAGTAGGAAGTGAATGTCCCTGTTCCTTGAGCCCAGTTCTCTAGGCCTGATTATAGAAGAGGCAACCAGAGGCTGGGGTAGTACATCTAAAATTATTGAGAAGAAAATGTATTATCTGCTTAAAGAAATGTGTCAAAAGAGAGCACAAGAAAGCACAGTAAAATGTGTTCCACCTGGAATGTAAGCTCCATGAGGCAGGGACTTTGAGTATCTGAAGATTCCATCTCTGGTATGCAGTCAAAGATGTGGTATGTGGTAGCATTCAAGTATGTGCTGAAAGTATGAAATAATGAATAAATGAATGAGTGAATGAAGACTCAAGAGATGGATCCCCCGGGTGGGGACTGGCACACAAGCTGCCCTGCTCAGAGCTCTCAGATGTAGCCAAAGACCTATGTTCTTTTAAACACTTGAAGCATCAACCAACTCCTTTGGGTTTACTTTTCTCCCCACCCGTAGCACGTGCCTCACCTTCCCCACCCAGAGTTCTATCAGCCAAAGGGAGCAAAAATGCCCAGCACGCAGGAAGGACATTCCAGTCCAGATGACAGATACCCTCCTGCAAGAACTCCCCACTAGGCAACCTGGCGTGTGGCCGCAGGCGAGTGAATGATCATGTGTCTGTCAGGCTCTCAGGCTCCATTCAACCCTGGGGGACTGACAAGAACAAACCACTACAAGTTCACCAAGGTGGTGCCGCCCAAGACGGCCTCCGGGCCTGGTGACGCCTCCACCTCACCATCCCCCTAATTTGATTTTGCACTGGTCACTTAAGTGTTTCTCCAGACACTGCTGATGGGCTCCAACCCTGGGAACTGACTGACGCGGTGCCCAGACGGCATGGCTCTCAGCAGCCTCTCTGCCCCACACATTCCACAGCCCCAGCCTCGGGGTCAGTTCCCAGGAACCTGAGCCGCTTGTGCTTCTCAGGAAGGAACAGACACCTTGGGGATCTGCTCAGGACCTGCCATGGGCGTCAGCACAGCCCACCGCCTAAAAGCTCACCGGGCCTCCTCCCGCAGCCAGCAACACCAACACATATTCACCAGGCAAGATGGTGCAGTGGGCTCGGGGCTCAGAAAGACCTGGGTTTGGAGCCTGGCCCTACCACCCCACTGGCTGTGTGGCTCTGGGAAGATCACTTTGCTTCTCTGTGCCTCGGTTTCCCCATCTGTAAAATAAGGATAACAACAGTCGTATCAGCCAGAGTTTAGCACAGGAAACAGGAACCACTCAAGGTATTTTGAGCAGAGAGTGACTTGATACGGGGGGGGGTTAGGTGCTAATGGGATGGTTGGATGGCTGGACGGGGGAGGGGAGGAGGTAAGGCTGAGTCTCCGGAGGATCTGCTCCCTCGCTGTGGGCAGGAGAGGAAAGTGAGCATCTGAAGGTTGCCCTGGCACTCCTGAATTCAGGATACAAGTGTATCCTGGGGATCCAAGGAGCAGGCAGGGCCTCCACTGCAGCTGCCAGGGGTAGGGACCACACACTGGACATCACTGCAGTAGAAGATGCCCATCTGTATGACCCCGTTTGCCAGAGGGAGCAGCCAAAGCAGTAGGAAGGCGGCCTCTGGTTCCCTTCCACCTTCCAAATCCCATGTGAGGGTCTCAGCGTTGCATCACAGGATGCTTCCCCCCCACCCCAACCTCCCCAAAAGGCCTCTCTCCCACCCCCACTTCCCTCCTTTCCTGCCGCCCCCAGGCTGGATGTGGCGGTGTGGGGCGCCCTCGTGTGGTCTAGAGCGGCCCTGCAGCCCCGCCGCCAGGATCCCAGGCTCCCCTCCTCCTCCTCCTCCTGCACCCGTGCTGCCCTCCTGCCGGAGCCCCAGGCCCCGCTGTCCCACGGATGTCATGGCTGTGCCACCGCCCACGCCCACTACTCCAACTGGCCCGCCTCCAAGCTACATTCCCTCCTTCTTTTACCTCTGAATGCTTTCTCACTTATATTTTAAAATTCAATGTTCTATACATATCAAAGAGTATGTATTAGTTAACTAACCCTATGTAACCAATTACCCTAAAACGTAGCAGCTTAAAATAGCAAACATTTATTACCTCACACAGTTTCCGATGGTCAGAAATCCAGGAGCAGCTTAGCTGGGTGGCGCTGGCTCAGGGTCTCTCATGCAGGTGCTGTCAAGACACTGGCTGAGACTGTGGTCATCTGAAAGCTGGGGTGGCTCCACTTCCAAGTTCACTCACACTGTCTTCCTCGAAAGCCCTTAGTTGCTTGCCTTTGGGCCTCCCCATAAAGCTGCTGGCGACATGTCAGCTGGCTTCCCCCAGAGCAAATGTTCCCAGGGAAGGAGAGCAAGAGAAACCAAAATATTAAAACCCAACCTCAGGAGTGACCTACCAGGAGTTCCCTGGCAGTCCAGTGGTTAGGACTTGCCTCTTTCACTGCTGGGGCCTGGAGCTAAGATCCTGAAAGACATGTGGCACTAGAACAAAGTGGGAGGGAATATGAATTCCAGGAAGTGGGGATCGCTGGGGTCCTTCTTACAGGCTAGCTATCACAAAACATTTTTTTTTCTCTTTTTTTTGGCCATGAAATTTTCGGGATCTGAGTTCCCCGACCAGGGATTGAACCCAGGGCCATGGCAGTGAAAGCACCGAGTCCTAACCAGTGGACCGCCAGGGAAATCCCCTTCCCAAAAAAATTTTTTAATGTTAAAAACAAAATTTTAAAAAACAACAAAATATGATCAACACCCATGAACCCACCACTCACACAAGAACCAGAACATCACATCTCCTGTCATCTACCCTCTGCCTCCCTGTGTGAGAGGCTTACCCCATTTTGAATTTTGTGTCTATCATTCCTTTGCTTTTCAAAAAGTTTTGCCACATAGGCACAGATGTCTAAATAATATGTTTGTTTCATTTGCTTTTTTGATCTTTATAGAAATGATTGGCTGTAAGTAGTAAGTGGTGCTCCCTCCTCCAAGATTCAAGCTTCTGGGCTTCCCTGGTGGCGCAGTGGTTGAGAGTCTGCCTGCCAATGCAGGGGACACGGGTTCGTGCCCCGGTTCGAGAAGATCCCACATGCCGCGGAGCGGCTGGGCGCGTGAGCCATGGCCGCTGAGCCTGCGCGTCCGGAGCCTGTGCTCCGCAACGGGAGAGGCCACAACAGTGAGAGGCCCGCGTACCGCAAAAAAAAAAAAAAGATTCAAGCTTCTATAAAGCTCTTCTTTTCCCTTTTGTTCCCCTCCTCTGGAGGTGTAGCTGCTTCCTGGCATTCTTATTTCTGGGTTACCTCAGCATTCTTTATTTATCCATTCTCCTGTGGATGGACATTTGGGTTGTTTCCACTCCTATTCGAAAAATGATGCTGTCTCTTGGGTCCATGTCTTCTGGTACATATGTACAAGTTTCTCCACATTTATACCTAAGCATAGGATGCTGGGTCCTAGGATACGCAAACAAGACAACGTCAAATTATTTTCCAAGATGGTTGCACGAATTTACACTCTCACTTGCAAGTTACACAAAATCCTATTGATCCACATGTTCTCCCTCAGGTATGTGCTGTGGGGAGGTGGACCCAGGGCCTTGGGAGAGAAGAGAGGCTCCCAGGCACTGAGACTGGCAGTGGGAGAACCCACTTGCCCATAGACCCCAGCCCAACTCAGCCAGAGGAGCTTTCAGGCCCTGTGATATTGTGATTTATGATAAGAAATATATATTTGGTCTTCATACCCATCCCGTTTCTGGCACAGACCTCCTAAAACCCTTGGAATTTCCTAATTAAGGAGGGCAGACAAAGGTGTCTTTTGTTATGTTAATGAGATGACTTTTGGACAGGACCTAAGGTTGGCTGCTGGTTTCCAGAGGAGCCTGCCATGTGAATAAGGGTTGGAACTTTCAGTCCCACACACCGACCTCCAGGGAGGGAAGAAGGATTGGAGGTTGAATCAATTACCAACAGCCAACGATTTGATCAGTCATGAATGTGCAATGAAGCTCTATAAAAACCCAAAAGGAGGGACTTCCCTGGCAGTCCAGTGGTTAAAAATATTGGCTTCCAATGCAGGGGATGTGGGTTCGACCCCTGGTCAGGGAACTAGGATCCCCATATGCTGTGCAGTGCAGCCAAAAACAAAAACCAAAACAAATAACAAAACAAAGGAGAGGGTTTAGGGAGCTCCTGGGTTGGTGAACACATAGAGAGCTGAGGAGAGTGGCACTTGGAGAGGGCGTGGAAGCTTCGTGCCCTTCTGCCATACCTTCCTTGCCCTACGCATCTCTTCTATCTGGCTGTTCCTGAGTCATATCCTTTCATAATAAACTGGTAATCTAGTGAGTAAAATGTTTCTCTGAGTTCTGTGAGCCTACCTAGCAAATTAATCCAACACAAGGAGGATGTCTTTGGAACCTCCAATCTATAGCTTGTTGTCAGAAGTCCAGTTAACAACTTGGACTAGCAACTGGTGTCTGAAGGGCAGGAGAGTGGGGTGACGTGGGGGGAAGTCTTGTAGGAGCCCTTAAGCTGTGGAATCTGATGCTGTCTCTGGGTAGATAGCATCAGAATCGAGTTCAATTGTATGTAGGACACCCACGTGGCTTCGGAGAATTGCTTGTTGGTTGGGAGACACCCCCCCCATGCACCTCATGCACTCACAGTCCCCCACATGTTGCAACTGGGTCCAGGAACCAATTTAGGCCCCCGGGAAGCATTCGGCTGGCCCCTCTTGAGGGAAAGCTCACTTAGATAGGGACACCTTTGCACTCAGCTGCTCTGCTGCTCCAGGGAAAACCATTTATACCCTCCTGGTTGTAAGGACTTCATGAGAATCCTAAAAAAGAATCCGTTGCACAGCAGAGGCTCACTAAAGCATCTTTCCTTCTTCCCCCTTCTCCCTCCCCTGCTGCAGCTACTTCTTTTGGAAAGTAGAAGTAAGTGAAAGAAACAAACTCCCAAGCAAATCACAGTGCTCTGACCTCCACGGTCACTAACACAGCATTGATTAATTGCTTACCCACAGCAAGGAAAAGTTAATTACCTACCAAGGAAATTTTAAAAAGAAAAAAGGAAACATGAGTTTAAATCTTAATTAGGGCCCCTGCATGGTGAGAATGGAAATGAGCTGACTTCCCTTGGATCTAATTGCTGGCAATTAAAGTGAAGGCCTCTGATCCCTGGGCAGCCTCTTGCTCCCACTGTCTCCCCCACAGACCTCCAGCCACACCTCCTCTAAGAAGAGGCAGAGAGGAGGAGCGTGGAGGGAAAGATCACTGCCTCCAGGACTCTGGCCATCGCCCTCAGGGAGATGCTCCCCAGCAGGGATTAGAAACACTGGGCAAAGTCCATTGCCCCAAATCCACCATTCGTGCTGGTTCACTGCTGCCTAAAATGTCACCACAGGAATAGTGGTAGACGCTGTGACGCCCTGTGGCCCAGATTCCTCTCCAGGCATGCAGGACACTCCCCAGCTGCTGGGATGGCTGCCAGCAGACAGCCTCAGTTGCTGCCCTTCTGGAGTGCCCAAGGTCACACCTTGGCAGGTGTGACCAGCCAGCCTACGCCCAGTGACAATTAACATGATGTCCTAAGGCCCAGCATTCTCACCTCGATTTGGGTCACCTCTGAAAGTTTTGTCAGCTCCTGTGCTCCTGGGAGGGTTGGCCGGGCAGTTGTTCAGACTGCAGTGCAGCTCACCTCCCTCTGGTCAACCCTGCTGCCAAACCCTCTTCCACAGGTGACAATCCCAAGAGAACTCCCTAAGGAATGTCCTGCACACTTATCTCCATCTCAGAGTTTGCTTCTCGGGCATCCCAACTTGTGACAGAGATTTAAATTAAGCAAATTTAAATCTGAATGTAATTTTACAAATTAAGAATGTAAAATTTTACATTCTATAGAATCATAAACTAAAGGAACCTCAGAAGGCATCTAGCCCAGCCTCCCTCCCAGCACGGTGGTACGGTTAGCATCTCACCCGGCTGATGGGGCCTTGGTGGAACACTGACCGTGACAGGGACTTGTCATCTCAGAGAGTGGCCCTTTCGGTGCCCGGACTGCCTGGACTGTTAGAAGGCTCTTCTCATACTGGTCAGCTCCTTCCAGGCAGAGCCACAGAGCAAGGGTCTATGTGGTGCCAGGATCGTGCCAGGCTGTGGGGAAGACAGGATGGTACAGACCCTGCCCCAGCACCTCAGCAGTCCTGACGACGTGCACTTGTCCCACAGCTGAAGTGCTGCACTGCCCTCCGGACAGCGGAGCACAGGCACACAGTAAGACAGCCACCCGATGGCCTGGACACTCTGCTTCTGTAAGCAGCCTGGTTCCCAGCTGGCTCAACTCAGACATTTCCAGGTTCTTTCTTTCTTTCTTCCTTCCTTCCTTCCTTCCTTCCTTCCTTCCTTCCTTCCTTCCTTCCTTTCCTTCCTTCCTTCCTTCCTTCCTTCCTTCCTTCCTTCCTTCCTTCTTCCTTCCTTTCTTTCTTTTCTTTCTTTCTTTCTTTCTGGCTGCGTTTGGTCTTTGTTACTGCGCGCGGGCTTTTTCTCTAGTTGCGGTGAGCGGGAGCTACTCTTCGTTGCGGAGCGCGGGCTTCTCATTGCGGTGGCTTCTCCTGTTGCAGAGCACGGGCTCTAGGTGCGCGGACTTCCACCAGAGAAGTCCCTTTCCAGGTGCTTTTGATAAGCCTAGTTCCCACCTGGGGCTCCTCCAAGGGTATCCTCAGTCTGACCTGGGTCCCCCTTTCAGCAGCTGAGGTTGTGTCATCCCCTATACGGCAGGAAAGGCCACTGGTCTGCTAAAGAATTGGCCGGTGCCCAGGGATTCCCTGGATGACGTCGCTTGCCTGAGCCAACTCTAGGACCCTGTTGCTGCTCTGGCCCCAGGTGCAGCTAGATGGTGCTGTCCCTTCAGGGTGGCACCTGCCCTGGCCTGACCAGCAAGCTCACCCTTCACACACCCACATGACTGCATGGATGCGGAGGGGTCCACACCGTTCCTGGACCCCAGCCCTAGGCCTTTATGGAGGCCATGGTCACAGCCCATTGGAGACACTGCCCACTCCTTCCTCCAGGGCTCAGAGCAATAATTGTTCATTCAACAAGTATTGGTTGAGGGGCCAGGGTGGGTGGGAGACACCCAGAAAAGGTTTTGGGGAGGGAGGAGGGGTGTGGAGTGGGCAGACCAAAGCCTTCTGCAGGCTTGGCCCCGGCAAGATGGGGTGGAGAGGAGGGCTGGACTCTTGGCTAGTCTAGGCAGGACTCACAAACAAACGCATGCCAATGAGATGCCCAGAAGAAGGCAGGATTCCGTTCAGCTCAGCTGGACTCTCCTGAGCCCACACAGCACAGCCCTTCATCCTCTGGGTCCCGGCACCGGACGGCTTTCCCTTCCTGACCCCACCCCACACTGGTTCTCCCACCCTCTCCCTAGGCTCTTCCTCTGGGGCCTCTAGACAACCAGCACCTTCCAGAGAGTCCACACAAAAGTTTCTCCAGGACTGATGCGGACACCCAAGAATTAACCCTCTGGGTCTTAATTCCCTGGGCAGGAGATAGGGGTGGGAGTCGGGGCAAGACAGAGCTGCAGTTAACAACTGTCTACACATCTGTCTGCACCAGCCTGAGAGCAGAAGGGACAGAATGGCCTCCTGGGGAGCCTTCTAGCCCCAGGACTGCCATGGGCTGGCTGGGAGAAGGGTACTAGATATTCAGCGAGTGTTCGGCAGGCAGGGAGACATGGAAGAGCTCAGGACAAGGGACGAGTTCAGGGCTGGGCTGAGAGCCGGGCCTGTTCCCGAATTAGGACTCAGGTGGAGTCCATCACCTTGACCCGCAGCCGAGGGGAATGTGGAGATGCGCCTTCTCCGTGGCGTTCTGCTCTCTGAAGAGTGGGGAGGGTGTCAGGGACGATAAGGAAACGCTGTCTCCTAAGCCAGGGCCCAGGCCTATTTAAAGGTTTAATGTTGTCAGAGGTCCGGGGCTGGGTTGGGCAGGAGAGCTCGATAAATCAGAGAGCAAGTGGAGAAGTGACTTGCTGATGCCGATGGAGGTCTGCACCTGGCTGGACTCCAAGCACCACCCTTGGCCTCCTGGGTGGTGACTTTGGGGCAGGCAGAGGAGGGAGTGAGCACAAAGCCAGCCTTTCATGCAGTTTTGTTAGGGGAACCACTGACTGAACCTGCCCACCCGGGCCAGGCACCACAGTAACCGTCTGCATGAGTTTTCTTGTGACAGGAGGTCCTGGTAAGGAACGCGGAACTAACAAGCCACCACCAACCGGAAGAATTCAGGAAAGGTCAAAAGGAGAGGGAAGACTCCAGCCCGTATGTCCTACCAACCTCCCAGAATCCTTCTCTCTGGAATCCATCTTTGCTGAGCAACGTGCCTGCCACCAGGAAGGACCCTGAGTCAGAATGATTGGCCAGAGACAACCCAGAAACTAACCCCATCACCATAAAACCCGAGACGGCGAGCCACGTGGCAGAACAGTCCTCCTGGGTTCCCTTTCCCTCCTGCCCTCCGCCCGGGCGCCCCTTCCCAATAAGGTCTCCTGCTTTGTCAGCACGCATGTCTCCTCGGACAACTCATTTCCAAGTGTTAGATGAGAGCCCACTCTCGGACCCTGGAAGGGGTCCCCCTTCCTGCAACAGTTTGATGGGCTTTTTTTCTTAAGGCACTTTCACAAGTCTCCTTTCTCACCTCACGCCCTCTTCCCCAGGGCCCTGTGAGGTAAGCAGGGCAGGTAATGAGACTCAAGGGGGCCGAATGAGCTGGCCATGCTCACGTGCCTGGTAGGTGAGGCTGAAACCCAGGAGACTCCTGGACCTCCTGGATCTCCTCTCTGCATCCCCCATCGTCATCCCCCAGACAGGAACCCCTCACCTCTGCGTGGAGTGTCTCACTTTTCACACCACTTTATCTTCTCTCTTTCACTTTCTAAGGTCCCATGATAATCCTTCGAGGTACATCAGGGATCACTGAGTCTTGATCAACCAAAAAAGACCTGAGCACGGCTTTGGCACAGCTGAACTGTGTGACCTTGGGCAAGTTCCATCCCTTCTCTGGGCCTCCATAGCTGTATGTTTTCCTCTATAGGGTAAAGGTGTAGGCATCGATACACCTGAGGGTCCCTTCTAGCTCTGACATTCTCTAGGTTCTAAGCTCCATATAACGGATAAGAAAATCGAGGCTTAGTATGTGGTTGGTGTCCTGTTGTCCCACGGGGACCTGCCTTTCCTCTTCTCTCAGCTCAACCCAGGAACAGGCGAGGGAAGCACCTCCAGCCCCTCTGCATCCCAGGGACTCATTTAAAGGAGAATCCAGTTTTTTGGCTCCTTTTGTTGGCTGGACCCAGAAGCGGGAAGCTTATCAGTGTTTAATGAAGCCAGGACCAACCTAATTATCAAAGGCACTTTCAATAAGCACCTTTCACTCCATGTAGGGAGCTAGCACACTCAGAATAAGAAGAGGAGAAAAGCCATTATCTTGAAATGCCTGGGCGCCTACCTGGGCTGAGCCCTGGGAAGTCATTATGAGTAATTATGGGCTATCATCCCAGCACAGCACACAGTCCTAGTTGGTACAAGTAATGAGCTGGAGCACAAGGCCCCTGACAGGCAGGGAGGCTGAGGTCATCCAAAAGGGCAACTTTCCCTTTTTAGTTTCCTTCCATCCCACTTCTTATGAGTGTCCCCTCCCGGCTCCTTCATCTCATAGTTCTGGTTTCACTCCCAGCAGATTTGTTATCCCGTTTCTTTTCATTCGGAGAGAAAGTCACTGTGCCCTGAGACTCTATAACTGTGCACTCGAGAAGCTTTACCCAGCTCACTCTGAGCTGTGCTTGTTTATACCGGGGCGACGTAGTGAAGGCGGTGACACGTGGTCAGTTGAGATGAGGTGGACAAAAGGAGAAGCTTGTTTGGAAGAGAAGAAATTTAAAATTATGCTTGGACCTTTAAATTGAAGATGCAGATTACACATCTAACATTTCAAATCATGGAGTATAGGGAAGGGTCAGTGCTAGAGGTACAGATTGGAGAGTCATCAGAATATCTGGCACATAAATCCATAAACCAGCTGAAATCATTCACGGGGAATGTGTTCACAGAAAATGATGGGCATGCAGGACTGGACCCTGGCCCTGGAGCACCCAGCATTTAGAAGTTGAACAGAGGAGGAGCAATTGCAAATTGGAACCAACTGCTGCTGCTGAAAGAACTGCCTCAGCTGCTGTGAAAAAGCAAGACTAGATGATGTTGACAGAAACAGGAAGCAGAGGAAAATTATATCCCTTCTGCCTTCCGGTCTACCTCTGGCGAGCCCTCCTGGCAGAACCTAACACGGTGCTAGATAGTTGAGCAGAAAAGTAGTTTTCAAAGTTCTTGCCCCAGCATCACAAAGTAAAGGATAGAAGGATAGGATTGAAGCTGAGAGACAAGAGCTGAATAACTGGCACACGTTATGGTTCTTGCCTACTGTCTAAGGCCAGTCCAACTACTGCTTTCTCTCATATTCACCTCATGGTCTCTGAGAGATAAGAGGTGGCTGAGTAAAGCAAAGGTCAGGGGGAACCAGCATCAGCTGAGAGAGCGGCCATATTGGGGAAAGTAGATCAGCTTATTAGCAACGAGATCAGAACGGAGCTGCTGGGCACTGGCAGTGTCAGAAACCCAGAGCCCTTGAGGGACCTAAGCTGTCGGAAGGATGGCAGGAGAGGCAAGAGTGAGGGGAGGTCAGTATTCCCTAGGAATAAGGATGAGAAAACAGGCTTTCAGCTGGGATTCAGAGAGTAGAGCTGGGAGAGCTAATTCTACCTCTGAAGCCTCCTTTCCCCACATCCGTCTGGGCAGGGAGGAGCAGGGAACACTTAGCGGAACTAAATAACCCTGTCCTTCCTTTCAGATCCCTTTGCATTAGGTTTTTTTTTTTTTTTTTTTTTTTTTTTTTTGCCGTACGCGGGCCTCTCACTGTTGTGGCCTCTCCCGTTGCGAAGCACAGGCTCCGGACGCGCAGGTTCAGCGGCCATGGCTCACGGGCCCAGCCGCTCCGCGGGAAGTGGGATCTTCCCGGACTGGGGCACGAACCCGTGTGCCTTGCATTGGCAGGCGGATTCTTAACCACTGCGCCACCAGAGAAGTCCCGCCATACTGGTTTTTAAATCATTGAAATGCTTCCACACTGACGAATTGTAACAGTTGCCCCTTCCCCATTTCCCGTAAGTCCCCACTGCTCAGCAACTAAAGGGAACCACGTGGCACAGCAGGGGACCTCTAGGACCAGATCCAGTGGTGAGGCATTCTTTTTCTTTCTTTCTTTCTTTTTTTTTTTTTTTGCTGTACGCGGGATTCTCACTGTCGCGGCCTCTCCTGTTGTGGAGCGCAGGCTCAGCGGCCATGGCTCATGGGCCCAGCCGGGGCACGAACCCGTGTCCCCTGCATCGGCAGGCGGACTGTCAACCACTGCGCCACCAGGGAATCCCCCTGGATTAGGTTCTTAATGAACTTCACCAGGGGTGGGGCAGGGTGGGAAACCAGAGATCTGTGAAGGGTGTGGGGATATTGGTGTTGGGGGCACCTAGGCAATTCAGTTTTCTGTCTGGAGAGCTCTCCCATGCCAACAATTCTTTACCTCTCATTTAATGTCCTAAAAATTAACAAGAAAGGCAGGAAGTACTGCTGCCCCACTAGGTCCTGACTGACTCACTTCTGTCAGCTCACCTGTCAGATTCCTCCCATGCTCACCACCTGCTAAGCAGCACCACAGCTCCGGAGCAAACATGATTTATAGACCTGTCAACCATGTCCATATTGACAGGACATCTGAGCTGAACCTTCTGAAATCTCTAGCTATCCAAAGTTTCCTGTGGAGGTCCTAATGCTTGGTGATTTGAGTCCCACCCCCAATCTATGTGGTTATATAGACTCCCCCTCTGTCCCATGTTCCCTCTACTGCCTCAGGAGACAGAAGGCATTTTAAGTGCTTACAATCAAAGACTGGGGAAGACATCCTATAATGCTCCAATCTGGCTTCCCATGACCCCATGAACCTCAAGTATGATGACATTGAAATCCTGATCGAGTAATCATAGTTCAGGCATCAAAAATGGAGTTGGGTGGCCATGGAGGATCTGGTCTGACATGTCCCTGCACCACTAAGAACTTGAACTTTCTGTGAACTGTACCAAACCAAAGAACACCAACCATTTCAAAACATCTGCTAGCTGCAACCTTGTGTCCCAAGGTTGTTCCCCCTTGTCACTATGCAACCATTTCAGACCCCAACCATCCTTGCTAAATAAGCACCCTTACTTCTTGCCAGCTCCAACTATACTTCTTGATAAACAACTCATGTAACTAACTGTGACCTTGAGGCTTTTGCCCTTATAAACTTTCTCCATTTTGTAGTCCAGCAGAACACAATTCAAGGGCTGCTTGAATCTGTGTCTCCTGGGCTGTGGTCCTAACAAATCCAAAATAAATGCCTCCTTATTTCAACCAGGTCCCTGCTTCTGAAATTTTGGTTAACAAGTCCTTCAGTGCAGCCAGGCTAGGACAGGAGTCCTGAACCCCAAGCAAGGACTCTGACCATTCCCCCAACACATCTTCTTGCACCGCATCGCCCCCTACCTTCTGCAGAGGTTTGGCTCCTTCGTGCCTTTTCCTGGAACCCTCAGCCTACACTCTACATCTGATCTCTGCAGAAAAAGATGATAGAGCCTAAGCTCACCACTGATTTGGACCAAAGCCCTGGTGATGATTTAAACTGAAATGCATTAATAGCTCTGAATATTTCATACCAGGTACATTAGAACAACCAGCATTATTTATTGAATGCTGATCACCCATCATGGGTATTAATACATTTTGCTTCACAGTGTCAGCCAAAGGGAAATTAGCTTCAGGAAATAAGGTAGGAGGCTTTTGGTAGGAGGTACTTTTGCCTCAGGAAATAAAAAAATAAATCTTGCATGGATGGAAGGTATGGCCTAGTGGTGTTATCCAACCTCACTCTGGCTTCTAACAAAACGTCTGCAAGGCTCGCGAAGAGGGCTTTTAAACCACCATGTGAGTAGGAGTCCCACCATCATATCCCAGACAAAACCAGGCTGGGCTGAGCCTCTGCTTCCTCCAGCAGATATTAATTTCCCAATGTCTGAAATGGAGCCCAATGTCTAGCACTTCTGATATTCTGCAGAGGATGATAAAGGAGTAAATGGGCTTAATTGATTAGAGAGGGATTTAGTTGATCTGAGAGAGAAGCTCACAGCAAAGGGCAGCTCTATTCTCTCATGCAGGATGCAGTTTTCATCATGTCGAGTCTCTGACACTGCTCCCTTTGACCTGTGCTCTCAAACCCATTTATCAGTCAGGGTCTGCCCAAGAAACAAACCACTCTAGCTATTTTAAGCAGCAAGAAATTTAATACAGAGAATGAGGTGCTTATACACCTGCTGGAAGGTTCGGAAGAGTGGGCTCTAGGCTAAGCCTCCAAGGGTAACTCGTGGAACTTCACCCAACCGACCCACCAGAATTATCAGTCTAGCCTTATCTTTTCCTTATCTTATGGTCACGCTGATGTTAATTTACTGTTAAAAAAATAAACTATAAAGAAAACATATTTCATTTCTAAAGTAATGTAGAACATTTTAGTTTATTTAAAATGTTTTTGTCATGAGTATATGGCTCTTCAAGCCTATTGGGGGTGGGGGGAGCCAATTAGAAACAATTTCCTAGGAGCATTTCATGGGATCTTGTACTCACAGGACAATTTCACTTGTATATTGCACCCAGCCTGTTTACCTGGCCTTGCTCTGATCACGTCCCTGTGCTCCTTCCCTCAGCATTCAGCCTCCCCATCAGATCCAGCCTGTTAACATCAACAAGGATGGGGCCCCATGTTCAAAAAGCAGGGGAAAAGTGCCATTAAAGTTACTAAAATATGAAGCCCTCTTCTTTCTTCCCTTCCTTTCTCTCTTGATTTGTTATGGTGTTTATTTGCTATTTAATTTCATTCTAAGTTAAAAAAAAAAAAAACTTAAAAAATATTTTGAATTGTTAACATAAATTTTACTGTTCATCTTTATTTTGCACAATTCCAGTTTGAAATGCAAATGTTAGGTCATTTAGTTCATATGCAGAATCACCAAAGTTACATAATTCACATTTCATAGTTTGTACATCTACACATATTTTGCTCTTACCTAAAGAGTAGAAAGGCAGGGCTTCCCTGGTGGCACAGTGGTTGAGAGTCTGCCTGCCGATGCAGGGGACACGGGTTCGTGCCCTGGTCTGGGAAGATCCCACATGCCGCGGAGCGGCTGGGCCCGTGAGCCATGGCCGCCGAGTCTGCGTGCCTGGAGCCTGTGCTCCGCAACGGGAGAGGCCACAACAGTGAGAGGCCCGCACACCGCAAAAAAAAAAAAAAAAAAAAAAAAAAAAAAGAGTAGAAAGGCATAAAACTAACTCAGCTATTTTCATTTGACTTCCTGATATGTGCACATCCTACCAACACTTCCTCCTTACAGCTTGTCCATGACTAAAGAAGGACAAAAAGCGAAAGGCACTATGAGTGGTCCTGTTTTTCCCTTTCCTTCTATGTCATCATTTTCAGTATTAGAGGCTGGCTAATTCAAGAAAGTCAAAGAAGAAAGAAAATGACATTAAATAGCAAATAAACATTGTAACAAGAGAGAAAGGAAAGAAAGAAAGATAAGGGCTTTCTATTTTAGTAACTTTAATGGTACTTTTCCCTGCTTTCTGAACAAGGGGCCCCATCCTTGTTGATGCCCTAATGGAGGCAGTAACAAAATCCAGTGGGAGATGTGGGTGGAGGGAGACTCATTCTGACAGTGCGGATCTGAGAGCAGCATGAAGGACTGGACTTGGACTGGATACACATTACTTTATTCTTAGTTCCCTTAAAGAAACAATTATTCTGACACTCATTAAATTAGTAGGGAAGACTTTATTGAGGACTATTGCAATAGGGAAGAGAGATTGGGCTCCACTTCCAGTACAGCAAAGGCAGCTGGGGATTTATGGCCAATGAGCAGAATGAGGGGGTCAGTGGATGGAAAATTTTTTTTTTTTTTTGCGGTACGCGGGCCTCTCACTGTTGTGGCCTCTCCCGTTGCGAAGCACAGGCTCCGGACGCACAGGCTCAGCGGCCATGGCTCACGGGCCCAGCCGCTCCGCGGCATGTGGGATCTTCCCGGACTGGGGCACGAACCCGTGTCCCCTGCATCGGCAGGCGGACTCTCAACCACTGCGCCACCAGGGAAGCCCGTGAATAGAAAATTTTTAAGAGAAGACATCAAGGGTAGAAGGAATCTTGCTAAACTGACTTAACGGGATCCTTGCTAAAGGCAAGGTCAAAAACTTACACATCAAAGGTGGGGATGAGGAACATCCGATGTCAAAGGTGGGGGAATTGTCACCACACTGACTTAGCAGGGCTCTTTGCTAAGACTGGGCCAGGCAGGGCCACAGGGCAGGACACAAGATGGGGGCCAAGGTCAAGGCCTAGTTGAGAAAAGGCTTACAGGAGCCTGACTAAAGTTTGGTCAAGGAGAGAGCCTTTGTCAGTTCTCAGCACTGTGCACATCTGTTTATTGCTGCGGCTGTAAGAATATCTTTGGGTACAGGGAGGGATGTGTTTGGGTGGCAGGAGGAGGGGTAATTCACAAACACACAGGCCCCAGGGCTGGTGATCTGGCTCTAGGCCCTTAACCTTCAACTGTAAGAATTTCTTCTGCCTTGGGACAGGTGGCAGAAACGCTCACTCTACTGAAGCAGGGGCTTATTTGTGCCCCAGTGTGAAGCCAGCAAAAGCTACAGGGTTCCCATCCTGGCCTTAATATCTCAATGTCCTACAGTCTCATTTCCAGTGACTGAGTGTAGGTGTGGGATGCAAGAGCTGGGAGGACTAGGACAGAGAGAGGGTCTAGGTGAACCTCATGCCTGAGCCTTTTGTAGCCCACACTTCCAACCTGCTCACTCAGAGATATATCAGCCAAATAACTGAACTATAAAACTATGGTGGGGTTGGAGTGTGCTTCGGGGTGTTAAGAAAAATTATCCAAAACTTGTAAATAAGGCAAAAATATTGCTGCATACAGTGGTTAAGAATCTGCCTGCCAGTGCAAGGGACGTGGGTTCGAGCCTTGGCCCGGGAAGATCCCACATGCCGTGGAGCAACTAAGGCCGTGCGCCACAACTACTGAGCCTGAGCCCTAGAGCCTGCAAGCCACAACTACTGAACCCACATGCCACAGCTACTGAAGCCTGCATGCCTAGAGCCCATGGTCGCAACAAGAGAAGCCACGACAATGAGAAGCCCGTGCACCACAACAAAGAGTAGCCCTGGCTCACCACAACTAGAGAAAGCCCACATGCAGCAATGAAGACCCAACACAGCCAAAGCTAAAAAATAGAATAAATAAATAAATTTATTTAAAAAATATATATATTGCTGCATACACTTTCAAATTTATACTAGAGCATTTCCCGACGAACCTGCCTGTGCATCTCCTGACTCCCGAGGGACTATACCTTTGTCTGATGTTGATAGGGACCCACACTCCGTAAAGTTAGATGTTAACTTTTAGATGATTGATAAGTTGTAAATGATTTTTTTTTTTTTTTTTTTTTTTTTTTTGTCCAGTAGAGGCTCAAATATATTCTATCCAGTAGAAATGATAGGTCCAAACATTACAGTATTCTTGCCCTGAGGAAATTAACCAAGTTTTGTAGTTAACTTAGCAATCTTTCTTTCTCTTGCTATATTTACTGCCTTGCATACTTTTCTTTGAAATGGCTTTACCATTCTGCTCCTTCCCTCATTAATGAATTAACTCAATGCTCACTATATATTTATGTGAGAGTCATGTCTTACTTTTTGAAAATTATATTTTGACAAGGGGAACTTCTCCTGACCTGCAATTTCTATCCCCTCTAAGACTCCCCCATAGATAACCACATTATCTAAATACAACCAGGGAGAGAGACCACAGGATGCCTGAGTGATGATAGTAGTGGTGGGGTGGTTCCTAAGGAGGGCTCCTCTCATTTTCCCAGGGGATAGGATGTCTTCCCGCATTTATCTCGCAGCAACCATTTCACTCTGGAGTCTCTGAATCCCACAGGCCTGAGCCTGGGCACACGAGATGAGTAAGATGCCCACCCCCTCTAGCCACACACACAGTGGACTCTATAGGTCTCTGCTCCACTTTTCTCTCTTCCTCACCTCCTCCCAAATGCTCCTCCTCCTTTTTTCCTAAATGCATTAAAGGACTTGGAGTTAGAATGACAAAGATATAAATGGCGAGGACCCAAAGCCAATTTGTTTTAATATGTTATTGAAGCATGTGCTGAAACTATTATTTTTGCATACATTACTTTGAAATGCAAATTACAAGCACTGTCAGTAACTATCTCAATAGTCTCCTGGGGTTGAAGGACAAAGGGGAGAAAATTACTTGAAAACTCATTTGCCAACACTTTTGTAACAGAGAAACCTCTGCCATTCCCCAGGGCTGTCTTCTACTCCTACTAAACAGAGTGAAACCCTAGAGTTCTCTTCACACTAAAGTGAATGTGTTACTCTCACAGCCAATGGCCTTGCAGGTAACTACCAGTCTGGGGGACAGATCTGATAGTCAGAATGTAAACATAGTCACCTTGTTTCAGTTATATTTTCCTCTCTGTAACTCTGAAAGGAAAGGGACCAAGAAGAATCAGTGAAGGGTGTTGATGAACTAAACTGTCCTAGCAAAGCTGATTAGAACTCCAAATTCAGAGCCCAGGCTAACTCATTCACAGCTCAGGGCTCCTGTTTCTAACCTTATGTTCACTGGCCAGGCTTTATAGTCACAGAAACATTGCTGGTCTGACATTCCTTTATCATGTACCTTCTGAGGAGTCGGACTCCTAGTTAAAAACCCACATGTGATTTTTCAGGCCTGACCTTGGGCAGTTACAAAGGCTTTACCTGGCAGGTCTACGGGAGAGGCTGCCCTCCTCACAGCAGACTTGGCCCAGTCAGTGTGTTACAGTGTCTAAGGGGAGTTTCAGTCAAGGACTCCAGCCCCTGGCCAGTCACGCTCTTTCACACATTCACATTCCTCATCCAGTGACTTCATTCCCAGATCTCTTGACCTGAGGCCTTGGGCCAGGTCCTCTTCAGGCTCTTCTACCCAGGCCTCCTTGCAGAGGAGGAGGGGAAACCTTAAGACACTTTTCCCTACCCTGACTCAGTGCTCAGGACTTTTACACCCTTCATACTTCCTCCTCGCTCCCCTCCCCCTCCTCCTCAACAGTGAGATGACCCCACACCTGTGCTGAGCCACCTGCCCCCTCCACTGGTGCCTCCACAGGGGAAAATGGAACAGAAGGAGTCAGCACTTCCTCAGTTTTGTTACGGAACCCGATGCACAGAAAGGTTTATTGCAGAGCCAAACAAGCAGAATGGGTGGCTTGTGCTCGAAAACCCTGAGCACCCCAGAAGGGTTTCAGCAAAGCATTTTCAAAGGCAACGTGAGGGAGGGGCATCCCAGGGTATGTGATCAGCTCAGTGCACGATTCTCTGACTGGTTGGTGGTGATCAATCCTTAGGCGCCAGAAGGTCTGGGGACTAGTGCTCATGATCACCAAGTAGTTAATTACTTCCTTTTGGTGGTGGTTTTAGCACCTGAAAACTCAGGAAATATGCATCAGATGCCATTATCTAGGTACTTCAGAGAGGAGCTACAGCAGAGGACATGGGGGAGGGGTCTGTCCCAGGAAGGCCCCATAGGGTCCTGCTCAGTGACAGTTTTAGCCTCTTCTGCCATCATAGTAAGTAGCTAGAGGCTTGAGGTGTTCATTTTGGGCTGGTTATGTAGGAGGGCAAAACTTGCCACCCCAAAATGTCTCTTCAGCATGCAGATTATTTTGAGCTGAAACAATCAAGGCCCAAAAGCCTCAGGAAGGAACTTTGAACCTCCCCCTAACTGCCTAAAGAATATAGATAGAGGACCTGTTCCAGGAAGGCAACCGTCACCACAGATAACTGTAGTGTGATCTAGGTGTGTAGACTGGGAGAAACCTAGAGAAATCTGTTAACGTTCTGTGTCCCATTGCCTCTGCATGGCTCAGCAAACAATTGTTTACCAAACTTTTGCTTTTCTAACTCCATGCCAATTGCCTTGCTCGCCTTCAAAGTCCCAAACCCCTAACCCCAACATTCTCTTTTGTCTTTAGCTGAAGATGGTATTTAAAGTGAGAGTTTGGACCATTTGGGCCAGTTACTCAGTTTTTCTGGGTCTCTCCCGTGCATATGTGCTATCAAACTTTTGAGTGATTTTCTCCTGTTAATCTGTTAATCTTCTTAGACCAGCCAGAAGAACCTAGAAGGGTAGAGGAAATTTTCTTCTTTCCTGGCAGTTGTGTTAGGGGAACCACTGACTGAAACCACCCACCTGGGCCAGGCCCAACAGTAACCACTTGCATGAGTTACCTTAACAACAGGAGATCCTGGTTAGGAACACGGAACTAACAAGGCACCGCCAGCTGGAAGAATTTGGGAAAGGTCAAAAGGAGAGAGGAGACGCCAGTCCACGTGTCCTACCAACCTCCCAGAATCCTCCTCGCTGGAATCCATCTTGGCTGAGTGATGCACATGCCACCAGGAAGGACCTTGAGTCAGAATGATTGACCAGAGACAACCCAGAAGCTAACCCCATTACCATAAAACCCGAGACGGCGAGCCACGTGACAGAGCAGTCCTCCTGGGTTCCCTTTCCCTCCTGCTCTCCACCCGGGCGCCCCTTCCCAATAAAGTCTCCTGCTTTGTCAGCACGTGTGTCTCCTCAGACAATTCATTTCTGAGGGTTAGACGAGAGCCCGCTCTCGGACCCTGGAAGGGGTCCCCCTTCCTGCAACAGTTGCTACGTAGATAACTGACTGCTCAGCTACTGCTCTGTCTCTGTCTGTCTCTATCTACTCCAGATCAGCTGAGCTCCTAACACCCTTGCTGTTTTCATAACCATTAGGCTAGGGTACCTTAAGCTCAAAAGTATTTTTTCCTGTTGATAACAGGTAACATTTTTTTTTAGCATTTGCCGTATGCTAGACACAATGCTATGCACTTTATATGCATTATCTTCACTAATCCTCGTGAGAACTGCCTTTAGTATTGATGACTGGGTGCCAGACACACTCTTCTACTTTTTTGTAAGGTGAGAAAACTGTGGCTTAAAAACATTAAATGATTTGCCCAAGGTTCCACAGCTAGTAAGTGGCAAAGTGGGAACTGGGACGTGGATCTGTATGATCTAAAGTCTGAGCACTTAATCACCCCACTTTCTGACTGTGCTCCCAGGCACCTCTGCACCTGGCACTTAACTGAACTCCTGGCATGTAACAGGGGCTCACTAAAGGCTCCTTATGTGAATAATTCTCAATTTTCTATCTTCTGCCCTAAATGCTTGGTCCTATGCCAACCTTTAGTGCGGGATGTTTCAGTTAGTTGCCCCAAAGCCACTTCTCAGTGTACCCAACCCTGAGTTAATCATATTCTCACCTAAATGTTCCTCCTTCCCAATGGTTCCATTTCTCATAATACCACCATTTTCCCTTCCCCAAGCTAACAACCCTACAGTCATTTTAGACATATCATTCCTCAATACCCCCAGCCCCATACCAGATCTGAGATCAACTTTGATTATTTTTCCCTTTGCAGCAGATCTTCACCTCTCTGAAAGCACTCTGGCCTTAGCTCTCCTCACCCGGGCTGATGACCAATACAGCCCCCTGTCTCAGAGCCCTGCCCCTGAGGACACTTTTCCCCCTGGCTTCTCAGATCCTAACTGCACATATGCACACATCAAATGATGATGATGGTGAAACTGAGCAGGACCCTGGGCAGGCGGGGTCGGGGGCTCTTGGGCACAAAGGTCTTTGTGTCCCCCATTTTCTTGTTAGTAGGAAGTAGGCTTCATTCAGCCTCCATGACCTTCCCTGAATTCCAATGGGCAAGTTCAAACAGTTGCTGATTAGGGAAGGGAAGGGATGCAGAAACATGGGAGGAAGAGTCAAGAAACAATAGTGCAGCCTTCGGGCAGGGTCCCGGTTCCACCTCAAGGGATATACATTACAATATCTTTGAGCTGTTTTGCAGATACTAAAACCCCCACCAGGTGGGAGAAGTTAACTGTGTGCTGCCCACAAGCACATAGACCCCAGACTGGTTGGAACCAGAAGGTTGTTGATGCAGACTCCCACTTACCTCACCACCAACCAATCAGAAGAATGTCCATGAGTTGATAACACCTTCTTTGAACCATTACTATAAAACTCCTCACTACCCCCTCCAAGTCAGGACACACAGTTTTGAGGGCATTAGCCAGGTGTGGCCCCTTTTTCCTGGCAAAGCAATAAAGCTATTCTCTTCTACTTCACCCAAAACTCTGTCTCTGAGATTTAATTTGGTGTCAGCGTACAGAGAGGCCAGATTCAGCTTTAATGAGTCACAGAGAATTGCATTTTATAGTAAACTATTTAGGCTTGGTTTTGATTGGAGTTGGAGGTCTGTGTTTTTGTTTGAGGAAAGGAGATGGGTAGCTTCATGTCATCATAAATAAAATATGAATTCATGGCCTCCAGACCTTGTCAGGCTACAAGGAGCACAAGTTGCCCCAGTTGTCCTCCCAGATCCTAGTTTTCCCCTTTCACCTCTAACTTCCCACTATTTGCTCCAAGAATCCAGTTCCCATTGTTAAAAGCAAACAAAAAAAAAATACCAACTATTTCTAAGAGGGATAGCCCATGTTTATTACACTTATTCTACTTATTATAGTTGCTACTCATGGCAAGTTTTCTAGGCATGAAAAAGTGCATAGAATAAGCATTTTTATGTCTTTAAAATAAAACAGAAATAATTTTATTAGTAATTGGAAAATTATAAAAATACTGGTAAGAATCAAGTTTGCTGCTACAGGGACTGCAAAAAAAAGATTTTTAAAGGTAATACTCTTGGCTGATTAGATTAGGAATCACTGGACAATTAGACCTGGGGACAGGGGGAGTAACTACCCTCTCATCTTTAAGATACCCCTGCTCCAGGCCACTATCAGTCCCACTCACCAACGGGACCCTAACAGATTTGGAGCCAGGCGATGAGGAAGGGGTAGAATAAAGGCCTGAGAGTGAGGGTCCAGAGAAAAAAGCAGGTCTGTGCACCTCTTTGGTAGCTAAAACCAAGGTCCCCAACAGCCTACAGTCTCTCCTCTCCAATCCTAAGATGATAGCACAGGTATTTTTAAAGACCATATCTGTCAAGAGATATGAAGCTTTTGCAGACTATTATGAAAGTTTACACAAATCTGATTATCCCCCAGTGAACCAAATTACAGTAAATTCTTCCAACAAGATTAGTATCAAATAGATTTGCTGAGTTTATTGCCAGCAGCTTTGGCAAGTAATGGAGAAAGAGCGGAATAAACAGAGACCTCTGTTTCTTTTTTTAGTCCTTTCCTTCATTCTCCTTTCCTTTCCCCACTCTCTGAAACATCTAGATCTTCAAGGGTAAGAGCATGTACATCATACATGCCATTCATTCAATGATCTGCAACCATTGGGACAGTTTCATCTGTTTCTGACCACATCCTGCCCTGTTCTTCCTTCCTGCCAAACAGTAAACAGCCCCTCTTTATCTCAGTAGCTTTGTCTCTCTTCTCTGGCATTTCCTGCCTGCTGGGGAGTAATAACTGAGCCAAGAATTGGAGCTGAGGACTTCCCTGGTGGTGCAGTGGTTAAGAATCCACCTGCCAATGCAGGGGACACAGGTTCGATCCCTGGTCCGGGAAGATCTCACATTCCGCGGAGCAACTAAACCCATGTGCCACACTACTGAGCCTGTACTCTAGAGTCCGTGAGCCACAACTACTGAGCCCGCGTGCTGCAACTACTGAAGCCCGCACACCTAGAGCCTGTGCTCTGCAACAAGAGAAGCCACCGCAATGAGAAGCCCGTGCACTGCAATGAAGAGTAGAGAACTAGAGAAAGCCCGCGTGCAGCAACGAAGACCCAAAGCAGCCAAAAATAAATAAAATTTAAAAAAAAAAAAGAATTGGAGCTGAGATGAAAGTGATTTTTTCCTCCCAGATGTCTGGGTATGGGTTGGGTGTGAATTGACCAGTAATTGGGCACAGCCTGGGTGGTCCTGCCTCCGTCATTACACGACTCAGACATTTAATCAAGATCTAAATCTAAAGCCATGCCCCCTTGGAGTGACCTGCCCAGCTTTCGCTTTGGCATTTGATTTCTAAATCTTTCTTTAATGTACTAGAAGAGCAGGACTTGTCATTCGTCATAACTGTCGACCATCACCTTGTAAGTGATGTCATATAAGTTCATCTCCTCTAACTTCACCACAGCCCAGCTGGGGAGGTGGGTTGTTACCTCTATTTTACAGAAGATTAGGATGAGGCTCAAAGGACACCAAGCCAGGCTGGGACCCTGATGAGACCTCAGTGGGCTCTGCCCACATACCCTTAGCATTCACCTCCATACTCCAAGGCTGCCACTTAGAATATCTGCATGCCTGGCAAACCAGAAGTACCAGAGAGTTGAAGGAGCACCCCTCCACGAATGACAACAGGGTAGGGCATAAGCACCTAGCTTCCTCGCCCTCAGTTGAGATGACTCTAGGCATGTCTCCCACCACCTCTGAAGGCTCCCCAGCAGGACAGGGCTCCAGTTGTCCACAATGGTAGCTGGCTTGATAACATCTCTTTATTGGCTTTCTTTTTTTCCCCATCTCACTTTCCTACCCCCACGAATGTTTCCTGGGATCGCCTCCCAAAACACTCTGCATTCCCATCTATGTCTCAGGGCCTTGCTTCAGGAAAACCCAAGCTAAGACAAGTCACTTCAATTTTTGTTGCTCTAACTTCTAGCCCTGCAGTGGTAGCAATAATAGCAGTAGTTGATGGGCTTCCCTGGAGCATCCAGCTAGGGTTTACATGGTGGGTTCCAGGTAGCATGACCTGCCCTCACCAGGAGGTTCAAATCCCACTACTGGGCAGCATGGGGTGGGTGAGGTGCACTCATGAGAGGGCAACAGAGAGAACATAGCCCTGGAAGTCAGGACAACTGGTATAAGATAGTGGAAAATACTTAGCAAAAACCTGGATTCATAGTATATTTATTCAACTTTTTGAAAATGTTTTGGGGCTTCCCTGGTGGCGCAGTGGTTGAGAGTCTGCCTGCCGATGCAGGGGACATGGGTTCATGCCCCAGTCCGGGAAGATCCCACGTGCCACGGAGCGGCTGGGCCTGTGAGCCATGGCTGCTGAACCTGCACGTCCGGAGCCTGTGCTCCGCAACGGGAGAGGCCACAGCAGTGAGAGGCTCGCGTACCGCAAAAAAAAAAAAAAGTTTTGTTTTTCAGTTGATAATCCTTAGCTGAGTGACCTCAGGCAAACTACTTAACCACTCTGCATCGTTCATCCATCCATTAATTCCTCAGACATTTCTAAAGCTGTGTGCCAGGTACAGTGCTAGGTGCACAAGATGCAGAGATGTCCCTGCCCTCTGGGAGCTTCTAGCCTGGAGAGGCAGAGCCACACTGGGTCTGTGCTATGAGTTTACTGGATCTGTAAACTCAAGGTGCTGTGAGGAGTGCATGGAGGGTCTTCCCATAAATCAGACGGAGCAGCATTAAACATAATCCTGCGTAATGGTATATGACAGCTGATGAGACACATTTACAATGATTTATTCAGCATGTGTTTATTGAGCTCCCGTGCTAGGCACTCTTCCAGGTGCTGGGAACACAATAATTAACAGGTAAGACGTATTTCTGTCCTGTGGAGCTTGGAGTGCGTAGGTCAGACAAGTAAACAGGAAATTTCCACAATCACAACTCACCCTCACAACACCCATGTGAAGTAGACAAGGCTGAGATTCTGTTCCCAATGTATAATTTAGGAAACTGAGTTCCGGAGAAGAGTGATGACTTGCCCAAAGTCATAGTTAGATCATGGTGGAACCAGGACCCACACAAAGGTTCCACTCTGACTCAAAGCCATCATCTTTCCACAGAGACAAATGTTACACCACCTCTAGGCTGGTCAGAGTTAGAATAAAGGAAGCCAACTGGGCCTCAGAAGGTGTGAGGTAGATGGGAGAGGTGGCCCTGAATGCCCCAGCAACGCCCCCCAAGCAGCAGAGGTGGAGCCAGTAGACAACTGAGCTTGGAACTCTCTAGGCCAAATTCAGGAGGGTCTTCATTTTTCACATTAAGTCCCTTCCACTGTCTCCAGCCCTTCCAGTAAGGCTTGACTCAGGCTTCTTCAGACACTAATTAATTTGTTCTGAGAGGAAATAACCCATCCTTGGACCCCCTTTGTGATCCTGCCTCCCTCCATGGCTCCCATCTGCTTCCTTCATGCCTAGAAATAAGAAGACCAAAGGGGATAAAAACAAGCCTGCAGATAGGCTGCCACTGATCTGAAAGTCCCATATTGAAATCTTCCCTCTAAACATGGCTTTGGGGGCAGTGGAGAAAGGTTGGCAAAGCCTCTGATAAAAACACAAACAGCTGTGGGATGTGGCTTTAACCAGAAATGCTGAATGGGAGTCATGAATAATCTGGCGTTTCATCAGGCAGAGCCAGATGTTGGAGTTGGTGGAGGGGGGCTGGTGAGGAGCAGAAATGATAGATTAGCAATCTCTTTTCTAGGAGTGGGAGGCACAGGTTTCCAGGTACAAAGGGACGATCTCAGGCCAGGGTCAGGGGAATGACCTTGGGTACCCTCTGTCCAGACAGCCAAAGTCCTTGGCTAGAGAAACTCAATAACCTGCTAAGGGGCTCTGAACCCAATTCTACTCTGTGTGTGTGTGTGTTGGGAGGAGGGGATGGATCTCCCCACACCAACAGAGTCTTTGCAAATATAATCAAGTTAAAATGAAGTCATACTGGATTAAGGTGGACCTTAATCCAATGACCAGTGTTCTTATAAGAAGCGGGAAATGTAGACACAGAGACAGAGAAGGCCAGGCCATGTGATGACAGAGGCAGAGATTGGAGTAATGCAGCTCCAAACCAAAGAATGCCAAGGATTCCACCACCAGAAGCTAGGAACAGTCAAGGAAGGGCTCTTCCTTGGAGAAGTCAGAGGAAGCACGGCCCTGCCAACACTTAGATTTCAGACTTCTAGTCTCCAGAATTGTGAAAGAATAAACAAATTTCTAAGCCACCCAGTTTGTGGTACACTTTGTCACAGCAAACCTAGGAAAGTAATACAGAGATGTGAATACATATATATATAATTGCTTATGTTTTCAAAACAAAATAATGGAACAACCAAATAGCTGTTGGCTGATCTAGGAATGACTTCTTGGAATGACTGGGGGCGTTGGCTCTGCTCCACGTGTCTCTAGCAGGCTTGACCAGGCATGTTCCCAGGCACAAATAATTAAGCAGAAATAACTAAGGAGGCTTGATGCCTGGGCTTGGAACTGGCATATCATCGCTTCTGCTTCATTCTATTGGTCAAATATAGGCAAAAGACCAGCCCAGATTCAAAGAGTGGTAAAACAGACTGAACTTCTTTAGGGAAAGACTGAAAAAGACACGTGGCAATGAAATGCCCAAGGTCGCGAGGCCCCTCCACAAGACCACCAGAGTCGAGAGTCAAAGCCAAACGGCAAGGGTCATTTATTGCAGGTTCGAACCTGGACCTCCGCGCACTTGTTGCCGGTGACGCTAAGAGGTCCTGGCGGAGTTTAGTACAGCTCTTTTATAGACCGGTACAAACATAGTCGCCGATTGGTTGACTTTTAAACAAAGACACTAGTCGCCGATTGGTTGACTTTTAAACAGAGACACTAGTCGCCGATTGGTTGACGTTTAAACAAAGACACTAGTCGCCGATTGGTTGACTTTTAAACAGAGACACTAGTCGCCGATTGGTTGACGTTTAAACAAAGACACTAGTCGCCGATTGGTTGACTTTTAAACAGAGACACTAGTCGCCATCTGATTGGTTGGACGGTTGCGGGGGTGGGGGGGGTCAGCAGGCGTAATTACAGAAGCGAGAGCGGCTGGTTAAGTTTCGGTTTCCTGAGGTTTTGTTTCTTAATTGGAAATACTTAAGGCGGGGCCATGGTCGCAAAAAAAAATAGTGCAAACAGGAGGACTGATACAACCCTAGCAGTGCTGCGGCCTCCACCAGCCCAACGGCAGGGCGTCGGGAGGCTGTGCGCCCAACTTCAGGCAGCGCTCCCAAATGTGGCAAGCCCAGCGCCGCGCCCTGGAATGGTCCTTTTTCGGCCCTTCCCCTCCGGAAAGAACAGAAAAGAAATTCCAGGAAAAGCACAAATTGAATGCAGGGCGTCAACTCAGTCCTATTCTCACCAAAGTAGAACATAGCCCCCTCATTCCCCCCTTTCTCATGAACCAGAGGAGCCAATCTTGGGTCCTCAAGGCTCCGTTTCTTCAATTTCTGAGGCCTCGCAGGGCTGATATTGCGTTCTTAATATCATTAGCTGGACTGTATTTATTCTTTCGCGAACAAAATTCATGACTTTACTGAGTATACAGGGGCCTATAGTGAGGAGGAGAAGGAGGCATAGTAGAGGGCCCAGGATGGGGAGGAGGAAGGGGAGCATCCCATGAAATCCTGACCAAAGGGGATTATCCGCTAATTCTTGCCGGCGGCGAGCTAGGTCTTCCTGGAGCTGGTGGATCTTGTTTCTTACAATGCCTGATTTATTTGCATAGAAACAACATTTTTCTTTTAGGGCGAGGCATATCCCACCCTGTTCAGCTGTCAGCAAGTCTAAGCCCCTCCTATTCTGTAGGACCACCTCGGCCAGCGAATCTAATTGGTCCTGTAAGTCCTGAATGGTCCCAGAGAGAGTTTCTACATCTTCTATTAATTGCCTAGACAGCTGACTATAGGAGTGAAGGGAGACCCCAAGGCCCGTGCTCCCTGTGGCCACAGCTCCTGTAATTCCTAATCCTACCAGGAGGGGCAGGACTGTAATGGCTCGTTTGGTTCTCCCTGCCCAGAGGTCAAAGCTGGGAATGGGCAATGGGGTGTCTCCCGAGATCAGGTCTACATTGGGGAGGAGAGTGGCCAGGGTGCAGACCCCTGTCCAATTCGGGGGTAAATAGGTGTATGCTAGGTTACTTCCACAGACAAAGACAGTGGTATTAGGACTACAGAGGGAGGAGTTCACGGGGATATATTGACTACATCCAGTGGATGAAAGGATTCCCAAGTCAATACTGGCGTTAGAGAGGGAATCGTTCTTGACAAAGCATGAGGTATTAAAGGTGGTTGAAAATTTTGAAAATTGTATGGGGAACGGCTCGGGGAGTGAAGTTGGGTTACATCGTTCGCTGATATTTAAATTGGCGAAGGTGGGGATGGCTATAGGGCGGGGCGGTCCTTGAGGAAGGCAGAGCCAGCAATCCTGTGCTAAGTTGGGGTTGGTGGTATTCAAAAGCGCAAAAGTAGCTTCTAGTATGGACATGGTCTGGGAGTCCAATTCAGAGGGATCGACCTTAGGGAGAATTAGGGGGTGGTAGCTGAGCTGTGGGTACAGATGCCGATAGGCCTCTTCTATTTGTCTTCGGGTTTCTATCTGGCGCACTGCGTCCTGGGGCCCCCCACCGTCTGACATATGTGTGGGGGCCCTGGTATTCCAGCATACCGGGGTCCCGGGGGTGCCAGTGCATCCAGCCTGAAGGTATTTATTATCATCACTAATGGTGGGGCTTTTATTATTCTGTAGTATGGCTGTGAAATAAGTCTTGTTATTGGCCCCTATACATTGCTGGTAAGAGGAATAGCACATGCTATGCATTGATTCCTGGAAGGTAGAACAGGGGCAAGTAGCTCGAGGGGGGAGTGGCTTAGGCTTATGGTAGCATTGCCAGTTTTGAGAGGCCCCGGTAACCCTATATTCCTGAACAAGATACGCAGTTATGCCCCCGCAGTCCTGCATATGAGTATACCCTCGGGGAACAACAGGAGTCTCCATAGTACCTCCCCTGCACTCGCACGGTGCACCATATAGTAGTTGTATTAAAGTATTCTTATTGGGGGGAGGGCCGAATCCTCCCCTCGTGGCCCGAGGGTTGAGGGTTAGGACTATCATTAGGGCTATCAGCAGTACTTTGGTCATCATGGGGGAGGGTACGGCGCAAAGTCAGTTTGAGGGGATTGTTCTTACTCCGGTCAACAGTCCAGGTGACGTCAGCTTTAGTGGACTTGATGAGGTCAGAGAATGGGTCCACCGGCTTGACGTGTGTGTAATGGATCCAGGCAGCTATGCTGTCCACCTTGATGGCTGTCGGCGTTGTCAGGATGATCTGGTAAGGTCCTTTCCACCTGGGTTCTAGGGTCTCTTGTCGATGGCGTTTGACAAGGACCCAGTCACCTGGCCGGAGCTGGTGTGGAGTAGGTGGGGGTCCTGTTGCATATAGCTCTTTTAGTTTGGGCCAGATTGTCTCGTGTATCCGCTGTAAGGCTTGGAGGGAAGACAGGAGATTATTTTCTGGGTCCAATTGGATAAGGTTAGTCTTTAGATTAGGGATGATAGGAGGAGGCCTACCATGCATTATTTCGTAGGGAGTAAATCCTAGCTTATAGGGGGAATTTCGCACCCTAAACAGAGCGTAGGGGAGTAGGACTACCCAGTTAGCGCCAGTCTCCATGGTCAATTTAGTCAAGGTCTCTTTTAGAGTTCTATTCATCCTTTCTACCTGTCCTGAACTCTGGGGGCGGTATGCACAATGTAATTTCCAATTAGCCCCAAGTATGGAAGCCAGATCCTGACTTACCTTAGAAACGAAGGCTGGCCCGTTGTCGGACCCTATCATAACTGGAAAGCCATACCTGGGCAGGATCTCTTCTAGTAGCTTCTTAGCTACTATTCGTGCAGTCTCATTCTTGGTTGGGAATGCCTCAGTCCAACCTGAAAAGGTATCTATAAACACCAGTAAATATTTATACCCATATTTGCCAGGCTTTACCTCCGTGAAGTCCACTTCCCAGTAGGCTCCAGGCTGGTTTCCTCTCTCCCGGATGCCAGTGGTTGGCGGGTGGGAGCTGGCATTATGGAGTTGGCAGACTGCACAGTCAGCAACCAGTCGTTCAGTCTTCTCGGAGACATTTTTAATTTTAAGTCCAGTCTGCCTGATGAGATCCTGTAGCCGTCGGGCGCCCAAGTGGGTGCTACGGTGGATCCGTTCAAGGACCAGGGTTCCTAGTCTCTCAGGAAGGAGGATATTGTTCTTAGCGTCCCGCCACCATCCGTCTCTAACCTGGGTTAGAGGAAGCTTGCTCATCCATCTGATGTCATCCTCCGAGTAGTCGGGTTGGGGCGGTAGTTCCCGGGGGCCTGGATCCGGCAGTTGCAGGGGAAGTAATGGTATTGGAGTGTGTGCCGCCTTTCGAGCTGTCTGGTCTGCCAAATTGTTGCCTCGGGTGACTGGATTCGTGGGTTTTTGATGCCCCGGGCAGTGTACAATGGCTAGCTTTTTGGGTTCCCATATGGCCGCTAGCAAGGCCAGGATTTCCTCTTTGTTCTTGATGTCTTTGCCCTCTGCTGTGAGTAGTCCCCGCTCTCGGTATATTGCCCCATGTATATGTGCGGTAGCGAAAGCATACCGGCTGTCTGTGTATATGGTAGCTTTTTGGCCTTTGCTCATCTTGAGAGCTTGGGTCAGGGCAATTAATTCAGCTTTTTGGGCTGAGGTCCCTGGGGGGAGAGTCTCTGCCCATATCACCTCAGTTTCTGATGTTACTGCTGCCCCCGCATACCTCTGACCTTGCTGGACAAAGCTGCTGCCGTCAGTGAACCATGTGACTTGTGCATCCGGTAGGGGCTGGTCACGTAGGTCTTCCCGAACCCCATGGATCTGGGCCAGTACCTCTGCACAGTCATGGAGTGGGGAGTCCAAATCTGGGTCAGGTAATAGGGAGGCAGGGTTTAATGCCCGCGGCGGAGTGTAGCTGATTCTGAGGGGATTTAACAGTAGACCCTGGTAGTGGACCAATCGAGCATTGCTCATCCATCGGTCGGGAGGCTGTTTGAGAACCCCGTCGATGGCGTGGGGGGTGGTGACATGTAACTCCTGCCCCATAGTTAGTTTGTCAGCATCCTTTACCATTAGGGCCGTGGCGGCGATCATCCGGAGGCAAGGAGGCCAGCCGGCAGCCACTGGGTCCAATTTTTTTGATAGGTAAGCAACAGGCCTGGGCCAAGGACCGAGGGGCTGGGTCAACACGGCCTTAGCTATGCCTTTGCTTTCATCTACAAAGAGGTGGAAGGGTTTGGAGACATCAGGGAGACCCAGGGCGGGTGCGGATAGCAAGGCAGTTTTGATCTGCTGAAATGACTGCTCAGCCTCTTCTGTCCATTCAAAGGGCGTCTGCTCTTTGGTGGCTAGGTATAGCGGTTTGGCCATTTCAGCAAATTTGGGTATCCATAAACGGCAGAACCCAGCCGACCCCAAAAATTCCCTCACCTGTCGAGGCGTGGTGGGTCTGGGGATGCGGAGGACGGTTTCCTTCCGTGCATCTGTGAGCCATCGTTGCCCCCCTTTCAATAGGTATCCCAGGTAAGTTACCTCAGGCCTGCAGATCTGTGCTTTCTTGGCAGAGGCTCGGTATCCCAGGGTGCCGAGAGTCCGTAGGAGGTTTCTGGTTCCCTGCAGGCAGGCTTCAGCGGTCTCAGCAGCTATTAAGAGATCATCAACATACTGCAGGAGGGTTACATTGGGGTTTTGTCTCCGGTACTCACTGAGATCCTCGTGTAGGGCCTCATCAAACAAGGTAGGCGAGTTTTTGAATCCTTGGGGAAGTCTGGTCCAGGTGAGTTGTCCGTTTATACCTCTCTCGGGATCTGACCATTCGAAGGCAAAGAGTTCTTGACTTTTGGGCGCCAAGGGTAAACTAAAAAAGGCATCTTTGAGGTCCAGCACAGTATACCATTGTTTTTCTGGACTAAGGGCGCTCAAAAGAGTATATGGATTGGGCACAGTAGGATGGATGTCTATGACCCGTCTGTTGACTTCCCTCAGGTCCTGCACTGGGCGGTAGTCTTTACTGTTAGGTTTGCGGACTGGCAGCAGGGGTGTATTCCAGGCCGACTGGCAGGGACGCAGTATCCCCAGGTCAAGAAGCCGGCGAATATGAGGAGTGATACCAGTCTTGGCCTCTAGGGGCATGGGATACTGTCGGACACGTGCAGGATCTGCCCCCGGTTTGATCTCTATGAATAGGGCTGGGCGGTGTTTGGCTAGTCCCACCCCCCCTGTTTCTGCCCATGCTTCGGGGAACTGCTGAAGCCATGACTCTATATCTTGATTTTGGGAGGGTGGTTCCTGGTGAAGTCGGTACTCATCTTCCAAGTTTAGGGTGAGCACAGATATGGGTTGGTCGTGAGGGTCTGTTACGATTGGCCCCTCTGGCCGAAAATGAATTTGTGCTCCCATTTTAGTGAGTAAGTCTCTCCCCAGTAAGGGGCAAGGGCTATCGGGAATGACCAGAAAGGTATGGGTTACCCTTCCCGTGCCCAAGTCCACAGTTCTCTGAGTGGTCCAAAGATAACGTTTGACTCCCGTAGCTCCCTGGACCCAGGAGGATTTGTTAGAAATTTTCCCGTGGGGCTTAACCAAGACCGAATGCTGTGCCCCTGTATCCACCAGGAATTGGACTGGTTTCCCCTCCACTCGTAGGGTTACCCTGGGTTCGGGGAGGGGGTCCGAACCCCGTCCCCCCTACTTTGTATCATGTGTAAACAGGACTGGGGTGGCGTTCGGTTGCCATTGCCCCTGGTTGGGGCGCGGCTGCCTTTTCTTGGGGCATTCCCGAGCCCAGTGGCCCTTTTCCTTGCAATAGGCACATTGATCTCTGTCCAATGGTCGCCTGGGAGGTCGAGTGGCTGGGGGGCCCTCTTGATCTTTCTGAACAATGGCGGCCAAGACTTTAGTCATTTTCTCAGTGGCTTTAAGTTGTTTATCCTCTGGGGCGTCCCGGTTATTAAAGACGCGCTGGGCGATACGGAGTAAGTCCTGTATCTGTTTGCCCTCCAGATCTTCTAACTTCTGGAGTTTCTTTTTAATATCAGGGGCTGCCTGGTTAACGAAGGACATTACAATGGCGGCCTGATTTTCGGGGGCCTCTGGATCCATAGGGGTATACTGCCTAAAGGCTTCCATTAATCTTTCTAAATAAGAGGAGGGACTTTCTGTTTTACCTTGTACAATTGAATATACCTTGGCCAAATTAGTGGGCTTGCGCGCGGCAGCCCGGAGACCCGCCATTAGAGTCTGGCGATAAATGAGCAGTCGTCCCCTACCTTCTCCGGTGTTATAGTCCCATTCATCCTGCGGGGGGCGAGTTAAGGGAAAAGCTGCATTGATGAGGTCAGGGTTAGCGGTGGGTTGACCATTATCTCCAGGAACCAGTTTTCTCGCTTCCAGCTGGATTCGCTCCCGTTCTTCGGTAGTGAATAGGATCCGGAGGAGCTGTTGGCAGTCATCCCAGGTGGGCTGATGAGTGAACATAACGCTATCTAGAAGAGCTATCAAGTCTTTAGGATTATCAGAAAAACGGGCATTCTGGGTTTTCCAATTATATAGGTCACTGGTAGAGAATGGCCAATACTGGAGTCGGGGGTTCCCTGTCTCATCGGGAGGGCCTATTTCTCGCAGGGGTAGGGCTATGGTGGAATCAGGATGGCGGAACCCTGGGTCGCGCTGAGTGCGTCCGCGAGTGCGCCCAGCCGGCCCCTGGGAATTATTTTCATTGGGCAGGGGGACCGGTAGTGCCTCTGCCTCTCGGTCCTCCGGTTCTGGCCTGGGTGGCCCTCCGGGAGGGGCCGCAGGAGGTTCTACCAAGGGGAGAGGAGCAGAGCCAGGAGCAGGAAGGGGGACTGGTTGTGGGGCCACAGGAGGAGATTGATATGGGGGGGGGTCTAGGAGGAGGTCTTGGCTGTCAGAGAGTATGGGTGCAGTTCGGGTCTGAGGCTTGGGAGGTTTAGTTGGTCGGGCCGCAAGGATCTTATATGACCCTGATGACAAAAAGGGGGTCATCCAGGGAGGAGGGTTTTCTACCAGGTCCTGCCATACCAGGATGTAGGGGATCTGGTCCGGATGGCCTTCTTTTCCTGGCAAGAAAACTCTAGATTTAACTTTTAGGATTATAGGAAGACAAAAGGTACCCTCGGTGGGCCAGCCAACCCCGAAAGTTGGCCATTCAGAGCGGCAGAAGGTAATTAGTTTTCTTCTCCGGATATCCAGACTGAAGTTGTGTCCTCGGGACTTTACATCCCCGAAATTAGCGAGAAGGAGGGAGAGGGGGGTACTCTGTGCTTGGCCCATGTCTAGGTCCTGGAAGAGATTGATTAGAAAAGGTTACTCTGAAAACAAAAGTGATTAAGAGCAGTCCCAATAGCGGAGTCTGTAAAAGGAGGAAGGGGAGGTTATCGCGTGCGCGCTTCAGATGGGCTGTCAGCCCCAGATGGGTCGTGGTGGACGTCTCCAACCACACCCGACTAGGTGTCCTATAGCGCGTCCGCCAGGACTGTCCTAGTCCCCAAAACAGAAGGTACCCTGAGCCGGCTTACTTACCGATCGGTTGTCAGCGATGACCCGTTGACCTGATGTCTGGTGGGCTTGGGGGCATCCCGGACGAGCCCCCAAATGAAATGCCCAAGGTCGCGAGGCCCCTCCACAAGACCACCAGAGTCGAGAGTCAAAGCCAAACGGCAAGGGTCATTTATTGCAGGTTCGAACCTGGACCTCCGCGCACTTGTTGCCGGTGACGCTAAGAGGTCCTGGCGGAGTTTAGTACAGCTCTTTTATAGACCGGTACAAACATAGTCGCCGATTGGTTGACTTTTAAACAAAGACACTAGTCGCCGATTGGTTGACTTTTAAACAGAGACACTAGTCGCCGATTGGTTGACGTTTAAACAAAGACACTAGTCGCCGATTGGTTGACTTTTAAACAGAGACACTAGTCGCCGATTGGTTGACGTTTAAACAAAGACACTAGTCGCCGATTGGTTGACTTTTAAACAGAGACACTAGTCGCCATCTGATTGGTTGGACGGTTGCGGGGGTGGGGGGGGTCAGCAGGCGTAATTACAGAAGCGAGAGCGGCTGGTTAAGTTTCGGTTTCCTGAGGTTTTGTTTCTTAATTGGAAATACTTAAGGCGGGGCCATGGTCGCAAAAAAAAATAGTGCAAACAGGAGGACTGATACAACCCTAGCAGTGCTGCGGCCTCCACCAGCCCAACGGCAGGGCGTCGGGAGGCTGTGCGCCCAACTTCAGGCAGCGCTCCCAAATGTGGCAAGCCCAGCGCCGCGCCCTGGAATGGTCCTTTTTCGGCCCTTCCCCTCCGGAAAGAACAGAAAAGAAATTCCAGGAAAAGCACAAATTGAATGCAGGGCGTCAACTCAGTCCTATTCTCACCAAAGTAGAACATAGCCCCCTCAGCAAGTGGTGTGTATGCAGAAACAGAGTGAAAAATTCGAGCCAGTAATGCAGCCTACCGCACATATAGATAGATAGATAGATATAGATAAAACAAATGAGTCATTATATTCATTAAAAAAAATTTATTTATTTTTGGCTGCCTTGGGTCTTCGTTGCTGCCCATGGGCTTTCTCTACTTGTGGCGAGCGGAGGCTACTCTTCACTGCCATGCGCGGGCTTCTCATTGCGGTGGCTTCTCTTGTTGCGGAGCATGAGCTCTAGGTGCATGGACTTCAGTATTTGTGGCACGTGGGCTCGGTAGTTGTGGCTCCCAGGCTTTAGAGCGCAGCCTCAATAGTTGTGGCGCACGGGCTTAGTTGCTCCGCGGCATGTGGGATCTTCCCGGACCAGGGCTCGAGCCTGTGTCCCCTGCATTTGCATACGGATTCCCAACCACTGTACCACCAGAGAAGTCCCTATATTCATGTTTTTCAGATAAATATTAAATATTTTTAAATTTAATTTTTAATAAATATTATATTTTTTCTTTTCTAAGAAATATGTATTTCTCAGCTCTGTTCAAAAAGACCTAGAAGCAATGACAAGTCGGTAGCAAGGAACACTGCTACATGCTGTGTTCTCAAATACCATTTCCTACTGAAAGGAACCAGAATTAATTGGAGAAATGGCTAATGCAGTCTGGAGCTGGAAATGTACAAGATAAGCCCAAGTCTTCTTGTCTTGCCTGAAATCAAGTCTTGAAGACTTCAGGGGTTATGTCAAAATGACACAGCAGTCAACTTGATCAGGCCTCACTAGCCAAAGTTGAGAAAATATAAGCATCAAAAAAAATAGTGACAGCAGTGGATAATAACATGTCAAAAGTATAAAAATCAAAGAGTTCATAATTATACTTTAAAATAAAAAACTCATCATTTGTCACCTTTGAAGGTTTCTGGGACACTGAATCATTTTTCTAGAAACTGATAAAAAGAAAAAAGTCAGGACTTCCCTCGTGGTCCAGTGGCTAAGACTGCACGCCCCCAATGCAGGAGGCCCGGGGTTCGATCCCTGGTCAGGGAACTAGAATGCCACAACTAAGAGTTCGCATGCCGCGACTAAAGATTCTGCATGCCGCAACTAAGACCTGATGCAGCCAAATAAATAAATATTTACAAAAAGAAGAAAAGTCAATGAAACATTTATCCTGCATTTCTTGTAAAAATTGTATTCAGGAAAATTCCCTGGCTGTCCAGTGGTTAGGACTCCATGCTTTCACTGCCCAGGGGCGCAGGTTCAATCCCTGGTTGGGGAACTAATATCCCTCAAGCCACACAGCATGCCAGAAAAAAAAAAAAGGTGAACCAGAATCTAATTGTCTTGATTTGTGTAGCCCTAGAAGCAGACCCTGAGACTAGGATTCAATTTAAGGAGTTTAGCTGGGAGATGTCTCCAGAAAATGCCAATAGGGGAGTGAGAAAGTGAGACAGGTACAACTCAACCTCACTGGAGAACGTGGACAGCGTAGAACAAATTTCAGAGTTATCCCAACTGAGGGATGAGGAAGCTGGGACTTCATTCACCAGCTCTTGGTTCATTGGTTGAAGGTTGCTTCTGTGGACATTGATTCTCCTGCATTCCTGACTTGCCTAGAGCATAGGTAAGTGTGCTTCACAGTGAGACAAAAAGTCCTTAGGCAGCAAGATGCCAACCTTTGGCACATAGTGATCTCAGGTGGCCTCGGCCTGCAGTGGTTTGAAGCAGGGTTTCAGTTCCTGGCCAGTGATTGAAGTCGGGTTGTAGCAGTGAGAGCACCGAATTCTAGCCACTAGACCAGCGGTCAGTGACAAGGCCCTGGCCCTACGGCTTTGCAGAAAAAGAATTTCCGCAAAGACAGAAAGCAGTGAAACAAGTATTTATTAGGAGAAAAAAGAGTACAGTATGTGTGGATAGACACATGGGCGGGCTCAGAGAGTGAGTCGTGTCCTCGTGGCAGTTTAAATCACTTATATGGGGCATTTCTTCTGGGTTTCCTTCCGCCAATCATTTTGATTTGCCTGGTTCAAAGTCTGTATTTGGTATATCTTGGGACTTTCCCAGATGTGCGTGCACATCTCTTAGCCAAGATGGGTTCTATGGCAGAGGCCTATGGGTAGATTTAGTCACTTGGCATCACTCCCCTTTGGACCTCCAAGGAGCCTTTCTGTGCATGTGTAGTCGGGGAGGTCCCCTGACTTCGAGAATGAGGAATATGTAGTCTCTTATCTTCTGTCTGGGCAGGGCCCAGCATCCTCTCTCAATTGTCCTGTTATTCTTGTCTCCAAGTATGGGTCCACAGGAAGGAACTCAAACCATTTGCCCTGGGGGCCCATCTACCTCCTGCCTCCATAGGAATGAATGCTGAGGGGAGTGGAGAAGCAGCCACAGCTGTGCTACAGTAAGCAGTGAGCCAGACCTAACTTCTGGTTTACAGTGCGGTAACACGTCGGACAACACCACCAGAACACGATCAGCAAACCCAGAATATGGGAAATACTGTGGGGAAAATGACTGTGTTTCTTCTACAAGTTAATGGCTTTAAAAAACGGGGGAGTGCTATAAGTTAAAAGAGACTTAAGACTTGTCTCAACCAAAGGCAATGTGTAAACACTGGATCCTTATTTACATAAAAGAACTGTAGAAAGACATTTTTGCTAGGATCAGAAAAAAATTGAGCCTGGGCTGAGTATTAGATAATACGAAGACATTACTGTTATAATTTAGTCAAGTGTGATTATGGTATTGTGGCAATGTTATTTTTTTAAGTCCTTATCTATTAGAGGTTTTAAAAATAGCTGAAGCAAATATGGCAAAATGTTAGCAGTTGGTTAAAAATAGGTGGTAAGTGTATGGAAATTCATTATACCAGTCTGCCAAACTTTCTGCCTGTTTGGAACTTTATAAGAGAGGAAAAGGGTGATAAATGGAATATTGCTGTCACATCAGTAAACAAAGGATGTCACAGTCTTCAACAGTTACAGCCACGGCCAGTGGTGAGCTGGTGAGCCCTGAGGGAACTCAGGAAGGCAAAGAATACCTGCCATCTAGCAGCCATCAGACTGCAGCCACTCCCTATGGTGAGCCCGAAGGAAACTCGGGATGTAAAAACAGAGGATATCGGCCCCAAATAGCTGAGGTGCATTTCAAAGGACTGATTTCAGTGAGCCCAGACTCTTGCATCTTCCCACACATAGAAAAGCGCTAAATTCCTTAAATTTAGCGTATCTGGTTTCTTGAATTAACAGTAAACTTTTGATGTTCCCGACTACCTGCCCTTTGTTGCAAAACTCCTATATATCCTAGCTCCCCCCTCACCTCCTCGGACCAGTTTCTCAGAGCTATCTGAAATGCTGTCTCCCAGGCTGCAGTCCTCATTTTGCCCCAGATAAAACTTAACTCGACACCCTCACGGTGTGCATTTTTTTCTAAGTCAACCAGGGGAAAGAGGAGGGAGAGAAGGAGGGAGGAGGGAGGGGGATGCCAGACAACCTGGGTTTGAATATTGGCTCTGCTACTTTCTAGCTGAGTAAAGTTGAACAAATTATGTAAACTGTCTGCCTGTTTCTTCACCTGCAAATTAGGCTAATAACAGTGCCTACTTCATAAGATTGAAATTCATAAGGATTAAGCAGTTAATATCAGTAAAGTGTTTAGAATGGTGCTCAGTAAATATTAGCTATTAGTACTCCATCAAGTGAGAATTCTAATGTACTACATGCCGGGAAAGCTGACCTCTGGCCCAATCAAATCTGCCTGGGGTGGGGGGCTTCCTTGGTGGTGCAGTGGTTGAGAGTCCGCCTGCCGATGCAGGGGACACAGGTTCGTGCCCCGGTCCGGGAAGATCCCACATGCCACGGAGCGGCTAGGCCCGTGAGCCATGGCCGCTGAGCCTGCGCGTCCAGAGCCTGTGCTCCGCAAGGGGAGAGGACACAACAGTGAGAGGCCCGCGCACCGCAAAAAAAAAAAAAAAAAAAAAAAAAAAAATCTGCCTGGGGGTGTGGCTCAGTAAACAGGTGGCAGCTCTCCCTGGAAAGGCTGAGTGAAGGGGAAGCAGTGTTCAGGGAATAGTTATCTCAAGAGAAGGAAAGTGCAGTACTGGACAGACAAAACATTTGGAGAGGAGGTGCATTTCACCACCAGGAAAAAGGTAGCATCATACTCACAAAATGCATTGTGGGAGGGAGAGTGAAGCAAAGCCCCAAGGTTTCTGGAGTGTCCCTGGGAGAGCACCAGGGAGAGCAGTGGGGGAGCAGTTGCTGATATTTCTTTCACTCTGACTGCCACAGGGGACCCAAGGGGCTGGAACAGGGAGCATCAGGTGCAGCATATACCCATTAATGAGGCCCTGCGGGTGACTGTTGTTGTGAATGCCCATAAGTGAGGCCCATCATGCGTCTTGTAATGATTCATTCTGCAAGATGAGTGGAATACAAATTTCAAAAAGCTTATAAGGCCAACTTTATATCTTCCTGCCTCAACTCAAGCCTCTGAAACCAAAGCAAGCATTAATGCCCCACCCTGAAAAAGAGGTTTATGTTTTAGTTCCTCCCCAGCAGACTAAAGACCATTAGCCCGAGTGAAAATAGCTTTTGCAAAATGGCTTCAGAGTAATCTGGTCTCCTCTCCCTCTCTCAGAGCTCCTGGCAGGTGGAAAGCCCTCCTGACTCCTGGAAGGAGTCCTGGGTTTGCTAGGTTTGCTAGGTTCTGGGGAGAAAACTTACTAACACTCCCCAAGCAGCCTGCTGGGCCCTTAAGAGAATTCTCAGGCTGGAGAAGGCAACTGCTGATGCTTCCTCCCACCCTCCACCCAAAACTGACCACTTTCAGTCTGTCTTGGACTTGAGTGCCTTCTGGGTGAGCACCAGCCTTGATGCACACATTCCCAGGAGCTTGGGAATGAATAGAGAGGACAGTGTGGTATAATGGCAAGAAGTTTGACTTTGCAGTTGGGAGAACTGGTTTCAAGTCCCAGCTCTGCCTCCTAATTGCTTATTTATTCACTTGTTTATTTATTTATTTTCCTTGGGAAAGTTAGTTAACCACTCTGAGCCTCTGTTTCCTTATTTGTCAAATGGTAATAATAATGAAACCTTGGCTATCCATGGCTGCTGTGAGATCAAATGAGATAATGGGAGAGCAGAGGAACTCTTTTCAAAATTTAATTTCATGCAGAGCCCCAATATATAAAACATTTATACGAATTTATACTTTTATATTTTATAAGAATACATGTGCTTTATAAGTTAAGATTTATAATATTAACACACACTTATGGTCAATTAATCTACAACAAAGGAAGCAAGAATATACAAAGAAGAAAAGACAGTCTCTTCAGTGAGGGGTGCTGGGAAAACTGGACAGCTACCTGTAAAAGAATGAAATCAGGACATTCTCTAACACCATATATAAAAATAAACTCAAAATGAGGGTTTCCCTGGTGGCGCAGTGGTTGAGAGTCTGCCTGCCGATGCAGGGGACATGGGTTCGTGCCCCAGTCCGGGAAGATCCCACATGCCACGGAGCGGCTGGGCCCGTGAGCCATGGCCGCTGAGCCTGCGCGTCTGGAGCCTGTGCTCCGCAACGGGAGAGGCCACAACAGTGAGAGGCCCACGTACCGCAAAAAAACAAAAAAAACAAACCTCAAAATGGGTTAAAGACCTAAATGTAAGACCGGATGCTATAAAACTCCTAGAGGAAAACATAGGAAGAACACTCTTTGACATAAATTGAAGCAATATTTTTTTGGATCCCTTTCCTAAAGTAAAAGAAGTAAAAGCAAAAATAAACAAATAGAACCTAATTAAACTTACAAGCTTTTGCACGGCAAAGGAAACCATCGACAAAACCAAAAGACAACCTACTGATTGGAAGGAAATATTTGCAAATGATATGACCTTTAAGGGATTAATATCCAACATATATAAACAGCTCATACAACTCAATATTAAAAAAACCCAAACAACCCAATTTTAAAATGGGCAAGAAGAACTGAATAGGCATTTTTCCAAAGAGGAAATGCAGATGGCCAACAGGCACATGAAAAGATGCTGAACATCGCTAATCATCAGGGAAATGCAAATCAAAACCACAATGAGATATCACCTCACACTTGTCAGAATGGCTATCATCAAAAAGTCTACAAATAACAAAATGTTGGCAAGGATGTGCAGAAAAGGGAACCCTTACACACTCTTGATGGGTATGTAAATTGGTACAGCCGCTGTGGAAAACAGTATGGAAGTTTCTCAAAAAACTAAAAATAGAACTGCCATAGACCCAGCAATTCCATTTCTGGGTATATATCCAAAAAAAACCCCCAAACCACTAATTCGAAAAGATACATGCACCCCAATGTTCTTAGCAGCATTATTTACAATTGCCAAGACACAGAAACAACCTAAGTGTCCATCAACAGCTGAATGGATAAAGAAGGTATAGTGTACATATATACAATGGAATACTACTCAGCTTAAAAAAGAACAAAATTTTGCCATTTGTTGCAACATGAATGGACGTAGAGGGCATTATGCTAAGTGAAATAAGTCAGAGAAAGACACATACTGTATGATATCACCTATATGTGGAATCTAAAAAATACAACAAACTAGTGAATATACCATAAAAGATGCAAAACTCACAGATATAGAGAACAAACTAGTGGTTACCAATGCTGGGGGGAGGGGCAACATAAGGGTGGGGCAGTGAGAGGTACAAACTATTGGGTGTAAGAATAGGCTCAAGGATGTATTGTAGACACTTCCCTGGTGGTCCAGTGGTAAAGAATCCTCCTTCCAATGCAGGGGACGCAGGTTTGATCCTTGGTTGGGGAACAAAGATTCCACATGCCACAGGGCAACTAAGCCCGCGCGCCACAAACTACAGAGCCCATGCGCTCTGGAGCCTGTGTGCCACAATTAGAGTGAGGAAAGCCGCATGCCACAACTAGAGGGAAGCCCGTGTGCCTCAACTAAGACCCAACACAGCTAAAAATAGAAAAAAATATTTTTAAAAAATGATGAATTGTACAACATGGGGAATATAGCCAATATTTTGTAATAACTGTTAATGGAATGTAACCTTTAAAAATTATATAAAAATTTAAAAATCTAAAAAAGATTTAAACATTAACTTACTAAAGGCAATAACTGTAATAATCAAGAGATTGCTTCGATGAATAGAAAGATTTGAAATTGAGATATTGGATGATAGTTGCAATCTCATGTATCCTGTTTATTTCTCAACTTTATTTTGTATACATAGAATAAAAATCCTGATTCACAAAAATTAATAGTTGTAAATAGCAGCAGTGTTTTAAACCTTGCAATCTTAGGGTCCTCTTTAATCCTCTTAATTCCAGAAGTCTTGAAGAAGAATAGAGGGGATTTCCCCTCAAACAGAATCAATATAACAATTTCCAACAGCAGCTTAAATGGATTGGTGGGCTCAGTCTGTCCTAAGGAAGGCAGTCGGCAGCTGTGGTGTGGTGAAAAGAGCAATAAACTCAGAATAAGGAGACCCTTAGCTCAGAATTACTGGCTAAGGGAGACTAAACAAGACACCTGGTCTCTTAGAGTCTCAGTTTCCTCATCTGTAAATGGTCACAGTACCTTGTAGGGTTGCGTATGTATGTGGAGCACCTAACACTGAACCTCAAAAATTATAACTTAATCCCAAGTTTGGGGTTAGCAGATGCAAACTATTATATATAGAATGGGTAAACAACATAGTCATAGTATATAGCACAGGGAAATATATTCAATATCCTATGATAAACCATAGTGGAAAAGAATATAAAAAAGAATGTATATATATATATGTTTAACTGAATCACTTTGCTGTACGGTAGAAATTAACGTAACATTGTAAATGAACTATACTTCAATAAAAAATTATTACTTATATCTAAATATAAGTAATAACATACTTCAATAGGGCACAAAGCCTTTAAAATATGCTAACAGATACCAGGAGTAGGGGAAGGAGGAAAGTGTGAGGAAGTATATAAGAACACTAAGGTCACTATCTAAGACATCTTAGGTGTCCAGTCAATAGGATCTAGTATTGTTTCACTTTTGAGAGTTGAAACAGACCTGAGGAGTTATGTAAGCAGGCCCAGGACAGAAGAACTGCTCAAATAACCACAGAATTGTGAGGAATTGTGTGCTTATGTTTAGCCGCTAAGTTTGAGGATGAATTTGCTGTACAGAAAAAGTTAACTGATACAAAATATAATGGGCATCTTTCCTTCTTGCCTCCCTAGAATCCATTTTCCTTTTATGTTTACAAGCACCCATTTTTCTTCCACCAGTTGTGGTCCATGTGATTGTGGGAAGACAGTCTATCGTAGCTCCACAGGTGGACATGTGAACCAGGCCTGGCCAATCAGAGCATTGCATCTGTGGCAGACACCATTGATTGGTGAAACCCAACTCCCATTCCCAACCCTCTTCTCCCTAACCCATTTAGAGAGTCTTGAAGAACAAAATGTTTTTCCTAGCCTCCCTTAAAAGTAGGAGTAGTTTTGTGACCCAGTTACGGCCCATAGATTGTAAACAGAAGAAATCTGCCAGGAACTTTTGGGAAAGCCTTTTCTTTTCTCATAAAGGAACAGATGACGCTAGTGCCTTGCCTTCTCTTATTGCCTTGAACCTGTCTGTGATTTTTGGAGCTGCAGCAGCTATTTTGTAATCATGAGGCAAAGGCTAAGAACATTTTCAAATGTCAGTCCACTGCTGAACCACTAAATCAACAGTGGCAATTGTTCAGACTTCCTAATATACAACAAACAAACAAAAAACCTCTTTTTAAACACATCTTTGTACTGGTAGTCAAGTTGTCTGTTTCTTACAGCTGAAAGCATTTCTAACAGAGCATCTTACTAGTGACAATAATTATCAAAGCCACAAAGAAAATAAAAAGAAAATAGAGATCACTATAGATTACTAATGATTTTTATTTTCTTTTTTGTAAGTTTCAGTATTTTTAAAATGCTTTTAGTAAGCATGTATTTACTTGGTAATCAGAGGGAAAATGAAGATTGAAACAATTAGATAGCAACAAACCAAACTTTCAAGACCCAAAGGCTAGAAGCAGCCTGATCCACTGTCAGGAGTCAGACCCAGGTGTGATCTTTTTTTTTTTTGCGGTACGCGGACCTCTCACTGTTGTGGCCTCTCCCGTTGCCGGAGCACAGGCTCTAGACGCACAGGCTAAGCGGCCATGGCTCACGGGCCCAGCCACTCCGCGGCATGCGGGATCCTCCCGGACCGGGGCACGAACCCGTGTCCCCTGCATCGGCAGGCGGACTCTCAACCACTGCGCCACCAGGAAAGCCCCAGGTGGGACCTTTTGGTATTCAATTTCCTTATCTATAAAGTGGAGATAATATTTCCTAAGTATCTACTTCATATGGATATGTTAGAATTAAATAAGATAGTATTTATAAATGTACCTGGTGCTAAATATTCATTTTTTTGTGCTTTCTATTAAAGCAGGAGTTCAGATATAAGTGACTGGGGGTAAGTGGGTATAGGAATGAAGGATTGGGGATGAGAGCCTGAACAGATACCCTCAGATCACACCCCATACTCCTAGTGCCTATTGCACCTCATTCTGGGCGGTCTCTGTTGTCTTTGTGAAGGGGACAGCCCAGCTCACTGCATGAGTCTCTTTGAAAAGGGAAATTCTGCTCCAGCTCCATCTCTGGTGTTACTTACTCATCTCTGGGATCAGATCCTTTTGTTGTTGATACTTGGCCTTTTTCACCTTCATGAGGCATGTGTATCCTTAACGTAATTTTACAGAATTCAAGGAGTTGCTCCCTTTCCCCCTGTTGTCCCTGCAGCAACTTTCTGGCCTTTTACAGCTCTGTGTCTATGTCTCTCTTCCATCCTCTTCTTTCTCCCTCTCTGGAGGCTAATTAGCATTCACAGATATGTTCTTTATAGTTTTGTCTTCAATGTTTAAAAAATGTGAATGGCAAGTGAGGTTTCTAGTCTGAAGTTTCTCCTTTGAAGCCTTTTAACAAGTCACCGGGGACTGATGAAGGCGTAGAAGTGATGTCTAGACTACTGAGACAGGATCTGAGAGCTGTTGCTGCTGCAGGGGAGGGGGTGTCATGCCCCATAAGCCTCAGGCAACCCTTAAGCAATCCCCGCTGAGGTGTCCACCCAAGCTTGTCTGGAGACCTCTACAAGAAGGATGGAGAATGCGGACCTCATCACCCACAGAGAGATCACAGCCACACAGATGCGCAGACGTCCATTGACACAGAGCTGCACCCCACATGCTCCCCCTCCCGCATGATGCACTTACCCCACCCGCACACAGGTCATATATTCTGCCCCACACACTCACATGTCGGTCTGTGCTCACACTCAGCCCACAAACCAGAGACACACAATAGCTCTTCGTCGCATGCTACACATTGCTCTCAGATCATTATATGAATTGTATACAGTAGGAGTTATTAACTACCATTTCATGGGTGAGGAAACTGGCTCAGAAATGTGAAGTCACTTGCCTGAAGCCACAGAGCTGGTAAGTGGCAGCACCAGATTCTAATCTCAAGTCGGTCTGGTCCTTCTGCCGTGGGACCAAAGTTGAGCCCTAACACGGATTAGTTAGTGTAAAGAACACTCAGGCTGATGGATCTTGATGGGAAGAAGCTATTTTTCTGTCAGGCAATTTGATTTTCTGCAGAAAGGAAGCATGGTGCTTCAATAAGCTTTATCAGTGTTTTCTCTCTCTCCCTCCTCCTCTTACTATTTGCTGGAATTGAATTTTGATTGAAAAAGAAGCTTTAACCGTTCACTTAATTAGACCGTAGAAATCATTTCAGTCAAATGGCAGAGAAAATATCCGAAGAGGAATGCGGAGCTGAGCCACTTCCTTCGGCGCCTTGTCCAGCCCAGGAGCAGCTCCTACAGCATCCATGGAGCAGGGAACTTCCCGACCTCAGAGGAGGCACAGCCTTCACCAGCTGGCAGCAGCTACGTTAAATCTAAGTAAATGTTTCTCCTAGTTCCAGACTGGGGAAAGCCATGTTCCAGAGGTGAAGGAATAGACATAATTATTTGATTCACTTTCTAATAAAATGAAGTTTAAAAACTAGCAGAGAAAGGAGAAGCACATCTAACTTTTTTTTTAAAATATAAATTTATTTATTTATTTTTGGCTGCGTTGGTTCTTTGTTGCTGCGCGCGGGCTTTCTCTAGTTGCGGTGAGTGGGGGCTACTCTTCGTTGTGGTGTGTGGCTTCTCATTCTGGTGGCTTCTCTAGCTGTGGAGCACGGACTCTAGCCATGCAGGCTTCAGTAGTTGTGGCACGTGGGCTTCAGTAGTTGTGGCTTGCAGACTCAGTAGTTGTGGCACAGGGGCTTAGTTGCTCCACGGCATGTGGGATCTTCCTGGACCAGGGTTCGAACCCGTGTCCCCTGCATTGGCAGACGGATTCTTAACCACTGTGCTACCAGGGTAGTCCCCTAACATGTTTTTAACACCTCGTCTTCCACAGCTGCCACTCCATAAATCCTAGAATGAAAGAAATGGAAAGGCATCTATCAACAACGGCTGTTAGAAGAAGGTCTCCTGTGATGTTAAACATACTCATCACCTGCAGACCTGTGTGCACGTGCAACACACGCACACAGACACACACACTTCAGAAAGACACACAGAGCCTTGGGTGTATTCCTCAAAACGTGGTAGTGATTCAGCAAGCATTTATAGGATTAGACTGTCTGTAAGGAAGACAAAAAGTAGAATGAAAGCAAACAAAAATCCATGCTTTGTTGAATAAACAAATAAATGATCAAATAAATATTTGTTCCTGTAACAGATATGCATTCAGCAACTATTACATGCCAGGCACAGCGTTTGGGGCTGGAGTTATAACAGCAAACAATAAATGGTAAATAAAGCACAGCCCCTGGCTTCAATGTGTTTACAGCCTGTTGGGAGAGAAAAACAGTAAACAGGCAAATTCAAACCCCTGTGATAAGTGCTGTAATATCAACTCCGTTCAGGCTTACATTCCACCTACTCATCCCCACATTGATTTACAAATCACACACAATCCCAATCAAAATCCCAGCAGGGCTTTTGTAGAAATTGACAAGCCAAATTCCAAAATTCATATGGAAATGTAAAGGACCTGGAATAGCCAAACAACTTTAAAAAGAAGAACTAAATTGAAAAACAAACTCTATCTGATTTCAATACTTATTACAAAGCTAAGGCAATCGAGACACTGTGGTCTTGGCATAAAGTGTGTCTGAGGGGTGGAATATGAGTGGTTATGGAGAGAAAAGAGATGACATAGGCAAGCCGTGCCACAGTCTGGGATTCAGTCCTGTTTGTATCTCCAACTAGCTGTGTTCTCTGGGCTTCAGAGCAGGGGGCAATTAGATGACAGCTAGGTTTTCTCACAGCTCTGAAAGGCCGTGTCTCTGAATCGGGCCAAGTGTAAAGGGGTACAACTACGTCTACACTTGAATGGAGAAGCTGTGTATTTCACAAATGACTTGAGAACAACTCTGGGCAGTCACAAACAGGGGAAGCAGTCTACACACTTCGCCTAGCAGATAGAGGTGGGAGAAGGGAAACGGAAGTGGGTGGTTTCACAGTGTTCACATCATCACTTGCTCACAGACACACACTCAGAGCCCTGAAAACAAGGGGGGTAGTAGACCAGCCCTTGCTCAGACCAACAGGAATTGGCCAGTTCCTTCCTCCTCACCTGCTGCTTCTGGTCAAAACATCCAGCTGCCGAGGAAGGAATCCCCAGGGCCCTCTCCATGTGAACTTTCCCTCCTCCCCATCAAGCCACAGGCTTCCCTCCCATAAGCTTTGGGGACTGCTTTGGGGGAGAGACGGAGTCGGCCTGCTCCCAAAACGCTGCTTCTTATTGTGTGAATTTGGGCAAGTCCCTCAACCTCTCTGTGCTGCCACCCTGTCGTCTCCTGGGCAGTGGGGATAAGCCTCGTACCTCCTGGGGTTGGGTGGTGGTGGGGATTAAACAGTCACTGCAGGTAAAGTGCCTAGAACAGCGCCTAACAGATGGTAGGCACTCTGCAAGTGTCACTATTATTACTAATTGGCTTATTTTATTTTCCCGGACTGGGCACGGCAGAGACCACTGTTTCTCTCTGAGAGCCAAGGAACCCACTGGGAGGGACCAAAATAAGAGACGGGCTCACGGACCTTCTCACTCTCGTCCCATCTGCATGAGAATCCATCTTTCCTCCCTTCCACTCTTCCCAGTGCTCCAGCCCTTTCCACACTGACTGTCTTCCTCCTCCCTCTAAGTTAGGAATCAAGGGGAAGGGGAGGGAGAGGAGGAGGGAGTGAGGAAGGGGAAAGAAAAGGAGAGGAATGGAGATTTCTTTTTCTTTCCTTTCGATTTTTTTTTGGGGGGCTGGGGGCAGGCCGACTTCCAAACAGGGGCCTAGATCTATTCCAGCCCTACACTTTGGTGGAAAGAAATGTTACCGTGTTGTAATCCTTCTGTATTAGGCAGGTTCGTTGTCCTCAAGGTCACGCCGCCAGGTGCTAGCCCAGCTCAGCCTTACTCTGAAGTCAAAACTCTTTCTACCTGGGACTTCCCTGGTGGCGCCGTGGTTAAGCATCCTCCTGCTAAGGCAGGGGACACAGGTTCGAGCCCTGGTCTGGGAAGATCCCACATGCTGCGGAGCAACTCAGCCCGTGCGCCACAACTACTGAAGCCCTCGCACCTAGAGCCCGTGCTCCGCAACAAGAGAAGCCACCGCAATGAGAAGCCTGCTCGCTGCAACTAGAGAAAGCCCGCACGCAGCAATGAAGACCCAACGTGGCCAAAAACAAATTAAAAATAAGTAAATTAAAAAAATGAAAAAAGCTCTTTCTACCTCCCCACACTGAGAACCAACTGGGAGTGTCCAGCCTACCCAACCCCATTGGGAGAGCACGTGTCCTGCCCCCAGCCCCAGGTGGGGAGCCCTCCCCACTTTCTCTTTATCTTCTGCTCCCCCCCCATCTGCCCCCAGCAGCCTGCCAAACCTGCCCTCTCCACTAAAGCAGCTGGGCTCGTTCCACTCCTCCTCCCCCCCCCATTTCTGTCAACTTCTCTGCATCCAATGTTTGACATTCTCAGATGTTTTCTGACATTAAGACAAGGATTAAAATTTTAATCGCAAATTACAGCATTCACTGAGTTCCTGACTTTGGTGAATGTCTGCCATGGACCCCATCCTCCTCCCCTCCGGTCCCTACCCCAGATTAATAAAGCCTGTGTCAGTGGGGGAGCAGAAGGACTGGGGTGGGACTTCCCATCAGCTGGAGAGGTTGCATGCCTCAGGTGCCTCCCCTGAGCCCAGGGCTGGGTGCAGCCCCTATGAGCAGAGGCACCTGGAGCTCTGCGTGTCCTGTGTTACCTGTCGTTACAGGTGCAGTGACATTTCAGGGCCTGAGTCTGCCTGTCTACCTCTTTCAGTTTTAATGGTTTCTACATCTTCCCACCAGAGCTCACGTTCTCCTCTCCTCTCTTCTGCCTGGGTCAGAATAATATGATGGCTCTCTCTCTCTCTCTCTCTCTCCCTCACACACACACACACACACACACACACACACACACACTCCCCAACGCCGAGCACACAGAAACACAGAACAGGGAGTGGAGTGGGAGAGCTGAGAAGTAACAGAGATGATTCCTATGCTCCCATGAGCACCCCTCCCCCCATGCTATGTGAGTGAACTTGGGGAGGGAAAAAAAGAGGCTGTTCTTCCTAGGGTCCTCCTGGTCTGACAGGGGATAAATCCTCACCTCTAAGCACACATCTAATGCCCCAGAGGCCATGCAGGAATGCATACAGTAGATATTGGGCCAGCATGCGTTGGAGGGCAGCGTCAACCCAGGACATTAGCCTGAAGGTAGCGGGGCAGGAGAAAGAAAGAGGGGGCATTGCTTCAGAGGAGACAGCCGGGGACACAAGTGGGCCAGGGGAACGAGGAGGAGGCTTAGGCAGGATCAGCTGGGTAGCCCTGCTGCTTCTGCATCTCCCATAATGAAACGTTTGCCACAGACTAATTTCTCCTCAAAGGAAACTCATTCTTAGACCCTTCATCTGTGTATTATTTCAGAGCAATTTAGTTTTCCCTGATCCAGGGACAGGAGGAAATACTGCAGAACAGCAACCCAGATGTGATATTTATTCTTTGGTGGGATAGCATGCTCCCTTCAGCCCACATCCCCATCCCTACCCTCTCCCATCCCAGGAGATCAGAACAGCAAATGCTTATTTCATGCTAATTGCTCTTCATGGACTCATGTGTTCCTTGTAACACCATTGTGAACATACCGTTATTAACTCTACTTTAGCAAAGAGAAAACAGACACACTGAGGTTAAATAATTTTCCTAAAGGCACTCAGCTAATAAGTGGTGTGACCTGGTTGAAACCCTAGTGACCGTTTTCCAAGGCCAGAGTCCGAACCACTGTGCATCACTGCCTCTTGGATAAGCCACGGTCTACTTCTGTATAGAGGTCATAGCAAAGCCCTCTCTGGAAGCCTGGGGCCTTGGCAGTTCCAGAAGCCCTTGTCAGGGGCTGAGGGAAGCCAGTACTTGGTTTGAGGCACACTGAGTGACAGGTACAAGAGTGGAGGGGGACCTGGAGAAAGTGGACTCAGAACTACCAGCAGCCGTGAGGCACCGACAATGGGACATCAGCCTAGAGGAGCCTTGGGAGCCATTCCCTCTAGCTCTCACTTCTCAGACAAGGACTCCCAGTCCAGGGCACAGCTGACCTACCCAAGGCTGCCAAACACAGGGACAAGGGAAGACTCCAGGCAGTGTGGCTCCAAGAGAGGCTGCTATGATCCTCTTTGACTCTTGGTCTCATTCCCACTGCTCTCTCTGCCCCTCTTGGTACTCCCCCTCCCTAGGCAGTAGCTCTGCCAACATGGGACAGCTGTCCTTCCTACCCTCCAGTCTCCACTTTGACTGCTCCAGGTGAGGAGGCTGGCTGAGATCTGAGATGCCAGGCAGGCTAGGAGTTTGAGGTAGAGACAAGCTGCAGGCAGACCAACCTACTGAGAGACGTGGTAGGACCTCAGCCCACGAGGCCCTGGAACTTGAGGATCAGAGAGAGAATCACATGCTAAGTGGGATACCTTGGGTTCCTTAGTCTATGTTGACTTAAATTTCAGGTCTGTGGTTTTCACAAGACTCAGGTGTGCAGCAATGCCCAAGGCTCTGATGGCTGAGCACCAGGTTATGGGTCCAGCCACTTAACAGCTATGTGGTTTGTGAACAAGTCCTATTCCTTTATCTGAAGACTAGGATTATAACAACCCTTTCCTCAAAGAAAAATAGGCGCTGACACTGATTTTGGAAAATCACAAGTCCCCTCCTTTTCATCCTTCCCCATGTCAGTCCCCCTCTCGCCTTCCTTATTCCCACTGACCTGTCAACTAAAAGCCAGTCAGGTTGTGATCCTTCATACCCAAGTATAAGGCACGTTCTCAGCCCACTGCCCCCTCCCCCTGCCCCACATTGTTGTAAAGACCTAAAAGACAAAGCATATAGAAATGCTTTGACAATGGCCAAATGTTTTGCAAGCGTTAAACATGTCCAAGTTTGTGCAAAGACTTTTCTATAGTGTCAGGAAATCAGTGAGTTCTCAAGTCTTTTTCTTCTCTGCCAGAGGAGGGGGAAGGAGATTGTAGACCTCCTGATATGGACTGAATTGTACCCCCCTAAAATTCATAGGTTAAAAGTTTCCACAGAGTAGCTTAAGTATCCAGCTGGCTTCCCCTAGATGAGTGATCCAAGAGAGTAAGGTGAACTCACATTGTAAGGTATACTCCCTGATTTCTGCAATACTGCTATGAACTGTGTCCCCATAAAATTTATATATTGAAGTCATAATCCTCAACATGATGGTATTTGGAGGTGGAGCCTTTGGGAGGTAATTCAATCCTGAGGGTGGAGCCCTCATGAAAGAGATTAGGGCCCTGAAATGAAGAGACACAAGAGAGATGATACATTTCTCCATTACATGAGCATACAGCAAGAAGGCATCCATCTTCAAACCAGGAAGAGCATCCGCACCAGAAATTAATTGGCTGGCACCTTTATCTTGGCCTACCCAGCCTCCAAAACTGTGAGAAATCAATTTCTGCTGTTTAAGCCACACAGTCTATGGTATTTTGTTATAGCAGCCCAAACGAAGACAAACATGATATTGGTTGCTCAGATCAGCCACATTCTGTGTGAAAGAGGAGTATGCAGGAGCCTGAATAAGGAAGATTTTCATTAGGTGCCAACTCAAAGGCTAGCTCCCACAAGTGCCAAGGTAATTTAATAGAAAAACAATAGTCTGTGCAACAAATGGTACTGGAATAATGGGATATCCATATAGAAGAAAATGAACCTCAACTCCTCACACCATATTTAACTTGAAATGGATCATAGAGCTAAAACTCTTATGTTTAGGATAGGAAAACAAAGGAGAAAATCTGTGCAGCCTTGCATAAGGCAAACATTTCTTAGATAAGACCCCAAGATCACAAGCCATAAAAGAAAATATTGATCATTGGACTTCATCAAATGTAGAGCACCCTTTGAAACAGAGTTAAGAAAATGTAAAGACAAGCCACAGATTGTGAGAAAATATATGCAAAACATATCAGATAAAGGATTTATATCTGAAATACATAAAGAACTTTTACAGCTCAATAACATAAAGCAAATAACCTGATAAAAATGAACAAAAGATTTGAATAGACATTGCACTGAAGAAGGTATATGAATTTTTAAAAACATGAACACATGAAAAGATGTTCAGCATCGTAAGTTATTAGAGAAGTGAAATTTAAAAATACAATGAGATACAGCTGGACCTCTACTAGAATAACTAAAATTTAAAACACTAGCAATATCAAAGGTTGGTGAGTGTGTGGAGGTGACTGGAACTTTCATAGACTACTGATGAGAGTGTAAAATGGTTCGACCACTTGGGAAAAACCGTTTAGCAGTCTCTTATAAAATTAAAAAATCATTTTTCATGTAACCCAGCAATTCCATGTCTAGATACTTACCTGACAGAAGTGAAATCATATGTCCACACAGACTTGTTCAAATGTTCGTAACAGCTTCATTCAAAATAGCCAAAAACTGGGGGAAAGTCCAAATGTCCACAGACAAGGGAAAGGATAAACAAATTGCAGTGTAACCAGATAATGCAAAATTGCTCCGCGAGAAAAAGGAGTAAACTACTGATCCTTCCAACCATACGGATGATTCTCGACAACATTACGCTAAGACACATTTTGTGTCTGAAAGAAGTCAGACACATAAGAGTTCATACTGTATGATTCCATGTACGTGAAATTCTAGAAAATACGAAAATATAATATGTGGTGACAGAAAGCAGTCCAGGGGTTGCCTGGAGCCCAGGCGTGGGGATGGGGGTGAGGGTGGAGGCGGGATGAGGTGTGGCGGAGAAGGTAGCCTGGAACAGGGCACAAAGGAACTTTGGAGGAGATGGAAATTTTCTGTATCTTGATCATGGTAGGGGGGTACAAAGGTGTCAGACTGCATCAAAATGTCCACTTTAAATGGGTATATTACTGTATATAAACTACCTCAGTAAAGTTGATTTCTTTTTTTAATAAATCGATTTATTTTTGGCGTTGGGTCTTCGTTGCTGTGCGCAGGCTTTCTCTAGTTGCAGCGAGCGGGGGCTATTCTTCGTTGCCGTGCGTGGGCTTCTCATTGCGGTGGCTTCTCTTGTTGCAGAACACCGGCTCTAGGCACGTGGGCTTCAGTAGTTGTGGCACGTGGGCTCAGTAGTTGTGGCTCGTGGGCTCTAGAGCGCAGGCTCAGTAGTTGTGGCACACGGGCTTAGTTGCTCCGCGGCATGTGAGATCCTCCCGGACCAGGGCTTGAACCCGTTTTCCCTGCATTGGCAGGCGGATTCTCAACCACTGTGCCACCAGGGAAGCCCCAGTAAAGTTGATTCTTAAAGGTAAGGAGGCACAGCATTTAATAGGGCTCCAATTTGCACAGACAATATCTGCACCCTTCGTACCTCTCCATTTGCACCCACAAGACCCTGGTCCTTCTGCCGGGAGACTTTCCACGAGTGCCTCAGCGCTGGCCACCGACAGGAATCCAAGAGTTAACATCTTCAGCAGCTCTGGGGTACTCCTGGGCCAGGAGAGTTGGTGCGCGAGGGCCTTCACTGTCTCAGCCTCGTCGGATGTGGGGCTAGGGGTGCGGAGGCCAATCCTGCCTCGAGTGCCGAAACGGTGACGTCTTCCGGCACCTGCCCCCGCGACGGCGAGCGTCCGCGGGCTGAACCCAGAGGACTCCGAGCCCGCGTCCGCTCGGCGGGGACCCTTGCGTCCCTGAGGCCTCGGGATTGCACCGTCGCGTCCTGAGACCTAGGGTGACCTGACTCGGCGGGACGCGAGCAGGATGCCATCCACCGCGGGCCACCCGGCGCCGGGGGCGGGGGCAGGCGGGAGTGGGGCGGGCGGGCGCGCCCCGCTTAACCAGGGTCCGAGTGAGGTCGTCCGGGCCGGGTAGAAAGGAGACTCCTCTGCCTTGCTTGGGGTACCTGAGGGGGAAGAGCCCAGCCTGGGGATGACCCGCTCTGACCCGTCGAGTCCCGCTAATCAGCGTTGGGGCTCAGCCCTCCGCCTTCCGCGGTGAAGTCGCTTCTCCGCGGGCCCGCTTCCCGAAGGCAAAGCCCTCACTCGGGACCCGACCCGCTTCTGGAAGTGGCCAGCAGCCTTCCGGGCCCACTGATCGCCCACTGAGGCGCATCTCGCTATGCAGGGGGCTCGCTCTCTCGGAGTCGCTGCCTGCAGCCCTCCTCCAGGTTCAATGGCTCCAGCTGGGGCACAGACAGACCCTTCCCATCCCGCCACCGCTGCCCGCAGAGACACACCTCCCTCCGCAAATCTTGCACACACAACCTTCAGTCTCCTGGGCTCAACACACACACACACACACACACACACACACACGCACGCACGCACGCACACGACCCGGGACCCCGCTCTACCTCTCGCTCCCTCTCCCTCCCTTACATCTTCTTCTTTTTTTTAAATTTAATTTTCTTTTATTTTAATACAGCAGGTTCTTATTAGTTATCTATTTTATACATATTAGTTTATACATGTCAATCCGAATCTCCCAGTTCATCCCCCCACCCCCGCCCCCACCCCCACTTTCTCCCCTTGGTGTCAGTACGTTTGTTCTCTACATCTGTGTCTCTATTTCTGCCTTGCAAACCAGTTCATCTGTACCATTTTTCTGGATTCTACATATAGGTGTTAATATATGATATTTGTTTTTCTCCTGACTTACTTTACTCTCTATGACAGCCTCTAGGTCCATCCACATCTCTACAAATGACCCAGTTTCGTTCCTTTTTTTGGCTGAGTAATATTCCATTGTATATATGTGCCACATCTTCTTTATCCATTCATCTGTCGATGGGCATTTAGGTTGCTTCCATGACCTGGCTATTGTAAATAGTTACATCTTCTAATTGACTAATGTCTACAATTGTGACCAATTGTTTCTGTGTAAACTTAATTAGAAGATTTTCCTGGAAAGATTGTTGATGTTCACTCGGCTTACTAGCAAGCAGCTTAATCTTTAAAAATCGGTGACTAAAAGCAAACAGCGTTTGTGCGTCTCACTGACTGGTGGCTGGCTACCCAGTAGGTGCTCGTGCAGGCAGCACGGTAAACTCGACTTCCCTGTGCAGAGCGACGGAGCGAACCTCCAACCTCCAGCCTTGAGGACTGTCCTGGGTATCACTCCCAAGGAGAAAAATTCAGCGTTCCTATCCCTTGGCCATCGATGCCTCTTGGGTAGTCCTTGGCTAGAGCTTAGGGATGGTGCAAGGTAGGACTTGGGGGCAGCTACGTTGCTCCTGCAATTTGGTCTGTCAGCTTCCGGAGCTCTGAGGGGCCCAGGGCTGCCTTGATGGTGCTTGCAAGTCTTCACCTGTTAAGAGCAGCTTTTCAGGGACTTCCCTGGTGGTGCAGTGGTTAAGAATCCGCCTGCCAATGCAGGGGACACGGGTTCAAGTCCTGGTCCAGGAAGGTGCCACGGAGCAACTAAGCCCATGCACCACAACTACTGAGCCCATGTGCCACAACTACTGAAGCCTGCATGCCTAGAGCCCGTGCTCCACAACAAGAGAAGCCACAGCAATGAGAAGCCCGTGCACCACGACAAAGAATAGCCCCTGCTCACCGCAACTAGAGGAAGCCCGTGTGCAACAACAAAGACCCAATGCAGTCAAAAATAAATAAATAAATATATAAATTAAAAAAAAAAAAACAGCTTTTCAGCGTCCTCTTCCCAATCGTCCTCCGAAAACACATCAGAGAAGGTGCTCCATCAGGTGCCTTCTTGGGTGAGCCTAGGCTCTGGTTCGTACAGACCAAGCTAGGTCTGGGAATCCATATGCATAAGAGAAGTTAAAGGGAAACTTGACCTGTACCAGAGGGAAAGGGAAGACCAATGCCCTAAACTTCCTGAGAGCTAAAGGGCGGGGATTCCTTATGGCAGGGACTCCCTGTCCCAACCCAGCAGCCCGTCCCTCCTGGGCAGTGTACCGTCCTTTCTTACCCTAGAATTCCTGGGCATGGTCCCCTGGACTTGCCACAGTCCATGTCCAAATTCCTCTTCCAGCCTTGCCTTGAAATTAGCTAAGCTTCAAATCGTGATCCATTAAAATGTCATTAACCAAAAGCACCAATTAGCGCTTAGTAAACGTTTGTTTTATAATATATGAACACAGCCCCCAAAAGGGACTCCAGTGGAGGGGTTACAGGCCCTGGAGAAGGCTGCATGGTGGGATGCTGGGATTTTCGTGTCTTTCAAGCAGCATATAGGCAGTCACTTGTCTTGTGAATGGGGTCAGCGCTGGCACTCAGACCTCTGTGACGGTGGAAGAGAAAAGGCAAGCATCCATTAGGGAATGGAGAGAGATTTCAGAGTTTGAAAATATATTCATCTTCCTCCCCTCTCCCCTCTCTGCACTCCCAGGCAACCACTGCTTTTGGTTCAAGGCCTTATTATTTCTTTCCTGGATTATTGCTAAAACTGGTAACTAGTTTCCCTGTCTGCATAGTCACACTGTCATCTGGTCTTACAGCTGTCTAAAGTGGCAACCTGCCTCTTCCCTTGCCCCTGGGCCCTTGTAAGGTCCTCCACTGTCTTGAAATAGAACTCAAACCACACGGTGTCCAGCTTCTTTCTGAGCTCACTCTTGACTAACCTTCAGCCTCATCTCTCACCATCTCTCCTTATCCCTTATATTCCAGTCACAGCTAGCTATTTACTTGAACTTGTCTCAAGCCTTCCTCCTCTGCAAATGCTTTTCCTCAGACTTTATGCCTCCTTTCCTTCCAACACACACACACACACGCGCGCATGCGCCCCTTTCACGTGGTTGATTCCCACTCAACTTTAAAGACTTGGTCCTCAGAATGACTTCCCTATGCTGGATTTAGTTTCTTTTCTAGATAGTTCCTCCTGTAGCACAGAGGACCCACCTCTATCATGGCGCTTATTACCCAGTCCATCCTCTGGCCCCTCTCACCTTCCCTAAGCATTAATTGTAAAGTATTTGGACTCTGAGTAGCTCAGTCCCTGAGGAGATGACCAGAATACAGTACATGTGTGGTGAAAGGATATGAGCTTTAGAAGTAAGCAGACCCGGGTTCAAACTTCCGCTTTTTTGCTGTGTAATCTTTAGCAATTTACTTAACCTCTCTTAGATTCCTTGTCTGTAAAATCAGAATAGTAATACCTACCTTATGGAATTGTTGTGAGGATTAAATGAGACAATTCACATAAAAAATGTCCACTCCTCCATTCTCACTTACCATGTGCTTTTTCCTGGTCCTGACCTCCCAGCTAGTGAGACAGCTATTGAAGGCTCTCAGGCTTTTTATTCCTCTCTGAGCATCTGCATCTATAAACTGCTGTTAATAACACTTACCTCACAGGGTTTTATGGAGATGAGATGATTCAAGGTATGCGAAACCAGTTTATTGAATGAAAATGATGTGGTAGGTCTCAAGCAGGAAACACGTTTATTCTTTATCATACCTTCACCTTTAACATCAACATAGGCATTCATTTTTGTGGTTCTGGATGAGATCTCAGGCAGTTTCTAAACAGTTTCCTGTTTGCCTTCAAGTAGTAAATAGTCCTGATCACTTTCATGCGTGGGAAAATGGAAGACAATAATTGGTTAATATTTAAATTAATACATTCATATTACTGTAAGGCAGAAATACTTGTAACTACTACAGTCTTCATTTCTATAACTGGTCATGTAGTCAAAGTTTTTTTTTTTTAATATTTATGTATTTATTTATGGCTGCGTTGGGTCTTCATTGCTGTGCACGGGCTTTCTCTAGTTGTGGCGATCGGGGGCTACTCTTCATGGCAGTGCACAGGTTTCTCATTGCGGTGGCTTCTCTTGTTGCAGAGCACGGGCTTTAGGTGCGCGAGCTTCCGTAGTTGTGGCATGTGGGCTCAGTAGTTGTGGCTCGTGGGCTCTAGAGCACAGGCTCAGTAGTTGTGGCACACAGGCTTAATTGCTCCACATCGTGTGGGATCTTCCCGGATCAGGGCTCGAACCTGTGTCCTCTGCATTAGCAAGCGTATTCTTAACCACTGCGCCACCAGGGAAGCCCCAAAGTTGGTATTTTTAACTTCTTTCTCTGCTATTCATTCCATATTCCCTTTGCTTTCAGCAAATACCTCACCTAGTACAGTCACTGAAAAGTATATATATTAATATATTTTACTTATATATAACTAACCTAGGCAGACAAATTATTTTCTAAACCAGCAGAGCCCAAAGTTGTGGGTCTGGGAAGCAAAAATTCCCCTAGTGGATCACTAGGAGTTACAATTGAGGAGCCATTTCCATTTCAACCTGTTGATTTTCAGATTCATGAATCCTGGCTATGGGAGGACTACAGTACTACACATATTGGTCACTGATTCAGGACATATACAGCATCCTAGGGACATTACCCAAGCCCTGCCCAGTGCCGGTGCTCAGCTAGCGTTGTAACTGAATTTCAAAAAAAATCATTCTACCATTTTTTCATGCCATTTAATTCAAGGTGATCAGGCATATTATAAGATCGGTGAATTCTATGTTCATGAGCACATTACTTCATTTGCTGTTAAATGAGTTCCTTGGTGAGAAGCTATGTTTGGTGGAATACTGTGAGAATGAATAAGATATTCTAGAAGTCCATAGATAGTAGTTTTGGCAGAAGCATGTGAGCAGGGAAGGAAAATTCATGTCCAGAGTAAGTATTTACTAGTGAGGAGAAGCTTTGCCCATTCCATGATGGCCTGTGGCTGGCTGTTCACCCTGGGAAGTGGTGCCGCACTTACGGTTCAGTGTTGGTCTCTGATAATGGGGGGCTGGGCACTCAGCAGTGGCTGTAACCATATCGGATTTGATGAATGGAAGCTCATGTTGCTGAGCCATGCATAACTTCTATTCTTGCCACCAGGTACACTTTGTTTTTTGAGACAAACTTGGCGATCAATATTTATTTAATACAACAGGATAAAAATAACTATGACAGGGAATGCCCTGGTGGTCCAGTGGTTAGGACTTGGCGCTTTCACTGCTGTGACCCTGGTTCAATCCCTGGTTGGGAAACAGATCCAGCAAGTCATGCAGCTCAGTCAGAAAAAAACATAAAACAAAAAAAACTAAGACATTGAAAAGTTTCTAATTTTAAAATCTTAGACTGTGTACACTTTGATCACCAGCCATTGGGCCAAGACAGGGATGACTGGAGGAAATGGTTGGTTAAAGAATGTGGCATCTTGGTGTCCTGACTATAAAGATCCTCTTCTTATGAGGTTGCCCTTTGGTGAACATTCACGTGGGACATGAGTATCTTCACACTTTGTGTCAGTTTAGAGTGGTTCATCCACATACCTCTTCCGCAGACTTTCTTATCACCAATTTTCCAAACACATTCTCTCTGATACCCTGAACATCAAGTCAAATTTTTAGCCACAGCACGTGCACACACACACACACACACACACTTTTTTTTTTAATTTATTTTTTTTCACACGCTTTTTTTTAGTGTATGTATATACCTCTGGCCATCTCTCCTTCCAGGCAAAATGAGCAACCATGTGTACTGTTCAAAGGTTTACGCACTGGAAGATTTTCCTTTACCATTATTCTTTAGGGCACGGGTCCCCAACCCCTGGGGCCACACAACAGGAGGTGAGCGGTGGGCGAGCAAAGCTTCATCTGTCGCTCCCCATCGCTCCCCATCGCTCGCATTACGGCCTGAGCCATCCCCCATCCCCCACCGTCTGTGGAAAAATTGTTTTCCACGAAACGGTCCCTGGTGCCAGAAAGGTTGGGGACCGCTACTTTAGGGTCCTCTCTGAGTGGGGCAGCAGTGCTGCAACTTTCCACCTTCTGGTAGAAATAATTCAAGTCCTGCAGAACCAACTCATACCATGCAGAACCAGCAGTCAAGCAGGTCAGACTTTTTTCATTTCTCAGTCAGCTGGTCATAGAGAACTTCTCATGAGGCCAGAGGTGTGAGAAAGATGAGGCAGTTTTGCAGGAATAGGGGCCATGGGAACCTGAGGCACTTGTTCCTGCAACTTGCTTTTGCCTTTAGGTCTTGCTCAAGTCCAATCACGTATGAAGTCCACTTCCACCTGATAACAGAATACTGCTGTGAATACCCATCTTTATGCCTTTATAGCCAAATAACACCCTGTTTATGATGGGCAGCTCAGGTCACCCGGTAACTTGGTGATTCACAGTCAAACATCCAGTATGTAGTAGAGCCCAATAAAATTGGAAGCTATCTGTCAAAAGGAAAATAGTTAACTGAGGAGAACGGCATAGTTTGATCCAAAATCCTAAGGGTTTGCTCTGTGATTCACCTTCAGAGGCTGCCAAAAGCTCCATACAGTGCAGACACTGTGAGAGTTCACATGGCCCGTGGGGCAGATAAGTTTGCATGACAGCCCATACCTATTGTAGAGGCTTCTCTTGTTCTGGGTCCTACTCAAAACTTGCAGACATTTGACTTTTCTGATAAATGAGAGCAGCATGTTCAAATGAAGTTTAGGATATTTTCAAATTTCAAGAGGATTGCTAAGCATTTAAGCTCTTTTTTTCTGGTAGGAGAAGCCAGAGACAGCAACTTGTCTTTCACTGTAGAAGGGGTATTTTGACATAGCCTCAGATCACTGGGTCCCTAGAAAATTTGCCAGGGTGGCAAGCTCCTAAATTTCTGTGGGATTTATTTCTCACCATCTGGCATGCGTGTGTCTTGCCACAGGGTCTAGAGTACTAGCAACCTTCTACTCACCAGATCCATCTAGCATGATAGCATCCGTGCAGTTGATAAAGCCTTGAGGAGGGAGAGTAAAAGTGTATTGCTGGCCCTGCCAGTTGAAAGTAAACTGCTTTGGGTGATCTTTATTAACAGGTGTTGGGGAGGAAGGAATTTTCCTCTACCCTTCTGGCTTCTTCTGGCTCATCTAAGAATTAAATTGACATGACACAGATTAACAGGAGAAAATCACACAAAAGTTTAATAACATGTATACATGGGAGAGACTCAGGAAAGCTGAGTAACTCACCAAAATGGCTGAAACCCTCACCTTAAATACCATCTTCAGCTAAAGACAAAAGAGGGTGTTGGGGATAATGATTTGGAACTTCAAAGGGGAGGAAGGAGATGGAAAAGCAAATGTTTGGTAAACAAAAGTTTGCTGCACTATGCAGAGAATATGGGACACAGAGTGGACTCTGATCTCTAAGAGTTTCCTCCACCATACCTAGCCCATGTTCTTTGCAGACACATCTCAGTGATAGCTCTGTTCCTATGACAGCCCCTCTATATAAATTGTTCAGGCAGTTAGGGGTAAGGTCAAAGATTCTTCCTGAGTTTTTTGGGCATAGATTGTTTTTAGCTGGAAATAATCCACATGCCAAAGAGATATTTTAGGGTGCAAATTTTGTTCCCCTAGGCAGGTATAAAGAAAAAACATTTGCCAGATCAACAGCTGCCTACCAGGTGCCAAGGGATGTCTTCTCCAGTAAAGAAAACATGTCTGGAACAGAAGCTGGAAATGGAGTCTGCCTGGTTATGATAGCTCACTGTCATTGTCCAAGATCTGTCTGTTTTCTGCAAAGAACAAATAGGCAAGTTGAAAGAGGTAAGAATCACCACTACTACATCCTTCAAGTTCTGAAGGTGATACTAATCTTTGCAATCCCTCCAGGAATGAAATTGCCTTGAGCTTACCATTTTGGTAGGCCATTCTAGAGGTTTCCACCTGACATTGCCCACCATCATAGCCCTCATTGCGTGTGCTGGTGAACCAGCATGGGGTAAGTGGGAGTGGCTCTTCTCATTCCTAACTCTAATGATTCACTAGCCAAATGTTATTTCCTGTTCCTAAAACTTTGGGCATGGCTGGTTTAAGGGTGTTAGTCCCCGAGGGAAGAATGTCTCCACCAGGGGACACAACAATGATTCTACTAAAATGAAAGTAGAGACTACCACCTGACTACTTTGAGTTTGGGTTTCAAAAATCTCAACCCTGCAGCTATAGGAAGTAGGGTTTCTTTTCAGGTAATCGTAGAACTATCCTACTCCTTTACTCCTTACTTCAGCTGGGAATTTAAAAACCTGAGCTCATAATTTTCTTTCAAAGTTCTTGGGTGCACATAGAAGAAACCAACTAACCCCGTTATACTCTTTATTTCCATTAAATTGTTCAGTGGCAGCAAATACTTGGTTACCCAAAGCCTTGCCTCCTATAGGTATTTGATTACAGTTGTCTGCAGGTGATAATTAATGTATCTGTCTTGCCTCTGCAAGACCGTAGGCCACGGTCTACCAGTGTCACTTTTACCATTAGCAACAGGGTCATTAATGCCTTTAAACAGATCAATTTCAAGAGTCCTATCCTTAAAGTTCTGTTTCCTCTGGAACAATTTCCAGTACCTATAATGGTATCTGATACTGATTTGATATTGATACTAATGATATTAGAAAGGGTTCAGTCAGGGAAGGAGAGACACTAAGAATATTATGAAACAAGGGATTTATTTTAGGAACAAGGCTTACACATTTTTGGAATAACTGGGGAAATCAGAGTCTGAATGGAGAAGTTGGAGGATCAAAGAATAGTCACTCATCAACCCTTCTGAAGTCAGGCATGCCCAGTTGTTAGAGCAGGATCCTAGAGAGTTGGTGGAGAAGTTTACATGGAAGCCTGTTGCCTCTGCATCTGGTGGTTGGCCTGGGGTTGCTCTTGGTCAGAAGGCCTGGGGGTTGCTAAGAAAGCTTGTTGTGGAACGAGGGAGAATGGGTACAGCCTGGAACCTGGTGCCACTTCTAACCAGGACAACCTTCAGAAAGTAATTACTACCACTGCACTTATCTCTTTTAAATCATTCACAAATTAATCTTTTGGCCAACTGTGATCAGAAACCATCAGGGAAGAGGATTCTGGAAAATGTAGTTCCAGCTTACCCAAGTCAACACAGTATAAAACCACCACCTGCCATTTATTAGCTGCTTGATCCTGAGCAAATTATTTAATGTCTATGAGTCTAAGTCTCTTTCAATCTCAGGTTTGGACGTTGTCATCTAGGACTTTTTCCTAGGTTTTTGGAAGATGCCCTGCTGCTGGGGATCCCCCACTTACCGGTACCTCCTCTCTCTGGCCACTTGTGATTCCCTCTCAGCCTCATGGCTTCTGGTAGTCTTTCCCTACGTGGGGCACCTCTCCATTCCAGGCAGCCCTCTTGGGCAGTCCACATCTGGCCCTTGGAAAACATACAAACATCCATGCTCTGCTAAGCTCACACCCAAGACAGTTTTTTAGACTCACTCTCCAGGCCCACAAGCCAGCCACAATCACTGCTAGATTATTTTCAGTCCTGAGTCTCTCTGTCCCTCATACCCCAATAGCTCTTGGAGTTCTTTTCTGCAATTCCCCTCTTAAGTGGGTGAAAGACAGAATCGACACCTAAACCTTCCCCTTGGCTGGGGGAGGAAGGAAGTGACAACTCACTCCAGACAGACCTTCAATACCACCTGCCTTTCAGCCTCAGCTCTTAGCCCTCTGTTATACAGTCTGGAGGGGAGTAAAGGCCTATGGACCATCCGTTTTACAAATCTGAGATATAGTCTAGCATCTTATTTATTTATTTTTCGCTGCATTGGGTTTTTGTTGCTGTGTGCGGGCTTTCTCTAGTTGTGGCGAGCAGGGGCTACTCTTTGCTGCAGTGCGTGGGCTTCTCATTGCAGTGGCTTCTCTTGTTGCACAGCACGGGCTCTAGGCACGTGGGCTTCAGTAGTTGTGGTGCACAGGCTCAGTCGTTGTGGTTCGCGGGCTCTAGAGCGCAGGCTCAGTAGTTGTGGCGCACGGGCTTAGCTGCCCCGCGGCATGTGGGATCTTCCCAGACCAGGGCTTGAACCCGTGTCCCCTGCATTGGCAGGCGGATTCTTAACCACTGTACCACCAGGAAAGTCTCTAGTCTAGCATCTTGATTTAGAATGTGGTAGCTGATCCCTATTATTCTTTTCCTCACCTTTGAGGCCTCTGTCCAAATCTTGAGATGGGAAGAGTCCCATTTAATATACTGTTACCTATATAAAGAGCCTAATGTGCTTGACACAAGGTAGACATTCACTAGTAGAAGCGATTGTGTACTGCCAATCACCCAGCATGGAAGTCAACCCAGCCTTTGAAAATGGTTGGAATCCTATCCGTCTAAGCCAGACTAAAGGGGAGTGTGTACCCTTATGTAAGGCTTGAAAGGCAGTTGCCTGTTCTTCCTTATGCCCAGTCTATATGTCTATTCCAAATACAATGTTTATAGCCATCTGAGTCCAGTAGCTTCTGGACCCAGACCCACCCTCAGTGACACATCACAAGACCAAGGAAATCAAGAACCAGCTTAGCTGCTCCCCTACTTTGAAGTCCCATCTCAGCCACAGCAGGTGAAGTGGAAACGCGCTGGGCTTTGTGCAGTCAGCGTGCCCTGGTCTGACGTACAGGTTGGCATTTGCCTTGATTAGTCAGTCTCTGTGGTGAGCTAGTTTTTATCTGTTTTGAATATCAGCCTTGCTTTTGAGCATGGAGTTGCTCAAATCCACAGATGCACAGAAACACCAGCAGCATACATGCGTACACAATTACACCTTTACACATGGGTGCACTTGCAGTTACTTCCCTGAGGTTTAAAAGTAGAAGTTACATGACCTGGGCTTCCCTGGTGGCACAGTGGTTGAGAGTCCGCCTGTCGATGCAGGGGACGCAGGTTCGTGCCTTGGTCCGGGAGGATCCCACATGCCGCGGAGCAGCTGGGCCCGTGAGCCATGGCCGCTGAGCCTGCGCGTCCGGAGCCTGTGCTCCGCAACGGGAGAGGCCACAGCAGTGAGAGGCCTGCGTACCGCCAAAAAAAAAAAAAAAAAGAAGTTACATGACCTTGGGAAATGTGAACTGAGCTGATCTGGGGTGTGACAACATATCAGGGAAGCTTCCATCTGCTCCAACTCTTTTCCTTGGCCTCTGTCTTAGTCGTTGTTTCTTCATTTCTTTGGTTGTTAGAGCTCACAAGTGGCACTGGAAGGGATTAAAGGGGACACAAGCACAGACTCAAAAAAAAAAAAAACCTAGAAATTCAACATACAGTCATCATTTTCCAAATTGTCAGCGTGTATTGAGAAAGATTTGATAAAAACGCCAGGGCAGGGGTTGGCAAAAGTTTTCTACAAGGGGTCCAACAGTAAATATTTTAAGCCTTGTAGACCGTACGGTTTCTCTGCAATGACTTAGCTCTGCTATCTCATAGTAGGAAAGTAGTCACAGACAATAATAAACAAATAAGCATGGTTACATTCCAATACAACTTTATTTACAAAGACAGGTGGTGGACCAAATTTGGTCCATGGGCCTTGGTTTGCAGCCCCCTGCATTAGGCTCCAAAGAATCCTGAAACCATCAAAACTGCTGCACAGGTCTCCCAAAGATTGACAGGAGCTCCATTCTGTCTCCTCCAAAAAGGACAAAAATCAAGGTTTATTCTAATTATTTTGTGTGGTGCTTTGGTGTTTTGATGTTCTTCTGAGTGATCTCAATTCCCCCCTTTTGTCCCTTCTCCCCTCTTTCTGTGTATATATCTCTAAAAGCTTCCCATTCTTCTTTATTCTGTCCTTTGGAACTCACAGGGTTGGGTGATTTTAGAGTGAGGCTCTTTCACATTCATCCTTGCTGAAATTCTGGCTTCTTTTCAGGGCTCTCATCTATACTACAGTAAGAGGCAATGTGCAGTAGCATAAAGAGCACTTGTCTGGATCACTGGGCAGCACATGCCACCAGCTTGCTGTGTGACTTTGAGCAAATTACCTAACCTCTCTGAGCCTTCCTTTTCTCATCTGTCAAATGAGGGAATTGGCTAAGGTCTCTTAAATCCCTTCTAGCTCTGAGCTTGTGATTTTAGGAAGCTGCAGCTTCAACTCTAGCCAACTGTCTGGAGCCATTAATTAGGATGTCACTCACAGACCTTAATGAAACTGCCAGGAGGCCACAGAAAGTAGCCACATGATCTTCTGTAGTTGGCAACCTTCCGAAGCTGGGTGGGTAGTGTTACCAGCTAACCTCAGGAAATCTGAGAGCCCATCCCACTAAGGGGAGAAAAGGAACACAAATGATCCAGGACCCCTATGCTCCAGGAAAATTAATTTGCATTCCTATACTGCCATTGAAGCAGCTACAAAATGTGTACAAATGTTGACTTAGTTGGAAGCAGGACCTGAGGGAGCTTCTGTTGGGAGGCGAGCTTTCCCTTCTCCATCAGATCCTCTTGTGTGGGGCTCTCCTGGCCATATAAAGAATACCCCTCAAAGCCCACCAAATACATATATGATTAGGTCAGGAGGAAATGGAGGCTTTGAGGGGTTAAAAAAATGAATGAGCAAATTCCAGCATGTGCCAAAGGAAGGAGGTCTTCTCTGAAGCAGGGATGAGGGAAGTCAGCGAGGATCAAGGAGCCTGGCTGGGGCAGGGGCAGGCGGTGGTTGGCAGCTTGGGGGGAGTTTGTACAGCACCATCCCCCAGCTCACGGCCCACTGGCTATGGATGCAGCAGATGCACAGGCGGCTGGAGCCCTCTCCCTCCCTCCTGGACACAGTCTTGAGGGATGGGGAGGGAGTAGAGAAGCCTGCCTCCTGGCTTCAAGGAGAGCAGGCTCTTATTGTCCGACTCTGCTAAAGCTGTCTCATTTGTAGCCTAAATAATTCACTCACCAGTCTCTCAAGGAACATTAGAAGAAAAACAAAACCCGACCCACCCCTCACGCTCAGGTTCCCACTGCACCAAAGGCAGGGCGGGAGGCAGACCCAAGCTGCAGAGATGGCCTGCCTTCAAAGGTTTATTGGGGTTGGCAACCTTCCAGAAATTGCCTGGGGCCTGGTTTTGTACAGCCCTTGAGCTAAGAATGGTTTTTATATTTTAAAACGTTTTTTAAAACAACATGAAACAAAATAAACAACAACAAAAACAAAGAATATGCCAGAGACTGTATGTGGCCTGCAAATATTAACTATCCTTTCCAGAAGAGTGCCAATCCCTTAATCCACTCCCCAACCTTGAAGGAGGTGATGACAACCTTTGACCTACTCCTTGACTACCTCACCCTGTGACCCCACTATATGCAGAGATTCGAAGTTGTCAGAGTTCTGACATCTACAGCCTAGTGGGAGGCCAGCATCATTGTTCACCCCATTTCCAAAACCAACAAAAAGGCAAACAAGAACATAAATGTATATGTATAACTGATTCACTCTGTTATAAAGCAGAAACTAACACACCATTGTAAAGCAATTATACTCCAATAAAGATGTAAAAAAAAAAAAGAACATCTCAAAAAAAAAAAAAAGATAAACCCTGGAGTGGGGTCAACGTCTTGATTCTCCTGCATGGGGAGGGAGGGAGAGTGGCAGGGAGGGACTGAGACTCTCAGCCTCAACCCGTCATCTGATCTATCTTCTCTGAGGGTCAGAAGTCAGCATTGTCCCAGTTGGTCTCTACTGACGCCCCTCCCCTCAAGGCCCCATCACACCCTGCAGTCCTGGCGATCCCAGCTGATCCTACCTGATCCCAGCTGATGCCAGCAGTCACTGAGGCTGTAATTCTCTTATTGACGAGACATCCAAGTAATTCGCGTCTCTGAGTCCCTGAGGCCTGTGTGTCATCCGCAGACCACCTAGGGTGCAGCCTGACTGGCTGACCTTCAGTCCTGGACAGAGGCTCCATCCAGCGCAGGGGCTCCCCTGCTGCCTAGCAGGGCCTTTGAAGGAAGAGGACTCTGACTAGCCCTGGACGCCACCCAGACCCTCTGTTGGAGCCAGAGCCACTGAGAGGCACAGCCTAAGGACTCTGGAAAAGACGGGTTAGAGTGGACAAGGCTTCCAGCTCAGAGTGCCCAGCTGTAACTGGGCTGAGTGACCTCTGGGCTGTCATGGGTTCTGTTTGGAAGTTTTGGGGCTGAGGGCAGAGTGGAGACGCAGTGGCCCTGCATCCTGGTGGGTAGGTATTCTGGATTATTTCAGATAGGAGTGAACTTTGTAAAAGTTCTTGCTCAAAATCATTGAGCTGTCCAGCCAGTTCTTTGCAGGTTCCTGTTCTTGAGATTAAAAACAGCATGGAAAGCCCAGGCTGGAATCCCAACATCCAGGCTAAGTGAAAGGTCAGCCGTCTTAGAGATTTGGGAGCCCAAGCTGTGACACCTTGGGCAAGTCACCTCATTTCTCTGGGATTCAGTTTCCTCATCTGTTAAAAGAAGCAAACAAACAAAAACCTGGGGTGCTTGGGTGGGGGTGATCTTACAGTCCTGTCCAGCCCATACCCAGTGTGTCCGAAGCAGGCAAGGCCTCTGCAGAAGCTTTTCTGTAAAGTTGTCTGGCTTCATCTCTGCTTTCCTTCCCCAAGTCAATTCAGCCCCATCCAAATGAGATACAGCCGGTCTGGCATCAGGGGAGAGTGTTTTCCTTCAGCAGGTCAGCAGCTTGCCGGGGATTCGGACCGTTGTGAGGTCCCACCGAAGTAGTGGGTGGTGACTATGACCTATGATGTGAGGTCCCACCGAAGTAGTGGGTGGTGAATATGACCTATGTCTTTGTGCCCTGTGGCCAGAGGGTGGCTGAAGGGCTGTGGGAGTCTCCTCAACTGAAGTGGGGTGAACGGTCCCCAACATGCTCACAGCATATGGGCCAGAAACCAGTCTGATACCACACACTTTAATCTCAGTTACCTTGATTGCCTTTTGTCAGCTCTTCAACTTGACCGAACGTTCCTTAAGGGTAGGGATTCTATCTTGACCTTCTTCTGTGTCCCCCAGGGAGAACCCAGCACCACAGGTATGTGGCTGGAGATTGACCTGGAGATATGAGGACGTATCTGCTGAGAAGCTTAACTGCAATACCTCTGGAAAGAGTGCTGCTGCACTTTGCACAGGGTGTGGGTCCGGAGAAGTGAATCTCCATATTTTCCAGCTGATAACTGGACACCGTTCTCCAGTGGGTGGCTCGATCAAGCTGTCAGGTCATGACCCCCAAGAGCTATCGTGTGACCTAGAGAGCAAGTGATGCGGGAAGGTTAGAGAAGGGAATGCCTGTCCCGTGCCAGTGTGCCCGAGAGTCCCCAGGATATGCAGGTCACTTTCCCCTAACGCAGTCCAGACTGGGAAAGTGTGGCTGGGTGGCCCATGCAAACATAAATCAGCCTCGTGTCACCGCTGGTTGCTTCAGAGTAGCTACCAAGTTGCAAGCACAGTGATCTACAGCCTACAAATCCAGACCCATACAATAGTGACAAATGTCAGAAGCTCTGGGCTGGGTCTCTTCTAGTCTTAAATATACTCAGAATGGCTGTGTCCCTTGCCTGCCTGCAGATAGGAAGCTCTCCTTTAGATCCAGACACTTTTTCCTGCTGTAGCTCCTGTTCTGTGCCCTATGAAAATGTTCTCTTCAGAAGTCCGGAGCCCGCCTTTCCTTCTGTATTGTTTTCTTTGCTTGCTTGTTTGCTGGGTGTGATGGTGGGGAGGGAAGGCAGGAGGCAGAGTTCTGACTTGCCCCACAGTGTCACCCATCTGTACAAACGGCCATGACAGAGCAATACAACGGATTAACCATGACACACATGGAACTGCTAACGAGTTCGATAAAATTTTGATTATCCCTTGTTCTGTGGGGCAGGCAGCAAACCATGGAAATAATAATCCTCTCGGCTGGTGTCAGCACAGCAGTTCAACCAGAGAAAGGCAGGTGTGAGCTACAGGGAGTGAATCGTGGGAATGTGGGGGTGGGCCTGCAGCAGGGGTGGGAGGGCAGAATGGCAATTGCAGAGATTCCTCTCTCAATTATCTAGATAATTCCCTCAATTCTCTACTTTGTTCTGTGGACCTGACATGTTCTGGAAGGCAAACTCATTCTTGGCAGAGAAGGAAACTAAGGCCTCAGGAACATCAGGAATATGCCCAGAAGGACACCTTGGATTTCAGTCCCCAGAGTCTAGACAAACCCAGCGGAGACTGTCCGGGGATGAGCCCACATGGCTTGCAGATCTCAGCCTGGGAAACCGGCATCCTAGACCCCAGGGTTCCTGTGTCCCCTTTTCCGTCCCCAGCGAAGGGGGAAGAGTAGGGCTGCGATGAAGTGTCTCTCCCTGGATACCTTGGTGGTTTTGACTTTGTGTCCGGTGCTGCAGCTCCACCCCGACAGGTCTGGGAGCACTTTACACTCCTCGCCCAGCAGGCAGGGCTCCATCTGACACCACCACTTCTGCAGGACGATGGAGGCTGTGGGAGCAGGAAGCAGTGAGGGCAGCTCTAAGTTCTCTGCAAGTACAGCATGCAGTTGTGGGCGTGGGAGTGGTTCGTGCAGAATAAGGGCATGTTTCTACACACCCTGGCTTAGAGCCCTGCATTTCCCTTGTCTTTTTCCTACTCCAGGCTGCCCGGAAGGGCAGTACTCAGGCTGAGGCCTTGGGACACAACCATACCAACCTCAACCCCACTGACCCCTACATCTCACCAAAGACAGAGAGGGGTGAAGGCAGGAGAAGTTGTCTCTAAGGCAACCCTTGAGTTGAGCCACCACATCATTAGCAGAGAGGCACAGTCTCCAACATACCCCTTGGTGTACGTGAGCAAGCGTGCAGGCCATTTGAGGGGGTGTGCACAAGCAGGTGTGTGCGTGTGAGCACAAGTGGGCACGTTTATGGTGCTGCCATGTGAGAGTAAGAAAATAAGCATGGGTGGGGTCGTGGGAAAGGGGTGGATACGAAGGAATTCATGGCCAAGCGATACACGTGTGTCCATGTGAGGGGAGGGTAAAGGCTGGCTTGAGAACGAGAGGAGGGGATGTGTAAGAGGCCTGGGAAGGAGCCGCCGGTGAAGAAGTCAACGTCTGGAGGAGTGGGTGTGAGGTGATGAGGCTGACGGGAGGCCTGAGAAGATCGTGTGAGGAAATGAATCCGCGTATGTGCCAGGCAGTAGGTGTGGCCAGGAGGGAGGGCATGTGCTTATGACAGAGCTTTCCTCATCTATGGGATGGCGATGGTCACATCTGTGCCCCTTCTCCCAGAGGTGGCCCCATCATTTGAGACTCCGACAGTGAAAGCCCTGAGCTGGGCATGAAATTGTATCCCCAGCAGATGGCGAAGCCTGGACAGCCCTTCTTATCTCTCTGACCAAGCCCTCCCTGCTGGGTCCCAGCCTCTCACTCACCGTCCACGCAGGAGGGCTTTGCCCGGGTGGTGCCGGCCACCTGGCCAGAGAAGCAAGAGCATTTGACAGTCTGGGAGCGCTCCTCGATGCGGTTCCGGTTACAGCAGCGGTGAGCAGCAATCACCTCGCAGGTGCCCTGCTTCACGGGGACTGAAAGGGCCAGCACACCATCAGATGCCCGGCCCAGGCCAGCACCCCTGCCCCCCTCCCACCCGCCCTAGTTGTCCTCCAGCCCCTCCTCCCAGCTCAGGGCAGGGGTAGGTAAGAGATTTCCAGTTGCAGGGGAGGAGGAAACGGATGACATCTTCCTGCCACATCTGTGTTCCTATCCTTCCTTCCTCCCCATTTAGGCCACACTCATCACCCTGGCAGAGTCTGGCCCCTGGGCAGGAGAAAGATGGAGTCCACACCATCCCCCATCTCCTGGCTTCCCCTGGGTGAGGCCAAGGGCCCCGAGGGCTTACAATGCGTGGCGAGGATCATCCGCTTACACCGGCTTTAGCCATCCCAGAAGGAAAACCACAGAATTAGGCCAGGAGGCTAGACTTAAGCCCTGACCCGGGGGCTCCTCTCCCTGCAGAACACCTTCCGGCATGGAAGGGAAGGTGAGAATGGGTCTGCCCTCGCATCTGTGTGTTTTACTCTGCCTCAGAGATCTGCCTGCTGTGGAACGGGGTGCAGTGGTGTCCAGCTTTCCAGGCATCCTGGAAAACCACCCGCCCCAGGGCCCCACCACCTCCCCTAGACCTGTTGGAGTTGGAGGCTGCAAGGAAGCCGAGGCCAGGTGGGTCCACAGCCAGACCAGGCCAAGTGCTAGCAGCCAGCCGCACGTGCTCCAGTTCTGTGCGGCCCTCTCACGCATCCTGCAGAGAGAAGCACACACCCTGCTTGACTCCAGGCAGGAGCCCTCCCAGTGCCCAGTGCCAGCACCACTGTGCCACGTGCTCTGGGGGGCACAGAGGCGGGCAGGGTGCACGGCTTGTCCCCAGGCAGCTCTCAGCCTGGCACAGACTCACTGTAGAAAGTGGTGAGTACTACAGTCAGAAAGGGGAGCAGGAAGGGAGACTGTTCTGCTGGGAAAAACATGGAAAGCTTTGTGGAGGAGATGACATTTAGGAGGGGTCTTAAAGAATGGACTGGGCATGGTCCCATGGAGGGCTGTGACATGGAAGGAGCAATAATGCTGACTGCCATGTTTTGAGCACTCGACCCTGCAAACATACTCTTGAATCCTTCACGACTGTCCTACAAAGTAGGATTATTTGTACCCATTTTACAAATGAGCAAACTGATACTCAAAAAGCCTGGACACAATCTAAACAACCATCAGTAAAGGGCTGGCTAAATACACTGTGGGCCATCTGTGCAATGCTCATCCAGACAGCTGTAACAGAATGAGGAAATGCTTTAGGTACTGAGGCATGCAATGATCTCCAACGATAATCCATCATTCAGGGAAAAAAAGCAAAGTGCCTGGTGATGTGTATTCGATGTGTAAAAGGGAGGAATTATATATGTTGCTCAAATATGGGTTAAGCTAGCTCTGGAAAATGTACCAAAAGACCCTAATAACATTGTTTGCCACCAAGAACGGAAACTGGTTGGCTGGGAGTGGGAAACTGGTTGGCTGGGATACAGAGGTCGAATGGAGATGTTTCTCCCTACTGCTTTTTTTTTTAAGATTTTTTTTTGATGTGGACCATTTTTTTTAACATCTTTATTGGAGTATAACTGCCTTACAATGTTGTGTTAGTTGCTGCTGTATAACAAAGTGAATCAGCTATAGGTATACATATATCCCCATAACCCCTCCCTCTTGTGTCTCCCTCCCACCCTCCCTAACCCACCCCTCTAGGGGGACACAAAGCACCGAGCTGATGTCCCTGTGCTATGCAGCTGCTTCCCACTAGCTATTTTACATTTGGTAGTGTATATATGTCCATGCCACTCTCTCACTTCGTCCCAGCTTATCCTTCCCCCTCCCCGTGTCCTCAAGTCCATTCTCTACGTCTTTATTCCTGTCCTGCCCCTAGGTTCTTCAGAACCTTTTTTTTTTTTTTTTTTAGATTCCATATATATGTATTAGCATATGGTATTTGTTTTTCTCTCTCTGACTTACTTCACCCTGTATGACAGTCTCTAGGTCCATCCACCTCACTGCAAATAACTCAATTTTGTTTCTTTTTATGGCTGAGTAATATTTGATGTGGACCATTTTTAAAGTCTTTATTGAATTTGTTACAATATTGCTTCTATTTTATGTTTTGGCTGTTTGGCCGCGAGGCATGTGGGATCTTAGCTCCCCAAGCAGGGATCGAACCCGCACCCCCTGCATTAGAAGGCAAAGTCTTAACCACTGGACTGCCAGGGAAATCTCTCTCCCTATTGCTCTTTAATCTTTTGGGATTTGAACCACGGGAAGGTACTAGCAATTCAGCTTAAACAAAATTTAAATATAAAAAGGAAGAAATGAAGTGGAGGCTAATAGAAGTCAAGTGACTTGCCCAAGGCCAGGCAGCATGTGGGTAGAAGACCCTGAGCGCAGAAACCTGCCCTGTTCTCACTGGACCACCTTGCTTCTGCTCTCTTCCCCTTTCCTTCTCCTCCTTCATCCTTGATGGTTCGAATCTCCCAAATCTATCCCAGAGAGTGGACTAGAAATGGAGGGAACCCCAGTAAAGCAGAGGCACAGAGCAGCTGGGAGCCACCCAAGCACAGAAGGGGCATGAACCACCCCCTCTGCTGCACTGCTACCCCTTGGGGATCACTGGGCTCCCTCGGGTGCCAGCTTAGTGCTGGGAACACTAGAGGCCAAACCAAATGCCGGGACCCGGCTACTCCCTTGGATAGGGTGCTTGATCTCTGTCTACGCACCACTCCCCCAACTCCCCCTCTTCAACTGTCTCCTCACTCACCTTTTTTGGAATCTTTTATCTTCTGTCAGTTCATCCACTGGCCTCAGACTCACTCTTCCTAGACAAATAGGAGAGATTCTTGTGGTTTGCAAGGGACAGAGGGAGCCCGTGGCCATGCAGGGGGTGGAGGAGGGCCTGGGTGAGGGCAAGTGGGTGGACTGGGCACTGAAGTAATGCCTAATTCTGAGGTTGTTCCCCAAGGTGCCAGGACAGGGGGCAGAGTCCCTCCTCTGCCCTGGGAATTCGCAGAGGTCCTTGCAGACTCTGGGAACATGTAGCTCCGGAGGGAGCTTCTCTATGCCAGGAGTGAAGCAGGGTTGATGGTAGGAGGTGTCTAAGAACCAACCCTGTCATCTCTCTGGTCTTGGGAAGGGGCTGAAGGCCGGGGAAGAGCTCCTGAGCAGAATCTGACAGCCACTGCTGGGAAGTGGCGCCTGAGAATAATAACCCCTGAGGTCCTGAATCCTCTCTGCCTCTTCCTCCTCCTAGCCCCATCACACCTGCTTCCTGGACTGGCCAGGAGCTGGCTCAACTCTGCTGCCCTCACTCCCATTCCCACTCTAGAGGGCTAGAACGGGAGTCCTCCAGGTCTCTGAACCTCAGCGGCCTCAGCCCCAAAGCATCTCCATTTTCCCCAAGACCTCCTCTCCCTCAACCTCCAGAGGGAGGTGGAACTGAGGCAGGTAGGATGGTGGGGCTCAAGAAGGACCAAGAGCCATGTGTCCTAGCTCCCCAGAGTGAGAGCCCAGGAAAGACTGCGGGGGCAGATGGAGGAAGTGATGCCAAAACCCCTGGGATGGGTGTGCTCCATGGGCAGAGAGCTTCTAGAAGTACCTCTTTTCTGAGTAGGTATCTCCTCTCCCTGCCCCCTTCAGGAACCTTTGTTTTGATCATTACAAAGGCAGCTATGCCTTTTCTCCGGCAGTCCCCCAACCCATTTCACTCTGAGCTGCCACACCTCCAACCCAACTTTCCCATCTCTCCTATGAACCCCAAGACCCAAAAGACCCGGGAGTGGGCATTTGGGGTGCCTTCTCTGGCATTCTATTCCTTCCCTCAAAGAGAGCTTGAGAAAGAAGCTTCTGGGGTTTGTTCTCAGGCTTCCACACTCCTGCCTCAGTTTCCCAGGCTGTTTTCCCCAAACCCCTGTATACCAGCATGGGGTTGAGAATGTGAACCACAAGATCCTTTAACCTTTCCCTGCCTTCTCCCGCCCCTGCCCCGCGCCCACTCAGTCCTCCCAATTCTGAGCTCCCACGCCTGGGACCTACCTGCCCCACGGCGGTACCCACGGGTTCCATCCGCCAGCCTGAGGTTCTCCTCGCCTCTGGACCCGGGATCGAGACTCCGAAAGGCGGACTGCAGGCGGGAGCGGTCAGCTCCGGTGCTGTCTAGTCCGGAGTCCCGTCCCCCTCACCAAGTTGCTGCGTCCCCGAGGCGCAGGGGCTCTGAGCAAACTGGCATCACGGTCATGCGGGGCCCGCCCTGGGCACCGGGGAGCTCCGGGCCCGCTCGGCCAGCTCTGCAGAGCTCAGCCGGGGTCCCTCCGAGGTTGCCGCCCGCAGGCCTGGGAGCTCGCGGCTGTCGCCGCCTCCTCCTCCTCCTCCTAGCCCGGGGCCGCCTCCGCTTCCCCAGCCCCGCGCGGGCGTAGCCGCCGCCGCCTCCCGGACAGCGCCGGGCACCGCGCACAGCTCTCCGCCGGCCCCGCGGGCACAGCGACCCCTGGCGCTCGAGGCAAGACCGGGGAAGAGAGGACAGCCAGACCCCGCGATGTGGTCCCTGGTATAGGCAGGTAATTCAAAGAGATCCCTCAAGACTATGGAGGTCTTGGGGCTTGGGGTGGGTTGCTGAGTGTGAGGAGTGATAGCCCAGACCCTCACGGGTTTTGAGCCTTGAAGATTCCCGAACTGCACTGTCCGATACGGTAAATAACATCTTAAGTTTCTCATTTACACACACAACATTTCAAGTGCTCAATCACCACATGCAGCTAGGGACTACTGTACTGGGCAGAAAAGATATAGAATATTCCCACATTGCACAAAATCCTATGCTCTTTTAGATTGCTATGGTAGCCCTTCAGTGTTAAAATGTTAAAATCCAGGAGGAAATAGCAAATGATCTCTACCCCAGGAGCGGTGTCCTCTGGGGCAGGAAGGACCAGGGGAGGCATGTGGGTAGGGGCCTGGAAGGCAGGAGGGCTTTGGTAGGCCTGTGGATGATGGGTATGAACCCCAACTTGGGAACGAAACTCTGAGACCCAGTTTCTTCAGCATAAAAATTGCAATGTAATTGCAATTGTATAGTGTGTAATTTTTTACAGGGTGAGATTCTGGATGTGAAAGTATTAGACAAATGAGAGAGGAAGCGGTGGTCTGTGAATTTGTCTCTTGATTGAAGGACACTCCTCTTAGTTTAAGAGGGCTTTGGGATTGGAGTAATGGGGAGGGGAGAGGCAAAGGGAAGAAGCCCAGTTCCTGGCTCTGAGCCACTGCATGTGGCCCAGGATAAAGGGACTTCTCTCTCTGTCTTTTTAAAATTAACTAATTAATATATTTATGTGTTTATTTTGGTTGTGCCCGGTCTTAGTTGTGGCACGCGGGATCTTTTTTATTTGCAGTATAAGGACTCTTAGTTGCGGCATGCATGCGGGATCTAGTTCCCCCACCAGGGATCAAACCCGGGCCCCCTGCATTGGGAGAGTGGAGTCTTACCCACTGCGCCACCAGGGAAGTCCCTAAAGGGATTTCTCTTGAGCATACCCATTTCCTACCCCTAGCTGAGGCCTCGCACACTCCTGGCAGGACCAGCCTCTCTGAGCAGTTCTCAGCAAAGAATAACCTACAAGGCTGCTTCTTCCCACTCCATCTCCCTTTTGCCTCTCACTCTGTGCTGCCTCAGGGATGAGTAGAGGTGGTGACCTTCTCACCAGGTTCTGGGGCAGTCTGAGGATGCAGGAGGTATGATGATGCCAGGAATAGGAGGTGAGAGGTTCAGGGAGAGGAGAGTCTTAGGATTTGGGTACGGTCGGAGGGCTGTTCTAGAGCCCAAGGGAGCTGTTGACATCCCTGCTGACCATCTGTTGCTGGAACTAGGGGGTCTCTGGGCCCTGGCTCTGTGGCCCACTTGCAGTCACACCATGATGGGTGTTGTGAAGAGCAGGGATTATGGAGCTGGATGACACGGAGAAGTGGTAAGCAAACTGTCCCAGAAACACTGAATAATAAAAATAGCCAGGATGTTATATTTTTTCTTCTGTCTATGGCTTGCTGCCACTGTTTATGCCGTTTATCTGTGAGCTGGTTCCAGTTTTTCTCAAACAGGAGGGAAATACCCATAGCAGCAGCGTGTTCTTTATCTCCCTGTCTGGCTTGCCACTCTATGTGCCTTTGGGTCTGACTTTTTCTGGTTTTCTTTTCTTTTCTTCTTTTTCCTTCTCTCTGCCCAAAGTGCAGGCATAATTATAGAAGTCTACAAACCTGAATAACCATTGTGAGATTTTTATTTGGAAGCTACCAGAAAAGACACTCCTTCTGGGGGTACAGTCTAGCCAGGAACAGAGAGGGTCATGGTCAGGAAGCACCCAGCTGACAGAGTCCAGAGGTGGAATCCCCACCATGAACTGGGTGCCAGTCCCTGAGGACTACCCTGACTTGCATTAGGACCATAAGGGCCTTGTCCCCATTTGAACCATGTGTGGGGTAGGAGGTGTCTCTGGAGGCCTAACAATCAATTCCCAGGCTTAGGAACATAGTTCCAGCATTAGGTCAGTACCACCCTCCCCTCTCAGGCAGGGACTTAGCCTGGCCTCTGTCTCCCCCAGGTGGCAGCCACAGAAGTTGTTCACCTGGACTGTTCTCCGCCTTTGCCTTAAGAAGAGGAGGGTGGGAGAGGAGAGACACCCCCCTCTTCTATTCACCTACCTCTTAACCCTTCCTCTCTGATTTAGATAAATCAGCTTGGTTTTGAAGAACCGGTGTGGGTGGCTGGGGAACGGACATGGGCATGAATTTCCCACTGGCTGTTGACCTCCTGGAACAAGTCATGTAAAATGACAGGAGTGTCCAGTCCTGCGTCATCCATAAAACGAACATAATAAAACCTACCTTGCAGGGTTGGTGTGCAGTGTAAAGGGCCTAAAGTATAGAAAGTGCTTTGTAGAGAGCCTATTATTAGTAAGTCCTCAATAAATGTAGTTATTGTTATCCTTACTAACAGTTCTGCTGTGGTCAGGGGAGGTCCAAATATGGGCGGAAACTGGGTCCTGAAAAAAAAAAAGTGGAGTCGGAGTGGTAACTGTTCTGCCGGATCTAGCGGTGGTCTTCACGGGGAACAGCGCCCTCGGGAATCCGGGAACTTACCCAGCTCCCTAATTCAGGATGATTGGCTCCAGCCTGCCTTGTTACCACTTCCACACCACTCCCAGCACCAGCTCGCTGGCCCTCACTCTCGCTCCGGCAGCCCCAGCCAGAGGTGTTACCACAACCGGAGCTTCACACCCAGCGGTCGCTAACGGAGATCATCAGCTCCATCACCCTCTGGGCAGGCTAGCCACAAAGAAACCCAGGGCGAGGGTGGGAGACACCACCCTCCCGTCACAATAGGGAAGTTCTATCTGATTAATATAGAGCAAGGCTGAAATAAGATTTCTGTCCCCTTCCTACAACAGCAGACCCTTCTTCCCCCCAAAAAACAGAGGCGGGAGAAGTCGGAACGGGGCGGGGGAGAGGCCGCGAGCCGGCGGGTCTGTTCCCGGGGTAGCCCAGAGCCGCAGGTAGTTTTCCCGGGGACCGGCCCTGCGGGCCGCGAGCCAATGGTGGGGCCGAACTGACCGGAGCGAGCACCGCCCCTCGAGAGGCCTAGGGGGCGGGGCCTGTCCTGGGGCGGGGCCACGGCCGAGGGCGGGGAAGGGAGGCAGCATGCTAAACCGGGTGCGTTCGGCCGTGGCGCACCTGGTGAGCTCTGGGGGCGCCCCGCCTCCGCGCCCCAAGTCGCCAGACCTGCCCAACTCGACCTCGGCGCCACCCGCCGCCCCTCCACAAGCTCCCAGAAGCCCTCCGGCTAGGGCTGGGAGCGGGAGTGCGGCGCCCGCGAGGACAGTAGAGTCTCGAGCAAGCTTCTGCCGACCAACCTTTCTGCAGCTGAGCCCTGGGGGCCTGCGACGCGCCGATGACCACGCTGGCCGGGCTGTGCAAAGCCCCCCGGACACTGGCCGTCGCCTGCCTTGGAGCACGGGCTACGCCGAGTGAGCGCCCCCGGGGGCACCCTAACCAGGATGGGACTCCCATTCCCAACCTCATCCCCACCTTGGCATCCCGGGCGCTGGGACGCATCCCCCCTCGCCGCTCTCGGTGCCAGGAGCTCCTTTTTCCCAGGACCTTTGCTGTCCTCTGGGTTTCGGGCCGCACCCACTCCCAGCCCTTTCTCAAGTCGGGTGCAGCTTTTCTCAGGACTTTCTAGCTCGTTGACTATCCTCACCCGCGCCGCTTCAGGACCTTGTTCTCTCCCAGAGCCCGGAGAGTGGAGGGCCCGTGAACGATGAGTTGGCCAGTTGTCAGTCGCGGCCCGGTAGTTTAATGGCTAAGGGAAGAGAGATTTCAAGGAGCGGGGGTCCCTTTTAATATAGGAGATGGCGGCTGGAAAAACTCCTTGGGCTTCCCGACCCCAGCGCCCCAGTTCCCTGTCCTTCTTACCATTCCCCTCCCCCTCCACACCCAGAAATAGCCCGCGACACCAGGCGGCCGCCGGCTTCCCCAGGGGCGGGGGAGGGGGTCACCCGGGGAAGCGGGAGGGCCCCCTTTGAACACCTCTTGGCGGGTGGACTTGCCCTGGCCAGGCAAGGAAGTGGACCTCCGGGCCAGAGCGGTGGGAGTGGCGGCAGCAGCCGGCTTGCTCCAAGGCGGCGTGAATTTTTTTTTTTTTTTTTTTTTTTTGCTTGTTTGGTTGTTTGTTGGCAGTGCAGGATCTTAGTTCCCTGACCCGGGGACCCGGCAGTGAGACCGAGGAGTCCTAACCACTGGACCACTAGGGGATTCCTACAGGGCCGGTGGATTTTTAATGCATCTGCTGGGAGAGCAGAGCACTGAGGGAGATGGGGGCGCTGAGGGGCTGAGGGTCGTGGCTGGTGGACCCGCGGCCCCACTACCGGCTCCTTTAACTTACTATTTGGGAAGAGTTTGGGGTTACGTGGCTCCTGCGCAGTCCAGGGAGGCTTCCACTCCTACCCTATTTCAATTCCTCTTTCCTGATCTGTGCCGGAGCACTTACTCATTGCCAAACAGCAGAAACTGGGACTTCACTGGTGGTCCGATGGTTAAGACTCCATGCTTCCAATGCAGGGAGCGCGGGTTTGACACCTCGTGGGCGGGGGGGTGGGGGGGGGCGGAACTAAGATCCCACAAGAAGCCAAAAAAGAAAAGAAAAAAAAAAAGCAGCAGAAACTTTCACTGGATGATTTTAGGATAAAGGTGGGTGTGCTCATGAGGGTGGGGTGGGGTGGGGTGGGGTGTTGTGTACAAGAAGCTAGAAGAGTTTTTTGGGGGTCAGAGTGGATGCAGGGTCTCGGCAAGCCAGGAATTAAAACCTCCTTCCCTCCATCCAGGTCCTCCCCCAGTGATACCATTAGGGAAGGGATGGGAGACCTGAGGTGGGAGAGTGCTGCTGTGGCCTTTCTAGGAGGTGGTGGAGCCCAACACCTAGGCAGTACTCCTTGTGCCTTGCCTTGCCTCCCTTCTCCTCCTCCCTCTGGCCTGGTTCCCAGATGGCTGTGACCTTTCTCAGCTTGGCCAGCAGGCCAGAGAGGGTATGTGTGTCTCAGGTGGGAGTTATTCCAGGACCTTGTCTGGTGTCCAACCTGATGTGGTCACTTTGGCCTGACAGGGTCATCAACTCTGGCAAGAGCCGGCACAATGAGGACCAGGCTTGCTGTGAAGTGGTGTATGTGGAAGGTCGGAGGAGTGTTTCAGGGGCACCTAGGGAGCCTAGCCGAGGCCAGGTAAGCTCCCCACCCCCTTTCCTAACCTCCACAGGAGACACCTATCCCCAGGGATTCTAGGCATTCGGTTTTAATCTGAGCCATGTGATAGACCTACCCCCTAACTCACTAGCTTTCTACTTTAATGGCACAGAATTTTATCTGGCATTGATCAGGTAGATTCTACCATGTCAGTGTGAATATTTAGTTTTCCACTTAAAATGGAGATATGCTCATGTATTCATTGATGATTTAATAACTACCATTGCTTATTTTTGCATCTTTTATCCTCTGAGTTTGACTTTCTTATTTTTTTTTAATTTTTTTTTGCGGTACGCGGGCCTCTCACTGCTGTGGCCTCTCCCGTTGCGGAGCACAGGCTCCGGACGTACAGGCTCAGCGGCCATGGCTCACAGGCCCAGCCGCTCCGCGGCATGTGGGATCCTCCCGGACCGGGGCACGAACCCGTGTCCCTTGCATTGGCAGGCGGACTCTCAACCACTGCACCACCAGGGAAGCCCGAGTTTGACTTTTTTGATGCTTTGCTTTCAGACACATAGTATGCCTTTGGTGAATGAGTGAATAAATCTAATTTGCCTTAAATACCAAAATCTAACCTCCTCTCTCATGTTTATATGGATGCCCAGAGTCTTGCTCTTCTCCCTGCATAACACAAACACACACATGCACACACACACACACACACACACTCACCTCAAACTTTTCCTCCACCAGGGACTCTGCTTCTACTACTGGGGCCTGTTTGATGGGCATGCAGGAGGCAGAGCTGCCGAAATGGCCTCTAGGCTCCTGCATCGCCACATTCGGGAGCAGCTAAAGGACCTGGTAGAGATACTCCAGGACGCCTCGCCACCTCCCCTCTGCCTCCCGTCCACCCCAGGGGCTCCAGGTTCCTCTGATTCCTCTCACTTGGTTGGTCCTCAGTCCTGCTGGTCTTCGCAGAAGGAAGTGACTCATGAGAGCCTGGTAGTGGGTGCCATTGAGAATGCCTTCCAGTTCATGGTAAGTGGGTGGCCTGGGCCAAGGGCCTGCCAGGCAGACACTTTGGTCAACTCTGTATGGGAGTCAGGTGGCCTGAGGAGGTGACCCTGAGAACCCATAACAGCTTTGAGAACCTGAGCAGAACTTGGTTCAGAGGGAGGGAGAAGTGGGTGTTATACCGATGTCTTCCCTACTGTCCACCAGTGTGGCTTGCCTGGGCCAGTTTGTTTCTGCAGATGTGGGTGGGTGGCTGTGTGTCTGGAGCCTCTTCTTCATCCACCCCCTTTGACCCTTCCTCATATGGCAGGATGAGCAGATGGCCCGGGAGCGGCATGGCCACCAAGTGGAGGGGGGCTGCTGTGCACTGGTTGTGGTCTACTTGCTAGGCAAGGTGTACGTAGCCAATGCAGGTGACAGCAGGTATGGGGTGGGAGCTTTGATAAAGGCTGTGCGGGGGAGGGGTCAAGCTTGTGGGATGGGGGAATAGAAGAGAGTGACGTGGTGGGTGTTAACGTTCAGAGATTGGAACGGGTCAGGAGGGATCACAGACATAAGGAAGGGCCTGAAATAGCTATGAGGGGAGGAAAACTGGGAGTCTGGGTGAGGGACTCTAAGGGAGGGCCTTGTCTTTTTGGAACTCTTTATGTGAGGGGGTTGCAGAGAGCCAAGCCCAAACCTTTTGTTTCTCTGGGCAGAGCCATCATTGTCCGGAATGGAGAAATCATTCCAATGTCCCGGGAGTTCACCCCGGAGACTGAGCGCCAGCGTCTCCAGATGCTTGTAAGTAGGAACTAAACTCCCTACTCCCATCTTACTAATCTTGTGCCTCTCTGTACCCTGTGTCCCAAGGACTCTCCGACCCTCACCACACAGACAGACCGCTCCTTACTGGGAGCTTACTGGGAAGGCCACTCCACAGACTATGGAGTGTAGGGCTGAGCTGGTGTGGAGGATGTGGCAGGAAAGAGCGTGGGCTGCTCCAGTGCCTTCCACTGTGGCCCCAACTGAGGAAGGAAGTGCAGCCAGAGTGGGGGAAGGAAACAGCAAAGGCCCCTAAGGGGCAGGATAGCTTAGTGCTTTAAAGCAATGGCTCTGGAGCTGGGCTGCCTGGGATTGAATCCTGGTTTGAGTACTTTGTGTGATCTTCAAAAGTTCCCTGAACTTCTCCATAAATCAAGAGTTCCTGCCTTAAAAGTTGTTGTGAGGATTAAATGAGCTAATATATGTTAATATTAGAACAGTGCATGGTACACAGTAAACTCCATTTAAGGGTCTGCTATAATTAACATCACCTCTACCCCAGGGTGTACTGTAAACCTAATGCCCCCGGCCCTCTGCTCTGTCTGGCCGCTCCCAACCCCAGGGCTTCCTGAAACCAGAGCTGCTGGGTGGTGAATTCACCCACCTTGAGTTCCCCCGCAGAGTTCAGCCTAAGGAGCTGGGGCAGAGGATGCTGTACCGGGACCAGAACATGACTGGCTGGTAACACTTCCCTCAGAGCTGGGGCCCGTTTCCATGGCAACACAACCAGTCCCTTGCCAACAGCAAGGTGGAAGCTGGAGGCTGGGCCAGGCTGGGAGCTGGGGGAATGCCGCCCTTCTAAGGGGTTTGTGTAAGGGGTGTGGCTCCTAGGGGAGAGGGACTTTGATGCCTGGGTGATGCCTCCTCTACTCCCCCCTCCCCAGGGCCTACAAAAAGATCGAGCTGGAGGATCTCAGGTTTCCTCTGGTCTGTGGGGAGGGCAAAAAGGTAAACTCCATGGTAGAGGTGGGAGAGGGCAGGAGGACCCACCACAACTTGTCTAGGGAGGTGGAGGTTCTACCCGAGGGTAGGGGTGGAAAGGGTCCACGGTCCCAGAGAGACTGGGAGAAGGCTATAGTAGTGTCCCCTCCTCATTTCCTTTAGGCTCGAATGATGGCCACCATTGGGGTGACCCGGGGCTTGGGAGACCACAACCTCAGGGTCTGCAGTTCTACCCTGCCCATCAAGCCCTTCCTCTCCTCTTTCCCTGAGGTGAGCCACATGGGAGCCTCCTTAGCCTTCCCTGCTCTGGGGGTCTCAGGCTAGCTTTCTCCCAAGGTCACTTTATCCCCAAGCTCCCTCTGCACCCTCTCTCCCCACCAGGTACGAGTGTATGACCTGACGCAGTATGAGCACTGCCCAGATGACGTGCTAGTCCTGGGAACAGATGGGCTGTGGGATGTCACCAGTGACTGTGAGGTAGCTGCCACTGTGGACAGGGTGCTGTCAGCCTATGAGCCCAATGACCCCAGCAGGTAGGGGCTGTATGGCGGCAAGGGGATGACGATAGGGAAGGAAGGGACACAGGGAAGAAATGCTTGGGAACCCACATGAGGGCCTGTGTATCCATCTTCCCACGTACATGTTGGTACATGAATGTGCACATGTGCTTCTGACAGGTACACAGCTCTGGCCCAAGCTCTGGTCCTGGGGGCCCGGGGTACCCCCCGGGACCGTGGTTGGCGTCTCCCCAACAACAAGCTGGGTTCCGGGGATGACATCTCGGTCTTCGTCATCCCCCTGGGAGGGCCAGGCAGCTACTCCTGAGGGGCTCAGTGGATGGAGGAGTAGACTTCCTCATCCTCCATCCACCTCCTCAGAACCTCCCACCACCATCCCAGCCTCTCCATGCTTACCCCTCTCCCAACCCAAATTCTGAAGTTGTCTCCTTGACCTTCTTTAGTGGCAATTTAACTGAAGGGGTGCCAGTTAGATCCAAAATTTTAGCCCTTGGCAAATAAACCAGATGGATAAATGTGTGTGTCTTTATTTTCTTTGACTAAAAACTGTCCCAGTTGTCTCCCGAACATCTCCTAGACATCTCACAGGCACTTCAACTCAACATTCCTCCAAATGAATTCATTATTTCCCCCACAAATATGTCCTCTCCCCGCTCACCATCTCAGGGGGCACCAGCTCAGCTACTCAAGTTAGAATTCTTGGAGTTGAGCACCTTTGGCTTCCGTTTCTTCCTCATCAAGCTAATCAATCACTAAATATTGTTGATTATATATTTTTAAATATATTTCTTTAAAAAACATTTTTGTTTTTAGTTTTTGGCCGCGCTGCATGCGGATTCTAGTTCCCCGGGGGACCAGGGATCGAACCTGTGCCCCCTGCATGGGAAGTGCGGAGTCTTAACCACTGGACCACCAGGGAAGTCCCTTAAATATATTTCTGTTTGTCCATCCCTACAGTCACTACCTTAGTCCTTCAGTATATTAGCCTCCTAATTGTCTCCAAGCCACTCCCCTGCTTTCCCCAATATATAATATACACAGCAGCCAGGGAGCCCTTTCCACAGGGTGAATCTGAGTTGGTGATTCCTCTGAGAAAATACTTTGGTGGCTCCTTACTGCACCTAGACCAAAACTGACACTCAACTCTTGAGCATGGCATATAAGGACCTTCATATCTGGCCACTGCTTCCTTCTCCAGCCCTGTCTTCTGCCCCACCCCGCCTTGTGTTTTCCACAACTCTGGGTCTGGAGTAGCTCCAACTCATTTAAAATCTACACATCACCTCATCCTGAAGGCTTCACCTGTCCTTCCACAGCCCAGGCATGCCCCCACTATAGCGCTCACCTCTTGTACTGTAACTGTCTATATGAGGAGTTGGTACGGAGTAGCAGTTAAGGAACAGGGGCTTGAAAGTCCTGCTGTTTGGGTCCTGGTGCCAAACCCAACACTAGGTTTGCAATCTCTCTGAGCCTCAATTTGCTTTTTGGAAAAATGGAGATAACAGTACTACCTCAGGAGGTAGTTGTAGGACTAAAGTAGTTTATGTATGTAGAGCCAGGTCCATGTAATAAGGGTTCAATAACTATTACCTATCTTTAAGTTGTCTGCATTTGGAATTTGGATTGTAAGTTCTTTGAAGGCAGAAACTGATCTGAACTGAGCACATAGCTCAGTTTAGTGAGCCAGTTAAGAGGCCTGGGACCAAACTGCACTGGACCTCAGTTTCATCATTTGGCAAATGTGTGGGTTGCTCTTCAGATCTTTAAAGTCTGTATGACTTCTAACATTCATTCATTCAGCAAGTATTTGTTGAAAATCTATTATGTGCCACACACTGTGCCAGACAGTGGGAAGGGACAGGTTGGAGGATCACAGTGGGCAGTAGAGAGAGAGACCAGCTTTGGAGCCAGACAGGCCTGACTATCTGAGTTCTTGCTCTGCCACATACAAATGGCAAAATTAAGCCACTTAAGTTAAGCCACTTAACTCCCCCCGAGCCTCAGTTTACTTACAGGCAAAGGGGGATGGGTACACTTAACCTAGAGATCTGTGATGACTATTAGAAGCTATGTAGTGTTCCCTGCACAAGCTAATAAAATGTGAGTAGACTTCCTCATCCTCCATCCACCTCCTCAGGTACCTTTCAGGGAAGAAGATACACCAGTTGGTAAATACCCAACGCACAAGTCAGGCCCGGCTAGGTGTCCCTAGAGGCACAGAAATAATACAACGGGGGTGGCAACTGAATTCCCAGCTGGGGATCCAGAAAGATTCCAGGGTGGAAGGATGGGTAGGAGTTGGAAATTCCAGGTAGGGGGAAGGAAGGGAATTGTGAGGTGGAACCAAGTGCCCTGAATCTCAAAGGTTCTGAAAGGTCTCCAGGCCTGGGGGGATGATGGTGGGTTGTACTTACTCCGCAATGATCCTAGGAGCAGAGGGTGGGCATCTTCCGCGGCCTCCTTCTCGGGCGTCCCCGAAGCCGTCTTTTCCAGTCCCGCCTCCCGCGAAGCCCCAGGTGATGTAGGCGCGGGTGGCCGGTTGGCCACGCGAGGGCAGCAGCGGCCCTTTCCTGACCCCACCCCGGGCGCCTCTCAACTTTCCCGACGCCGGTCCGCCACTAGGAGCTGGAAGGTGGGGCAGAGGCAGAGTCCTCAGGGGTCCCGTTCGCCGCGCCTCGCCCCGCTGCCCACTCCTCCACAGTCCCAGCATCTCCCCCAGATCCCGGGGACTCTCGCTGGGCGACCCTCTGGGGCCGTGAGTGGGGGCCGTGGGCGGGCGGAGCCAAGGGACGCCCGGCCCGCCCCTCCCCGCGAGTCGCCCCTCCCCGCCGCGGCGCTGGAGGAGGGCGGGGCGGTGCCCCTCGGGTCAGTCTCTGCCTCCGGCACCGGCCGCGCAGCTGGAAGCGGCGGAGCGGAAGGTATCCCGGGTTGGGGCTCTGGGCGGCGGGGTCGTCCTGGGAACTCATCCCCAGGAGAGCACTCCCCCCTTCTCCGCCTGGCAGGAGCTCGGGGCGCCGGCCGGGGAGGGGCTTTGGTGCGAGCGCGGGCCGCCTGCTCTCCCTCGTACGCGGCGTCTGGGCGGTGCGGGGGTCGGGCCGGCTCGGCCCCTCCCTGCCCTCCTGGGCTGCAGTGAGGGGCCCCGGGAATTGCCCCGCAGGGCCTCTCGCCTCTTGGTGTCCGAGTCGGAGTCAGTTCCCTTCTCCCGGCTTCCCGGAACCTGCCCGGCCGGGCGAGGGGAGAGACGGCAACTTGGGTCTCCGCGAGGGAGCCCCAGCGCAGACGCTCTAGCTCCCAGGCCTGGCGGCCCTCTGTGAACCTGGGCTTGGGTGTGGGTCTGGGCCCGAGTCCGGGTTGAGGTGGGAATCCCCTCCTCCGGGCCGGTGGAGTGGCGGGTGTGACCGCGGGGGCTGCCACTGCCCCGGGGGTCTGGACGTCGCCCTAGATGGTTTCTGGAGCCGGCCTGGAGTGGAGGTACAGGAGATTGGGAAGGATCCAGCCCGTGTGTGCCTGTGTGTGCCTGTGTGTGCGTGTGTGTGTGTGTGTGTGTGTGTGTGTGTGTGTGTGTGTGTGTGTGTGTGTGTGTGTGGTTTTCAAGTTGAGGAGGAGGTATCTGATTTCTTCCCTAGACCTCAGGGGTGGTGGGCAGGGTACAGCAGAACCTGGTTCATCTGGAAATCTAGAGAATGATTGAGGAGACGGCAGCTGTTTTATTCCAGGGAAGGCCCCAGAAATTCCAGGGTCATTCCAGGCCCCGTGTGGGGTTTGGTTGCCCCTCTTAGGGTCAGTGGGGCAGTTCCTCAGGGGCTGCCTCTCACAGGGAGCTGTTGTTTTCGCCATCTTGGCGTTGGGCCTGGTGGCCTGGCCTGGCCTGGGCCAACTACTCTTCTGAGCCTGAAGGGAACATCTTCTAATTGAGATGGGGGGGCTCTAGGTCATTTAATGCATGCCCTTGCCCTGGAGTTCTGGCCTCTGCTCACCACCGTCTGGTGCCACCTAAACTGCCTTGCCTGGGGCGGGCATACTCATGCCTAAGCAATTGGTATTCACCCTAGTGGTGAATGCGCTCCATCCCTCCATCAATACTGCCCATCCCAGGTTGAGGCTACCCCAGCCTGTCTTCCCACAGTTGGACCAATGGAACCTGTGGGAGTAGGTGAGGGTGCTGGTCACCTGGGTGGAATTTCCAGGGGACCCCTTTTCTTTTTTTTTTAAATTAATGTATTTTATTTATTTTTGGCCGCGTTGGGTCTTCTTTGCTGCTCAGGGGCTTTCTCTAGTTGCGGTGAGCGGGCCCTACTCTTCGTTGCGGTGCGCGCGCGGGCTTCTCATTGCAGTGGCTTCTGTTGCAGAGCACAGGGCTCTAGGGCACGCGGGCTTCAGTAATTGTGGCACGCGGGCTTCAGTAGTTGTGGCACAGGGACTCAGTAGTTGTGGCTCGCGGGCTCTAGAGCACAGGCTCAGTAGTTGTGGCACACGAGCTTAGTTGCTCCATGGCACGTGGGATCTTCCCAGACCACGGCTCGAACCCGTCTCCTGCATTGGCAGGCAGATTCTTAAGCACTGCGCCACCAGGGAAGCCTGAGACCCCCTTTTCTGAAGGGTGGTTTCCATTTTTGGAGGGGATCTGCTGGCAGGGTGAATGCCTTCTTGCCTGTTTTGGGGGTATCAGAGAGCCCCTGTTGTGATGGGGAGAGTGTGGCCGTGCACTCAACTGCTATAAATTCCCTCTGATTCATATCCACTTGCCCCCATCCCACTGTTGTGCATGTGTGTGTGGAGGGGAAGGAGGCCACCCGGGACCCCACTGCTGAAGAGAGCTTGCCTTGGGCTGGAGTATTCGCTCCCTAAAAGGCAGACCAAGGCAGGGCTGTGAGGTGGTGGTGGTGTGTGGGGAGTAAAGGAGCTCAGCCTAGTTTGACAGGATGTGGGACTGAGAAAAAGCCAGGTTTGGGGCAGAGATCAGGTTACCGTCCCCTTCTTTTTTAACTACTCCCTGTGTGGTTGGTGCTGGGACTGGCCCTCATTTGTCTCTTTTTTGGGGGCTCCTCCCAGCACAGGCTCCAGCCTCCGCTTCTCCCAACAGCTTCGACTTCATCTCAGGCCCAGAGCCCGCCCTCTCTTCCTCCTCGGCTGTAGGCCTGGGAACTCCAGCCGACTGGAGGTCAGCTCCTCTCCCCAGGGAAGGAGGAAGTGAGGCTCAGCTGAGGCGCCGGGAAGCTGGGAAGGTGTGATGAACTGTGCAGATGCTCTTTGGTGTGTGTTGGGGGCAGGGACCACATGGAAACCCCAGGAAGCTGACTCCTTGCCCTGAGTCACAGGGAGGGGTGGGCAGGGCCTCAGGGTGAGCTGGACAGAGTGGAGGAAGGGGCTGTTCCAGGGAGTGGGTGGAGGTGATTCCCTAGTGGATTATTCTCAGTCGCTCTGCTGTGGTAGATGTGTGGCTCCCTACAGTGTGGTCATTGTCCCCTGCCTGGGGCTGAGTGACCCAGTGTAGCTTCCAGGCCCAGTAGGAAGCAGGGGGAGGAAGGCAGGCTGCCCGAATGTGGGCTGTGGGCACTGCCTGGACTGAGCCTCCTTTGTGTGACTCGGAGCTCTGGGGACCGGGACAGGGTGGGCCAGGGAAGCCTGCTGGCTGCTGCCGCTGCCCTCTGTCTGGGTTTCCCTCCCTCTGCTCTCCTTCCCACCTCTGGGGTGATATGTAGAAAAGCAACAGACTCTAGAGTCACACAGCCCTGCTTTGAGTGCCATCCCTGCCACAACTCTGAATTCGTGTCTTAACCTCAATGAATCTCACTTTCCTAGTTTGTCAAAATGGGGAGCTCACTACCTACCTTCCAGGCTTCTGGGGACTGAGGGAGGTGATTTTTGTCCAAATGCCCACCATAGTGCCTGGCACCTAGGGGTGTGATAAATACTTTCCCTTACCCACCCATATGGGTAGGGACTCTTCGTTTTTCGCTGGGCAGGCATGACTTGTGCTGACTTTGGGACAGTGTGTTCCAGATTGGACCTTCACAATTATTAAACTTTAAAAAGTATCGAAATCCTGGTAACAAATACATCTGACTTGAAACCCTGATATGTAGAATAGATAAAAGCTTGCCCTTCTGGACACGTCACTGGTCCCTGAGCACCCCTCTAGGTGTCCAGGGGCCCACAGTTGGGGAGTAGATTAGATTAGAACTCATGCTTTCTGTCTCCCAAGTGGGTGGTTCTTCCACCTCCCACTTCTGTATTCTAACCCATGGGGGAGACCTGTCCCTGACCTTGAGATTAGGAATTTCAAGCTCAGTTGCCCGACCACTTGGTTCTTGGCAAGAACATGCCTGAGCAAGCCCTTTTCCCTCCCTCCTCTCCCTTCACTGGATGCCTCGGTTTCCAGGGAGGGCTTGGGGGCCCTAGAGAAGTGTTTGTGGACTTACTGTCTTTTCCCAACATCCCCACTGCCTCTTCCCTACCAGCCCCAGCCATGGCTGCCATTCGAAAGAAGCTGGTGATCGTGGGGGATGGGGCCTGTGGGAAGACCTGCCTCCTCATTGTCTTCAGCAAGGATCAGTTCCCAGAAGTCTATGTCCCTACTGTCTTTGAGAACTACATCGCCGACATAGAGGTGGACGGCAAGCAGGTAAGGGCGAAGAGCCCCTTGGAACCACGCCTGCCCCCATCCCTTATGGACCTGGGATGTCCGTGCTCACCATCCACCCATGTCCTTGCTTCACTCTCCCTGCTGGAACCAGTGGAAGTTAGGAAGTGAAACTGCAGTCTTAGGAAATCTGGATAACCTCCTGGTTTTTTACACGCTGGCTCTGTAATCTGGGCCCAGTCCCTTTGCCTCTGGGTTTAAGCTCCCCCAGCTGTGAAATGGAAATAATGGCAAGGCCTCCTTCGAAGGGTTTTTATGAGTATTAAATAAAATAGTGGCGCTCCCGATGGCAGCTCAAACTGCACAAAGATCAAACGCTGTTGTCTCAGGATTTAAGAAACTCACCTTAGTTTATGTTGTGTGACAATGATTAGCACTATCCCTGGCACATAGTAGGTGTTCAATAGGTAGATGTTCAGTGAACCTAAAGGACCAGGATTTCAGAGAGGACCTCTGGGTGGCAGGGTGTGGGGTGTGTAACTGGGGCCCTCAGGCTAGCTAAGCACTGGCCCTGTGTGTCAGGTGGAGCTGGCTCTGTGGGACACAGCAGGGCAGGAAGACTATGATCGCCTGCGGCCTCTCTCCTACCCGGACACTGATGTCATCCTCATGTGCTTCTCCATCGACAGCCCCGACAGCCTGGGTGAGGGGGTTGGAGGGAGGGGGCTGAGAATCCCTTGGAATCAACCAACCAGAGGGAGCTCTTGCCTTGGCTCCTTTCAGCCATCTTCAGAAGCTGTGTGGGAGGGGTGCCGGGGAGCCCCGTTAGCCTCCTTCCCTGTGGTGACTCTGGCCCTCCGAGGGCTCAGGGAAGGGTGTGTACTGTGAGGGGGGCGGGGGTGGCTATTCATGCTGAATAGCCTCTAAGACTCTGCCCTGCGGAGACAAGGGGACCCGGGGGAAGCCTTCTAGCCTAAGTGGAGGCACCAACACCTGTCGGGACGTGTCTGTGCAGAAAACATTCCTGAGAAGTGGACCCCAGAGGTGAAGCACTTCTGCCCCAACGTGCCCATCATCCTAGTGGGGAATAAGAAGGACCTGAGGCAAGATGAACATACCCGGAGAGAGCTGGCCAAGATGAAGCAGGTGGGTGCAGCCGCCAGGCTGGGAGGCCTTGGGGAGGAAGGTGCCCTCTGAGGGCTTGCAGGCTGGTGAAGGAGCCTCCCTCCTACTGACTCCCCATGTTCGAAGTGACGGTAGCATCCACCTCCTACCCCCCTGGCACCCCCACCCTGGTGAGGGAGAACCAGAGGGGCCCTTAGGGTCTGACCCAATATTCCATGAGACTGTCAGAGGACGGTGACTTGTCCAAGGTCATTTGGCATTTTGTCTGTTGTCCGCTGTTTGGCATTGGAGCTATTAAGATGAATGAGAAAATCCTTGCCCTCAGGGAACAGGGTTCTTAGAGTAGATGTTTTGCTTGAGGTATGCAGGTGGAGCCATCATAGTATACCTGGGGAGGTGTGTGGGCTGCTGTGGATGTGGAACGGAGGGTATTCTAAGTGGCTGGGAAAAGGCCCAGAGTGAGGGAGCTGGCTTATTTGGGGATCTGGTAAGTGGCTTTCTAGCCAGAGGACGAGTTGATTAGGGAGAGCTGCCAGGATAAGGAATCTAGACTATTCTTTGAACATAATTATGGCAGAGTTTTAAACTGGGGACAGATATGGTCAGAGTCAGCATGTTAGAAAACTGATTCTGGCAGCCATAGAGGATGGATTGGAAGAAAGTGAGAACAGAGGCTGGGAGGTCGGTCAGGGGATGGTAGATCCTCACTCAGGCAAGAGAAGAGTGTACCGTGGGGTATAGGGCTGATGGGGAGAATTCTGAAGCTAAGTAGGAGTCTTGGGTCTCTAGCCTAGAAGCCATCCACGGTGGCCGGGGCTTGGATGCTTCGTGGGGTCAGGGCTGGAGGAGATATTTGTTCTTGTTACAAATATGGGTGAGGTACACCTAACCAGCAGCTTCCTTTGACGACTCTCCTCCTGCCTTCCCAGGAGCCTGTTCGATCTGAGGAAGGCCGGGACATGGCGAACCGGATCAGTGCCTTTGGCTACCTTGAGTGCTCAGCGAAGACCAAGGAGGGGGTGCGGGAGGTGTTTGAGATGGCCACTCGGGCTGGCCTCCAGGTCCGCAAGAACAAGCGCCGGAGGGGCTGCCCCATTCTCTGAGGTCCCAAGCCTCCCCTCCTCCCTTCACAGGGTGCAGGAACTCCCCCTGCCCCCAACAGCCCCACCCTATTAGGGATCCCTGCTGAAGGCTCCCTTTCCCAACTCCCTCCTGCCCAGGACTGCATCGCGCTTCCCCAGCCCTGATGGTGGTGGCCGTAGGCCCCGACTCAGCACTCTGGGAACCAGAGCACAGTCCCTCCTCCTGTTGCCTTGGTCCAGGGGTGGGGCTCTTGATCCCTTTGGCCTTCCCCAGAGGATCATCACACCAGCACTTTATACACTTCTGGCTCACAGGAGAGTATGTGGGGTAGGGGACTTGGAGGGTGTAACCCAGAGTCCCGGGCCCCCGGTGTTTCTGCTTTGGGCAGGGGCCTTGCATCTGGCTGTACTTGGTGTGGGGCATGAATAAAGGCCACAGGCTCCAACATGTGTGTGGCTTCCTGTCTTTCTCTCCTGGTCCCTGTGAGCCTGGAGTCCCATCTCTCCAGGGTGCTTGCCAGGCTGGCCCCCTGTCTGCAAAGGCAGGACTCCCGGGCAGGCAGGGTGGAGTCTTGGAGAAAAGGATGAGGTCATGCCTGGCTCTGGGCCTTGGAGGCGGGTGAGGGGAGTGGTCTGGAGCACTGGGCTAAACTTAGAAGCCTGTGGGTGGCTTCCCTGCCACCTCCCACTAGATTTCCTCCCCTGGACATGGGGGTTGGGTTCCTTTCTGGGGGGGGAGGGGTATGGCCCTGGGCTGTTGTGACAGTCCCACCCTCCCCTGTGAGGTCATCTTGGGAGTTCAGGAAGCTGGGGCCAGGCTGAAGAGACAAGGAGGCTTTTGCATAGAATAAGCTTTTTTTTTTTTCAGTTTTACTTCCTCCCCCTTCCCCCAATTGTTAGCAGCTTGATGTTAGCAGCAGGGGAAGGGTCGGGTGGGCGGTCCTCAGAGCTCATTCCTCCACTCGGGCTCCACTTGCAGGGGCAGGCCCCCTTCACCCTCCCGCGCCTGGCAGTCGTGACTTTTGGGTCCTACAAAGAGAGGAGGCCAGCTCTGTTAGTAACTTACATCCTCCCTCAGCACTGTCCCCCAACCAAGCCCACCCTGGCCCAGCCATACCTGAGGTAGAGGGGCTGAGTTTGCTCAGACCCTGGAGTAAGTTCTGCCCCTGCTGCAGGTCCAGTTTGGCAGGGAAGGGGCACCCGGTATACCCCCCGTTTTCTTTACAGAACTCTAGGAATCTGTGGGGTACAGGGACATCCACACACACAGCTGCACAAGGCTGGCTGAGTACCAGCAGAGGCTGGAGGCCCAGCCTTGGTCCTGCACATGGGGCCTGTGCCTTGGGGCAAGTTACTTAACCTTGGCAAATGGGGATATTGTTAAGATAAACATTGGGGCTTCCCTGGTGGCGCAGTGGTTGAGAGTCCGCCTGCCGATGCAGGGGACACGGGTTCGTGCCTCGGTCTGGGAGGATCCCACGTGCCGCGGAGCGGCTGGGCCCGTGAGCCATGGCCGCTGAGCCTGTGCATCCGGAGCCTGTGCTCCGCAACGGGAGAGGCCACAGCAGTGAGAGGCCCGCATACCGCAAAAAAAAAAAAAAAAAAAAAAAAAAGATAAACAGATTGGAGAGGCCTGCATACCGCAAAAAAACCCAGATAAACAGATTGGAAGATTAACTGAGCCCCAAGGGTGCTTCATAAAACTACAGCTGTCCTAGGCTGGGGGCTGTGGCCACCAGGAGGGATTGTGGGTGGGATGCTCACACTTTCCAGTCGGGGTCGTGGCCCAGCAGGAGCGGGTTGCCCACCACGATGAGCAAAGCCTTGGCCCGGGTCACAGCCACGTTGAACCTCTGATAAGAAGAAATGCTGGGGTCACAGCAGGGAAGAGCCCTCAGGAAGGAGGAGTCCCTGCCACCCCCCAGCCCCCGAACCTTGGGGTTCTTGAGGAAACCCAGGTTAAAGTCCAGATCCAGCTGCACAAAGCTCTGGCTGCTCCGCACGGTGGAGATGAGGATGACGCTGCGCTCCTGGCCTTGAAACTCTTCCACGGAGCCCACCTAGAGGGGAGGGATGGCCTTGAAACTCTTCCACGGAGCCCACCTAGAGGGGAGGGAGGCAGTGGGGGACCCAGGGACCAGCCCCGCCTCGCCTCAGTGAGACTGAGGGCAATTGTCACTGTGGAGTGAGCCAGTGTCCTGCTGGGCAGGAAAGAGGACAGGACAGTGCCATGGAAGCTGAAACCTGAAGGCCGAATCCAGTTAAAGGGATGGGGGCTCGAAAAGGTTCTAAGCAAAGAAAACAGGACTGCAAAGAACAATAACTCAGCAGTAGTTTTCAAACTTTCCTGAAGATAATCACTCAGTACTTGTTAAAAATATGTAACCTTAGGGGCTTCCCTGGTGGCGCAGTGGTTGAGAGTCCGCCTGCCGATGCAGGGGACACGGGTTCGTGCCCCGGTCCGGAAGGATCCCACATGCCGCGGAGCGGCTGGGCCCGTGAGCCATGGCCGCTGAGCCTGTGCGTCCGGAGCCTGTGCTCCGCAACGGGAGAGGCCACAACAGTGAGAGGCCCGCGTAACGCAAAAAAAAAAAAAAAAAAGTAACCTTAGGCCCTAACCCAGACCTCCAGAATCAGAATTTCCATGGGAGAGGCCTCTAACTCTTAAAGCCCTGGGTGTCAACCCTGGCTGCACGGGAGATCACCTGAGGAGCCCGTAAAAGAACCTGATGCCCTGGCTCTGCCCCCAGACAGCCGCGTTAATTGGTTGGGTGGAGCCCTGGCGCTGGCAGCACTAAAAGCTCTCCAGGTGATTCTTATCTGAGAAAGAACTGAGCTGCCGACTGACTCAGAGAGTGGGAGAGGTGAGTGGGGACATCATCACATGACAGGTCAGGCAGGCTGGGGAGTCTGGACTTTCTCCTTAGGGCAGAGACCTTAAACTAGCCTGATCATCAGAATCACATGAGGTGCTTGCTAAACATGAGGGCTTCCCGGTCCCATCCCAGACCTACAAGTTGGGATCTCCAGGAGTGAGAGGCATGGGGAAAGCCCAAGTTTGTCTCAGGCAGCGAGGGTGCGGCAGGGACTTGGGCTGGCCTGCAGCAGTGGGGCAGGGACCCGAGGAGGTGTCTGGAAGTGGGGAAGAGACCGGGACAGAAGTCAGGGAGGGAATGTGAGACAGTGGCGAGGGTCACCTTCAAGTCCTTGATGTCATCCAGTCCCCGAAGCTCCTTGTCAAGTTTGGTGATGCAGTAACGAATTTTTTCCACCTGGAAGATGGGGACGGGTGCCTTTCTCTCATGCCATTACACCCGTGCAAGAGGGTGCCAGGCAGGAGGCCAGGGAGCTGGGGGGCAAAGAGGGAGGTGCAGCTGACCTCTGCGCTCTTTTGAGATATGGGGCCAGCGGAGGCCTGAGCCGGACCCTCTGCCTAGTGGTCTGGCTAAGGAGGTACCATCTGGGGGGACCCAGCCCTGATGGGAACTGAGGACCTGACCTGCTTCCGGTATGGAGAGATGACGCCCACACTTCGGGGGCTCAGACGGGCTTTGCCCTTCTTGGAGGAGCGGGCCAGGAGCTGCTTCAGGTAGGAAGTCACCGTGGCAGCCTCTTCGGGGTTGAAGAAGGATGGGCTGTTGCCTTCACGCTCATCCTTGCCCATTACGCCGTGAAAGATGATGGGAAAGTCCTGGACACGGAGTCAGGGGAAACCCTCAGCTGGACCTCCCTGCCTGCCTCCCTTCCCTCCCACCCTCAAACCCTTCCAGGGAGTGGGGGATCTCAGGCCTAGGTGACAAAGGGAGGGGCTCGTGGCTTCCACTCAGAGCCTCCTGCTACCCAGCACCCTCAGTAAGAGGGAGGCTGGGGTACAGGGGTAGGAGCCTGAGCCCCAGCCCTGCTCAGCCTCACCTGTCGAGGCAGACCCTCCCAGCGGCAGAAGCGCTCTCGGTCCACAATGTCCGCACAGGCCTGCAGCTCCCCTTCATAATACAGCTGGTTAGGAATGTCCAGGATGGTGGGGTGAGACCTGGGAGGCAGGAGGAAGGAAGAGCAAGACCAGGGGGCGGATTAGTTCTGCCCCGCCCTCAGGGACCTCCGCTCCACCTGCTTGGAGCTCACACACACTATCCTGTCTTCCCGCCCACTGCATAGCAGACTCATTCAGCTACAGTTTTTGCTGCTGGGCACTGTTAACCACAGAAAGCAGAACCAAATGTGGCTCCTGAGAACATCCAATCCACAGATTTCATAGACCAGTCAAATTTAAGTGAAAACACCAAGAAATTAGGGGCCCATTCTCAAGTTTCAATTTTGTCAAGGAAGGACAATACAAAAGCAAGAATCACCTACTATCGCCATTATTGGATGAGATAAGGTGCTAAATCCAAAAACATCAGCGGTACTAACACAACAGCTAACAGTTATTGAATTCCTAGTGGACTCATCTAAGGAACTAAAGATGTAGGAACTCATCTGAGCATTTTAGATATACGAACTCACTGAATGAAGGAAGCATAGCTCTTTAACTCGAATAACCATTAGGTTTATGAAAAAATACATTGTCCCTGTTTTTCTCATTTCTCCTTGGATGCCTAGAAACTTCACCTGGGACCAGTGTCAGATATATTCCGGTGTCTAGGAACCACTGACCATCCCGTGAGGTACAGATAAGCAACTGGAGGAGCAGGGACGGGACTGGGGAGAAGAACTCCCACCTTCCAGCTGATAGTCTTTCTGCATCACGCAGCCTCTGAGGACGGTGGGATGGAGCCGCCAGCTGCGCTTGCAGAGGGTGTGAAGGCAGGGGATGACACAGAGGGTGCGGGATACCTGTAGTTGCGTAGCAGCTTGGTTATGAACTGGGCGTTATAGCCATCAGGGCCCTTCTTGTACAGGGCATTGTAGGTGAGCAGCCGCTCCAGCAGTGAGTACCCCAGCCCATGCTTCTGGGTCAGTGGGCAGCGCAGCACAGGCCCCAGCTGCCGAGGGTCTCCTGCCAGCACCAGCTGCCCTCCTGGATTGTCTGCTTCCTTGACTTCCATCAGCCCTGGGAGATGGGTAGCGTGAGGAGAAAGGTGTGTGGTGGGACCTCCCCGATGCCATGTGGGGTGACACACTCGCAGCCCCCCGCCCCCGAGCCCCTCACCTGCTATGGCCACCAGGCTCTCTGGCTCCATGGAGTGGCCAGCCTCATCGATGAAGATGTGTGTGAAGTGATCGATGGGAAACTGGGCCGAGACCAACCTGGGAGGTGTCAGGCCAGGCAGGGGTCACATCCAGGCACGCGACTACCGAACCTGAATGCTCCCCCAAGCTGGCCCTCCCCCCAACTCCCCAGGCACCATTCTTCCACATTTCCCCAGCCCGCTACCTCTTAGCACACAATTTAAGAGATGCGCACACACACACTTCCCACCTGCTGGCAGTGATGAGCGTGGTAATTAACACACGATATTCCTGCAGCTTCTTCTTGGAAGGAAACACGTAATCCCCCTTCTTTGCATCCCAGTTACAGCAGGGCTGAGGGTCGTGCAGGGAGGGGAGTCAGCTTGCCTCCACATCCATTCTCACCCTCGCTCTGGGTCTGGGCACCCCCCCTCAGGCAATTTTATTTACCTCTCTCACTTTACACACAGGGAAACTGAAGCCCAGAGAGCAGTCCTGACCCACCCAAGGTCATACAGCGAGTATCAGAATCCAGGTCTCCTACTTTCCTGGCCCCAGCGTCTACCCAGAGCAGCACCCGCCACCCCTTGGTCCCCCGCCTTCCCCAAGTACCTTGATGTCCTCAGGCACCATACGGATATCCCTGCTGGGAGCCAGGAGGCGGTAGATGGAGCTGGGCAGGTGGACCCGGAGGCGTTGACAGAGGAGGTCGGCCCCCGAGTTGGACGGAGCACAGGCCAGGATGTGGGCTTTGGGCAAGTGCTTCACCACCTGGGGTGGGGATGAGCACAGTGTGGGAAGCAGCTTCTGGTCTCCGGGGGGAGGGGAGAGGGAGAAACATGCCTGTGACTCAGGGTGGCGCAGTGTGGCATCTGCCTCCCATTGCTGAGGGAGGGAGTGACTCAAGAGGCAAGTTCAGATCGGCAGCCCCCTGCTAGTCCAGCAGCCCTTTAACGCTGGAAAACTGCTGCCGTAATTATACAAGGCTATGGTGATTGAGACGTGCAGTACCCAAGCTGCACGCCCTGCTCGACAGCCACACTGGCCCTCGAGGCCAGTTCGGGGGCGTGCGTTCAGGGAGCCGGAAGGAACCAGAAGGAACCAGAACCTGGGGACAACTGCTTTGTCCCGGGGAGGGAGTCAGAGTGTAGGCCACAGGCCTACGCTCGGGCCCCACCTGCTTGATGGCTTCCACTAAGGTGACAGTCTTGCCAGTGCCTGGAGGCCCAAAGATGATGTACGGGGCGGGGCGGGTGGTACCCATAACAATGTGCTTCATGGCCTGCAGCTGCTCCGGGTTGGATTCCAGACTCCGGTCGTACAGCCTAACGGAGGGGCCACAAACACGATATTGTCTGCGTCCAGGAGGCCTCCCTGACCTCGTCCCCTACACCCACACTCCAAGTGGCCCCAGAGCCCCTGCCCACAGTCTCACTTGAGCTTCACATCTGAGGGCAGCAGCGGGACCCCACGAGAGGCCACAGGGAAAAGCAGGGGCCACAGCGGCCAGCGCCCCGTCAGCTCCAAGGCACGGTGCTGCACCCGCAGGGGCTGGCGGTTGAAGGTGAAGTTCACCTTGAAGGTCAGCCCATCCACAAAGCGGCTCAGGAGGCTTTGGGAAGGGGGAGAGAGAGGGGGAAGAATTCCAATTGGGGGGGTGGGCAATAAAAGGCCAGGACTCTCTCCATCTACTCCAACTCCATTCCCTTTCCCAGACCTCCAAGCAATCCTCCAGGAGAGGAAGATGGTGAGGCATCTCAGGGTCCCCCTGCCCTGTCCCTGGGGTCCCACTCACTCTGAGGAGAAACACCCTCCTCCCTTGGCCTCCGGGACACCTGCAGACCTTCCTGCAGCTCAGGGCTCCCCCAACACCTACCCTGTGGAAAAACTCAGCTTGACCCGGTCCAGTTCCACCTTGTGCACAAAGCCCTTGTAGGTGACGGGGTCCTCCTGGTGTGTCTCAGAGGACAAAAGGGCAAATAGGTGGTCACCCCGCAGCACTGAGGGGCGGCTCTCGGCCACCCCGGGAACCTATGGGGCACGGACAGCGGCAAGCTTCTAACCCGGAGATGGCCAGTGGAGGGCCCACTCCAGACCCCAACTGAGACACAGTTCTGAGGATCTACCCTCTACCCCAGGTTCAGGGAGCTTTGCCTCTTTCCTCTTCTGCCAGACAGGGCAAGAGTCAGGGGAGATGAAGAAGGGACAAGTCTGCCCACGGTGCTCAGAGATGCTGAGCCCAGGAATCCTGGAAACCCTCCAGGGCATGATTTCAAGACTTGGAGGCCAGCTTCCCAGCAAGTCCGGTTGCCCTCTTGGCCAGCTCTGCTCCTACTCTGCCTTTAAAATCTTGTTCAAAACTCAGTTCCTGTAGGAAGCTTTCCCTGATCATCCTCACCTGCCGTCCCTTCTCACTGAGTGCCTTTCTCGGCACAAGTGTGCAGGAATCCATTCTCGTGTGTAATTCCGGGCTTAGATGTACGCATTCAACATCTGAGAGCTGGAGAGGGCTCTAAGAATTATCTAGTCCAGCTCCATGCTTTTCAGGGGAGGGAACTAAGGCCCAGAGATAGCAAAAGACTTGCCCAAGGTCATGCAGCCAGTGGTAGCAAAGTCTAGACTAAAACCCCAGTCCTCCCTATTGCCTTGCTCTGACACCTCTTTTGGGGCCCAGATGCCCACTCGGCAACTTGCTGAGCCCTCTGGACAGGAAAAACTTCATCTTCCTTTTGTTCTTCCCACAGCCTGTGGGTTGGCTAACTTGAGTCCATCCTCCCTGCTACCGATCCAACCCCTGACCTCCAGCGTGAGCAGCCTGGGATTCTGGTCTACGGGGTCCCAGGTCATAGGCACCGACTCCAGGTCATAGTGCCGGATGTCATGCTCCATCTGCAGCTCCTCCAGGTGCAGCAGCAGCCGGAGCTTCACCTCGTAGTTCCTCCACTTCAGGGGTGTCTCCAGCTGGGCCCTGGCAGTGATGGGGGGGGTTGGAGGGAGGGGATGGGAACGGGATGGGTCAGGCAACCCCCATGTCCGGGAGCATCCACCCTCTCCCTCTGCAGCTCTGGGACTATGAAGACATCAGGAATCGGGGAAGACTAGAAGGGCAGAGAAGCAGATGGGGGTCAGAGGACTCCAAGAAGGGAGCCCCTGCCCCCCAAGCTCAGACCTGACTCGCACTTGCACTGTGGATCCTGGAGCCTGGAACATCCTTTCTCCAAGATCCTCCTATTACTCACACGGTCACCTCATTCAAATGTCATTCTCTGCTCAAATGTCACCTCCTCAAAGAGGCCAGGACTAGCTGCCCTCTGCAAAATAGCACAGCCCACCCCTTACCCTGCTTTAGCTCTTTAGTTAACTCTTCACAGCACTCATCACTACATGAAACAAGATGACAGATGCTCACTTTCCCCACCTAGGATGTCAGGGCCATCAAGCGAGGGATTCATCTTGAATGGTGCCTGGCACATGGCGTGTGCTCAGTAAGGGGATAAATGAGCTGAGCACAGGAGGCTGAGGACAGAGGCACGGGGCAGTGGGAAGAAGCCAGTGGAAAAGAAACATATAAAGCAGCACAAGGGGTGCAGAGGGGTGGTACTTACTTGATCTCAGCAATCTCCTTTGGGGCAGTGAAGATACTTGTTCCCTGAAGAAGGATGGGGAGCAGCTGCCGGAGGCGGGGGGGTGGGTAGTATGTTCCCAGTGCCATACTTAACTCCAGGTCATAGCTCTTAGCACTGCAGGAGGGAGAGAAGAAAAGCTATTACAAACACAGAGACCCTTCACCTTCAGAGTCTCCGAGAAGGCCCCTCCCTGGAGGAAGCACAAGGCTCTGCTTCAACACTATTGCTGAAGGGGGTCGGCAGCCTTTGCCCTAGGAGACAGGACTCACTGTCTCATGAGGCTGCTCACGCCAAGGTTGGACCATCCTCATTTTTGGAAAGCATGATACTTGGAAGCATTTAAAAAAATAAATATATATATATATAGGGAATTTCCTAGTGGTCCAGTGGTTAGGACTCTGTGCGTCCTCTGCAGGGGGCCCGGGTTCAATCCCTGGTCAGGGAACTAGGATCCCACAAGCCACGTGGTGTGGCAAAAAAAAAAAAAAAAAAAAAATATATGTATATACACACACATATATATGCATACAGATATGTATATAAACAATACATGTTCATCAGAGGAAAAAAATCAGAAAACAGGTAATAAATAAATGAGTAAATAAACAACATTCTCACCATAAAGGGATAACCAATGTTAACTTTTTGGCATGCAGCCTTCCAGACATTTTTCTTTGTCAAATTGTATTATACACATATATTTTTACTTACTTACTTAACTTTTTGGCCCTGCTGCGCAGCACGCAGAATCTTAGTTCCCTGACCAGGGATCGAACCCATGCCCCCTGCAGTGGAAGCTCGAAGCCCTAACCACTGGACTACCAGGGAATTCCCCTACACACACTTTTTTTTTTTTTTTTTGGAGTACGTGGGCCTCTCACTGTTGTGGCCTCTCCCATTGCGGAGCACAGGCTCCGGACATGCAGGCTCGGCGGCCATGGCTCACGGGCCCAGCCGCTCCGCGGCATGTGGGATCTTCCCGGACCGGGGCACGAACCCCTGTCCCCTGCATCGGCAGGTGGACTCCCAACCACTGCGCCACTAGGGAAGCCCCATTACACACATATTTTTAACAGAAAGAGCACAATGGTCTTACGGTTTGCTCAGTATTTTGTGAACACCTGGACATGTCAAAAAGCTGTTTACACGTATATGATTCCATTCATATAAAATGTCCAGAAGAGGGAAATCTACACAAAGTAGATGAGTGGCTGGTTAGGGCTGGGGGGTGGGGATGGGGAGCAGAAGGGGTGATAACTAAAGGGTACGTGCTCCTTTTGGGGGTGAGGAAATGTTCTAAAATGGATTGTGGTGATGGTTGCACACATCTGTGAATATACTAAAAGAAGCACAGAATTGTACACTTTAAATAGGTGAATCGTATGGTATATGAACTGTTTCAATAAAGTTGTTAAAAAAGAGAGAGAGAGAGAGAAAGAGAGAGAGAGACACGTGTCCACCTTGGCTGACTGATAATCCATCATATAGTCAAAAATACTTGACATTTTTTCACACTGTCCTCATATCTGCTTTTCTTCCTAGACAGAAAAGGTCTCTGAGGTCTGCAGGAGTTAAGAACTCACAGTTAGGAAAGGGGGCTCTGTGTTCTTCCCAAGGGCCCACACTGTGGTGTTGGGACACCCCCAGCCAGGACTGGGTTGGAGGGAGGACTTACCGGTCGGGTCTCTCTCCTTCCTCTATCCGGTTGGTCACCACAGGGTTTCTCGTGATCTGGGTCCGCTTGAAGGGAGTCGTGGGCTTCAGTTGTGCTGCCAGGGGGCTGTGGGCCACGACGGCCAAGAAGCGGGCAATGTAGAAAGTACCAGCTCCTTCTGAGCCTGGCTCCCCAGGTCCTAGCAGCTCCCAGAGCACGGTGGCTGGGAAGTAGCCCACAAAGCTGGTCTTACAGTGGACATGGAGCTCATAGCATTCACCTGGGAGAGGATGGCTGAGTGAGTCAGGGTGGGGAAGGGACCCTCCCACCAGCACCCCAACCCTGACATTCCCCCCCAGAGCCCCATCCCAAGGTAGGAGACCACGGGCCAGCAACAGCACGTTCCTGAAGCATCAGACCTTCCCAGGGCAGGACTCTGTCCACCAGAGACTCTTTCCTTTGGGAACCCACTCACCAGGGCCCAGTGGGCAGGGCAGCTCCCGGTCTCCATTGCAGAAGGCAAACTGGGGGGTCCGGCAGAATGGGAAGAGGTGGGTGAGGGTGACAGGCTGGGTTCCTCCATTCCGAAGCCTCAGGGTCAGCACCTCCTTGCGGTTCAAATCCAGGCGGATAAGGAGCTGCCCATCTCGGGCTTCATGGGGCCCCTGGACCTCCACGTCCACCCCATGTTTCCCGTGAAGATACTCGGTCCTGGGGAGAGTGGGAGTCAAGAGCACGGCTGGGGCCCGAGCAGCCAAGCCTGGGGGTTGCCCTCGGAGAAAGTTACAGGCTTGGGGAGGCTGGCCAAGTGCAGCTGTGCTCAGGAAACCCATCCCCTCCCCCAGGCCAATTAGCTCCTTTCCTGCCCTTCCCCCAGTCCTTGTAGGATGGAGCCTTACCCCAAGCGGAGGCAACCGCCTTTCTCCCCAGCCAGACATGCCCCCCACCCCGTCACACACCTGTCATAAAAGATCGTGGCCAGCAGCGACTTGTGGTGTTTGCTGATCTCCGACCCCGGCTTCATTCTCCTCTTTTCTGGGAACCACACGTCGGCCCAACGGTCGAGCCCGAAGAACCTGACCCGGGTCTTGGTGACGTAGGCCAGGTTGGCAATCTTCATTCCATACAGCATGGAGGAGAAGCCAGGGGCGGGGGTCCCAAAGCTGCCGGGAGCAGAGGAGACTGGGGAGTGAGGGATGGGGGCAGCAAGCTGGGGAGGGCATCTGAGGGCCGCTCTGTGCGGGACAGGACGGGGCTGGGAATGGCAGGAATTTTTAATGTTTTCAGGGAAGGCAATGGGACACCCTCAAGACAAAATATGGTTGTTTTAAACAGCAGGCGGTGGACGGTGCACTTCTAAGGAGAACAGCCCAACGATGGGCTATTGCATTGGAGGACTAAGGAAAGAGAGAGAGAAAGGAAGATTTGTGGTGGGGGGCAGGGGGAATTTGGGACAGAAAAGATACCAACACTGAAGCAGAAAGAGCTAAAGCTGAGGGGGAAGCCGAAGAAGCTGATTCAGGGGGGTGGATTCGGGGTCCAGCCCGCTGGTGAGGAGTGAGAGAGGGGCAGAGAGTACAGATGTCCAGGGTGTGTGGGCAAGGTGGCTGATCAGACAGCAGTTTCCCCCTGAAGTCATAGGGTGCAGGTGGAACCCAAGCAGGAGGGAAAGGATCCTTCTCCAGAGATCAAATAGCTTGTTTGGGCCTAGAGAAGGTGAAGACAGGGAAAACTGGTCAGAAGGACAACAACCTCGAGGTGCAGCGCCTGGAATTCAGTTTAGTCAGCTCAACAAACACTTACAGAGACCTGTTATGTGCCAGACACTGCGCTAGATGCTGGGGCTTCAAAGAGGCCTCGAGGAGCACAGACGGAACACATGCGTTCCAGCCCGCTGCCGGGAGCTCAGCGGGGTGGGGCTCAGCCCTGGCGGCTTCCCCGAGAAACGGCGTCAGAACCGAGTCCTGAAGGCTGAATGGGTGTCATACAGGCGCAGGGGGAGCACAGAGTGGGAGCCCAGGAGCGGGCGTCTACCGAGAACACGTGCCGAGAGGCTGTGGGGACCGCCCACTCTGCCACTAGCTGAGCCATCTCGGTCACCTGGCAGAGCCTCACTTTGCTCCTCTATAAAATGGGGATAATGGCAGACTCATCTCCCGGGGTGGCTGTGAGGATTACATGAGAGAAGGACACTGTGGTGTCCACTTAGCCCAGTGCTTGGCACATAAGATCTCAGTAAGGTGCGCTCTGATTAGTATCACACCCCGTCTGGTGGTACTAGAGTGAAGAGTGCAAGGAAGGGATTGGCTGGAGGCAGCAGAGGCGGGCAGGGACCAGGTCTTGCATAGTTTTGCATGCCAAGCCACGAAGCCTGCACTTGACCCTGAAGGCCAGAAGCTCTCCTCCTTTACTGGCACCCAAGAGCCAGAGGACATCCCCACGTGCGACACACTTCATGGACACATTCAAGATCTGGACAGCTGACCACCCACCCTCCCTGCTTTGTAGGGAATGAAAGGAAATCCTAGCTCCTAGGAACCATGGTAATGCCTATTTAACTATTAAGGCTCAATCAGCATGGTCACTCACTAGCATATATAAGATCATTTATGGTTACGGACATTTCCCTGGTGGCCCCTGCCTATAACTCGGCCCCTCTCCCTCCCGCCAAGCAAATGAGTGATACCATTCAGAAAACTTTGAATCGGCTCTGATTTGCCTTAAAGAGATAATAAATCATTTGAAAACACAATAGAAAATGCTCAGGAAATGTTAGCTACTATTATTAGTATCCTATTAGTAGCAATAGTAGTACTAATAGTAGCAGTAGTAGTAAGAGTAGCAACTTACTTTCGGCCTGCACCAGAGGCTACACTGTGGTTACAGAACCACCCCGTTGGTGGGTTTTAAGCAGGGGAGTGGCAAGATCATATTTGCATTTCAGATCACTCAGGCATCAGGATTGGAGGATGGATTTGCTGGAGGCAAGACTGTAGGCAGGGAGACCAGTTAGAAGAAGGCCATTGCAATCGTCCAATTAAAAGATGACAAGGGCCCAAACAAGGCAGTGGTGAGGATAGAAGAGGGGACAGATCTGATATTGAGAATATAAAATTAGCAGAATTTGGCTTTGGACAGGAGAGGGAATGGAGGCTGGGAAGAGGGAAGGAGTCGAGGACAACACCCAAACCGATGGCTTGGCTTCAGGAACTATTCCTGAGATAGGAGGTAAAAACAAGAGGAGGAGGAGGTTGGAAGGGCTGACCACAACATTTGGGTGTGGACATGGTCAGTCTGAGATCCCCGTGGTCCGGAGGCAGCTAGCTTCATGAATCAGAAGCTGAGAACTCAGGCCAAAGTCAAAGCAGAGCTTAATATTAGGGAGACGTCAGGTAGTAGTTACAACCAGAGAGTGTGAGGAGTCTGAGAACACCTGAGGCCAGCATAACCCAGGGAGGAAGAGAAAACAGCAGGTACCACTAAGAGAGGGAGGAGAATCAGGTATCAGGCTCAAACGCTGCTGAGGGGTCCAGGCAAAGGGACTGAAATCAGGGCGTCATCAGAAACTTTCCCCCCCGGGCCCCCTGGTCAGTGAGTCACTAAATTCCATGGATCAGGCGCACACTCAAATGCCGACAGATGCCAGACTCCACAGGTATCTGATACCTGCAGCCGTCTCAGGCACCTGTACCGTCCCATTTTTGAGTCCTTAGTGTAAGAAGGACATGTGTAGTCCTACACATGTCCTTCTTACACTAATATACTATAAGCTACCAGAAGAAAAGTGCAGGTGCTCTCAAATGCCCTGGAGCTCTCAGCTTAGTGCTGGGGAGGAAACGGAACCCTGAGGGGACTGGACAAACCCAGGAGCACAAGTCCTGTCTAAAGCGGGGAACTGCTACTCATCTCCAGACAGACGTTGCCAGCAGGGAATGCAGGCCCAAGATGGCCAGATCTGGCTTTTAAGAGAAGTCCAAAGCACAGTTTTAAGGTGAAATCTCCTATCTTTGCAAGCTTCTGCATGGACACATGGGCAGGAGGAACTCAACTTTACAAGTTTTGCAACTTCTACTATAGGTGCTACCGCGTAAGTAACTTTCAAATTATACCTCACATCTATTACTACTACCCAAATTCACTTGGTCTAAGGTGACAGGCATAAAAAATTAAAAAAAAGTTTTTTTTTTTAAAATCACAAACTTAGTACATACTAGTTGAGAAAAGCACCAGTTCCTTTACACATCTAGTCACCTAGATTTCTAGGGGAAAAAAAGATGAACAATAGAAAAACTGAATATTCAACTTAAAGAGCAAACTCCAATGACCCAGAAGTATGAAAAGATGCTCTAAAAGTAGAGAAATGCAAACTACAGTAAAAAACGAGGTATCATTTTATTTCCATTAGACTGATAAAAAAGGAAAATAGGCACAACACGTGTTGCTATGTGGAAAAGAAAACTCACATACACTGCTGGTAGAAAAGTGAAGTATTACAACCTTTTGGAAAACAATCTGGCAATATCTCCTAACATCTGATATACAGGTATCCTTTAATTCATGAGAATGTATCCCATAGAAAAGAAAAGTACCAACATATAAGAACATATGTGCAAGGATGCTTACTGTAGAGTCATTCTCAGTGGCCAAGAATTGAAAACGAAACAAATGCCCATAAATAGGGAGATAGCTGAATAAGTTGTAAACATCCACACTACAGAATATTACACAACCATTAAAAAGAATGCATCACACCCATTCAAATGACTAACATTTAAAAGGCTGTCAACAACAAATGCTGACAAGGATACAAAAACACCAGAACGCTTGTGCGTTGTTGGCTGGAATATAACATGGTAGGTACAATCACTTTAGAAAAAGGTCTGATAGTTTCTTGTAAAACCAAACATATAACGTAATGTTCTGATTTTTAATGAAAAGAATATATAACTATATTATGCATGGAATAAAAATTCATTAAGCAAGTAACATGACTATAACATCTAGTGTAGACCTAGCACTGGTATTTATCCAATAAGTACTTGCTGAGAGAATGGGTAAAAGAAGTATCAAATAATTCCAGACTGTTATTTTATAGATGAAATAGGTAACAATGCAAACATTGAACCTCTGGCTGCCACACAGCACTGCTGCGCAATGGCTTGGAATGTTAAGTGTCAGGTTATATATATTGTCCAAACTTGGACAGCCTAACCCCAGGCAAAGTCAAACCAGAAGACCAGTCCAGAAGACTTTGCTGCCACCACCAAAAGAGGTTAAGCAACTTGCCCAAGATTAAAAAAAAAAAGTAAACATTATCTATCCTACGACTCAACAATTCCAACCCTAGGTCTATATCCCAGGAGAAATGAAAATATATGTCCACAAAATGACTTGTACAAGAATGTGCATAGCAGTTTTATTCAAAATAGCCCCAAACTGAAAACACTGTCCTTCAAACTATGATTTACACACACACACACACACACACACACACACACACACACACACACAATTTTTGGCTGCACCGTGCAGCATGTTGGATCTTAGTTCCCCAACCAGGAATCAAACCCGGGCCCCCTGCATTGAAAGCATGGAGTCTTAACCACTGGAGCGCCAGGGAAGTCCCTATGATTTATATTCGGTGATAAAAAGCAATTACTGATACAACAACATGGGCGAATCTCAAACACATTATGCTGAGTGAAAGATGCCTTACGCAAAAGAGTACATACTACATACTATCTGATTCCATTACATAAAGTTCTAGAACAGGTACTGACTCAGAAAAAAAAAAAGATCAGAGCAGTGGTTGCCTCTGGGTGGGTAAGGGTGAGGACTAAATAGGACAGGAGATGAGGGAACTTTCCGGGGTGACGTCATATATCTTGATAGGGGGTTGCACACAGGTATATGGATTTGTTAAAACTCACAACAATACATTTGAAATTTGTCTATTTCACTGTCGGTAAATTTTACTTAAAAAAAAATCGTAAACATGGGAATTCCCTGGTGGTCCAGTCATTAGGATTCCATGCTTTCACTGCCAAGGGCGTGGGTTCAATCCCTGGTTGGGGAACTAAGATTCCAAAAGCTGTGAGGTGCAGCCAAAAAAAAAAAAAAAAAAGGAAAAAAAATGTATATCATAAACGAATTTTGAACTGTTATAGTTAATAATGATCATGGTGACGTGTTTAGGGGTGAATTGTACTGATGTCTGTAACTTACTTTGAAATGCATCAAAAAATTAATATAGCTAGATGGGGAATTCCCTGGTGGTTCAGTGGTTAAGGCTCCCACTTCCACTGCAGGGGCACAGGTTCATCCCTGGTCCAGGAACTAAGATCCCCATATGCCGGAGATCTATCTATCTATCTATCTATCTGGATGGATAGATCGATGGGCAGGCATGTGTCAAATGCAAATTAAGAAGTCCAGGTGAGGTGAAACTGAGCAGGATCCTGTGGCACAAAAGTCTTTCTGTGCCCCTTGTTTCTTGTTTGTAGAAATAAGTTTCATTCAGCCTCCTTTACCTTCCCAGAGTTCCAAAAGGCAGATTCAAACAGTTGCTAATCAGGGAAGGAGGGAATGCAGAAACGAGGGGGTTGAAGTCAAGAAACAATAGTGCAGCCTTGGGGCAGGGTCCTGGTTCCTCCTCAAGGAATATACATAACAATACCTTGGAGTTCTGTAGGAACTTAGGCCACCACCCAGGTGGATGACCGTAACTTCACTTCACGCTGAGCACAAGATTCCTGGAGCACTGCCCTGTTACCTCACCACCAACCAAACAGAAGAAAGTCACACATCTAGAAGCTCTCATCCCAGATTTTGCCTGTTAAAACTTCTCCCTGAAAACATCAGGGAGCTGCACAAGCCACCTGTTTTCCTTGCTTGGCCCTGTAGTAAACCTTTCTCTGCTCCAAGACTCTGACGGTTCGGTTTGTTTGGCTTCACTGTGAGTGGGGCACACCAACTTGTGTTCAGTAACAAGGGTATATGATTGTTCACTGTCAAATTATTTCAACTTTTCTTTATGTTTGAAATTTCTCACAACAAAATGTTGGCAAAAAAACCCCACCAATACATTAGAAGAATATACCAGACAATTAGGAGTCATTTCCACGATGTATTGATGAATAAGAAAATCAGGATATGGAAAATGTGTTTAACATGATTTTTTAAAAATAAAACAATAACAAACTGATTGATATGAGTTACCTGAGTGTGGAGCAGAATGTGGAAATGGGGGTGGGATGCTGATATGAGAGGGGTCCACGACAAAAAGGATTAGATCATCATGATCCCATGTCAGTAAACTTACATAGGTGTGATGTAACTAGAGTCGGGCCTGCCTTATCCAGGGGTTCTGTATCTGAGGATTTAACCAAGCACAGACCAAAAATATTCGGAAGAAGAAGTTTCCAGAAAGTTGGAAAAAGCAAAACTTTAATTTGTTGGGCTTCCCTGGTGGCGCAGTGGTTGAGAGTCCCTGCCGATGCAGGGGACACGGGTTCGTGCCCCGGTCCGGGAAGATCCCACATGCCACGGAGCGGCCGGGCCCATGAGCCCTGGCCGCTGAACCTGCGCGTCCAGAGCCTGTGCTCCGCGGCGGGAGAGGCCACAACAGTGAGAGGCTCGCGTACCGCAAAAAAAAAAAAAAAAGAAAAAAAAATTGAATTTGTTGCGCACCAGAAATTATTTACATAGCAGTTACATTGTATTTACAACTATTTACCTAACATTTACATTGTATTCGGTATTATAAGCAATCTAGAGGTGATTAAAGCAACCCGGAAGAATATGCTGCAGAGGTTATATGCAAATACCACACTATTTTATGTCAGACTATAGCACCCTCAAATTTTGGAATTGGCAGGGCGGGGTGCGTGCGTGCGTGCGTGTGTGTGGAGGGGGCGTGGTTCTGGAACCAATCCCTTTTGAATATCAAGGGATGACAGTATGCATGCATAAAGAGATGTCAAAGAGTGGTTACCAAAAGTATTAAAAAAATATTTAAACAGGACGAATACCTGGCATAAAACATTAAGGGCTCCCACTTCCTCACTCCCAACTACCTGCTTAACTGTTCGATATATGTATTTTCCAGGCCCCTTTCTATGACTTAAAAAAAATACATTTTTAATGACACATACTTTTTGTGTGCTACCCATACTATTCTACAACAGACTTCTTTCACCACCATGGACAGCCTTCCATGACAACATTTTACCAAGCCACCTCTTTTGAATGGCTGCAAAGGATAGCACAGTATGAATGCATTGTGGTGCGCTTAACTATTTGTTCAGTGATAGACAGTTAGGCTGCCTACAATTTTTGGCTATTTCAAACGTTACAATAACCATCCTTCTGGGTCAAAGAGAATAATGAACCTTTAATTTGATAAGCTTTGCCAAATTGTCCTCCAAAACAAGTTGTACAAACTTACATTCTCACTAATAAGAATTTGAGAGAACCCTTTCCCAGACCCTAACATCAGAAATCTTCAATCCTTTAAACTTTTGACAATCTGATAAGGAAAAGAATGGTATCTTGCTTAAATCTGCATTTCCCTGATTATTAATATAATCAAGTATCTTTCCTTCTGTGTATTAGTCATTTATATTTCTTCTGTGAACTGCTTGATGATCTTATCATTTTGCCAAGCCCTATGAACTGTTCCTCCTGCTTCTGACTTCACAGCCCCTCTCCTGGTCCATCCCCTAAGAGTCTGCAGGAGTTTTCAACAAACACAAATCAGATAACGTCTCCCGACTAAGTCTAACCCTTTAATATGGCCCTCTTGGATGCACCACAATTAACAATGACACATCAACAACACAATAACATCATCAACAATAGAAAACATTTATTGAGCACTTACTTTGTGATGTTCTAAGTAGCTACTTGCGTTAGCTCATTTACTCCTCACAACAACCCTTTGAGGTAGCAACTATTATCCCATTTTACAGAAGAAACCAAAGAAGAGGTCCACCCCACATCCATTCTAAATGGCACCTCAGCCATTCCCAGCTGTTGTACTGCTGCAACTCCTTCCAGACTTTTCTGCCACCGTTGGACATCCTTGGTCTGTAAAGCCCTGCCCCCCGTTGTTTGTTGGGTGAAAAATGACTAATCGTTTAGACCCAGTTCAGGAAAGCCTACTAGCCCGAGGAATGGTATTTCAGAATATCAGATTGTTACCGGTAGAACGGCCATTCCTCAGTTCTTGTCCTCTTGAGGGAAAGAATTCAATCGAGAGACAGAGAAGTTTCAAGCAGCAGCAGTTTTTAGGTGAAGCAAAAGAACCCTCTCAAGAAGGGAGGAGAGCGGGGCTGTCTGGGAACCAGAAGCAGCCCTGCAGTGAGCATAGGGTTGGTTTTTAGAGTGGTGAAAAGTCCCTCCCTGTGTCCTGCGTCATTTGATTGACAAGTTGATTGACAGCTTTAGCTTATGTAACTTTTCTCCTTATGCATAAACTGCCACGCCCCACCCACAGGGGGGTGGAGGTGGGGCAAAAATCGCAAAGCTGATTTATTATAAATACAGCATAACGAACCCTGGGTTACTCTGAGTCATCGCTTAGGTCTTGGGGCGCCTGCGATAACCGGTGATGGCAGTTTGGAAAGTCCATTGGGTTTTTGATACCTTGCTTGGTCATGAAGCTGGCTGGAAACTTAGTGGTCCTTAACCAAAAAAGGGAGGATCTCTGGGTGTGTTCTCGTCACCAGTGTCCAGGTGGGGGAGGGAAAGATGAGCCTGTCCAGGATGGGGCAGGACCACTCATGTCTGACTAGCTACCTAACAAGATTTGGAAGCGATCTTAAGGGGACATATAGTTCTGGGATTTACAAACTGTGGGCTGCAACTCTCATTTGTGGGCCAAGACCAGTACTTGCAAAACTGGAGTAAAATAGAGTAAAAAATATCAGAGGGCAGCGAGTGAAGCTAAGTACTGTTTCAAGGACACTAACTGTTGTGTGAAAGCTGTATATACTAGACCCCAAAGTAAAATGTATTTTTTACTGTGGATAGAGGTCCAGAATGATCTTTCTAAAAACCCTGATTCTGTCAGTCTCCTACTTTGAAAATTTTTGTGCTTTCCTGTTTCTGTTAAGATTAAAAACAAAACAAAACAAAGAAAAACCCACAACGCCTCCCCACGGCCCACAAGGTCCTGCCCAGTTCAGCCCCTGCCTTGTCCCCTGTTCTTGAGAGTTCACCCGCAGCCTTTTAAGGTGCTACTCTCTCAGTCTGGACTGCCCTCCCCTTGCTTTACATCTGCTAACTCCATTTATCATTCGAGATTCTGCTCAAACATCACTTTCTCCCAGAAACCTCTGGTTCCTAGACTAGGTCAGGTCTCCACATTATATGCTCTCAAGCATCCTAGACTTTTTCTCACAAGCACTTATCACAACAGAAATTAAAAAGTATTTGGTTTTAATTGCCTCTATCTTCCTTAGTTAGGTCCCTTCTGTGTATCTACAGCAATTCACACAGTTTTGCTTTGCTCATAGGAGGCATTCAGCCAATATTTGTTGAATAAAAGAATGTGTCTCTTGCCCAAGGCAAGAATCATCTTCTCTAAGAAACTTTTCACGATGCCAGCACTTATTCCATAACGGACTCCTAACCAGCATTGTTAATGATAGCTACCACTTACTTCCAAAGCCCATGCACTCTGTTACCCAGGGGAAATGCTTTACCTGTGATATTTTGGCCTCACACAACCCTGAGAGAAAGGCAGTATTTTAAACACTTAACAGTTAGGGAAATTTGGTCAAAATCAAATGCAACTAGTAAGTGGCAGAGTCAGGATTTGAACTCCAGCTATCAAAACACGATACTCGCTCCTGTAGTACTGAATGACATGTTTGTCTACACATCTGCCACTCCCTACTAGACTACACTCTAGAGGCAGGAACCAAGGCCCAAGCAAACCGCAGAGCCTCCATTAAATATATTTGCTAAATGAATAAAGACAGATGGGAAAAGTTAAGAGTTGGGAGCAGGGCACTTCATAACATCATAAAATAACCTAGTTGGAAGGGACATATCCCGCCCAGGGGAGGAAGCGCCCCAGAATTCCTGATACCAGGTGACTTGCTATACCTCCCCTACAGCCTTTTCTCGTATAGATCAGCTCTACCTACTAACTCAATTAGATTCTGGAAGCTTCTGTTGAGCATCTACCACATACAAGGCTCTATGCTGGGGACTGAGGGAAGGTGCCAACATGACGAAAGGCCTGTTCCTGCCTTCAGAGGCTCTACAGTCTTGTGGGGAGACAGTCACATACTAGCTCTAACACAAGGCAGGGCGTCATCTGGCTATAACCAAGAGTGAAGTATAAGCTATGAGAGCCCAGAGGAAGAAGCAATGAATTCCCATTGGGTGGATGAGGGTTGACGTCATAGCATAAGAAAGTTCTCTCTAATCAGAACAGAAATCTCTTCCACCCGGTGGTGGGTGAGACGGCCTTTTTTATTGGCCGCGTCACTCGGTTTGCTCAGTTTGCGGGGATCTCAGTTCCCCGACCAGGGACTAAACCAAGGCCGGGCAGTGAAAGCCCAGAATCCTAACCACTAGGCCACCAGGAAACTCCCCAAGGGGGCCATGTTGAGTGAACCCAGTTCTGCCTTCTGGAGTGACACCAAAGTATAATCCTTTCCCCCAGGACAGTCTTTAAAATATTCAGGGATAACTACCTTGTCCTCTCCAATTTTTCTCAAGGCAAACATTTCTCCCTTTCTTTGACTGGGTTTCACAAAAGAATGAATCAACATGTTAGTCTTTCCTCCTCCTCCAAGTACTAAGATATCTAGCCTTCAAGGCCAAGGTCGAGGTCAATGCCACCTTCTCCATCGAATTCCCTAATAATTTCACGGGAGTGGTATCTTACTTGCCTCAGAACAAGTACATACTAAAAAATGACTTTTGAAATCCTTTAAATTCACCCATAATGTACAGTAAATGTGGTTTTCTATATGCCTGTTTGCGGTTATCTGACATAGCCTGTTTTCCCCCAGTATTGGAAGATATTGTGTAACTTTGATTTAGAGATGACAAAGACTCTCTCCTTGACTAAACTTTAGTCAGGCCCCTCTGAACCCTCTTCTGCACTAGGCCTCAACTTTGCCCCGCTCCCAGCCCCTTACTGTCTCCTCTTAGTGATTTTCCATCCATGACCCCCTCACTCTGCTCTTGGTTATAAATTCCCAACTGTCTTTGCTGTATTGAGAGTTGAGCTAGATCTCTCTCCCCATTGCAATACCCCTACTGCAACAGAATCAAATAGTCTTCCTCACCATTTAAACAAGTATCAGAATAATAATCTCTTTAACAGAGCCAAAAGAAGTCATAGACTTTTGTTCAGAGCCACTTATTTTTTTGGACATAGGTGAATTCATGGATGTGAAGTGTTGATGATGTGACTCCATGGTAATTGTTCTTTCTTTACTTTCCTCCAGAATTTTTCTTATTATCTCTATTATAATCGTCATGCTATTTTACCATTTATTATAGTACACTGTATGCATATCATAGCCTCTTCTGCTCCCCTGGGATTGTGTATTTTTCTTTAGATTCCCCCACAGTGCCCAACACAGTGTGAGGACAAAAAACAGATCATCATCTTTGCTCCTTCTTCAGATGTTGCTCAAGCTTGTTAACGTCCCTCTTAAAACGTGACACTCATTACTGAAAACGATATTCCAGAAATGATCTGGTCAATCTGGAGAATCACTTACCTCCTGCCCATCACACCAAACCACACTTCTATTAACACCGTCTAACACTTCTTTGGCTCTTTTAACAGCCATATCCGCCTTTTGGTGTGAGAAAACCCATGGTCTTTTTCAAGAGGACTGTTAGTAAGCCTAAATTCCCATCACCCAGTATTTATTTCTGTAAGTCTTTACATTTATCCCTTTAAAATTGTTCCTTGGTCTTCGGCCCAAGACTGCAGCCTGTTGATAGAGGAATTTTGAAGCACAATTCTGTGGTTTGAGAAAGAGAAGTCTCTTTGATTTTCACTTGGATGGGAACAGGCAAGGGAGACCAAACAGCCTTTAGCCACAGGATGAGAAGGGGCCTCCAGGAGACTGGCCCCAGCCCGGGTCTCCATGGAGAAGCCACAGGTGCTAATGGAGGTTTGGTACGTATGCAGTTTGTGCCCTTTTCTTCTTCCCCGAGCTCCCTGAGACTCTCCCTGCTACACGGCGTCTCTTCAGCTCTCTGGGATAGTGAACCACCGAGGAAGCAGCCCCTCGACGAGGGGGCGGGGGTCCCCGTAAAGCTTGCGCAAGCGGGGATAGCCACCAGCAGGCAGCTCGCTCCCCGCGCTTCCGCGAAGCATGGGCCCTCTCCCGAGCTCCCCTCCCCCACGCCGAGCGCTGCCCCCCCCAACCCGCTCCCGCGGGCGGCGCGTGGGCGCAGCACCCGGCTCCCAGGACTGGTCCCGCGCCGCCGGGGGAGCGGGATGACGAGGAGGCTCTCCACAGGGACTCGACGCAGGGGCCCGGCCCGGGCAGAGCGGGCGGGCTGCGGGCGGCGCTGGCGGCGCGGGCGGGGCGTGGGCACTGAGCGGGAGGGGGGACTGCGCGGCCCCGGGACCGGCCGGAGCCACTGGGGGAGCTGCGTCCCTCCGCGCCCCGGGGCGGGAAGGGTGGCCCCGCCGCCAGGGTCGTGGCGGCAAGCTGGGCCCGCGATTTGGGACCGGGGAGTGGGCCGGCCCGTACCTGGTCTTGAAGTCCTGGTTATAAATGGTCCGCAACCGCTCGCGATCTGTCTCCCTGTCCAGTCCCCGATCGACCAGGAAATTCTCGAATCTCTGGCCCGTCTCCCGAAGCTGCCGGCAGCTGAACTTACTGGGCATCGCGGCGGCGACTGCGGCCCAGGCAGGAGGGTTCGTAGAAATGAAACTGAAAGTCGCCGCCGCGGCGGGAAGTTGGCGGCCCTAGGATGAGGGTGCAGCAGGGGAGAAACCCCCTAACTCTGACCCCTGAGCCTGCAGGCTCCCTTCTCCCCCCACCAGGGTTCCCTCCTCCGTTCTTTTCCTACCTGAGCCTTCCCTTCGGTCTCTTCGTCCTATCCCCTCCCCCTCTTCCCATTAACTCTTTCCTAAGGAGTCTGACCCCTCCCTCAGGGCCCTCCCCTTACCCCAAGCTCCCTCCCCTGGCTTCCAGCCAGAATCCGAACGTGGCTATCGCCTGGGGCCCCCTGAACCGTCCGGGAGGACTTCCTAGCCTCAGCTTGGGCTACTCCCACGCCCACCTCCCAGGACTTCGGGACTTATTGAAAAGCAGAGGAGCAAAGGGCAGGGACTGGGACCTGGGTCGGCTGCAGCTGGACTGGGGCGGCTCGTCCAACACCTCCCCCAGACAGCCTGGGACACAGGCAAGTACGGAAGCGAGCGGTACGCCCCCCTCCCTCCCCCATTTTCCCTTCTCGGGGTTTCAGACGCTTGGAGGAAGGCGTAAGAGCCAAGAAGTTTGGGGGGAAAGAACCAAGTGTCTCTGATAAAGGTGAGTACGCGTGGGAGGGAGGGACAAGGGGCTCCGCTGGGACGAAGAGTCATTACTTTTCTCTGTCACGTAGGCTTCGTTATGTGGAGAGGCTTAAGCCACATATTTGGGCACTTAATTGCACTCCAGTCTGTATTACTCTTTAATTGTTACTAGTATTTAGCTAAGGGTTGCCCTAGTCATCAAAATATTAGCTTCTTGAGAGCAAGAGACTGTTATGTTAGGCAATAAATGGTTAATAGCTACAGCATCAGTACCAGGAAGAGAAGTAAAAGAAGTTTCAGAAGACGGACTGTTAAGACAAACTAAAGGGGGTAGGGCTACAAGAACAAACTTAAAACAAGCCTCAGCATCTATTTATCTTCTGAATAACAAAAACACATACACTAGGATGGAGCAAAGATAATAAAAGTTACAGTAAAAAAATCTTTAAACAAAAATACCAGAGTTCCAAATATATCCAAGGTGGTGCTGTTCTCCGAAGTAATTCCCTGTAGGAAGCCACACGCTCTGTCTAACCTAGTGTGAAGAATGCCCAGAACCCAGATCATGCTCCAGTTGGGCTACCCCTGTACCTTTTCCCAGGCCAACAACCAACTAAAGCCAAGAAAAACAGGCTTTAGCAACAGGAAATTCAATGTCAGTGGGAACCAAAGCTACAGGGAGGGGGGAAAACAGAACAGGGGAAAATCTTGTCTTAGAAATTGCTTATTCAAAGTAGGGGTAAATACTAGGAATGTTGCCAAAGATTTTATCTTTTTTCTCCCCCAATTATCTGGTGAGGCCTGAGTATTAAAGAGAGTGAACTCCTCAGAACTGCATTGTTACTTACCATTTCAAAAACCTATCAATCACCCACCATACCCAAACTGAATGTCTGGCTCCATTGTTTGTTTTTTTTTTTAACATCTTTATTGGAGTATAATTGCTTTACAATGTTGTGTTAGTTTCTGCTGTATAACACAGTGAATCAGCTATATGTATACATATATCCCCATATCTTGGCTCCATTCTGATCCACAAATCTAAGCCCCCATTATTCCTGAGTACATAACCTCCCCCTTCTCTAATTATGCCTGTCTCCTGGATGTTCACAAAACATACACAAATAGCTGTAGTATAGTAAAAACATGGGTGAAAATGTGATGTTATGTGGCTTGTTACAAGGGAACCTCTCTAAACCAGTTTCGTCTGGAAAAATCCACTTCCCTTGGAGTTGTAATCGTTATTTTCACGTGACTGTCTAGACGGCTAGAATGGTCTTCCTTCCCACCTTTCACAAACCAGCTCAAGTCTCACTTTCCTGAAGCCTTCCCCAAATCCATCTGTACTTATAAGTATCTGACTTTAAAGTAGTAAGGTTGATTTTAGTTTGGGACTAAATAAGCACTGAAGGCAATCTGAAAGTTAACTCTGGCCAATATTACTGGAACAAACCTAGAGCCTCCGAAGATAACCATACTTTGGAGAAGAATGTTAAAAGCCCTGTTTTTTTTCAAAATTCACGTTACTCTAGTTACTTGGATTCTACAATTCAGCAATTTGAATTGTCTCTAACTTTATGTATTCCACTAAGACTACTCTAAGGCAACTAGAAACAACCCTTAAACTGAGATGCTGAAATTGGTCAGTCTACCACAGACCAAAGGAATGGCTGTGGCAGGTACAGCTGAGCCTCGTTATTTGCAGATTTTGTATTTGCAAATTCACCTACTCACTAAAATTAGGAATCCCCCAATCAATATTTGCTGCACTTTTGTAGTCGTCTGTGGATGTGAAGAGTGGCAAAAAAAATTTGAGCTGCCCAATGTGTATGTTCCCAGCTGAAGTGGAACAAGGCCATGTCCTGCTTTCTTGTTTCAGGCTCATATAATAAAAATCCTTTTCGTGGTCTATTTTGTGGTCACGTTTTTTGTTTTTGTTGATTTCGCTGCTTAAAATGGTCCCCAAGCCTACATAGTGCTGAAATGCTGCCTAGTATTCCTAAGGCTGTGATGTCCCTTAGAGAGAAAATTCCCATGTTAAGTTCCTATGATAGCATTAGCTGTCAGCGTGAATTCACTGTTAATGAATAAAAATGAATATTAAATAAAAACATATAAACCAAGATTATGTATTGATCGGTTGACAAAAATGTTGTGACCAGATGCTTGCAGGAACCTAACTCTGTATCTCCTCTAGGAGCAATGTTTCAATATGTGCTAATTCAGTGTTTGCTGGCAACTTTACAGAACATAACCACAGTAAATGAGTCAACATACGTAAGAATACTTTGTGATACATTTGGTTTCTGCCCTCAGAGGGCTTAGATCTATACCCTGTTTTTTTTGTTTTGCTTTTGGCTGCACTGCACGGCTTTCAGAATCTTAGTTCCTGGAACAGGGAATGAACTCGTGCCCCCTTCAGTGGAAGCATGCAGTCCTAACAGCTGGACCACCAGGGAATTACCTACTCTGTTTTATACTCTGTTCAAGCGAGAATTTTAGTTAGCTCAGCTTATCTTATGGGACCAGCCAGTTTTGTTCTATATTTACCAGTCTTACTTTCTTTCTTTGATTTCCCAAGTAGTAAGTAGCTTGGTAGTTCTATTTAAATTATGAATTTATAAACTGGCATTCAGATTGTATCAGTCTTTTGTGAGTTTGGAGAAAATGTGCCAAGGTTTGCTAAGTATCTCATGAATCTAGATGAGTTCTAGATTATAAAAAAGAACAGGCACAGCTTCCCTGGTGGCACAGTGGTTAAGAATCCACCTGCCAGTGCAGGGGATACGGGTTCGAGCCCTGGTCCGTGAAGATCCCACATGCCGTGGAGCAACTGAGCCCGTGCGCCACCACTACTGAGCCTGTGCTCTAGACCCTGCGAGCCACAACTACTGAAGGCCATGCACCCAGAGCCCATGCTCCAAAATGAGACAGGCCACCGCGATAAGCGGCCTGCATGCCGCAACTAGAGAAAGCCCGCGTGCAGCAACGAAGACCCAACGCAGCCAAAAATAAATAAATAAATAAATTTATTAAAAAAAAAAAAAAAAGAACAGGCACTACTAGAACTAGGCAACTAACAGAAGCACAACCATCCAGGCACAAATGAAGCAGTAATTTCAAAATTTCAGCAGTGTAATTTCAAAATTTCAAATATAGGAGTGAGGCCTCACAGAAAACTCCTCTCCCTCTGGCTGGGAAACTTTTGCCCTAGGATACCATAGGCTGATTTCAGCAGTGTGGTAAAATAGACACAATTCAAGCAAATTGTCTGCTGAAGGAGGTTAAGGAAATCAGGAGGTCTGTGTAGGACTTGGCAAGGAGAGTTGACGTCCAATTATATAAGAAACCAAGGGCTTTAGATGGCCAAGAGATTAAGAGTCTTTACAAAAGTCTGTATGGACTAAGGAAATCTATGGGGCAGGCTGATGGGGTTAGTTAAAGGCAAAGGCCAGAATGCTTGAACCTGTACTACAAGTACATAGTGTAGTACACCTAAATGTCCCTCAAAGGGGTAGGAATTTGAACTGGCCTTGAATGGAAGGTGAAGCACTGAAATGCCTCTGGTTCCATTTTGGGAAACAGGACAGAAGCCTTTCCCACATGTCTGTAAGCAAGTTAAACTCATATGGAAAGGAAGCAGCATTTAAAGTTGATGTGAAATATTACCCAAGTTCACAGTGCAGGGATTCTTTCACTTCTACTTCCTACCTAGTAACTATAATTACTTGGGCCTTGTTTTCTGAGTCATAGGAAGAGAAGATAACTAGATTTTTCTTTTTGACAGAAATGGAAACCCCAAAACAAAGCCTTTGAAACACCAGTAGCCACTGAGTGTAAACCAGTATGATCCATAGAGAAATTGCTCAAACTTTAAAAAAGAAAAAAAGGGGGGTAGGACTTCTCTGGTGGTCCAGTGGTTAAGACTCCACGCTCCCCACTGTAGGGGGCATGGGTTCAATCCCTGGTCATGGAACTATGGTCCACATCGCATGTCTACCAAAAAAAAAAAAAAAAAAAAAAAGCTGTTCTTTGCAAGTCTTTGGATAGTCACTGAATTTATAGTAGTTGAAGGTAGAAACCAATTTCAGAAACCTTGAACATTCTCATCAAATAAGATCAGTTCCATATCTTACCTTGAGAACAAAGGCTGAAGAGACTGGCTCAAAAAGGAGAGACTCAGACAATTTAAGAACAAAACAGGTATATTTCTATTGGACTACCTGATACAGAGGATAGTGTGGTATGGATGGATAGTATGAATGACAAATAATACAAATATATTTTATTTGAAATAAACAAAAATGCTTACACAGCTCAATGGGTCACTTGGAAATAAACTCTTGCTTGACTGTATTACCAAGCAGAAACAAAGCTGAAACACAAACCCTTCTTTTGACATGTATTTGGAGGAAGACACTACTTGGTTTTTAAAAAACTGACCTTCCCTTAAGGCCTGGTCATAGAAGTGTAAACAATGTAAATGAATCCACCATTACCAGTTATATCATATCTATGTTACCTGTGTATTCTGAGATCACACCTTACCTGCCAATAAACTTGGGAAGGGTTGCTATATCACAGTTATATTTGAGTTGGCAGGCAGGACTGAGGAAGTAATTTGGAAAAAGTTTTACATCCTATTTAGAACAAATCACTAGTATTCCCTTAAATAACAGGTTACAATAGAAAGATACTGTCTGAACGTTGTCCTTCTCACTTTGGTTCATTTTTAGTTTTTGTTTGAGATTAACATAGTTGTTTGATTCATTCGCTTATAGTACAATTCTGCCACAAAGTATTAAAGCAAAAGATACCTATTATTCCTTCAACATCTGCATTTTTTCAAGTTTTATACTCTACTATATCCCTAGTATGTCAGCAGTTTTTGAATATTAAAAAAATAATAAGTGGTTAAAACTCTTCTAAAAATGCACATGTCTACAACTATAATGGTACTAGATGAGAAGGAAACAGTGATGGAAGGGAAGAAAGCAAACACGTTCATTTGTAGGGAATGTGGTTCAAGTCTTTGGATTTAAAAACAACTTCCCCAGAGAAGCTGGCTATAATGGAACTTCCAGAAAACTTCCTTTGCCTCTAAAAAGGGTCTGAAAACCCCAATCCAAATGTTTGAAACTATAGTTATGAGATGCTATAAATGATGATCAAAGCAACTGGAGGGAGAAGGATGAATGTGTCTTCCATTCAGCTGTAGTTTGTAGCATAGCCTCTTTAGCTGTTGGTTGATCAGTAAAAACCACTGAAGTACCAGAAGTGCTTTGAAGGACTGGGTAGAAAAGTACTGAACATATTACCTGTCTATGTCAGTGACAGGGCTTCATGGCTAGGAAAATTTTCTAAACAGTAAAATGACTCCAGGATAGATATCTCTCTCCATCATTAAATGTGGCAGAATTGAAAAAAAAAAAAAGATTTACAAGTAGATATAGTGAAAACAGAAAATTACCAGGCAGAAAACACAAAAGAATCAAGACAATGCTATAGGTTCAACAGTATTCCATGAGGCTAGAAAACCTGTTAACTTTGAAAGCCCTAGCAAAATATCACTCTTGTTTATAAATCACTTATTTATCATATGACCACACATTGCATCCTTTCTTTCCATGTATTGAAGAATCCTACATTCAGCCTTTAAGCATTCTGCATTTCTTTGCCAATCTTGTAGCTGAGTATCTTGTTCCAGTCGATTTTGGTGCGGGTAACTGGAAGTTGCCGGCGCAAGGCCTTGAACGTGGTGTCTGACATTGTTTGATAGTTTTCACTAATTGCTGTCTGCAATAGATAATAGAAAATAAGTTGCTTGAACAGAAACCAGATATAGTCAAAGGACATGCTTGAGTCCCCAAAGGACATACAGGCTGTAAGATTTCTAGTGAGCATTTCTCCAATCTCTGAAGCAGGTTAAGAAGCCCACCTATATTATTTCTAAAACAAGGGCTATACAGGTATCCCCCGCTTTTCCAAAGTTTGCTTTATGTCACTTTGCTTTTACCAAAGCAAAAAGCAAAAACAGCGTTCAGCATTTGTTTTGCAGTGAGGCTGTTATAGGGGCAGGGTGCACCATGAGCAGTAACAGTGACCCCACCAAGCTCCTTCCTCAGGAATTACACTCAGCAGCTCAGCATCAAGCAAGCTGGAGCTGTGAACTGCATCTGTGAGCATCTGTGCTGTACCTCAATTATTTGTGCACCTGAAAGCAAGATGTGTTCTAAGGTAATTGCTTCTCTGCTTCATGCCATTTGGACTTAGGAAAGGTTTCACAGGAACGCTCTACTTTGGGATAGTAGGGGAAATCTGTAGTACCTTCCAATGCCAAAACCTTGATTGTAAGCAGAATGCAAGAAGGTCTGCAAAGTCTCACACTTACTAACACTGAGCAACATGTATATTTATGTTCAAAGGAGAGAGAAGTGTAACAAAATATGTTAAAAGCAAAATAAGGCATTAGACCTAGAAAAATCATTTCAAATCATCTTACCTGATACTCATTTTCTGCATGCTCTATAATTTTAATAAACTCCTTAGCAGTTTGGACTTCATTCTAATAGAGAGAGGAAAAGGGGGAAATAAGAATTTTAAAAATTCTTAAGCAGTGAATATAATTCAGTAAGCAGTGAATAAAAAAATACTAAAAAGTAACTCCATCTAAATTAACATTTGTATAACAATTTAGTTTTTCAACCTTTCCCATTCACATTATCTTCTTTGATTCTCACAACAACCCTGTGAAATAGATGTTATTATTACCACCTCCATTTTGCAGATGAGAAAACAGAATCCTCTTAAGTGACTTGACCAAAATTATACAGCCTTTGAATGATAAAGATGGGATCCAAATCCAGGTCCTCATCAAAAAACCCCACATTTCTTTCCAATCTACTACAGTATGCCCAAAAGACATCATGATGTCTTGAAATTTTTATGCCTTGAAAATATCTCTGGTTTAAGATGATATAAACGATGCCCTCAGACATATCAGTCATATATTCTAAGCTCAGAGGCTCCTCTAAGCCAATCAATCACATTTTGCTTTACAAGATTCGGGTACAAAATGAATTGAATCTCTCTCTTTCTTTCACAATTAAGTAAAACAGAATTAAAGAGGGTGAGATTTAATGCCCAGGGCAGCATCCCAAAGATCCTTTCAAAGAGTCAAAACTACTTTCTATTCATAATAATACTAAGACATAGTTAATTGCCTTTTCCACTCTCACTCTCATGTATGTACAGTGTAGTTTCATAGAAGCTATGTAATGTGTGATGACTTCATTACTTTTTTCTTTTTCTTTTTTTTTTTTTACTTTTTTTCTTTTTTTATAATAAATCTATTTATTTATTTTTGGCTGCGTTGGGTCTTCATTGCTGTGCACGGGCTTTCTCTAGTTGTGGTGAGCAGGGGTACTCTGTTGCGGTGCATCGGCTTCTCACTGCGATGGCTTAGGCTCTAGGCACTTAGGCTTCAGTAGTTGTGGCACTTAGGCTTCAGTAGTTGTGGCTCGCGGGCTCCAGAGTGCAGGCTCAGTAGTTGTGGCACATGGGCTTAGCTGCTCCAAGGCATGTGTGATCTTCCTGGACCAGGGCTCGAACCCGTGTCCCCTGCATTGGCAGGCGGATTATTAACCACTGTGCCACCAGGGAAGTCCCGACTTCATTACTTTTTGAGGGCTAATGTGTGAAGCACATATGAGAATCCAGACATTACACACTTTGTGAAAATGTAAATCAATGACATTCTTTTCACTAATTTTTTTTTAACTTGGAAAATTCAGCTGTTTATTGTGAAAGTGAAGGTTAACAAGTAATGGGTTTGTTATTGTTATTTTTGCTTTAGATTTTTCTTTTTTGGCCATGCCATGTGGTGTGGCATGTGGGAACTTAATTCTCCAAAAAGGTATCAAACCCGCACCCCCTGCAGTGAAAGCACGGAGTCTTAACCACTGGACTGCCAGGGAGTCCCTGTTATTGTTATTTTTAAATTAATAAGTATTTTTAACATTTTTCGGTTTTAATTTCTACTAAGGTAGATAGATATAACACACATAAACAAAAGCTATTTGAGAGTGCTCAGTAACTTCTAGGAATATAAAGAAGTACTGTGAATGCACAAAAAATTATGTCCCTTCTTTCCAGGTATGGAACACAATACCGTTTGATTGAATATTCCTAAAAATGTTCGGTTTCTCTAATGATATGAATGTATGAATGATAACCCCTCTAAGGTTTAGTTTGGCAAACTTTCCTTCCTCCTGGTATTTATCAGTTGAAGATACTGCTGTTCTTTGAGCAAATCTCACAACTGAGAAAGAAAAAGAAGTCTGAATTCTCTAAAGCCATTATCACTATTCTCAAAGACTATGAACTAACATCAAGCAACCAACAAAACGGGCTGGTTACATACTAACAATTATAAGGTGCCCAAAACAAGGACCTACTGCTTAGCACAGGGAACTATACTCAGTATCTTAATAACCTATAATGGAAAAGAATCTAAAAAAAGAATATATATATACATACATATATATATATATATATATGTAACTGAATCACTTTGTTGTATACCTGAAACTAACACAACATTGTAAATCAACTATATTTCAATAAAAATTTAAAAATATAAAAAAGTAGAATCTTTTATAAAGTGCTTAAAAAAAAGGTAAAGGCTGCCAAAATCAAAGTAGTGAAAACAACCTAAATTTCTAGTGGCAGAATCAGTACTCAGGGGCCTCCATGGTGGTGCAGTGGTTAAGAATCTGCCTGCCAATGCAGGGGACACGGGTTCAAGCCCTGGCCCGGGAAGATTCTACATGCCGTGGAGCAACTAAGCCTGTGTGCTACAACTACTGAGCCTGTACTCTAGAACCTGCAAGCCACAACTGCTGAAGCCTGTGCACCTAGAGCTTGTGCTCCGCAACAAGAGAAGCCACTGCAAGGAGAAGCCTGCGCACCACAACACAGAGTAGCCCTGCTCACCGCAACTAGAGAAAGCCCACGCAGCAATGAAGACCCAACGCAGCCAAAAATAAAATAAATAAATTAAAAAAAAAAAAGAAAAAGAAAGAATCAGTACTCAGGATCAAAGCTAATTTTTTTAAAACAAAAACAAGATGAAAGTGAGACAGACATTAAATATTCCACACTCACCGAAACAGTTACTGAGTCCTGTACATCTTTATGACTAACCAACTGAACATTACCATCTTCATAATAGTGAACCTGTGTGAGACAATGTTTGAGCAAGTTATGTAGGTCACATAGAAACTTACTGCTTAGAGCACAAATCCATGCTTTCAGCCATCCCCAAACTTATCAAGTCTGAGCAAATAATTAGTATGACCAATGGTAATTTACAATGGTGGTTAAAATTCACAGAAGACTTAAATTTAAGAATTCTCTTTCCTTAGCAGGGAAACCTCATTATTAATTAATGAACAACATTTATTATGGGCTTGTTGCTTTCCAGACACTGTGCTACGCACTGTGAATACAAAGATCTTAAATAAGATTTCACTCTTAAAAATATTAAAATAAAATCAATTAACGTTAGTTTTTCTCTGTGAAAACCAAGAAATTTTAATGGATCCTAATCCTTTACGCATCTCTCCATATATACCATCATCGTTTTTGGTTAAGTAGATCTGACCAAGTGCAGGAAAAGCTTGATTGAGGGTTAAAGACAGGACTGAAAAATAAATATTCTACTGGTAAATCAGGCTACAAAAATAAGGCAGGCAAAAGCAGTCCTGAAAAAAAGTACGGCAAAGTGGGGTACTACAATTATGAGAACAATTAGCAAGAAGGAGGATTACCCAAGAGACAGACTAACCATTCAACTAGATGTAAGGCTCAGGAAGTTTCAGCAATTTACAAGATAGGTTCAGTCACAGTCACCAAAAGTAACAAAACCTTTCCTAGGTTTCATCTGCTAATAAAAATTTCAACATGACTATCATCAATGTAAATCCTCAGAAATTGTTGCCTTCCCAGAGCTATCCTTTTGCTTATAGAATAACCAAAGGTTTAAATATCTTAATGACATTTCCAAATAACTCTCACTCTGATTTTTTTTTTTTTTTCTCACTCTGATTTTTAAAAGATATGTAAATGAAGTAAGCTTTCCCCCAAAGTGATCAGCCAGTCTGGGGTAAGTTATAAATGAGGTCTGGGTACTGGGCCCTGTTGTAAAAGTCTTATCAGAAACCTCTGTGATGTGCGCTCTTAATTTATAGGTTTGCCTTGGCAAAGCTGAAACACAAGTAACTTATTTCCTTCTAGGAGGAAAATAAATTTCCTTGCATAAATTTATAGTAAGCTGCCAGGTTAATACTGATGCCACAGTTACAAGAGGTCTAGAGCATAGACATAGTCAACAGGTATAGAACAATATATTTTCTTCGGTTGGGCTCCCCCAGAAGCCGACCCTGGGATAAAGATATGTGAGATAAAGTTTATTTCGGAGGTAATCTCAGGAAGCACTAGTAAGGACTAAGGAAATGAGACAGAAAAGGCAAGGAAGTGTTCTAGGTGCATTAAGGAACACATTACAGCTGCGGGCACTGGACTCTGGAAGACTATGCAGAACATGCTTTAGAGCTGTCCCACCTGAGGGGTGAAGAAGCTGGCATATTTACCCACCAGCTTTTGAATGGCACTAAGGGCTGTGCCAGAGCTATGAATGTAATACTTCCAGTTTGCCTCATCCGAGTTGGGAATGCTCCTAAAGCTAGGAAAAGCTCCCAGGAAGAGAGGTGCAGCTACTTGTAGCAGGAAGTAATCAGTACGTACGAAAAAAGTGGTTACAGATGACATCTCCTATGTATATTTCGATTAAATTATACCATTTCAGAAGGCAACTCTTGCTAATTGTTATTAAAGCAAAACTTAACCACAATACAATAGAGGTAAAATTAGGTACTGATCTTCTTAGATATCATTAACTGTTTAATCTGACTTCAGAGTTAGTTGGGCTTAAGAATTAAATCACCATGAATTTTGAAAGTCAAACCTGTTAGGATATCAGAAGACTTCAATCCAGATAGGCATCAAATGAGTTAATAAGCTCCTTATTCACCTGCCTGTCTGTTCTGACACCAGCATTAGAAATCTACTCTGCTTGGTTTATCACACTTGGCCATTCTCTCTAGTTCCTCTGTTTTATTTACTTGGTTTAAAACCTCCTGTCATTACTGTAAAATAAATAAATAAAATAGAACAACAAGTCCATTCATGTAGCTTTCTTCAGAGCTAAGACTTAACCTTAAGTATATGTATACGTACACATTTAAACGAGATACATAAAAGACTCTAAGTAAGTTCCAGTAACTGCTATATAGTCACTTCTTAATAATTATTTTCTTCTTTCGTAGAACTGCTGCTTGATAATTCCTGGAAAAATCTTAGGTTATCTTTGAAAGAGAAAAATAACAAGCAAGCAGTACACTTCACATGACTATCCTTTATCAACCCAGAATAGCTCTGTTTAACTACAGTACTTCCCTAGGAAGGAGGCTTCAACTTCTATTTCTATTTACCATTGATCTCTTTTTGCATCTACATAGAGCTGTTCCTTATTTCTAATGTCAGAACAAATATCAACTTGCATGTTTGTTTTAAAGATGTGATGTTTTAACATGGCCTATTAACATATTGGGATCTCACCTGAATCTTAAGTACTCCAACCACCTGGGCTGTAGATGGTGTGATGGTGAACTTCCATTCTGATCTCCAACGACCATTCCTGTTAAAACACACAACAGTGTAGAATTAACAATAAGAAAGAGGTGATTTGCCAAAAAGAAACAAGTCATTTCCAGTTTGACAAATCCAGGGCTCTATCCACTCAAATGTAAGTTTGTATCCAACTGGCCTAATCATAAGCCTTTTCTAAGTTATTCTGACTTTCACCTTTCATTTTTTATCTTGGAGTAGAAAACCATGCCTGTTCTGCTCATGAGAGGCTTTTGCACAAACAAATGGATGGGCCACTGAGTTATGCAGTAACTCAAGTATTATTAAACAAACTCAAGTAAAACTCACACTTCCCACTGGGTACTTTATTAATCACTTATTCTCACTCAATATAAGAGTAATATTTGAAAGATAAATTATAAAATCTTAGAAGAAATCTAAATGATCACATCCAAGTCCCTCATTCTGCAGTAGGGAACTGAAGCCTCTAAGTCAGATAACTTATCGCAAGCTAGTTAGATTAAAAACCAAGTCTCGGGCTTCCCTGGTGGCACAGTGGTTAAGAATCTGCCTGCCAATGCAGGGCACACCGGTTCGAGCCCTGGTCCAGGAAGATCCCACATGCCTCGGAGCAACTAAGCCCGTGCACCACAACTACTGAGCCTGCGCTCTAGAGCCCGCGAGCCACAGCTACCGAGACTGCACACAACTACTGAAGTCCCCACGCCTACAGCCCGTGCTCCGCAACAAGAGAGGCCACTGCAATGAGAAGCCCGTGTGCTACAACAAAGAGTAGCCCCGCTCGCCGCAACTACAGGAAGCCCGTGTGCAGCAAAAACCCAACACAGCCAAAAATAAAAAAAATAAATTTATAAAAAAACAAGTCTCAACTGCTGGTTTGGTTTCTTTCCTGTATAAATTAGATTAAAAAAAGAAGAGAACATTTACTTTCTTACCAGAAGTTTTTAGGCTGAAACTGGTGGCTTTCAATACATGCAATAATGGTCTGTTGCCCATCTATAGTTTTAGCATAAACCTATTGTTAAAAAAAAAAAGTTAGATTCTTGAAAACGTATTTAAGCAACAAACACTATACAAAAGCAGTGTGCTAAATCCTTGGGGGAGATGAAGAGTCAAACAGGGTAAGCTTACAACTCAGAGAGTTCATGGAATATGAACACAAACCACATATTAAGTTCTAGAGAAGAGAGTGGTACAATGAATACAGAAGGAAATACTGCTTTAGGTTTAGGGTACAAGAGAGGTACCAGTTGGAATGGGCCTTACAAGACAGATGAGATTCTGGTAAGTAGAGACTGAGAATAAAGATGAGTAGGCAGTTCAGGGAGGAAACGGGGGTGCTGGTCCAGTGAATGACTCAATGGTAATTAGTTCTGTCAGGTTAGAGGGTGTGTGTGAAGTGGAACTGTGGAAGATAACATAGGATGGTAGATTTAGGCCATGTAGTAGTAGATGTAAGGTAAGAAGACTGGACTTTATTCTACAGGCAACGGACAGAAACCAAAACAACATGACCAGAACTATTTGGGGATAATAATCAATATTGGTGTACAGAGTAAAATGGGAGAAAAGTTGAAAGTTAGGCTACAGAATTAATCTAGGCAGTAAAATAGGGTAGTGTCAATGGGCATAAGGATGCAGAAGCACAGTCAAAAGTCTGGCAACATATAGCAAGTGAAGGGCAAGAGAAAGGAAGGGGCCAAAGTACTTGCATGCTTGGGTGACTAGAAAGACAGTGGTGTCATTAACAAATTAGAAAACTCAGATGGAAATGTCCAGCTAGGAGTTAGAAATACCAACTGTTCCTTAGTGTAGGAGAGGTGAACAAAAATGTGATCACCAAGGAAAAGAAAAAAACAAAAGGCTTTACAGTCCACAAAATGTTTTTATATTTATTTTCCTTTTGCTCTAATAAATATAGTGAAACACACTGTTATTATCTATAGATGATAAAGGTGAAGTTCACAGAGCTTCTTGTCCAAGGTCATTCAGAAAGTGGTTAAGGTAGAACCCAAACCCATTGCTTTTCTGACACAATATTCTGTAACTTCCCCTACATTAAATAAACTATGAGTTTTTGAGAGACAGCAATGGGGAATGCCTACATTTACAAAAGTAGGGGAGAGGTAAAGAAATAAGCAGAGACAGAGTAAGAATAATTAGAGGGTACTGACATAGCAGCCTAAGAAAAGATAATTTCTAGAAGTAGCTGGTTGGCCTCAGTGTGAAATGCCATACAAAAAGTCAAGGACCAAGGAAAGGACACTGGGTCAGGCAATTCAGGAATCATTACTAACCTCAGAGAGCAGTTTTTGTAGAGCAGGGACTGAAGCCAAAATTCATAGGGTTAAGAAGTGGATAAGTAATGAGGAGGGCACTAGTAGGAGCAGAATCCTCCATGGTTTGGTTGTATAGCAGAGAGAGAGAGATGAGGGAAGGGAGAAGTAGAGGAGAGGAAGGAGGGGCAAGGTGGAAGGAGAAGAGAGGTAACTTACAGGAATTACTATCTTAACTGAAGAAATGTCCTCCCTCACCCCATACCCAACCCACTTAAGGACAGGAGAAACAAAAATATTTCTAGGTAGGGCTTCCCTGCTGGCGCAGTGGTTGGGAGTCCGCCTGCCGATGCAGGGGACACGGGTTTGTGCCCCGGTCCGGGAGGATCCCACGTGCCGCGGAGCGGCTGGGCCCGTGAGCCATGGCCGCTGAACCTGCACGTCCGGAGCCTGTGCTCCGCAACGGGAGAGGCCACAACAGTGAGAGGCCCATGTACCGCAAAAAAAAAAAAAAAGAAAAAAAAAAAAAGAAAAAAAAAAAAGAAGATATGTTGTGGCTGGCCAAAGCCTCCAAATGATAAGGTAAATATAAGAAAAACAACACTCTAATAATGAAGCAGGCAGATACTTAACAGTACAGAAGCCGTTGGAATAATGATCTTTCACATAGGCCCTTAAAGCACTGTCACAGGATTCTCTCCAAGACTTCAGACCTCCATCTACTTCCTCTGGCTGGGGGTCACTTGCTTCTTTCCGTAAGTGATCAAACTTAAAGGAAATTTTGTTTCTTGGATCTAAAAATCTGCTATTACCCAGGTCACCGTGTTCTGTAATTAAGACCTTCCAAAGAATAATTACAAAAATAAGTTAACTCTGTAAAAAAAGACAGTTCTTCTTGTCACATTTTACAAAACAAACAAATACAATTCTGGAGACGATTAACTTTTCATTTAGTCAGATTTCTCTTTCATAATCGATTTTTCAATCAATTCATATTTTTATTTTTATAAAAATATTATGTTTTGGGGTAAGTCAACTCTAAACTGCAACATTTCCCCCATTCTAACAATACCCTTCATTTCTTGGTTTCTGTTTAATATACAACCTATGTACATACATATAACTGTAATAACTTATATGTACACTTTTGTATTCCTTTTTCACATATTTCATGAACTTTTTCCAGTCATTACACTTAGCATTTAAAAATAGGTGATACAATAGATCACATGGTTCAAAAATGAAAAATACTATATAAAGTAAAATCTTTTTCTCACCTTTATCTCCCATTCACCAAATTCCCAACATATACCCCCTTTCCACACAAAGGTAACTGATTTCATTAATTTAGAGCAAGAATTGTCTTTGGCAAGCTATGCATGAGGTGGCATTTGTTTCTGTAAATAAAGTTTTGTTGAACACAGCCCCACTTGTTTGTTTTTGTATGGTCTATGGCTGCTTTCCTGCTACAATAGCAGAGCTGAGTAGTCAAGGCTGACTCTTTGTCCCAATATTTACTATCAGATAATATTTACTATCTGACCCTTTACAGAAAAAATTTGCCAATTTCCAATTTTGATTATTCTTTGTTTCTTTTAACAAATAGAATTTAATATTCTAATTCTCCACCCCTTTCTTTTACACAAAAACTAGAATACTATAGTGTACTTTTTCTTTCTTTTTAATTCTGACATATCTAGATGATCTTTCCATAGTAGTGCTTAGAGAACTTCCTTGTTTATTAGAGCCATGTATGACTCTATTGTACAGGTGTACAAAAATTTATTCAACCAGTCCCCTATTAATGGATAGTTTGGGTAGTTTCTAATCTTTTGCTGTTATGAACAATACTCCAATGAATGTCCTTGTATGTTCGTTATGTACAAATTACGTACATGTGCCAAGCACACCTGTGGGATAAATTCCCTGAAGCAGGACAGTTGGATCAAGGGTAAATGCATTCATAATTTTGATAGAGATCGACAAACTGCCATCACAGGATGTTGTACCAAGGTACAAGCCCATTTCTTCTCACCTTAAAAGAAAAGTCATTTATATTTCCACTTTGGTGAACTATGTGTACCTAACTTTTGCCCACTTTTCTACGGAGTCTTTGGTGTTTTTCTAGTTGAACTCCAGGGAGATTATCCTTTTGCATGTGTTTTGAGATCCACATATTTTCCCCTAACTTGCCATTTGTCTTTTGACACAGTTACCATTTAAAATTAACTATATATGATCTCATTATATGTATATCTCATTATACATACCATAGTATACTTAATCATTTCTGAATTGAAGGAGCTTTAAGCTAGTTACAGTTTCTACCATTGAAAGACACTGTAAGTTCTACCATAAATAAAGTCTTCTCTTCTCCTTAAAAAGAATTCTTTGGAAAGAATTCTTACTTTTGAGATTTCTGTCCTTATCATCAGACTATCTTTAAAAACCTTGTTTATAATGACAGTAGGAAAAATACATAAAACTATTTCCTTAGTCTTACCTTCATAAAGCTTTCTCATTATAATTTTGTAACTTCTGTAACTACAAGGTGAATATATTCACATTAAAATTTTAATTTGTACTTCCTTAATTACTATTAGTAGGTGATCTAACACTTTTCATGTTTGCTCTGTATTCTCCAATTGGGTACAGTTGGTTCATGTCTGTTGCTCATTTATCCACTGAACTCTTGGCATCACCCTTAGGTATTTGAATAACCTTTTTATTATGTTTGAGGTACATATTTTCTCCTTTTTAAATCTTATTTTTAAAATCTTTTTATTTTGCAGAAGTCACTTTCTTTGATAAACTTTTCTAATGTTTCATCATTATTCAAGTTATGAATCTCTTTCCATTTCCTACTAAATTTTTATGTTTAAAAAATAGTTGGGCTTCCTTGGTGACGCAGTGGTTGAGAGTCCGCCTGCCGATGCAGGGGACACGGGTTCGTGCCCCGGTCCGGGAAGATCCCACATGCCGCGGAGCGGCTGGGCCCGTGAGCCATGGCCGCTGAGCCTGCGTGTCCAGAGCCTCTGCTCCGTAACGGGAGAGGCCACAGCAGTGAGAGGCCCGCGTACAGCAAAAAAATATATATATAGTTAACCTTTAAACTATACTTGGAATTAATCTAGGTATACAGTTGGCTTTGAAAATCAAAATTGGATCAAACATACATTTGATCAATTATTTCCTTTTCCCTTCTATTTTATGTTACTTAGTTTAAGGCTCTACTGTCATTGCTTTATGTCTTTATGTTTGCTAGCATTAGTCTTCCTTCATTGTTGTTCTTGATCAGAAAAATCCTGTATGGTCTATTACAATTGTCATTAGGAATTGTATGGAATCTATTTGAAAAAGCTTCACATATTATTTATATTTCTAAATCGGATAAACTTTCCATATTATTTATATTCCTTATTCAGAAATGTGGCATTTACATCTATTTAATTTTCCATTCATTTCTCTGATTAAAATGTGTGTGTGGGTGGGTATGTATGAACTGTGTGACAGACTCTTGCTTGTTTCCTATCCAATATCCATTCTCTCCCTTTTCCTTACTAATAGAACCTCAAAGGTTTTCAAGAAGGCAATATGTCCAACTAAAGAGACAACACTTCTCAGCTAGGAATGATAAAGTGATATGCATTCTGGCAACAATTTATCAGTGGAAGGTGCTTCTGGAACAGCCAATAGCACCTCTTGCACCTTCCTCCTTCTTCCTTCCTGGAACATGCATTCAGTGCCCAGAGATGGATCAGCTATCTTGAGAACATGATAATGAAAACCATACATAAGGATGGCACAACAGAGAGCTAGAAGCAACTTGCGTCTCTGATGATATGGAACTGCCATAACATCCCAAAATATTACCTCTGGACTTCTTATGTGACAAAAATAGTCTCTATTTAGTTAACCCACTGTAGTTGATTTTCTATTATATGCAGTGATGGCATCTACTTTAATAACTCAAACATCTTTCCATATTTTCCTTTTATGTCTAGGTAATGTGTTGTTGTTGTGGCTAAGAATGTGAACTCCTTTTGACGATATTTTTAAGCTGGCTACCGCATGTATATGGGAATGTTCTTATATCATATATCTGGACACAGACCTTATTATTTCAATAATTCTGCTGTATTAGTGAAGTATACAATATCAACTGTAAGCAATATTTATCATTTATTTTTCAGTGTTTTTTTGTCTTTTATACTTATAATTAATCTAGTTCCATTGAGAAAATAAAGATAAGCACAAATATAAACTAAAACAAACAAAAAACAACAACAAAACATATTACGGTAATCCTGTAATCCCAACATAGAGAGTTAACATTTTGGTGTATATTTTCCCACATTTCCATTTCTATGCACATCTATATACTACTTTATTTCTGAGTCTAAAGATGCATACATTCCCCTCATGATTTAACATCTTGTAAAATGGGATACATCTTAAACTTGACAGCATCTTAGGACTGTGTCATAGTTTAACTGACAGTATTTTCTCTTTCTTAGTGGCATATAAAGTAAGATGTACCTTTCACAGAATTTAAGATGCAGATTCTAATATAGTATAACTGTTCATTTAAATATCTATTTAAAAATAAACTAGCATAATGCTACATATTGCTTTATGTTTTAGCTTAATATATCATGAACATATTCCCAGTTCAATATTTCTATCAGTTTTCAATCGTTACATAGGATTTTGGCCTACAGATATTTTATTTATTTTATTAAAAAAATTTTTTAAACATCTTTATTGGAGTATAATTGCTTTATAGATATTTAATTTAACGTTGGACATTTAGATTGTTCCCAATTTTTCATTATCATAAACCTTGCTTCAAATAATCTTTTTACACATTTATATACTTATTTCCCTAGGATAAATTCTATGGACTTGTGGGTTCAAAGGGGGTTCAGACTTTTAAAAGGCATTTGCTATTTGGTGCCATATTGCCTTTGAAGTGTACATTAATGAATTTGTAAAGCCCTTTCATATAATGTTAATAACTGTGGTAAAAATGGGAATATGTATTTGCTTTGTTCCTGTACTGGAACAGGAATTCTTGTTTTCCTGTTAAATATAATGTCTCCTGTTATTCTTACCAAGGAGAATTAGAGACAGCTGGAAAACTTGTGTAAAACTCAATTCCTTTTACTTTTACTGTTCTTGTTAGGGACAGCTCTCTCTTCAAAGAAACTCCTAGTATTTTCAGAGGGAGGAAGAATTTCCTAATATGTAGAATACCTACAAAAGCTAAGAATACTAAGACATGAATTTATTCAGCATCTTATCTTCAGACATCTGTTTTATAGTATTTCTACTACTTTCCAGGCACAGTCTATCTAATAGAAACAACTATTACCTGATCTTCATATCCTTCTATCTTCACAGGTGTGAACTGATCCATGTTATACTGGGCAAATGCACTGTTTTTTTTTTTTTTAAAGGGAGAAGAAGGAGAGAAAAGAATTATATATAAATAAATATAAAAGATAGTTCAGGGAATTCCCTGGCAGTCCAGTGGTTAGGACTGCACACTTCCACTGCAGGGGGCCGGGTTCCATCCCTGGTTGGGGAACTACTATCCTATATGCCATGTGGCACAGCCAAAATAAAGAAGAAAAAGGTAGTTCACAGAACAGTGAAAGAGAATGTATAATTGGGGTATCGTTCATTATGGCAATTATAGTGATGCTGTGCAAATTTTAGGTTTGTAGGATCTGGTCCCAAAATGAGTTCTGAAAAAGCAGTATGGACAGGGCAGAAGACTTTCCCAGGCAGCAATTCTTAAACCATTTTCTACAGTTAAAATCTAAACAAATTATGTATCACACCAAATGGCTTAATAATAATTATTTGTTGCTCTGCATCAAAATCCTTGTTCCATCTCCCCACCCCACACTTGCCCAGTCATTATCCTATTCTGATTTCCTCTTTACAGAGGAACTCTGGGCCAGTTGGATAGACAGTAACTGAAAGACTACTTTGTATTGAAGAATAAAGAACAGTAGTGATAAAGCCAGAGAACAGGGGCCCTAGAAAGCTAGATAGTATTTAGATTTGAAGAAGACAAGAAAACCAACCAACCAACCAACCACCAATCTAATGTTTTTGAGGACAAGGACAAAATGAAAATGATATTCTAGAAATATTAGTTAGCCTGACAGTGATAAGGAGCCAATGATTGGGTAGAATAATAATGCAATTATTCTATGGTTAACTCTATTAAGGTACGTTCTGAATATCTGCTATTTTTTTGCAATTTGAGAAACATTATCACTCCTCAATAGCAGCCTAATCTTTCTATAACTGGCAGTTATAAAAAAATTCAGCCTGAACTAAAAGAACTAAACCTGCTTTAACAGGGAAAATCTAGGCAAAAATAAAAATAAGACCATATAAAATAAACTTTAAGGAAGTAAACAACATTTTGGGGGAACATGTTTTCTCCAAGGGGAAAAAAAAAAAACCTAAAATCGTTAAAAACCAACTGCTTTATTTTGAGGTATTTTAAACTTAGTTTTCAGGTACTAGTTTACTATCAACATAGTTTACCCAATATTAGAATAACAAGTAAGTGGACTTAGAAAGATACTTACTGTGCTGCCCCTTCCCTGAGGAGATTGTCATTATTAAGTAGTAGCCGGACATCTGAGGAGGCAAACAACGTTAAAGATGTTAAAATTCAAATGTTCAGTAGAAGACAAACTTGGAGAAATTTTAGCGGATTTCTAGATTAGATTTTTAGAAAACCAGGCTTTGCAAGATTAGTCTTTGGATGTACTGCATATGTAGAAATTCTAAAAATGTACACAAACAGATGCTAATGTTCACAGATTTACACAAAATTATTTGTGGTATAATAATCCAACAATAAATTCTCAAGGAATTTCATAGCAAATGAAAAACATGGTTTACAGAAGGTTACAGTTAGGGCTACTTATTTGTATCTAAAGAATCCTTTTAAAACAGATTAAGAATTGTAGGCTTTTCTGTAACATCAGACCAAGAAAGCTGGGCACAATGCAGTCAGTGGCAGTGAAATTACTGAACACATTTTTCTTTAGAGAATCTAATGTGGGGCCTACAATCTTTTTAAAAAGCTGTATGTCAAGAGTCTAGTCACTTTTCTTTTGGAAGAGGTGTGTCCTTGTTACTAAGAAACTACCAAGCATTAACTCCAAGAGAGAAGGCTGATTATAAGCCAAAGGCAACTGACTCTTAGAGCTTCTGAAAGAAGGGGCTGGCAGAGGCCAACGTGTAGCATGCCATTAAAAACCAGCCATCATGTCATAAGTAGCTTGCCAACTCAATCTAATGCTTTGGTATCAATTACTCTCATGATAATCCTATAAAGTACATTCAGTTGTCAGAAATACAACAATGTACTTCTAACTACAAAGACCACTAATTTTTGTTAAGTCAAGGATTTATCTGAGCTAATCAGCTGGATAAAGTTCAAGTCGTAGGAGTATTTCTAAAAGCTCTTTGTTGAAAATTTACATTTGGTCAATATGGAAGATAGACTAGGCGAAGAAAGGCTGCATTTGTTTTTCTTGGTGTTACTACTCAAATATCCAAAAAACAAGTCTATAAAGAAGAGTGTCTTGATTTACTTCTATTGTATTATTTCACTCCTTGTAAATAACATTTATATGTTCTCCTAGTTACTTTTGCTCTGCATCATTGATTTTACCAGTGGAAATTGTTCCACAATTTGTGGGGCTCTGAGCCAAGTGCAAATGAACATTACACAGTTCCTCTAACTAAGCAGGTAACCTTCTTTTTTTTAAAATTATTTTTAAAATTTTTATCAGAGGATGGTTCCTTTACAATGTTGTGTTAGCCTCCACTGCACAACAAAATGAGTCAGCCGTACACATACAGATATCCTCTCCCTTTTGGACTTCCCTCACATTTAGATTACCACAGTACATTAGGTAGAGTTCCCTGTGCTACACAGTATGTTCCCATCAGTTGTCTATTTTATACGTAGTAACTATAATGTATATGTGTAAATCCCAGTCTCCCAATTCCTCCCTCCCCACCCCTTTCCCCCTTGGTATCCATACATTTCTTCTCTACGTCTATGCCTCTATTTCTGCTTTGCAAATAAGATCATCTATACCATTTCTCTAGATTCCACATATATGCATTAATATACAATATTTGGTTTTCTCTTCCTGACTTACTTCACTATGTATGACAGTCTCTAGATCCATCCACATCTCTACAAATGACCCAATTTCGCTCCTTTTTATGGCGAAGTAATACTCCATTGTATGTATGTACCACACCTTCTTTATCCATTCGTCTGTCGATGGGCATTTAGGTTGCTTCCATGACCTGGCTATTGTAAACAGGGCTGCAATGAACACTGGGGTGCATGTGTCTTTTTGAATTATGGTTTTCTCTGGGTATATGCCCAGTAGTGGGATTGCTGGGTCATATGGTAATTCTATTTTTAGTTTTTTAAGGAACCTCTATACTGTTCTCCATAGTAGTGGCTGTATCAATTTACATTCCCACTAACAGTGCGAGCAGGTTCCTTTTCTCCACACCCTCTCCAGCATTTGTTGTTTGTAGATTTTCTGATGATGCCTGTTCTTACTGGTGTGAGGTGATACCTCATTGTAGTTTTTTTTTTTTTTTTTTTTGGCGGTACGCAGGCCTTTCGCTGTTGTGGCCTCTCCCGTTGCGCAGCACAAGCTCCGGATGCGCAGGCTCAGTGGCCATGGCTCACGGGCCCAGCTGCTCCGCGGCATGTGAGATCTTCCCAGACCGGGGCACGAACCTGTGTCTCCTGCATTGGCAGGCGGACTCTCAACCACTGTGCCACCAGGGGAGCCCCATTGTAGTTTTGATTTGCATTTCTCTAATAATTAGTGATGCTGAGCAGCTTTTCATGTGCTCTTTGGCCATCTGTATGTCTTCTTTGGAGATATGTCTATTTAGGTCTTCTGCCCGTTTTTTGATTGGGTTGTTTGTTTTTTTTAATATTGAGCTGTATGAGCTGTTTACATATTTTGGAGATTAATCCTTTGTCCGTTGATTTGTTTGGAAATATTTTCTCCCATTCTGAGTGATGTCTTTTTGTCTTTGTAGTTTCCTTTGCTTTGCAAAAGCTTTAAGTTTCATTAGGTCCCATTTGTTTATTTTTGTTTTTATTTCCATTGCTCTAGGAGGTGGATCAAAAAAGATCTTGCTGTGATTCATGTCAAAAAGTGTTCTTCCTAGGTTTCCTCTAAGAGTTTTATAGTGTCCAGTCTTACATTTAGGTCTCTAATCCATTTTGAGTTTATTTTTGTATATGGTGTTAGGGAGTGTTCTAATTTCATTCTTTTACATGTAGCTGTCCAGTTTTCCCAGCACCACTTACTAAAGAGACTGTCTTTTCTCCATTGTATATCCTTGCCTCCTCTGTCATAGATTAGTCGACCACAGGTGCGTGGGTTTATCTCTGGGCTTTCTATTCTGTTTCATTGATCTATATTTCTGTTTTTGTGCCAGTACCATGTTGTCTTGATTACTGTAGCTTTGCAGTATAGTCTGAAGTCAGGGAGTCTGATTCTTCCAGCTCCATTTTTTTCCCTCAAGACTGCCTTGGCTATTCAGGGTCTTTTGTGTCTCCATACAAATTTTAAGATTTTTTGTTCTAGTTCTGTAAAAAATGCCACTGGTAATTTGATAGGGATTGCACTGAATCTGTAGATTGTTTTGGGTAGTATAGTCATTTTCACAATACGGATTCTTCCAATCCAAGAACATGGTATATCTCTCCATCTGTTTGTGTCATCTTTGATTTCTTTCATCAGTGTCTTATAGTTTTCTGAATACAGGTATTTTATCTCTTTAGGTAGGTTTATTCCTAGGTATTTTATTCTTTTTGTTGCAATGGTGAATGGGATTGTTTCCTTAATTTCTCTTTCTGATCTTTTGTTGTTAGTGTATAGGAATGCAAGAGATTTCTGTGCATTCATTTTGTATTCTGTGCATTCATTCATCCTGCAACTTTACCAAATTCATTGATTGGCTCTAGTAGTTTTCTGGTGGCATCTTTAGGTTTCTCTATGTATAGTATCATGTCATCTGCAAACAGTGACAGTTTTACTTCTTCTTTTCCGATTTGTATTCCTTTTATTTCTTTTTCTTCTCTGACTGCCATGGCTAGGACTTCCAAAACTATGTTGAATAATAGTGGTGAGAGTGGACATCCTTGTCTTCTTCCTGATAGAGGAAATGCTTTCAGTTTTTCACCATTGAGAATGATGTTTGCTGTGGGTTTGTCGTATACGGACTTTATTATGTTGAGGTAGGTTCCCTCTATGCCCACTTTCTGGAGAGTTTTTATCATAAATGGGGGTTGAATTTTGTCAAAAGCTTTTTCTGTATCTATTGAAATGATGATGAAATATGGTTTTTATTCTTCAATTTGTTAATATGGTGTAACACACTGATTGATTTGCGTATATTGAAGAATCCTTGCATCCCTGGGATAAATCCCACTTGATCATGATGTATGATCTTTTTAATGTGTTGTTGGATTCTGTTTGCCAGTATTTTGTTGAGGATTTTTGCATCTATATTCACCAGTGATATTGGTCTGTAATTTTTTTTGTAGTATTCTTTGTCTGTTTTGGCATCAGGGTGATGGTGGCCTCGTAGAATGAGTTTGGGAGTGTTCCTTCCTCTGCAATGTTTTGGAAGTTTGTGAAGGATGGGTGTTAGCTCTTCTCTAAATGTTTGATAGAATTCACCTGTGAAGCCATCTGGTCCTGGGCTTTTGTTTGTTGGAATATTTTAAATTACAGTTTCAATTTCATTACTTGTGATTGGTCTGTTCATATTTTCTATTTCTTCCTCTTTCAGTCTTGGGAGGTTATAGCTTTCTAAGAATTTATCCATTTCTTCAAGGTTGTCCATTTTATTGGCATAGAGTTGCTTGTAGTAGACCCTTAGGATGCTTTGTATTTCTGTGGTGTCTGTTGTAACTTCTTTTTATTTTTAAAATTTATTTTATTTATTGATTTTGGGGGGGGGCTGCGTTGGGTCTTCCTTGCTGTGCGTGGACTTTCTCTAGTTGCGGTGCGTGGGGTCTACTCATTGCGGTAGCTTCTATTGTTGCGAAGCACAGGCTCTAGGTGCATGGGCTTCAGTAGTTGTGGCGCATGGGCTTCAGTAGTTGTGGCTCACGGGCTTAGTTGCTCCGCGGCATGTGGGATCTTCCTGGACCAGGGCTTGAACCCGTGTCCCCTGCATTGGCAGGCGGATCCTTAACCACTGTGCCACCAGGGAAGCCCCTGTAACTTCTTTTTCATTTCTAATTTTATTGATTTGAGTCCTCTCCCTCTTTTTCTTGATGAGTCTGGCTAATGTTTAATCAATTTTGTTTATCTTCTCAGAGAACCAGCTTTTAGTTTTACTCATCTTTGCTATTGTTTTCTTTGTTTCTATTTCATTTATTTCTGATCTGATCTTTATGATTTCTTTCCTTCTACTAACTTTGGGCTTTGTTTCTTCTTCTTTCTCTCGTTCCTTTAGGTGTAAGGTTAGATTGTTTATTTGAGATTTTTCTTGTTTGTTGAGGTAGGCTTGTATTGCTATCAACTTCCCTCTTAGAACTGCTTTTGCTGTATCCCATAGGTTTTGGATCGTTGTGTTTTCGTTGTAATTTGTCTCTAGTTATTTTTTGATTTCCTCTTTGAGTTCTTCAGTAATCTCTTGGTTATTTAGTAACATATTGTTTAGCCTCCATGTGTTTGTGTTTTTTATGTTTTTTTCCCTGTAATTGATTTCTAATCTCATATCGTTGTGGTTGGGAAAGATGCTGGATATGATTTCAATTTTCTTAAATTTACCAAGGCTTGATTTGTGACCCAAGATGTGATCAGTCCTGGAGAATGTTCCGTGTGCACTGGAGAAGAGAGTGTAATCTGCTGTTTTTGGATGGAATGTCCTATAAATATCAATTAAATCTGTCTGGTCTATTGTGTCATTTAAAGCTCCTGTTTCCTTATTAATTTTCTGTCTGGATGATCTGTCCATTGGTGTAAGTGAGGTGTTAAAGTCCCCCACTGTTACTGTGTTACTGTCAATTTCCTCTTTTATAGCTGTTAGCATTTGCCTTAGGTATTTAGGTGCTCCTATGTTGGGTGTATATATATTTATAATTGTTATATCTTCTTCTCAGATTGATCCCTTGATCATTACATAGTGTCCTTCCTTGTCTCTTGCAACATTCTTTATTTTAAAGTCTATTTTATCTGATATGAGTATTGCTACTCCAGCTTTCTTTTGATTTCCATTTGCATGGAGTATCTTTTTCCATCCCCTCACTTTGTCTGTATGTGTCCCTAGGTCTGAAGTGGGTCTCTTGTAGACAGCATATATATAGGTCTTGTTTTTGTATCCATTCAGCGAGCCTGTGTCTTTTGGCTGGAGCATTTAATCCATTCACGTTTAAAGTAATTACCAATATGTATGTTCCTATTACCATTTTCTTTATTGTTATGGGTTTGTTTTTGTAGGTCCTTTTCTTCTCTTGTGTTTCCCACTTAGAGAAGTTGATTTAGCATTTGTTGTAGAGTTGGTTTAGTGGTGCTGAATTCTCTTAGCTTTTGTTTGTCTATAAAGCTTTTGATTTCTCTGTCAAATGTGAATGAGATCCTTGCTGGGCAGATTAATCTTGGTTGTAAGTTCTTCCTTTTCATCTCTTTAAATATATCATGCCACTCCCTTCTGGCTTGTAGAGTCTGTGCTGAGAAATCAGCTGTTAACCTTATGGGAGTTCCCTTGTATGCTATTTTTTGTTTTTCCCTTGTTGCTTTCAATAATTTTTCTTTGTCTTTAATTTTTATCAATTTGGTTACTATGTGTCTTGGCGTGTTTCTCCTTGGGTTTATCCTGCCTGGAAATCTCTGCACTTCTTGGACTTGGGTGGCTATTTCCTTTCCCATGTTAGGGAAGTTTTCGACTATAATCTCTTCAAATATATTGTCAGGTCCTTTCTCTCTCTCTTCTCCTTCTGGGATCCCTATAATGCAAATGTTGTTGCGTTTAATGCTGTCCCGGAGGTGTCTTAGGCTGTCTTCATTTCTTTTCATTCTTTTTTCTGTTCTGCAGCAGTGAATTTCACCATTCTGTCTTCAGGTCACTTATCCGTTCTTCTGCCTCAGTTATTCTGCTATTGATTCCTTCTAGTGTAGTTTTCATTTCAGTTATTGTATTGTTCGTCTCTGTTTGTTTGTTCTTTAATTCTTCTAGGTCTTTGTTAAACATTTCTTGCATCTTCTTGATCTTTGTCCCCATTCTTTTTCCAAGGTCCTGGATCATCTTCACTATCATTATTCTAAATTCTTTTTCTGTAAGATTGCCTATCTCCACTTTATTTAGTTGTTTTTCTGGGGTTTTATCTTGTTCCCTCATCTGGTACGAAGTCCTCTTTCCTTTCATTTTGTCTGTGTTTCTGTGAATGTGGTTTTCCTTCCACAGGCTTCCTTCCACAGAATTGTAGTCTATACGTTCTATTATATGATATTTTAAGCAGGTAACCTTCTAATGTAAAACTAGAATTTCAAAATAAATGTTTGCTAAAATGAACCAAGATGCACAAAGATTATGATTTTACTTAAGGGGAACTTTAAGATGAAATTTATAACTTAAAATAGGATTATGATGATTGATATTAACACGTTATAATGCCTCATTTACATTTTTCATTCTGTAAGTTGTGTTAACATAGTAAATAGAATGGAAGATTGTAAATATATAGGAATAGTGGTTCCCAAATTGGCTGTGACTCAGAATCACCTGGAGAACTTGATAAAACAGATTGCCCATTCTACCCCAGATCTAACGAATGAGAATCTTAAGAGGATAACATTGGAATCTGTATATTTAACAAGCTTCCCAGATACAGTCAGTTCAGCCCCAGTGGCTCTAGAAAATGTCCTATGCTATGGCACTTCCTGAGTAAAAGCACTGAAGAGATTTAAGCTATATTTTATAATGATATAAAACAATTAAACATTGTTTCTACATTTATCAGTATTAAATTACTTTAAATCTTTTCTCACATAAGATAGGTACCCTAATGTATGGGTTAAGAGCATGCTTTTGACTCAGACCTGGGTTTGAATCCTTGCTCTGATACTTACCAGCTGGGTGATATGGGCTAAATTATTTTAACCTTTTTGAATTTTGATTTCCTTAGCTATATCTATAATGTTATAAGGATTAAAAGAGATAGCAAACTCAATAAGTGCTCGTATGTGATTAAGGAGGGTTTAAAATAACTAAGTACGAATCTTTACTCACCGTTGAACACTTCGTTAAATTCCCCTGGGGGTGCGTGAGTGATGAATTTAGCAGCTATGCGTACCTAAACAGAAATACAATTTTTAGTAAAAGAATTATGAAGAGTAGCATATAAGAGGGGAAGGAGAAGAGTAGCATATAAGAGAGGAAGGAATTAACAGATAACAAAATTTTTATCACATCCCTTGAAATATAATTTCCTGTTTAAACCTTACAAACGTTTAGGAGCCTTCAGATATTCTTTTCACAAAACATCTCAAAGTGTTTATTATCAATACAGATTTGTTCTAATTTGGGGATACACATGCTGCTTTAATTTTGAATTTTTCTTTTTAAAAAGCTAAATGATCAATTTTTGGTCAAAATATACTGCAGTCGGGGGCTTCCCTGGTGGCGCAGTGGTTGAGCGTCCGCCTGCAGATGCTAGGGACACGGGTTCGTGCCCCAGTCCGGGAGGATCCCACATGCCGCAGAGCGGCTGGGCCCGTGAGCCATGGCCGCTGAGCCTGCGCGTCCGGAGCCTGTGCTCCGCAACGGGAGGGGCCGCAGCGGTGAAAGGCCCTTGTACCGCAAAAAAAAAAAAAAAAAAAAAAAAAATATACTGCAGTCACAAAAAGAGAAAGCTATGATCCTATTTCATTTATGAACACCAGCAAAACTAAATAAAATATTAGCTAATTGGTATTATGCCAATTTGTGTTTATGCTGTTTATCCCAATGCAAGAATGATTCAATACTGATAAATCAATGTAACTTACAAATTAAAAGCAAAACCTTGTGATCATGCTGGAAAAAAGACAAAATTCAACACCCATCCAAATATCATAAAACAATAACAAAACTACTAGTTTTTAGTATAATAAACTTCCTTAACTTTATAAAGCGTTATCTACTAAAATTTTACGGCTTATTCAATAATGATGAAACATGAGCAGTGTCACTAATTTTAAAAGCAAGACAAATATGACTCCTGTCACCTAAACTATTCAGCACTGTACTAAAGGTCCTAAAAATGCCATGGAAAATATTTCTTTTGTTATTCATTCTGATTCCCTCCCCTGCCCACTACTGTCAATCTGTTTCTGGGCCTCTGATTAGAGATGGATGCTGAAATGTTATTATCTAACCTGCATAACTAATTTTTTCTCCTGTTTTACCTTTTTTGTCATTTTATGCCTTGTGTAGGGAGAATTCCTCAGCTCCATTTTTCAACTCACTAACATGCTCTTCAGCTGTGCCCATTTTGTTTTCAGACAATTATTTTAACTGTTCTATTTTTAATTTCCAAGACTTTTTTTATTTCTTGTGTGTGCAATAATCTCTTCAGTCTCCTTGCGGTTATTAACTATACTTATTTTAAAGTCTTGTTTTATTGACTGCTTCTTAAGAATTTAGATATACTGTTTGTTGAGTTTGGTGCCTCTCTTTCATGGTACTGGTTTTCCACAAATGTTTGTTGCTCCTCTTTGAATTCAATTTAGTTTGCCTGTTCTGTTTACTTGAAGCATGTCTCCTTGATTGTAGGGGAGGGAAAGAGTAGACTTGCTGCCGAGAATGTGTGAGCAGATTACCTCCTGAGTGAGCCTCCTAAGGCCACAGGCTCCCTGGGGCACTGCCCTGCCTCTCTGCTCCCAGTGCTCATTCTCATTGCTATATTCTGAGGACAAATACTATTCGTCTGCAGCTTAGCCCAAATGGGAATGAAAGGAGGAGCCAAGTGGTCCAGTAAGTTTAGAGAACAATTCCCCAACTAATCCACTCCAAGACTGTTCTGAGTTCTTCCCTTCTTGCTCCTTAAATAGATATCCTCCCATGACACTACTTAAACTATTACTAATTTATTTCTCTTCCCATTCCACTTTTTCCTACTTTTTCATTTTAAAAGTTTTGGCATAAAAGGTAAGGTAAAACCATGTACTCAGTCTGCCATACAAATCAGTCTCTCATCTCTCATCAAGTAAAATATGAAATACAAAGAATATACAAACCTATATTGAAGGAAAAAAACAATTTGGAATATCATTTAGCTATATCTGTATCTCTACATATGTAATAATGATGTTAGCAATGTTAACATGACTGACCTCAAATGGGTCTCTCAGTATAATTCTAACACACTATGAGAGAAAGGACACTGAAAATTCTGATGTGATGAGTATAAAGATGATCAACTCACTGATGAGGGGCAAAGAGGAACATGGTATATCTGACAATAAACTGAGCTCTACTTTCCAGATAGGCATCCTCTGTTGACTTCTTCCATTTCCTTCAAACAACTTTAAGTTCTTATTGACCCAGTCAAATTAAGGTTATCATCAAAGTCAAACCATTCTTAAGGGGGAAAAAAAAAAGACTTTTAAGAATCTTTGGAAAATAAAGCTGGGATTGAGAAGAGAATTAGAAAAAGATAGAAATACTTTACAACTTTAGAATCCCTAGGTTTATATGGAAGATCTTATGTGACTTTGCTCTGATTCTAAAAAGAGTAAAAGAAAAGCTGCTCCATAGCCAAACTTACCTTTTCAGTCAAGAAAGGCCTACCGATTCATGGAACAAGGCAGAATGGAAACCTGGATTCTAATTACTGGCTCTGTTGGTCCAGTAACTAACTAGATTTGTGATTCTGGAAACATTGCTAACCTTTTTTGGTTCTGAGTTTCCTCATAATAATCCTACTCCTAAAAGAGATTAGGAGATCTGCAAAATTTCTTTGAGCTATAAAATTCTGTATGACTTCTTAAGACTTAGAAGACAAAACTTTTATGTGGACCATCAGGAAGCAAGTATGAGGAATCTGTATCACAAACACCTTAGGATATTCTTATGCACATACAGTTTGAGAACCCTAATGTGACAGGGTAATTGTCACTAATATATTATTTTTCTGGGATGAAAACTGGTGGAGATTAAGAGGAAATATTCCATAAAGCTCTTAAATTAACTGAGCAACAAAAATAAAAAGAGGGGTTCTAATTAGGAAGTAAGAAATGCTGCTCAACTCATGAGAATTATATTACACAGGACTAATAGTTCCAATATGGATTTCCAACTGTGTATATCTGCTCTGGCATGTACACTTAATCATATTACTGTACTTGTCAACTGTTGGTGTCAATCACTTATTTAAGAAATTAGCAAACCTATTTTGAATAGCAAACCTATTTTTTTAGTCTATTTGTGGCAAGTCTGTTGAGCAGCTATGGTCTATCCCACTTTCTGTCAAGGTGCATGTCCCATAATCCTTACATAATTATGAAACTCCCCTCAGTCAAGCAAAATTAAGTGTGTGTAATTCAAAAATATATTCATATACTACCCCAAAAGCAATTTCCCTTAAAAGAAAAAAGCCACAGCCATATTTTACATAGTACTTATTAACGTTTGAATGCATAAAAGTTACCAAATTGAAAGTTCAAGTTACTAATATTTATGAAACTATCCACAAATTTTCAAAAGTTATAAAATCTGATGGAATTTCCATAATTGAAAAACAGTCATTTGGATAATGGATGAAATGACTCTGCATGTAAAAAAGTAGCAGTTTGGGCTTCCCTGGTGGCGCAGTGGTTGAGAGTCCGCCTGCCGATGCAGGGGACACGGGTTCGTGCCCCGGTCTGGGAAGATCCCACATGCCGCGGAGTGGCTGGGTCTGTGAGCCATGGACGCTGAGACTGTGCGTCCAGAGCCTGTGCTCCGCAACGGGAGAGGCCACAACAGGGAGAGGCCACAACAGTGAGAGGCCCGCATACCGCAAAAAAAAAAAAAAAAAAGTAGCAGTTCATCCATTCAGCAAACATTTACTGAGCAGCTAGGAAGAGAAGAGTCAGTAAATAAAGATTAAATACTGAATAAGACATTGTCACTATTCTCAAAGGATCTGTCACCTAGATAGTAATATAGAAAACATTAAAAGGCACAATGAGGCACAAAGGAAGGTGCAATCAACTCTACATTATGTATATAAGGAGGGGTTGGGGTGACCTTCAAAGGCAGTGATATTTGAGCTGGATTGGAGGATGAGTAGATACCAAGGACAGCATTCCCCGTGGAGGGAACAATATGTACAAACTAAGACAACACAGCATAACAAACTGAATGGAGATACTTAAAAGATCTGCATAATGTAAAACAATGCTACTTTTTCTACTGATTCTTTCTGCATTTTCAAAAAAAAAGTTTTTTTTTAAAAAACACTAACCATTTATGTTAATATGCAATAAATTTGTCATTATATTAAAATGAATTGTTTTAAAAATCTGTAAGTTTTAATATCTAATATAATACATACAAGCCACATAAATAAAAACTCAATTTCTTGGAATTCCCTGGCAGTCCAGTGGTTAGGACTCCGTGCTTCCACTGCAGGGGGCACGGGTTCAATCCCTGGTCAGGGAACTAAGATCTCACATGCCACATGGTGCAGCCAAAAAAAAAGAAAACAAAAAAGCTAACCAACCAACCAACAAAAACCAAAACTCAATTTCTATGAAAAAACTAAGTAGAAAAGATAAATGCACCTCTATATTCATTGAAGCATTATTTACAATAGCCAGGATATGGAAGTAACCTAGATGAATGGATAATGATGTGATGTGGTGTGTGTGTGTGTACACATATATATGCAATGGAATATTAGCCATAAAAAAGAACGAAAACTTGCCATTTGCAACAACATGAATGGACCTAGAGGGTATTATGCTAAGTGAAATAAGTCAAAGAAAGACAAATACTATATAATTTCACTCATATGTGGAACCTAAAAAACAACTCAGAAAGAGTAACAGATACAGAGAACAAACAGGTGGTTGTCAGAAGGGAGGGGGTGGGGGGAGGAAAGAAATAGGTGAGGGAGATTAAGAGGTACAATTTCCAGTTGCAAAATAAATGAGTGACTGGTATGAAATGTACAGTGTGGGGAATATAATCAATAACTATTAAGGGTTATAGTTCATGCACAATCTTTATATGGTGACATACCATAACTAGATTTATTGTGGTAATCATTTTGAAATGTACAGAAATATCAAACCACTACACTGTATAACACGAACTAACATAGTGTTGTAGGTTAATTATACTTCAAAAACAAACTCATAGAAAAAGAATTCAGATTTGTGGTTACCAGAGACAGGGGTGGGGAAAGAGGGTCAAAAGGTACAAACTTCCAGTTATAAGATAAATAAGTACTAGGGATGTAATGTACAAAATGATAAATATAGTTAACACTGCTGTATTTTATATATGAAAGCTGTTGAGAGAGTAGGTCCTAAGAGTTCTCACCGTAAGCAAACTTTTTTTTTAAACTATTTATTTACTTTTGTATCTATGAGATGATGGATGTTCACTAAACTTACCATGATAATCATTTCATGATGTATGTAAATCAAATCATATGCTGTACACCTTAAACTCATAGTGCTGTATGTCAATAAAACTGGGGGAAAAAACAACCAGATTTCTAAGAGTGTAAATGGGTCCTGAAAGCGAAAGAGTTTGAGAAGTGTTCTATCTGTTAACATGGGTTGATATTTATCATGCTGTTGAGTGAAAAGGGCTGCAAAATGATGTATTCCTGTTTTTTTTTAAGTATATATATTTACATATATGTATAGCTACTAACTTTTAACTGGGACTACCTCTGATAGTAGTATTACAAGATACTTTTCATCTATTTTTTGGCTTATCTCTATGTTCAAAAAGTTGTACAAGGAATATAAATTATTTGTATGAAAAAATTTTTTTAAAAGCAGAAAAGGGGCATGCCAACATTCCCCATACAATAAATAATTTTTAGAAAATTATCTGAGAATATCAAGAACGAGAGAAATGTCCAATTAAAGAAACCAAAACATCTAGATTTTAAATGAAAGTGGGGAGATTTGAAGATATATACACTTGGCAAGGGTGAAGTTTTAAATGAGCAGTTAAAAGAAATGTAGTTATCATTAGATGCCAACATGGGGTCCTAAAACACTGTCATGGTTGGACTTCCCTGGTGGCACAGTGGTTAAGAATCCGCCTGCCAATGCAGGGGACACAGGTTCGATCCCTGGTCCAGGAAGATCCCACATGCTGTGGAGCAACTAAGCCCCTGCACCATGACTACCAAGCCCACATGCCGCAACTACTGAAGCCCGTGCACCTAAAGCCCGTGCTCTGCAACAAGAGAAGCTGCTGCAGGGAGAAGCCCGCGCATGGCGACAAAGATCCAACACAGCCAGAAATAAAAACAAACCAAAAAAACACTGTCATGGTCAACAGTCCCCATGTTACCTTCTGAGAGTTAGTAAAAAAGATGGATTACAGTCGACCCTCTGTATTTATGGGTTCTGCATCCAAGGATTGAAGATATTCAGAGGAAAAAAAAATTCCATAAAGTTCCAAAAGTCAAAACTTGAATCTGCCATACATTAGCAACTATTTACATAGCATTTACATTGTATTAGGCATTACAAGTAATCTAGAGATGATTTAAAATATATGGCAGGGGCTTCCCTGGTGGCGCAGTGGTTGAGAGTCCGCCTGACGATGCAGGGGACACGGGTTCGTGCCCCGGTCCGGGAAGATCCCACATGTCACGGAGCGGCTGGGCCCGTGAGCCATGGCCGCTGAGCCTGCGTGTCCGGAGCCTGTGCTCTGCAATGGGAGAGGCCACAACAGTGAGGGGCCCGCGTACCACAAAAAAAAAAAAAAGAAAAAGAAAAAAATATATATGGCAGGATGTGCGTAAGTTATACGCAAATACTGGACCATTTTATGTAAGGGACTTGAGCATCCTCAGATTTTGACATCTTCGGGGGTCCCTGAACCAATCCCCCTCCATGGGATGACCATACTTAGTATTAGATAAACATCTGACAGTCTTTGAAGACAGGCTTTGAAGTGTTAAGTTGATTTGTCACTATAATAATACCATAAAAATACATTGAAGGAATACCTGTAATAGAAATTGTAATGATATATTTATATAATCACTTTAAAATCTAAAGTGTGCTCCATGGTCTTTTACAATTTGGTTCACCGTCTCATTCTCCTACTGTTTAGCTCCTAGACCTATAGCTACACTCCCACCTCAGGGCTACTGCAATTTTTATTCCTTTTGCCAGAAATGCTCTTCTATCAGAGAGTTCACTTCCCTCTTCATTCAAGTCTCTGTTCAAATATCACCTACTAAAGTACCCTTCTCTGACTTCCATAAATTAGCTACTGTACCCTCCACACCCTTCATAATTCTTGCCCCTTACCTGCTTTAAATTTCTTCAAGGAACTTGCCACCACTGAACATATACTTATTTTTACTGCTCAACACCTCCAAAAGAATTCCAAGAGCACAGAGCAGGGGTCTGCAAACTGCTAAAGTAAAGGGCCAGACAGTAAATATTTTACGGCTGTGTGGGCCACATGATCTCTGTCCCAACTGTACATGAATGAGCATAATTGTGTTCCAGTAAGACTTTGTTTTTTAACTGAGGTACAATTGACAAATAAAGTTATAAGATACTTAAAGTGTACGATGTGATGATTTTGATATACATACACTTATACAGTGTGAAAGGATTACCCTCATTGAGTTAATTAACACATTAGACACTGCAATTTGTATTTCATGTAATTTTCACATCATGAAATATTCTTCTTTTGATCTTTTTTCTAACCATTCAAAATACATTAGCTGTTAGGCCATATAAAAACAGGCAGTGGACCAGATCTGCCAACTCCTAGCATACAGCATAAGAACTTGTTATGTTTGTTCATTGCTGTATACCTAGGACTGAGACCTGGCACAAGCTAGGAATGTAAATGAATGAATACTATTTTATTGTTTACAAAACTCTTTCATAACCTCTCTTTTGATCTTAAAACAGCTTGTTAAAAATAGGCAGGGAAGAGACTATTATCCCTACTGTAAATGAAGGAACAGGTTCAGAAGTGCCTTGTCCAAGGTCACATACGTACAAAGGGGTGGCACTGAACTAGACAATCATCTGTACTATGCAGTACTAATAGGTATTAAAATTCAGGAGGATTATCTATAGTGTGGTCTGATGCATTTGGCCTAGCCCTTTTACAATTTTGTTTTTAAACCTGGAATTGAGACAAAGCTTTCCTTGTGAAAGCTGCAGTTGTCACAAAGTTGGGAGGGGTAAATCAAATGATAAATAATAACTTTAAAAGTCAAAATTTTATCATCCAGCTTCAAAACTGGGTCAAAACTAACAAGATGAAATTTAACAGAGGTAAACAAAATCACTGGCACAAGCAAAAGGGGAAAGAGAAATGGCTAAGCAGCTAGTGACTGCAAAAATATTTTTGCTGCAATACAAATGAGGGATGACACAGTAACAGTAATTTAGTCAATCATTCTCAAGATTGGGATGGGGAAAGAAAGGTGACAGCAGGTATATCCCATGGAGGGGAGGCATGTAGCCCCCCTCCTAATTGAGAATCACTGATATGGATGTTTTAGTTGAACAAAAACTTCACTCTGCTTAAAAAAAAAAGTCCCTATTTCATAAAGTAACAGGTTCATTGTACATAGCATTCATATGATAGTATCTGCGGTAAATGGTATATAACTCCATATATATTTTAAAGGGGGAGTAACTCAAGCCTCATACACAATTCTACCCCTTCATATATTTAAATATTCCAAAAATGTTAATTCCATGGAATGCACTGTATTATGTTTCTAACCTAAATAGGGGCAATTTAAAGTCTGTAAGTATCAATGAAAGATAAGTTTTCTTAGATTTCAGTTTCTTCCCATTTTTCTTATCCTCTTACCTCTCCAAAAAGGAAAATAAAGTAAAATACTCAATCCTTACAGTATTCAAAATTTCATTTTTATATTACTAATATCTGTACTGAAGTTTAAAAATGAAACTGAGAAAGTAATATATCCCATTGTTCCCTAGAAACTGCTTAATTTTGTAATTTTGTTAATTTTAGTAAGAAATTTTAGAAAATGTAGTCGAAAAATAAATTTACAAAATTTTTATAAAACTCAAATCTTTTTTTTTTTTGTCATGCAGCTGCGCCACGCAGCTTGTGGGATCTTAGTTCCCTGACCAGGGATTGAACCCAGGCCCTAGGCAATGAAAGCACCGAATCCTAACCGCTGGACCTCCGGGGAATTCCTTTAAATAATCTTTTAATAACAGACCCCACACATTTCAACATTACATCTATTCATAACTACCTTTTAAAATAGTTTCCTTAACAAAAGAATTTGAAGTTGAATATTTAACAACTGCAGCTCTTTGTGAATTCTTGGTAGATAATTCCAGACAGGCAAGGAAGAAATCTTTCACTAGATAATATCCATATTCCAATTATCAGCAAGGCCCAGGTCAGTTTATACTGCCTAAATTTTGTATACTTCATGAGCCAAATCTCTGCCAGCAAGGTATCTATGAAAATCTTTATCTCTCTCATTAGTGTATTAAAGACTTCACTTCTGGGCCTTTACTCACACTGTCCTTGAGTTTGTGCCTCTCTCATCTTTGCCTGTCTAAATCACTCCTATTTTCCAAGGTTGGAGAATCTGTTTCTTTCAAAGATATATTCCCCATTACTTAAAGTCTCAAGAATCCTCTGTTACTTCTACCATACTTTGAACATTTATCATAGCACCTAAAATATAACTGCTGTTGACAATTAGTTCTATAGGTACCATTCTGTTCCCAAAGACTTAAGTTTTCTTTCGGCAAACTGCCTTGCTTTCTTTTTCTATCCTATACAGGGTCTAGCAAAGTAAACGGCACATAGGCAATTAGTAAATGTTTACAAAATCCCTTTTGAATAAGATGACACTAAGGAAGTGTGCTTAGCTTTTAAGATTATTATGAGGTTCTATGGCAAAATGGAAAGATAAAGACTCTGGAGTTGGACAGACCTGGATTTGAATTTCAGTCTCTTAATCTCTTTGAATCACAGCCTCTCCCTAAAGTGGGATAGTATCTACTTCTTAGAATTGCTGTGAAGGTTAAGTAAGATAATATATGTCAAGTCTTTGGCAAAATATTTAAAATATAATATGGAGGCTCAGTAAATGTCAGTTATTATTAAGCGGTCACAGCAAGATAATTGCTGCTTTAAATTATTAAACTGAACAAAGCCTTCAAATTATTGAGAAAATAATTCCTCTCTTCCAGAAGTTCTTTGGGTCCTAGTCACCTAATATTCTCCATCATTACAATCTTCATCAACTATAAATATCAACAACTTCTTTTTGACCAAAAAAAGTTTTTCAAAGTGACTCTACTCTGCTTCCCTTTATTTTTTTTATTTTTTAAATATTTATTTATTTTGGCTGTGCCAGGTCTCAGCTGTGGCATGCGGGATCTTTAGTTGCCATGCAGACTTCTTAGTTGCAGCATGCACGCAGGATCTAGCTCCTGACCGGGGATCGAACCTGGGCTCCCTGCATTGGGAGTGTAGAATCTTACCCAATGGACCACCAGGTAAGTCCCTCTGCTTCCCTTTAAATTGATAATACATCTTTTCAAAGTTTACTTATGTTTTCAACTAGGCTATACTTCAAAAAAATAGTTGTAAATTGTGCTTTCATAAATATTTATTTTACTTTTTTTTATTCTACATCATTCCAGAAGTATTCAAGGATAAGCAGTTGCATTCCTCCTCCAGAAAGAGATAATACCTTATTCTTATCCTGGTAAGAAAGTTCTATTTGCATGGAATTCAATGTTATTTCTTAAGACAGTTTTTCCTATTTGAAGATATTTAGGATGTTACTGCTGTTATTATTATTATGTATTTTAAGACTATTTTTTCTAAGAGCAGTTTTAGGTTCACAACAACATTGAGAGGAACATACAGAAATTTCCCATTTACTCTGTCCCCCCATGTGCACAGTCTCCATTATTAAAATCCCCACCAGAGCGGTACATTTGTTACAAATGATGAACTTACACTGACACATCTTTATCACCCAAAGCCCGTAACTTACATTAGGGTTCACTCTTTGTGGTGCACACTCTATGGATTTGGACAAATGTATGACATGTATCCACCATTACAGTACCATACAGAGTATTTTCACTGCCCTAAAAAACCTCTGTGCTTTGCCCATTCATCTCACTCTCCCCCTAGGATGCTATTTGTTCGTTTTAAAATACATCTTGCCTTAATGTAGTTCATTTTTTTGGTCTGCTTCTAAGGCTTTCAGTATATCAACAATAAACTGCCTGGGGCAATAATTTAATAGATGGTTCCAAGCTGCTGACATGCATGTATTTCAGTATCAAACTAGCTCTAGAATTCCAGTTTCAGTGCCTTTATCAAACAAAATCCCTGCTGGCAGAGAGTTCCCAGAGGCTAGTGAGAATTTAATTTGGGCTATAATTTCAGAAAAAAAAACATTTTCAGTGATCTCCAAGGCCATATGGAATAAAAGGTTTCACTTAATAAACTTACTGTTAGCTATGTTTTTTTAAATTCCAAATAAGCTAAATATTATTTTCCCAGTTTAGACCTGGAGATATTATAAAGATTCAGAATGCAATTAGGGGACTTCCCTGGCAGTCCAGTGATTAAGACTCTGCACTCTCACTGCCAAGGGCCAGGGTTCAATCCCTGGTCAGGGAAACTAAGTTCTTGCAAGCCGTGTGGCGTGGCCAAAAAAATAAATAAAATTTTAGATGTATATATTGATAGTTTATTTTGATTTATCATTATCAGTAAGGCCTAAGGTTTAAAAAGCATAGATATGTCTAAATTAGAATCAACATTATAAAAAAGATGGCGACACTTCCAAATAATTTGTTTTATGTATACTCTTTTAAAAGCCATTTCAAGTATTTCTTAGAAACTGTTCTATTAGTAACCACTTATAAGTTTTGTCAGATATAGACAAACAGGTAGTGAAGGCAGGCAAGTTTAAGTAGAGCAATTTCATTTTTAAAAAATCTACCAATGCTAAGGAAAACAGCTTGAAGATTTATTAAAGTAATAATATAACACACATGGAGTGCCAAAGACTTTCTCCTTGTCCAAACTTTAGTTAGGCTTCTCTGAGCCCTCTTCTCAGTTAGCTCTTTTATCTTGGCCCCATCCTGTCTATGGCCTGCCTAGCCCAGTCTTAGCAAGAATCCTGCTCTCAGTTTAAAGAGAATTCCCCCACTCTTGATATCTGATCAAGTTCCTTGTCCCCAACTTTTGATGTATAAGTCCTCGATCTTCTGTTAGCAAGAATCCTTCTACCCCTGATGTCTCCTGTTAGTAATTTTCCACCTACTGACCCGCTCACTTGTTTGTTGGCTATTCATGCCCAGCAGTCTTTGCTTATTTAGACCTGAACTCAATCTCTCTCCCCTAATACAAAAGTATTGAATAAAGTCTTCTTATCATTTTAACAAGTGTCAGATTAATCTTCTTTAACAGTAGTCAGCATTGTATTTTACGGTGTATAACAGTATATAAAAACAACATACTTAACCATAAAATTTACATTTAAGAACCAAAAAATAGCTCCTATTTTGTTTTTTAGTTATCTTTCCCAACCATTCCCTTTTAATTTACAACTTCTCTATGCACCGAGTTAGAAGGAAATCATTCCTCAGTCCTCACTCTGGACTATCCTAATATAATACATCCAAAATGTAGGTAAAAAGATTTCCAAGTATATATCTTTAGTGTTCATTTAGAAGTTCAAAGTGACAAAGCCTTAAGTCAAAAAAAAGAAGTACTGGCTCAATCTCAGTAAAGATAAAAAAGCTGTCTGATCTTAAATGCAAAACAGCATTGATATACATATGAAAGGAGGGAAAGGACCCTATTTGGCTTAATTAGAGGATTTACCTAAATGTCTAGATCAAGAACTGAGGAAATATAAAAGTCTGAGATATAGTGTTCTAATGGGTTAGAAAAAAGGACTAAAGTGAGTGAAAAGATCACAAAAGCGACTTGTTAAAATATACATTCTCACCCCCAATCCTAGGAGAGTGGGCAGATAGGTAAAAAGTTCCAAGGGGCCAGATACAATGAGTATTGTTTTGGAAATAATAGGACCAAATTAAGAAATCAGGGGAAAATCCACCCAAACGCCTTGAGATTCACATGCCAGAAAGCAATGATGCAAATGCCAAGTCCAAACAGGCAGAGTTCAGCAGTGAGGGCCCATGCTGGCTTGGAAACAGATGCAGTGGGAAGAAGCATTTTGCTTTTAAGATCTGGTGCATATCTGGCACGTTATGGTATTTCTAACTTAAAGGTATATCTTTTTACCAAATTTACTTTTTTTCCCCAAAATCATTGGAAGTCAGATCTGGTTTCACATGCAGCTTTAGCACTTAATTACTTGGGTCTTAGTTTCTTCATCTGTGAGTATAATACCTGCTCATATATCTAGCACTACTTTAAGAATCCAATGAGGTAACATGAGACGGACTTAGACATAGTAGATACTTAACTTTCTTTCCCTAAGCAAATGCCTAGATGTTATTGAATCTTTGTGTTTACCAATTTGTTCATTCACTCAAAACAAAACAAACTATACTTTATCGGGTCCCAGGCACTGAGGTGAGCTGAGTACTAAAGATAAAGACAAAAAGGAGAATGGCAGGGACTTCCCTGGTAGTCCAGTGGGTAAGACCCTGAGCTCCCAATGCAGGGGGCCTGGGTCCGATCCCTGGTCGGGGGACTAGATCCCGCATGCCGCAACTAAGACCCGGCGCGGCCAAAAAAAATAAAATAAAATAAAAAAGGAGAATGGCAAAAGAAGTAAGCCAACAAATTCCCTTTTGCCTTAAGCCTTGGTTCTGAAGAAGCTATACAATTAGAACCACCTGGGGAGCCTTAAAATTACTGATGTCTGGGTTCCACCCACAGAGCTTCTGATGTAATAGACCTGGGGTAGAGCTTGGGCACCAGAATTTTTAAAAGTTTCCTAGGGTGATTCTCATGTGCTGTCAAGGTTGAAAGCCACTACCTTAAGCTAATACTAAGTGCAAATCTTCACAGTGGATACAAATAACATAAGACAAGCATACAGTCAGCATCCTGGCTTTTCAAATCTTTGTATACTTTACCACTATTAGCAAAACAACTTATACAAACAATAGCCCTCAGTAAAGATGTGTCAATCATTTAAAAATAACTAATTCAAAGCACCAAAACTGCCAAATGAGTATTATAGACAATATACAACATGGAACTTTTAGGAAGGAGATGGATATGGGTTGGGCTGGTTAAAGACAACTACAGGGAAGGGGATCTAAGCTGGGCTCTACAAAGTGTTTTAAATAGTAGGGGGGGTGGGAGAAAGAGGGAGGGCATTACAAATAAGGGAACTGGTAAGAATAAAAAAAGGTAGGGAAAAAACAGTGTTTTGTAAGCTGACCAGTTTGGCAGAAACAGATTTATTTGGAGATAATAAAAGCGAAAGGAAGAGTAAAATGAGTCAGATGGCAGTAGTTACGCTAACAACAATTCTGGTTTTATTCTGAAGGTAATGGAGAACTGCCAAAGCCTTCTGTGTGGGAAGTTCCATTAACAAAAATTAATCTGGAAGTACTGGAGTCCTCAATATGGCTTCGCAAAACTTGGAAATTAGTCTGCCCTCTAAGAGTTAGTTAACTATGAAATTAAGAATACTATCCAACATATATACACTACCAAACGTAAAATAGACAGCTAGTGGGAAGCAGCCGCATAGCACAGGGAGATGAGCTCGGTGCTTTGTGACCACCTAGAGGGGTGGGATAGGGAGGGTGGGAGGGAAGGAGACGCAAGAGGGAAGAGATATGGGAACATATGTATATGTATAACTGATTCACTTTGTTATGAAGCAGAAACTAACACACCATTGTAAAGCAATTATACTCCAATAAAGATGTTAAAAAAAAATACTATCCAAGCAAGATTCATTCACTCATTCATTCAACAAATATCTGAAGGCCTACTATGAAGGCACTGTTTTAGGCAATGATGATTCAACAGTATATGGTCCTTACAGAGCTTACATCATAGTGGGTAGAGAGACAATAGATAAGATTTTTAAAATATTTATTTTATTTATGATCATTTATTTTTGGCTGCATTGGGTCTTTGTTGCTGTGCATGGGCTTTCTCTACTTGTGGCGAGCGGGGGCTACACGGGCTTCTTATTGTGGTGGCTTCTCGTGTTGCAGAGCACGGGCTCTAGGCACGCAGGCTTCAGTAGTTGTGGCATGTGGGCTCAGCAGTTGTGGCTCGCAGGTTCTAGAGAGCAGGCTCAGTAGCGGTGATGCATGGGCTTAGTTACTCCGCGGCATGTGGGATCTTCCCGGACCAGGGCTCGAACCCGTGTCCCCTGCATTGGCAGGTGGATTCTTAACAACTGTGCCACCAGGGAAGCCCAACAATAGATGAGATTAAACAACTAAACTACATGGTATGCTAGCTAGTGATAAATGCTAAGGAGTAATAATAAAGCAGGGAAAGAGGATATAAAATGGTAGATTGGAACTGGACAGGATGATCACAGAGGGCTTCACTGAGAAGGTAATTTCTGATTAAATATCTGAAGGAAGTGAGGGATATAGAAGGAAGAGAACTCCAAAGGACAGATCAAATGCAAAGACCCATTAAGTGAGGATGTGTGGCTAGAGAGGACCAGGGGAGAATAGGTAGGCGATAAGGTCAGAGACATAAGTGGTAAAGAGGTAAATCCCAGATCATGTAGGGACTTGTAGTCAGAGTAAAAACTTTTATTCTGAAAAAGATGGGAAGCCACTGGAGGATTCTGAGCAGAGGAGTGACATATTCTGACTTACATTTTTTAACCAGATCACTCTGGGTGTTTCATTGAGGACACACTGCCTATGGAGAGACAAAAGCAGAAGCAGGGAGACCAGAGAGGCCAGTGCAATAATCTACATGAGAAATCATGGTGGCTTCTTCCAGAGTGGTTGAAATAGGGGTATGATGAGAAACAGCCAAGTTCTAGGTATGTTTTGAAGGCACAGCCTATAGGATTTGCTAATAGACAGTATGTGTATTGTGAGAGAAGCAGGAATCAAAGATGACACTAAACTTTTTGGCCTGAGCAACTAAAGAATGAAGGTGCCATTAACTAAGAGGGTAAAGACTGCAGGAGAAACTGCAATATGCAAAATTTTGATATATAATGACTTCCTTCCAGCCTTGTAAAATTTGTCTAGAGAAAGAAAGTCCACTGCTGTTAAAAGTTAGAATGTGCACTACGCAAAGATCTGACTTGGTCTTGGTGTTGGATATATATCCCTACTATGGAGGAAAACACCATTGAAATGTTAGACTGTATAGTTAACATCTCTGGTTCTGACTCCATGCTTAAACTGAGAAAATTATAATTTGATTTCCTATGTATCTCTTCTACTTGAAAAAAGGAATCTAAGCCCTCCTGTATTTATTAAATTAGTTGCTATCCTCCTTTTAAACACTAGTTTCATCAGCCTAGCTAATATGAATTTGTCCCTTACTATCCTGATGAATCAAGCTTCTGAACTTAACAGGCAGAGGATTATGATATGAATGGTGGTTCTCAAGTTGCACAATAATTATTGGGAAGCTTATTAAAAATAGATTCCTGAGCACTGGTCCCCCCAAATTCTGATTCAGCTGGTCTAGGAAAGAACCCAGAAATCTTGCTTTTGAAATAAACACATAAGCAATTCTGCTGTAGGCAATAATGTTCTGAGGTTCTTAAGAAGACAAACAGTGCTCTTCTGAAGTCATGTTTCTCAATACCTTCAGTTTATAACACATTTTAAATACTAGAATTCTTAGTGGCATATTTGTAGAAGCTCAAAAGAGCACTATGCAAATTTGGTAGTAATTTTTTCCCCCTCGCTGCGGGATCTTAGTTCCTGGACCAGGGATTGAACACTGGCCCATGGCAGTGAAAGTGCAGAGTCCTAATCACTGGACCGCCAGGGCATCCCCCAAATTTGGTAGTAATTATAATGCAGTCATGACCAGAAAATATCAATATTTCAGTGTCTATACAAGCATCCACATCACTATACTATTAAACTTGACTGCAGTTTAGGATTATGTCATTATTTCAGTAGAATTGTTTGCTATCTCAATTCACTACCTACTATCTACTCAAAGGAATCAAAGTGGGTAAAGGCACAGGTCTGGAAGTAGATTACCAGCAGACTGCATCTGCTCTACTATTACTAGTTCTGGACCCTTGGTTATATATTTTTTAACCTGAAATGTGCCTCAGTTTACTCAACTTAAAATGGAGTAAGCAGTCTATGGGGATATTTTGAGATGAATACATTTTAATGCATAAAGTATCTAGCACATTATAAGCACTTAAATGTAACCTAGATGCAAAACAAAGAATTCACAAGGCAAAGTTCTCTCATGTTCCAATAAACCCACCACCTTTCTTTAGTGCAGCCTGGTATCATGCTGTCTTCCTGTTTATACATTATATATATCACAACATACATGTCAAATGATCCACTCAACTGAACATTCCATCTCCAGAGACACTGCCCTAACAATATACATGTGCAGTTATAGCAAAGATAAATTTTACATGATGCTCAAAATTTAGTAGTATGAAGATGGTAAATCAGTGAAAATATAGAAAGAAAAGGGGAGGCTGGAGGCAAAGAGAACAATTAAGAATGTTGTTAAAAATAATCCAAGCATAAGAAAAGGTCCTGTATGAAGAAAATGGTAATAGGAATGTGGACAGGTTAGACATATTGTTCAATGAAAAGTATACCTACCTATTTGAAAATAATAAAATAGAAATAAATACATAAAATAAAATAGAAAAGAAGCTGGTAACATTGGCTGCTGCTCAAGGGAGCTGGGTGGCTGGAAAATAGGTGGGAGGGGACTTTTTACTCATGTCCTTTCCTACCATTTTAAGCATGTGATTATAGTTCCTATATACTCAAAATAATTTTTTAAAAAAGACTAATGCAAATGGAGGAAGAGAACCTAATGATTGGAAGAAGAATTTACAGGACTGAAATACTAATTGAACATGAGAGGAGAGGTTAAGGATGAAAAAAGATGATGGCAGTGTTCCGACCCTATGTGACTAAAAGAGAATAATGGTGGGATGAGCAGAAATGCAGAGGTTGGCAGGAGGTTCTGATAAAGGGAGAAGGGAAAATAATAGTAAGTACATATTAAAATTATCACCTAGTTCAGAAATCCGTAAGTAGTCAAACTGTCTATCAAAAATTATCACGACTGGGCTTCCCTGGTGGCGCAGTGGTTGAGAGTCTGCCTGCTGATGCAGGGGACACGGGTTCATGCCCCGGTCCAGGAGGATCCCACATGCCACGGAGCGGCTAGGCCCGTGAGCCATGGCCGCTGAGCCTGAGCGTCTGGAGCCTGTGCTCCGCAACGGGAGAGGCCACAACAGTGAGAGGCCCGCGTACTGGGAAAAAAAAAAAAAAAAAAATTATCACGACTAGTTTCCCCTATCCAGGGTTTTTATTTTCAAGAGCTGATCCATAAAAGGACTTTAACTTTTTAATTTTTTTCAAAAAGATGAAGGAGTTTTCTGGAGACAGAAAAGAACAATGACACCTGATCCTACAGTGTGTTTTTCTGAGCTCTAAAGGAGAGAACTTATAGAAGATGAAGGAAATACTTTTATTAGGGGTTTTTCAAGGTTCAAAGTATACATAGTCGGCCCTCTGTATCCACGGATGCCGAAACAGAAGGCTGACTGTACTACAACGTTTTATATAAGGGACTTGAGCATCCGCGGATTTTGGTATGGGGGGGGCGTGGGTTCTGGAACCACTACCCCACAGATACCTAGGGACAACAGTATACATACTGATTTTGATATGCAATAAGGCTGCGGAACTTTATGGAATTTATTAGGAAAATGCTCCCAGGGGATCAAATGTTCTTAGCAGTGCCATGACAGAGCACCAGTAACGACAGTAGATGCTCAGGCACAATGAATGCTGGAAGAGGCACCCAGAGTGTGGACACATACTTGAACACAAGAAATACCTACAGATTACCAGAAATAATTGGGGAGGGAGAATGAGGGAGCATGAGCTGGGGAAATATAAGAATGAATAAACCTGTGATTGATTGGTCTCTTTCATACCAATAGCTTGTGCCTACACTATGTACCTGGTAGTATGCTAGGCACTAGATAAAAAGACTTGCTTGCAGTAACCAAGAATTTCACAGGTTCGTTATGGGGCAAATGTGCCAAAGTAAACAATGACAGAAACTCCTGGAACATTTTAATGTTTCAGTTTCTTAGAGTTGTGTGTGTGTTTTTTTTTTAATTAGAGTTTGAAAAAGTTCATTAAACTTTGTTCAGTCAGTCTGATCCAATTTCCCTTACCTATTTTAGAAGAAAACTTTCGAGGCCCACAGAGGTATGTGAATTTTCAAAAATCACACTGGTGACCAAAAGCATAGCAAGGAGAGGCCAAATCTCCTGAGGCTCAGAATCATTCCTTCCCACTACCCCACAATACCTCATCTATAATTCATTAAATGGATGACTCTATTCTGATTTCTTCATTCACGGATACATGTTAAAAACAGTATAGTGAAAAAAGCATGGCTTCTGAATTAGACCAACCTGGGGTCTGAATTTTTTGACAAATTACACTGCTTTGCTTAGCATTAAGGCTGGTCCTAATAAAACAGCTAGATGTTCTAGAAGAAATTATAATGAACCTACGCTCCTCACCAAAGATTGGCATCTGAGTTTGTACCTGCTTAGGCTTTATGCTCCTGTCCAAGGATTTTGTAACAGATCATATGAATACTACTCAGCAAAGCTAACAGAAGAGAAGATTTAAAAATGGTAGTATTAATTCTAGTCAACGACTTATCACAAAATAGCCATGGCAATTAAGCTTTAGGGTTTATTTCGCCCTGTAAGGGTAATAACTCACCTACTAAATTAAAGGGGTAACACATAATCAAGGAAATCCACTTTAAAAGTATAAATATTTTTCATAAGCTCTAACAGAGCCCTCAAATTTCAGTATCTATTTACAACATTTTCCACATCTCTCCTAAATAATTTTGATAAACCCATTTCTCAAAAAGTGCCTTAAAGATGGTATTGTCTAAACTAAAAGCAAAGGGATCCATTTTTCAGTTATGGTACTTTTGAAGTTGTACACAAATATTCTACTAGCTAGGCTGAAGGGAAAAAAATGTGCTATTAGCACTTTTTTCAGCCCTAAAATTCAGTCTGCATTTATGTTTTAAAAATGCTGAATCATGAAATAAAGGAAACAGTACAAAGAATCCAAACACATAGTTCACCTCATACCTCAAGTTTCCTAATTATGGCATCTTTTCATCTTGGAACTAAGTAACTGAAAAGTCTAAGTAACTAGAGGAGTAGAGCTCATTCTCAGAAACTGAACTTGAAGATAAAACTAAAAGTAGTTATTTCTGCAAGTTATTATACTTTCAACTTCCTGTTTTATTTAGGCAGCTCATCATGACCATTTCAGGTAACAATGCAGAAGTTAAAAAAACCAACTTCCTCTTTATAAAGTGATAAAAACTTCAGCAGTGGGCTTCCCTGGTGGCACAGTGGTTGGGAGTCCGCCTGCCGATGCAGGGGACACGGCTTCGTGCCCCGGTCTGGGAGGATCCCTCGTGCCACGGAGCGGCTGGTCCCGTGAGCCGTGGCCGCTGAGCCTGCGCGTCCGGAGCCTGTGCTCCGCAAGCGGTGAGAGGCCCGCGTACCGCAAAAAAAATAACAAAAAACAAAAAAACTTCAGCAGTTGGTTATGAGAATGGTTGATCTTACTAGCTTTTATAGAAATACTTGCAAGGAAACCAGAGACCATCACCACCAAATTCACCTCTGGGTTCACTGCTTTCAGAAAATGTAACAAAGATAAAAAGCAGTATTAAAATATATTTGGCATGACACACGTGTTAAAAAAAATCAAATCAAATGCAGTTGAGGTCTTAGTTAAAATTAAAAAAAAAAATGAAAACTTCACGGTTCCTTCGAGGAAGAGTCAATATACAAACTAAGTCTGAAAGTATCTTGTTTGTAATAGTGCCTTGGTTATGAAAGTTTTGTACAACAAGAATCTTGCTTAAGGGTCACTTATTGTTTATGAATGCTAAGACATTCATATCAACAAGTCTTTTTGGAAAAATACTTTTTCAATTCTTGAATTCAGTTAAAAGGCATCAGAAGCCTGGAGGAAAAGGGGTCAAGGTAGGTATAAAACTGAAGGAGAATTTAAGTAATCTTACAAGTCAAAGCCCTTTCTTTTTACTTATTGATCCACAACAGAGAAATACAGATCACTTCATCTCTGGGAATAAAAATCTAACAAAATTTCAGTAATCCCAAATCATAAGGATTTATTATATGAGTTTTTTTATATCAGCTATTCTTAATTATCTCACTAATGAAAACAATGTAGTTAATCTAAAACCTGTTCACTGAATATAAAATTCATCAACATTTTTTGGCAGTAGATTTACCTTACTAATTATGATTTGCTTGCTTTGTCATTATTAAAATTAAACAGCAAAAGAAGTATGCTGGGATATAAGAGAAAACTGGTCAGAGATCTGCTATTACAAAATCAAGGCTGTTAATGTTACTAATTTGAACACTGTCAATATCCAAAGACATCTTTACACTTTGAAATACATATTTTCCCCCCAAGTTTAATTAGAAAGGCATTCTACCCCTGTGTCAAAAACAAAAACCCAACACTGGTAAACTTCAAAGTTTATTACCTTAAATTCTTAGTGAAATTTTGCTGTAACAGTATTTTTGCTTAAAGTAAGAGGACCATCAGTTGGGCTAACAAATGTTTTGTTATCCCATGATTTTCACTGTAACTTAATTTCATGTGAATCATAACTGTTTGCCTTAGAATAAACATTTTATTATAGTTTTCTCTCTAGCATAAGTTCATATACAGTGTAAAATGCCCTTTCCCCCCAAATCTTATACATTTATGAGAATCAATTTCCAAGTATGAGAAAATCTAATGCTGAAGTGTTGTTCAACGGCATGTGAATATTTAGCACATTCTTCAGCGTTTCAAAATGGCATGGCATATGTATATCAAATTATTCTGTACAGAGGACTCTTGGATCATGAACAGTCCCCTTTGCCATCCCAATCTCTTTTATTAAAAGAGGAAAACCCCAGATACATTTACAGAGCATTCAAGGGTGTACATTTTGTAAAAACCACTGTGGAAAACAAAAGACATAATTCTTGTCCTTTTACGAGTTATGTAATGAACCATTGTAATTTCCATGGACTCTAAAATCTTTAACATATTTACTGAAAAGCCTGACAAACTGTTAAGAAAGGTGTGCAGCTGTCAGGAAAAAAGTTATTCCACCTAAGGTGAAATATTCTCTTGTATTTAAGACACCTTTAAAGAAATTAATTGTACAAATTACTCAGTGTCAAGTTCAACTATAATCAAAAAGATACCACACTGGAGCACCAAAGAAGGCAGGATGCTTTGTCCAGACTTGAATGTGTTAACATGAAGTTTATGTGCTACATAAAACCTTTCTGGAGTTAAAAAGAAAAAATCATTGGCTAGCCTTGTTAACAAGAAATGGAAAACTATTTTTCAAAAATTATCGTTAAAAGATTGTAAGATGGAAGGGATGGAGTCACCGCGGGCGCCTTATACATACAATCAAGGGAGTGTCTACACAGAAAAGAGTGGTGTTCAAATCCTGAAGCAAATGTCCCTGAGGCTTACACATTTATTACTGCGAATTAGTTCAGCCGACAGCATGTGGGAAAAGGGGTGTGTGTGGATAGGCGGCCAACACCTTAGAGACCTCTCCCTGTCGAGAAGTCGTGACAGCAAAATCACTTCCTGAGGAAGGAGGAGCAAAAGGGAAGTTAAGAGGCCACCCTGACCAGGAAGTGACTCGCCCTAAGCTAGCCCCAATCATAGCTAAAGATGGGGGGATGGGGTGAGCCCCAGCAGATAAGGCGGTAAAATAACTGCTTCTTGATACGTCGCGACATCATCATCGCCCCCTCTCTTAAATACAAAAAAGAGTCCACAGTCACGATTCAATAAGGTAAAGTCTCTTCTCTCGCAGGAAGGTCACTGGGCTGTGCGTCAGGCCCGGGGGGAAAAGAGAGTTGAGGAATGGGGAACTGGGGCCACCGTGAGGCAGAGGAAAGCCCCTCAAGAGGGAAGCATCCCGACTGCGGAGAGCGTATGCCAGCAAAGGTCAAGACGCTTCTTTCTTCTGGGGGTACTGCCGGGGTTCCCACCGCAGCCGGGTCGGGGCCCCGTTCCCTGTCCCGGGAAGAGGTAAAAGAGAGAGGCGGACCCCTTACCTTCTCCTCATCCGACACCCGATCCTCGAAGTCGGCCATCTTGGGCTGCTCTGGCCCAGCCCGGCCCTGGCGCGAGGCAGGCCGGGAAGGAGGCCGAATGATGGAATCACAGCGAAGGCCGTCTGAAGGATCCGCCCGGAAACGCCGACCGCTAGGGCGCCATGTCAGTTACGGGCGTGGGTCATGGGCCCGGGCGCCGACGCCCCAGTAAGTCGGCGTGACTTAAATGATTTTAAGTCTAATATTTTTCTCACTGAGTTACATTAATTTCCCCATTCATCTATGGGACGTTGGGAGCGTGCTTCGGCTGGTATTGGCGCCCGAGCTCCGGCCGACCAAATTGCAGTCGCTACTCCTGTAGATTTTCCCAGTACCAGTGCTCTCCATGGCAGCCGAGTCCAAAGGGCTAAGTGCTGCTCCGACTCTGGAACGGTCGGTGGCTTTTTCAACCCCAGGAATGGGGTGGAAGGTGACCCTCACGCGTATGGAGGTTAAAACACTTCACTCCGGGTCACATCTCAGCCCAGTTCCTCCAGAATAGGTGCCGCTATCCGCCCCTTCCCTCCCTCGGAAGAAATAGGTAGCCCCAGTCCTTGGGCGCTCCTCCACCTTCCAAATCTCGGTCCCCGTTCCCTGGGACTCTCAGCCTTCACAGAGGCCAACTTCAGGTCCGCCACTATCCCAGGATTCCCGACTCCCGGTTTCCTGCCCTTCTCCCCTCCCAACTCCCGGCGCCACCGGGAGCGGCAAGATGGCGGACGGTGACGGCTTAGGTGAAGCAACGGCAGCTGCGGCGTCTCCTCCTGCCCCTGCTCCCGGCCTGAGCCCGCCGCTGGGCTGGAGGGAGCGGCTGCGGGCCGGGCTGGCGGGCACTGGGGCCTCGCTGTGGTTCGTGGCGGGGCTAGGGCTGCTTTACGCTCTGAGGGTCCCGCTGAGGCTGTGTGAGAATTTGGCAGCGGGTGAGAGGCCCAGAGCTCCCAAGGGACGGGCGGGCGTGGGGGATTAGGGGGCAGGAGAGGTGCCAGGGGCAAGGGCCAAAGGGCAGAGATTTTCAGTATCACTGGAGGGCTTCGCAGAATGAGTCGGTGTGTGCGACCGAGTGGGTTCTTTTTCTCTTGGGCCGCTACTCCGCAGCTGATTGCCAAACCTGAGCTGCAACTACCGGCTCCTCCCTAAAGCTCTTAAGGTCCGCCCTCTCCCTTCTGTCCTCGTTTACCCGAGGAGAAGCCACCTGATAAATGTAAGCTTCAGGTGGTAGGGCAGATGAGAGCATTTTCAGACTTGAATGCAGAATTTATACACACCTTTTGATTCTCTTGCTACTCATCTGAGAGAACCCACACCCAGACAATAAAAATCTGAAAGAAACCAACACGATCTTAGCCAGCCATTCTCATGTTTTAAAATAGTTTTGTCAGGAAATAGTTTTCGTGATATTTTTGTCCGTTCTCTGTTTTAGGCTTTATCTTGAGTAATAAAATAGAACAGTACAGGAAGTAAAGAGAAAGAGAGCCACAAACAGCAGTGGGTTCTTTCCTTAGTTCCTTCTTTCAACATCTGTAGAGAGGTTGCTGTGTAGTGTGGGCTGAAGTTACAAAGACGTATAAGAGGTGATGATTCCCTTGGATTCTGCAAATATTATTCTTTAGCTGTAGCCAGGACAGAGTGGATGGGAGCCAGGGCCTCTTACCATGTCATTACAAATTGGTAACCTCAGATTAAAATGGAAGTATTTCTGTTATGGGATCTTTATGACTATCAGTACTGTGTTTTATTTTCCTGTAACAAGAGAAGGCAAATGTCCCCTTTTCTATTCCGTGAAATGACATGAAAGACTGTGAGATAATGTTCTGAAATGTTTTGGACTTTTTAAGAACATAGTATGTAAATTCAGATGCAACTAACACACTAAAATACGCTAGATAAATTGGCCTTCCTAGACTGTTTGAAAAGCTAATTTGGTGTTTCTGTTACAGGTTAATGAAGTGACTACTAATGGTTTGTATGCTCAGTGAAATGTTATTCATTGAGTTTATCATTTTTTTTTTTACGTATTAACTAGATACACCATTTAGATGAGAGTCAATGACTTTACAGATTTTTGTTTCTTTCTAAAACCCAAAGTATTTATGAGACAATTATTTGAAGTGAAGAATGTGGTCCAGGTTTTCAGTGAATCAGGTTTAGGAAGCTCTTAGTTTGCTATTCTTTTTGGGTTATGTTGCCTCTGTAGCTGACATACCAAATACACACACTGTTTCCTTCCCTCTAATTTGAAACACTGGTTTGTATCTCACCAAAATAATTAGGAAGTAGTTTTAATCCTCCTTTGTAACAGTATATTTGTTCAGATTATCCTTATGGAATTGTAAAAGTTCTTGTCTAAATTATGATATTCCTGGTTTTATTCTCAACAGCAAGCTAAATGATCTCATTTTGATTTGCTTATTTAACAAATCAGCAGTGTAAAATCCTACCCTTACATATGTGAAGGCATTTTAAAGATGTGATACAATGAAAATTTAAAGTAGCTTTTTAAAAATTACAATTTTCTCAAATGAATCTCATATTAGATATTAATACTACTTGTGTCCCTCCACTCATAAAGACACCTGCATATTTGTAACTTGGGTACTTATTTTTTTTAACTTTGATTTTTTTATTCTTTTTGGCAGTGACAGTATTTTTAAATTCATTGACGCCCAAATTCTATGTGGCACTTACAGGGACATCTTCTTTGATATCAGGACTAATATTTGTAAGTAGTTTCCATTTCCTTCCTTCCATTTCCTTTGGTGTTTATCTAAAAATCAAATCTCTTTAAATAGTTATTATAATAATTAAAAATACTTATAGATCAGCATTCTCAAAATTTTTCACATTCTCAAAATGTGAAAAAATATTTTAAAAAACACTGCAACTTCCTCTCCACTTTTAGAGATTGATAGTATTCATTTGTGTATAAAAGACTATTGTATGTTGGGGGGTGTAGTGGGAGGTGGGTTGTGATGTAAATGCTTGCAGGCTCGGCTTAGTAACAAAAATGAGTAAAATTGGCAGAGTGTAAAAATTGAAATTTTTATTTACTTTGAAGACTGGGTAATCTGGACAGTACATACTCCTTCTAGAAAAGGCTAAAGCTAATTGTTGCCATGTAGACTTGCAGACCAGTATTACCAGGACCAGGTCTTCCAATTTTTTCAGACGATTTCAAGAGAACCTGGATATAAAGTTTTTATATAAAATCTTCCAATACTTTAATGTCGGCAACATCGGGCAGACTAAAAATTTATCTGTCTTGAATTAGGCTTATAGGCTGCCAGTTACCTTCTCTAGAGTGTTTAAGAGCAGAGTTTGTGAGACAGGCTAACCATCACTTTAGTTGTATGACTTCAAGAAAGTGAATTAACTTTTCTAAAGCTCCAATTTCCTCATCTGTACACTGGAGATAATAATAGTATCAACTTGGAAATTCCTTGGTGGTCTAGTGGTTTGGGACTCAACTCAATTAATTTTTTAAAAAATTAATTAATTAGGGCTTCCCTGCTGGCGCAGTGGTTGAGAGTCCGCCTGCCGATGCAGGGGACGCGGGTTCGTGCCCCGGTCCGGGAGGATCCCGCGTGCCGCGGAGCGGCTGGGCCCGTGGGCCGTGGCTGCTGGGCCTGCGTGTCTGGAGCCTGTGCTCGGAAGCGGGAGAGGCCGCAGCGGGGAGAGGCCCGCGTACCGCAAGAAAAAAAAAAGTTAATTTTTGGCTGCATTGAGTCTTCGTTACTGCGTGCAGGTTTTCTCTAGTTGTGGTAAGTGGGGGCTACTCTTCATTGCGGTGCACAGGCTTCTCATTTCAGTGGTTTCTCTTGTTGTGGAGCACAGGCTCTAGGGCAGCACACGGGCTTGTGGCTGTGGCTCGTAGGTTCTAGAGCGCAGGCTAAGTAGTTGTGGCGCACGGGCTCAATTGCTTCTCAGCATGTGGGATCTTCCCGGACCAGGGCTTGAACCTGTGTCTCCTGCGTTGGCAGGAGGATTCTTAACCACCGAGCAACCAGGGAAGCCCCAAAGGACTCCACACTTTCACTGCCGAGGCCCGGGTTGTATCCCTGGTCAGGGAATTAAGATCCCATGAGCCACCCGGTGTAGCCAAAAAAAAAAAAAAAAAAAAAAAAAAAAATCAACTTAATAGTTATGAGGATTAAATGAGATAGTGTGTGTGAAAGCTTGCAGCAACATGACATACACTAATGAATTTTGGCCACGTTATTCTAAGAAGTGCCACAATAAAGAAACCTGTTTAATTCAGCTTTCCCTTGCTTTATTTAACCAAGCTATCATTTGTATTTTAAAAATATTTTTTAAATTTTTATAATCTTTATTAACATCCCTGGGAACTGGTGTTTCATAGTATAAACTTTGGAAAAATACTGCTACAGATAAAAATCTTAGGAAGTATTATGGCATGCATGGCCAATGAAATTTTTCTTTATTTTTTTCTCATCTCTAGGTGGTGCTCTATAACTATAGTAGAAATGTAAAAATAATAGCATTTATATTGGAGTGGTTTTTTGTTTTGTTTTATTTTTTTAAATAGGGACGAACACTTGACCATTTTGTTGAAGTGAAATACCAGATGAGAAAGCAATTTTTCTCTTGACTTAAAAAAAATTATTGAGGAATTCTGGGTGAAAACTCTGTTATTAAAAGCCTCAAAATTTATTGATTTATAAAGCCTACTCATAATTTAGCATATTTTGTCATAGCATATAAAAATCTAAATAAAGAAGATAAACTATCTTTAAACAGCTGATGTAGTAGAAAGAGCATTGGTCTTGGAACCAGCAGATGTAGTTTTGAGTCTTGACTCTGCCATTTACTATCTGATAACTTTGGGCAAGTCACATGAATTCTGAGTCCTAATTTCCTCATTTATAAGGAGGGGAGAAAACTTACATTTATATAATATATAACTTACATATGTAATATGTAAAAGTGTTTAAAATTTGTTGTTACTTTTTTTAAACCAACATTTTAAATTTACGAAACTTAAGAATTCAAGTAACATTTTAAAGGTTAAACTGTGTCACTACCCTTGAAATCTTGATGAGTTTTTATTAGCAAAGTTTATTTATAATTTCTTTTACCACCTGAAATGAGAAAGCTAGTTGTGCTGCTTGTGTTATTTCTACCTGAAGAGGTAATGTGCTTGGAAGCTTGAAGAATAGCAACAAAGCCAGTTGTTTAACTAATTATTACGAGTAAAAAGATTACTCTGAAAGGAGAATAAAAGAGCCAATGGGAGTGCATAACATAGCTTTCTGTTCTGTGGAATCAGGAAAAGTTCCCTAGGACATGTCATTTAAGCTCAGACCCAAAGGAGCCAGCAAAGGGAGTTGAAAAGGCTGGAGTATCCGAATATGAAACATTCTGCTCATTCAACACAGAGAGCTGCTTTTGATTCCTCTTCTTATAACAATGATAAACCATGGAAACAGAAAGAAACGAATATCCTGATTTTTAAATGGTTCAATATGGGAATCAACTTGACTCTTAACCTACATTAATAATACTGCCAAATACTGGAGTAGTACTTTGTTGTTTAAAAGCACTTACAATTCTTGTTAACCATATTTACTAGATAGGACATTGAGGCTCTGAGAGGTTAGAAGTTAACTTCCCCAAAACACACAGCTAATATATGGCTGAATTGGGAGTCAAATGTAGGCATTCTAACCCTAGTCTAGTGGTTAATCCACCATGCTAGTTGTTTCAAAATTGTTTTTCTTTTAATTATGCTACAGATAGACTAAAATGACATTATAATGTAAGTTACATTATTTATAGCTTAAACACTTCTTACTGTTTTTTTAATGCTTTATTTACAGACGTATTCTAGTGTTGCCTAAGCTTGTCTGAATTTCATTACAAAGTTGTAAAAAGGCATTTTACCTTGGCTTGGCATGTGTTATCAGGGAATCTTGTGTTTGGCTTATTTTTTGGAAGGAGGGCACATTTCAAATGCTGAATTAAACAGGAACATCTTGAGAGAATGTTTTGATTTGAGGTCATATGTCTGCTGATTAATTCTATTTTAAGTGAAAGATGTTTTCTGTTTGTCACAGATATTTGAATGGTGGTACTTCCATAAGCACGGCACATCTTTTATTGAGCAAGTATCTGTAAGCCATTTGCGACCACTGATGGGAGGAACAGAAGGCAGCATTTCAGAGCCAGGTTCTCCTTCCAGCAGCAGAGAAAGTGAAACCAGCAGACAGAATTTGTCAGGTGACTACTACTGACTTAATGTGTGTTCAAAGCTGTATTGTTAAGATTGTGTTTGGCTGTGGCAGATAGAAAACTCATAACAGTAGAGAGCAGTTTGTCTTTCCTTTAAATATAGGTAATCCATGGCTGATATGGAGAGCAATGATTATCAGAGACCTAGACTCCTTCTATTTTGTTTGCGACCATCTCCAATGCAGTTTTTCCTTGTGGTTCCAGACAGTTCCTCTGGCTTCAGCCATCATGTCCACAGTCTAGTCATCAGGAAGGAGAATAAGCCAGGAGAAGACGCTTTCCCCACACCCCACCCCACAGCAACCAAGGACACTTCCGAGCAGCGTCATATACTATTTCAACTTACTTTCTACTGGTCAGATCTTTGTCATATAAACAGAACTAGCTGTAAGGGAGGATAGAAATTGTAATCATTTTCTCAGTGTATATATGCACAGGTGATAAGGGGATCTTATTACTGATAAAGGAGAGAACAAAGACAATTAGCCATCTCTGCCAAGAGAGCAAAGTTAGGAAAAATAGCTTTTCTTCTCAGTATATTTACAAAGACATCAAAATCTGTTATTCTTGTATGGATAATCTGTTGTCATACATAAACTGTAGACTATTCCTCTATATGTATCTAGTAATTATGCAATTAGGAAAGTAAAATATTTGAAGCCAGATAGAAATCACATTTTTGGATTATTGTTTCTTTCATTTGGTATAGGTTATAATCATACAGTTAACTCATACAAATGATTTAATTCTGCAGAATGTCATAATGTCTCATTTGTTCAGTAAGCCTAACCACTAGGGTTATATTAATTTAGTAGAAAAATACTACCTGAGTGCAGTTGCTGGCACTTTTTAGGTGTGATCAGGGAAAGTCTGTAAGAAAGAACTCTTTAAACTGAGCCCTAAAGCTTGAGTGGGGGACTTCCCCGGTGGCGTAGTGGTTAAGAATCTGCCTGCCAATGCAGGGGACGTGGGTTTGAGCCCTGGTCCGGGAAGATCCCACATGCCGTGGAGCAACAAAGCCTGTGAACCACAACTACTGAGCCTGTGCTCTAGAGCCTGGAAGCCACAACTACTGAGCCCTCGCACCACAACTACTGAAGCCTGCGCACCTAGAGCCCATGCTCTGCAGCTAGAGAAGCCACCACAATGAGAAGCCCATACACCGCAACGAAGAGTAGCCTCCACTCACCACAACTAGAGAAAGCCCACGTGAAGCAACGAAGACCCAATGCAGCCATAAATAAGTAAATAAATAAAAAAAAAAAAGCTTGAGTGGGTGTTGACCAGGATTAGTAGGGATGAGGTTGGCAGCCATTCAGGAGTACGGGAAGGAATAATGCCCTACTGCCCTACTCCTTTCTCCCCTTTCATGAAATAATTACAGAACTCTTAAGAATAAGGCATATTAAGATGAATATGAGGGACTTCCCTAGAGGTCCAGTGGTAAAGAATCCACCGTACAATGCAGGGGACACGGGTTCGATCCCTGGTCAGGGAACTAAGATCCTACATGCTACGGGGCAACTAAGACTGCGTGCCACAACTACTGAGCTTGCGCGCCTCAACTAGAACCTGCATGCTGCAAACTACAGAGCTCACACGCTCTGGAACCCGCATGCCACAACTACAGAGCCCATGTGCCCTGGAGCCTGTGCACCACAACTAAAGAGAAAACCCGCATGCTGCAACTAGAGAGAAGCCCGCACACCACAACGAAGATCCTGCGTGCTGCAACTAAGACCCCATGCAGCCAAAAATTAAATAAATAAATCAATAAACAAATAATAAATCTTAAAAAAAAAAGATGAATATGACATAAATGTGTCCCCAAGAAGCTCAGAGTCCAGTATGTAAATAATTATAACGAAAAAAAAAAATAATTATAACGATAATGCATTATACAGTCTTATTCCCTATTGTGAGATTGAGTATACCATTGCATAATGAAAGTGAAGATAACCTTAAGAACATTCCAGCTTAGTATAGGATACAGACATATAAATAAGTGATGGCAAAAGATACAAAAGATACTTTTATATAGTGTATGGAAGATACTATGGTGATGAAAAGAGGGGAATGGTCAGTTATTCTTGAAAGGAAGGCCACAAAATGTTTCACAGAAGAGATGCATGAATTGACCTCAGAAGTGAGTCACAGTTCTCCTTTGGTTCCACTTTCTCTCCCTGGGTAGCTGCATCTCCTTCTATAGTATTATCATCCACAGACATATGTATTGGGAGAACCAATGTTAACTTTCTGTCCCCAAGCTCTCTTTTATGTTCTAGACCCACATTTCTAACTCTTTGCTAGAAATCTCCACCTTTGATGGCCCTAAGCAACCCTAAACTCATTCTGTCCAAAGTGAAACTGCTAATTATCTTCTTTTAATAGGTACCTTCCATAATCCTAAAATCTATTAATTTCCAAAATAGAAACCTTTGAGTTGTTTTAGATTATATCTCTTTTATTTCCCCTTCCTTCTCCAGTCTATTGACCCTCATCGTATGCTATTGATTCCCCTCAAAAATTACCTTGACTCTATTTTACCTTCTTTTTCAACATTCAGTGTCCCATATGTAGGCCTTAGATATCTCTTTCCTGGACTATTGCTGTATACCCTAACTGGTTTCCCTGCCTATGATACTTCTCCTTACAGTACATTCTCTCCCCTTACTATGTAAAAAAGTGTTTCTCAAATTTTTTAGATTCAGGAATCGTTTATACTCCTAAAAATTATTGAGGACCTCAAGAGCTTTTGTTTATATATTGATTATATCCCCAATATGTACCATATTAGAAATTAAAACAGAAATTAAAAAAATATTTATTTATTAGTTATTTTTAAAATAACAGGAAACCCATTGCATGTTAACATAGTTCTATGAACTGAACTGTGTCTCTCCCCCACCTCAAATTCATATGTTGAAGCTGTAACCTCTAATGTAACTATATTTGGAGGCAGGACTTTTAGGAGACAATTAAGGTTAAATGAGGTTGTAAGGGTGGGGTTCTAATGTGATAGGATTGGTAGCCTTAGGAGAAGAAGAGAGATTAATTTCTCTCTCTACTATGGGAGGAGACATGTGAGGACACAGGAAGAAGGCAGCCATCTGTAAGCCAGGAAGAGAGCTCTTACCAGAACCTAACCATGTTGGCACCCTGATTTCAGACTTCCAGACTTCAGAACTGTGAGAAAATAAATTTCTGTTGTTTAAGTCACCCTATCTATGGTATTTAGTTATGGCAGCCTGAACTAATACACATATCATGAAAAATAATTATATTTTCCAAAACGAGAAAATTTTAATCAGAAGACTGCCATTTCTTTACATTTATTTAAATCTCTTTAATATCTAGCTTAATAAAAAATTGCTTATTCTCATATCTGCTTCTGCATTGTTGTGAAATGTTGTTTTGCTTGACATGTATGAAGAAAATCTGTTCTCACACAGATATGTAGTTGGAAAAGGGAAAAGTATTTTAATAACCTTTTCAGAAGGTTGTGGATATTCATTTTCAATACAACACCAAAATTTACTGAGGTACTTTCTTAAAGTTTAGTTGCAATGTGGAATCTGAAGCTATATCAGTTAACTTGCCATGTTCTGTACATTAAAATCCCTTGGTGTCCCATTTTGAATGGGTCTTTCACTTATGAATAATTTTATAAATCATGCATTGGCCATTTGGAAAATACTCGTTCCCTGAGTTATACGTGTCTTCCAAATATTGAAATATTGTATAATTTTTTAAAATGACGTTTGTTAATATCACCACTAATCTCACAGGAAAGCCTTTAAGTTGAGAAATTGTCAAGCTCATGGTAACTGATACAAGTTTTTCAAAATTCTAATATGTACTTGAAAGCTCAAGTTTTATCATTGGCAGCAAATACTACTTTTTCTTCCTTGAATTTGACAGATTCACTTTGTTCAACTTTGAGAAAATATTTGCCAGGTATCTGTCTGAATAATCATAAATTTGTCTGTTAGTGACTCTTTCAAGTAAAAGTTAGATTCCATGAAAAAAAAAAAAAGGTCAGTCCAGCTCAAAAAACAATTGCTTATACTGGAGACAACCATCATATTTGGTTGCCTTGTTTACTGGGGTGAGGGTGAGGAATCCAATGACCACTACTTTAAAGTACCAGCAGTTTTACCAACCTTTGATTTGTACCATTAGCCCAACTTTGCAGGACTGGGACTAGTGTGAGGTTAAGTCAGGTGCTTGGGGCACAAAATTTAAGGATGGCCTTACTCTCAGGGTTGGGTTCAAATCAACAAGTTAAAAAGGCAAACAATGTCTTAGCATTTATTATGAAACGAGTTGTTACTTTGCAGTTCCATGAATGATACTTTGAGAACTGCTGATCTAACCAAAGTCTTGATATTTGTTATTTTTCTGTTTATAAACCTTTGATGGCTTCTGATTGACTAAGGATAATGTCTAAACTCTTTACATGGTATGTAAGCCCCTTCATCAATTTCCCCCAGTCTATTTTCTAGCCTCATTTACAGCTCTCCCTCTCACCTTCTACCATGTACTCTAACCTAAGTATGCTGTGTGGTTTTCTCATACTTCTCTGCTTAGAATGTTCTTCATCTGGCAACCTTCTACTTATTTTTACAGTGGTTCAAGTTTAAATGTCACAACCTTTCTAAAGTCTCCCCTAATTTCTCCAGAGCAAACTTAATCACTTCCTTTTTTTCTCTTGGAACAAAATATATCTCTATCATAGCACTTATCACACAGTGTAGGTGATAGTTTACATAACTAATTCTCATGCTACACTTAATTCAGTTAAGTTAGTTCCAAATGCTGTGGTTCCAGAAGTACAAAATGAGCAAAGTTTTTTTTGAGCACAGTCTCCGGACGCGCAGGCTCAGTGGCCATGGCTCACGGGCCCAGCCGCTCCGCGGCATGTGGGATCTTCCCAGACTGGGGCACGAACCCATGTCCCCTGCATCGGCATGCAGACTCTCAACCACTGCACCACCAGGGAAGCCCCTGAGCAAAGTTTTAAAAGCTTATATTTTAAAGGAGAAACTGAAAACTAGATAGTCACATTGTAATAATGGTAAGTGTGGTACTTGAATTGTGAACCAAATGCTATGGAGACAGAAATAAGGGAATGACTAGATTTGGTTGTACACTGCATGACAGCAGGGGTGGTCCATGCCTTATTCATCTTTGTGCTATATGTGGCTAGCACTGTACTTAGCATACAGTGACTATACATGTTGACCAAATTAAGATTTAACTACATTTGATTAAACTGTCTTATTTTCCCCCTTTTTCTCTTTGTTTTTTAGAATGCAAGGTATGGAGAAATCCTCTAAATCTTTTCAGAGGAGCAGAATATAGGAGGTATTACATTTTGCTTTCAGTATAATTATGGCATTGGTTTTAGAATAAAAGTATTATGGAAAAATTTATTTTTACAAATATATCACAGCTCTTCTGGTTGGAGATACTGATATAAGGTAAAATGATTAGCCCAAGGTTTAATTGGCAGCATCTTGACTATATTTACTTTTATAATCGTGAGAAACATTGCTTCAAACCATATGTTTGTGATGTAAGTATACATTTGGCTCTTGGTTTATGGCAGAAAGCCTTTTCAAAGAATTCATGAGATAGAGAAAAAATTGCAAATGTCAGCATATTCCTGTGCACATGTGCTCAATTGCAAACTTTATTTGACGATTCACTAGAAAATATCAATCTGAATGTGAATATAAATTTCATTTGTGCAACAGTACAGAGCATAATACTTTTATATTGTATTTCGTATTGCCATTCCCTAGCTACACTATTGTGTCCATTTCTCTTCTGGTTTTTATTCTAAATGAGACTTTTGAAAAACTTATGACCAAAGATACTTTACTTTTGTTTTGGAAAGGGCTGTGTTTTACCTGGAGGTAGACTGGGGCATGTTATTTAATTCATTGAATAAGAAACAGTTTATGTCTACTATGTATTGGCACTATGCAAAATGATGGGGATACAAAATAATTTAGCAGTAATCCCTGTGCGTAAGTACTTGATAGTGTAGGACAGTCACATCCTGGCAAGCCAAAGCTAGGCTTTTATGATAGATGCCATTAGCCTATATTAAGGGATTCTGCAAGAAACAGGTCCTTGAACTTCTCACTGTGTTTATTAAAAAGTTTTTAGGCTATTCTTGTTATCTTATAGTATCTACTTCATGAAAATCTTAAAGAGAAATTTCTTATCTTAGTATAACGAACTCTTAATGCTTCTTTTTTGAATGATTAGTTTGTCTTAATGTAAAAGTCTAAATTGCACTGGTAATCATTGTGGTTCTAGGAAGCTTGGAATCATATCGTAGCCAACCTTTAGCAAGTGTATAGAACTCTTTGGTATGAGCCATTTTATGGCTCAATCCTTGTTTTACTTTACTGAGTCTTTTAAAATTTACTGCTAATTTAAGTTATTGATACTGTGCATGTGTTTTTTAGCTGCTTTAAATCATTTTGGGATTAATGTAGATCGTTCTTTTTTTTTATGATTTTAGAAAGTATACCAAACTTTGCTAAATGAACAAGGATTTGCTTTTTCCTTTTTCTTCATGATAATTTCTCCTAAAATAGCTAAAAACTTTAAATAGAAACTTTAAAGGCAACTTATACAATTAAATAACTTAAAATCTTTGATCATGTATATAAATAACACAATGTGCTTTTATTTTTATTTTTATTTTTTTTGCGGTATGCGGGCCTCTCACTGTTGTGGCCTCTCCCGTTGCGGAGCACAGGCTCCGGACGTGCAGGCTCAGCGGCCATGGCTCACGGGCCCAGCCACTCCGCGGCATGTGGGATCTTCCCGGACCGGGGCACGAACCCGTGTCCCCTGCATCGGCAGGCGGACTCTCAACCACTGCACCACCAGGGAAGCCCACAATGTGCTTTTAAAATGCTTTTTCTGATTATAAAATATATACATATTCATTGTTGAAAGTTGGAAAATAAAAAGATGTATGAGAAAGAAAGTAAAAAATCACCTTTTTCTACCACTTAGTGATAACTGCTATTAGTATTTCCATCCAGTCTCTCTTCTATACGCATATATAGAAACAAAACTTGAACATCATAATATATAAAATTCATTATGTGTGAATTTACCACAGAATTTCTTCAAAACATGAATTTCTTCAAAAACATGATTTTTAATAGTTGTACTGTATTCTATTATATGGAGGTACCATACATAACTTACCTACTGCTCCCCTATCCAGGTCACAGGTTATATTTCACTGTTAACATTTACTCTAGAGGGATAACTTTATATATAAATCTTTAGCCACATATATGATTATTTCCTTAGGGTTGATTTGTAGCACTGGAATTACTGAATCAAAAGGTGTGAACAGTTTTTTTTCCTCCCTTTAAGTTTTTCTTTTAATGGTGGAAAATTTCAAAAATAAACAAAAGTAGAGAGAGTGGTATAATGGAATTCCATATACCCATCATCTAACTAGGTGTTATTTTTAAGGCTCTTGATAGATATTATCTAATTGATTTCTGGAAAAAGAAATGTAAATACCAATTTATATTTGTAACAGCAATATGTGTGAGTCCCAGCTCACCCCTGACAATATATATTTGCCAATTTTATAGTTGAATAGTCAAAATTAGTTATTTTAATTTGCTATTTGTTAATTACCAATGAGATTGGATATTTTAAAATGTATTTATTAGACAGTTTGTTACCTGCTATTAATTATTGAGGGTTTTAGGGGGAAATGAAAGGTAAAATTTCTAATTTAGTAAAATCTGAAAGAAGTTTTTTTTTTGCTTTTATGCTTTGAAAACCCTTTATCATCTTGACATCTAGTAAAAAATCACTTGTGTTTTTTTCTAGTTTCTTTGTAGTTTTACTTTCAATACTTAATTCTAATTCACTGAGAATTTATTTAAGTATACTTAAAAAAGTATATATTTAAGTCAAATTGTTTTATCTTCAAATTCAATTTTGAAGCACTGTTTGTTGAATAATCTACCTTTTCCGTTTTGGTTTTTGATGTTTTATTATTGTACTCTAAGTAGTTTGGATAGGTTATCTCTTTTGCTTTATTGATTATAATAAGCTTTTGAAACATCCTGAAATAAGATTTGTAGCAGTATATTTTTGAATTTTAAAAAGTATCTGTTGTAGCAGACAGATGCTCTCTCATGTTCAATTTACATATTTTATTGTGTTTTGGTAAAGATACACTTGGGTGACTGGTAAAGAGCCACTTACATACTATGACATGAATTTGTCAGCTCAGGACCATCAGACCTTTTTCACCTGTGACACGGACTTTTTACGTCCTTCAGACACAGGTATGTGTCATAATCTGTTCTTGGGGTAAACAGTAGTCATAAAAATTATTTTTAAAGTTTTTTAGAATTATTTATTATACAAAGTTATTTGGCTTGGAGTTTGCATCATTGATAAGAAACCCAGATTAAATTGAAACTAATTATGATTGTAAACTAGGTTATCGTACTTTTTTGTCTTTTATAAGATGAAATTTAAATTCTTTATAGAATTTAAAGTATTTTACAAAAATTAATTAAATTGCTTCTTTTATTACTTAGAAAACCTTTCAGATCGAATACAGCAATTGCTTATACAGAGAACAGTGTACCCAGTTTTGGTTGGGGAAGTTAACACCTATAATTACACATTAAAAAAAAAAATAAGGCAAAGTTAAACATTGGGGCACAGCATGTAGAGAAAAATGGGGTATATTTTATTCCAGTCATAAGTCAGAGATGCATATAAAGTGGTGGAAGATCATAGAAATGTCTATGTTTAGTTCTCTCTAATCTTCTCTGTAGAAGTGAGTATAGAAACTCTTAAATGTTTGGCTTAAAGACAGGGATCTTTATCACAACTATTTTGACTGCCTTCTCCCACCTTATCTATGCTTCTACTTTTATCCTTCAAAATTAAAAGTCTCATTCTCTGGGAAGCCTTCCCTGATCTCTGCAGTTCTACAGTACTTAGTCAAAACCTCACTTTTATAATAATTTTAGTTAACTTATTCAACTGTAAACACTTATTTGTTAGTTTATCATGTTGTTTTAATGTTTGTCCTCCCTAATAATGTGTGAAACTGTGGAAATTAGGGACTATACTTGTCATCTTTGAATTCTTATCATCTAGAACACTGCCTGATATACTGTAAATATTAATATTTATTCTTTGATGGAAGTATGAATGAATGAATAGCCTTGGTGTCACAGATGTCTTAAGCAATTTCAGTAATAATAGCTAACACTTGTATAACACTTATTATGCGCCAAGCACTGTTCTAAGCAATTTATATAAAGATACTAATTTAATCTTCCCAATCACTTCATGATATAGGTACTATTATCAGCCACATTTTAAATGTAAAGGAACTGAGGCAAAGGGGAGACAAGTAACATTTCCTAAATCACCTAGCTAATAAATGAAAAAGCTGGGTTTCAAGCTCAAGTTTAGCTCTTAACCACTATACTATTACTGCTTCTACTCATCACATTGATAGGCAGAAGAAAATCACCAACAGTTACGGTCTGAAAAACAGCCAGTTTTCCAACATTGAAGTGAGTTCATTGTGCTATATCTCTGCTGTATTAAATATATTCAGCATCTGTAGTAGCAGGAAACCCAAGGATCTTTGGTATGGTTACATAAAATGGTTTAATTGCAAATCAGAGAAAAAGGAATTGCTGTATGTTTATGTGCTTAATGTTTACATTAATGGCAAAAGTATAATGTTAAGGAAATAACAGCAGTGGAAAATCAGTATTGTACGTTAACTATGAGGACTGAGGTGACTGTGGATATTAAGGCTTCACCTCCCTCTCATGGGCAGAATTGCAAACCTTGGCAGGCTTTTCAAGTAGCAACCGTGGCTATCCACTAAAGCTGTGGTCTTAAAACATTTTTGTTCACATAGCTCCTAAAAGAATTTTGAAAAACTATGTATCCCTTCACACATTTTTAACTTGACATCATAAGGTTAAATAATTGCAAAGAATGTAATTTTTAACATATTATAAATATAGACATTTAAAAATAACACTAAAATACTCTATATTTGAATGTATTTCAAGGAATCTAATGACTTGATATCCACCATGATCCATTGAAAAGTACATGAACAAATACTCTAACAGTAGTAAATTTTATATAAGTACTTTTTCTTGTTGAACTCATATCTATTCCACACCTCTGTATGATTTTATTATAATATAATTATTTTATATTTGAGAGTTTTTTAATCACACTTAAATACTTTTCCACAATAAAGTTTTTGTATAATTTTTTTTAAATTTAAGTTTCTTTTGATCATAAAGTTATAAATGGAATCATGTACTTTATATTTTTGTCAAATCCTTCGAGCTACATATTTGGCTCTTCCAACTTTGGAAAGAGTCCTCCATATAACTTAATTGGCTGGGTGAGTTCTCATTGTCCTTCCTGTCAACTAAATCAGACTTACTTTCTGACAGAGAAGTCTGACTTCATTTTTTAATTCAAATAAACATGTTAACATGCATCCCTATGACAACCATCTCTCTTCTGAATTCAGATTCTAAGACAGAAAGATAGATAAGTCTTAAAGCCTTGCCGTGAGCTTATCACTTGGCCGAAACAAGATTCCACTGCCTTTATTATCCCTTACTAATGCTTTATTTGCCTTATTATGAGGATACCTTCCCTTAGGAGCAATGCATGCTTTGATAGTAAGGGGAGTGAAAGGGTGCTGATAAATGGAACTGATAAAAATTATCACTCCCTCCCCACTCTACAATATACTTGAATTCAGAAATTCCAGGGGCCAGAATACTCTATTTCTAATGCTGAGCTTCACTGTTAAGTAAGTAAATGGCACAAATCCCTATTATAGGTTCCTTGATTAAAAATGGTTCCTCCCAAACCCAAACTTTGAATTGTCCCTTGAGGCACATGGAGATCTTTACACTGTAGGGCAACTTACCTTGGAAAGGTTCAGGATGGGTGAAAAGTAAGCTTTTCTTTTGTAAAGCAGGAAAAGGTAATATATCTTTAGGGGACGCACTGAGTCGGGGAGCATATGTTGGCTAGGAAAGGAAAACCAGCATGACAGACCAATCAGGTGAACATTCTTCAGGTAGATCAGTTATAGGAAAGAGTCATATATAGCTGAAGCTTTAGAAATTGATTCTCTTAAAACGGTGTGTCCCATTTTGGTCCTTGCAAAGTTTCATGTAGTACTTCTAGAGGTATGCATAATCCCAGTTAAAGACTGAACTAAACCTTATCCACAAATGATAATCCAGAAATGGACTGTTGGTTCCATATTGATCTTTTCAGATATTCACATAAAGATAATGATTTATGTCTATAGTTTTATATTAAAAAAAGACAAACGTGCCTATACGTGTGATGTGACAAATTTCTCTTGACTCTTGTCATCAGTAATTACTAAATTAGTAGATTTTTTTTAATAAATGTATTTATTTTATTTTCTTTATTTTTGGCTGCGCTGGGTCTTCATTGCTGCGTGCAGGTTTTTCTCTAGTTGAGGAAAGCTGGGGCTACTCTTCATTGTGGTGCGTGGGCTTCTCGTTGCGGTGGCTTCTGTTGTTGCAGAGCACAGGTTCTAGGCGCTCGGGCTTCAGTAGTTGTGGCTCGCAGGCTCTAGAGCACAGGCTCAGTAGTTGTGGTGCACAGGCCTCACGGTGTGTGGGATCTTCCCGGAGCAGGTCTCGAACCCCTGTCCCCTGCATTGGCAGGCGGATTCTTAACCACTGAACCACCAGGGAAGCCCTAAGTTAGTAGATTTTTGTTGTTATTCTATTGATTTGTTTATTTAGGACAGTGAACAAACATATTCTCAGGGCCAGCCAGCAGTGTTTTTTTGGTTAATTTGCTTTTATGTTTTTGGTGTTTTTTTTCAACATTTAAAAAAATCAGGAGATTTAACATTAAACTCCAGATTTACAATTTTAAGTTGGGAAATATGGACCTGCATTTCCACTTGGCAGTAATTAGTTAGACCTGAGCTGTGACTCTCTTAGACAGTGCATGTGCTTTTAGTTCAGTCATTTATGTTTTCTGCCTGGTCTCAAGGCATTTATATTTGTGACCCATGGTCTTGGGTTGAATGGTAGTCTCTTCTGCTGGTTAGCCTATTAGAATAGTGTTTAACTTGAAAAATAGATAAATTTTTGATTGAATTGTTAAACTGCTTGTGTTATTTTTTAAGCATATCGAGTATTCTTAAAGAGGACAGTTGAATACTAAATGAGCATATTGCTTTAAATTATTCCTAAACCTTGTTTTAGAAGGAAGTATATTCCTTCCTCTACTTTATTTCCCCTTTCCTCATTGGCTTAGAAATGCATTGGTTGTGAGGAATAATAAGGCTGGATAGAGCATTTGAAAACATGAGAATAAGAAAAAATGCTTAATGGTGGATTAGATGACCTTACTAGAAATAGAAGAAATGCCAATGCAAATGAGATGTTTTCATGTTTTAAATTAGCAAAGATTGATACTACTCAGTGTTGTTAAGGGAGTGAGGAAATAGTCACTCTCCTGCACTGCCTGAAAAAATGTAAATTAATACAGTCTCATTGAGAGGAGTTTGGATATATATATCCAAAATCTTTTAAAAGATGCATACAGGGCTTCCCTGGTGGTGCAGTGGTTGAGAGTCCACCTGCCGATGCAGGGGACACGGGTTCGTGCCCCGGTCCAGGAGGATCCCACATGCCACGGAGCAGCTGGGCCCGTGAGCCATGGCCTCTGAGCCTGCGCATCTGGAGCCTGTGCTCTGCAACGGGAGAGGCCACAACAGTGAGAGGCCCACATCCCACTAAATAAATAAATAAATATATAGATAGATAGATAAATAAATAAATAAAAACCACCCATTCTTTGGTCAGGTTTGCAAAGATAGATGTTGAAAGATGGTTATCACAATATTTCTATATTAGCAAAAAATTAATTATCCATCAAAAGAGAACTGGTTAAATAAATTACTGTATTACTTAATATCCTAGAGTACCAAATAACCATTTAAACTGTTAATAAAGATTCAGTGTCAAAATTTAACCTGAAAATATCCTGTAACTTATAGAAGAGAGCCTCATCATCAAAAATGGCAAGTCAAATATTATACTTGATTTTTATGTAATATTTTAATGTTTAAGCAAAATGTTATTCTTTACCTGGTTATTATCAAATGGGTGCTGACTTGCATCAATTTGTCAAGTTCAGGAAGCATTAGCTGTCAGCTAGCTGGTGACATGTTTGATGTGAGAAATGTATTTTTGTTACCCAAGTAGAATATATTGTCTCCTTTTCTAAGCCAAGACTAATATTTTGTTTCCAAAGGAAAACTCAAACATTTTCCACATTATTCTTTCTGGACAGTTGTAGGTTTTGTTCCAAAAGCAACATTCATAGATTCTCTGTTTTTCTTATCAAACTTGAAATAGGCCAGATAGTTTCATGGATCTACTTTGTTTAGTTTTTTTAAAAAATTTTATTTATTTGGCTGCGTCAGGTCGGGTCTTAGTTGCGGCACATGGGATCTTTGTTGCGGCACACAGGCTTCTCTCTAGTTGTGGTGCTCAGGTTCCAGAGTGTGCGGGTTCTCTAGTTGTAGCGTGTGGGCTCCAGAACACGTGGGCTCAGTAGTTGCGGCGCACGGGCTTAGTTGCCGTGCGGCATGTGGGATCTTATTTCCCTGGCCAGGGGTCAAACCTGCATCCACTGCATTGGAAGGTGGATTCTTAACCACTGGACCACCAGGGAAGTCCCTGTTTGTTAATTTTTAAGAAACTTCGCTTAGTGTGAAATTTTAATTTTAGTGCAGTAAATGACAGCAAAACTAATATTGTTATTCCAGAGATATCCTAATTCAGGCTTTTCTTGACTCTTAGTAGAGACTGACATTTTCCATAAATATACAATAGTCTAAGTTAATTCCTTTTTAACCCCCTTTTTATACAAAATGCAAATTCAAACATTCTTCATGGATTGAATCATTGATTAAAAAAATACTGTGTTTTTTAAGTTTTTTGGTATATTTTTAACAGTTCCATAGAAGCTTTTCAAGAGGATAAAGGAACTAGAATATTTCATAGATTATAATCTGATATCAATTTTAATATGCATTTAGATATATAAATGTTCATGTATAATGATGTAATTAACTTGATTAAGTACCATCTATGTTATTATTCATATAAATCAGAGAAATAATATTTTAATTTCCACTTTATGTGAAGCTTCCAAATTTAATGTAAATTTCTCATGAGGTTAATGTGAGCCATCACCCCAATTTCTTATTTCTTATGTTTAAGAACATGTTATTTAAATCTTTGTTTACTCTTCTAACTCATTCTTCATACGTTTTGCATGAGATACTTTATGTTTACCATATCATCTACTTTTTGAAATGTTTTTCCTACAGTTATGCAGAAGGCATGGAGGGAAAGAAATCCTCCAGCTCGAATCAAAGCAGCCTATCAAGCTTTAGAATTAAACAATGAGTAAGTTTGAAATATATGGAAAATAAGTTTGTTTTGAAGGAAACCCAGGCAAGTGATTTTGTTTCCTTTTTTCTGTTCCTAAGATACTTGGAGTCATTAATAGTCCCCTTTCTCTTTTTGCATACTAAAGACAAAATTTGCAGTGTTCATTGACATTTGTATTTTGCTTCTGAAATTGTAAACTTATCTATGCTTTTGAATAGAAATTATGCTAGAAATACTTTATAAAAAGGAGAATGCTGATCTGATTGGTGATAATACTTGATAATTAAAGAGTACTAAAATACTTAAGCCACCTGTTTTAATTTTGTTTTTCATTTAAGTCATTTATTTAAAGCATTCATTCAGTCCTGAGAACTGTAGTTGCTAGTAGGATTGGAGGCATGGGAAGGGAATTCAAAATAAGTAAAACATGGCTTTAATTTAATTTTTTTTAATGTTAGCAGCTTTATTTTATTTATTTATTTATTTTTTGCGATACGCGGGCCTCTCACCATTGTGGCCTCTCCCGTTGTGGAGCACAGGCTCCGGATGCGCAGGCTCAGCGGCCATGGCTCACGGGCCTAGCCACTCCGTGGCATGTGGGATCTTCCCGGACCGGGGCATGAACCCGTGTCCCCTGTATCGGCAGGCAGACTCTCAACCACTGCGCCACCAGGGAAGCCATATAGCAGCTTTATTTTTTTATAGCTCCTTTTATCAACTTTATATTTTGAAAAAACAAAATGTAGAATCATAAGTGAACTTAGGGGCTTCCCTGGAGGCTCAGTGGTTAAGAATCTGCCTGCCAGTGCAGGGAACAGAGGTTTGAACCCTGGTCTGGGAAGATCCCACATGCCGTGGAGCAACTAAGCCCGTGTACCACAACTACTGAGCCTGTGCTTTAGAGCCCGCGAGCCACAACTACTGAAGCCTGCGTGCCACAACTACTAGAGCCTGTGCTCTTCAACAAGAGAAGCCACTGCAATGATAAGCCCACACACCGCAACGAAGAGTAGCCCCCGCTCACCACAACTAGAGAAAGCCCGCGTGCAGCAACGAAGACCAAAGGCCGCCAAAAATAATAAATTAATTAAATAAATTTTAAAAAAATAAAAATAAGTGAACTTAATATTTAAATGGGACAGATCAATAAGTATTAATCTAATATTAAATAAGTGCCAAGAGTAAAAATATGGCTCCAGTTGGGATTAATCAAGGAATGCCTCCTGAATAATGTGAACTTAGCATTGTCCCTGTACCCCTTCTTACTCCCCTACCACAGATATACTAATCCTTATTAAGAAGACTTACCCAAGGTGGAACAAAACTGGCAGTGTAGGGAACTCAACAAGCAGTGAATGAATTTTATTGAAACTCTGAAAGCTAATCAGAGTTTATTGCAACCTGGAGAATGCTTAATCAGTTTAAAAAAATAGCTGAATTTCTGTAAGAGAGCTTTGTGGTGTTTTAACTTAACACTGACCCCATCCTCCACTCCCTAGGTCAGTGGCAGCCTTGAAGACAACAGTCTGCCTTCTGGGTATAATTCCTACTATCAAAGGAAGCAGAACGGACCTTTTTCTCAAAGAATTATGGTTGTTTACTTTGACCCATCTGGTTACTCTCTGAAGAACCAGCTCAAAGGGCTTGCCTATATTTTGGTTAATTCGAAACTCTCCCAGCACTGACACAGCTACACTGTGGGGGCATTGTTGAAAATATTTAAAGGCAAATGTATTAGCCAGTGCTGCCAGGATCAAGGGATAACAACTAGGGCAAACGAGACAAACTAGAAAGCTTGGGAAGAAAGGCTGGGGAATGAGAAACTTTGGGAAATAAACTCTTTTAAAAGCTTCCACATATTCCTGGGAATCTCAGAGGCTCCACACATGCCCAAAGTTGGGCACCTGCTCAGAAAAGATTTGAGAAGACCCTAAGCTCTCATGTGTGTCTGACTTTCAGGTTCTGCACAAACAAAGTGAAAGCTAAGGCAGAGTTGTAAACTGCCTGACTGAATGTTGAAGGTATGCCCCAATACACACACAGACCCTATCTGCAAAGACTTGCTTTTTGTTTTGTTTTTGGTTTCAGGTGTTTAGGGTAATCTCTGTCAAATCACTGACTAACCATTAAGCTAAAGGAGCAGACACTTCACTGGTCACTCATGACAGAATACAAACTTTACAAAATCAGTTCAGAAAAGTCACAACTGTAAGCAGCAACAGTAATCTCTGGAGAGGAGGGGAAATCTGATTTCTGGAGTTGCTAGATTATAATATTTAAAATTTCCAGTTTTCAACAAAAAAATTATAAGACATGCAAAGAAGCAAAATATGCCCTACACAGAGAAAAGAAGAAAATGAATAAAAACTGTCCTTGAGGAAGCCCAGACTTTGGACTTTCTAGACAAAAACTTTAAATCAACTATTTAAAATATGCTCAAAGAGGTAAAGGAAACCATGTATAAAGAACTAAAGGAAACCATGAAAATTATGTCTCACCATTAGAGAATGTCAGTAAAGAGGTAGAAATAATAAAAAAGAACTAAATAGAAATTCTAGAGTTAAAAAGTATAACTGAAATTTAAAATTTCCTGTAGAGGTTCAGCAGCAGATATGAACAGGCAGAAGAAGGAATCAGCAAACTTGATTTAGGTAAAAAATAAAAGAATGAAGGAAAGTGAACAGAGCCTAAGAAACCTGTGGGACGCTGTTAAACATACTTACCTGTGCATAATGGAGTCCCAGAAAGAGAGGGGAGAGAGCAAAAGGGGCAAAAAGACCATTTAAAGAAATAATGGCTGAAAAGATCCCAAATTTGATGAAAGATATGGATCTACACATCCAGGAAGCTCAATGTACCCCAAGTATGACAATATCAAAAGACATCCACAATGAGACACATTATAATCAAGCTTTTGAAAGCCAAAGATAAGGAGAGATGCCTGAAAGCAGCAAGAGAGAAGCAACTCATCACATATAAGTGATCCTGAAAAAGATTAAGAGCTGCTTTCTCATCAGAAACCATGTAAGGCAGTGGGGTAACATAGTCAAAGTTCAGAAAAACAAAACAAAACAAAACTGTCAGCTTAGGATTCTATGCCCAGCAACCCTGTCCTTCAAAATAAATGGAGAAATTAAGACATTCCCAGATAAACAAAAACAGAGTTCAGTGCTAGTAGACTTGTCCTACAAGAAATGCTGCAAGGAGTCCTTCAGGCTGAAATAAAAGGATACTAGACAGTCTTGACTCCACACAAAACAATAAAGAATGCCAGTAAAAGTAACTACATAGGCAAATTAAAAAGTCAATATTAATTTTGGGGGCGTTTGCAGTTCTTTTTATCTATATTGATTTAAAAGACAGCTATGTAAAACAGTCACTATAAATCTATGTTGATGGACATACAGTTTATAAAGTTGCAGTTTGTGACCATAACAACATAAGCAGTAGGGGGAAGAGCTATATAGGGGCAAAGTTTTGTATACTATTGAAACTAAATTAGTATTAATTCATACTAGATTGTTATAAGTTAAGATGTTAAATGTAATTGTTAACTGTTAACCACTAAGAAATAACAAAAAGAATGTGATAAGTAATAAGGGAATCAAAATGGTATACTAGAAGATATGTATCTAATGCAAAAGAAGACAATAATGCAGGAATTGAGAGCAAAAAAAAAAAGGACATATAGAAAACAAATAGGAAAATGTCAGAAACAATTCCTTCCTTATCACTAAGTACTTAAACAGGTAAATAGATTAAACTCTTCAATTAAAAGGCATTGATTAGCAGAATAAATAGGAAAAAAAGGTAGTCCAACTATATGCTGTCTACAAGAGATTCTTTAGATACAAAGACACAAAGAAGTACAAAGTAAAAGTGTGTAAAAAAGTATTCCATGCAAATAGTAATCAAAGAGAGCTGGAGTGGCTAAACTGGTATCAGACAAAATAGACTTTAAGACAAAAAGTTTTTACAAGACAAAGAATGACATTATATAATGATAAAAGAGGTTCAATTCATCAAGGAGATATAACAGTTATAAACTTATATATGTCTAATAACAAAACTTATGAAGCAAAAACTGACAGACTTGAAGGGAGAAATAAAGAATTCAACAATAATAGTTGGAGACATCAACACCTTATTTTCAATATTGGATAGAATAACTAGACAAAAGATACACAAGGAAATAGAAGATTTGAACAACACTATAAAGCAACTGGACCTAACACATCTATATAACACTCTACCAAACAACATCCCAAGTGTACATGGAACATTCTCCAGGATACATCATAATTAGGATATAAACAATTGTCAATAAACTTAAAATGATTGAAATCATACAAACTATCCACCCTCACTACAGTGGAATGAAATTAGAAGTCAATAACAGAAGGAAATCTCGAATTTCACAATATTGGAATATGTGGAAATTAAACAACCAACTCTTTTTTTTTTTTTTTTTGCGGTACGTGGGCCTCTCACTGTTGTGGCCTCTCCCGTTGTGGAGCACAGGCTCCAGATGCGCAGGCTTAGCGGCCATGGCTCATGGGCCCAGCCACTCCGCGGCATGTGGAATCTTCCTGGACCGGGGCACGAACCCGTGTCCCCTGCATCGACAGGTGGACTCTCAACCACTGCGCCACCAGGGAAGCCCAAACAACCAATTCTTAAACAACCAATGAGCCAAAGAAGAAATCACAAGATAAATTAGAAAAATACTTTGGAATGAGTGAAAATGAAGACATAACATACCAAAAAATTATGGAATACAGCAAAAGCTGTGAGTGATCAGAGGAAAATTTATAGCTGTAAATACCTTCATTAATAAAGAAGAAAGATCTCAAATCAAAAACTTAACTTTATACCTTAAGGAACTAGAAATGAAGAGCCAACTAAACTCCAAGCAGAAGGGAGGGAGTAATAAAGATTAGAGTGATATAAACAAAACAGAGAATAGAAAAACAATAGAATCAATGAAACTAAAGGTTGGGTATTTTTAAAAAGATCAACAAACTTGACAGACTTTAAGCTAGACTGACCAATTAAAAAAGAGAGAAACTCAGCTTACTTAAAATCAAGAATGAAACTGGGAACATTACTACTGACCTTAAAGAAATTAAAAATACTATAATAGAATACTATGACCAATTGTATGCCAAATTGGCTAACTTGGATGAAATGGCCAAACTCCCAGAAATGCACAAACTACCAAAACTGATTCAAGAAGAAAAGGAAAATCTGAATAGACCTATAACAAATGAAGAGATTAAATCAGTAATTTTAAAAATTCCAAACAAAGAAAGCTCAGGACTAGGTTGCTTCACCACTGAATTCTACCAAACTCTTAAAGAATTAACACCAGTCCTTCTCAAACTCTTCAAAGAAATAGAAGAGGAAGTAATTCTTCCTAACTTATTCTGTGACGCCAGTATTACTCTCATACCAAAACCAAAGGAAGACATCATAAGAAACAGACACTACAGACTAATATTCACTATGAATATAGATGCAGATATTCTCAACGAAATACTAGCAAACCAAATCCAGCAGCAGATTAAAAGGATTATACACCATGACCAAGTGGGATTATCCCAGGAAGGCAAGGGTGGTTTAACATGTGAAAATCAGTCAGTGTAAGACATCACATTAACAGAACAAAGGACAAGACCCACACAATCATCTCTGTTGATGCTGAAAAAGTATTTGACAAAATCCAACACCATTTTATTATAAAAACAAATAAAGAATGTAAGAAAACTTCCTCAAACTGATAAAGGATGTCTATGAAAAACCTACAGCTAACTATGTACTTTAGACTGAAACTCTCAAAGCTTGCTAAGATCAAGAATAAGGCAAGAAAGTCTGCTCTTGCCACTTCTATTTATTATTTTTTAAATTAATTATTTATTTTTGGCTGCATTGGGTCTTTGTTGCTGTGTGCGGGCTTTCTCTAGTTATGGTGAGCAGGGGCAACTCTTCGTTTTGGTGTGTGGGCTTCTCATTGCGGTGGCTTCTCTTGTTGCAGAGCACAGGCTCTAGGCGTGCAGGCTTCAGTAGTTGTGGCTTGCGGGTTCTAGAGCACAGGCTCAGTAGTTGTGGCACACAGGCTTTGTTGCTCTGGGGCATGTGGGATCTTCCCGGACCAGGGCTCGAACCCATGTCCCCTGCATTGGCAGGCGGATTCTTAACCACTGCACTACCAGGGAATCCCACCACCTCTATTTAACATTGTACTGGAGGTGCTAGCCAATGCACTTAGGCAAGAAGGGGGGAAAATGGCTTTCCTATGGGAGAGGAAGAAGTAAAACTATCTCTCTTCACAGATGACATGATCTTATATATAGAAAACCTTAAAGAATCCACCAAAAAACTATTGGAGCTAATAAAAGAGTTCAGCAAAGTTGCAGGAGACAAGATCAACTTAAAATCAGTTGTTTTTTTATATAGTAGCAATGAACAATCTGAAAAGGAAATTAAGAAAACAATTCCATTTACAATAGCGTCAAAAATGTTAAAACACTTAAGAATAAATTTAACCAAGGAGGTGCAAGACTTGTACACTGAAAACTACAAAGTATTATCAAAAGAAGTTAAAGAAGGCCTAAATAATGGAAAGACATCTTGTGTTCATGGATTGGAAGACTTATTATTGTTAAGATATCAGTACTTCTCAAGTTGATCTACAAATTCTGTGCAGTCTCCATCAAAATTTCAATTGCCCGTTTTGCAGAAATGGACAAACTGATCCTAAAATATGGAATTACAGGAGACCTCCAGTAGCCAAAATAATCTTGAAAAAGAACAAAGTAGGAGGACTCACTTCCTGATTTCAAAACTTACTATGAACCTACAGTAATTAAATAATAAGAATAGCCATCTAATCTAGATGGAATCAAATTTAGAGTCCAGAAAAAAACCCATACATCTGTGGTCAATTGATTTTTGACAAGGGTGCCAAGACCATTCAGTGTGGGAAACAATAGTCTTTTCAACAAATGGTAACAGCTAGATAACCACATACAAAAGTATGAAGTTAGACCCTTAACACACACCATACACAATTAATTAAAAATTAAAGAGCTAAAACTATAAAACTCTAGAAGAAAACATAGGAGCAAATTTTCATGACTGTCAATTTGGCAGCGGTTCTTAGATATGACACCAAAAGTACAAGCAAAAAAGGAAAATTAGATAGACTTCATCAAAATTAAAAGCTTTTGTGCATCAAAGGATACTGTCAAGAAAGTGAAAACGCAACCCACAGGATGAGAGAAAATATTTGCACGTCATATTTGATAAGGGTCTAGTTATCCAGAATATATAAAAAACTCTTACAACTCAATGACAGAAAGACAACCAATTAAAAATGGGCCAAGGACTTGAAATGTCTGTTTCTTCAAGGAAGACATACAAATGACCGAAAAATACATGAAAAGATGCTCAGTGTCATTCATCATAAGGGAAATGAAAATGAAAAACACAATGAGATACCCCTTCACAAAAGGCGTTTAACAGCAATAACAGAACAAAATAAAAACAAAAAATAGAAAGTGTTTTTGAAAAACCAAAATTTATTACCAAGTTTAAGCTCGTACTGCTCGCCACACAACAGGCCAATAATCAAGAGATGAGTTGTTGGGCAAAGAATAACGACTTTATTCAGAAAGCCAGCAAACTGAGAAGATGGTGGGCTCATGCCCCAAAGAACCATCTTGCCTGAGTTGGAATTCAGTCTTCTTTTATACTAAAAGGGGAGGGAGTAAAGTCAAACATTTTCTGGTTCCCATCAGCCTCCAGAGGGGATGTGTTAATTCCTTCCTCCCTGCAGTCATTCACAGGTGGGCCTGGTCAAGATGTTTCCTGTGAGCTAAACAGAAGTATATTAGCTTAATGCTCATTACCTGGGAGGCAGGGTTCTGAGAGATGGGTCATTATATATAATGTAAGCTTATAGGCAACATCCATATAGTGATTAATTTGTAATAGAATACAAATGTTCTTCCCTATTACAGAAAGTGTAGGGAAAGATACGGAAATGTGATGTAAAGGGACATACCCCAAAGAAAATACTTGTCTTACCATTTTACTTAAAATTGCCTTGCTTGCTTTCTTTATAGCTGTGCTACTGCATATGTTCTACTGGCTGAGGAAGAAGCAACAACTATTGTAGATGCTGAAAAGTTATTTAAACAGGCACTCAAGGCAGGAGAAACAATTTACAGGCGGTCACAACAGTGCCAGCACCAAAGTCCTCAGCATGAAGCTCAACTGAGTAAGTGAATTTGAACTAATTTTCCCCTTTTAGTTCCTGCAACTGCCTGTTTTATGTGTAAAACACAAAACAACAACAATTTAAAAAACTTAATACTTAAAAGTTAGCTACTTTTCATAAGAGATAACAAATCTATTCAAGTCAGCAAGACAGAAATGTATATTAGCTAGAGAATGCTTGTGGAAGGGAACAAACCTGTTCTGGTTATTGAGAGATGTGCTGCTCTGAGACTTAACAATAATTTATTTCATGTGAGAATTGGGCTGGTCATTGGAGAAACACAACTCAAAAGTATTCAAGATTCAAGAGAACCTTCTAGTGATGATAAGCAGCTATTACCTTTATCCTCACCCTTACCCAAGCAATAGTAGAGGTATATCATTTGGTTTGCTCTTCAGACAGTATATATCTCCATATAGTGCCAGGGAGTGGCCCTTCAGCACAAAACCAGCCTTACACTTGATATTGACTATTTCTTCGGTTGTTTTTTCTCCATGATGTGTTTGAGACCATATGGGCCATAGCAACTGAGGTCCTTTCTTTCCACTCTCAGGCATACTCTCCCAGTTGTGATCGAGACACTTTTACCAAAGATGTTAGAATCTGTAATGCTGCTGCTTCCTGCTATTTTGTGTGGCCAGAGGGCTTTAGTTTCATGATTTTGGCAGATTAATGGGCAATAAATTGAAATATGTTTATATAATGCATTATCTCCTGGAGTTAAGTTCTCAATCTTTTGTTTGTGTAAATTAAAATTAGGATAATGTTTTCTCTCTAAACTAAATATTGGTGTATATAGTATGTTTCATTAATGCGTGTTGTTATAACACACAACTGTGGGAATATGTAATTTTGCAGTCTGGAACTAATGAAACTACATCTGTAAAAAAGTCATGCCATTTGTCCTTGTATAATCTCAGATATAGTTATGAGATAGTTCCAGAAATATTTGTTAGCCCTTTCTAGAAGTAGTTTGTTAGTTACTTGCTGTTGACCAAAAATTTATGCTAGCATGGAAATTTTGTTTTGAATATCTTTTGTTTGTCAGCTAAGATAATAGAGAATATTAAAATAGTAGATTGTTTATGCAGAAACTTAATAATGTTATTTCTTCCTATTAATGTGTGTCTTTTAATAGTAAAATCTACTTGCCAAGTATACACAAATTACTTTATATATACTGTACTCAGATTACTTAATGTTAGAGGCAAAAGTAATTCTCTCTATATATATTTTTTAAGCTTTTAGTATAAAAAACTTCAAACATCTATAAAAATAGAGCAGTATAATGAACCTTCGTTCATTGTTCATCACCCAAATTCAACTATTATTAATATTCTTCCATTCTGACACAATTTAATTTTAATTGAACCTCCCAAGGTAAGCAAATAAAATTAACAGGTAATATGTTAATGAAGTAGCAGGTCATAATATAAAAGTGATAGTTTTGTGTCATTTGTTTTTCTAAATAGGGAGAGATACCAATGTACTGGTGTATATTAAAAGAAGACTGGCAATGTGTGCAAGAAAATTAGGAAGAATAAGAGAAGCAGTAAAAATAATGAGAGATGTAAGTAAATTTGATGACTCAACCTTTATCTTTATTCCTTCAAAAACAGAATGTGTTTTAAGTTGCCAGTTAAGTTAATGCAGAATCACTATGTGTTTTCCTTTTTTTTTTCTAACATTGATTGATTGATTGATTGGCCATGCTGCCCAGCTTGCGGGGTCTTAGTTCCTTGACCAGGGATCGAACCCCGGGCCCCAGCAGAGAAAATGCCAAATCCTAACCACTGGACCGCCAAGAAATTCCCCAGAATCACTGTTTTTTTTAATTGATAGTTTTATAACAAGATATTTATTTAATATACATAGATTTCTTAGAGATTGAGTCTCCACAGTTTTAAGAAACAAAAGAATTTCTACCTCAGTGAATTTGATTCAGCTCTGAGTTCCTTTTGTATAATTTTAATCTTTTTTCTTTTTAATATACAGTTGATGAAAGAATTTCCCCCTCTTACCATGTTGAACATCCATGAAAATCTCCTAGAATCACTTTTAGAATTACAGGCCTATGCAGATGTCCAAGCAGTTCTAGCAAAATATGATGGTGAGTGATAATTCTCTTAGTTAATAGCATGGTTAAAGTATTTTTTTTCTATTAAGTAATCATAAATGTGATCCTACTCCGGTATTTCTGTGATTTTCTCTTTGCATTCTTACCAGTCAGTATCTAGTATCTGTGGATATAAGTTGCTATTAAGTATCTTCTTTATCAGTACTTTTGGTAGCAAAAGTCTGCAAGGAGGAACTTTCCTTCTCTCAAGATGTATTCATTTTTTTATTGAGCGCCTAATGTGAGTGAGGCGCTTGGAATACAGTGGTGAATAAGAAGACATGGACTTAGCCCTCGTAGAATTTACCGTTTAGTGGAACATACAGACAAATGAATAGTAGTTATATTGAGGCATAGCGTGTTAGGTGAGGTAATAGAAAAATATGGGGTGCTATGCACTTCATTTGTTTTGGAGTGGCAGGGAAGGCTAACAGAAGTTGCTTAGAGTATATATAAGAGTAACTCAGAATAACATTTTATGATGCTTTTTAGTTACAAAGTATAATTTATTATCTCATCTGATCCTTATAACAATCTTGTGAGGTGGTAGGACAAGTACAATATTTTTACTGTTTCCGGTTAGTAAATAAGAAAACTGGAGTAGAAGAAAGTTAAGTGATTGGGTAAGGTCTTCTAGCCAGTAAGTGGCAAGCTTGAACTTAAACTTAGGTATTCCATTTGTTTGTTTACTAGTCTCCCAACAGTAAGTAAGAAGTCAATATATGTTGGCTATTTTTATTATTATATGATAACAGTTCCAGTTTACCACAAATGGATTTGGGAGAATTTTTGAGAAGCATAGCCTTTCTCCTCATTCTGAGTAAGGCATCAGCTTTTAACCCCAAGCTGGAAACATCCTAACTAGCATAATATTTCTGGTCATATCTTTCACTGTATTAGAACACATTTAAGTCACTTATTCACACTCTCCTGTTGTAAGCTCCTACCCATTAGCTTGGGAATCTCCATGACTTGGAAAGTTTGAAATTTGTTACACTTGGAAAGAGAAGTTTATTTCTTTTAAACATCTGGAATTCTTAGGAAGTGCTTTAGAGTAGTATAGGCTCATGGAGAAATTTGTGAGAAATTCTTTCCATATGTTACTTATCAGATGCACGGCCTGCTTATGATACTTATGATGAACAAGCTTAGGGACTGAATATGAAAAATCAGGACCTATTCATTAAAAATAAAATAAAACTAGCAACTTGGATATGCTTCTGTGTTTTCAGTTATTTTTATGAGTCCCCAGTTTTCACCCTTCTAGAATCCTGAAAAAGTTAAAAGCAAGTTTACTTCTTTAGTTCTCCATTTGCTGGTATAACTCTGGAATCTGGAAAGAGAGTTCTGTAGTCTTACTCTGCCAATAACATTATTTTGGTCATTCTTTAAGAAAGAACTCATATAATTAATTTCATTGTAGTTCTCAATTTCTTTTTATTTTATAAAAAATCATCATTTAAGAAAATGTAGAAAATGCAAAAACATCAGAAGAAGAAAAAAATGAAAACCACCCATGATTATATCACCTGGACTTAACTACTATTAATTTTTTTAACATTTATTTATTATTTATTTAGGCTGTGCCGGGTCTTAGTCGCGGCATGTGGGATCTGCATTGTGTCACGCAGGATCTTTAGTTGTGGCATGCGGGCTTCTTAGTTGCAGCACGTGCACTCTTAGTTGCGGCAAGCTTGTGGGATCTAGTTCCCCAACCAGGGATTGAACCCAGGCCCCCTACATTGGGAGTGCGGAGTCTTACCCACTGGGCCACCAGGGAAGTCCTGTTAGTTTTTTTTTTCTTAATCTTAGTTTTTCTCTGTGAATAGGTGGAGTTTTTACATAGTTCTATCTATACAATGGCTTTTTCCTTGGATAGTATTATTATAAGCAGCTTCTTATAAGCATTTGTTGAGTACTTTTTACCATTGTATGAGGGCTTTCACAGACATGGTTTAATTTAATCTCTGCTAGACAAGTACCATTTCTCTATTTTGGGAAAACTGAGGTTAAAGAAGTTGTGCTAGTTCAAGGATGCATAGCTGGTAAATAGTAGAATCAAGATTCAGACTCAGGTTTTCCAATTATATGTCCACGTGCTTTTACTACTATATTATATCCGTTGAATTTGAACTATGAATTATTCTTATTAGAAATTGTCTTACGATATTTTTGTGATTCTTACCCAAATTAAAAATTATTATTATAGATATAAGCCTTCCAAAGTCAGCAGCCATCTGTTATACAGCAGCACTATTGAAGACAAGGACTGTTTCAGATAAGTAAGTAGTTATGAAAACTATAATAGTTTAGAAAGACTGCTAAACTCAATATTGTTTTTCATCCACTGACTTTAAACAATGCTTTTTTTTCCCCTACTTCCTGCTGAATAACCCTTGATCTTATGGGGCTTAGAAGCTTCTTACTATGTGTAGTGGAAAGAGCAAGGTTTTTAGAGCTAAGTGAACTTGGATTCAAATTCAAAGTCTACAGCATACCAGCTATGGAACTTTGGTCAAGTTAATCAGTGTGAGTTTCTTTATTATCTGTAAAATGAGAATAATAATACTGTAGGTTGGTTGTGTGAGGATTATATGTGTTAAATGCCCAAAGCAATGCTAGATAGAAAGTATATCCAGTACATAGTAGCTATGATGGTAATTGTAAGATATGTGGTAGGGAAATAGGTTTCATGTTACCTGTTTTGAGATTATAATTCTGAGTTATTCTGATTTCCTTGTATTTTTGGCTGTCCTTAATGAATTTCTCTTTATTGCACAGGTAAGTTATTCAGAAACCAACCAAATGGCAACTGCTTTCTTTCACCTTAGATTACTGTGGCTTGATATGAATTAGAATGGACTGTTCACAGTCTGTGAACAGTGAAAATTTGATAAGAATGTACTTCTATTTCATGAGATTCTCTAGATGTCCCTGTGTGGCATTTCTTATTTTATTACTTTGCCCAAAGTGTGTCTTTAATGGACTTCTGAAGGTTTTCTTCACCTTAACTTGAATATTTCCATTTCTTATGCTGCCTTCCTTTATATGTTGAACCAAAGGCTTTACTTTTATGTTTAGTAGCCATTTGGCTTTGACTTTAGCCATCACCAGAAACCTCCGATTTAGGGTGCTAAATTACGATCTCAGTTAATTAATTGATTAAAATACTTATTTATTTAAATATTTATTTCTTCATTTTGTGGTTTTCTTACAGATTTTCTCCAGAAACAGCCTCCAGAAGAGGGTTAAGCACAGCAGAAATTAATGCTGTGGAAGCAATTCATAGAGCTGTGGAATTTAATCCTCATGTTCCAAAAGTAAGAAACTTTATGATAGAAATACTACTTTTATTTAAGTTAATCAAATTGGTAACAGTGTATAGACCAAAGTTTGGGTCTCCATAATTTGAGGCAGAATTGTTTTAGTCTGCTATATTTTGATGCTTAGTGTTTACCCTAAAGGGGATGTTAAAAAGAATTTAGAAAGGTGGATAGGAGCAGTATTTCAGTGTAGGCTTTATAATTGCTGTCAAAATAAAATTTGATGTGCAATGTGTTCACTTAGCTGTTCCTTTTACTATAGTTATAGAGAAGAAATAAAATGCCTTGGTCCTAATAAAAGATCATTCATATTTCAGATCATTAAATCAAATATCCTGTTACTATAAAAGCTATTTACATCTAGACAGATGCTTTTGAATGAGGGCTGGGTAGACAAAGACTGAAGACAAATAGATTAAAATAATCAGTGTTAGGAAACAGATGTGAAAGTTCCCAGAAAAACTGCTGAGTTGATGTTTATTTAGTCCCAGATGAACTGTACTCATCTCATTTGTCTTAATATTGTACACCTTGCAGACATACAGATCATTGGTTAATCTTTGTGTGTTATAACCCAAGATGAAATTTTGGATTTTAAAAACAATGCCCCAAGTTAGGGAGTATAGAGTATTCAAGAATATGCCTTTATTTAAAAGAGTAATTGTAACTGTTGATTCCAGTATAATATGTTAGTGGAATTTGGAAACTAGTAAACATTAAAGGATTAACCTCTAAAAAATAATCTCGAAGAAATGCAAGTTGTAAGTCTGTTAGAGTAAGTAAAGACAGAGTCAAGAATATTACTGAAATCTAAGGATGAGAGTCAACAAATATTTATGCCATTCTCGCATTAAGTGAAACTGGTCCCATAAATTTCAATAAAAATTTTAGTGTGAATTATAATACATATACAGCAAAGTGTAAAAAACAGAAATGTGTATCTTAATGATTTATTATAAAGCAAATGAGTGGAAACTACCACTGAGGTCAAGAAACAACATTGTCAGCCCCCAGAAACCCACCTGCCCTTTCCCAATTACAACTTCCTCCCTCCTGCCTAAACTTAACCACCATTCTGACATTAATTATGTTTATTAATTATGTTTTTCCTTCTTTTCTTATATTTTTAGTCTATACTTTTCCTTTATTGCTGGCTTTATAAAACAGGTTAAGGAATTGTCCCTCTTTTATCATTCTCTGGAATAATTTGTGTAAAAATTAGAATTATTTCTGCCTTCAGTGATTGGAAGAATTTGCTGATAAAGCTGTCTGATTTTGGATTTTTCTTTGTGAGAAGAATTTTCATTGCAAATTTCATATCTTTAATAGTTTAATTACAAATTCAATTTTTTTAACCATTCCATAACTATTCACATTTCTTGTTTCTTCTTGTGTTAGCTTTTGGTAAGTTGTATTTTTCTAGGAATTTATTACATCAAAAATTTCAAATTTATTGGCATAAAGATTTCATAAAATCCTTTTATTAGCTTGTTAATATGTGCAGAATCAGTTGTAACATCCATTTTTTAATTCATAACACTGGCTACCTTTCTTTTTGGCCCTCTATTGGATTCCTCAGGGATTTATCAATTTTATTAGTCTTCGTGAAGAACCAACCTCTGGCTTTGTTGATCTTCTCTACTGTTTGTTTTCTGGTTCATTCATTTCTGCTCTTTACAGCCTTCTTTCAACTTTCTTTGGCCCCATTTTTTTTTTAATTCTTGTATCTTCTTTTTTTTTAATTAATTATTTTTGGCTGTGTTGGGTCTTCGTTGCTGCGTGCGGGTTTTCTCTAGATTGGCGAGTGGGGGCTACTCTTCGTTGCAGTGTGCGGGCTTCTCATTGCAGTGGCTTCTCTTGTTGCAGAGCACAGGCTCTACGTGCACGGGCTTCAGTAGCTGTGGCACGTGGGCTCAGTAGTTGTGGCTCGCAGGCTCTAGAGCACAGGCTCAGTAGTTGTGGCACATGGACTTAGTTGCTCCGTGGCATGTGGGATCTTCCTGGACCAGGGCACGAACCTGTGTCCCCTGCTCTGGCAGGTGGATTCTTAACCACTGAACCACCAGGGAAGTCCCTCTTGTATCTTCTTATAAGGTATTTAACTCATTAATTTTTAATATTTCTTCTTCTAACATATCCATTTAAGTCTATAAACCTTTCTCTAAGTACAATTTTAACTGCATACTATAGCATTATTTTTTTTATAATTTAGTTCAAAAATATTTTCTAATTTCCACTATTACTTCCTCTTTGATTTAGAGGTATATTTATTCCATTTAGATGTGTATTTCTTAATTTTAAAACATATGAAAATTATCTTTTTATCAATAATTTCTGACGTAATTGCATTGTGGCCAGAGAACATACACTGTGTGATTTCACCCCTTTGAAACATTTTTTAATTCTTGAATTTCTATTTATTTTTCACATCTCTCATATTATTTATAGGTTTGAATTCTCTGCCAAAAGTTTAAATATAATCTGTTATCTCTTTGAAAATAAAGTAGTTATCTTAAAGTCTTTCTCTGATAATCCCAATATCTAGAACGTCCCTGTTTCTGTTTTTAACATCTGTTTTTTTCTGCTGCATCATGTTCATATCGTCTTTTCTCTTATGCCTGATTTTCTTTCGCTATGTGCCAGATATTTTATTTGAAAAATTGTAGAAATAGCTTAAAATCTCAGATAATATTATGTTCCTTCATAGAGGATTTTCCTTGCCCTTAGATGCCTGGAAGAAGCATTGGTAGGACAGGATCACCTTAATTCAGTTTCAGGGATTGAAATTTTCTGGTCTACCCGGATGACTTGAAACTGGACTGCAGTCCATGAAAGTTTCAGTTTATTTCTGGTTCACCCTTATTCCTAAGATGCAGCTTTCAGAGTCCCAGTCCAATCCTGAGGGTTTTGCCAGGCTCTCACTCTTGACAGGACTTGGATTTCAACTTTTGTTCCAGTAGCCTTACGAAACTGGCAAAAATACTGAACAGCCTCCTAGCTATCTTTTCCAGAATTGTCAAATGTCCCTATAGTGAAAGAAGCCCCAGGTGTGGCTTACTTCTCTGCTTTCTGCCGTCTTTAGACTGTGGCCTGGTAATTCTCTACCCTTTGTTAATTATCTGATGTATTTGATTCAATTTTTTAAAATCGACAGCTTTTCTAGCTGTCTGGGAGGGTTCATCTGAGTTACCCAGTCTTCCGTTACTGGAAGCAGAGGTCTAAAAATACTTGTATATGAAATGCTCTGCTCTCTCTTGCTGCAGAGTGGTTAAGAGAACGGATTCAGCAACTAAACTGCCTACATTTGAATTCTGGCTCCACTACTTCCTAGCTGTATTACCTTGGACAAGTTACTTAACTTCTCTAGACTTGAGTTTCCTCATGTGTAAGCTGGGGATAATATTCCCTACCTCTTAGAGTTGTTATTAAGATTAAATGAGTGCATATCTTTAAAGTGCTTAGAAGAGTACCTAACACGTAGTAAGCTTTACAGAAGTGGTTGTTATTGTTAGTACCCAGGATGGGGTGGAAATCTGTTCCTTGTGTGAGAAGATAAGCAGCAGTTATTAATCAGAACTATTCAAATTAAATACACCATTGATATCTAAAAAATTTATTTAATTCCCACTCAAAATAACAAAATCGGGATTGTCTGTTCCCTGTGGTTGTTCTTTTCTGCTTTAAAAACCCTCTTACGTAAAATGTATTCTCAGCAGTAACAATTCTTTTTTTTTTTAACATCTTTATTGGAGTATAATTACTTTACAATGGTGTGTTAGTTTCTGCTTTATAACAAAGTGAATCAGCTATACATATACATATATATATATCCCCATATCCCCTCCCTCTTGCATCTCCCTCCCACCCTCCCTATCCCATCCCTGTAGGTGGTTGCAAAGCACAGAGCTGATCTCCCTGTGCTATGCAGCTGCTTCCCACTAGCTATGTATTTTACATTTGGTAGTGTATATATGTCCATGCCACTCTCTCACTTCATCGCAGCTTACCCTTCCCCCTCCCCGTGTCCTCAACTCCATTCTCTACATCTGCATTTTTATTCCTGTTCTGCCCCTAGGTTCTTCAGAACCATTTTTTTTTAGATTCCATATATATGTGTTAGCATACAGTATTTGTTTTTCTCTTGCTGACTTACTTCACTCTATGACAGACTCTAGGTCCATCCACCTCACTACAAATAACTCAATTTCGTTCCTTTTTATGGCTGAGTAATAGTCCATTGTATATATGTGCCACATCTTCTTTACCCATTCATCTGTCGATGGACACTTAGGTTGCTTCCATGTCCTGGCTATTGTAAATAGAGCTGCAGTGAACATTGTGGTACATGACTTTTTTTGAATTACGGTTTTCGCAGGGTATATGCCCAGTAGTGGGATTGCTGGGTTGTATGGTAGTTCTGTTTTTAGTTTTTTAAGGAACCTCCATACTCTTCTCCATAGTGGCTGTATCAATTTACATTTCCACCAGCAGTGCAAGAGTGTTCCCTTTTCTCCACACCCTCTCCAGCATTTATTGTTTCTAGATTTTTTGATGATGGCCATTCTGACCAGTGTGAGATGATATCTCATTGTAGTTTTGATTTGCATTTCTCTAATGATTAGTGATGTTGATCATCCTTTCATGTGTTTGTTGGCAATCTGTATATCTTCTTTGGAGAAATGTCTGTTTAGGTCTTCGGCCCATTTTTGGATAGGGTTATTTGTTTTTTTTGACATTGAGCTGCATGAGGTGCTTGTGTATTTTGGAAATTAGTCCTTTGTCAGTTTCAGCAGTAACAATTCTGATGGTGTACATTGTGCATTGGTTTTCAAAACTACTGCCAGAGCCACCATGGGTGAGGGGAGGGTAGCGGAAATCCCAGGCATTGCCCAAATTATAAAATTAAATTGTTGGATATGTAATATATATTAACCTTCATATTGAATCTGTCTAAATAATCTGTGATGCTTTTAGTGATACTTCTTTTGAGTTTAAAAACCTACACACACATATAGTGAAATACTCCAAAATACTTCTGAGAGAAATTAAAGAAGACCTAAATAAATGGAGATATATACCATGTTTGTGGATTAGAAGACTAATTATTGTTAAGATCTCTCCAAATTGATCTGTAGATTAAATGCAATTCCTATTAAAATCCTAGTAGACTTGTTTGTAAAAACTGACAAGCTTGGGCTTCCCTGGTGGCGCAGTGGTTGAGAGCCCGCCTGCCGATGCAGGGGACATGAGTTCGTGCCCCGGTCCGGGAAGATCCCACATGCCGCAGAGTGGCTGGGCCTGTGAGCCATGACCGCTGAGCCTGCGCGTCTGGAGCCTGTGCTCTGCAACGGGAGAGGCCACAACAATGAGAGGCCCGCGTACCACAAAAAAACCCCCAAAAAAACAAAACAAAAAAACTGACAAGCTCATTCTAAAATTTATATGGAAATGCAAAGGATCTAGAATAGCCAAAACCGTTTTGAGAAAGAACAGTAAGGTTAGAGGGACTTATACTACCCAATTTCAAGACATTTTTAAAGCTACAGTAATTAAGATAATATAATATTGGCATGAAGGTTGAAATGTAGATCAATGAAAGACAATAGAGAATCCTGAAATAAACTCACATAATTTTGGTCAGTTGATTTTCAACAAGAGTTCCAATGCAATTCAATGGGGAAAGGATAATCTTTTCAACAAATGGTGCTGGGAAAATCAGGCATCTATGTGAAAAACAAACAAACAACCTAGACCCTCTCCTCATGCCAAATAAAAAATTAACTCAAAATGGATCAAAGATCTAAATGTAAGAGGTAAAATTATAAAAATTCTAGAAGGAAACAGAACCTGGGTTAGGCAAAGATTTCTTCAAAAGCATGATCAATTAAAAAAAACCTGATAGATTGGACTTCTTAAAATGTTTGCTCTTCAAAAGTTATCATTAACAAAATGGAAAGATAAGCCAAATGACTGCAGGTCATTTATCTCTTAAAGTTTGGTATCCAGAACTTATAAAGAACTTTTATAACTCAGTAATAATAAGACAAACAACTCACTTCATCAAAGAAGGTTTATGAATTAGCTATCAAAGAAGGCACATGAAAAGATACTCAGCATCATTAGTCATTGGGAAAACAAATTAGAACCACAGTGTGATACTATTTTATATCCACTAGAATGGCTATACTCACATAGACTTACAATATCAGGTGTTGGCAAGAATGTAGAGAAAATGCATATATTGCTGCCAGGCATTTAAAATAGTATAGCTACTTTGGAAAACAGTTGTGTAGTTAAACATATACTTACCATATGATCCATCAATTCCATTCCTAGATATTTACCCAAGAGCAATGAAAACGTATGCCTATACAAAGACTTGTATGAAAGTGTTCATAGCAATATTATTCACAATAGCAAATAATTTGAAACAGTCCAAAGATAGGTGAATGAATAAATAAGTGGTGATATATCCACATAATGGAACACTTCTTAGCACTAAAAAGGAACGAAGTATAAGTACATGCAACAACATAAATGAACCTCAAATACTTTATGCCAAGTGCAAGAAACCAGACACAAAAGACAATATATTGGGGACTTCCTTGGTGTCGCAGTGCCAGTGCAGGGGATATGGGTTTGAGCCCTGGTCCGGGAAGATCCCACATGCCGCGGAGCAGCTAAACCCGTGCGCCACAACTACTGAGCCTGCGCTCTAGAGCCTGTGAGCCACAACTACTGAAATCCGTGTGCCTAGAGCCCATGCTTTGCAACAAAGAGAAGCCACTGCAGTGTGAAGCCTGCGCACTGCAACAAAGAATAGCCCCAGCTTGCCACTAGAGAAAGCCCACGTGCAGCAACGAAGACCCAACACAGCCAAATATTAAATTAAAAAAAAAAAAGACAACATATTGAGGACTGCCCTAGTGGCGCAGTTGTTAAGACTCTGTGCTCCCAATGCAGGGGGCCCAGGTTCAATCCCTGGCCAGGGAACTAGATCCCATACGCATGCTGCAACTAAGAGTTTGCATGCCACAACTAAGGAGCTGGCAATTCGCAACTAAGGAGCCCACCTGATGCAACTAAATGAGCCCACCTGCCACAACTAAGACCTGGCACAACCAAATAACTAAATAAATATTAAAAAAAATAAATTATCATCAATACTTACAGTTGAGCCAAGGAGTGTATTATATTTCCTTAAAAAAAAGCATATTGTATGATTCCATTTATATGAAATTTATGAAATAGGTAAAACTATAGACACAAAAGGCAGATCAGTGGTTCCCTGGGGCTGTGGGTAGGAGTGGAGATTGACTTCAAACAGGCATGAGGGAACTTTTTATGGTGATGGTTGCACAACTGTATAAATTTAGTAAAAATCATTGAACTGTATACTTAAAATGGTAAATTTTGTGATATATAAAGTATACGTCAGTAAAACTGTAAAATATGTTATTTAATTAAATATAAATTTAATAAGTATGTAATATGTATATACTGCAATATTTGAAAATCATTTTTAGCACCAGTAAAGCCTTGCCTGAAAAAAAATCATTTTTATTTATAGGTAGAAATTTGTATATTTTTTCCCCTTACCTAAATATCAAAACCAGTTGACAATTCAGCTCTATCAAAATATCCAACTGAGTAGAATGGCTCTGTAACCTTACATTATTGTTTGTGGATAGGCAGTTTAAGCTGGGTGTTACCAAACAGGTTAAAAATTAAGGTTTTAGGGGGGAAATTTTATGCTCCAACAATTTGGATAATATCCCACTTAAATAACATTAGTGTTATATGAATTGGAAGAGCGCTGGAATTTGTGGCTGTTTTTGCAAGTGATGAAGTATGTACAGATATTCTCTTCCCTCTCTCTTCTATTATAGTCTCTATCTGTGATTCTCTCAGCTGGAGCCAGCAAACATAAAGGGCTTTAGGGGTTTTCTTCCTCAGACTTCAACAATGTGTCATGATAACTTACTTAACCTAATGAACAGTGACACTTAAATATATATATATATTTTTAAATCTTCTTTTATTCTTATAAATTTATTATGCAAATTTTCAAATGTTCTATGAATCTTACCAGTAAAATGACAAATTGTAAAGCTGTTTTAGCAGGAACTATTTTGGCTACTTTCCACATAACTACAACAGAAATGGCTATAGGTCTAGAGCTGTGCAATTTGTTAAAGCTGGAAGCCATTAGAAGTGCAGTAGAAAAAGATCACATAAATCTCTTCAGGCTATGAATTTGCTTTAGATGTTTCATCAGTATTGATTGCTTTTACAGATTTTTTTAATCTACTGAATGAATTCAGTATACAGTAACTGTGATAGTAATAGTAAAAAAATTAGAACAACATGTTTTCATGATTTTTGACTTGTTCTTCATTACCTAGGTATGGCTTTGGTTCAATAAACATTTTGTTTTAGTCACCAAACAAGAAAAAGATTATGTATCTTTCAGCTACTATAGAAATTGTTGGTTTTTAAAATTTTACGGTAGAAAATATTTCATACTTTTTAAATATTCCATAGCATCCTGTTTCAGTCATTCTTGTGTCTCACATTTTTTTATTATCCAGCCATCAAGAAGTATTTTTTAATTAAAATAATTCATATACAATATAATTCACCCTTTTAAAGTATACAATTCAGTGGTTTTTAGTATATTCACAAGGTTGTGTAATTATCACCACTCTCTGATTCTAGAACATTTTTATTACCCCCAAAAGAAACCCTGTAGCTATTAGCAGTCACTCCCCATTCCTCTCTCCCCAAATCCATGACAACACAGATCTACCTTCTGTCTCTGTAGATTTAGAATTATATTATGTGGCCTTTTCACTTAGCATAAGGTAGCAGGTATCAATACTTCCTTTCTTTTTATGGCTGAGTAGTAATCCATTGTATGGATATACCACATTTTGTTTATCCATTCATCAGGTGATGGGCATTTGGGTTGGTTCCACTTTTTGGCTATTATGAATAATGCTGGTGTGAATATTCATGTGCAAGCTTTTGTGTGGACACATGGTTTCACTTCTCTTGGGTATATGCCTAGGAGTGGAATTGATGGATCATATGGTAATTCTCTATGCTTAACTTTTTGAGAGACTGCCAAGCTTTTTCAAAGTTGGTTGTGCTATTTTACATTCCCAATGTAAAAAATTCCCAAAAATTTACAGCAATTTTTGAGGGTTACAATTTCTGTACATCTGTGCCAACAGTTGTTATTGTCTGTGTTTTGACTATAGTTGTCCTAGTAGGTGTGAAGTGGCATCTCATGATTTTGATTTGCATTTCCTAATGATGTTGAACATCTTTTAATGTGGTTATTGGCCATTTGTATATCTTCTTTTTTTTAATTTTTTAAAATAATTTTTATTGAGTATAGTTGATGTACAATGTTTTTAGTTTCAGGTGCACAGTAAAGTGAATCAGTTTTACAGATATCCACTTTTTTTTAGATTCTTTTCCCATATAGGCCATTACAGAGTATTGAGTAGAGTTTGCTGTGCTATACAGTAGGTACTTATTAGGTATTTATTTTATATATAGTAGTGTATATATCTCAATCCCAATCTCCCAATTTGTCCCTCCCCCCCGTTCCCCCTGGAAACCATAAGTTTGTTTTCTACGTCTGTGACTCTATTTCTGTTTTGTAAATAAGTTCATTTGTACCAATTTTTTTTTAGATTCCACATACAAGCGATATTATATGATATTTGTCTTTCTCTGTCTTACTTCACTCAGTATGACAATCTCTAGGTCAATCCATGTTGCTGCAAATGGCATTATTTCATTCTTTTCTATGACTGAATAATATTCCATTGTGTATATATACCACATCTTCTTTATCCATTCATCTTTCAGTGGACATTTAGGTTGCTTCCATGTCTTGGCTATTGTAAATAGTGCTGCAATGAACATTGGGGTGCATGGATCTTTTCTAATTATGGTTTTCTCCAGATATATGCCCAGGAGTGGGATTGTGTATCTTCTTTGGATAAATATCCAAGTCCTTTGCACATTTTTAAATTCATCTTTTTATTATAAAAAGTATTCTTTAACATTATTATTATAGTTAGCCATTGACATTCTTGATTAATATGGTCCAAAACCATTGTGAATCTCCATGGGTTGAGAAATACCAGTATAACATATAATTTTACTCCTGAAATGAGAACATGAGGATGGGTCATGAACCTTGCTGAGATATGGATGCTGAAGATTCAACTAGGGTTATTCATTTGGTAAGTTACTCACATGTGTGCACAAGCCTCAGAGCACAAATGATTGAAATTTGTTCCTTAGCAAAATTATGGCTTTATAAATCATGGATGTTTAGAGATAGCACAGATGATTGAAATCATAAATATTAAATCCAAAAATATCCATGATTTACTATAGATGTAATTGTTCTTAGTATGACACTTTACACATCAGTTAGAATAGTATTATCTAACTTTAATTTAGGATCTAGCAATAGCTTGCTGCAATATTTCATTGAAGTTTTTTTTTATTAGCATACTACCACCAAATTCTTCTAAATTTTATTATTTTTAGATTTAAATTTGAAATACTTGCCTTAAAAACAAAATCACAGAATAGAAAGTCCAGAAATATATCTATATGTATTTTGTCATTTGGTTTTTGACAAAAGCACCAATGCAGTTCAGTGGGGAAAGGAAACTCTTTTCAACAAATGGTGCTGGAACATCTAGCTATCTGAATGGGGGGAAAAATCATGAAATATTCTCATAGCATACATAAACATTAATTTGAGATGGATCATTTACCTAAATGTAAGAGCTAAAACTATACATCTAGAAGAAAACATCTAAGAATATCTTTGAAATTTTGAGGTAGACAGAGATTTCCTAGGACACAATAGGCACTTAACTGTAAGAGAAAAAATTCTAAATTGGCCTTTTCAAAAATTGAAAATTCTTCTCACTGATGACAGTGTTAAGAAAAATAAAAAGGCAGGAAATTCCCCAGCCGCCCAGTGGTTAGGACTCCGTGCTTTCACTGCCGTGGGCACAGGTTCGATCCCTGGTTGGGGAACTAAGATCCTGCAAGCTGTGCGGTGTGGCAAAAATAAATAAATAAATAAATAAAAATCATCATCATTTAAAAAAAAATGAAAAGACAAACCACAAATAGGAAAAAAAATATTTCCAGTTTGTTTGTTTGGCAAAGGACTCAAATCCAGAATATATAAGTATAAAATGACAACTTTAATGTAAAACATGGTCAAAAGCCTTGAACAGATACTTCAGAAAAGAAGATATTGGAATGTCCAATAAACACATAAAGAGGTGCTCACCATTGTTGGTTATCAAGGAAATGCATTATAAAATTACAAGGTATCATGCCTATCAGAATGGCTGTAATTAAAAATACTGATAAAATATTGGTAAGAATGTGGAACATTTAGAACTCTAGTACATTACTGCTAAGAGTATATAAAATGATACAACCACTTTGTCAGTTTCTTATAAAATTAAACATATACCTCACCCTATGACCCAGTTCTACTCCAAGGTGTGCATCCAAGAGAAAAAAATTTATTTAGCAATAAAAAGAAAAGAACTACTGGTACAGCAAAACATGGATGAATCTTAAAAATATAGCGTTCAAAAGAATATATACTGAATGATTCCATTTATGTGATATTCAAGAAAAGGCAAAAGTGATCTATTGTGGTAGAAATTAGAACGGTGGTTGCCTCAGGTGGTCAGGATAGAGGTATTAACTGGAAAGGAGAACTTTCTGGGGTGATGGTGTTGCTTGTCTACTTTCTTTCTTTTTTTAAATTTATTTTTGGCTGTGTCAGGTCTTAGTTGTGGCACTCAGGATCTTTCACTGCAGCACTTGGTCTTCTGTCTAGTTGAGGTGCACGGGTTCCAGAGCGTGCGGGATCTGTAGTTGTGGCAGTCGGGCTCAGTATTTGAAGCTCGCGGGCTTAGTTGCCCTGCGGCATGTGGGATCTTAGTTCCCTGACCAGGGATCAAACCCTCATCCCCTGCACTGGAAGGAGGATTCTTAACCACTGGACCACCAGGGAAGTCCCTTGTTAAAACTCATTGAACTGAATACTTAAGACCCGTGCATTTTACTGTTTTTAAATTATACCTTAATAAAGAAAAAAGAATCAGACTCAACATGGAAAGCACTGTCAAGGTATCATGCCTCCTGATTAAATGAGATGATATATGTGAAGTTCTCAACACAATGTCTGAGTGTCAGGCAACAGCATTGATTATTATGGCCATCACTGCTTTATTATACTCTGTTACCATTTTCTCCTCCTGTTTAAGCTGTTCCAGTGTGTCCTCTTTCCTTGTAAATATTAGTTTAGTGCTTTAGAGTGTATAAGATTTGGGGATTCCTTTGTTGAGATGGGGTGAAGGTGAAGATGGTTAGGTGAGACAGTTAGGAATTAACTAATTTGAATTACTTAATACCCTGAGGACAGTTTGTGTCTTCCAGAAGAAGCCCTTGAGGGAAGAGTGGCGTAGAACATTTAAAAACAAAACAAAACCTTGTTTAGTAAATCTCTGCAACTTGAGTACATGTTTAGGAATATGCTATCTGTGGCTTTTTAAAATTATTCTTATTTTACAATAAAACTGGTTTTGGTATTGTGCTGCTAAGAAAGTAGACCATGCCAGGAGGCCTTTACAAGTGCAAGGGGAATTTTAAAAATAAATGGATACATAAAAGGTAAAATCCATTCTGGCTGATCAGAAATTGAAGCCCGTAGGATGTTATGAGTCCCGTCCATTAGAGAAGGTACTAGGTCTTTAGCAGCGGGCTTACATTTCTTTTGGCCAGACTACTTATATTATAGCAGCATAAGTAAAAGATGAGGGAGATGGGCACTCTGAGTGGCATAGCAGGAGTACAGGGAATAAAGGGAAGTGGTGTTAAAGTCTGTGACCCATACTTAGAGCACAGTGAGGCCTTTGCCTGTCCCTTATATTGTACTGTGGCCCAGGTGGAAGGGTTGAGATATGAAATGCTTATCTCTTGAGATGCTGCTCTGTAGGATGATTTGGAAAGTCATTTTCCTGAAGCACATGCCCTGTTTAGCCTCCCATCCCTCTCTTTTTAATATAAGATCACTTTCCCTTTGCTCCTGAGGCTGCTAGGTAGTATCATGTTTTCTTTCAGTTTATTCATACAGCAGTTGTTTACTTTCTATCTGGGAACTTTCTTTAGTCTCCCTTATAATACACCTCCATGTGGAATCTTTGCATTCAGCCTGCCTGTCCAATCTCATAGAATGTGCACTGAGAAAACTAATTGGAGAGATAAATTGGTCTTGATGTGCATGACTGATCAAGAGCAAAGTACCTTAATTTCAGATGCCTTCAGAGAGATTTTTCTTTAACCTCTGCTTTTAAGAGAAAGATTATAAAGCATTATCGTTACTTCAGGTCAGAATTATATTGCTTTTGGTCAAAAGCTGTTGTAAGATTTGCAAAGTAATAGAAACAAAGTAATCTAGAGATAAATTATAAAGATCAAAGCAATTCAAAATTAAAGTGAATTTGAGTGTAAGCATATGTATGGATTTAGAGTTATAAAAGATACCATCAGACCATACATCATTATGTCTTTTTAACTATAGCTTCCAAAGTAGCTTTAATTTTTAATATTTTTAGCGAAAAGCAAGAGACTTTGAGTAATTATTTGAGTATATTGTCCATAGTTGAATACTAGTTAAAATTGGCCCACGCAATTTCCAGATATAACAAGAAGATGATTTGGAGGTAATATGGAAGGTCCTGCAGCACATACTAGGTACCAGCCTTGGTTTATGTCTTTAACTATATTTTATTTGCCAGTTATTTCCAAATATGTTAACTCTGGCTTCCTTCCTTGTCTTTAGATTTGCATTTCTATCTAGTTGTGGAAATTTTTACCTGGGTATCTAATAAGTACTTCAGACACTTTAATGTGTCTCAAACTGATTTTTTTTAAATTTATTTTTTAGTCTCTTCTCCAACTTGCCTCTCCTTCCTTATTTCTATATTTTGACTTACGGCTTTATTATTTTCTTCTGTAATTAACCTTTACTCTGCTCTTTCCAAATTACCAACTCGTATTATGACCTTTGAAATCTCTTTCAGATCTAGCCATCTTCTCCATCCCCACTGTCACTGCTCATTGTGCACCTTCACTACCTTTTTTTGTGTGTGTGGTACGTGGGCCTCTCACTGTTGTGGCCTCTCCCGTTGCGGAACACAGGCTCCGGACGCGCAGGCTCAGCGGCCATGGCTCACGGCCCAGCCGCTCCGCGGCATGTGGGATCTTCCCCGACCGGGGCACGAACCCATGTCCCCTGCATCAGCAGGCGGACTCTCAACCACTGCGCCACCAGGGAAGCCCTATTCTTTTAAAAATTATTATTGTTATAAAAGTAATGAATGCTTTAAAAAAAATTCAGACCCTTTAGAAGTTTATAAAGTAAAAAATCCCCTGTTTCTTCTCTCCCAATTCTACTTCTCTCACGTAACCACTGTTTCTGTTTGGTGTATATGTTGCCAGACATTTTCTGTGCATTTTTAAACATACAGATATGTATGTGTAGAAATACAGTAATCTCAAATACTCTACCATCTTTTGTTTGGACCATTAAAACAGATTCCTCAGTGGTCTCCCTGCCATCAAACCCTCTCTACTCTGGTCATTGCCAGAGTTATCCACCTAAATAGCAAATCTTACTCTGCCTAAAGAGCTCTGCTTGTTCCCTATTGCCTATACGATAAGGACCAACCCCGTAGTATTGCGTGTATAGAAACCCTTCATAGTCTGGGCCCAGCATCTGTCTCCAGCCTCGCTCCTCACCACTTCTGCCTTGTTCCTTACCTCCAGTGCTACTATTCCCTGGATTGGCCAGGTCTCATTATGACTCCCTACCGTTGTACATATGCTCAGTCTCTTCTCTACCTGGCAAGTTTCTACTCATTCTTCAAGATCCTGCTCATCTGTTGCCTCCTTTGTAGAGGTGTCTTTCCCACTTTTCCCAAGCAGAGATAATGGCTCTTTCTTCTGTGTCTTTAGTACCTTAATCATCTTTTTTTTTTTTTCTTTTGGTCTGTTTGTATGTCTCTCCCTTAGTTATTGGTGAGCTTTTTAAAAAGCAGGACTCTTGTCTTAGCATCATTTTATGTCTGATATTCTACTTACCACATAACAGGAATTCAATAAATGTTTGGTAAATAAACATGTTTGTAATTTAGATCTGCATTACTATAAAGACCTATCTAAGGTAAAGAAAATAAAATTTTAGATCCCATCAATTTTTTAAGCCATTTAATATTTTGTGAGTTTTGCTACATTATGTCACTTTGGGCCTTTTAAGGACAGTAGTACAATTTCAGCATGACCTTATTTCTTAACTGATAAAAGAACTCAGCTTTTAATGGAATACTATACTATATTTTAAATGAGTTAGATCTATATAGAGATGGGAAGAGATATACAAGATATATCGTGAAGTAAAAAGTGAGTTGCGTAACAGTTTGATACTATATTTAAGAAAAGTAGAATCAGTATGTTATGCTTAAAAAAAGAAATCCAGACAAACATAAATCAGATTATTATCTTTATTTCCTTTTTTCTTTTATTCTCCAATCTTGTAATAGATTCTTTTCTGTGTAACTCTGTAATGTTTGCATTTTTGTACTGTGAGCATGTACTTTTATAAGCAAAAAAAAAAAAGAGACCAAAACAAAACAGATTACCCGTCAGTTTTTAACCTCTCATATTCTTCTTCCTACAGAAGTAAAGTCTTGATAGCTGAATTTTTTTGTTTTCATTTTGTTTTGTTTTTAGTTTGCCCAGAAAGTTAGAAAATATCTTTAAGTAAAACTGAAATACTTAAAGGTATGAGTTTGAAGACATTTTAGCTATATATATCAGATCCAGTCAGTTAATTATTTTAGGACCTGCTTTGGATAGTGTAATACACTAGGTGCTGAAGTAGAATATGAAGGATATGGTTTCTATCATGTAGTGACTACACCTTATTCTAGGTAGCAGAAATTCTTGAGTAGCACTTTGTGGAGGAGATAAAATGAGTAATAATCCTATAATTACATATTTTAAGTGTATTTTCTTTTTTTCTTTTGTCTTTTTAATTTATTTTATTTTTGGCTGCATTGGGTCTTCGTTGCTGCCCGCGGGCTTTCTCTAGTTGACGTGAGCGGGGGCTGCTCCTCATTGCGGTGCGCAGGCTTCTCATTGCGGTGGCTTCTCTTGTTGCGGAGCACGGGCTCTAGGCACGCGGGCTTCAGTAATTGTGGCGCTCCGGCTCAGCAGTTGTGACTTGCGGGCTTTAGAGCACGGGCTCAGTAGTTGTGGCACACGGGCTTAGTTGCTCTGCAGCATGTGGGATCCACCCGGACCAGGACTCGAACCCGTGTCCCCTGCGCTGGCAGGCGGATTCTCAACCACTGTGCCACCAGGGAAGTCCCTAAGTATATTTTCTTTAAACTGAACGTTTTTCTTTATATTTTGAGGGTGAAATTTTATTTCACTGTCCTATTTCAGAAACTGAAATATAAGAATTTCTTTGAAGTCAAATTGTAGAGGACATTTGCTGGTAGGTAAGACATGATAATAAAAAGTAAGGTAGCATAAGGAAACAATTTTTTAATGATTAAATAGTGAAGATTTTTAATATAAAATCCTGAAGTATTATTTCCTAATAAACGTACCGTATCTGATTCTGAATTGTCACTTAGATTATTACTCAGTGAAAGTATAGATATATAGTTGCTATTAACAGAAGTATTTTTAGATATATTAAGTTGATACCTTTTATAATATGAGTTTTACTCAATAATTGTTAACTTAATATCTTTGCTTACCATTTGCTAAGTAGCTACCAAGATAGGGTTTAGTCTAAAGCTTCAGGGTTCTAAAACACATTGAAAATAATTTGAGATGTGTTTATCTGTAAAATAAAACAGATCTCTAATCGAAAGGAGTTAGTTTAAGTATTAAACCTCTCTGAAAATAAGATATTCTTTTTATGATGGAGATTCCACTGTGTTTGCTTCATTTTCTTTGCTTCCTACTGAAGAAGCTCTTAGTGCACTTGCAAAGAGCATAAGGAGTCGTGTCAGAGGTCAGCTATTTGAGTCCATTTTCCCACAGTCGCCTGGTGCGAGTGATCTTTTACTGTGTTTTAAAAAATGGGCAAGGATTAAAGAGGATTAGAAAGAATATTACCCTCCTGAATATAGGCCCAAGGCACTAAGGGTAGAGAACCCAGCCAGGCAGCAAATGGGCTTTGCTTGACCAGGACACAACCTCTGCTGCATTCCTTTAAGAAACTGAATGGGAAATGTTAAGTCCCCAAACTGGATTAGTAAATAATCTCATAGCTTGTGACATCTGCTAAAATAAATTGATAAGCAGACTGCATTCTTACACTTTGAGGAGAGAGCTAGAGACATCAAGACTAAGAGTAATTATTCTTTTTATCTTTTTGCTTTTTAATTTCACCTTTATTGGGGTATAGGAATAAGAGTAATTCAAGATGAGCATTAAGCTCAGTAAGTGTTGGAAAGGCATATTCCATAAACAAAAAAGAAAAATTACTTTAGATGTATTAATACCATGAGTACATATGTATTGATTAATAACCTAAGGCTTAAAATTTAAAACCACTTCAATTATTTTTAGAATTCTTCCTGTTTGTAGTAGTTTTACAAAGTGTTTCACACATTCAACTGTTTAATTCATGTTGTTTATCTTATTAGCTTGTGTAACGACCTGAGGAACTTAGAATTTGAAATGTGAGAATATATCTTTTAAGACACATTTGGAATGTTTCTCTTTTTATATCTTATAATAGATGTTAATGTGGTTTGGACCATATGACACATAATTTGGTATCAAATTATTGAAACCCAAAGAGGTTGTTTCACAGCTAGTCTAGTAGGGGAGGTATACTCTGGCCTCAGTCTTTGGAAGAAGTAGTTAGCTAACTAAATATTTTTTAAAAGATTTTGTTTTAAGTTGACCACTTTAATAGTAAAGATGATGTACAAGTGTAATTTTGCATCTTTCTTCATGTAATTAGTATATTTGATTAGTGCAGTAACTGATTATGCTGCTTTTGTTATGGATTATAATATTAAGGCAAGTATTTTCTTCAAGAGTTTAGAATTTAATTTCATATGTTAATAAGAATTGATAGGTCATAACTTCTTTAACAGGCACACTCACTCATCTTGCAGTATGCTCTCAAGTCTCAAGAGTTAAAATTGTTCAAGTTGGCCCTGTACATTGAATATGTCCTCCTGTTCTTCTCCCCACCATACCCCCCAACCTGCTCATCCACATTCCACCTGTCTTTATATATCAGCTCAAATCCCAAATTCTATCAAGTGGTTTAAATCATAATTCATACCTCTTAAACATAGAATTACCATATAGCCTAGCAATTCCACTCCTAGGTAACCCAAGAGAGATGAAAACATTTGTTCACATGAAAATTCATACACAAATGTTATTGCAGCATTATTCATAATAGCCAAAAGGTGAAAACCAAATGTCTATCAAATGATGAATGGATAAAGAACTGTGGTCTGTCCATACAATAGAATATTATTCAGCCACAAAAAAGAATGGGGTACTGATACATGCTACAACATGGGTGTATGCTAAGTGAAATAAACCAGTCACAAAAGACCCTATATTATGTGATTCTGTTTGTATGAAATATCTGGAATAGGCAAATCTATATGACAGAGAGTATATTAGTGGTTGCTTAGGGCTTAGGGGGATTGTGGGTGTAGAGGGTGATAACTAAAGAGTATGGGGTTTCCTTATTTTAAAATTTTTATTGAAGTATAGTTGATTTACAATGCTGTGTCAGTTTCTACTGTAGAGCACAGTGATTCAGTTATACACATATATGCATTCTTTTTCATATTCTTTTCCATTATGGTTTATCACAGGATATTGAATATAGTTCCCTGTGCTATATAGTAGAAACTTGTTGTTTATCCATCCTCTATATAATAGTTTGCATCTGGTAATCCCAAACTTCCAATTCATCCCTCCCCCACCCCCTCTTCCCTTGGCAACCATAAGTCTGTTCTCTATGTCCATGAGTCTGTTTCTGTTTCATAAAAGTTCACTTGGGTCATATTTTATTTTATTTTATTTATTATTTTTTAAAATTTATTTTATTTTTGGCTGTGTCAGGTCTTAGTTATGGCATGGGGGATCTTTCGTTGCGGCATGCGGGCTTCTCCCTAGTTGTGGCATGCAGGCTCCAGAGCACGTGGGCTCTGTAGTTGTGGCACGCAGGCTCCAGAGCGCATGAGCTCTGTAGTTGTGGCATGCAGGCTTGGTTTCCCCACGGCATGTGGAATCTTAGTTCCCCGACCAGGGATCGAACCTGCGTCCCCTGCATTGGAAGGCAGATTCTTAACCGCTGGACCACGAGGGAAGTCCCTGGGTCATATTTGAGATTACACATATAAGTGATATCATATGGTATTTGTCTTTCTCTTTCTGACTTACTTCACTTAGTATGATTATCTCTAGGTCCATCCATGTTTCTGCAAATGGCATTATTTCATTCTTTTTTATGGCTGTGTAGTATTCGATTGTATATATGTATAACATCTTTATCCATTCATCTGTCAGTGGACTTTTAGGTTGGCTATTGTAAATAGTGCTGCAGTGAACATTGGGATGCATGAATCTTTTTGAATTATAGTTTTCTCCAGATATATGCCCAGGAATGGAATTGCTGGATCATATGGTAACTCTATTTTTAGTTGTTTTGAGGAACCTCCATACTGTTTTCCATAGAGGCTGCACCAGTGTACATTTGGGGTTTCCTTTTGAAGTGATGAAAATGTTCTAAAATTGTGATGGTTGCACATATCTGTGAACATACTAAAAACCATTGAACTGTGGACTTTAAATGGGTGAACTGTAAAGCATGCGAACTATATCTCAATAAAGCTGTTATTAAAAACTAAATTAAAAAATTAATACCTCCTATCCATATTCCTATATACATCTATACCTCTAGTGAAACACTTAACATAGTCTGGTTATAATTTTTTTTTTTTTTAATTTGGCTGCGTAGGGTTTAGTTGCATCACATGGGATCTTCATTGCAGTATGTGGGATCTTTCCTTGTGGTGTGCAGGCCCTTCATTGTGGCGCGCCGGCTCCAGAGCGCATGGGCTCAGTAGTTGCAGCATGCAGGCTCTCTAGTTGTGATGCATGGGCTCTAGAGCACGCAGGCTCAGTAGCTGTGGCACGCGGGGCTTAGTTGCCCCGAGGCATGTGGGATCTTAGTTCCCCACCCAGGGATTAGACCTGCATCCCCTGCAGTGGAAGGTGGATTCTTAACCACTGGACCACAGGGAAGTCCCAGTTTGGTTAAAATTTTTAACTTAAGAAATCTGTCTTTCTCGGGAGTTCCCTGGCGGTCCAGTGGTTGGGACTCTGCGCTTTCAATTGCCAGGGGCCCAGGTTTAATCCCAGGTCAGGGAACTAGGATCCCACAAGCCGTGCAGTGCGGCCGAGAAAATAGAAAAAGAAATCTGTCTTTCTCATTACCTTAGGAAGCTCTAGAGAATAGTGTTTTGGCATTCCCTAACAAGCATAGTGATTTGCACTCAGTAAATATTAATTTAATTGAACTTCTTAACAATTAAATTCCTTCACTATAGAAGGGAAATAAAGAAAAAATATTGAATGTTGCCACAACGTGTTATTCCAAAATTGTGTTTTATAATTTTTTACACTTATTCTTTTTTGGAAAAGTAAGTAATTTCCTCCAACATTATTTCCTCAGCTTGAGTTTCCATTTGTGTTTAGTAAAGTCACACATAAGCCATTTATTACCTTATTTTTACCTATAGGAATGTTCTGATCTTTGGAATTTGCATTTATATAAGCATTTTGTCAGTAGGACCTTCATGTCATTTCAACTAGCTTAATATTTGTTCTTTAAATCAAATTAACTTTATAAAATTTGAATCTACACTTTTGTGGATATTTGAATTTAGCATAATTTTCCTTTTTTTCTGTGGTGTGTCTATGTGTGTGTGTTATTTTTCTAGTATTTACTAGAGATGAAAAGTCTCATTTTACCTCCAGAACACATTCTGAAACGGGGCGATAGTGAAGCAATTGCCTATGCTTTCTTTCATCTTCAGCACTGGAAGCGAATAGAAGGTGCTCTTAATCTGTTACAGTGTACATGGGAAGGCAGTAAGTATTCTTTTCCAAATGTAACACTAATCTTTCTGACTAATTATTCCATTCACAGGCAGTCTTTTTGTAATGAGATTGTGAGTTTCTTTAAGGACTTGTTCAGATTGGTTTCAAAGTGAACTCAGTGGTGTTTATTGGTTTACTGGTAGAAGAAACATGTAATGTGCTTATATTAATGCCACATTTAGGAAAAGCAGAATGAGAAACTGTTTGGGTATTCTGCTATATGTTCACTTAAATTAAGTATTTATAAGGAAAGAATGGAAACTTATATCCCTTCATTTATAAGTTTTTTAATGTGGTTAGCTATTGTTCTAATATTTTAAAAATTGGATTTTTGTTTTGTTTTGAGATGTGTACAACATGAAACTAATTTCCTCATTACTGATATCAACTCGATTCTTTAAAATTTTTTTTAAATTGTGGTAAAATACATATAACATTAAAATTACCATTTTAAACATTTTAAAATGTACAGTTCAGTGACATACATGTACATTGTTGTGCAACCACCATTATCCTTCCCCCAAATTTTTTCATCACCCAAAATGAAATTCTCTACCCATTAAACAATTAACTCCCGAATCTTCCCTCCTCCCCAGTCCCCTGGTAACCATTCTGTTTTCTGTCTCTATGAGTTTGACTACTCTAGGTATCTCATATAAGTGGAATCATACAATATTTGTCCTTTTATATATGGCTTATTTCACTTACCATAATGTTGTAGCATGTGTCAGAGTTTTATTCTTTTTTAAGGCTGAGTAATATTCCATCGTAAGTGTATACAAAATTTTGTTTATCCATTCATCCATCAATGGACATTTGGGCTGTTTCTACCTTTTGACTATTATGAATAATGCTGTTATGAATGTGGGTGCATAAATATCTGTTCAAGTTCCTGCTTTCATTTCTTTTGGGTGTATACCTAGAAGTGGAATTGCTAGATCATATAATTTTGTGTTTAAACTTTTGAGGAGCCACCATACTATTTTCTATAGCAGCTGAACCATTTTACATTCCACTAGCAATGCACAGGGGTTTCACTTTCTTTATATCCTTGCCAATACTTGTTATTTCCTGGATTTTTTAGTAATAGCATCCTAATGGGTGTGGAGTAGTGTCTCATTTTGATTTTGATTTGCATTTCCCTAATAGTAATGTTGAACATCTTTTTATATGTTAATTGGCTATTCGTACATTTCTTTGGAGAAGTGGATTATTTTCCAGTAACTACCAGATCTCTCTCATTTGTAACTTCTTAAAATCACCTGTCAGTGAAAATTCAAAAATAAATTCAATGTTCATTCACTAAAGTTGGTTAACCTCCTCAAAGTTTGCATTGAGGCACCTTTGGGTATTAATAGCAAATTCACAAGAGTGCCATGGGATATTTTAAATTTTTAGTAGAAACATAGCAATACACCATTCAAACTGTAGCTCTAGATAGTTCACGGTTTCAATATTAGACAGCTCTCCATTCTCTATTTTTTTTCAGTGTTGTCATAGCTTTGCAAAGCTGGGTTTTGTTAGTTGCTGTGATTAAAAGAAGTACCACACAAAAATCAGTGTGGAACAGGAAATGAGGATAGTGGTGTCCAGTGTGATTCCAAGGTTCGAGAAATTATGCAGTGCCCAACAGGCTCATATAACCCATTAGGAAGAAATGATGGTTATTTAAAAATAAAATAACTATTATTTTCATTAATTTATGTGTATTTTTTTTCATATCGCTGCTAAGTTGTTAGAACAAAAACTTTTGAAGTTGATCAGACCCACTACTTAATAAGTGGAATTGTTAGATATTTCTTTCAGTGTAGGGGCATCAATAGCAAATTACTGAGACACGAAGGACACCACATGTCCTTGAACCAAGAAAATTTGGGAACCTCTGCATTCTTGCTGAGGTCAGACACTGTGCTTGATACTGACAATATACAGATTAATGAAAGTGGGACTACTAAAACTGAGGAGCTGGATGTTTTGGGGTAATTAGACTTTCTTTTGCTTTTTCTCCAGTAGTCTGTACACTTCTCAAAACCAGGTGCTCTATCTCATTCACCTTGTATGTGTCTTCAGTGCCTAGTGTTCTGCTTGGCACATAGGAAGTTTTCAATAAGTATATGATTTATTCTGTATTTCATGAATAATCATCTTGATGAATGATTTCCTAGTGCCACTGATTTGCTCTGTGACTTTGGAAAAATCACTATATTTTATTGTAGCAAAACAAAATCCATATTTTAACAAAAGTTTTTAGAGCCAAGGACTAAGGGAAAAACAAAAACCTTATCTCATCTTTGATAGTTGAGTAGGTCAATAAGGATTTCAGAAGTTTGTAGTTGATGATAATCTAGATGAGGGATGGGTAAACTTTTTCTGTAAAGGGCAAGATGGTAAATATTTAGTTTTTGTGGGCCATAGTCTCTGTTACAACTACCCAACTCTTATAGCATGCAAGCAGCCTTATATAATATATAAACGAACAGGCATGGCTGTATTCTAATAAAATTTTATTTACAAAAACAGTGGGCCAGGTCTGGCCAAAGGTGATCCCTTTAGGTACTTAATTTAGATACTTTGGTGACCCCTGATCTAAATTAAGCTCACAGAAAACTTGATGACAGCTCACATAAGAAGTTAGGAGCCATTGAGAACTCTTAGGTTGCCAGTAGTTATGACTACAACAGTTACGTGATTTCCCTAAGAAGTGGAATTCACACGTGGAGAGTTAAGTCTATTGTGTTTGTGATAAGGAGACTGAGGCAAGAAGGACACAGCTAGTCTTACCATCCATTACTCCCTTTAGTTTTATTTCAGCCAGACCATTCATGATTCTCTACATAGATCTTATTCTTCTCCTTATTAGTTCCTTTGCATACTTTGTTTCTTTCATCTAAAATATCTCTGTAAAAAAGAAAATAAAACGCTGTGTGAAAATTTAATAAAAATACGTCTCCAAAATAGCTTTGATTGTAGTAGAGGATGAAAGTGAGATTGAATTGAATGTCAACATATGTATTTTATTTTTCACTCAGCTTTTAGAATGATTCCATACCCACTAGAGAAAGGCCATCTATTTTATCCTTATCCCAGCTGCACAGAGACTGCTGATAGAGAGCTATTACCTCGTAAGTAAATATTCAAGTTTTCCTAAATTTAAAATTAGTTATGAGATTGTTTTTCATAGTATTCTCCCATTTTAAAAGTACCTCTGGTTGAAATTCAGGATGCTGTTTAAATACTGTTTTAGCCACTTCTTGGATATAGTTGCATAATTTAGTTCATTCCTGCATATTTTTTTCTGCATATTTTTTGGGTAAAAAAAAAAAGGGCTTCCCTGGTGGCGCAGTGGTTGAGAGTCCGCCTGCCGATGCAGGGGACACGGGTTCGTGCCCCGGTCCGGGAAGGTCCCACGTGTCACGGAGCGGCTGGGCCTGTGAGCCATGGCCGCTGAGCCTGTGCGTCCGGAGCCCATGCTCCGCAATGGGAGAGGCCACAACAGTGAGAGGCCCGCGTACTGCAAAAAAAAAAGCGGTAATCTTACAAATAATTAAAGAAGAAATAATACCAATCCTTCACAAACTCTTTTTAAGAAATAAAGAAGGAACACTCCCCAACTCATTCTGTGAGACCAGCATTACCTTGACACCAAAATCAAACAAAAAGCATTACAAGAAAGCTATAGAACAATATCTCTCATGAATATAGACACAAACATCTTCAACAAAATGTTAACAAACTGAATCCACCAACATGTAAAAAGGATTATATTCCATGACCAATTGGGCTTTACCTCACAAATGCAAGGTTGCTTTAACATCTGAAAATGTAATAGAATAAAGGACAATAGATGCAGAAAAGCATTTGACAAAAATCTAACACCCATTCATGATAAAAATTCTGAACAAACTGGGAATAAAAGGGAACTTCCTCAACCTGATAAAGAGCATCTATGAAAAACCCACAGCTAAGATCATACCTAATGGTGAAAGACTGAATGCTTTCCCGCTAAGATCAGGAACAAGACAAGGATGTCTGCTTTCTTCTATTCAGCATTGTACTAGAGGTTCTAGTTAATGCCGTCAAGCAAGAAAAAGAAATAAAAGGCGTTCATGTTCGAAAGAAAGAAGTAAAACTGTCTTTATTCACAGGTGACATGATCTTCTGTGCAAGAAATCCATAAAAGTACTATTAGAACTAATAAACAAGTTCAGCAAGGTTGCAGGATGTGATTATACAAAACTCAGTCGTTTATTTATATACCAGCAATGAACAATCCAAAATGAAAATTAGAAAACAGTTCTAATCACAGTAGCATCAAAAAGAACAAACAATTTAGGAATAAATTGAACAAAAGAAGTGTGAGACTTGTATACTAAAATCCACTAAATACTGCTGAGAAAATCTAAGTAAATTGAGAGACAGTCCACGTTTATGGATTGGAAGACCCAGTATAATTTATATGACAGTTCTCTTCAAATTGATCTATAAATTCAGTACAATTCCTACAAGTTGACAAGCTGATCCCAAAATTTATATTGCCAAGTAAAGGACCCAGAACAGTCAAAACAATCTTTACAAAGAAGAGTGAAGTTGGAGGGACTATACTTCTCAGTTTTAAAAAGAGCAGTCAAAGAGTCAGGAGGAGAACCAGAAATACATCGGGTTATGATTGCTGAGAGTGTTTTCATCTAGTTCCTGCTTTCAGGAAGCCAAACTTTTGAAAGAATAGTCTGTACTATTTTTTTTTTTTTTTGTCTCAGCTGCCTTATCATCCACTCACTCTTTTTCTCTGTGAGCTGGTAAATTTCTGTTTAATTTTCCTTTTTTTAAATTTAACTGATAGGTAAGTATGCTGAAAGTTATAATCGCTAGTTTCCTCTTACGATATCAATCTATACCACAGTTTTTACAATTCTGGGTCCATTAGAACTGAAGTCTAGGAAGAAAAGTTGCATTTTTACAACATCAGACTTAATGAGCTGAAAAGTTCAAACAGATAGATAAAAATTTAGGAGAGATTATGGAATTTGAGTATGCTTATATTTTTCTCCCAGGGTTTTTTATTTTTGAGTATGTTGCACACATCCGTGTGTGTGTATGTAGGTGTGTATATGCTTAAATATTTTATTATTTAATCTATTTAACATATACATACGTAGCCTTTATATTTTGTTATCTCTACATATATGGGGCTAAGATATATTTGTAAGTTATATATAATATGTATATTATTAAATATATATGTTATATAAATAGTAAATGTTGCAGGCATTCTTTGGGTATAAGAGAGCCACTTGAAACTAGCTTTAAAATAAAGAGAATTTGTTGGAAGAAGACTGGATTATCTCAAGGAACCCAAAGGCAACAATTAGAGTTGCACCTCAGAAGAGACTAGAACCAGAAACTAGAAGGCTATCAGGATTTCCAGGAGTCAGTTGTCTGTATATCTCTGTCTCTGACTGCGTTTTTCAGCCTCTCCTATTCTCACTTTTTTTTTTTTCATTCCCCAACTCCATCTTTTCTTTGTATGAGCTCTCATTTCTGCTTCTCTCAGTGTATCTGCTTCATTTTTATATCTTAATCTTTGCAGTTTGGCTTTCCCTTGTTAGACACTCATGTAGCCATACTTGATACCCCCATACAGCCCTAAGTTTACATGTCATCAGTTCAGGCAAATAATACAGAATGAAAAATATCTCAATCCCACTTCTAAAACTTCTGGGAGAGTAAATCACATTTACCAGGTGTTCATCCCTGATCCAATCAGCTGTGGCGCAGGGACAGGATCAGGTCAAGTAAACAAAATTGCCAAAATATCTCATTCCCTTTGCATCTCTCTACATCACAATACTTGACTTGGGAGTCATCATTTTCTAGGCATGAATGAGATCACTAAGGGAGACTGTAAAGAGTGTGAGAAGTAAACTAAGGGTGAACCATGATGAAAATGTCTAAGGGATGGGTGGCCGATAAGGAGTCAGAAGATTCAGTGAAGGAGTGGTCAGAGAGACAGGACAAGAACCAGAACTAGATAACCTAGAAACTAAAAGGAGGAAAAAATTTCCAAGTGAGGAGGAGTATCTGAGGTATTTAATAAGGTAATTACTGAGAAGAATCCATTGACTTCAGCAATTAAAAGGTCATTAGGGTTAGAAATTTTTCCTTTACTATTACGGTGGTGATAGTAGGTACTGTTTTTCCATTTTAATGGGAACAAGGATATTTAAGGCAAAGGAACGAATCTTTAATTGCGGAACATCAGTATACAAGAGTGTATTATGTTAGGCTAATACATTTAGCCTAAAATTATGCCCCCCCCCTCCAGCCGTTACAGAGGTTGACTGATATAAGGCCGTCTTTCATAGTAATGCGAATAAAATCAAGGTTGTTATTGTTATGTATTGTCAGAGCCATAGGCTACAAGAAGAGAGCTTGCTTTTTGGCAGGGCTTTATTATTTCTAGGGTTCTACTCATTTGCAAATTCTAGAAGGTAGGAGAGGAGGGATATTCTGGGGGTTTTAGTTTGATTATATTGTATATTCTTAGAGTATTTTTCTGTCTTTGACTATGATAGAATGAACAAAGTTTTAATAATGTAGAGTTTTAATACCCAGGAGTACTTAATGTTTTTTGTTTTCAATTCTCCTTCAACCTTGATATGACTTACAGCATTCTGGAATTTGCTTATGAACTTCATAAGTTCAGACTTGAACTATTCCCTTAGTTCACATAGCTATTTAGTTGTCTTTTATGCCTCCTGATAAATTTTTCTCTACAAGCCAGTGATGAAATTTGAACTTTACTTCCAAGGGAGTGTTTCTGTACTAGTCATCCATTATTTTGATGTATTAGCCAAACATTGACTGACAAATGAATCTGCGGAAAGCAATCCAAAAAGAAATAATTGGATCTCTCCTACAGTATAAAAATTTCACATTTTAGAAAATTATCCTATTAAAGCTATATAGTTTTCTACCTTAAAAAGTAGGAATAATACTATCTGTCTCCTAGGGTTATTGAAAAAAATAAACTAATATAAATTAAAGCACTTTGTGAGCCACAAAATGCTACAGTTTAATTAATATTATTAATTGTGCTGTCTCACACAAAAGCAATTATAGTAACCATTGGCACATATAAGTATTTGTTCCCTGTCTTTGCAAATATGGTTTGTATCTTTTGATTTGCTGGAAGAAGTTGGCCTCTAATGGCTGAGGGACAGAGCAGGAGGAACTGCTGCTTTTTTGGGTGCTGAAAGCACAATGTTGTCCACAGCTTCTAATGTTTCTAACTTAAAAAAATTCAGACTTGGTGTGCTTTTACTTTAAACATGACTCAAGGCTCTGGAAATTTTCTGGATTTTTAATGAGTTTGCTTTTTGGTATATACTTTCTGAAGATAGTATAAGACATAAAAAAAAATCCTGGCTACTGAAGGAAACTTAGGTGTAATCTTCCCTGTGAATCATTATGTTTTAAAAAGTTAAATTTATAGCTGACCTCGATTCAGCACTGAATTAGTCATTCCTTACTTATGCAGGATATTACATCAGGAATTCCTAGGTTTGTGTCCAACCCTGAGCAGTCAACTGAAGTCCCAGAATAACTCTCAGTTTAACAGACATTTATTGAGTACCTACTGTCTGCCAGTCATTGTAATAGGCTCCTCTCAGCATTGTTATTCAAGTATTTTCAAATTTCAAATAACATAAAACTACCTGAATACTATTGGTAATGAAATATCCAATCATTAGAAAAAGAATACCTGAGTAAATTTGCGAATGTGGTAAAATAAGACAAGGGACTCCATATATGTTCAGAATCCTAGGACTTTGGTGTTCTGGTTAGATTTTTACAGTGCTCAATGAAATGCCACATATAGGACACTATTAATAACTGGGTAAAATTGTTAACTTATTGTTCTGGTAAATCTCCAACCACACGTCTGTCTCTTGATCTCTATACTTATCTCTGAGCTCCCAAAGATCAAAATTATAACAACACCTTTATAAAGGGCTTATAGTGTTCATCATAACAATTCCATAGCAACTACTAGAGGGTTTAGCAACTTATTCAATATCACACAGCTAATAAGTGACAAAGCTCTTCTTCAAAACCACCTCAGCATGACTACAATTACTGTTCTTTCCCACAGTGCCATCCTATTCCCAGTTCCCAGCAGTCGTCTGGCTATGTAGGTGTTCTGTTGACGCTAGAGAAAATAATGGATAATTTCTTTCTCCCTTGCTTGACCAGAGACTTCTTGTTCTTTTTTTAAAAAACATTTTCCTTTTTAGTTTTTATACATGGATTTCATTTGAAAATATTAAAACTGGCTTACACTGTATTCTGAAATAAAATCCATTTCTGTGTTTTCTCCCTTGCAGCGTTTCATCATGTTTCTGTTTACCCAAAGAAGGAGCTTCCTTTTTTCATCCATTTCACAGCAGGACTATGTTCTTCTACAGCAATGATAGCTCTTCTCACACACCAGTTTCCTGAAATCATGGGTGTTTTTGCTAAAGCTGTAAGTATGATCTCAAGGACTTGTGCAGAGTATTTGTAAAACACACAAGAAACCATCTCTGATCTGTTTGTGCTTAACCAGCTGAGCAGTGAAGATATTTGTTATAGTAAATTACAGGAATTGATTTGTAAAGTTGCTGCCATAAATATGTCAAACATAAGATTTTGGTGATTTGAGCTGTATTTTTGTTGCTTAGAAGTTTAGAGAATACAATGGCATAACATTATAAAGTTGGTCTTTGTAGATCACTTTTGGTGGTAAGCATAGCCCTTGTTACTAGCTGAAGAATAATCCACACCTTTTAAATGCATTTTCTTTGGCATTTAAAAAAAATCCCTTGTTTTGTACAGAAGGCTTTTGATTTTTCCATTTAAATGAAATCATTAGTTCTCAGGATTTGGTGAACGTTAAATTCAAGAGTGCAACTAGGATGAAGAATAAGTAGGTAAGGTGGGACAGTTGCGACATTTGCCCTGGGTTCAGAATGTGCCTCTTTACTCAAAATTTCTCCCTGTTTTTATATCTACATGTTCTTATTGATCTCCCAACCTTGGGTGTAGAACCATGTACAGACCTTTATTTTTATTTTTACCCTTTAGTTTTGAACTGCTTCCCCATTTCTGGACCCAGGTCCAGAAAGTATTTGAGGACTGATATTAGAGAGAGTATCCCATGATTTTTTACTTTTCTACATAAACCTGTTAATTAATGTCACTGGCTCAAAGCAAAATTACCAAAGATAAGTCCCTGTAAGTCTCCAAGCCTTTTAAAAAATGTGTCTTGTATATCTTTGTATTTTTACCAACTAATAAGAATTCAAACCCCAAAAGAAAATGTTAATTCATTATATTCCCAAATAGAAAAGCACTGAGAACCATAGAAATACTAGGCCTTACTTGGTAATGTAATTTCTATATTTTTGTCTATGTGCCTCCATTCTAACTCCCTGTTTCCTCATACTTTCTTTTCCTGCATTAGGAGTTTATTTTTTGCCTTAAAGATTAGTTGGTTTTCTTCTGGCACCAGTAGTAAGAGCACTGGGTTCTCTTTTCCCCTGAAGGTCAACTGTATAATGTGTTAAGTTGCCACTGGCTGTAGGCCTAGGAGTCTGAGACTACACTTGATTCTGGGTCAGGCTTCAAGAAGGATGACTTTTTACTGTGTTCAGGGAGTATAGATATTTGGGTTGGAAACTGACTCTTCTGCTTCCTTTTAGTATAAGGAGAAAGCTTAGTGATCATACCATAACTCTGTTGCTTGCAGTGGTGCTGACTGGGGAGCAAGTGTGTCTCAAACTGAAATGACTTCACAGTGTAATCTGGCATGGAAAAAAATGGACTAGACAGAGAATCTTGTCAATTTAACAACCGGAAAAAAATATGCAGCTGTGTATTTGAGATCACAGGAAAGCAGTGGGAGAGATGATCCTTGGGTTTCTCTCAGGGCAGTGGGAAGTAGGTAAAATAGAGAGAGGAGGAAGATCTAGAATCTGGAGTAGAGATGTAGTCATTGTTAGTAGTGTACTGCCATGGGGTACTGGCTAAAGTTAATGTGCAGTGTACTCACTGTTTGCTCTATTCATCAGTGTTAGTATATATAGTATATATATAGTGTCTGCCTTTACCTAAGAGATCTCTGATGCATCAGAAGAGCCTTTAAGATTGCATAGCACAAGCTCCTAGCAGTGTCCGAGAATGAATAATTACACATTTGAAAGTGGAATCTTCTTTTTTAGACCAAAAGTTATTAATTTACTGTGATTCTAGTTGATGAACAATAAACAGGCATTTGTTTTCTATCTTTTGGTATTTGTTGGTAGTGTATAGTGTTTAAAATGTGCCTGACAGCAAACTTTTACAGCCACGTTTTATCCTTGTGGCCTTTACATGTACATTTTAAATTCCTAGAAGTTAAATATTTACTGAAAGTACCTGCAAGCCAATATTTGTTATGCAGCAGTTCCAAGGGCAGTTTCCATTTAAGAATTAATGGGAAATGATTATAGTGTAGGCAGGCTCCAGCTTATAAACTCAATATACAAATACCTCAACAGACAGCAAGAAAACTAGAGGCTCGAATTCTGCTTCTTCACCACTTAATATAGTGTGGTCTCGGGCTTCCCTGGTGGTGCAGTGGTTGAGAGTCCGCCTGCCAATGCAGGGGACGTGGGTTCGTGCCCCGGTCTGGGAGGATCCCACATGTGCACAGTGCACAGTGCACATGGCCCGTGAGCCATGGCCGCTGAGCCTGCACGTCCGGAGGGGAGAGGCCCGCAATGGGAGAGGCCACAACAGTGAGAGGCCTGCGTAACGCAAAAAAAAAAAAAAAAAAAAAAAATATATATATATATATATATATATATATATATATAGTGTGGTCTCTGCCCCAGGAGCATTACCATCATCACCCAGGAACTTGTTAGAAACGCAGAACCACAGGTACCACTCCAGCCTTCCTGAATCTGCATTTTAACAAGATCCTCAGGTGATCCTATATACACGTTTAAAACTTGAGAAGTCCTGCTTTACTCTACCCCCAATAAGAAGAATTTAGAATTCCTGGGTAGTGCCACCTTATCAAGGTGGAGAAGGGGTAGGATTGTAGAGTCGTTATGAACATAGGCTCTGGAGCCAGACTGCTTTGCTTTGGATTCCAGCCCTGACACTTATTGGCTGTGCCACCTTGGGTAAGTTGCTTAACATTCCACCCCCCAACCCTGCACTGTAAAATGAGAATAGTACTACCTCATGGGTTTGTGTGAGGGTTAAATGAGTTTAAAATTTATCAAGTGTTTAGAACTGTGTCTGCTGACAGTAAAAACTAGGTGTTAGCTGTTGTTGCCATTGTCGTTGTCATCATCATCACCAAAGTGCAGCTATAGTGGGAAACCCTACCCCCTTCATGTTTGGAGGAGCCATGTTCTACTAGTAAACTCAAAATGCATTTTTCCATAGAAATGGTGGTTAAGTATCATTTAAACGATACTATTAGTACTATACTTCTGGTACATTATGTGTACCAGAAAGTGGAGAAATGTTTCAAATTCTAGGCACTAGGCACTAGCAAAGTGCCTTATAGAGCAGAACCAATTGATAAGTTGCAAATTGCCTGTGTTAAAATTTTCAGTTAGGTCAGATATTTGATAGCCAAGTACAGTATCAGTGAAGTACAGAAATCAATGAAGAATCTTTGAAACATATTTGTTCTTCTATTTAATAAAGCAAAGCAATTTAAGAAAATTTCCTAAGTTCCTTCCATTGTTGCCATTGTCTCTTCCTCATCTAATATCTTTTTGTATTAGCTCACATGCTAGAGTAAATTCAGTTTGAATTTGTTAAAATGCATTTGTTACAAAAATTGCCTTTTTGTGAAGCAAGGCACTAGGGATTAATGATTTTTAATAATCCTCACTGAACATCAGATTTAGATAAATGGAAGGGAATGCATTAGAATGGTCAGTGGTTTTAGTGCCCCTTCTTCTTTTGCATGATATTAAGCTATATGGAAGAAGACTTCATTTTCAGCAAGTTAGGACTTTTTCCTGATTTTTCTCCTCACCGGATATTAGACATAGAGCAATGAAAAAAAAATTGCATAAATCCCTGGAGATGTGGAATGTGCTGATATCAGAGTTGATATTCTCTTAAGACCAGAATTCCTGAAAAAGGAAAAATTGCTTTTAAGTGGTAGATCACTTTCTCACCTGCTTTGAAGCCTGCTGGGTTAAATATGAGAGTTCAAAGTAAGGGTAGCCAGCAAACCAATGAACTGGAATCTGATTCTGCTTATCTGAAAGGCCCTTCTTTATTTAAGAGCAGCACTGCCCTCTCCTTAGAGAACCAATCTTCATCTACTCTGGCCTCTTTCATTTCTCTCTTGCAAGAAAAGCTTTCTTCTTAGTAAACCTTGGGAGGGCATATTACAACAGTGAAAAGACTGAAGATGGTCTTTGGGAATTTCATTAACTTACTGATAAATTCAGGCTTGTGGCATGTGACTTTTTAGTGCTTTGAATTCACAAGTGTGTTTGAATATAAAAATCCCTAGTTGTGTTTTAACTAAATGGGGCAGCCTTTGCAATGTTGGCAGAAAAGATGTTATGGGTAAAGACAGAAATCAAAAAGATTCCCAAATAAATTGTTTGTTTTACTAAGGCAAAACTTGGTTAAAATTTGTTTCACTGAACACATATTGTAGCTGTGTTGGGGTGGGAATGGGCCCAGTTTCCACATATTTCTACTAATCTTTATGTGGGAAAATGTGGTTAGACAGGCCAGTGATGAATTTCTGAGCAACTCATAATTGGCTGGCTCCACTGTAACTAGGGCCTAACAATCTGCTTGATTAATTCTTTAAGTACTACATTAGCCAAGTTTGCATGATTTCCAAAGATATAGAAGGTCAGATGTTATACTAACAAAAGACCTCTCTACAGAATGTCTCACTGGGATTTCTTCAGCCCCTTCCCAAAAATAATTAACATTTTTCTCCCCAGATTAAATTTTAAAAAATAATAAGCTGATAAAAATGCTTATTGTCTTTTACTGAACAGTGACCAGAACTTTTGAGAAGGTTTGTCCACAATTATCATTTTTTGCAGGGCAAAGATTATCTTCATAACTAGGGAAATTGATAGACAATTATAACCATATATTGATGTATACCAGTAGAAAATATATATATAAATTTAATTTATTTTATTTATTTATTTTTGACTGCATTGGGTCTTCGTTGCTGCGCGTGGGCTTTCTCTGGTTGCGGCGAGTGGGGGCTACTCTTTGTTGCGGTGCGTGGGCTTCTCATTGCGGGGGCTTCTCATTGCGGTGGCTTCTCGTTGCAGAGCACGGACTGTAGGCGCGTGGACTTCAGTAGTTGTGGCTTGCAGGCTCTAGAGCGCAGGCTCAGTAGTTGTGGCACACGGGCTTAGTTGCTCCGCAGCATGTGGGATCTTCCCAGACCAGGGCTTGAACCTGTGTCCCCTGCATTGGCAGGCAGATTCTTAACCACTGAACCACCAGGGAAGCCTGAAAAAAAATATTTTTAAAGGTTCCTAATTTTCCATTGTCATAACCAGTGATGTGAAATCTGTTCATAGGTAAAAGAGTTTTTTTATATTCTTCATCTGACTTTATTAATACTAAAAACCTGTGAGAGTTGCATTCTTCTTTATTAAATACATAGGGCCCCATTTAGAAATGAAACTATTAAAATGTTGCTTTACTTTGTTTGAAAATGGATTATTTTCAAGAACTAATATAGTTTTAAAAACATTTTGAATTGTAACTAAACTTAAATTCCTGTAAAATACTCTTCTATAACCATGCTGTTTCCACAGTAATATATCTGAGGTATTTCCCAGAGAGTATCCTGATAATAAAATGAGCCTATTGTGACAGGTCAAAATTTTTAAATGTTTACACTTTTGTTCCATTGTTAGTGCTGCTAAAGTCTTTACTTGGGCAGTCTGGCATATTCCAATTTTGATTTTCTGAATTAACTGGGATATTTGTAACAAGAGAAAAGTTGTTCTCTACTTTTTATAAGGGTAATTTCTCATGCTTCATTCTCATTGTTCTCCTTCAAAAAGAACCAGAAGGAGAAATTTATGAAATTGCTAATGTTTTTCTTTATCCAAATTTTCTAAGTACTGAACTCTTCAAAGGCAAAAACAATAATAATAATAATAAAAGTTAGGGCAATGTACTTTTTAATGCATGTCTGTATCCCTTCCCCAGGATTTAATTCAGTTTTGAAGTTTGTGGAAAGCACCCTCTTTCCCTAGTAAACATGTGCTTGACAAGTGTGAAGTTCACAAAAGCTCTCCCTGAATTTATTTGGCAGTATATTTAATCATCTTTCCCCCCTCAAAGTGAAAATCTCTGCCAAAGTCTAAGATATCCTGTCACTAACTTCTACTAATATATTTATTGTTAATTATTAGAACTTGAGGCAAATGGACTGCATAGCAGTTTTTAGAAGAGCTGTGCCCAGAAATTGATGTAAATCACTCATTCCAAACCCATTACACTAGTGGTATTAGAATTCATATTAGGAAACCTACTGGGTTTTGTTTTAGAAAACATCTTTGTGTTTTGCAGACCCAGCATAATCCTCTAAATGGAGAGAATAATGGGTACAGAGGAAAATTAAAATCGCGAGGAATAGTTATTTTGGCTTTTTTCTTGAGTGGAATGTTGCTCCTTCCCCCCACCAATCAAATTTCTAATGCTCAAACGAACTAAATTAGTGCAACTACTTAATATATTACAATTCTAAACCAAGAGTAACATGGACTTCATTAGTTTTCTTTTTTTAAGAGTTTATACTTACACTGTCATTTATTCTTACCAGAAGCATTGGAGGACAGACTGTGATCTTCCAATGTAATAGATGAGGAAGTTTGAGCCGTTAAAGATAAGAGAGTTCCTTGAAATCACACAATAGATAGCCCTTTAGTCATATATATGCTTGGTTTCAAAAATATGTCACCTTACAACATATACTAAAACAAGTACAAAAGAATAAATTTCAAACCAAATATAGTAATGCTGAGGGAATATAGACTGATGGAGTGATGATAGTAAATTGGCTTTGCTAGTGTCTTCCCATAGGAGATGAATTTGGAGAAGAGTTTTAAATAAAGAGGCCAATGTGGATTGTCAGAAAATAGAAAAGGCACTTAGATTGCAGAAGTGGTTAATTGCAAAGGTACAAGTAGACAAATAAGCTACCTGGAAAATTCTTCATAGTATAAGCCTATTTGATGAACTCTGATGTTTTAAAATAAAGAATGCACATTTGCTTTTCTGTCTTCAAACTGATTCACTTTAATTTCATTCCTGTTCTGGCTAGTAAACCACTTAAGAAAGAACACTGTTTGATCATTTATATCACATAGTCACACAACTGTATAAAGAACTTCAGCCTTTCTAACTGTCTGAAATGTGCAGTAATACTGAAGAAACAGTAGGTACTCATTTATAGTGATTCAGAGGGAATTTAATTAACTCTTTGAAATGGTAAAAAAAAAAGTCTTAATATAAACTACAAATCTATATCTTATGTTTCAACATCACTCTTCTTTCAAAATCAAAGGTGAAGTTTGTGAAGGACTGTGAGGGGCAGTTTAACTGAACAGAATAAACTTTTGGTCTAAAATAACATAACTCGTGGGACTTTTTTTTTGTTTTGTTTTGTTTTGCTAAAGTGGGATTTTTAGGTAGCAGATGTACTTCTAGCAGTTGTAACAATACATCGGAAACTTCGATGTGTTCCTTAATGCCGATGAGGCCTCAATGAAAGATTGGGTGTTAATGGTATTCTATCTGAATTTGAGGAAAAAATAATCTTTCTTAGTTCTGTAATAATATTAAGATTGCGTTATGTCCATCTCGACAGCTAGCTTCAAGAAAAGAAATTATTTGGGCTTCAGGTGATGCTCAACAAAATTAAGAGAACTGATATTCAGAGAATTCAGACCACATAATCACCCTTTAACCTCATCCTGTAATTTTAAGTGTTCTGGAAATGAAATGTATATGTAGTATTCAAAGTGTAGAAAAGAGCTATATTCCCATTGAGCACTCTTGCATATTACAAATAGGATATATAGAGAAAGAAGCAGTTTGGGGCAGAATTTAAGAAGGGAACATACTCTCATACTCTTTGTTAGGAACATGCCAGCTCTTGTTTTCATCTATTCAGTATGCTGGAGTCCCAGTTTCTTTCTGATGCCAGAGTTCAAGCTTTTACTGCCAGGTAGCAGCAGGTTTACAATTAAATTTTAATCCCTCAGTTGTTAAACTCCTACCTAGAGTATAGCCACAACTGTTCTTGGCAGACAAATACACTGCTATTTTTCCTTCAGTCACAGTAAGATAGAAGAATGTTCTCTGGCTGGGGCGTGGATGAAGGCACTTTACTAATCTTATACATAATTCATCCTTGGTTGCTGGGGTATTCAAAGTTGAAACTCTGCCCTCTGATAAAATTTAGATGGATTTTTTATTTACTTGACTGTGATCCCTTTGGGATTTAGTCCTTATTGGGAGCCCAGGGATTCTATTCAACAAAGCCCTAGCTGTGTAGACTTTTCTTATTAATTTGCTCTTGGTGTAATTTAGCTCTTATAATACTGACTCTAAAAAAATCCAAAACCAAAAACCTGCACTAGAACATGCAGTTCAGAATCCTGGATACCCTGAAAAGATTCTTGTTTCAGTACTGGCTTATTGAATGAAAAGACTCCAGTAGGGCTTATCTTAATTTGTTTTCAAAGTTTAGTTTTTAAAGAGCCTCAGCATTTAAAAATATGTTAACTAATATTCTTTAACATGCTATAGTATGGTAATGATTATCCTGTAAAATACTGTAAGTTTTTGGTGTTTGAATTCATTATATTCAGATGTTACTAGTAATGAATTTGTTCATCATTCATTCATTCAAGGAGCAGATATTTATTGGGCACCTTTATGAAATATAAAATGCAATCCCTGTTCACAAATAACTCATAGTCTAGTGGTAAGGGGTTTAAGGTAGGCAAGACATGTATTAGTGTAAGACAGAGGCTACTGCCATAACAGTAGATTAGTTCATCCTTGGAGATTTATTCATTTGACTAGAAGTGACTGATGAGTTATTTTCACATGCCTCACATAAGATTTAGTGACCCAAAAAAGTCAATCTAGACTGATAGAGGCTTTTTCCTTTCAGTCAAACAAGAGGAAATAGAAGGAGGTCTCTTTATTTTATTCTTTTGCAGATATCAGACATGAAAGACTTTCATCTTTACACATAAATGATGAAGTTCGTGTTTTTGTAAACAGCAGTATTCATTATGTCCATCTGAATAGTTTAGAATTTATTAAAAAATGAAGTGCTCCACAACTCAAGATTGAAATAAGAAATGTCACCCCTCAGATTCATATAGTAGCTGCCCTAAGACTAAAGCCTACTATACTCATTCATTTTTATCTTTGTCTTTTATATCCTCTCATTCCTAATAATGACAGATTAATAAGGGCTAAGGACCATCCTGGTTTAGAAAATGAAAGTGTGATGTCAGAAGCAGAATGGGACAGCAAAGAGTTAGGACTAAAGAGTTAGGTACTAAAGAGTTAGGTACTCATGTACCTCTGTGGACATGTGAGAAAGAAAGGGAAAGAACCACTCAGAATTTCCCAGAGCCCACTGTTCATGTCAAAGCTGTACCCTGCAGTGACTGATTCTGAAAATATATCAGGTTAATTAAGAAAAATAATAAAAGTATATTGGATTAAGGTACTAAAATAAGCTGCCTTTTCCCTCTCTTCTAAGCTGAATTTTGCTGATCAATTCTGAATCCTGGATAATTCTACATTTTTACAGGGGGAACTGCCAAGATTTTCTCTCTAAACAACTGAAAAAGATTTCCTATCTTTATTGGGCTCAGTCAAGTATACGTACTGACTGGATCATTGGGGATATGACCTTGAAATACATATTAAAATATTTTTAAAAATAGGTACAGAACCTGTCCTTGGGGAATTTATCCTGTTAGGCATGTAATCATTAGATATGGTAAAATGATGAAAGTATATTGAGTAGAAGAGTAGGCCCAAGGCTAGAGGGTTGAAGAATATACTGATTTAACTCAGTGTGGCAGCAGAAGAAAGAAAGTGGGATGATTTGAACACAGACTTACAGGCAGAAGACCGCAGATCAGGCTCTGGAGTTAACTGGTAATTGTTACTTCTTTAGCAATTTATCTGAGCTTGCTATATCTTCTGGAATAAGTGGAAATTATTATTCTTTGGATAGATGAACAAAACATACATCTCCAAATAATGAATTAGATGCATGATGGTATCTTCCATTTCAGAAGTCTGATTAGTAGCATGCTGGTGAGGAGGTGCATTCATATTTCTGGGTTGTGAGGAGCCCACTCTCATCCATTCACCTGTGTTCCCGTTTATACTAGGCTGTGTCTGCTAACATTAGGTCTCTAAAGAAAGACTTAGGTAAACTCCAGACCCCCTAAGTTCCTGTGAACTACCTCCTACTCCCATAGGACTTCAACGAAGATAATGAACACTGTTTTTTTAACTTTTATCTTTCACATGGCATTTAGAGTAATGATATCTCATTTGGTCTCAAGCTCCATATTGAATTATTTTCTAAAAAATTGCTTTGGAGCAGTAACTTTTCCCTGGTTGCTTAACCAGTCATACAAGTTGAGACTTATGTCTCTATGCCTGTTTTATAATAGCTGCTCTGGGAGAACAGATGAAAAATAATAAGTTAGTAAGATATTTTATGAGTATTGAGGTCCCTTCCATTCAGAAATGTAAATAAAATAACCAGCATGAGCAATCAGCTTATGTCAGATTCCATGGGTTTATGTTACATAGGGAAATTATAGTGCAACCTGAAACATGCTTCTTAATGAATTCATAGTGGTGTCACAGTTGAATGTAAACCCTTGAGCTTTTCCATTGTGAAGGGTTTCAGAAATCACCTTTTATAAACTGCCTAGGGGAGGAGGAAAATACCAAGATGATACCAACAAATGCTATCACTTAAATGGTTGCCTCCCTTCCAGCACTAACTAAATTGTGCCAGTTAAGTAAAGCAAAAATTTAAGATACTGCTCACCTTTTGGCTTATTCAATGTTTATAAATATAATTTATATATATACATGTATATGTATAAATGCATATATGTATATATACACACACACACATACATTTCAATATTCTGTTTTTGAAAGTGGCACCAGGAAAATGCTGTGGAAGAACAGGGTTGCCCTTGCAGTTTTTGTCATCAGAGGTTAGGAAAGTTCAGTTAGGAAACTTGGCAGAAGCCCGATAAATAGCTCTGTTTTTACCTCCAACAAGTGCAAGAAGCCAGAGACCTAATTCGAAGTTTATGAAATCGGAATTTGTATCTTGTCTTTGGCTGTTGCTCTAGCACCCTGTAGTACACCAGAACTATCCTCTCACTTATTAGTAAACTGATTTTGCAGTCCCTAAAGCTCTTTCATAGCTCTCTTCCTATTCAGTATGGCCGCAGCTATGGTAAATGTGCTAGCCTCAAAAGTCCAGTATGCCAAACGGGATATAGGGGACCAGTCAAGTTTTAAGTTTGAGAGTCAGGGAAAGAAACATGTATTTTCTATTTTAAAGAATTCCTTTTTTACATTCTAATTTCTTAAGAGTTTGGCTTGATTTGTGTCAGGTTCTAGGCCTGTAAACCTACATTAATGCATCACAGTTCTGGATAGGATATTTGATATCTCTTATTTACCCCAGAATCTCAAATGATAGGGAACGGTGATTAATGATACTTAGCATTTTGTGGGTTTTACAGTGTAGCTGTCTTCTAGTCCCAGTATCTGTAACAAATGGACTCATCCTTGTGTTTTCCCATAGGTGCCCTGGTGTTTACTGACATAGATCAAGATGCTGTGTGGCTCTATAGGGGACTCTGAGCCATTTGACAGTCTGGGCACATGCAGTCACCTCACATTATTTAAGCCCTGATCTCAGCATTCTAATTTCTCTGTATTCTCCAGTGTATATAATATGTACTTGCTTGAAATTCCTTATATATTGCTTTCACATTCTTGCTTCTAAGTTTCAGCATAAACCAGTTCCTTCTATTTAGAATGCCTTCCTCTCTCTTCTCTCAACCAGGACATTCCTTATATTTTAAAAATCCAGCTCAAAAGCCACCTCCTATAGAAAGCCTGATTAACCTCATTCACCTGATTCCTTTATTCTGAGACTTCTGTTTCTCAGTGTTAAACTGTTATGTCTCTTTGTAATTATTGCTTCTGTACATTGTCACCCAGCAAACATAACAGTTCTAGGAATGATGATCCTTCTGCATCCCCGTCTGTGTATTATACACAAAACATTTTGAAGGCCTACTGACAACCTTTTCAATTTCCTCTGAGTTCTAGTCCACCTTCCATACCCTTTCCCTTTATTCATAGTTACATTCCTGGAGAAACGGGGTATGTGTTCAGGGTTTGGCCTCCACCTTAGCATGTGTATGGCAGCCTGCTGAATAGGTCCCTACAATTGGGCAGGATTTAACCCTTTGGTTTGACAGTCTCTGCATTCTGTTCACACACCTTCAAGAAGTAGACATGAGACCAGGAGTAGAGAAATTTCCACTGAAAGCTCAGTTAGCTTTTTATACAAGACCTCTGAAGCTGCTGTCGTCAGCAGCTCACTCGACACTCTCCTGCTCTGCCTCTTTTCCAGGAGTCAGGGTTAGTTTAAGAAAAAGCCTCTTGCTAGAAGCCATGACCTCGTACTTTTATCCCCTCCATCTGGTGTGCGGCCTCATGGGGCTGTGCTGCTATGCAGGAGGTGAGCAGTGGAATTCTTTAGATGATGACTTCTGAGCCCACATGCGGAGGCAGTGGGGGTGGGAAGCAAGGAGAACAGTGAGAGCCAAGATCGATGGACCAAAAAGTAAGGTTTGCTCTGGGAGAAATCCTAACTATAGGTAGACTGTTTTCATGAGGTGTTCTTCCCCTAGCTCAAGTGGGGGCCCAGGTCAGGGAGCTGTAGCATCCCAGATCTATGATTGATGAACATGGTGTTCCTGCAGTTTTCCTTTCTGCCTTCACAGTTGGGGTTCAGGAGTGGGATAGGTAGGATATGTGAGGGCTTATGCTGTCTCTAACGGAATGCATTCCAGGGTTGAACAGGGAAGGGTTCCCCTTACACACATCATCTCTTGGAGCTGCTTTGTCTCACTGTCTCAGACCTAAACAGAAGTCCAGATTTTGAATGAGGGTAGGAGGAGGGGTTGAGAGCAGCAAAAGTTTTTGATCAAGTGAAAATCTGCTGTCTGCCTCATCTTGCATGGGTTTCTCTGCAGGGTAGATACTCCTTGCTTTGGTGTAGATAAATAGCTTGTCTTGGCTACAGGTCCCAGGACTTTTACTAGGCTGTGAGTAGGCATCTGGCCTGGGATAGGACAGTTTTTTTTTAAGCACTCTCATTCCCTGTTCTTACTTTCCTAGACCAGGAGTTGAGAGCATTTTTAAAAAGATTGAACTCTCAAAGGAAATTCTAATACATACTTTAAAAGCCCAAAGTTTTAATAACTTCCTGTCATGGCTTCTCATGACTACTTCTGCTCTGTCTACACATTTAGCATCCCTTTAAAAGGACTAGATAAAACTAAAACAAAAATTTAACTGTTAATCTGAAAAAGAAAAAAGGAATAGAAAGAATTAGGAACCAGAGCTGATTAAACATGGACCACTAAATGTAGTATAGTGATCATTTGGTGGTGGTGGTATTAGTGGCAGAAATGGCAAAAAGGGGGTTCATCGATGAGGTTAAGGAAGGCCTAAGCTGTTCCTTTTGTAAATTCTGCTCATGTATACTCTCCTAGGATATTTTGTATCAATTTCTGTCCTAAAGGTGCTGGGATTCTTGTGCCTCCAGCCCTAGGCACCCTCAGTCTTTGAGGAGAACACACAGGATTTGAAGTCAGAAGCCCTTGGTTTGAGTTCTGGCTGAGCCACTCAGTATCCACAGGACTTTGGACAAATCACAGAGCCTCTCTGAACGGCACCTGTACAATGAGCGTAATTCCTATCACAGGGTTGGTGAGACAATTACATATAAGCTAAAGTGTTTATACATGAAAAATCTTTTTATAAATATCACAGTTATTCTTGGGGAAGCCCCACCTTGAAAGTTGTCAAATAGAACAGCTGTGGATTAAACTATCTTTTTAATTCACTCAGCTTAGCTTTTCTGTTTGGTCAAGTCTGCTTACTGGGGTTGATGGTGTTAAGTAGTCATCCAATTTTGGCTTCTTTTGGCCAAAGAGAGAGAACTCCCATGCCCAGCTGCTCTATCCATAGACTCGTAGGCAGAATGGAAGTGAGCAAAGGCAAATTTTAAGCCAGAACAGTTCAGAGTTAGGGGACAAAAGGGAGAATGTTTACCTTGCTTTCTCAAATCCAGGATGACTAAAACATCTTAAGTAAATGAGGAAGGACCACAGAGATGCACAGAGATCATTTAAGCCATAAATGGGAAGTGGAAAAACGTACCTATACCCTCTCTTTTATCACTTTGACCTTTGGGGTCAGGGACAGGTATATTACTGACACCTCACTGGCTGTTACTTGAAACCTGCCAATCACCAGCTTCTGGGAAAGCTCAGTCTAGTGCAGCAACTGTGACATATTTACCCTAGTAAAGCCACTGCTTGCTCCCCTCTAGTGCCTTTCTCTTGTGGAGATCATCTCTGCAACCTAAAGCTATCCTGTTTTCTAACCTAGTAAGAGTTAAAAACAACAACAGGTCATGAGCAGGAGGCCTGATAATCGTACCTCGTGCAGTCATAGGAGACTGCCCTGTCATTCATAGCATGTAGGACACGAATTGCACTCTTTCCAGCGTGAACCAGCCATGAGAAGTTCTACAGTCTCAGCCACTCTGCCTGGGTGGGAATTGTCCACTCTTGATCTCTTCTCTCCATGCCCTTTCTGTATCCTTCTCCTGCCACCTTCCAGAGGGGTGCCAGTCCCCAAACCAACAGCTGCTTGCATGTTGATAATTTTATAATATTCCTTGGTTATAGCTGAACCCCTGTTACTGGTATGAGTTTTGAAGTGTTTGATTGAAATCTAGTTGCTTTTTTCTTTTTTTTGTTGGGGAGAAGGAGGATGACTAGAACCCATATGCAGCCTGAGATATTTGTATATATATATCCTCATGGTTATGTACAGGCTGATAGGAAGGGCAGAGTGAAAAGGAAACATCTCTTTCTTGTTTTCCAACATTGCTTCAAAGATGCCCAACCCCCATAGTAGCAGGCAGTTCCCAAGTGGAGGGTGGGGGCAGAGGCCTCCACCAAGGCCATCAATAACCAGGTGTGAGCTACAGGTCTCTGCATAATGTGAAGCTCTCCCGTATTTCATTTCTGAACCAGGGGGCGGCTCTGCAGGATTGCTTACGGAGAGCTCTGTGTCTGGCACCTCTCTCCACAAGGCCCAGGCGCCCAGGGTCCCACCGACCTGCCCAGGAATGCATTACATTGTTCTCTGGTGCTGTAATTTGGCTGCAGGCTGCATCTAGGCCTCCCAGGGATGAGAAACATACTCTCCCTGCCTTCCTCCCTTGGGTTTCTGCCCTGTGACCACTGAGGGCATTTAAATAAAACCTCAGAAAGGCTGAGGGGAAAAAAATCCTTGTTATCTTTCTTATATTAAGCCATGGAGAAATCAAGGTCCTGAGTGGGTCTGAGAATTTGGCGAAGGACTTAGTGGTTGGTGTGCTTGCTAAGGGAGGTGAGAGAAAGGGAAGAAATTACTCTCTGTAACAGGGTGGAAGAAGACTGAGGCAGTGAGTGGTCAAGGAGTCAGACCTACAAGACTTTGCAGACAGACCCTCAGGGCCAGGCAATGTTTGATTCTTTTAAATAAGCTGAAGTCCCTGATTTCATTTTTCTAGTATCACTCTAAGGAAGAGTATGGATTCATGCTATTATTCAAGGCCAGCAATAATACAAGTTGGCTTTTATCTGCAGGACTATGTTAAGGCTGGCATTCTTACTTTTACATAAGAGGAATTGGCTATAGGCTGTGCAGCTGAGGTATTTAAGTCTTGTGCCCTCTCTAAAAGATTCTAAGATCCTTAAAGGATAATGTCTTTTAACTTAATTTGTATCCAAACAGCATTTTCTGCAATGCATTATACATAAATATTAAAAGCTAAAAGAAATGAAGACCAACAGGAAGGAGTGAAACAGAGGTGGCAGGCTAAGAGACTGCTGATCTGAGGGACAGGCCTCTATTGAACAGAGGAGAGATGTGCAAGGGGAAGATTAGAGGCAGTGAGTGAGTAGCAGCAGAACTAAATGGGGCCCTGACTGCACCAAATAAAGTTCTCATTTTGCTGCTTGTTCCAGATAAATTAGTTTCTGTTTGTATAGTGCAGAATGGATGCCAGTTGTGTAAAGCCAGTCGGAATGCAGAGGCAAGCTAAGGAATAAGAGGAAAAATTAATTGCTTGGCCATTATTCTTTTTGGGAGCCACATAGCCTCTGTAATGGGGCTTACATGGACCTCTTTTCTCTCACTATCCACCTCACTTTTCAGACCTCTCACTCTCTGGACAGCTTGCTGTTCTCTTAACCATTTATAGGAAATTGCAAAACTTGGTCTTTATGAACTAGAACTTGGAGCCCAGGGAAAAGCACAGAGCAGTATGAGATGCCAGAAGAGGCCACAGGGTAAGAACCAAGAAAGAATAAGATAATAGAACACAGGTAGATTTAGCTCAGGTTGATTTCCCATGGAAGGCCTAGGCTATCATTTATGTGGTAACCTGAATAACCTTGTAAGAGCTGAAGCTAACTGGGACCTGAGAGCTCTTCCCAGTGGCCCAGGATACAAGACAGCATCCTTTTGTAATTCATTCAACTCTATTCTTGAGTTCAGACTGACTGTGAGCCCCTTACCCTTCCACTACCTTAGAGCTTTCCTCCTCTTAATCCTAGCTCAAGATGTCAGAAACTCTTCTTTTCCCCTCCCATTTCCCCCCTCCCTAATCCCACCATTGGCTCATCAGTTATCCAGTTGACTCCACTCTGCAAGGAAGACATTCCCCTGGCCTGACTCACTCAGTCCTATTTCTCCACAGGAATCCCCTCACCGCAGACCACAAGGGCCCTGACTAGTTCATGTTTTGTGTTAATGGATGTGAAACTGGAGCAAACCCCCTCACCAAAAGAAAAACCACCCTAAACTCTCCCACATAGGTCTCAGCAGGTTACACAAATATTAGTCCTATCATCCAAATAAATCTGCCCCCACGGCCCAGAGCTATAGCACCCCCATCCTCTTGCTGCCTGTGCGGAGTAAAGCTGCTCCACAAACATGTGAGGACCCCAAGGGGTGCTGGAGAGGAACTCGGGGAAAGGAAAGTGGCCTATATTCAGAACTCCTTGGGTAGGCTCCTTAATATACAGCTTGCTGTCAATACCTTATAGTCCTGAACTGAAGATTCTGTGAGAAGTCAGGATGGGCTAGACCAGTTACAGGCTTTGGTAAGAGGGTCTATTGGCTGGAGTTTGAGGCGTAATTAAAACTCAATATCTGATATAAGTTTGTACGCTCATTTTAGAGGTGAGAAGATAGAGGCTCAGAGAATTTGGGTATCTTTCTCAAAATATCAAAAACAGTAACTGGCACAGCTGAGATTTCAACCCAGGTCTGTCATAACTGCAAATTTCTATACCACTCTTCTCCTTTAAAATATCAACAGGCAAGAGATAACCACTGTCCAAGTCATCTAAAAATAGGAGATCATGATTTTGGGGACTCTGTGTCCTGCCCTTTAGCTTACTAAGCCTGCTATCTCTGGAGACTCTACCACTACAAGCTTAGTTAGGCAGTGGGTAGTAGCACAGAAGGAACTCCCCAATTTAAGCCAAATGTGGATTGAAGGATAATAATCACCAGGACTTGGAGAGTCACTAAATAAAGATTTGTTGAATAAATGAGGAAAGGTTGTTTTCTAAGCTGTTTACCACCTTGGCCCCAAGACCCAGCTCACCTTCCTTCTGTAACCACTGGTTCCTGCTCCCAGCTTTAAAGGCTAGGATCCTCTCCTAAAAATTGCCAAAGCCAGAGATCTCTACCTGCCTAGTATACACTAATGCCTCATGTGGGCCTTTGAGATCAGGCTTATTACCCTCTCCCATGCTCCGTGAGTCACATATCTTTTACTTGGTGTTTCCCAAACCTGGCTGCCCACCAGAATGATGTGTGGAAAGTTTAAAAAAGTAAAAATCCCAAGGCCTAGGCAGACCTACTAAATTACTCTTTCTTAGGAGTGTTCTACGGTATTCTAATTATCTGTTAGGCATGGCATGACACTGCATGCCACTCAGTTTGTACAGTCAGCAAGTGAGCAAAAGAGGCAGTGCTGGCTGATACAGGTTGAAAAGGAGAGATTAGAAGAGAATGTATGTTTGTATAGTTATATAATTCTTTTCTCCTACAAAACACAGCAGTTTATAAACATAATAGCATGAGAATGGAACTTGTCCGCTATGGCTAACTCTTATCTAGCAATCCCAGGCTCTTGATAATGGAAGAATGTTTCAGCCTATGAGTTTCTTTTGGGGTACCAGGCAGTTAGCTCACACTGACCCAGGGAAGAGATACGTGGTTTCATCTCTGTCCCATCTACCCTCAGCCAGGTAGGAGAAAAAGAAGTTCTCTCCAGGTATCCTTTCTCTTGCACACACAAGATGTGTCAGGAAGCCAATGCAAGGGAAAGGAAAAATGAACCTTGACCATGTGCTTTAGTGCAACTCATATCGCTCTGAAGACTCCTACCTCTTCCACTCTGCCTTCTAACCTCCAGAGTGGGGAGTCAGGGAGCCGCTCAGTTTTTTACATCCCCTGTCAACTCCTTCCCAGGGCTAAGGAACCAGCTAGGACACCAGAGTCCCTCTGGAGTACTTTACAAGTCCTTAAATAGAAGCTGTAGCAGCCCAGAGTTGAGGATGGAGGAAGGTGTGCATGCAAAGGTCTTGTGCTTTTGAGTCAGGAGGTTTGAAGTGGAGGGATGAGTGAGGTATTTATATGTTCAGGTCTGATCCAGCCACTCTGCCTTCTTGGGGGCCTTGCAAGTATGGACATCCACAGTGTTTCTGCACTCCTTGCACCGCACAGCACAGCACCAGTGGAATTTGCACTCACACTGGGTGACACGGGTAACTCGAGTTGTGTCATACCCTCGACCGCAGCACATGATTTCACAACCGTCTGTCCCTTTAGATGTCTTGCTACAGACTCGGCCTGCGGTGCCTAGGGAACCTGGGTTGGGGAAGAGAGAGAGTGAGAACCAAGTTACCTCTTACTTCAGCCACTCTGGGTTCCCTTACCCACATCCTCGTGAGGAAACCATAAAGAATCCCTTTTCCTGAAAATACACCCACTAGCCAAAATGATCATCTTCTTACTGCCCTCTGTACCAGGCTTGTTTCTTCCCACTATCAAGGCTCCCCAAAGACCATTGACTTTTCCTGCAATGCCCTCCCTGCCAATACACATCTCCATATCCCCTTCAAAACTTAGCCTTAAAATGTCATAATTGTTAAAGCTGGGTGAAGGTTCTCTACTTTATGTTTGAAATTTTCTATAATAAAAAGTTAAAATAAAAAACTTAGCCTATAATTTACCTTTTCTAAGAAGCCTTGTTACAACTCTGATCCAGTTACCATTTGTTAATATTTCGGTCCTTAGTTTATATTTCATTAAGTTGTACTATACAAGAAAGTAGTATAGCATGGCCATTAAAAATTTAATGCATGTGCCTCATGTCAAATTGTCTAGGATTAAAACCTAAATCTGCACTTCTTAGTTGTGTGATCTAGCAAGTTAGTTGATATCTCTGGGCTTTAGTTTTCTTATAATAGCACCTAACTCAGTAGTTATATCTATAATCTCTGATCAACTGAGGGGGTGAACTGATAAGCATTACTGGCAGGAGGCTTCTCCCTAAGGAATTCCTAAAGAATATCCCTTGCCTTACCCCTTATGGTAGGAACCCTTGAAAGGTAGGGATTGTGTTATTCCCCCTGCACAGAGAATGCTCACAACCTCACAACCTGACTGATTTTTGCAAAAGAGATGCTGCCAACAGATCACAAAATCATAGAATTTTAGATGGGATGGATCCTAGAGAATATCTACTTCACCTCTTTCCCAGAGATGGGAACATAACTAGCCTGGGGGGTTCAAGAAGGGTATGAATAAATAAACTGATTTCTATAGCAGTAGTCTCCACATTCCACTGAATATGGATAGAAAATGCTAGTACTTCTATATTTGTTTTTGGGCTCATCAATTTAAAATATCTACTTTGTATGTATGTTTTATAATGTACATTTTAGTACAATGAAACAGATATAATTCATAAGTAAATATACATATATTGGAGGCACATGTTCAGATTTTTTTTTTAATGATAGGAGTACACAAGCCAAAATGTTAAGAGACCACTGCTCTAGAGTATAGGCTGACTAGGTCTACTATATATGTTATCCGCCTGATTTCAAGGGCTAGGTCTTAATGTCATTCTCTTGTGCACCAGAAGCCTCTTCTACACTCTGGAGCCAAGCAATCCAATGTAGTAGCCACTAGCCAAATATGGTCATTTCGATTAAGTTAATGAAAATTAAATAAATTTTAATACTTAGCTCCTCAGTCACACTAGCTATATTTCAAGTGCTGAATAATCACATGTAACTAAGTGGCTACTGTATTGGAGAGCACAGATGTAGAACATTTCTATCATCACAGAAAGTTCAATGGGACAGTACTGCTTTGGAGGGAATTCCTGGCTCCATACTCCCTTCTGGGATGACTTGTACCCTTTGAATTCCAGGCTCCACTGTGGGCTTTATGAGACCTGTGTTATGCCTCTGAGAAGAACCAACACACATATGACTCATCCTCCCTCCTAACTCCAAAGATCCTTCCCCAAAGGTGCATTTTAGGATGACAGCATAGGCTTACACCCTGGATGTTGTGGAATTATTTCTAGGCATTTAGAGAGTAGCCCTCTGAATTATACCACATGGGAAGAAAACAAACTTAGTGGCAGGAAATCACCAGGAGAATCAGAAGTGCTTTCTTAACATTTTTTCTCCTAGCACTCTTCAAAGTACACAAACTACTTTCTCTGTGTCTTGGGTAGAGCCCCACCCTGTTTCTGTGCCCAGTTTTGCTCCAAGCTAATTGCTTCTCCAGGAATGACACTGATAGGTGAAAACAAATAGTATGGAAGACAGCTAAGGGTTTTGGCTTCCCCTTACCGAGGTCCTGACTGCTGAGACTACAGAGAAGAGTCTGGGAGCCCATAACAATAACCAGGGGAAGAACAGTTCTGTTGTATAGCAGGTTGTTCCTAGTTTAACCTGTCTGAACCTGAAATATGAGCCAAGATGGTTAGCTTCCACTCTTTTAGGGGAACACCACATCACCTTCCAGCATTCCCAAGAATTCCACCGCAAATACATGGAACAGATTCAAGAATGATTTGCTGCTTTCTGCTGATGGTTAGCCTTTGGTAGGGATCTCCTCTCTCCTTGCTTCCTCAACTCCATTTTAGAATTTTCAGTGGCAGCACACTGGATAAGCCCTTTCAAGGTCATTCATGGTGTATTTCCTACTACCTTTCTGTCTTTAATCTTCCTTACCCAAAACCTTCACTCAGATTAATCTGCTCTCTGTTCCCAGAACAGATCATGTGCTTTCCCACCTACCACTCTACTCACGTGTAGAGAATATCCACCTGTTCTTCTCTCTAGCTATCCAGATAATCCCCACACTTTAAGAAACAGCTTAAATTCCACATTTTCAAGTAAACTTTTCTTAATTTCTCTCTTTTGCAGTTGCATTTGTCTACCTGTTATATCTCATTTCTTTAGCTAGATTGTAAAGAGCCAAAACTTAGTCTGTATCTTATGCTTCTGTATAGGCCATACATTGTTTGGTACTGAAATGGGTGATTGACTTAAACATTCACTTAGTAGTACCTACTATATCCCAGAAGCTGGGAATATAAAGGAGTGATAGATGACCTCAGGCCTCAAGGAGCTCAGTGTCTTCTCCTCTCTAGGCAGCTTTGGGCCTGGCAGACTGAGGCATCAATCAACAATCTTATTACAAGGTTTTCACGTCTGACTGGCTCCTCCAACCTCCTTCCCTAACTCCTGAGACCGTGATTAACTAGAGGTGCCTGCACTAAAAATCAGGGCTCCATGTTTCTACCTACTTTCCTTACTCACCTGCAGCCTTGTCCAAGACGCAGTAGTCTGGAGAGTTGTCAAAGTAGACAAGGTCAGTCCGGGTAGCACGGCGATAGCCTTGGCGGGCTGCTGTGAAGTTTGCACCATCCTGGGTGGCCGTTACCTGCACAGCCCCATCATAGCGCCGCCGCAGGTAATCACCTGTGCGGCGGAAGTCTGAGAGTGCACGCCAGCAGGTGCGCAGGGTACAGGAGCCACTCACGCCATGGCACTTACACTCCAGCTTCAGAAACCGCCGCACAGCCTGGGAGGTGGGGAGGCAGGTAAGGGAAAGGCAGCCAGTCAGGGTACTTTATGGTCATCCCTAGGACTAAAAGCATGAGTGCCCTGAGGTCTGCTGGTCCTGGCCCTGGTTGGCTAGTGGAGCCATCGGTTGTCCTCTCCCCAGTCAGATTCCACCCATTCTTCCCGATCAAATTGAAGAACCTCTTTTTCCAGGAAACCTTCCTAGACCAACAGTGCTTTCCTTTTCATGATAGCCCATTTGAACTTTAAAGCCCCAGGATTCTGTTCATAATTATGGCACAGCCTCTACTTTTCATGTGTTTTAGAGTTCAAGGTACCATGCCTTCTGCTTTTGTTGCATGTCATTTTCCAGCACAGTACTAGGCCAGTATAGGAAGTGCTCAAAGACCAGTGCACTGACTAGAACAAGCTTTTATCCTCCTCGGACTTTAGGAGGTGATTCTTTTTTTCTTAAAAAGTTATTTCCCTTCTTTTCTCCACCTTTCCCTAATTTCCACCTATGTGAAGACTCTTTATGCTCCAGGTTGAACCTAGGCATTCCTAAGGTCCCTTGCACTTACTGCTCCTGTTCCAGGGGTTGGGGCTTTTGGAAGTAATCCAGAAGCCTTCAGTGCTTCCACCTTCACATTTACTCCATGATCATACATACTGGCCACTCCCAGCCAATATGAATGTACATGCACAGACATGAGTACTGACCGTGCGACCACAGCGATTGTTATGTAAGTTCATGAGAGCCCGTGCATCCTTAAGCCTCTTCTCCTTGGCATCCACGAAGGCTTTGGCAAAACGAACACCATAGTGGATGTTGTCACTGCAGCCACCCCAGTCAAAGTCCCCACGTTGGTCATGATGTCGGCCACGGGTGTAGGGGTCACAGCTGCACACACTCAGTTCACCCTGGCTACAGGCACGAGTGATAGCATGGACCACCCCTGCTGATGAGATGGCATATACAAATGCTGCCTCCCGGCTACCTAGAGAGAGAAAGGTAGAAGTGTGTTTCAGGAAAGAGGCCCTTGTCTGTCCCCTTCTTTAGCCCACACAACCTTCAACTCTGAAACCTCTTCTCCTTTTCTTTCCCAGGGCAACCCCTGTACCTCCTTTATTCAAGGTACCCTTCCCTTCCAAGAGCATTCCCCAGTGAATCTGACCTCTTCCCCTCAGCCCTCACAACTCTCTATCCACTTCTTTGTATGTCTGACCTCTTGGGCTGACCTGTACTCCTGTTTCCTTCCAAACTCCCTGGGTCCATCCATTGAAAAGTTTCACAGTGAATCATTCCCTCCCACTGAGTGCCAACCCCAGCTTAGCAAAGCCAGCCTTAGTCCACATTCCAGGCCTTTTCAGGCCCACTCTGCTGGACAGTTCCCCTACAATGGAGACCCCAGCCCAGGGGTCATCCTATTTGAAGAGATATGCTACTTTCCCCAGCCTGCTTTCATCCTTCCCTGCTCTTGGGGATTGATGAAGCATCATCACTCCTGTCCCTCTGACACCTCCACATTCTCATCTCATTCCCTTTCTGCTAGTTTACTGTTTAGCTCTGCTTAGCTCTTTTGCTGAGCCAGGTCCAAGCCGCTGACTCTCCAAATATTTACATATCACCTTTCTGTTTATTCCTTGCTCCAATTATTATAGTGTTGGGAGTGGTGGGGTGAGGGTAGTGATGGTGTTGGTAAGAACAGAGCAGCCATTTCTAGTCCTCAGCCTTACAGTGCATGGATATCCGCAGGCTGGGGGTTGGGGAGGGGAAGGAAAAGGGAGGAAGAAGGATGGAGGTACCAGGGAATGCTGTTCCTTTGACCCATCATCCCAGAACACTGGGATTTAAAGGGGTCACTGCCTACATATGTAAGGTACTGAGGGTCTGTTTCCAACTGTATCCTGGGCTCTGCCCACAATTCTTACTCTGATTATGAAGTAGTGTGCAGGAGAGGAGAGAGGGGCTCATGCCTATACTACCCACTCACCACCCAAGCATAGAAAGAGAAGGAGCTGGGGCAGGGTGGAAGAGGCCCCTACTTCTGAGCATGACACGGCCAAAGACAGTGTGGTCCCGGTCCAGGGTGGTGCAGTTCCAGCGATGGTGGCGGAACTGGTGCTGACACTCTCGGATCCATTCTCGGGCACCCTCGCCCACCGAGCGCATGATGTCTGGGTAACGCTGGCACAGCTGCCGCTGCCGGCTCACCAGACCAGGGATATTGTCACAGATCACTCGGGCCCCCAGCGCCCCGATGTACCTGCAAGGTGGAGATGGCCCTGTCAGAGCATCCTGGCTTTATTCTGCATTAGGAGAAGGGCAGGAAAGGTTTGGCATTCAAACCTTGAGAGGTTCCTTCCCCTTCCTCCAACCAAGGCCGATATTCCCCAAGGCCAATGGGGAGAACCGATCCTCACAAGCTCTGGAGAAATAATTAAACAGTTGCAGAGAAAGTAATTGAGTGGTCTCTCACCATTACCAGTTCCCCAGCCAAAGGCCAAAATGACACACACTCCCAGAACACAGGCTAGGCATGTGTCACATACACAGAAGCTGTGGGCATGTCACACAAACCCCATTGCCTGTTTATTTAATAAACATTAAGAGCCTCGTGGAAAAATAAACTTAATAAAACTAGAGTCTGAGACAACACTGTTATACCCACATGTCAGAGGCACGTCCTGCGTGGCTGGTCCATAAAGACATGGTATGGGAGAAGGATGGAGACAGGGAGGAGTCAGTGGGAAGAGATATAGTGGGCAATTTTGAGTGACGTTTATAGCTCTAGTCAGACCCGTGTAGCTAAGAGTCCTCATTCCCAATCCCGAGGTCTGGGGAGGAAGACCCCCCACCCCAACTCTCCTCCCCACACCCTTTGTTTCAAGGTCCCATGACCTTTCTTAACTAATGAGTCTTTCAAAATTATCCTTCCCAACTTAAAGGGCATAATGTCCTGGATGAATCTACATGGGCAGAGGGCTGTTTGCAGTGGGAAACCAAAGACCAAGATTAAGCAACAGGGTGACACTCCCCATATTCCAGTCCCCAATCTGCCCAATGTGAACAATTATAGGAAGATCAATTGGGTGAGCTAATAAAAGATAGGTGAGTTGCTAGAGTCATTCTCAATTTTCTCAAGGAAGTAGTTTTTCTTCATTCAAACACTTTTTAGCCCTGGACTCCACCACACGCCTCAGGAAGAACATTTCAGAGAGAGGACAGGAGTTCATCATCACCTTTTTTCCCCACAAGGCCACCAAATGAGATCTGACCCATACACCCACTTCTCACTCCCTTTCCATCTCTCCAGCACCCAGCACATACATGCCTTGATTTGCTGTGAATTCTCTATTCTCCTGTCCTAACACATCAAAGGGACGCTTTCTCGCCCCTTTTCTGAACAGATGGGGACCATGGAGGGCAGTTGCTGCTACAGACAGAAAAGATTTGATTTGGGCTGTGAATGAGCCTGTGGTTTGGGAAGGGCCCCAAAATGGGCCTAGAAGTGGGTGAGGAGAAGGGAGGGCAGCCAGTGGGGAGAAGGGAAAAGCTGGACTGCCCTGGGCTTTATGTTCTCTGCAGCACTCCCCCCCACCCGGCCCCCTGCATTTGTAAATGCAGCCCTCACCCACAGACTGGATCACCACTGGTGATACCAACTCAAACACAAGGAGGGCTGATGTTTGCCTCTTCTGGAATTCAGCAGGGCTGATGGGGCCCATCTGTCCCAGGGAGGGGTGAGAGGGCTGGTCCACCACTAACAAATCCCACGGAATCAGCATCCCCAGCACTGTCCATCAGGGCAACAGCTTCCAGGAACAAACAAAATAAACACCCTGGGCTGGGCCAGGCCGGAAAGGGCTGCCTGACGCACAGCCGGGAGTTACACCCACTGCTGCGGTGCTTTGTTTGGAGAATCAAGACCGTTGGAGTTGGAGCCTGTCCCTGTCTCACCACCATTCTGCTTCCTCAGTTCACCCCCGAGTACTGCTCTAGGCAATGGGTGTTTGTTGTTTTTTGTTTTTTACTGGGGCTTGGGAAGACAGGGGTTGGATGGGAATGGGAGACCAGTAATCCAGCCCTCATGAGACAGTGTGGAGTGGGGCATGCCAAACCCTGGTAAAAAGTCCTTCCTGTGGTCTGACTTAGCTCCATTCTGCTGCAGCCCACATCGGTCCTTCCTGTTACATCCTCACTGAGCGTGGGAACATCTGTTCAGTAAGACAGGAAGATAATTTTCTTTACTACCACCCTTATCCCACTAAGTAGCTGCTTCAAGATTCTGCAGAGCAGGGCACTTGCCTCCTGACCAGTGGTCAGCACCTTGCAGTCAGTGTGGGGGCCTCCAGCAAGGCAGCCTGAGGCCCAGGTCATCCCCCTCTCAATTCAGCGCGTGCCTACAAAATGCCTACCAGGTGCCAAGCACTGAGCTCATCTGTTAGGGGCACAAAGATATTTAAGGCATCTCCCAGCTGATGGGCTGGTAGAAGGGTGAGATGCCCCTGACTCTGTAGCTCTGTTTCCCTTCCAGAAGTTTTTACTTCCTTCCCAGCTTCCTGCTCCAGAATGCTCTCTTTACCTGCTTTTGACCAATTCATACCCCTTCCTTTGACAGAGTGACTCATGCCCTGTTCTAGCTCCTTGCTACTCAGAGTGTGGTCCCCAGAACAGCAGTATCAGCATCTCCTGGGAATCTGTTAGAAATGCAGAGCCTCAGGCCCCATTCCAGCCCTACTGAACTGGCATTTTACCCACCTCCTCAGGTGATTAGGACATGCTGCTCTATGAACGCAGGGAGTTTTGTCTGTTTTGTTCACTTCAGTATCCCCAGTACCTAGAACAATGTCTGGCACAAAGCAGGTACTTAATAACTATTTGGTGAAAAAAACAAAACCTGACCGCTCTGATTTATCCCCAACTCCCCTCTCCTCCTAGCTAGCCATAGGCTTCATTTCAATTATAGCTTTATTCCTTGTTGACATTGCAAATGTTTTAGGTTTGTGTCTTTTTAATGAGGCTAGGGGTCCTCTTTTTTATTTACCCCCTTTCTTTTACAGTCTTTAGTGCATGTACATGGTTTAGCTCAGCCCATATAGGGCTTTGAACACAAGGATAAAACAATTATTCTCCCTAAATATCTTAATACAATATCATTTATATGATACTTTACAGTTCACAAAACATTTTTCTTCACAAAAATCCTATGAGAGAGAGAGAGAGAGAGATTTCCATTTTACAGGTGAAGAAACTGGGGTCACAAAGACTAACAATACCCAGCTCTGTCCATCAGGGCTAGTCAGAGGAGAACTGGGGTGAACCAAGGATATCTGACTCCAAAGTCCAAGCTCATTTTCAATTCCAAGCCTAAGAGAGGCACACAATGCTTATTAACCAGGAGTAGACCAATCTGGCTCCAAAATTGGTGTGAACTTGAATTTCATACTACGCCCCTCCTATCCTTCACTTTCTTCATGTGTGAAATGGGGATAATAATATTATCTGCCTCACTGGATTATTTTGGGGATTGTAAAAGATGATGCTTATAGGTGCTTAGCCATAGTGTCTGGAGCTTAGGAAGGGCTCATTAAATGGCAGCTGTGGTTGATAACAATAATGTTAATGTTATTAACATTATTAACCCGGCGGTCCAGGTCGCTCCAGGTCTGGGAACTAAGATCCCACAAGCCCCTGGCATGGCCCCAAAACAAAAAAAAAACAATAATGTTAATGTCATGATATCACTTTGTTCCTCCTGTAAATCCACAGTCCTGAACACAGTCCTGCTCTTGTGATTCCCTACATCCCAGCCCCTGCAGAATACAAAACAGTACAGGAAGGCACATGCCAGGAGACCCCTATTTCTTGTTCTCTTTTTCATAGATTAAGAAGAGACCACCCGTTTCCTCCTTCAGTTAAAGGTCGGGAGAGGAAGGGAGTGGTTGGAGAGTAAGGGGAAGGGCTGTGAGGAAGATCAGACTGTTAGCTGGTGATAGTGATGACATTCTGCTCCTGAGTGGAACATGGACACACAGAGTCAACAGGCATCTCTTCAGGGGGTTGTACAGAATATCAATCTTGCTGGGGTTTTTTCCTAAGAGAAAGAGAGATAATCACCTTGGGGCCTGACCTGCTTTTGGAAAGCAGCTTTCTACTTTATCCCAGAAGTGACTGACCACTGAGGCAGGCATCTGGGGCCTGCAGCTGTGACCCCTGTGAGGCAAGGAGACTGAAATGACCGGTGCACTCACTGCCCATCCTGGCCCTGTTGCTGCCTTCCTCCATTTCACAGGGACTGCTGAATTCTGTATCACCCGCCTGCCTCCCTCCCTAGCTAGCTCTTCCACCCAGGAGTTTTTCCAAAATCTTTAATATGAACCACATGGGGGAGAGTAGTAGAGGGAGAAAGGAAAAGGGAGAAGGAGTAGCCAAGGGGACAAAATGCGGACTAGGAAGAACCCCAATTGGGTTTTTAGGAACCACTACCAGGATGCTGAAATTACCAGAATGACACTTCCTCACCTAAACACCATGTGGACCAAGACTGCCTTCCAAATTGGTAAGAAGCAACCAAGAGTCCCTAAAAGCAAATTGTCATCTGGAATGGATAAAGATGCACAGTGGTCACTTCATCCTTCCTCTACAGGGCCTCTGAAGACACAAGTCCCCAGCCAGACTGAGACCATGAAGGTAAAGGGTGGCTTTAATCTCACTCTGAAGTTTGAAAGGCTTTTCTCCTCGTCCCCTTCTTCCTTTTCCCTTTCTAAAGGAATGTTTCAAGCCAGATGTAAGATATGGGCCTCCCTGCTCCCCCATCCAGAACCGCCCCCCTCCTTGCCTTCCCCAACACTGCAGAGATAAAAAAGATCCAAAGGAGAGATTTTCCTGAGACAGGAAAAACGGGGTGTGTGTGTGGGGGGTGATGGGGATGGAGAAAGTTGCATCTTGAAATGATAGGAATCTGCAGCCCAAGCTCGCTGGCCCCTCAGCCAGCTACCCCTCACCCTTCCAGCCAAGATTCCAAATCCGGAGGAGAGAAGCCACAGGGTGCAAGGGGAAAAGAGACCACACTTTGTGGAGGAGGGGAGGATTGGGGGGAGGGGCAGAGTAAGGAAAGGAACGGCGGGGGCACTGCATGGGTAGAGAGAGGCAATAGCCCAGTCCAAGCGGCCAGTTTAATTGGGGGGTGAAGAGGAAAGACAAGAGGACTGAGTCATTTCTCAGTCCCACTCTCCCCCTGCTCAGCCCCCAGAAGGTGGGGGAGGAGAGAGAGCAGCTCTTTCTTCTGGGAGAAAACGATGAGTGCCATCCAGAGCTTTCGTGGGGAAGGGGATCCGAAAAGAATAGATATCCAGTGGATTTTTAATTCCTTTTGCCTCATCTGCCGTCTTGTGAAGTGTCCGGACTCTTAAGGCCTGCAGGAAATCTGAGGAGAGGATCTCTTAATGCTTTGAGACTCTAGAAGCCGCTAGTTCTTGGAGGGGAAAGATGGGAGATGGGACCATCTGGGGAAGGAAGAGAAGGAAGAAGGGAGGGTGATATCAAGGTTCGAAGTGAGATCCTCAAAACAGACTGAATGTCTGAAGTATGCAAACCCAAGTGTTTTGTTTGCTTTAGTTGTGGGAGTTAATGGGGGTAGTTTTTGCCGCAATTCCATTTCTAAACCTTGCGCTGGGTGCTCCTGCCTCACCAAAGCCTTACTGCGTTATGGGGTGAGGGTAGACTAGCGAGAGGCTCGTCCGCCCTTCCATCTGCCCCTTTCTCCACCTCCCCCGTGTGGGGGGGCCAACCTTAGGGGATCAGGAGGCCCTCTTGGACGGCCACCGCGGCCCCAGATGGGCGACTGGTTCCTTGAATCCATCCTGAGAGAAACTCGTAAGGTAGCTTTTGCCCTAAGAGGATTGAGCTGAAATACAGGGGGTCTGGGAAGCCTCGATTACCGGGCGTCCTTTTTCCAAATACCCAGCGCCCTTATCACCAGACGGGGAAGGAGCGGCGCCCCCTTATCCACTCGCCGCCCCCCTGCGCCCCTCCGCGACTTCAGTGACAGCCCTGCACGGATCGTCTCTGACTCCGTCAAAGCGACAACCTGGTCTCCTGAGCAGCGGGTGTTGGGAGCTGTATACTCCCTTTCGGCGCGTCCGGCCTCTCTAACCCAGCACCTCACCCTCCCAGCCCTGAGAGCCACACTTACCACCAGGACGTGTCTACGCGGGCCGGCAGCAGCAGCAGCACCAGCAGCAGAAGGCAAGCAAGACTTAGGCGGGCCGAAGCCCCAGAGCCGTCGGGGCTCGTGAGTCTAGGCGCGGGCTCGGAGACAGGGGCGCGGACGCGCCGAAAGGGGAGCTGCGCGGCTTCCTCCGCACCACCCGGCCTCAGCATAGCTCCCCGAAGACTCCCGCCACGCGGCCCGGAGGGGCGTGGACGGGGCACCGGCTGAGGGTAGTCAGGCTGCTCCCACTTCACCCCCTTGGGGGGCCATAAGTCTCGCCGGCGGCTGGGGACCTAAGGGCACCTAAAGTCCAGAAGTCGGGGCGCCAGGTCCCGGAGAGGGGCGCAGGGAGAGGTGTCCGGAAGCCTACGACGCCGCGCCGCGCTGCGCTCGGGATCTGGGGCACGCTGGCTGGGCTGAGATGCGGTGTCACGGGGTCGGCGGCGCGGAGTGGGGCCGCGGACAGAGTGTGCCGACAGCTCCTTCGGCCGCGGGCTCTCATTGGACGGCGCGGGGCGGGGCCGAGGCCGGGGACACGCGCGGCCCTCAGGACGGCTCCGCCCGCGCCAGCCCAGGGCGCCCCGCAGCGCCCTAGGTGTGGCGGCCGCCTCCGCCCCTGGGCGCCCCTAGCACTGCGCCGCGCCCCCACCTGCTCGGGCGGGACGCGACGGGGCGCAGCGGCGCCCTTCGGCGCCCGGAGCGCCCAGTCCCTGCCCACGCCGCGCCACCGGGTCCTAGCGCCCTTCATTTGGCAACCCCAGCCTCCGTGGGTGATGGCCTGGAGGGCCGAGTGAGGGGGGCTGCAGACACTTTCCCCTGTCATCTAACCTACAGTGACACTGAAGTGAGCCACAGAGGACTCAGTCATTTCTTCGGGTTCTCCGTTCTTGCGCTTCTGTGAAATGGGTAGAATTTCTGCCACGGGGAGTTGCGGGAGAATCTTAACTCCCTTTACAACGCTAACGGGGGGCGCCACGGGTAGCAGACTTAAGGTAGGGGCTTCTCTCATCTACGGCTCGCTGCCCCTGGTTCCTCCGACCCGCTGCCCACCGTATTCCCACGCCCCCACCCCCAGGCCCCCGCACACAATGTTTATAGACAAAGCTCTCGCCCGCTTGCCCGGACCCGACGTTTCCCTCCGGCCTGTGGACCGGGAATCGATGGCCAAAGCGGAGCGGCACACCTGAGGACCCGACGCGGACTCCCCGCCCTTGGCCGCCCGGGCTCGGCAGAGCCTACTCTCTCCCAGCTTTCCCGATGCTTCGGTCCCCCACCCCTTCGGGCGGGGCTGCGAGTACGAAAGAATCAGAAACAGCTGGGCAGCTTTCCCGAACCAGAGGCCAGGGTGGGGGTCCTGCTGAGAGAGTGGAAGCCCCGGAGCCATTTCTCTCCTTCGCCTTTCCACCCTTCCTCTTTCCCACTGCTCCCTTCCCTCCCTCCGCCAGCGCCCCAACCGCCTGGGGGCGTGGTAAATTGGGAAGGGGAAGGTTCTGGCTGTAGAAATTGATTCCCCTCTTCCGTCCGCACTTCCCAGGCCGGCAGGTAGAGCTTCTGGAGGCAGGGTGGCCCTTACTGAGACCTAAAAATTCTTTTTAAAAAAACCTGCATCTTATAACTTCCAGAGTCCGGCTGGGGTCCGGCCCCAACCGCTTCTCCAGACTCAGTTTCTCTTGCCTAGCCTCTCATTCCCAGGTGTCTTTCGTGCCTCTCCCCGTGATTTATCTATACTATAAAGCCCTGGTGTAAACAACGCCCTGGAAACTGCCCAGCCCCTTCAACCCCAGACATTGTCAGTTCTTGGGGGTGGGGGTCTCTGTTAGAGACTCCGGAGTGTGAGCGACAGGGCGCAGCTCGCCGCAGACATCCCCGAGGCAGATATGAGGGAGAAGGGCTAAGAGAGACCTTTATCCCCTCTCCACATCTCTCACCCCTTTATCTCACTTTCTGTAGTAGGGGGCGAAGTGAATTCATTCATTCAACAAATATTTATTCCCTACCATGTTCCAGACTGTGCCAGGCACATTAGTGAACAAAGCAAAACGAACAATTTCTGCCTGTGTGGAGTTTAACTTATATTGGGAGAAGATAGACAATAAACAGTAAACATCATAGGTAAAACATATAGCATATTAAAAAGTGATAAGTACAGTGGGAAACAATGGAGTTGTAACTAGGATGATCAGGGTAGGCCCCATTAAGGACACTCAAGCAAAGACTTGAAGGAAGCGAGAGAACAAGCCAGGTAGATTCGTGGTGAAGAGGATGCCAGCACAGAGGCCCTCAGTTGGGAGTGGGCTGGTGTGCAGAGTGAGCTAGGGAGGAGGAGAGGAGTCCAGATAGGTAACGGCGGTAGTCTAGGTCATGCAGGAGAGAAGGTGCCCACCCTTGGAGGGGAGGTAGAAGATGGGGGCTGGATTGGAGTTGGATGGGAGTGAGTGAGTGGGGCAAATACAGAGGCCAGGCAGGGTCCACATGCTGTCCATATCCTCCCTGCCAACCTTCCCCTTCCCCTCCCCTTCTCTCTCTCAGTCTGGGAGGCTCCAGTTGGCCCTTCCGTTTGCTTAAAAGAAGCAGACTCTATACTGAGCTTCCCTGAGAGGGGCAGGTGAAAGAGGAATGGGCCCAGGCTCATTCCTGGCCAAGCCCCTTTCCTGGGACCATTCTGTCACCTCCTCCCAGCCCAGCCCCACCCTGATGCTGGGCAGCAGTCTATGAGCTCTGCAAGCTCTGGCAGCCTCTCTCAGACTCCCCTGTGTGCGCAGGCTTGGGTGTGACTCTGGCCCTGTGTTTATTCCTACATCTGGGCCTGAGGTTGCAGGGTGGGGAGCTAGAGATGATCACATCAGCCCTAACCTTGGGTGGACTCGCCCACATGGGCCCCAAACTCACTTATGAGGCCCCTTGTTTGGCTTCAGCTGTCTTCATAGTCAAGTGGGACGGTGTCTTGGCATAACATAGATGCTCAACTATTAAGGCATGTTGCTGAGCTAAGGGGGCCCCCAGAAACATCAGCAGATCCAGGAAGGAGGGAAGTGGGTGAGGGAACAAGACTCTTCCCCAATGCTTACAGGCTACCTCTGCCCTAGAGTAGACAACCCAGGATGGCGCTTTGCTCCTTCTTCTTCCCCTCCCCTCTGAGCCCCCAGCTGCACAGGAGGAAGCCCAGGCTGCAGGAGCCAGCTGACTGCAAGAGCTGCACTCAACCACTTAACTAGAGAACAAATACGGAGCCAGAGAAGAGGTTTTCTGGGATCTGCCACTTTGGACTTCAAATCTCAAAATAAACTTCCAGTCTCTGGGTCCTAGACTCTACTGGAGAGCTGGGCTCCTCATGCAAGGGCCTGTTGTGGGGCTTCCAGGCGAGGGTCAAGGCCAGAGGCTCAGGCTTAGCGCCTGACCTGCTTCTCCCTCCCATCCCCCACCCCTACTCCACCCGAAATGGGAGCTGGGGGAGGAGACTTGGGAGTCAAGTTCTGGTCTGAAGGGTCCTGCATGGAGTCAGGTCACTTACCGCGGTCCTGCTGTGTGCCCAGCGCTGGCCAGGGCATCCTAAATGACACAGAAGGAGTGAAAGGGTCTTGCCCCCAAGGCATTTTCATGCAAATACAATAAAGCCATCTGAGGGCTGGGATGATAGGCTTTGCTGTTTGCTGCAGACCTCCCCTTCACCCAGGCCTCTAGACTCCCTGGGGCCGCCAGCAGGACAACTTCCACCCAGCCATCAGAGGCACACCTTCCTCCTCCCTCAAGGTGAACCACAGCTTCCTGCCCTCTCAAAAGTGGGTGCCCCAAAGAAAAGGGTCTCCCTCACCCCTGTACCTCACCTCATGCTCTGCTCCCCCATGGGGCCACTCAGAGCTAAGATTCATCTTTTTTCACTCTACTCTCATCTGTGTGTGGCTGAATGATTTTGAATTTTTACTGGCCCTTGGATGGGAGTGGAGATGAGCTAAGGGGAGCTTGGGTGTGAGTAAACAGCTCTTACTCCCCCCGGGTCTACCCCCCTTTATAGGCCCCCCTTCCCTAGGCCCCTTTGGAGATGACCTTCTCTCTTTCCCGGTGGGTGGGAGGTGGTGTGGATGGTAACAAGCAGAGAGAAAGGCCGAGAAGGGGCTGGGGGGAGGTTTGGATAGGAGTCAAGGAATTCCTGAGCCTGCTGCTTGCACAAGGGGCCCTGAGACGCCTTTCCTGAGATTTCTTTGCAAACCTAGAAAAGTCTCATTTGAAATGGGGCCAGGTTCACCCAGGCCCCTAGTGCCCCCCACTCCTGTTTCTTCCTCTCCAGCCACCCCAGGCAGGTGTCTGGGGAAGAGTAGGGAGATTGGGAAGAACCCAGGGGCTTTTAAGTCGTATGGGGTGGGGATCTATGCTTTGTACACAGCCTGACCCGGCCTCTCCTTGGTATTTATGAGCTCCCAGGCGAGGCATGGAACGTGTCTCAAAGAGGCCAGGCCAAGAGGGCTTTGGAGGAAGGAGCATCCAGCCCCAAACCAGGGAAGGGGGCTTGGTGGGGCAGGGCTAGAGACAGAGACCCTCTTCTTCCCAGCCAGTGGCCAAACAGGGGAGTAGACTGCTCCCCTATGGGGCCTGGAGAAAGGAAAAGCGAGAGCTAAGGGAGAAGGGGGAAGAGGAGGCCTGGGGAGGCGGGACCGTAGAGGCGGGGCCTGGGGGTCTGGAGCCTTTTAGCACTTTGGCTGTAATCAGACTGGAGCCAGGCGGTGGGCGGGCTGACAGCCATCCTGGGCGGGTGGCCCAGGTTCTGTGTGAGGCCAGTGGGTGTGCTGCTGGGATCCTGGGTGGTCACTGACCAGCCTAACCCCAAGGGAGGGTGGTCCCACGTTGCCCCCAGCCCCCCCTCACAATCTGCCTATGTCAGATAGGCTACACACTGAGCTCTCTCTCTCCCCACCACCTGTTTTAGGCCCCAGAACAATCTGGAAGTGAGATTTGCTTCCAGTGGAACAATCTGCAGAGCCCACTATCTGCCTCCCTCCACTCTGCCTTCCTTGGTTCATTCTGCCTCCCTCTCTTCCGTGTCTCCACCTCTCTGGGTCTGTCTCTGGCTCATATTTCTGTCATTCCATGTCTATTCCTCTTGTTGTTTGTCTTTCTGTCTTCATTTGTCTCTCTGTGTGTCTGTATCTGACAGCCTTTCCTCCTCTGTTGGAACCTCTGTCTCTCTTTCAATCTCTGTCACTCCTTGACTCTTGGTGTGTATCTCTGTCTCTCCATCTTTCTCTCTATGAATCCGTATGACTGTCTCTCATTCTTCTTTCACTCACTTCATCTCTCTTTCCATGTCTTTTCTGACTCTGTGTGTGTGTGTGTGTGTTCCTCTCTATATTTTTCTCGGTGTGTATCTTTGTTTCTCTTTGTGTCTGTTTCTCTCTTTCTCTTTCCCTCTGTCTCACACCTTCTTCTGCAGTCCCTCCAACACAGTACAAAGTGCATTGGACTGAAAGAAATCGGAGTATTTCCTCCCCAGCTCAACCACACATGATTTGCATGACTCTGTAAGTCACTTTCCCACTCCTGGCCTCAGTTTCCTCGCTGGTGAAACAAGCAAGGTGGATATCTACTTCCCTCCGTCAGGGCCTCTTTCTGTCTTTATCTCTTTTTTCTTGTAGCATAGTCCATCCTGTCTTCTGAGGGTTCTGCCTCTCTGCTCTCTAAATTCCACCCTGAAGTTAGGACTCCAGCCTCCTTCAAACCTCAGTGGGAAGGAGTCTCGGATACTGTCAGCCAGCAGGCCCCAAAAGGAGGACCCCCCTCACTCCTTTACCCTCTTAAACATCAGGGTAGACAAGGTCCCTTTCTGGGGCCATGTCTGGGATACAAACCAGATTAGCTCATCTCTCTAATCCTCTTTGTGCTGGGGCCTCTGCCAGGCAGGGACACCCACAGAGCAAGCAGAGCAAGAGGGGTGTGTGTGCGTGGTGTGTGTGTGTGTGTGTGTGTGTGTGTGTGTGTGTGTATGTGTGCAGATTCTTGGAGAAGGCAGGACCAAGGTTTTCCTCCCTGTTACCCTCTCCTGCCCGAAAGCCCAAATCAAGCCCTCACTGTATAAGAAACCTCATCGCGCTTGAACCAAATCAGGGTTTTCATAATCCCAGTCTGTTCCTCCCCCTTCCCCCAACCCCCCTGTCCACTCTTCTACAGCTTCTCTAGGGCTGGAGAAATCATTCCAGCCATCCCCCTGTTCCCGAACAGCCCAGAAGCAACCCCTCCATGCATATTTTCTTCTCCAGATTTTCGGAGAAGGGTCTTTCTATCCCTTCCGGAAAAGCCTTAGTGTGTCAGGCAGGGAGCAGGGATATGGGGGAGGAGCGGAGAGCAAGCAGGCAGTTCCTGGATTTCACACTTCAAGTTAGAGGCCTTCAAGTTGGAGAGGTCTTTCTTGGCTGATAAGATCAAAGCATTCCCTCTGCCAGATCATTACCTTATTTTCGAGGCAATTGTAGAACTTATTGTATCAATTAGTCTGGTCTCCAGCTGCAGCCGTTTATCTCTGTCTATCTTTGTGCGCTTGCAGAAGAAAGGCCCAGCCCAGCCAGCCCGGCCAGCTAGGGGAGGGTGGGGAGCTGTCCGGCCGCTTTCAGCGGGGATTGGGCAGGTAGAGGCCATAGCGGGTGCGCTTTTGAAGTTTGGAGATCCCGCCAGCTCCTCCTTGCGCACCCCGCGACTGCCGCAGGAGCGCTCTTTTCCACTTGCGCCACACCTACACGCCCGTTGTGCCCCAGGAGGGCGAGCCTACAGAGCCTGGCGCGGGGAGGAGACCCATCAGGCCAGGCCAAGGCGCGGGCTCCGCGTAGCAAAACTCTTGAGCCTGAGCCAAGATGCCTGCCCCTTCCTGACTCTCTGGTGGGTGACTCACTCTGTGGGACGTGCGCCCCGCAGTGGCGTTTCCTAGAAAGGCATGACAGCGTGAGCGTCGAAAACCTTAGGAGGGAGTGGGTGGTACGGAGAAGTGGATGTTCCCATGGGTGCGGGGAGTGTGGCCTGCATTGCTTCTGCCCTGTCTGCAGCCTCTTCCTGCAGAAGAACCACGCCCACACCTGGTGTTGGGGTCAGGTGGGGGTACGTTAGAGCAGAGTTTCTGAAACTTCCGGGGTCTCAGTATCCCTTTACACTCAAAAATTATCAAGGACCCCAAAGAACTTCTATTTAGGGGCTTGCCTGGTGGCGCAGTGGTTGAGAGTTCACCTGCCGATGCAGGGGACACGGGTTCGTGCCCCGGTCCGGGAGAATCCCACATGCCGCGGAGCGGCTGGGCCCGTGAACCATGGCCGCTGAGCCTGCGCGTCCGGGGCCTGTGCTCCGCAACGGGAGAGACCACAACAGTGAGAGGCCCGCGTACCGCAAATAAAGAGCGAGCTTTTATTTATATAGGTTATATCTATCCATGTTGAAAATTAAAATGAACACAAGAGCCAAAGTGAAAGTGCTCCCAGTGGCCAAAGCTGGACAATTTGAGCAACAAAATAGTTTTGGATTATAACCCAAAGTATAGTGTAAATGTGCTTGAGTCCATACTGATATAAATGATTGGTAAATAAATATATGGGGAGAAGAGACAGATCTCCCATACAGAACAATTCCAAATAATTTACTTCGCCCTTGAGGTGGAGTATAACTCCCCATTCCTTAGGTGAGGGCTGCAGGTTGTGGCTTCCAGAGTACAAAACAGAAGAGTGTGAGGGGGAGAGGGGAGTAACTTTACAGTGGAGAAACCTGACAAACCTCAGTCAGTGGATCAAGGTGAGCATCAACAGTGATAAGTCGTGTTGCTAGTGTGTACACTTGATACAATGTGATGAAAATGACGCCACCTCTGTGGTTTTCCTCCACATAACCCAAGTCTAACTATAAGAAAAACATCAGACCAATTCCATCAGAGGGACATTCTACAAAATACCTGACTAGTAATCACTCCACAAGGCTGTCAAGGTCATTCAAAACCAGGGAAAGTCTGAGAAACTGTCACGGCCAAGAGGCACCTAAGGAGTCATGACAACTAAATGTAATGTTGTATCCTGGATGGGATCCTGGAAAAGATAAAGAACACTAGGGGAAAAGTGAGGAGATCTGAATAACATATGGATTTTATTAAATAATAATAATGTCAATATTGGTTCATTAATTTTGGCAAATGCACCACACATTTGTAATGAAAGGAAGATGTTAAAAATAGGGGAAACTGGGTGTGAGGTACCTGGGCACTCTCTGTACTATCTTTGTAATTTTTCTATAAATCTAAAACTGTTCTAAAAATTAAAGTTTGTTTTAAAAGATTAAAATCTTTTGAAATATTTATATATTTTAATTAATTTAAAATTAACAATAGTAGGGAATTCCTTGGTGGTACAGTGGTTAAGAAGCCACCTTCCAATGCAGGCAACATGGGTTCAATCCCTGGTGGGGGAACTAAGATCCCACATGCTGCAACAAAGATCCCATGTGCCGCAACTAAGACCCGAAGCAGCCAAATAAATAAATGAATAAATATAAAAAAAATTAAATTAACAATAATAAACTCAATACTTGCTAATATTAATGTTATGTTCTATGAAAAATAACTATAATTTCCAAAACAAAAACAGTGAGAAGAATGGCATTATGTAACATTTTTGCAAATATCTTTAAGGTCTGGCTTAATAGCAGGATCCTCATATTTGCTTCTACATTCAACCTGTTGTGATATTGCATGTCTTATAGCTCTGGAAAACTCCACTCTACACTCAAGAGGGAATGAGTGTGAGAAGGTCAAATGACATCTTAGTATTATTATGAACATTTTTGAGAACTGCTGCCTTAGCGATCTCATCCATTACTATGATTCTAGATTCCCAATTAGAAATCCCTAGCTTTGAAACATCTTTACTGAGTTCTCTGGTCATGTTTGTCATCATACCCTTGCCTTCCCCCCACCCCCGATCATCTACGCTTTCAACACTTCCCAGTCCGTGTCAGCATGATCATCATTCCGCAAGTCTTAGTAGCTCTGTGAAGTTAATGTGCAAAGTTCTGTGCTTCCTTCCTGTGATGCAACATCATTTAGTAATGGGAGATATGCCCGTCTCATTTTTGGTAAACAGCTGAGAAGTGTCACAAACCCTAAAATATCAAATGCATAATAAATGATTGTTGGATGAGTATAGACAATTCCGGAATCAGAACTCTTCCTTTCTGATGAAATCTCCCTCTGGCCCCTGCATATCAGCCTGAGTTTCTACTGTGAATAAGTCTGTGATTTAGTAAGTTTGATATTTGCTTTGCTTTAGCAAAGATTAATTTCTCTCATTGCCATAGCCAGGTAAACCCAATGTGGCCAAGAGATACACATTTAGGGCAGCTTCCTGACTTTAGAAATTAGGTTTGGGGGCTTCCCTGGTGGTGAAGTGGTTAAGAATCCACCTGCCAATGCAGGAGACACGGGTTCGAGCCCTGGTTCGGGAGGCTCCCACATGCCGCAGACCAACTAAGCTCGTGCGCCACGACTACTGAGCCTGCGCTCTAGAGCCTGCGAGCCACAACTACGGAGCCTGCGTGCTGCAACTGCTGAAGCCCGTGTGCCTAGAGCCTGTGCTCCGCAACAAGGGAAGCCACTGCAATGAGAAGCCTGCGCTCTGCAACGAAGACCCTACACAGCCATAAATAAATAAATAAATAAATAAATAAATAAATAAATAAATAAATAAATAAATAAAAGAACTTAGGTTTGGGGCTTTCAGTTTCAGTAGAGATGTTTCCATCCACAGAATGCTACTCACAAACCACAAGGGCTGCTATCCTGTCAACCAAATAATGAACATTGTTGGTCCACTCTGGGCAAGTAGCTCTTGGAGCTTCAGTCTCCCAAATGATCCAGATACCACTGTCATTTTCTGAGTCATCTTGTATACTTTTGTGCCTCATCTTTTATTATGTATTTTTTTTTCAAAGTCTCTCCCATCTGCTATTCTGTTCCCAGAGACAGTACCCTCAAGCAGTCCTTAGACCCTCATACCTGAGCTATCAAAGAAACCCCCACTGGATCTGCTCAGCCTGCAGTCAGACTCTTTTCTCCAAATGTCTGGCTTTATTATTTAATTTAATTAATTAATTTATTTATTGGCTGTGTTGGATCTTCGTTGCTGTGCGTAGGCTTTCTCTAGTTGTGGCGAGCGGGGCCTACTTTTTGTTGCAGTGGGTGGGCTTCTCATTGCGGTGGCTTCTCGTCACAGAGCACAGGCTCTAGCTTCATGGGCTTCAGTAGTTGTGGCATGCGGGCTCAGTAGTTGTGGCTCACGGGCTCTAGAGCGCAGGCTCAGTGGTTGTGGCGCATGGGCTTAGTTGCTCCTCGGCATGTGGGATCTTCCTGGACCAGGGCGCTAACCCATGTCCCCTGCATTGGCAGGATTCTTGGAGGATTCTTAACCACTGCGCCACCAGGGAAGTCCCCCAAATGTCTGCCTTTATCACACTGCTCCATCATTAAAAACCTTCAGTAGTTCCCCACTGCCTGAATAATGACACAGAAACTCCTTAGCCTGTAATCCAAGCCCTAAAACAATCAGGCTTCGCTTAACAGTTTTGTCTGTCACCCCCTTGTAAAGATTCTGCTTCAGCTAGAAAGGCATTCATTCTGTGGGGTTTTTTAAATTGAGTTATACTTGATGAATAAAATTGCATATATTTAAAGTGTAAAACGTAATGATTTGATATACCTACACATTATGAAATGCTTCCCACAATTAAGTTAATTAAGACTTCCATCACCTCATACAGTTACTTTTTCTTTTGCAAGAATGCTTAAGATCTACTTTCTCAGCAAATTTCAAGTATACATTACAGTATTATTAACTATCTTCACCATGATGAACATTAGACCCTCCAAATTTATTCATGTTATAACTGACAGTTTGTACCCTTTGACCAAACTTTTCCCATTTCCCCCACCCACCAGCCCCTGGTAACCACCATTCTACTCTCTGTTTCTATAAGTTTGACTTTTTTCTTAGATTCCACATGTAAGTGATACCATAGAGTATTTGTCTTTCTTTTCTGGCTTATTTCACTTAGCATAATGACCTCAAGTTTCATCTGTGTCATCACAAATGGCAGGATTTCTTCTTTTTTATGGCTGAATAATATTCCATTGTATACTACATTTTCTTTATCCATTCATTTGTCAATGGACACTTAGGTTGTTTTCATATCTTGGCTATCACGAATAATGCTGCAGTGGACATGGTAGTGCAGATATCTCTTTGGGATACTGATTTTGCTTTCTTCAGATATATTCCCAGAAGTGGGATTGCTGGAGAATATGGTAGTTCTATTTTTACTTTTTTGAGGAACTTCCATACTGTTTTCCATAGCGGCTGTACCAGTTTACTTTTCCATCAACAGTGTACAGGGTACCCCTTTCTCCACATCCTTGCCAACATTTTTTATCTATTGTCTTTTTGATGATAGCCATTCTAACAGGTGTGAAGTGGTGTCTCTGCACTTTGCTGATGATTAATGATGTTGAGCACCTTTTCATGTACCTGTTGGCCGCTTGTATGTCTTTTTTGGAAAAATGTCTATTCAGTTCTCTTGCCCATTTTTAAATTGGATTATTTGTTTTTTGTTTTTGTTATTGAGTTACAAGCTCCTAGATATTAACCCCTGGTCAGATACATGGTTTCCAAATACTTTCTCCCATTCTGTAGATTGCCTTTTCATTTTTTTGACTATTTCCTTTGCTGTGCAGAAAAGGTTTTTCATTTGATGTAGAATCACTTGTATAATTTTGCTTTTGTTGCCTATGCTTTTGGCATCTTATCCAAATATCATTGCCAAGACCAATGTCGAAGAGATTTTTCCCTATGTTTTTTACTAGGAGTTCTACAGTTTCAGATCTTACATTTAAATCTTTAATCCATTTTGAGTTAATTTTTGTGAGTGGGTAAATAGGGGTCCAATTTCATTCATTTTCCAAAAAAAAAATTTATTTATTTGGCTGTGCCGGGTCTTTTTTTTTTTTTTTTTTTTTTTTGTGGTACGCGGACCTCTCACTGTTGTGGCCTCTCCCGTTCCGGAGCACAGGCTCCGGACGCGCAGGCTCAGTGGCCATGGCTCACGGGCCCAGCCGCTCCGCGGCATGTGGGATCTTCCCAGACCGGGGCACGAACCCGTGTTCCCTGCATCGGCAGGTGTACTCTCAACCACTGTGCCACCAGGGAAGCCCACCGGGTCTTTTTTTTTGTGTGCCTGCATTGGGTCTTTGTTTCTGTACACGAGCTTTCTCTAGTTGCGGCGAGTGGGGACTACTCTTCGTTGGGGTGCACAGGCTTCTCATTGTGGTGGCTTCTCTTGTTGCAGAGCACGGGCTCTAGGCACGTGGGCTTCAGTAATTGCAGCTCGCGTGTTCAGTAGTTGTGGCACGCAGGCTCTAGGGCACGTGGGCTTCAGTGGTTGTGGTGCATGGGCTTAGTTGCTCCACAGGATGTGGGATCTTCCTGGACCAGGGATCAAACCTGGGTCCCCTGCATTGGAAGGCAGATTCTTAACCACTGCACCACCAGGGAAGTCCCTGCGCCGGGTCTTAGTTGTGCCATGCAGGATCATTTTAGTTGGTACATGTGGAATCTTTTTTTTAAATTGTGACATGTGGGATCTTCATTGCAGCATGCAGGATATTTAGTTGTGGCATGTGGGATATTTAGTTGCGACGTGCGAACTCTTAGTTGCGTTATGTGGGATCTAGTTCCCTGACCAAGGATCAAACCCGGACCCCCTGCATTGGGAGTGCAGAGTCTTAGCCACTAGACCACAAGGGAAGTCCCCAGTTTCATTCTTTTGAATGTTAATATCCAGTTTTCCCATCACCATTTGTTGAAGAGACTATCGTTTCTGCATTGTGTGTTCTTGGTGCCCTCGTCAAAGATAAGTTGATTGTATATGTGTGGGGTTTATTTCTGGACTCTCTGTTTTTTGTTTTGTTTTGTTTTGTTTTGTTTGCAGTACACAGGCCTCTCACTGTTGTGGCCTCTCCCGTTGCGGAGCACAGGCTCCAGACGTGCAGGCTCAGTGGCCGTGGCTCACGGGCCTAGCCACTCCGCGGCATGTGGGATCTTCCATGACTGGGGCATGAACCCGTGTCCCCTGCATCAGCAGGCGGACTCTCAACCACTGCGCCACCAGGGAAGCCCTGAACTCTCTATATGTTCCATTGATTTACATGTCTGTTTTTATGCCAGTACCATACTGTTTTGATTATTATAGCTTTATAATATAGTTTGAAGTCAGGAAGTGTAATGGCTCCATTTTTGTTTTTCTCAAAATTACTTTGGCTATTTGGGGTCTTTCGTGGTTTCATACATTTTAGGATTGTTTTTTCTATTTCTATGAAAAAGGCAGCTGGAATTTTGATAGGGATTGCACTGAATTTGTAGATCACTTCTGGTAGTAAGGACATTTTAACAACATTAATTCTTCCAATCCAAGAACATGGGATATCTATCTATTTATTTGTGTCTTCTTCAGTTTCTTTCATCAATGTTTTATAGTTTTCAGTGGATAGGTCTTACACACCTCCTTGGTTAAATTTATTTCTAATTTTGTTTTTGATAATACTGTAAATGGGATTGCCTTCTTACTTTCTCATTGTTTTCTGGCTGTTTTGTAGTCCCTCTATTTCTTCCTGTATTCATATCTTCCTTTGTGATTTGATGATTTTCTGTAGTGGTATGCTTTGATTCCTTTCTCTTTATCTTTTGTGTATTTACTATAGGTTTTTGCTTTATGCTTACCATGAGGCTTACATAAAATATCTTATAGTTGTAACAGTCTATTTTAAGCTGATAACAACTTTGATCACATACAAAAATTCTACCCTTTTACTCCTCCCTCATTTCATGTTTTTGATGCAACAATTTACATCTTTTTATATTGTGTACCATTAACAAATTATTGTAGCTATATTTATTTTTAATACTTTTGTCTTTTAATCTTTATAGTGGAGTTAAGTGATTTACACACCACCATTACAGTAGAGTATTCTTAACTTGATAATATACTTACATTTACCAGAGAGTTTTATACTTTCATATGTTTTTTCACATTACTAATCCATATTTCTTTCATTTCAGCTTAAAGAACCCCCTTTAATATTTCTTATAAGGCAGGTCTAATGGTGATGAATTCCCTCAGCTTTTGTTTGTCTTGGGAAGTCTTATCCCTCCTTCATTTCTGAAGGACAGCTTTGCTGGGGAAAACTTTTTGGTTGGAAGTTTTTAATATCAGTACTTTGAATATATTGTTGCACTGTCTCCTAGTCTGCAAGATTTCTGCTGAGAGCCCCACTGATAGCCTTATGGGGTTCCTTTGTATGAGATGAAGTTTTTTTTTTTTTTCTCTCACTGCTTTCAAAATTATCTTTGTATCTGATTTTTGAAAGTTTTATTATAATGTGTTTTGGTGAAGTCTTCTTTGAGTTGAATCTATATGGGGACCTGTGAGCTTCATGTACTTCAATGTCCATATACCTCCCAGATTTGGAAAGTTTTCAATTATTTTTTCTTTAAACTTTCTGTCCCTTTCTCTCTCTCTCTTCTCCTTCTGGGACTCCTGTAATGCAAACACTGTTTTACATTGTTTTACTTTATGGTGCCCCATAATTCATGTAGTCTTTCTTCATTCTTTTTCATTCTTTTTTCTTCTCTAACTGGATGATTTCAAATGACCCATCTTTGAGTTTACAGATTCATTTTTCTGCTTGATCAAGTCTATTGTTGATCTTTTGATTACATATTTTATTTTATTCACTGTATTTTTCAGCTCCAGAATTGTTTTTCTGTTTTTTTGGGTTTTTTTACAATTTTTAGCTCTTGTTGAACTTCTTTTTTTTTTTTTTTTTTTTCCCCACACTGCATGGCATGTAGGATTTTAGTTCCCCAACCAGGGATCAAACCCATACCCCCTGTGGTGGAAGCATGGAGTCTTAACCACTGGACCACCAGGGAAGTCCCTCTTGTTGAACTTCTTGTTTGGTTCATATATTGTTTTCCTGATTTTATTGAATTATCTGTCTGTAGTCTCTTGTAGCTTGCTGAGCTTCCTTAAAACAGTTATTTTGAATTCTTTGTCCAGTTCTTTGTCTTGCACAGTGTTAAAGTGGTGTGTGTAGGGGAGAAACGGGGGCTGGAAGCCCTGGTCCTCAGGCAGTGCAACAGCAGCTCCTTCTGATGGAGAGGTATGGCAGCGTCCTCCCTGGGGGTTTGTAGTGGCAATGGCTGTTGGTTACCTCAGTAGTGAAAGCTTCCAGTGTCCTCTGTGGAGCAGACCACTGGGATCTTCACTGTCAAACACTACAGAGTCTTGCACTGTGAAAGCTGCATGGAGTCCATGGCTGTCATGAGGGTTGTTGAGGTCCTCAGCTGCAAAGCAGAGCAGGCTGCTGCTCTGGGACTGTGTATCTGCGGCCTGGCTTATACTGATAACCCCTGACTTTATTCTTTATTCCTAGATGTTTCCAGATATCTCTGCTAAGCCAATCTGCCTAGCAGTTCTTTCTGTGTGGTTATTGTCCATTTATTGCTCCACTATGTGGCTGGAGGTTCTTCTTTTTTTTTTTTAATAGATTATTTCCAATCTTTTTTTCTTAGAATATCTTTATTTCCCCTTTTATTTTTTCTAGTTACATTGAGATATAATTGTCATACAATACTGCGTAAGTTTAAGGTGCAGAGGTTCTTAAATGAATGCTTGGGCTTTCCCAGGTCTATTTTAGTTCATGGATAGATGTTTAATTTTTTTTTATTAATTACTTTATTTATTTATTTATTTATTGCTGTGTTGGCTCTTTGTTGCTGCACACGAGCTTTCTCTACTTGGGGCGAGCAGGGGCTACTCTTCGTTGAGGTGCGTGGGCTTCTCATTATGGTGGCTTCTCTTATTGCGGAGCACAGACTCTAGGCATGCAGTCTTCAGTAGTTGTGGCACGCAAGCTTCAGTAGTTGTGGCACATGGGCTCTAGAGTGCAGGCTCAATAGTTATGGTGCAGAGGCTTAGCTGCTTCATGGCATGTGGGATCTTCCCAGACCAGGGCTCGAACCGGTGTCCCCTATATTGGCAGGTGGATTCTTAACCACTGTGCCACCAGGGAAGTCCAAACAAGTGGTATTTGAAATTAAAAACACAATGCCATTTACATTAACATCCCCCAAAAGTGAAATAGTTAGGGATAAATCTAACAAAATATGTACAAGATCCTCATGTGGAAAACTACAAAATTGTGATGAATGAAATCAATAACTAAATAAATGGATAGTCCATGTTCATGGATAGGAAGACTCAATTTTGTCAAAATGCCCGTTCTTCCCACTTGATCTTCCAAAACTTGGAAGAAACCAATTGTCCATCAACAAGTGACTCAATAAACAAACTGTGGTGCATTTAGACAATGGAATATTATTCAGCACTAAAAAAAATGAGCTATCAAGACATAGAGGAACCTTAAATGCATATTACTAAGTGAAATAAGCCAGTCTGAAAAGTATACGTACTATATGATTTCAATTATATAATTACAATTATATTACATTTTGGGAAAAGTAAAATATGGAGACAACAAAAGCATCAGTGGTTACCAGGTGTTTGGGGGGAGAGAGTGATATAAGGCAGAGCGCAGAGGATTTTTAAGACATAGAAACTATTCCATATGATACTGTAATGGTGGATAGATATCACTGTATATTTGTCAAAACCCATAAAATGTACAACACCAAGAGTAAACATTAATGTAAACTATGGACTTTGGGTGATAATGATGTGTCAATGTAGGTTCATAGATTGTAACAAATGTACCACTCTGATGTCGGATTTTGATAGTGGGAGAAGCTGTGCATATGTAGGGGTAAGGGATATATGGGAAATCTATGCACCTTCCTCTCAATTTTGCTGTGAACCTAAAACTGCTCTAAAAAACAGCCTAATTTTTTTTAAAAGGACACTAAAAATGGGCAAAGCCTATGAATAGACAATTCTCAGAACTACAAATGTTTATTGAGCATTGGTAATCAGGGAAATATGGAATAAAACAATAAGATACCACTTATTTACCCATCAAACTGGAAAAAAATTAAAATACTTATGTCCAAATTTGGTAAGGGTATAGGGAAATTGTCAATAATATATTGTTCTTAAAAGTGTAAAGTGGTAAAATCTTTTTAAAGGACATTGTGGTAATATGTATCAAAATTGAAAACAGGCATGCCCTTTGACCTAGCAGTTTCACTTCAAGAGAAATACTCACATATTTCTCCAAGATATATGTGTAATACTGATGGTACCATAAATCTGGACATAACCTAGATGTTCATCAATAGGAGCGTAGTTAAGTAAATTATGATATATGCACAGCTTGGAATATTACATGGCAACTACAAAGAATAGCAAATAACCTAAGTATGTTGTTAAGAGTATAATATGAGTAGTTGATGCCAATTCTATTAAAATAATTATGTATACTTTATGATAGCAAGTGCATAACAGTATCTGGAAGGAAATAGGTAATTATGCTTAACTCTAAGAAGGAGTATGGAGGGACTTCCCTGGTGGTCCAGTGGCTAAGACTCCGTGCTCCCAGTGCAGGGGATCCGGGTTCGATCCCTGGTTGGGGAACTAGATCCTGCATGCATGCCACAACTAAGAGTTCGCATGCCACAACTAAGACCTGGCACAGCCAAAATAAATAAATAAATAAATAAATAAATAAATAAATAAATAATTTTTTAAATAAGAAGGGGTATGGAATGGGGGATATGGTGGTAGAGGGATTTTCACTTTTTACATAGTGATTCAGATATATATATATATGTATATATATCTGAATTTTCAGATTCTTTTCCCATATAGGTTATTGCAAAATATTGAGTATGGTTCCCTGTGCTATACAGTAGGTCCTTGTTGTCATCTATTCTCTATATAATAGTATGTATATGTTAATCCCAAACTCCTAATTTATCCCTCCCCCCCTTTCCCCTTTGGTAACCATAATTTTGTTTTCTATGTCTGTGAGTCTGTTTCTGTTTTGTAAATAAGTTCGTTTGTATCTTTTTTTTTAGATTCCACATATAAGCAATCTCATATGTTATTTGTCTTTATTTGTCTTTCTCTGTCTGGCTTACTTCATTTAGTATGGTAATCTGTAGGTCCATCCATGTTGCTGCAAAGGGTATTATTTCATTCTTTTTTATGGCTGAGTAGTATTCCATTTCATATATGGACAATATCGTCTTTATCCATTCAGCTGTTGATGGACATTTAGGTTGCTTCCATGTCTTGGCTGTTGTAAATAGTGCTGCTATAAACAGTGGGTGCATGTTTCTTTTTGAATTAGAGTTTTCTCTTGATATATGCCCAGGAGTGGGATTGCAGGATCATATGGTAACCCTAGTTTTAGTTTTTTAAGGAACCTCCATCCTGTTCTCCACAGTGGCTGTACCAATTTACATTCCCACCAACAGTGTAGGAGGGTTTCTTTTTCTCCACACCCTCTCCAGCATTTATTACTTGTACACTTTTTGATGATGGCTGTTCTGACTGGAGAGAGGTGGTACCTCATTGTATGATTTTCTATATTGATTTCCTGTTTTCAATTTCATTGATTTCTTTATTTTTAAGAATAAATTCTTTTTAAAAAATATTTATTTATTTTGGCTGTGTTGGGTCTTAGTTGTGGCATGCGGGATCTTCACTGAGGCATGTTTAGTTGTGGCATGTGAACTCTTAGTGTGGCATGCATGTGGAATCCCCAACCAGGGATCAAATACAGGCCCTCTGCATTGGGAGTGTGGAGTCTTACCCACTGGACCACCAGGGAAATCCCATTTTCATTGATTTCTGCTCTAATTTTTATTATTTCTTTTCTTCTGCTTACTTATATTTGATTTGCTCTTCTTTTTCTAGTTCCCTAAGGTGGAAGCTTACATTATTAATTTTAGATTTTTTTTCTAATATGTGCATTCGGTGTTATAACTTTCCCTCTAAGGATTGTTTTTGCTGCATTTCATAAAATTTGATAAGTTGTATTTTCACTTTTATTTAGTTTAAAATATTTTAAAATTTTGTCTTGTGATTTCTCCCTTGACCCAACTGTTTAGAAGTGTGTTGTTTAATCTCCAAGTATTTTGGGATTTTCCAGCTATCTTTCTGTCATTGATTTCTGGATTTTTAAAAAAAATGTTTATTTATTTATTTATTTGGCTGTGCTGGTTCTTAGTTGCAGCACGTGGGATCTTTGCTGCGGCATGCGGGATCTTCCTTGTGGCATGCGGGATCTTTGTTGCGGCATGCAGGCTCTTTAGTTGCGGCATGCATGTGGGATCTAGTTCCCTGACTAGGGATTGAACCTGGGCCCCCTGCATTGGAAGTGCAGAGTCTTACCCACTGGATGACCAGGGAAGTTCCTGATTTTTGGATTAATTCCATTGTGGTCTGAGAAAAGACATTGTATGATTTCTATTCCTTTAAATTTGTCAAGGTGTGTTTTCTGGCCCAGGATGTGGTCTGTCTTGGTGAATGTTTTATGTGAGCTTGAGAAGAATATGTATTCTGCTGTTGTTGGATGAAGTGGTCAGTAGATGTCAAATACAACCAGTTAATCGATAGTGCTGTTGAGTTCAATTATGTTCTTACTGATTTTCTGCCTTTTAGAGTTGGCCACTTCTGATAGAGGGGTGTTGAAGTCTTCAACTGTAATAGTGGATCCATCTATTTCTCTTTGCTGTTCTATCCATTTTTACCTCGTGTATTTTGATGCTCTCTTGTTAGGTATACACATTAAGGATTGATAAGTCTTCTTGGAAAATCGACTCCTTTATCATTGTGTTATACCCCTCTTTATCCCTGATAATTTTCCTTACTTTGAAGTCTGCTTTGTCTGAAATTAATACAGCTACTCCTTTTCTTTTTTTATTTTAAAAGTTTTTTATTGAAGTATACTAGACTTGCAATATTATGTTAATTTTCCATGTGCAACATAGTACTCCTGCTTTCTTTTTCTTTTTTAAAGTTATTTTTATTTATTTATTTATTTTTGGCTCACACTGGGTCTTTAGTTGTGGTATGTGGGATCTTCACCACGGCATGTGGGATCTTTAGTTGCGGCATGCGGACTTCTTAGTTGCGGCATGTGGACTCAGTTGCGGCATGTAATTTCTTTAGTTGCAGCATGCATGGGGGATCTAGTTCCCCAACCAGTGATTGAACCTGAGCCCCCTGCATTGGGAACACAGAGCCTTACCCACTGGACCACCAGGGAAGTCCCCACTCCTGCTTTCTTTTGATTAATATTAGCATGATATATCTTTCTCTGTTCATTTACTTTTGATCTGTATGTTTCTTTATATTTAAAATGGGTTTTGTGTAGATAACATACAGGTTGCATATTGTTTTTTGATCCACTCTTACAATCTCTGTCTTTTAATTGGCATATTTAGACCATTGACTTTAAAATGATTACTGACATAGTTGGATTGATATCTACCATATTTGTTTCTGTTTTCTATTCATTGCCCTTGTTCATTGTTCCTGTTTTTGCCTTTCATTCTTTTTCTGCCTTTTATGGTTTTAATTGAGCATTTTACATGAACCCATTTTCTCTCTTTAGCATATCAATTATAATTCTTTTTTACAAATTGAAGGTTTATGGCAATCCTGCATTATCAGATGATGGTTAGCATTTTTTTTAGCAATAAATTATTTTTAAATTAAGGTATGTACATCATTTTTTTTAGACATAATGTTATTGCACACTTAATAGACTACAGTATAGTATAAACATAACTTTTATATGTCCTAGGAAACCAAAACATTCATGTGACTCACTTTGTTGAGATATTTGTTTTATTGAGGTGGTCTGGAACCAAACCCTCAATATCTCCTAGATGTGCCTGTATAGATATATTTATATTTGTACTGCTTGGTGTTCTCTGAGCTTCTTGGATCTGTGGCTTGGTATCTGATATTAATTTGGGGAAATTCTCAGTTATTATTGCTTCAAGTATTCTGTTCCTTTCTCTCTTTCTGGTATTCCTCTTACATGTATGTTACACTTCTTGTAGTTGTCCCACATTTCTTGGATATTCTTTTCTGTTTTATTCTCCATCTTTTTTTCTCTTTGCTTTTCAGTTTTGGAAATTTCTATTGAGATATCCTCAAGTTCAGAGATTCTTTCCTCAGTTGTATGCCATCTACTAAATGTGCTCATCAAAGGCATTCTTTATTTCTGTTACAGTGCCTTTGACCTCTAATATTTCTTTTTGATTCTGTCTTAGAATTTCCAGCTCTCTGCTTACATTACATTGTCTGTTCTTGCATGCTGTCTATTTTGTCCATTAGAGTGCTTAGTACTTAGTCATAGTTGTTTTAAATTCCTGTTCTGATATTCCCAACATATCTGCCATATTTGAGTCTGTTTTTGATGTCTCTTCAAACTGCTTTTTTACCCTTTAGAATGCCTTGTAATTTTTTCTTGATAGCTGGACATTATGTACTGGGTAAAAGGAACTTCAGTAAATAGACTTTTAGCAATGTGGTGGTAAGATGTGGGAGGAGAGGAAGCATTCTATAGCCCTTGATTAGGTCTCAATTTTTTTAATGAGCCTATTCTTCTGAACTATGAACTTCCCAAGTGCTTCTCAGACCACCCCACTCCCCAACCCACCCAGTTACAAGGGGAAAAATGAATAGACTGGGCTAGAGTTGGGTATTCCTCTTTTTCCATATGGAAGACTAGAGTGTATACGAGTTGCATATTTCCCTTTCCCCTGTTCAGTTAGGCTCTGAAAAAACACCAGTTTAGGCTCAAGTGAAATAGTTTTCTCCTGAGGGCAGGCCTTGTTAAAAACGCTCTGAAGTGTGAGGTAAAAATGGTAAAGTAGGAAGACCCTGAGCTCACCTCCTTCCATGGGCACACCAAAATTACAACTATTTACAGAGCAACTGTCAATGAGAATGACCTGAAGACTAGCAGAAAAGATCTTCTGCAACTAAAGATATAAAGAAGGAACCACAATGAGATGTAGGAGGGGCAGAGACTCAGTATAGTCAAGACCCACACCCCCAGGTACGTGATCCACAAGTAGGAAGATAATCACAATTGCAGAGGTTCTCTCTAAGGAATGAGGGGTCCAAACACCATATCAGGCTCCCCAACCTGGGGAGTCCTGCACCGGGAAGATAAACGCCAGAACATTTGGCTTTGAGGGCCAGTGGGGTTTGATTTTGGGGAAGCCAGGGGGCTGTAGGAAACAGAGAATTCTCTCTTAAAGAGCACACAAATCTCTCACATACTCCAAGACCAAGAACAGAAGCAGTAATTTGCAAGAAGGGTCAGACACACTTGCTGATCTTGGAAAGCCTCCTGAAGAGGCAGGAGGGAACGGGAGCTCACTATGGGGATATAGATACTGGTAGCAGCCATTTTTGGGAGCTCATTCTATTACGAGGACACTGGAGCTGGCAAGCACCATTTTGGAATCGTCCCTCTAAGTTTTTGTTTTTGTTTTTTTTTAATTAATTAATTATATTTATTTTTTGGCTGCGTTGGGTCTTCTGTTGCTGCGTGCAGGCTTTCCCTAATTGCGGTAAGCGGGGACTACTCTTCATTTCGGTGCACGGGCTTCTCATTGCAGTGGCTTCTCTTGTTGCGGAGCACGGCTCTAGGTATACGGGCTTCAGTAGTTGTGGCATGTGGGCTCAGTAGTTGTGGCTCACGGACTCTAGAGCACAGGCTCAGTAGTTGTGGCGCATGGGCTTAGTTGCTCCGCAGCATGTGGGATCTTCCCGGACCAGGGCTCGAACCGTGTCCCCTGCATTGGTGGGTGGATTCTTAACTACTGTGCCACCAGGCGAGTCCCCTCCCTTTAGCTTATTAATGCAGGGATCTGGCCCCACCCATCAGCCTGTTGGCTCTAGTCCTGGGAAATGGGACAATCAGCTAGCTGGGTGGGGACACAGTCCCACCCACAAGCAGGCAGGCTGCCCTAGACCACCTTGAGCCTGCAGCCATCCCAGGACCCAGCCACACCTACCAGAGGACCCAGGACATGGTCCCACCCACCAGTGGGCTGGCACTAGCCCTGGGACCCCTGGGACTTTGCAGCCAGCTCTTGGGACCTGGCCTTGCCCACCAGCGGGCTGACACTAGCTCTGAGACACAGCCTCACCCACCAGTGGGTGAGCACCAGCCCTGGGACCTCCTGGGCCCTGGCCCCACCCACCAGCAGGTCCATACCAACTTCAGGACCCCCCGAGGCCCCTGAAGTCAGAGATCCTGGGACCTGGGCCCACCCACCAGTGGTCCGGCCCTGGCCTCGGGACCCCCTGGGCCTCTACAGCCAGCCACCTTGTGACCTGGCCCTGCCACCAGTGGGCCAGCACCAGGACTGGGACTCCCCAGGCAATACAGCTAGCTGGGCTAGGACCGAGCCCTGCCCATCAGCAGCTGGAAACCTCTGCACTAGGCAAAACCTGACAATCAACTGGGCCAGGATCCAGCCATGCCTATAAGCACACTTATAGTAGTCAGTCCATCACAACAGAAGGGCCCACTCAGCTCATATAGGGGACACCCCAAGAGCATATTGCTCTGCAGACCAGAAGGGAGTGGCACGATACATTTAAAGGGATGAAAGGGAAAAACCTGCAACCAAGAATATTCTCCCTGGCAAGGCTATTATTCAGATTTGAAGGAGTGATCAAGTTTTACAGATAAGCAAAGGTTAAAAGAATTCAGCACCTAAATATAAGACTGGAAACTGTAAAGCTCTTAGAAGAAAGCATAGGCAGAACACTCTTTGACATAAAATGTAGCAGTATTATTTTGGATCTGTCTGCTAATGCAAAGGAAACAAAAACACCAAATGGGACCTAATTAAGCTAAAAAGTTTTGCACAGCAAAGGAAACCATTGACAAAACTAAAAGATAACCTACGGAATGGGAGAAAATATTTACAAACGATATGACTAATAAGGGGTTAATACCCAATATATATAAACAGCTCATACAACTCAAAATAAAAAAAAAAAACACCTGATTTTAAAAATGGGCAGAAGACCTGAAGAGACATTTTCCCAAAGGAGACAAACAGATGCCCAACAGGCTTATGAAAAGATGCTCAACATCATTAATCATCAGACAAATGCAAATCAAACCACAATGAGATATCACCTCACACCCACCAGCATGGCTGTCATCAAAAAGACCACAAATAACCAATGTTGGTAAGGATGTGGCAAAAAGAGAACCCTTGTACACTGTTGTTGGGAATGTAAATTGGTCAGCCACTATGGAAAACAGTATGGAGTTTTCACAAAAAAACTAAAACTAGAACTACCGTACAATCTAACAATTCCATTCCTAGGTATTTATCCAAAAAAGACAAAAACACTAATTCGAAAAAACATATGCATCCTTATATTCATTGCAGCATTACTTACAATAGTCAAATACTGTATGATATCACTTATATATGGAATCTAAAATCAAAACTAATGAACAAACATAAGAAAACAGAAACAGAGTCATAGGTACAGAGAGCAAATGGGTGGCTGCCTGAGGGGAGAGGAGTAGGGGAATGAGAGAAATAGGTGAGGGAGATTAAGAGGTACTAACTTTCAGTTACAAAATAAACAAGTGTGGGTATGGAATGTACGGTGTTGGGAACACAGTCAATAATTATGCAATATTTTGTATGGTGACATGGTAACTAGACTTATTGTGATGATCAGTTTCTAATGTACAGAAACATCTAATCACTACATTGTGCACCAGGAACTAATAGAGTGTTGTAGGTCAATTATACTTCAAAAACAAATAGACAAACAAACAAGCAAACTCATAGAAAAAGAGATCAGACTTGTGGTTACCAGAGGTATATGGTGGAGGGAATTGGATGAAGGTGGTCAAAAGGTACAAGCTTCCTGTTATAAGATAGATAGTAGGGATGTAATCTACAACAGGATAAACTAACACTGCTGTGTGTTATATATGAAAGTTGTTAAGAGTGTAAATAATAAGAGTTCTCATCACCAGGAAAAAATTTTTTTTCTCTATTTCTTTAATTTTTTGTCTATATGAGATGACGGATGTTCATTAACCTTATTGTGGTAATCATTTCATGATGTATGTAAGTCAGATCATTATGCTGTACACCTTAAACTTATATGGTGCTGTATGTCAATTATATCTCAATAAAACTGGAAGAAAAAAACAACAAAACCCAAAACCAAAAAGCAGACAAAACCCCAGAACGGTCTGGGGTATTTCAAAACAGTTAACCTTTTCCTCCCCCTGCTGGAAGCATGAGAAGATTTTTCTCCGATAATCACTGTAAGAATCTGGTGGAGCTCCTAAAAATAAAACTCACAAAAGTGTGAGAGGGTCCCTCTGACTGGGTCCCCCCAGAGTCTTTAATTCCCATACTTGTTTCAGGACCCCGTTTCCACCTGGTTTTCTCTCTTTTTTTTAACCTGTTTTTTTTCATTCAACATAATTATTTTGAGATTCATTCATATTGTTGCATGTGTTGATCGTTCATTCTTTTTATGGCTGAGTTGTATTGTATGGATATACCACAGTTTATTCATCCATTCACTTGTTGGTAGATATTAGGGTAATTTCTAGTTTTTTGCTATTACACATTGAACATTATTTTACAACTTTGGCATAGACGTGTACTTATATTTCTTTGGGATAAATACCTAGAAGTAGAATGGCTGAATCATATGGTAGGTAAGTGTATATTTAATTCTTAAGGAAACTACCAAACTATTTTTCAAATCGGTTGTACCATTTATACTCCTATGAGCAGTTCCTGTTGCTCCACTTCCTCATCAACACTTAATATGGAAGGTCATTTTAATTTTACCCCTCTAAAAGTTGTGTAGTGTTATCTCATTGTGGTTTTAATTTACATTTTCCTAATGACTAACAATGTTGAGCATCTTTCCAATTACTTATTTGCCTCTTGTATGTCTTCTTTTTTGAAGTATCTTGTAGAACATTTTCCCCATTTTTATTGGGTTGTTTTCTTACTATAGAGTTTTGAGAGTTCATTGTATATTTAGGATGTCAGTTCTTTATTAGATATGTGATTTGAAAATATATTTTTCTAATCAATGACTTGTCTTTCCATTCTCTTAATAGTGTCTTTCAAAGAGCAGAAGTTTTTAATTTTGATAATGTTCCAACTTACCAATTTGTTCTTTATGGATGGTACTTTTGGCATCATATTAAGAAACCTTTGCCTAGCCTGAGGTCACAAAGATATTATCCTGTGTTTTCTACAGATTTTATAGTTGTAGGTTTTACATTTAGATGTACAATATATCTTGAGATTTTTTATATATGGTATGAGGTATGGATCAAATTTTAGTTTTTGCATGTGGATGGATATCCAATTGCTCCAGAACCATTTGTTGAAAAGACTATACTTTCTTTATTGAACTGCTTTTGCACCTTTGTCAGAATCACCTGATTACATATTCAAGGGTCTATTTCTAGAGTTTCTATTCTGTTCCATTGATCTGCTTATTTTTATGCCAATACTACTCTGTCTTAATTAATGTAGTTTTATAAGAAATCTTAAAGTCAGGTAGTGACATTTTCCAGTTTTGCTCTTACCATTCAAAGTTGTTTTGACTATGTTACTTTCTTTGTATTTCTGTAAAAATTTTAGAATTATCACTTTTTACAAAAAGCCTGTTGAGATTTTGATTGGGATTGCATTAAATCTATTGATCAATTTGGGGAGAACTGGCATCTTAGCAACATTGTCTTCTGATTCCTGAAAACAATATGTCTCTCCATTTACTTAGGCCTTTTTCAACTTCTCTCAGCAATGTTTTGTCGTTTTCAATGTATAAGTCTTGTGCATTTTTTGTCAGCTTTATCCTTAAGTATTTCATATTGTTGATGCTATTATAAATGGTACTGTTTACTACTATTTCCATTGCTAGTAAAAAGACAATTGATCTATTCTGCAACCTTGATAAATTCACTTATTAGTTCTGGTAGTGTTTTTAAGAAAAATAGACTCCATTAGATTTTCGACAATTATATTTTCTGCAAAGACAGTTTTACTCCTCCCTTTCTAAGCTGAATACCTTTATTTCTTTTTCTTGCTTTACTGCACTGGCTAGTACCTCCAATATATTTGAATAGAAAAGTGGTAAAAGTGGGTATTAATGCCCTATTCCTAATCTTAGGGGAAAACTGTTTAGTCTTTTATGATTAAATTTGATATAAGCTGTAGGTGTTTTCTTTGATGTCCACTATCAGGTCAAGGAAGTTCCCTTCTATTTCTGGTTTGCTGAGTTTTTATCTGAAATGTATGTTGGATTTTGTCAAATTCTTTTTCTGAATCTATTATTTTCACTAAAGATCTGCATTTATTTTCCTCAAAGCCAAATACTTTGACATTTTACCAATAGTCTCAGACATTGGATTTGATGGATAATTACAATAGCCACATTTCAAAAATCTGTTTTTTTTTTCCCTTGAGAGTAAACTGTATTAAAGTTACTTTCCAGAAAATATATTCAGTAAATATGATAATGTAGTAACAAACTTGGGCTCATAAGCCTTTGAAAATTTTGAGTAATCTTCAATGATGTTGATCAGGAAATTCTTTCACTGATGGAATCAATTCTCTCATCTCCAGAACTGTATCACCTGGGAATATTGACACGATCATATTGTTTTTCTTTTTTGAATTGTTAATATGGTGAATTACATTGATTGGTTTTCAAATGTCAAGCCAACCTTGAATTCCTGAGATAAACCCAAGTTGGTCATTATGTATTATCTTTTTATATATTATTGCATTTGAAAATGTTAAGATTTTTTGGCATGTTTGTTCATTAGGGAAGTTGGTTTGTATCTTTCTTTGTCATGTTACTGCTTGGTCTTATAGAGTGAGTTGGGAAGTGATCCAATCTCTTCAGTATTCTGGAGAAGTTTCTGTAGAATTAGTATTTTGTTTCTTTGAATGTTTGTAGGATTCATTAATAAAACCATCTGTGCCTGGAGTTTCTTCTGTGGGAAAGTTTTAAACAAAGAAGTCAGTTTCTTTAATATGTGCGGGGCTATTCAGATTACCTATTTCTTCTTGAGTGAGCTTTGCTAATTTGTGTCTTTCAAGGAATTTGTTCATTTCATATGTTATTAAATTTATTGATATAAAATTATTTACAATATTCCCTTTAATAACTGTGCAATCTGTAGTGATGGCACCTCTCCTTCCTGATATTGGCCATTTGTGTCTTTTCTACTTTATTCCTAATTATTCTGGTTAGAGTTTTGTCAATTTTATTGATCTTAAAGAACCAGCTTCTGGTTTCATTGATTTTTCCCTATTGTTTTTGTTTTCCATTTCATTGACTTCTGTTCTGATCTTTGTAATTCCTTTTCCTCTGCTTACTTATTTCTACTTTCTTAATTGACTTTAATGCTTTTTTTCTTTTTTAATGTAGACTTTTAATGTTATAAATTTCCCTATAAGTGCTGCTTTATCTGCATCCCACAAATATTGATACGTTGTGTTTTAATTTTCATTCATATACAAATATTTTCTAATTTCCTCTTTGATTTCTTTATTGACCCATGGACTATTTAGAACTGTGTTATTTTCCAAATGTTTGGGGATGCCCTAGAGACCTTTCTGTTATTAATTTCTAATTTAATTCCATTGTAGTCAGAGAACATGCTTTCTATGACATAAATCCTTTTAAACTTACTGAGACATTTTATTTTTTTAAATTATTTTTAAAATTTTGTTTATTTAATTTATTTATTTTTGGCTGTGTTGGGTCTTCATTGCTGCACACGGGCTTTCTCTAGTTGTGGCGAGTGGGGGCTACTCTTCTTTGTGGTGCGCAGGCTTCTCATTGTGGTGGCTTCTCTTGCTGTGGAGCACAGGCTCTAGGCATGTGGACTTCGGTAGTTGTGGCACATGGGCTCAGTAGTTGTGGCTCGTAGGCTCTAGAGCACAGGCTCAGTTGTTGTGGCGCATGGGCTTAGCTGCTCTGCGGCATGTGGGATCTTCCCAGACCAGGGCTCGAGCCCATGTCCCCTGCATTGGCAGGTGCATTCTTTTTTTTTTGCGGTACGCGGGCCTCTCACTGCTGTGGCCTCTCCCATTGCGGAGCACAGGCTCCGGATGCGCAGGCTCAGCGGCCATGGCTCACGGGCCTAGCCGCTCTGCGGCATGTGGGATCTTCCCAGACCGGGGCATGAACCCGTGTCCCCTGCATCGGTAGGTGGACTGTCAACCACTGCGCCACCAGGGAAGTCCTACTGAGACATCTTAATGGTCTATCATAGTGAATGTTCTTGTGCACTAACAAAAAAATATATGTATTCTGCTCCATTTGGTTGGAGTATTCTATAACAATTTACCCTATTTCTGTCTTTCTATTTAAAGTGGATTTCTTGTAGGCAGTATATATTTGGGTCTTGCTTTTTTTACACAATATGACAATCTCTGCCTTTAATTGGGTTGTTCAGACCATTTACATTTTAGGTGGTTATTGAGATTGTTGGTTTTCAATCAACAATCTTACTATTCTTCTATCATTTGTTCTTTGCTCTCCTTTCCCCTTTTTCTTTGTTTTGGATTATTTTTTATGATTCCATTTTTTTTCACTGATAACAATTTATTATAATCCATTGGCAGCACACAGATATTAATGAAACCAGAACTATGTCTACAAAGAAGTGGGCAATGATATGTAGCCATTCTATGGGGAACTATGTGTACTTACTCATCATCACATTTTATTAATTTCTTGATCCCTTGCTTGTGCTGCTCAGTATCTTTCCGCAGGGGCTAAATCTCCTTTATGTGATGAGTGATCTCATCTTCATGGTGTTTCTTCAAGGTTGACAGTTGTTCTCTAGTCTGTGCTTGGAGTTATCCTTCCTCTTCAGCCTGTTCTCTCTTTCCAAAGGCCCCAAGGGTCTCCTGGATGGCATCCGCACCAGGATGGAAATTTTCTGACCCTTTGGGGCTGAGACCATTGAGAGTTGAAGCTTAGGGCTTGCATAGTTCTGACGTTCCACATGCCAAGCAGCATCTGCGTCCATACCTCCATGACTGACCTTGTTGTCAGTGCAGCCCCTCTCCAGTCACGCTATGACTTCGGTTTTATGTCCTTTGCTTTGTTTTGTTTCTTGGAGGTTGCTTTAGGGCTTACAGTATACAACTTTAACTTATCATGTACTTCTTTCATATATTATACTGATTCACGATAGTATAAGAATCTTACTTCCATTTCTTCTCTCTCAGCCTTTGTGCTATTGTTGTCATACATTTTACTTCTACATATTTTATACACCCCACAATTCATTGTTATAAAATTGTAAAGAGATTTAAAGAATAAGGAAAACAATCTTTCAAATTTACCCACATAGTTACCATTTCTAGTGCTCTTCATTTTCCCTTCCTTGTACAGCTAATGGAATTTGTATTTCTATACTGCAGGTTTGCTGGTGATAAGTTCTTTCAGACTGTGCATGTTTGAGAAAAGTCTCTATTTTGCCTTGGTTTTGAAAGGTATTTTCACCAGGTATAGAATTCTAGGTTGACAGTTTTTTCCTCAGTACTCTAAAGCTATCACTCCACTGTCTTCAGGATTGTGTTGTTATGAAAGAGAATTCTGCTGTAATTCTTATCCTTGTTCATCTGTATAGAATATGGTCTTTTACCTCTGCTTGTTTTGAAGGTATTCTCTTTATCACTGGTTTTAAACAATTTGATTATGATATTCCTTGGTGTACTTTCCTTCATGTTTCCTGTGCTTGGGGTTCTCATTTTCATCAAATTTGGAAAAATTTGGCCATTATTTGTTCAAATATTTTCCTTCAGGGACTTCAGTTATATAATGTGACTTGAATTTGTCCCAATGCTCACTGATATTCTGTTCACTGTTAAAAATCTTTATGTTTGGGCTTCCCTGGTGGCGCAGTGGTTGAGAGTCCGCCTGCCGATGCAGGGGACACGGGTTCGTGCCCCGGCCAGGGAGGATCCCACATGCCGCGGAGCGGCTGGGCCCGTGATCCATGACCGCTGAGCCTGCGCGTCCGGAGCCTGTGCTCCGCGATGGGAGAGGCCACAACAGTGAGAGGCCCGCGTAATGCAAAAAAAAAAAAAAAAAATCTTTATGTTCTATGTTTCATTATGAATGGTTTTTATTGGTATTTTTTCAACTATTCCTTCCATACTGTGTAATCTGCTATTAATACCATCCAATGTTTTTTTCCATATAAGATAGTGTGGTTTTCATTTCTAGAAGTTTGAGCTATGTCTTTGCTTTTTCTTTCATGTCTCAAATTAACAAACTGAATCTTTCCTCTATCTCCTTGAACATAAGGAATACAGTTATAATAGCTGTTTTAATATAATTATATACTAATTCTACTACTGTGCCATTTTTCATTAATTTTCAATTGATTGCTTTTTCTCCTAATTATGGACCCAATTTTTCTGCTTCTTTGTGTGCCTGATAATTTTTGATTAGATGCTAGATATTGTGATTTGAACCTTTTTTTAAATATAATTTTTTTAAAAATTTATTTATTTTTGGCTGTGTTGGGTCTTCGTTGCTGCACACAGGCTTTCTCTAGCTGTGGCAAGTGGGGGCTGCTCTTTGTTGCGGTGTGTACTCTTCTCATCGCAGTGACTTCTCTTGTGGAGCACAGGCCCTAGGCGTGTGGGCTTCAGTAGTTGTGGCTTGTGGGCTCTAGTGCACAAGCTCAGCAGTTGTGGCACACGGGATTAGTTGCTCCTCAGCATGTGGGATCTTCCTCGACCAGGGCTCGAACCCGTTTCCCCTGCATTGGCGGTGATTCTTAACCACTGTGCCACCAGGGAAATCCCTTTTTTTTTGTAGCCATGCTGTGTGGCATGTGGAATCTTAGTTCCCTGACCAGGGATTGAACCCATGCTCCTTGTAGTGGAAGTGTGGAATCTTAACCACTGGACCACCAGGGAATTCCCTGATTTTAGCTTTTTGGGTACAGATATTTTTGTTTTCCTATACAAATTCTTGAGCTTTGTTCTGGGATGCAGTCATTTGCAAATAGTTTGACCCTTTTTAAGTTTTTCTTTTAAACTTTTTTTTAAGGTGGGAGCAGAGCAGCACTTAGGCTAATTTTGGCCCACTATAGAGACAAAGACTTCTGAATGAATACTCTATCCCATGTTCCATGGATATGAGATTTGTCATTCTGGTTAGTGAGAATGAAAACTACGCACAGTCCCAGGAGAGCTCTGAGTATTGTTCCCTCTAATCCTTTCGGGTGGCTCTCATTGGCTTTTGGGCATTTCCTCATATGCGTATGTTGATTAGTACTTAGTTGAAGACCCCAGAGGAATCCTTTGAGGATCTCAGGACCTCTCTCTCATTGCATCTCTCTTGTCTACAATACTCTTATCTTCCAACTCTCAGCTTTATCTCCTGTACTTAGGGAGATTGCCAGGCCTACCTTGATTCCCCTTTCACTGCTGGGTCAATCATAGGACTCACTTCATTTGTTTTCCATCTCTATCCTTTGTTGCCTGATGTCCAGTCTCTTGAAAATTGTTGTTTAATATATTTTGCTCAGTGTTTAGTTGTTTTAGATGGGAGAACAAATCCAGTCCCTATTATTCCATCTTGGTCAGAAGCAGAATTTTCTAAACTTTCAAAAAACATATCTTTTGACTCCATACTCTAATTTATAATTGTGTATACTGCATTATTGAATATTTTCCTGACAAAAGAGAAATTTTGTTTTGACTAGCATTGATGAGAAATTAATTGCCCACTTATAATTTTACACATCTAATAATTGGAAGAATTTTCTAGAGACCAGCTTCTGGCTTCATACATTTAAAACATTGTTTGTCCTCCATTTCCCATTTTACTTCTAGGGCCAGGTTCTATAAGGTATATTTATATCAATACAACCTTTGGTGCTTCTCCTTCACATCACTATGCAAGGTGAGGCAGCACAATGCTTGATAGGACCACTCCTGGAAGCCATTTCTACACTGGGATGGCTAGTAAAAACTCAACTATACACGAAAGTGACTGCAAACCACATAAATATATTTTACTCAAAAAATAACCCCTTATTCAATTTACCTTTAGTTAAATTCTCAAAATGCTGTGGCCACCACTCCAAGGTCACCCAACACGGGGGAAAGTGTGATATAGATGCCACCGTGAAAAGAGACAGCAGTCTTAACTGACTACAGTTAAAATACTTACTTTTGCAAATTTTATAAAAACATATGACCATATGAACACATTGCTTGGGCCCTTCATGTTTGGAAGGGGCTGTGCCCATCATGGTCCTTGAAGCTTAACTTCATGGTAAGTCTGCCTCTGCTCATGATGCCTCTTTGGTTCAGGCTCCCAGTGATCCACCAAATAGAGCCCAAATTCTTCTCCTGGGCGGACTGGGCCCTTTCCTGAACCCATTTACTTCTCCAGATCCACACTCCCACCCAGACTTCTCACCATGCTGGTTGGCAACTCGGTGCATTGCATACATTTTTCTCATTACCTGGAATACCCTTAATTGCCTTCTTTTCCTGGGAGCATCTACCCCTCCTTCAAGAGCAGATTGAGTGTCATTTCCTCCGTGAGACCATTCCTGACTCCACTGGGGATTGTGTCACCACAGCTTATTCCTATTTTTATCTTTTTGATTTTTCACTCTTTTCAGAAGCAGAGGAAAGCTTCATTCTTTGATCAAAGAGTGGAGAGGTGTGAGCTAGTGCTCCTGAGTACAAGATCTCCCTGAAAGGCCTTCAGCGGGGCTGTTGTATAAGGATCTTGTCAGAGGCAGGAAGATGGAATTCCGGGCAGTCTGGCACAGCTGTGCTGCCCCTGACACTCACTCCAGATCACAGTGCCTGGTGTGTGTCCCTGCACACAGCCTGCCGCCGCCATCTTGAATTGCAGTGTGTGCTGGGCATCTCTGCACACGACCCGCCGAGCTCAAGTGTCGGGCACAGCCATTTTGCTGAAGTGCTGGGGGACAAGGCCTCTGCACTCGGCACCCTATGAGCAAGTGAAGCTGGTGTCAGGACTTACTGAAGCTCGGGTCCTTTATGTCTCATGAAGAAGGAATTCGGCGAGAGGTAAGAAGTAGATTTACTAAGGGGACACACACTCCATAGAATGTGGTCCGTCTCCAAAGGCTTGAGAGCGGCCTCCTATTTTTATTATAGTCCGCATAATACCGTGTTTCGCATTGTCTCTCCCACCAGCATTTAAAGCCCCTAAGGCCCTGTAACTTATTTATTTCTCTATCCCAGTGCCCAAGTCAGTGAGTTGTACCTAGTAGGAGCTAATGTATGCATGTTTGAACGAATGAAATCTCTTTGTTTTCCTCCCACAGAGTGCTGGCTCTTGCTCACTTATTTGTCTTATTAAGGTTTTTGTTTGTTTCAGCATAAACAGTAAAGGAGGAGCAAGACATTTTTGAAGCATACTTAAATGAACGAATGAATATATAAATAAATGTTGATAGAGTCATCCTGACCCTTGTGTAACAAAAAGTTATGGATGATCTACTATTAGGAGCTACATAATACTAGTAGCTATCGCTTTCTGAGTGCTTACTTATGCCCTAACTAGTTTGGAGTCTTAGATTTGCTCAGTTAAGGCTCACAATCCTATGAAGCGGTTTCTGGTATGCTCTGCCCTTCTACTAGTTTGGGCTTCCATCCGTGCCTAAGGCTGGGACTGTGGCTGAGCTCCCGACGAGGCCATCAGGGAGGTGGCAGAGCGCGGATGTGGGGAGGGGACGCACCCCGCCCGTGCCAGCAGGTCTGAAGCGGGTCCCTTCCAGACCGCTGACCCGTCCTTTTCTAAGGAGGTGGGTGTGCGGCTACACCTCGGTGTAGAGAGAATCTTAGCGACTGAAACACCAGGGGGCGCTAGCAATTCAGCTTTCCGATGAAGGGCGGGGCTGCCGTGGCAACCTCTCAGCTTCCTCTCTGGACTAGCAGCCCTGGAGCCGCCCTTTCGCCCGCTGCTTCTTTTCACAAAGGCTGCAAATCTGCAGACTACTCACCTTGTGCTACGTACTTGCCCGGTTTATCTCATTTAATTCTCACAAAACCCTAAGAGGAAGGTTCTCATATCTTCACTACATTGATGCTGAAATGAAGGCTAGCGAGGTTAATTAACTCGCTCAAGGTTACACAAAGGATGGCAGAGTCCTTGTTCTGAAAGACTTTTCTTGCTCCTCCTACTTCTGCATCCCCACGTCCTACGTACATAGATTATACACATACCCCTATCAGCGCAAACCAGGATCCTTCTCCCTTCTGTTTATTTAAATCCGATGTCTCTAGACCCACAGATTTCCCTGCTCTACTGAACTTCATAGGCACTTGGGGCCTCATCACCCACTTGCGGCACCTGCTGCCCAGCACTGCCCTGAGATGTCACATCTGCAAGGCTTGTTCCCCCATCAGTGTGTAAATTCCAGCCTTTAGCATGAGGCTTCACAGAGTCAGTGCTTAATAAACATAACCTGAATAAGTGACAGGCAGGCACAGCAAATGTGTGTGTGTGTGTGTGTGTCCTTCTCAGTATAGCTCAGGGTCTGCAGAGAGACAGCAACAAAAACCTGTTGAAAATATGTGAATGAGGATTTAATAGTTTAACATTACTATTTTGCTCTACCTCCTTTATGTTTGTATCCAGCTGGGACTGAAAACTCCCAGAAAGTAAGGATGAGGAATGTTCGCATGCGTGTGTGTGTGTGTGTGTGTGTGTGTGTATGTGTGTAGGGGGGGTACTGGGGGAAACCAAGGAGACTGGGGCAGAGCTTTCCCATGGTGAGAATAAGGCTCACATAGAGTATGTGTGTGTGTGTGAGAGAGAGAGAGAGAGATGCCAAGATCTGAGTTAGAGCAGAAGGAAAATGAGCCCTGAATAGGAGCCTTGTGTGTGGCCCTGTGGTGCTGACTCACCAAGACTCAGGAGAGGAAAACACACTAGGGATGAAGAAGGGGCCTGTATGTTGTGGCCACCACCGTACCACCCTGAGGACACCCTGTCTGCTCTGAGGCCCAAATGGTCTTGAAAGGCTTTGATTTGGGTTAGGTGGGCTAGGAGTGGGGAGTGGGCACTACAGAGAACGGAGATGGGTAAGTCTTTTGAGAATGCAAAAGACCCTTCCTGGGAGAGCTATGGGTTTGAGTTCAGGTGGGAAAGGAGAAGCACGACGAGGAGGTGTCTCTCCCCATGTATTCAGTCGCCCTCTCCTCCACAGGCAGGTGTGGCAGGTCAGATTCACAAGCGGGGAGGGATAGATGCTCATGGCTTCAGTGGCTTCTTGTCCACACCTGAGGGACAAGACATGCCTTATGAGTAAGTGCTTCCCAGAGCTGATGCTACAGATGGAGGCATGGCCTGGGAGTAGAAGCTCCACAATCCTCCCCACTCCCAGCCTCACCTCAGCCGTCAAACTGGTTAAGAAACAGGAGGACAGGATTTTTGCGGCAACCAGGATGGCAAGCAGCCCTAGGCCAAAAGGCAGAGGACAAAGCCCAGGTGAACAGGATCAAAGGTCAGACATTGTAGAGCAACAGGTGAGAGGAGAAAGGAGTGCCCGAGGGAGCAGCTAGGGCTGGGCTAGGGATTCTGATCCCAAGTCTGCTAGGGAAGGAGTGGGTAGCTGAAGCGGAAAGAGGGAGCCAGACTGACTTTTCAACCCAGGCCTCGTTCTCCTCATCTGTAGGACGAGGGAGCTACAATCAAGGGTCTCTAAGCTTCCTTCTCGCTGTAACATTTGATGACTCCACGTGTGTAGGTGATCATCCCCCTTTCTCCCTACCAAAGCCCCCACTCCTTCAGTGTCCTGTTTCTAGCTCAAAGTCTCAAAAGAAAGCTAGTGAATCAGTGGATTCACACTTAGGTGTATGACTGACCATAAGCTAATATTCTGAACTCCCCAAATGTATTACATAGTTTTGACTATAGTATGGCCACTGGAAGGAGAGTGGACTTGAAGGCCAAATGGATGAAGGTTTGAGTCCCAGCTGTGCCGCTGAATCTCAGCCCTGCTCCGCTGTAGGACCTTGAACAATGTACTGTGCCTCAGTAGGTATTCGTTACTTTATGGGTCAAGCAGGAATAACCTGCCTCTTTTAGTAGTTGAGCTGATTAAATGAAGTAACATATGTAATATACCTGATTGAGAGCTTGGCACCAAATAAAATACTCAGAAAATGTGTCCACCCACCTTTAGAGGACTTAACCATGGCTAGAAAGAACAGAGTCTGAGAGATTAAGGTGCAAGAGGCTTACCAGAGAGAACCCTTGGGATCCACAGCAAGAGAGGGGAGGGGAGGAAAATGAAGGGGCAGGAAAGTCGAGCTGCAACGCAGTCTCAGTAGAGGGTTCAGCCAACCCTACAGGGGGTTTTGAAGCTGAGATGTCCCTTCAGAACTCCCTTGATTTGGGACAAGGAGGCCAGGTCTTTATATTCCATATCAATCAATCTTTAGATATGAACTGCCCATGGATGGAGATGTGACCTTGGTCAAATTGCTTTGTTTCAGTTAAGGCAATTCCTATAAGGGGCTTATAGCCAAGGGCTGTTTCCTGTCAGCATTTTCTGCAGCTAGGAAAATAAATCTTTGATTCCTGAAGGGAGACCTGAGTGTCTGCCATGTTGAATTAGTGAGTAGGACTCTTGTCAGGGATAAGGCCTGTTGCTACACTTCCCAGTAATTTCTCCAAGCCAACCATTTCACAGTGGTGTGCAGAGCCACGAGACCTTCCCTGTGCCCCTCCAGTCTAACAGCAGCACAAGTAGTCACACCACTGGGAGAAAAGGGGAAGCTGCTTCTACATCCCTCCAAGGGAATCACTTGTAGGTGTTCCAGAAGTACCCACTGGATTCTTTTCGAAGCTCGTCTTTTCTCTTTTGCTTATAGAGATTTAGAGGGTAGGAGGGGGACATTTATGTGTAATGCAGCAAGGTCCTTTCTCAACTTGCCTTTTGCCCGTTCCTAGGTCTTCCCTACAAGTTATTTGAGAATGTTTTGCAGAGTGCTGTGGCCTGAGAGCTCCTTCTTATACCAGCCCGAGCCCTTGCAGAGAGCACACCACATTGCTGTCTGTCTCCCTGAAACAGGACTCAGCTCTTTTTTTTTTCTCGTGGTACGCGGGCCTCTCACTGTTGTGGCCTCCCTCTCCCGTTGCGGAGCACAGGCTCCAGACGCACAGGCTCAGGGGCCATGGCTCACGGGCCCAGCTGCTCCACAGCATGTGGGATCCTCCCGGACCAGGGCATGAACCCATGTCCCCTGCATCGGCAGGAGGACTCTCAGCCACTGCGCCACCAGGGGAGCCCAGGACTCAGCTCTTGGGGCCCTCTTGTGCCTCTCTCTCTCACCTCATCCTAAGACCAAGACAAGCCAACTGAAACATAATGCAAACACAGGGTAAGTAATGCTTTGGTGAGAGGAGAAAAGATATTTGCTTCTTTTCTAGTTAACTTTTTCCTGCCCACAAAGATCTGTTTTTGCTAGGACCACCTTTAACGACCCTATATGGCATTTAAACCCCCCTTGCATTATTCAGTTGTCTCTGGTAACTTTCTGTGTTGTTGTGCACCCCCCCAACCAGAGCGTGAGTACCTTGAGGTTTTCTACGGTAGCCACTTTGGTTTCTGTCTCATCTTAAATATCTAAGAAACATATGAGTTGCTTGAGGGGAATTAAGATGTGCTGTTTTTGTTCCATTTACTTGACCTGATAAAGGTCTCTAGGTTAGGGTGGTGGTGGAGTAGCATGATGTCCTGCAAGGTTTAAACCTGCCTCATGCCAAGAAGCAGCCCAGGCACTTACCTTGAGCTCCACCTTGGTCTACTCATCAGAATCTCCAGGGGGAAGGGCCTGGAACTGGCGTCATGAGTGACTCTGGACATTCTCATTTGGGAAGCAGGTAGTGGAAAGAGCAAAGTACTGGGTTTTCAATTCAGGCCCTGTCACTTACTAAGGTCTCTACTACAAATCTGGTCTTCAACTACCTCACGTGCACACTGGGGATGATATAACACCTCACAGCACCCTTGTGCAAATTAGTAAGGGAATATGTGTGTGGAATCATTAACATGGTGCTTGGAATCCAAGTAGGCACTCTTGACTCCAAGTATCACTGACATTCTAGCAAAACAGATTCTAGAGCTCAAGACATCTCCTTAGGTTAGAGGCAAGTAAGTTCTTGTGAAAGAACAGGTATGGGCTATGAGGCACTATTTCTCAGAATGTGATCCTCAGACCACCTGCATCACCTGGCCCCTAGGCCCAATCCCCAGGAATCCTTATTTTTAGCGGGATTCCCTTAAGCACAATAAAGTTTAAGAATCACTACCCCAGTCTCCTTTCTCTTCCTTTACTTGCACCAATGAACTGGCCATTGATATGTGAGCAGATGGGTGGACAGGCTCTCAAGTTTTCTCAACTAGTTTTATATCAATTAAATTAAAATTACTCCTGTGGAACAAACAATGCTCATTGCCTACCTCTGACGCATTATGAAAACACAAACTATTTTGAAGCAGCATTTCTCAAAAGACATTTGAAGTTCTGTTTCAAGGGCTAAGCATCAGAAGCACTCTTTATAAATCTCTCTCACACACACACACACACACACAAATTGACAAGGCAGCATTGCTGAAGTGAGGCTGTTATGAAAAAATGGATATACCCTGTGTTTGTTGAAATGATCATTAATTGGCTTAAATGCTGGGAACTTAGATATGTAAACATCCACACTGTTTGAACATCTTTTGTACATCAAAGGATTTTCAAGTGCTTTTGTCTGGCTACACTAGCATTTGCTAACAGTGTAGCAGCAACAGCACTGGACTAGGAGACAAGAGATGCATTAGTCATTTGTAAAATGAGAGGGCTGGACAGTATCAGGCGTTCTTAGAGCACATGATTCATGGATGGCGTCAGGGTCTCTGGACACTGTGAAGCCATCAACCAAATTTTGCACATAAGCATATACATTTTTCTGGGGACAGAGTCTAGCTGTTTTTAGATTCTCAAAAGGTCCAGAATCCCCAAATGGTTTAAAAATTACAGACTGGATTATTGTGAAGACTTCTCCCAGCTCTAAGATTCTAAGGAAAACCGATGTCCCAGCTCCTTTTGGGGTCTAACCTGGATGGGTCACTGACTTCGTTTGTTTTTTTAAAGCCAGGAGTGAGTGCTCCCTCTTCACCAATCTGCTCCTTCCCCAACAAAATCGGCCCTGTTGTGCAACATTCTTCATTTCGTACAAACAAGACTATTTTTTGCCCAGACAGTAGGAATTAACTTGTTTTAATGAAGCCTGCTATAAAAACAGGTGAAGACTTCTGCACGGTACATTTGGCTTTACACATGTTAAGGACTAGTTAATGCTTGTGCTATGCATTGCACAGCATTATAATCTGTTGACCAGTAACATAGCTTTTGCAACACGGGTTAAGACCAAAATTGTGAATCACAGAACTTTTACTTAGCACACACACAATCTACAGCAAACTTAAATACTAATCTATAATACCTAACTGGATTATTGGATCCATTGCAGTATTGTGCTTATTTATCTCAGAAGATAGGCAACTAGCAAAAATACACATTTCTTTTGCATTTCCCCACCCCCATATTACACTGTAAAAGAAATACATTATTCAGTGCACTTCCTAAGAAATAAACTTCCTTATAGTATCTCTCTCTATATATATCTATGCCAAAACAAAAGAAGAGCACAATGCAATTTGTAAGATTACCATTGAAAGCAAGACGTAATAACACTCTGGGATTATAGCCCCCTCTTCTGCTTAGAAAGTTCAGCTATTTTATCATCCAGTTCATGTGACTGTGCACGGGAATAAAACTTAATGCATGATTGCTCTGGGAAGTTTAAGATAACCCCTTTGTCATTTGGTAGACACGCTGAGGCATTAATAGTATTTGAACTTTTTGATGTATTGTCTTTAGTCAAACCATAAGCTGTGCAGACACCAATATACTCCATAGTCATTTATCTTGATTTCCATCACTTGCTTTTCCCCCATCAACTCATGTTGGATTAAGAGGAAATAGATTTAAATTATAGCAGGTCAGTGGCTGCTGGATAGATGTTGGCTAGAAAAATGTACGTGAGGACACCAAGGCCTCTTCATCCTTGTGGACACAAAATCATGTACCCACCATGTCTGAGCTGGGTTGCAGACAGTCTTGTTTGGAAGAGAAGAAGAGTCATTATACTCTGCGGAGGTTGTTGGCTGTGCTAGCCAACAGGTTGGAAAGTCTGGAGGCTTCTGTCCTCACAAACTTGCTGTGATGGAAATGACTGAAGTTTCTAGAATGAAAGAGGCTGCAGCTTGGCAGCTTGCGGGCTAAATCCAGCTGCAGAAGTGTTTAACTAGCAGTATTTAAATATTTCTGGATCAGTTCCTGATATTTAAAAATGAGAATGTTTCTCATGAAAATTTGGATTTCATAAAAATTTTAGGAGCTGGTAACCCGGGTCTAGCATTCTTGCATGGCAACAAGCAGCTGAAACTGAACAGGGGGTGCCCTTTGTAACGGGGCTTGAGCACTTCAGTTTGCTACAGCTCCCACTGCTCCCAGCTGTCATACATCACTTGAGTGACCGACCTGTTTCACTCATTTATATGACCAGTTGAGTTTTGTGACACTGGGTTGGTTTGGCCTTGTCTTCTTTTGATGCTGAAGACCTGATTTCATTTGAAATTTTCCCCTCCTGGTGGACAAGAGTCCTCCTGTGATCGACTGGGTCCCAGCTATAACTAGTTGTTTTGGTAGGTAATCTTAACATGCATTTCTACTCGTCCTTTATGCTATATTGCAAACTCCAAAGATATAATCACACTATTATTTATGTGTTTAAGTGTGTGTATGTTAAACACGTAAAAGGGGTGTTTATCTATACAGATACATGTATACTTCCATTTAGGCAAAAGTTAATTTGGTTCCACAGATAGACACAGAGTGCTGGCAGCTTGGAGAAAAGTGTAACAGTTTGCTAAAACCTGTATAATTCTGACTTATAATATTACAAAGACAGTGAACTTTAAGTTATTGCTTTTTCATTACAGAATAAAGATCTCATTCTGTTGCAAAACTTTTATACAGAATGAGTAACCATTTCCTATTCAAGTAATAGCAATCGGAATCAGAAGTTCCTTATGCAACAGTAGATGCCTGAAGATATTTTTGAAGGATATGTGATTTCACTGTATTCAAAAACTTATGCAGGAAACTGGGAGCGATGTAATTTTTCAAAAGTACAAGAAAATCAGCACCCCAACTGCTTAATGTTCAGGAGGCTTTCTCAAGGGCTCTATAAAGCTCAGCTTTGTGGCGAGTTCACACCCACCTTTAGGATTCCCATTCTACTTATGCAGCCTTGTTTCTGAACACAAAGCTTGTATTAAAAAACAGTAAAAGACGATTAAAAGCAGTGTTGGTTTTTAACATTCAGAATTCACAGAGGGTCTCATTTTTTGCAGTTAAATGATCCATTTTGTGTTACTGCTGCAGAATCACATTCATATGGCAGTCTAATTTCAGGCACTTTTATAACGTTCATCTGGAATAAAAAGTCTGCATGAGCCACTTCCACATAATTCATAATGAGTGTTGAGTGATTCTAGTCTCCAGATAGACAGGAAATCACCACCTGGTACTCAATTAGCTTTCTCCATCATAACACGATGGTGACTGCAAAGCTTAGACATCTTTGAGGTGCCCTTCTAGCTTTAGCACAAAGATGTGAATCATAAAAATCCAAACTACTTAGTTTCTACCTAAAAAATACAAAAAGGTGAAATACACTAAATGTATTATACAGATAGTTTCAGCTACTATCAAAATAAATAACATGATCTGACTCAATGGTTTGACTCTGAGCTCTTGGATAAAATCTGATGGAATGTCAAATGTGGAGACTCCCTCCTAGGGACTAGCTACTGGTAGGCAAAAGTATCTCAACGTCCTTGCCATTGGCTACGACAGCATTAGAAGAGCAGCTGCTGGCAAGGTCTTCTGTGGTGGTCAAAGAGGATGCCTGGGGATGAGGTTTGGTCAGTGGAGTGGCAGCAGATGGAGAAGGAGTGAGGCCAGGTTTCTTGGGTGGGATGGGTGGAGGGTTTCCTCTCTCAGCTCTGGGGACGGTAGGGGACTTGATCCCTGGAGACAGGGGGCTCAGAGGACTAGACACTTTCCCTGGAGTAGGTGAATGGCTGGTGTCACCTCTTGGGCTGGCAGTGTTGGCCAGATTTCGATAGTCTGTGCCAAAGGGAGAGCTGTTGGGAGACACGGGCTTGATTGGTCCTTGCTGGCTAGTGAATCTGGAGAGCACCTGGGTGACTGTGTTTCGGGCCAGCTGCTTGGCGGCAGAGTTGTCTATGAGGGTTGGGGATAGATCCCTGGATGGAGGGCTCTGTAGACCACTAGCTTGTTGGTCCTGATCTGCTTGGGACTGAAATTTGTGCCGAGCTGCATGGAACCGCTGGTTGATCCCTACTTGGTAGGATGACTGGTAGCCAGGGCTGCTAGCTGATGACCCCAATAAGCGCTTAGTTAGTACTGGTGAAGAGCAAGGAGAGGATGTGAGAGAGGAAGAGGCAGTGCTGCTGGGAGACAGTGAGCTCCCACTGGAAGGGAGGTGACCAGATGCTGGGACTGGAGTCTCTATTCCCACAGGACACCCACCATTCTCTACTGCTTTCTCTTGGGCCAATCCCACAGGCTTCTCTCGTGGAGGCGCTTGGTTTTCTACACTGCTGCCTGTAATCAGCTCCTTGGTAGTTTGCATGTCTGGGTCAAAATGTCCATTGGTTTTTGCATAAGAGTAAGCAGGAGTGGTGGGACCAGGCAGCCCTGTGGCTGTTACCTTGGCCGTGCTGCTCCCATGGGTTCTTTCTGCCTGAAAACTCTCTGTTTGGCAAAATACGGACACTAGCACAGGTGGCTCAGTTGCTGTGCCTTTAGACAGGGTTACTGGTTTCTTCACTTGCGCGCTGGGGCTACTTTGCTGGTGCAAAGCCTCTAGGTCCTTCACTATCTTCTTCAAACTCTCCATCTCTTCTTTCAGAGTTCTGGTCCGGTTCTCTTCTCGGTTCAGCTTTGCTCTCAGTTGTTCCCTTTCAATGTCAAACTCAGACAACTGCTTCTCCACCTGGGCCTCCGTCTGCAAGCCCCGCTTCCTCTCAGCAGCCAGCTCTTCCTCCAGCTTGCTCACCCGGCTCTTCTCCTTCTCTAGTTTCAGGCTCAGCTCTCCCGCCTTCTGGCCCTCCTCGGCGGCCTTGTTGGTGGCCTTCTTGCACTCGCGCACCAGCATGGAGGAGAGCTGCTTGTGGCGGGAGCGCTCCTCTTCCAGCTGACTGGAGAGCTTCTTCTGCTCTTTTTCAAACTTTTTCACTTGGGACTTTTCAAATTCCAACTACAAAAGAATGCCACCACACATCTTGATTAGAGTAAGGAAACAGAGAGATACTGAAAAACTGTTACCAAGTAGAGTGCATCAAGCTAGCTGTTTTCTGGCACATGGGATTACCATGTGTGCCATGTGCTTACATCGAATACTCAAGTATCAGAACACCTAACATAAAAATGTACACACTACGAATTAATCTTTCTTTGATGATTTAGGAGGCACTTCTAGTTCTTACTGTCTCAGGGTTATTAGTGGGAATCTGAATCATCGTTGTGTTTTATGTTATGGAAAGTTCAGGGGATTAGAGCCAATCGAAACAGCAGAAAGGCATATCAACCAGATGTTGTGCTGAATGCTGCTGAAAACTTCTAAAGCTTCTGTAATAATTCTCTCTGGTCTTAAAAACAAACAAACATTAAGTAGTTGCATTTGAATCGTTCTTCTTATACAAATGCCATCTGCTTTAATCATCATCTCAACCCTATTTAAGGCACAGAGTGAGAGGGAAAGGGTCGAAGGAACCCTTTTAGTCAGTGTTTTTCAAACTCTGAGACTCATTCATGGACGGCAAAACCATTTAGTAAGCCGTGATCAGAAATAAAATGAAATAGAAGTGAAAATATCAATGTGTATTATAAGCAGTAAGGGTTATGTATAATTTCATGAGATTTTTGTTTCAGGCATATGTATATATGTGTATATATACTGGGTTGTGATGTAAAATGTATTTCTTACTAGGAGTCCTAAGTCAAAAAAAGTTGGAGAGTTCAAAGTTAGTGTTCCCCAAAGTGTGTTCTATGGAATGACAGTCCCATAGTGAATGATCTATGTTAAAAGATTTTATGAAAACATAAATTTGCTAAACACAGAATACCCTATCTTGTTCTTGAAGACTCACAGCGTGCTTCTGCATACTAAAGGGTCTAACAAATTGGAGTTAGAAACCTCTTTAACTTTGTTTAATCCAGTAATTCCCAGACTTATTTGACCACAAAGCCCCCTTTTTTTGAGCAACACCAATTTACACCCTGCAGAATAATCTTCAAGAAATGCTACTCTAGGCAAATGCTGCTCTGAGCCCCTCCACCTTAATTACCTGTTGAGTCAGCCGCTCTCTCTCCTTCTCCAGCATGTAGGTGACATCATCTCCTTCAGCTGTGTCCTGTGCATGCCTTTGCCTTTCTTCCTCAAGGTCTAGGATTACCTTTAAGGAATTAAAAAAAAAAATCATTTTCAAATATCAAGGAGTCACACTTAGAATACAATTAAATACTAAGTGTCTTTCTAAGCACCCAAGATCATTCCATAGATAAATAAATAAGTAAATCCCAGTCAGGGCCATCAAGGAGCACACTGTCTAGAAGGGTGAAAGGTATGTAAGCTATGTGCTAGGAAACAATACAGTACATACTTATCCGAGGTAACACGAAGTGGCATGTAATAGAAGAGAGCAACTCATTAGCTGTAGGGGCTGAGAAAGTTTCAGAGAATTAATAAAAGTTTGGTGGGAGTAGGGGACAGATGTAGGTGATGAAGCAAGGCAGGACCACGGAAAGCTGAAAGCTGAGGCTCTCCCTTGATGTTCAAATCACTGGAGGTACCAGAGAGTGAAGCCTAAAATTAAACATTTCAAATAGGTGACATCCTAACTGTGCCTTGCTTAATTAATATATGCATTTCGTGTACAGTAGATAAGAGGAGAAAAGACTCTCTTGACTTTATCCTGCATATGAAAAGGCTCAATTATTGAGATCTTAAGTGGAGATTTTTCACAAGGCTTTTTTTTTTTTTTTTGTGGTACGCGGGCCTCTCACTGTTGTGGCCTCTCCCGTTGCGGAGCACAGGCTCCGGACGCGCAGGCTCAGCGTCCATGGCTCACGGGCCCAGCCACTCCGTGGCATGTGGGATCCTCCTGGACTGGGGCACAAACCCGTGTCCCCTGCATCAGCAGGCGGACTCTCAACCACTGCGCCACCAGGGAAGCCCCACAAGGCTTTTAAATTAACCTGCCTACCCCATTCCACTTATCCTTGTGTCAAGGGATTAAGCCCAATTTTAAGAATACAAATTTAAAGGGACATTTCCCCACATAATCCTGCCTACAACTGCATAATATTCCAATGGCTATGGATTTCTTCATAGCTTCTGCTCATGCTTCAGAGGTGCCTTGGCCTAGACCTCCCTAGGCCAGAGCACTGTCATCCCAATGGCCATTTCCTATTGTTTCTCCTCACTAACAACTGTTATTAAAGGAGAGAGAAAACTTTCTGGGACTCCTTTTTAAATACAAAAATGAAAACATTTTGGTGTATTTCCTACTGGTTAAAAAAAGAGAAAACTTTGGCAACTTAATAGAAAGAACAGCTTTTGGCTAAAGGTGGTAGATCATCTCCTCTCCCTTCGGAGAGCTGTCTAAAATGATAGAAATGGGATGAAAAGAATAAAACCCCACAAAGTCAAAAAGAGAGACTTTGGCAGACGAGAAATTTGACTACCATTCTGAAGAAAGCAAGTGTCTGGAGGAGTGGTAACTACTTTGGTACGGGGGAGGAAGCTGCTGTGTGCGGCAGGACCCCAAGGACATATGGAAGCTGCAGGTGGTAGATACTGCACCGGGGAGGTGAGGTGTGGGAGGGAAGACGAGGGCACTGGCTCCAAGTTCGTATTTTCACAAGAGTTATTCGTCCCCGCAATCTGATTCCTGTACACAGAATGCTCAGCCAGGCATCTACTGCCCGGGAATACACCAGATGTTTATCCTCTAAAGAAACAGAATGTGACAGGCTCCAGATCTAGTAATAACAGATATGACAGAGAATGAGGGTGAGGAAAGGGTATTATGTTTGTTTTGGGAAGATGGCAGGGGTGGAGAGAAGGGAGGTGGACACCGTGTAAGATAATGAAATCCACATCTATAATAAAAGAAAGTAAATATGTGTCTAAAATATGAATAGAAATATGGAAGTTAGCTGCCAAAATAAACAGTTAAAAGAAAAAAGAGGTTGTCTCTAATACTGAGGAGGAGAGAGAATGGGAAGGGGTGGACTAGGGAACCCTATTTTTCGTAATAAGCAGAGTAACCACATAATTGACTGTTCAAACCACTAACATGTCTGAGAGCCAAAGCGGGTATTGTTAACAACTATGCCAAGGCAACAGGCTTAAACTGGAATTCTCTCAGGCAAACTGGGACTATATGCACCCTAATTATAAGCCTCTAGTTTGATGTCTAACAAAGTCAGTGTTCTACTTTGATAAAACACTTAAGATCAGATACGCAGCTGTTTTAAAATATTTAACACTATCTTACACTGAAATACAGCGTTAGGGAATTTTGAATTTTTTAACTCTTCCTCTCCCCAATCACCTAGAACCATAAATTATCCCAACACTACACCTTCAATGGGCATGACAGCCAGCCAGCCCTTCAGTACAACTCAGTTACTTCATGTATGAAATAGAAAACAGGCCTGCCTATCAAACAAGGATGTTGTGAAGATTTTCTCATAATATTATGTAAAAGCCCCCCAATTTAGGCAACTACCTCAGTCTCATTGACACCTTTTAAATTGGGGCATAAATGTCTTCAGATTACTTCAGTCTAGTCCAGAGGTTAAACTTTTCTGGGTCTTGGAGAACTCTGAGAATTCAAGTAAGGATATGGGGAAAAAATTCATTTTCTACAAAATGCATAAACTTTTGGCACTCTGTATATTTTCTGGGGGATCATGGAATATCTGAGACCCATTCGTGGTTAAGAACTCCCACTCTGGCCTTTTGTTTGGACTCTGTGAAGGGAAAGAAAAATCATGGGCAAGACCTAAGCCCTTAAGCACTTTGTCAGATGCATTTTAAGCAGATGGCTCTCTAAGGCAGGTAACCATAAAAGTAAACGAAGGTCCATCAAACTGCAGCTGCTAACCCAATTTTTTCAGAATAAAATGCTTCCTACTAAATGCACTGATGTCCCCCCTTGTTGATATAAATCTAAACCAATAGTTCTTAAAAAGGCAGACTCTAGCCAAGCATTTTTTCCAGGCCAAATCTGAGCCATAAATGATAAGTCGGGGAATGAAATCACAAGCACTAGAAGAATTCCAAGGAGATGAGGTAGAGGAAAGCACAGGTTTGCCTTCCTAACACACACACACACACACACACACACACACACACACACACACACACACACACACACACACACACACACACACACACACACACACACACACACACACACACACACACACACACACACACACACACACTTTCCTAACAGGGTAGAACAGCTTTAAGGTAAACAACCCTAGGGACTGTTTATGGTTTCATGAGAAGTAAAATGCAGTGAAACTCAAAACTAGAAATAAATGAAATAGTCTATTGGCTTGTATGTTTATAGTCAGGTAAATTCTCTAATTCTTTCTCTCTCTCTCTGATTTAGCATTCCCCAAATACCTGTTAATCTTTCTATTTATCACTTAAGTAAGCAAATAGGGAACACTCCGTTCAGCCACAAGGCTTGGTCAAGCCCCAGTTTGTTGCCAAAGTTTGGATGACCAAGAGTTGGAAAAACATACCAAGTGTTTTGGAGTGTCATATCAAGAAGAAATGCCATCTGAAATAATGCGTCTGGCACACTGCCTAAATTTAACATTTGGAATAACCTGCATTTTCTATCTCCTGGCTCTTAGGTAAGCTCAGGGGCTTTTTTACACCTGTGAGACCTCCCAGTTAAGTTACTGTGAGAGCGGGCAGCGGACGGGAAAGCATCAGGCATTTCAGGAGTCTGCAGGCGCACGTCAGCGCTGAACCCACCTTGCGGTGCCTGCTCTCTGCGGCAGCCAGCTGCGACAGCATGCGCTCCTGCATGTTCTTGCACTGCTTCATCACCACCTTAAGAATCGAGAGCGGGTTTGTGCAGACTGGCTGCTTCTCGCCATCGTTCTTCTCCTTCAGTGTTTCAAAGTCTCTCTGGAGTGCCATTAAAGGATCACTGATGTTGTATTTTCCATAGCGTTCTTCAATGAAAGTATCTCTGTGTTGGGCCTGGGAAAGAAAGGAAAATAAGCATTTTGCTTTCAAATACTGCTGAGGAGGGGATCTGCTAGTAGTTAGACATCAAAGGTAGTGGTGTGAGTATGAAGTAACCTTTTGACTACAAATCAGACAGGGTCATCTAAGTATAGAAACAACATCAGAAAAGGGGCATAGCATATTAATGGGAACAAATACTTATGTAAAGCTAAGTACCAGTTAGACATTGATCTAAGTGTTTAGGTTCAGGTTATTTAAATTTTACAACCCTATAAGGTAGTGCTATCATCTCCATTTTGTAGATGAGAAAATTACTACGGAGAGGTCAAGTGACTTGTTTCAGGTTACTCATCTAGCAAGCTGTCAGAATTGGTATTTAAACCCAGGCAGCCTGGCTCTAGAGTCTGTGACCTTAACCACCACACTTACTGCCTCAGCTTATGAATACTTCTATTACCAACAGGTATATCTCATCTTTTCTGTGTTATGGCATTTACATTTCTAAAATACGGTAAGCATAATACCTTTAAGAGTTTATATGTTTAGAGACCTAACCAGCTGGCTGTAGATAAGTAAAGGATGCTAAAGACATTTTTACATTATAATCGAGGACTGTTTGTGATTTGTCCACATAGAACTTTGCTCAATTTTTGGCCGGTCAAGAGGGTGGAGGCACTCACCACTAGAGGTGCAGACAAAGTCCTTCTACCTGCTGCCAAATTCCACCCCCCTCTTCTAACCTCTGTTCAGCTGTCTTCCATCCTCCTTTCTGTCCCCTTCAGGGCTTGGTGAGCTTCGGGGATGAAAGGGAACTTGAGCTGGGAATGTGGGCTGGTGCTTGGAGTCTGGCCTGCGGCTTTGGGCCAGGGCGCCAAGTCAGGTCGAATGATCAGGAAGGGAGTGAAAGGAGATTCTTAGGCTTCCCTCTTATGTCTTCTAGGAAAGACTTGAAGTACTATTTCATATAAGCATCATATATTACGTGCAGGTGAACAGAGTGAAATTAACAATTACTTTACTAAACAGACATTTAATTGTTTCCTGAGACATTTTACAAAAAAAAAAAATGATGTGTTAATAGAGGGTTGTGGAAACTTTCTCAAAAATCATAGCAAAGTACTATATAATTTAAGCTTTCAAATGAAATCTAGTTATGAAAATTACTGTTATTTCTCAAGTTTTAAAAATTATTTCATCAGGAGATACCACCACCCACAAATGGGAACCCATTTGAAAAGAAAAATACACAATTCAGTGACCATGCTTAAAAAACAAAAACCCTCAAGAAAATAAAGCAAACATGGGGTTTCTCTGACATGTTTCAGTGCTGAAAATTTGATGCCTCCTTCCTCATTAAGAGACTGTCCAAGTTCAAGACTCAGGAATTAGCCTTGTGTTACAAATTTGTGTTGGTATCAGTTGGCAGATGTTCAAAGCAGAGTTAGAAGCCCTGGTGGTCTTACTTCTGGCTGGACTACAACTGTCTTAAGTGATGACATTATTGGAGTATTTGGATAACATTTGTATACTAAACATTTGAAGAGTGAAATTCATTTGTTCCTTTAAGTTACTGATTACCATCCCCTAACCTTATTACAAGTGTGCGTGTGTGTGTGTGTGGGTGTGCACATGTGAGCATGTGGATTGAAGGGGGGAGGGATTTGAAAGACAGAATCCTATTTTTTTTTAGGTCCAAATTAAAAGGAAATTTTCAGTAAAATTTCAAAATAATCTTTTAGTCTATTTAGGATAGAGGAAGACAAGACCAATTCCAAAATTGGCTATTTTTATTAGTGTTTTTAAGAATCATGGCAAGAATAGACAAAAAAGCTAATTTTTAGTTACATATTTAAGAGCATTAATGTCAAAGAACATGGGACTCATTAATGTTTTCTTTTCATTAAGAACATCTGTTTCTTTAAGTTCAGGTATAAAAACATGAGACTGATAACCTAGGATTCACTGAAAGGATCTATTTGTAGCTATTAATGTCCTAAGGCAAATCCTCGTTTAGAAAAACACAGACAAAGGAAGGAAGAGAAAAAAAAAAACTCTTTAAGAAGTTGAAATTCCACTTTTCTGTCACATCTTTTATTCATGATTACTGTTTCTGTATGATTAGCTATGGAAAAGTAACAATTATTGGTACTAAAATTGGTTTAGTAGGGCAAAAAGGAAAAAGTGAACCTGAGTATTTTTATGACCTTTCCTTTTCAGAACACCATGGAGAAAGTGGGATGGGAGAGCAGAGCTGGGAGTACAATTCACGATCTTGATGATGCTAAGAAGCTGCATCTGCTAAGAAGCTCTCTCTCTCAGGTTTCAGGATATAGTTAACTAATCCTTAAAAATATAACTTTTTAAATAAAACCCACACTGTTATTATCCTGTAGAATTAATAAGCATCACAGAGTTACAAGCAATGGATGAGGAGCTTCTTTGGTGAGGCCTCAGACTTCTCTGAGAATAGTTGTTAAGCTGTCTGTTTTCTCTTGAAGTATTTCACAGTAATTCCATAATCACTTGCATAGTAATTACAAGTTATACAAAATTGGTAGCTTCACACATAAATGAAAAGAATCTGCAGAATAATCTAAAAAAGGCTCCTTGTCACAAAACAATTATTTTAAGTACAATTTAAGTAAAATAAAACAATTATTTTAAGTATAAAATAATAGTTATGGGACCCGAATATGGGAAAAGTGAATTCTGTATTTATTATACCAAACACTGGATTGGAAAATGGGAGATGGAACATAGTATTTTCCATCCAACTTAATGCTTCAGTCAGGTGAATTGTACGTATTTACACACTTAACAGCACAAATAATAACAACAATAACTAAAAATAGATGTTAAGATTTGACAAATGAAAGAAGAGCTTTAGTGGAGGTGTGCATTGGTTATCTATTCCTGCATAACAAATTACTCCCCAATTTAAATGCTTAGTAAACATTTTTTATCTCATACAGTTTCTGAGGGTCAGGAATCTGGGAGGGGCTGAGGGCTGAGCTGGGTGCTTCTGGCTCAGTGTCTCATGAGGTTGCAGTCAAGCTGCTGGCCAAGGATGCAGCCATCTGAGGGCAGGACTAGGGCTGGAGGATCCATTTCCAAGCTTAGTTGTTGGGCTAGGCCTTGGTTCCTTGCACGTACTGGCTTCCAACAGAGCAAGTGATGTGAGAGAGTGAGAGACAGACATACATAGACACATCCAGATGGAAGTCCCACTGTCTTATAACCTAATCTCAGAAGTGACTTACCATCATTTCTGGTGTATTCTAGCAATCACACAGACCAACCCTGGTAAATGTGGGTGGATGGGGGACTACTTAAGGGTGTGAATATCAGGAGGGAGGACCACTGGGGGCCATCGTGGAGGCTGGTTATCAACGTGAATGACTGGACATGCTACCACTACCGTTTATGTTTCAGGTCAAAATTTAGAGGCTAAGTACCTGTACTAAAAACTAACAAGGCTGAGTTTTAATATTTTAATGAAATTCCAGCTATTTTATAAGAACTTTAAAATGATCTGGATTTCACTTTGGGGGAGAGGAGTTCAGGAGTACAGCTAAAATCAATCAATTTCTTGCAATTTCATTATTTTTACTTCAATGACAACATATATTTTAACTGAACAGAAATTCCTACATTGTCAGAAAACACAATGATCTTTATTTCAGACAACAGTAAAGTAACTGGCTGGTTAGACAGATTCAATGATAGAAGATATTACTATAGCAGACAAAACATACTAGTCATCTATTACTCATTTATTTTTACTGTTATAGGCTGAATGAAACACACCACTACTGAAAGCTTAAAATAAAACCACATAATATCCTTGGATATGCCATGTTTGCTCTCCAAAAATTTCAGCTTTGCTATGATAAACTACAAAAAGAAATATGAAGCAATCACCATCTCTCTATAATAAATATTTATTATAATAAATAACATACACGTATATATCATATATACATAAATAATAGTTCAATAATATTATATGTAGATAATAGTATACATACATATATATATATATATGTATATATATATATATTTTGACTGCATTGGGTCTTTGTTGCTGTGTGTGGGCTTTCTGTAGTTGCAGCAAGCCAGGGCTACTCTTCATTGTGGTGCGCGGCCTTCTCATTGCAGTGGCTTCACTTGTTGCACAGCACAGGCTCTGGCGCCCGGGCTTCAGTAGTTGTGGTGTGTGGGCTCAGCAGTTGTGGCGCACGGGCTTAGTTGCTCCACAGCATGTGGGATCTTCCCGGACCAGGGATCGAACCTGTGTCCCCTGCATTGGCAGGCGGATTCTTAACCACTGTGCCACCAGGGAAGTCCCGATAATGGTATAAATTATATATATATTTCAATCTTAAAATAGGAAATCAATATCTTTATTCTTTGGATGATAATCACCAACATGAAAAGTGGTTCCAAATGTAAAGGTGAAGAATTATGGCCCATTTAAATGGGGGCTTATATTTAAGTACAAGGTTTTATTTTCAAGACTCAGGCTGATACCAGAACTGTATTAGAATATGCAATTTTGCCATTTATTGCCAATTCTGAAGTGATACTTATAAAAGTAAACAGCAATATAAACATTATGCCTTTAAAAATATCTGAATACTTCTATGGCAGGGATCAGAAAGACAAAAAACGTGATTCCAAAATGGTTTTTATTAATGTTACCAAAAGCATGTTAAAAGGAATCCTTTTTACACACAATTTGAATCTATTAATCTTCAAATCATTTATACTCTGGAGTCCCTAATAAACTATAAATAGCTGCCTGAACAACTAGAAATAAAGCAACCGTTCTGGATAAAGATGATAATAACATTACAAGTATAACCTTTGTTCTGGAAGTTCCTTTTTACTTGCTGAAAGAAAACCAGATTTTACTGTTTGATAATATTGATAAAAGAGGATTTAGCCTCATTGGAATTAAACTAATTTCTGGAAAATGGCACAAAATTTATCATGGGAGGGCTTCCCTGGTGGCGCAGTGGTCGAGAGTTCGCCTGCCGATGCAGGGGACACAGGTTCGTGCCCCGGTCCGGGAAGATCCCACATGCCGCGGAGCAGCTAGGCCCGTGAGCCATGGCTGCTGAGCCTGCACGTCCGGAGCCTGTGCTCTGCAATGGGAGAGGCCACAACAGTGAGAGGCCCACGTACCGGAAAAAAAAAAAAAAAATATATATATATATATCATGGGAGCAAAAAGAGAAAATTTTCATCATTTAAAAAATATGTCTAATATATTATTGAAAACCGAGTGCTCCTTCTACTTAACCATAAATGCTGTATTCTCAGATCTGGTCTTTTCTATATGTTTATTTTCTTTAATACGTTTGGGCCCTAGAGTCTAACAGAACTGGGATTATATCCTGTCACTACTATTTTCTGTATTACCTTAAGTAACAACCTTAACTTCTCTGTGCCTCAGATTCCTCATCTGTAGAATGACAGTAACAATCTACCTATAGGTTTGTTATAAAAATTAAATGAGTAATGTAAAATGCTTCCTATAGTACCTGACACAAAGTAAGTACTATAAATATGAATTATTTTTTTCAATAACCAAATTTAGAATATAGATTTTCCTGTTTTAGAGCCAATGACTTAAACTCAACCCCACAGACTTAAGATTCTGTAAAATTGGATCAGGCTAGTAAATCTCCATTAAATCTTCACCAATCCCAGATAACTCAGAAGTAACACATCACTAAAAATGTATCAGGAACCTGGATAACCAATAACATTCTATTTACTTAGCAATCAATCCTGAACTGGCATGTGACATATTATATAATGTGGTCAATTGATATTTATCTCTTGCATTGTTATTAAACACTTCTCACTCTTCTGTCTTTTCTTTCAACCTACTTAGATTGCAAGTGAGCTGAAGGAAAAAGCACTTAATACATCTTTCTTCTTCCTACATCCTATATTTTGCCTTAAGCCCAAGACATGTAACATATTTTCCAGCCTCTTTCCTGATGTCTTAGCCTCTCCTTACTCTCATCATTTTAGTGAGGTCAATATTTTATTTTGCTGTTAGTGAAATCTAGGATTTACTTAGTATAATCACTTAAGGTAATATCGATATATATATTTAGCAAACTGACTTTGAAGCAGATAAGCTTCAAAGATTCCCCTTGTATTTTTAATAAAACGTTCATCATCCTGGTTAAAAAAAAAAAAAAAGATTCCCCTTGGGGTCAGTTTGCAACACAGATATTTATAAAAGCAATTATTTACATAAGTTCAGAGGATCACGTTACCATATTATTTGACTACGGTGTAATAAATTCTTTTGAAGACTAAAAATGGTAAGTTTAGTACAAATAGCTACAAGTGTAGTACTTCTAGCTAGTAGACTGCTTATTGATAGAATAAGAATATGGGTAAACAGAACAATGTAGCTGCTTCAACATTCAGATTTGAGAGTCCTGAGAAAACAACTAATGAAACTGAAATAGGTGTGCTGAGTTTTTTTGTCTTTGTTCTATTATTTTAGTCTATGTACGTGATTGAAACAAGTTACATATACATTTTGGACTGGGTCTAAATAAAAAACTTTTTGAGGTGGGGAAGAAAATGTGTAAGGGATTCTATAAGACCTGAACAAATTAATGCTCTGAATATAATAATTTGAAAGTATAATTTTTTTTTTTTGAGAAAGAGCACGCTTTATTGGGAAGAGAGCATTGCACATGACCAACATATGAAGAGAGCTGGATGGGCGTCCTACACATCATGCTCAAAAGATACTCAGGATGCTGTGCTAATGAAGATCAGCTGGAACATGGACTCCTGGGAAACTTCCCCAACCTCACACCTCTGAGGGATCACACACTTCCAACCTTTTCATGGAAGGCAACTGTGGTCCACTAGAGATAGAGTCCCTCAGGGGTGCCTTGTTTTTTATAAAGAACATTTTCTTTAAAGTTTTTGAAGTCTTCATATGTTACTTTTATCCTACATTCTCTCAAGGCCATCAGACCAGCTTCCATACAGATTGCCTTGATGTTGGCATCAGAGAGGTCATCTTTAGCCATGATCAAGTCATCCAGGGTTAGTGTCATCCTGCTCGTGTGGATGTGAAAGATGCGCTTCTTCGTCTTTTCATCCGGCAAGGGGAACTCTATCTTCCTGTCAATGTGGCCTGGTCTGTAAGTGCTGGGTCCAAAGTCTCTATTTGGTTTGTGGCCATGATAACTTTCACGTCTCCCCTTGAATCAAACCCATCCAACTGGTTCAACAGCTCCAACATTGTTCGCTGAATTTCTCTCTCACCACCAGAATCTGAGTCATACCTTTCTGACCCAATAGCATCAATTTCATCAATAAACACAATGGATGGTGCATGTTCTTCAGCAACTCAAAGCAGTTCCCGAACAAGATTGGGCCCATTGCCTAGATAACTTCTAAATAAGTTCAGAGCCAACCACTCTCAAGAAAGTGGCCGAGTTTTGGTTTGCTACTGCTTTGGCTAGGAAGGTTTTACCTGTGCCGGGTGGACCATACAGAATGACCCCCTTAGAGGGCTTTATACCCATCTCTTCATAATATTTAGGATGAGTGAGTGCAAGTTCCACAGATTCCTTAATTTCCTGGATTTGGTTGTCCAATGCTCCAATATCAGCATAGGTCTCCTGGGGGGCCTTTTCCACCTTCATCACTGTGATCAAGGGATCTGTGTCATCCATCAGCACCCCTATCACAGCATGCACCTGTGGCTGAGCAGGACCGAGCAGCCCGGTTCCAGCAGATCCTTGTCTACAAATGAAAGAATGCTGACATAGTGTTCTGAGCCCACAGACGTAGACACGATGGCATGATTGTCATCAATGACCTCTTCCAAGATTCCTACCGACATTGGGGTGCCCCTGAGATCACCCACCTTTGATCTTTCCTCCTCTTGCTTTTCTTCTAAAGGCCTCATTTGTTCCTGATTTCCAATGAATTCTTCCTCCATGAGAAGACAGTCTTCAATTCTCTCTAACTTCAATATTAACCAGCACTGAGTATGAGATGTCACCAGGGGCAGTATGCTGGCAGCATCTGGTCCCTTTGTTCTCTTCTTCTTTTGCCCCACTCTAGCTGGTATAGGAGATTCATAATTCTTTTTCTTATCCTTGTCATCCTTCTTTCCACCTCCAGGACCATGACCACCACTCTTTGACGCATCTTGCTTCGGCCACTTGAGCCGCTGCTGCCAGAAGTCGAAAGTATAATTTTTAATGCCGCATTAGATCTTAATCTCTTTTATTCAGGGGACCATACATCTCTTAAAATATAATGAGAGGGAGGACTGTCAAGATGGTGGAGGAGTAAGATGTGGAGATCAACTTGCTCCCCACAAATACATCAAAAATACATCTACATGTGGAACAACCCCTATGGAACACCTACTGAACCCTGGCAGAAGACCTCAGACTTCCCAAAAGTCAAGAAACTCCCCATGTACCTGGCTGTGTGGCTGACAAGGTCTTGGTGCTCTGGCCAGGTGTCAGGCCTGAGCCTCTGAGTGGGAGAGCCAAGTTCAGGGCACTGGACCACCAGAGACCTCCTGGCCCCATGTAATATCAATCAGCGAAGGCTCTCCCAGAGATCTCCATCTCAACGCTAAAACCCAGCTCCACTCGACGACCAGTAAGCTCCAGTGCTGGACACCCCATGCCAAACAAATAGCAAGACAGGAACACAACCCCACCCATTAGCAGAGAGGCTGCCTAAAATCATACTGAGTCCACAGACACCCCAAAACACACCACCAGATATAGTCCTGCTCACCAGAAAGAAAAGATCCAGCCTCATCCACCAGAACACAGGCACCAGTCCCCTCCATCAGGAAGCGTACGCAACCCACTGAACCAACCTTACCCACTGGGGGGCAGACACCAAAAACAACAGGAAATATGAACCTGCAGCATGTGAAAAGGAGGCCCCCAAAGGTAAGTTAATCAAAATGAGAAGACAGAGAAATATGCAGCAGATGAAGGAGCAAGGTAAAAACCCACCAGACCAAACAAATGAAGAGGAAATAGGCAGTCTACATGAAAAAGAATTCAGAGTAATGATAGTAAAGATGATCCAAAATCTTGGAAATAGAATGGAGAAAATATAAGAAACGTTTAACAAGAACCTAGAACTAAAGAGCAAACAAAGAATGATGCAAAACACAATAAATGAAATTAAAAATTCTCTAGGAGGAATCAATAGCAGAATAACTGAGGCAGAAGAACGGATAAGTGACCTGGAAGATAAAATAATGGAAAAAACTACCACAGAGCAGAATAAAAAAAAATAATGATAAGAATTAAGGACAGTCTCAGAGACCTCTGGAACAACATTAAATGCAAGAACATTTGAATTATAGGGGTCCCAGAAGAAGAAGAGAAAAAGAAAGGGACTGAGAAAATATTTGAAGAGATTATAGTTGAAAACTTCCCTAACATGGGAAAGGAAATAGTCAAGTCCAGGAAGCACAGAGAGTCCCATACAGGATAAATCCAAGGAGAAACACGCCAAGACACACACTATCAAAAAATAAATACAAAGTAAAAATATTAAAAGGAGCAAGGGAAAAGCAACAAATAACATACAAGGGATCCCCATAAGGTTAACAGCTGATCTTTCAGCAGAAATTCTGCAAGCCAGAAGGGAGTGGCAGGACATATTTAAAGGGATGAAAGGGAAAAAACTACAACCAAGACTACTCTACCCAGCAAGGATCTCAATCAGATTCAACAGAGAAACTAAAACCTTTACAGACAAGCAAAAGCTAAGAGAATTCAGGACCACCAAACCAGCTTTACAACAAATGCTAAAGGAACTTCTCTACGCAGGAAACAGAAGAGAAGTAAAAGACCTACAATAACAAACCCAAAATAAGAAAATGGTAATGGGAACATACATATCGATAACTACCTTAAATGTAAATGGATTAAATGCTCCAACCAGAAGACAAAGACTGGCTGAATGGATACAAAAACAAGACCCATATATATGCCATCTACAAGAGATCCACTTCAGACCTAGGGACACATACAGACTGAAAGTGAGGAGATGAAAAACATATTCCATGCAATGGAAATCAAAAGAAAGCTGGAGTAGCAATTCTCACATCAGACAAAATAGACTTTAAAATAAAGACTATTACAAGAGACAAAGAAGGACACTACATAATGATCAAGGGATCAATCCAAGAAGAAAATATAACAATTGTAAATAATTATGCGCCCAACATAGGAAGTACCTCAACACATAAGGCAAATGCTAACAGCCATAAATGGGGAAATTGACAGTAACACAATCATAGAAGGGGACTTTAACACCCCACTTTCACCAATGGACAGATCATCCAAAATGAAAATAAATAAGGAAACACAAGCTTTAAATGATACATTAAACAAGATGGACTTAATTGATATTTATAGGACATTCCATCCAAAACCAACAGAATACACTTTGTTCTCAAGTGCTCATGGAACATTCTACAAGATAGATCATATCTTGGGTCACAAATCAAGCCTTGGTAAATTTAAGGAAATTGAAATCATATCAAGTATCTTTTCCGACCACTATGTTATGAGACTAGATATCAATTACAGGAAAAAATCTGTAAAAAATACAAACGCATGGAGGCTAAACAACACGCTACTAAATAATCAAGAGACCACTTAAGAAATCAAAGAGGAAATAAAAAATCACCTAGAAACAAATGACAATGAAAACACGACTACCCAAAACCAATGGGATACAGCAAAAGCAGTATTAAGACAGAAGTTTATAGCAATACAATCCTACCTCAAGAAACAAGAAACACCTCAAATCAACAACCTAACCTTACACCTAAAGCAATTAGAGAAAGAAGAACAAAAAAAACCCCAAAGTTAGCAGAAGGAAAGAAATCATAAAGATCAGATCAGAAATAAATGAAAAAGAAATGAAGGAAATGACATCAAAGATCAATAAAACTAAAGACTGGTTCTTTGAGAAGATAAACAAAATAGATAAACCATTAGCCAGACTCATCTAGAAAAAAAGGGAGAAGACTCAAATCAACAGAAGTAGAAATGAAAAAGGAAAAGTAACAACTGACAGAGAATAAATACAAGGATCATGAGAGATTACTACAAGCAGGTATATGCCAATAAAATGGACAACCTGGAAGAAATGGACAAATACTTAGAAAAGCACAACCTTCCAAGACTGAACCAGGAAGAAATAGAAAATATAAACAGACCAATCACAAGCACTGAAATTGAAACTGTGATTAAAAATCTTCCAACAAACAAAAGCCCAGGACCAGATGGCTTCACAGGTGAATTCTATCAAAGATTTAGAGAAGAGCTAACACCTATCCTCCTCAAACTCTTCCAAAATATAGCAGAGGGAGGAACACTCCCAAACTCATTCTATGAGGCCACCATCACCCTGATACCAAAAACAGACAAAGATGTCACAAAGAAAGAAAACTACAGGCCAATATCACTGATGAACATAGATGCAAAAATCCTCAACAAAATACTAGCAAACACAATCCAGCAGCACATTAAAAGGATCATACACCATGATCAAGTGGGTTTTATCCCAGGAATGCAAGGATTCTTCAATATACGCAAATCAATCAATGTGATACACCATATTAAAAAATTGAAGGAGAAAAACCATATGATCATCTCAATGGATGCAGAAAAAGCTTTAGACAAAATTCAACCTGCATTTATGATAAAAACTCTCCAGAAAGTAGGCACAGAGGGAACTTAACTCAACATAATAAAGGCCATGTATGACAAACCCACAGCCAACATCATTCTCAATGGTGAGAAAATGAAACCATTTCCACTAAGATCAGGAAAAAGACAAGGTTGCCCACTCTCACCACTATTATTCAACATAGTTTTGGAAGTTTTAGCCACAGCAATCACAGATTAAAAAGAAATATAAGGAATCCAAATTGGAAAGGAAGTAAAACTGTCACTGTTTGCAGATGACATGATACTATATATATAGAATCCTGAAGCTGCTACTAGAAAACTACTAGAGCTAATCAATGAATTTGGTAAAGCAGCAGGATACAAGATTAATGCACAAATATCTCTTGCATTCGTATACACTAATGATGAAAAATCTGGAAGAGAAATTAAGGAAACACTCCCATTTACCACTGCAACAAAAAGAATAAAATACCTAGGAATATACCTACCTAGGTTTGTAGGAGACAAAAGACCTACATCCAGAAAACTGTAAGACACTGATGAAAGAAATTAAAGATGACACAAACAGATGGAGAGATATACCATGTTCTTGGATTGGAAGAGTTAACATTGTGAAAATGACTATACTACCCAAAGCAATCTACAGATTCAGTGCAATCCTATCAAACCACCAATGGCATTTTTCACAGAACTAGAACCAAAAATTTCACAATTTGTATGGAAACACAAAAGACCCCGAATAGCCAAAGCAATCTTGAGAACGAAATACGGAGCTGGAGGAATCTGGCTCCTTGATTTCAGACTATACTACAAAGCTACAGTAATCAAGACAGTACAGTATTGGCACAAAAACAGAAATATAGATCAATGGAACAGGATAGAGAGCCCAGAGATAAACCCACGCACATATAGTCACCTTTTCTTTTTCTTTTTTTGGTCACCTTATCTTTGATAAAGGAGGCAAGAATATACAGTGGAGAAAAGACAGCCTCTTCAATAATTGGTGCTGGGAAAACTGGACAGCTATATGTAAAGGAATGAAATTAGAACACTCCCTAACACCATACACAAAAATAAACTCAAAATGGATTAAAGACCTAAATGTAAGGCCAGACACTATAAACCTCTTAGAGGAAAACAAAGGCAGAACACTCTATGACATAAATCACAGCAAGATCCTTTTTGACCCACCTCCTAGAGAAATGGAAATAAAAACAAAAATAAACAAATGGGACCTAATGAAACTTCAAAGCTTTTGCACAGCAAAGGAAACCACAGCCAAGATGAAAAGACAACCCTCAGAATGGGAGAAAACATTTGCAAATGAAGCAACTGACAAAGGATTAATCTCCAAAATTTACAGCAGCTCTTGCAGCTCAATATCAAAAAAACAAACAATCCAAGCCAATCCACAAATGGGCAGAAGACCGAAACAGATATTTCTCCAAAGAAGATATACAGATTGCCAACAAACACATGAAAGGATGCTCAACATCACTATTCATTAGAGAAATGCAAGTCAAAACTACAATGAGGTATGACTTCACACTAGTCAGAATGGCCACCATCCAAAAATCTCCAAACAATAAATGTTGGAGAGGGTGTGGAGAAAAAGGAACCCTCTTGCACTGTTGGTGGGAATGTAAACTGATACAGCCACTATGGAGAACAGTACGGAGGTTCCTTAAAAAACTAAAAATAGAAATACCATACGACCCAGCAATCCCACTACTGGGCATATACCCTGAGAAAACCATAATTCAAAGAGTCATGTACCACAATGTTCACTGCAGCTCTATTTACAATAGCCAGGACATGGAAGCAACCTAAGTGTCCATCGAAAGATGAATGGATGGAGAAGATGTGGCGCATATATACAATGGAATATTACTCAGCCATAAAGAGAAATGAAACTGAGTTATCTGTAATGAGGTGGATGGACCTAGAGTTTGTCATACAGAGTGAAGTCAGAGAGAGAAAAACAAATACCATATGGTAACACATATATATGGAATCTAAAAAAAAAAGAAAAAGGTTCTGAAGAACCTAGGGGCAGGACAGGAATAAAGACACAGTTGTGGACAATGGATTGAGGAAACAGAGAGGGGGAAGGGTATGCTGAGACGAAGTGAGAGAGTGGTACTGACATATATACACTACCAAATGTAAAACAGATAGCTACTGGGAAGCAGCTGCATAGCACAGGGAGATCAGCTAGGTGCTTTGTGACCACCTAGAGGGGTGGGATAGGGAGGGTGGGAGGGTGATACAAGAGGGAGGGGACATGGGGACATATGTATACATATAGCTGATTCACTTTGTTATACAGCAGCAACTAACACAACAATGTAAAGCAATTATACTCCAGTAAAGATGGTAAAAAAATGACAGTTGTCACCTACTTCATACCATACACAAAAAGAAGGATGGATCACAGACCTAAAAATATATATGAATGGCCGAAAAGTACATGAAAAAGTGATCACTCATTAGTGATCAGGGAGATCACATGAAAAAGTGATCACTCATTAGTGATCAGGGAGATGTAAATTAAAACAACAATAAGATAGTACTATACGGCCATTAAAAAGGCTAAAATTTAAGACTGACAACATCAAATGTTATAAGGGATATGGAGTAACTAGAATGCTCACATTGCTGGTGGAAGTATAAACGGTAGAACTATTTTGGAAATTGATCTCGAAGTTTCTCATAAAGTTAGAAAATGCCTACCTGCTATTCCACTTCTAAGTATTTGTCTAAAAGAAATGAAAACATATATCCACAAAGACTTTTACACAATTATCCAGAGTAGCTTTATTCATAATGGCCCCATACTGGAAACAATCAAATATCAATCACTAGAAGAACAGATAAGTAAAATGTGACGAATTCATGAAACGGAATACTATTCAGCAATAAGAAGGACAAATTACTGATACACACAATGACACTGATGAAACTGAGAATCATTATATCGAACAAAGAAGTGCCAAACATAAAAGAATGTATTCTCTGTGACTCTGTTCTAATGGGCAAAACTAATCTATGGTGAAGAAAATCAGAACAGTGGTTACATCTGGATATAGGGGGGCACAAATGACCAGGGAGGGGCATAAGATAACTTTTTGGTGTGATGAGAATATTTATGTCTTGATAGGAGTGTAGGTCAAATGGAGTGGCATTTGTCAAAACTTATTGAACTGAACACTTAAGATCTGTGCATTTCACTATATCTAAAATATATCTCTAGTTTAAAAACATAGGGGCTTCCCCTGGTGGCGCAGTGGTTGAGAGTCCACCTGCCGATGCAGGGGACACGGGTGCGTGCCCCGGTCCGGGAAGATCCCACATGCCGCAGAGCGGCTGGGCCCGTGAGCAATGGTTACTAAGCCTGTGCGTCCGGAGCCTGTGCTCCGCAACAGGAGAGGCCACAACAATGAGAGGCCACAACAATAAGAGGCCCGTGTACCGCAAAAAAAAAAAACAACAATAAAAAAAACATAAATATATATAGTGAGAGTTAAAGGAAAATAGAGTTATATGTAACATATGCTTTATATATTGTGTTTCAGAAAGATGGGAAGTTCAAACCAAAGTAATTTTAATAGTAATAACAACAGGAAAAGCAACAAGGGAGGTGCTCACACTCGAGTGCTCATTATCTACTAAGCAGTGTGCTCAGTGCTTTACATAGCTCATCTCATCCTAGCAGCATTCCTCTGCAGGTAGACAGCACTGTATCTCCATTTTACAGAAGAAACTGAACATTAACATGTGACTTTCCCAAGGTCAGAAAGCCAGTTAAGAAGTGGAGAAGAACAGTAAATGGTATACAGTAAGTACTGAATATGTTAACTGAATGAGTAATACACATAAACAGATATTCCCCAGGACTTCATAGCAATGAATTTCAATTTAGTAGGTCTCGATCAGTAGCTTAAAAATGAAATAGAACAGAATTGAAAACATTGTAGAGCACTGAATGCTGTGAGTACTATTTCAAGAAAATTTTCCTCTGGCATAAGAATATAGGTGTGTGTATATCTGTGTGTGTATGTGCACATGTTGGTGTGTCCCTTGGGTCACAATGCAAAGTCTATTTTTTACTATGTGTCCCTGCCAAAAACGTTTGAAAAACAGTAGAATAGAATGAAGAACCTAAGAAGAATGACTCCTGAATCTATAATTTTAAACAGTTTAAGCTGTAATAAACATGTGAATTCTAATAGAAGTAATAAGGAATCAGGATTAGTATTTTAAACTAATGAATGTTATAAAAGTCTACAGACCAGGAGAAGTTTGGCCTAACATCAAATATACAAAATGTAAAAAAAAAAAAAAAAAAAGTCTGTGTTACCAGGGTTAGACAATCAAAAATAGCACTGCAGAAGCCTGAGAAGATTTTCTGGATGTATGGCTGATTCACAGGGGCACATGCTTTGAATGCTTATATTGAATACTTAATGTGTGCTGGGTACTATATATGCTAAGTGATGTGGGTAATATTAGGGGGATATAGATTTGACTAAACTGCTGCTCTCAAGGAGCTTAAAATTTGCCAGGCAAGTTTAAGGCCTAAGAGCAGAAAAAAAAACAAGCTGCTTCTGCGTATTTAGATGTATTCTAAACAATACCATTAATGTTTAGAGGAACACCAAGTACAATCTGTTTGATCAGAACTTTCTAAGACTCAGCCCTTACACTCATAAGGAATAGGAAGGAAAAGGCCAACCCTGGAAGTGGGTGGGTTCTGGCAGATAAATGGGACTATTAGCAATTTAATGAATCACAGGAAACACCATGAGGTTGAGGGGGCACAATCCAAAAACTGTCTCTGAAGTGTTACAGAAGGAGACCCAGACCGCAGACTGTAACTCTGTGATACTTTAAGTGACTATGAACTTGAAAATCATCTTTATTAGAGATGTGCTCTGGCTCTTTTACTCACTATATATTAACAGACAGTGTAGAAACTAACTTCAGTGTTAAAATAGTAAAAAAGAGCTTACTAAATAAGATGAGAAAGAGTGTCTTCCTCTAGTTAGGGGATTCTGAGGAGGGAGGATCTGAAGCTGTATAATTGTGGGATATAGGTCTTAACTCTAAAAATTTGTTTGAAGCAAGATTCTTAAATTACAAACACAGACTGATACTACAAGGAAGCACGGCAAGAAACAAGCTGCTTAAATGTAAGGCCTTGGGAAAAGGGTTCTTACTTGGCTGAGAAGTAAAAGTGTACCAAGTAAACAGGAATAAGAAGCTTGTGGGGGAGAAGAGGGTCAAGGGGAGTATAGAGACAGGAAAGAATGATAAAAGGGGACCAGTGTGGTTTAAGAACCACAACGCAGTGAGAACAAGACATCAGGGCAGGCAAGCGGAAGCAAGGACAATGCTAATTATACATCCTAACAAGCTCCGTGTCACAAGTCAGAGGATGGGAAGATGGCAATTTCTATTGTCACTGCAGCCTTATGTACAGGGAGGTAGCTAGCTATTCAGTTTCAACCAGCAGTCATACAGGTGGCTTGGGACTCCAGTCAAGGAAGGATCCCTTTTCTTTAGAGAATAGAATGGGGAGAGGGGTAAAAAAGCCAAGACTGAAAAGTAAAAGGTGGGCTGTAAGTGCATTGTAGGTTGTTTAATGATAATTTAAAATGTGAACTGGTAATGTTCATCACTACAGTAAAGCACTGAATATACGGTGAAACTGAGCATGTGAAAGTTGATCACCGCTACTGTTAATTCCAAGTTATTCCAACCCAAGAATGCCTTCATCTTCATGATAAAAGTCCACTGAAGGGGATCAGAATATGCCTGGATCAGAAGAACAGGAGATCTTTGTTTGGAGATATATGAGCCCTCCTTCCTTTTTATTTCAAAAAGGGGTGATACCATTAGGAAACTTTAAATGTCACCAAAGACAAGAATGGGATAAGCTAGACCCTTTCCCCATTTTAATCCCATAAGGAACAGGAAAACTGGCTCTATTCTAAACCTCTAAGACTTTGTTTTAGCACTCTTTTCCTTTAATGATTTCTAGGTCTGCTGTGTAGATGATAGTCATTCGTCCCACTGATGAAAGATACTGTCAGGAAGGGAAGGACAAGAGACTGAAAGGAAGATTTTAAAGAGAAAAGAACTCAGAGCTATCAATTTGGAAAGCAGAGAAATGGGGGATAATGAAGATTTTGTGAAAGCCAAAAACAAAAACAAAAACACTGGAGAAGCGGGGGATAAAGAAATATATTCTGAAAGATAGAGAAAGGACGTGTAATGTAGACAGATGCCCACAGGGGTCCTTAGCTGAAAAGTGTGGGGAACAATATTTTTTGTAAATATATCTAGATAGATGAAGAAAGATAAGCAACACTGTACTCTTAAAAAGTACTATTTTCTCTGATGCTCTCAAAACTCTCCTTACTAACCTCTTAGGGAATGCAGATTTCAATTTGATAGGAAAGGACACTGAGGTAAAATGTCACTTGATTTTTTTGTTTTTTAGTTGAATACAGATACATAGTGAAAAAAGGTGCATATCCTAATTATTTGTTATCCATTACTAAAAATATGGAAACAAACACAAAGCAATAATTTCCTGTCTGAAGAACAAATTGTTCTTTCTTAGTACAGGGGTGAGATATAAATAATGTCACTGAGTGGGAATTATCAGCAATAGTAAAATTATGAAACTTATCAACCGAAAAAAGATGCACAATGTGAGAGCTGTGAGTTAAGTTTTATTTGGGGCAAACTGAGGACTACAGCCTGGGAGACAGTCTCTCAGATAGCTCTGAAGAAATGCTCCGAAGAGGTAAGTGGGAAGGTCATATATATATTTTGGTGAAGGAGAATATGTGCAGTCAAGCACACATTTTGGCAGAAGGTTGCTGCTAGTCACAGAGGAGCAGATGTCTCCGCTACTGATTTCAGTGCTTTTCTAGATATGAAAAGATGCGAGAAATTGGGCTTGTAAAATTTTCTCCTGAAAATATCTACCTGAAGGCCTGTTCTGCCAGTTTCTTGCAGGGCACAGAGTGCCTCATTCCTGAGCTCTGCCCTGAACTCCTTTCAGGGTGTGTTGAAGGTCAGCAACTGCAGTGGCTAGTGACTTCATTCTTGTAGAACCAGATGGCAAGTGACAAGTTTTAGTTGGCAAACTATATTACTATAGTTAAGCCTCTCTTCTCAAAACTATGAATTAATAAATGGAAACCTATTTTTTTGGCCTTTGTTCTTGCATTTATTTTTTTAAAACATCTTTATTGGAGTATAATTGCTTTACAATGTTGTGTTAGTTTCTGCTGTATAACAAACTGAATCAGCTATATGTACACATATATTCCCATATTCCCTCCCTCTTGTGCCTCCCTCCCACCCTCCCTATCCCACCCCTCTAGGTAGTCACAAAGCACCGAGCTGATCTCCCTGTGCTATGCAGCTGCTTCCCATTAGCTATTTTACATTTGGTAGTGTATATATGTCAACACTATTCTCTCACTTCGTCCTAGCTTGCCCTTCCCCCTCTCCATGTCCTCAAGTCCATTCTCTACGTCTGTGTCTTTATTCCTGTCCTACCCCTAGGTTCTTCAGAAACTTTTTTCTTTAGATTCCATATATATGTGTCAGCATACGGTACTTGTTTTTCTCTTTCTGACTTACTTCACTCTGTATGACAGACTCTAGGTCCATCCACCTCACTACAAATAACTCAATTTCATTTCTTTTTATGGCTGAGTAATATTCCATTGTCTATATGTGCCACATTTTCTTTATCCATTCATCTTTCGATGGACACTTAGGTTGCTTCCATGTCCTGGCTATTGTAAACAGAGCTGCAATGAACATTGTGGTACATGTCTCTTTTTGAATTATGGTTTTCTCACAGTATAATGGCAACCTATTTTTTGAGGCTTGAATACATTCAAGTTAAACTTAAAGGGCCTTAACTTACTCTCTCGGATGACAAATATTTCTGAAGAACTTACCACGTTCTAGATATCTGGGATGCAATGCAGCAAGATAAACAAAGTACCTGCCCCTCATGAAGCTTATATTTACTGAAAAAAAGAAATATGAAATATAAAGAAATGAGAGATGAAAATATATAATCTGTGAAGTGTATCAGCACAGTAGACAAATTATTACTAATCTAGTACAAAGAAAAAGATAAAACACGTTAAGTATGATTCAACTGTACAAAAATTTATTAGGTATGCTTATATGAGAAGTTCTATATATGAAGTTTCAAATCAGTAAGAAGAGACTTCTGAATTAAATAATAACACTATCTCTTACTCATTTCTACCAATGAATTCAGTCTTTTGTTGAATAGACAACATGTTAGGTATTGAATTAAATTAAAATATATTTTTGGAACTTATGTGTATCTTAGCACTCATTGGGTGAAGTTGATTTTTGAGGCAGAAAATACTTTTCGTTGTTGTTGTTTTTTAAATAAATTTATTTATTTTGGGCCGCATTGGGTCTTTGTTGCTGCGTGTGGGCTTTCTCTAGTTGCGTCAAGCATGGGCTACTCTTCGTTGTGGTGTGCGGGCTTCTCATTGCGGTGGCTTCTCTTGTTGTGGAGCATGGCTAGGCACGTGGGCTTCAGTAGTCGTGGCGCGTGGGCTCAGCAGTTTTGGCTCGTAAGCTCTAGAGCGTAGGCTCAGTAGTTGTGGCGCATGGACTTAGTTGCTCCGCAGCATGTGGGATCTCCCCGGACCAGGGCTCGAACCCCAGTCCCCCACATGGGCAGTCGGATTCTTAACCACTGAGCCACCAGGGAAGCCCCTTGTTGTTAAATGATGAAGTATTATGAACTACATACATGAAACTGAAGACAAGAAAAGTACTTTGAAGGGCTGTAGGTCTCTTGCTATGATATTAGAATTTCCTAAAATTTTAATCCTGTGGCTTCTCATACATATGTTGTCAGCTTTACTTAATTTGAGTCCATGACCTGTGAAAGAATCTACTCTGGAAGAATAACTTTTAGGTATCCTGCACAAAGGCAGAATTTGAAAATTAGGCAGAAATTTAGTCTGCTTTTTTGGGGAGAAAATCAGGGATATAGAGGTAGCAAGCTCGTGCTTTCCCTAGGCATGCTATACTTGTCTCTACTCCCTTAACTATATATTCGAATTAACACAGACTTCTGTGAGAAGTATAAACTATCTAGAAGATGGGTAAAAAGTAAATGTTGTTCTTAACTCCTTGCCATCCCATTGCTCACACTATATTTCTTACAAATATAATTTTTATTTTAATTTCATCATTAGTGAATGACTATTTTCTCATAAAATTTTAATTCCATAGATAAAGCTGAAGTCCTTCCTAAACATAACCCAATCTCTCTTTCTTTTCCAAAGCTTCTTAGTATGATGGGCATCCTTCCAGACCTTTTCCAAGCACAGATGTGTGTGTAGGGGTGTGTGTGTGTGTGTGTAATTACAGAGGTATTATTTTAAAACTGTTTTGCAACTTGTTTTCACTTATTGTGTCTTAGAGAATTTTCTAAGTCAGTAAGTACATAGCTTATTTTCCTCCTTTAAAAAGAAGCAATTACATAATATTCCATATTAAGGATGTACCAGTTACACACCTATACTTTACTGATGGATATTTTAGGCTGTTCGTAGTTTTCAAATACTGCATTATACAATACTGCAATGAGCATCCTTGTGCAGATACAAGAATAGTTTGGTGGAATAGATTTACTGCTGCGCTGTTCTAAGGAAATAATTTCCTATATGATAAAATTCTCAGTTTGATTCTATAAATGCTCCTCTTCCATAAAGATTTTCAGTGAACACACAAGATGGTTTCCTCCTATTCTTTCAAGTTAATCTGACAACTAGCTGAACTGAAATACTAAACGATGGACCACAGGCTTTAACTTTAGAAGCAGCTCTTTGTCTTTGTTTCTTTTCTCTTTATGGGGGCAACTAGAAATAACCTCTGATTAATCCCAAATCACAAGGCTAACACATGGAAGGAAGACACAATAAGAGGAAGTCAAAATAACAGGAATAAGCTGTTTCCCTTTTTTATTTGTTTTAGTTTCAGGCTGAAAAATGCAATGAAATTCCCCACTGCTGTACTCTTTTCTGAAGCTTTCCCCAACTGCCAGAGAACTGTATATTTTCTAAATAGGTAGCATTTTTACAATCTGAATTCCCCCTTTCTTTCCTCAAAGACATAAGAAAAACAGCCCACAGGAAGATGCCAGTTAAATGATAAATGTGCTTATTTTTCTGGCACCTTTACTCTTAAACCCCCTAAATGCCACAATTTGTAATGTAAATGATGACATGTGATAAAAAGCTATGTCTTATTTTTTCATTTACTATTATCTTAGAGAATAGCAAATAGCTGATCAGACAATTACTGAGTTCACTGTTGTATGAGGCCCAATGTTTTTCTGAATGCAACAAAGATACTTAATTACTTAAGAATGTAGTCTTCTTTTTTTACAGATACGCAATTTATAAACATCCCATACACATGACCAGCCTTTCCTGCTTCTTTTGGCTCTTTTGTGCCAGAGTACCCTGCCACCAAACCTGGCACTTTCCTTTCACTAATTTCATTCCCTTCCCAGGGCAGACCATTTTGGGGGCTCCTACCATTCTCAAGGGAACCAAGTCAAGGGGAAGGAAGGAAGAGGCTTTGTGAGATGTATTTCTGGCTTCACCAGTTACAACTTAACACTGTTTCTTTTTTCTTTTACTGTGCACACTGTTCTGTGCCTTATTCTTTAACTTCCTATACGTTGGAGAATGTTATAAGATCTAGCTCTCATAAAGATCTTCTCTTTAAGGTTTGCATAGTATTCTACTGTACAATATACCATAATTTACTGACCAGAATCCTAATACGTAAGTTGTTTTCAGCATTTTGCTGCTATGACAATGCTGCAATAAATATCCTTACACTTACACTTTATTGTATAGGTCTAAGTACATCTATAGCAAAAATTTCTAGATATGGATCATGAAACTAGGTTAATCAGGGTCACAGTCAGCATTTAAAGAAAAATAAAGTACAAAAGAAAACAGTGTAGTATAGCATGGTATAGTGTAAATATTATACAGAGTATAAAAAAACATACAGTGTACATTTTAGTGAAATTTTTGTTTTAGTTAATATATGTATGTGGGTGTGTTTGTGTGTCCTGGATTGTGGCAAAATGGTGAAATGTACTTAATAAAATGTTTGGAGGATGTGGGGAAGGCGCCCCTGCTAACCCGACAGTCGAGTCGCGGAACTGCCTGGGTCTGCCTCTCCGTTCAACCAGCCATTATGTCCTCTCCATGACCTCCTCCAGCTGGATTTTAGCTTGGACAAACCACTCTCCCTGACCCACTGTTGGTCCACCACTGGAAAGAATAATTACCGTGTGGATGACAGAGTCTTGGTGCTCCGGCCAGGTGTCAGGCCTGTGCCTCTGAGGTGGGAGAGCTGAGTTCAGGACATTGATCCACCAGAGACCTCCTAGCTCCACGTAATATCAAACGGCGAAAGCTCTCCCAGAAATCTCCATCTCAACGCTAAGACCCATCTCCACTCAACAACAAGCAAGCTCCAGTGCTGGACACCCCATGCCAAACAACTAGCAAGACAGGAACACAACAACACCCATTAGCAGAGAGGCTGCCTAAAATCATAATAAGGTCACAGACACCCCAAAACACATCACCAGATGTGGTCCTGCCCATCAGAAAGGCAAGATCCAGCCTCATCCACCAGAACACAGGCACTAGTCCCCTCCACCAGGAAGCCTAGACAACACACTGAACCAACCTTACCCACTGGGGGCAGACACCAAAAACAATGGGAACTACGAACCTGCAGCCTGCAAAAAGGAGACCCCAAACACAGTAAGTTAAGCAAAATGAGAAGACAGAGAAACACACAGCAGTTGAAGGAGCAAGGTAAAAACCCACCAGACTAAACAAATGAAAAGGAAAGAGGCAGTCTACCTGAAAAAGAATTCAGAGTAATGATAGTAAAGATGATCCAAAATCCAGGAAATAGAATGGAGAAAATATGTGAAACATTTAACAAGGACCTAGAAGAACCAAAGAGCAAACCATCCATGATGAACAACCCAATAAATGAAATTTAAAATTCTCTAGAAGGAATCAATAGCAGAATAACTGAGGCAGAAGAATGAGTAAGTGACCAGGAAGATAAAATAGTTGAAATAACTACTGCAGAGCACAATAAAGAAAAAAGAATTGAGGACAGTCTCAGAGACCTCTGGAACAACATTAAACGCACCAGCATTCAAATTATAGGGGTCCTAGAAGAAGAAGAGAAAAAGAAAGGGACTGAGAAAATATTTGAAGAGATTATAGTTGAAAACTTCCCTAATATGGGAAAGGAAATAGTCAATCAAGTCCAGGAAGTGCAGAGTCCCATACAGGATAAATCCAAGCAGAAACATGCCAAAACACATATCAATCAAACTACTAAAAATTACATACAAAGAAAAAATATTAAAAAGCAGCAAGGGAAAAGCAACAAATAACATACAAGGGAATCTCCATAAGATTAACAGCTGATCTTTCAGCAGAAACTCTGCAAGCCAGAAGGGAGTGGCAGGACATATTTAAAGGGATGAAAGGGAAAAACCTATAACCAAGACTACTCTACCCACAAGGATCTCATTTAGATTTGATAGAGAAATTAAAACCTTTACAGACAAGCAAAAGCTAATAGAATTCAGCACCACCAAACCAGCTTTACAACAAATGCTAAAGGAACGTCTCTAGGCAGGAAACAGAAGAGAAGGAAAAGACCTACAATAACAACCCAAAACAATTAAGAAAATGGGAATAGGAACATACATATCGATTATCACCTTAAATGTAAATGGATTAAATGCTCCCACCAAAAGACACAGACTGGCTGAATGGATACAAAAACAAGACCCATATATATGCTGCCTACAAGAGACCCATTTCAGACCTAGGGGCACATACAGACTGAAAGTGAGGGGATGGAAAAAGATATTCCATGCAAATGGAAATCAAAAGAAAGCTGGAATAGCAATTCTCATATCAGACAAAACAGACTTTAAAATAAAGACTATTACAAGAGACAAAGAAGGACACTACATAATGATCAAGGGATCAATCCAAGGAGAAGATATAACAATTGTAAATATTTATGCACCCAACATAGGAGCATCTGAATACATAAGGCAAATGCTAACAGTCATAAAAGGGGAAATTGACAGCAACACAATCATAGAAGGGGACTTTAACACCCCACTTTCACCAATGGACAGATCATTCAAAATGAAAATGAATAAGGCAACACAAGCTTTAAATGATACATTAAACAAGATGGACTTAATTGATATTTATAGGACATTCCATCCAAAACCAACAGAATACACTTTCTTTTCAAGTGATCATGGAACATTCTACAGGATAGATCATATCTTGGGTCACAAATCAAGCCTTGGTAAATTTAAGAAAATTGAAATCGTATCAAGTATTTTTCTGACCACAACGCTATGAGACTAGATATCAATTACAGGGAAAAAACTGTAAAAAATACAAACACATGGATGCTAAACAATACACTACTTAATAACCAAGAGATCACTGAAGAAATCAAAGAGGAAATCAAAAAATACCTAGAAACAAATGACAATGAAAACACGACTACCCAAAACCTATAGGATACAGCAAAAGCAGTTCTAAGACAGAAGTTTATAGCAATACAATCCTACCTCAAGAAACAAGAAACATCTCAAATCAACAACCTAACCTTACACCTAAAGCAATTAGAGAAAGAAGAACAAAAAAATCCCAAAGTTAGCAGAAGGAAAGAAATCATAAAGATCAGATCAGAAATAAATGAAAAAGAAATGAAGGAAACGACAGCAAAGATCAATTAAACTAAAAGCTGGTTCTTTGAGAAGATAAACAACATTGATAAACCATTAGCCAGACTCACCAAGAAAAAAAGGGAGAGGACTCAAATCAACAGAAGTAGAAATGAAAAAGAAGTAAAAACTGACACTGCAGAAATACAAAAATCATGGGAGATTACTATAAGCAGCTATATGCCAATAAAATGGACAACCTGGAAGAAATGGACAAATTCTAAGAAAAGCACAACCTTCCAAGACTGAACCAGGAAAAAAATAGAAAATATAAACAGACCAATCACAAGCACTGAAATTGAGACTGTGATTAAAAATCTTCCAACAAACTAAAGCCCAGGACCAGATGCCGTCACAGGTGAATTCTATCAAAGATTTAGAGAAGAGCTAACACCCATCCTCCTCAAACTCTTCCAAAATATAGCAGAGGGAGGAACACTCCCAATCTCATTCTACGAGGCCACCATCACCCCGATACCAAAACCAGACAAAGATGTCACAAAGAAAGAAAACTACAGGTCAATATCACTGATGAACACAGATGCAAAAATCCTCAACAAAATACTAGCAAACAGAATCCAGTTGCACATTAAAACAACCATACACCATGATGAAGTGCGGTTTACCCCAGGAATGCAAGGATTCTTTAATATATGCTAATCAATCAATGTGATAAAGCATATTAACAAACTGTAGGAGAAAAACCATATGATCATCTCAATAGACGAAGAAAAACCTTTTGAGAAAATTCAACACCCATTTATGATAAAAACCCTCCAGTAAATAGGCATAGAGGGAAGTTACCTCAACATAATAAAGACCATATATGACAAACCCACAGCCAGCATTGTTCTCAATGGTGGAAAACTGAAACCATTTCCTCTAAATCCAGGAATAAGACAAGGGTGTAAACTCGCACCACTGTTATTCAACGTAGTTTTGGAAGTTTTAGCCACAGCTATCAAAGAAAAAGAAATAAAAGTGATCCAAATCGGAACAGAAGTAAAGCTGTCACTGTTTGGAGATCACATGATACTATACAAAGAGAATCCTAAAGATGCTAACAGAAGAGTACTAGAGCTAATCGATACAAAATTAATGCACAGAAATCTCTTGCATTCCTATACACTAATGATGAAAAATCTGAAAGAGAAATTAAGGAAACACTCCCATTTACTACTGCAACAAAAAGAATAAAATACGTAGGAATAAACCTACCTAAGGAGACAAAAGACCTACATCCAGAAAACTATAAGACACTGATGAAAGAAATTAAAGATGACACAAACAGATGGAGAGATATACCATGTTCTTGGATTGGAAGAGTTAACATTGTGAAAATGACTATACTACCCAAAGCAATCTACAGATTCAATGCAACCCCTAGGCATTTTTCATAGAACTAGAACAAAAAATTTCACAATTTGTATGGAAACACAAAAGACCCCAAATAGCCACAGCAATCTTCAGAAAGAAAAACGGAGCTGGAGGAATCTGACTCCCTGACTTCAGACTATATTACAAAGCTACAGTAATCAAGACAGTATGGTACTGGCATAAAAACAGAAATATAGATCAATGGAACAGGATAGAAAGCCCAGAGATAAACCCACACACATATGGTCACCTTATATTTGATAAAGGAGGCAAGAATATATAATGGAGAAAAGATAGCCTCTTCAATAAGTGGTGCTGGGAAAACTGGACAGCTACATGTAAAAGAATGAAATTAGAACACTCCCTAATACCACACACAAAAATAAGCTCAAAATGAATTAAAGACCTAAGTGCAAGGCCAGACACTATAAAACTCTTAGAGGAAAATAAAAGCAGAACACTCTATGACATAAATCACAGCAAGATCCTTTTTGACCCACCTCCTAGAGAAATGGAAATAAAAACAAAAATAAACAAATGGGACCTAATGAAACTTCAAAGTTTTTGCACGGCAAAGGAAACCATAGCCAAGATGAAAAGACAACCCTCAGAATGGGAGAAAATATTTGCAAATGAAGCAACTGACAAAGGATTAATCTCCAAAATTTACAAGCAGCTCATGCAGGTCAATATTGAAAAAAAAAAAACAAACAACCCAATCCAAAAATGGGCAGAAGACCTAAATAGACATTTCTCCAAAGATATACAGATTGCCAACAAACACATGAAAGGATGCTCAACATCACTAATCATTAAAGAAATGCAAATCAAAACTACAATGAGGTATCACCTCACACCAGTCAGAATGGCCATCACCCAAAAATCTACAAACAATAAATGCTGGAGAGGGTGTGGAGAAAAGGGAACCCTCTTGCACTGTTGGTGGGAATGTAAACTGATACAGCCACTATGGAGAACAGTATGGTGGTTCCTTAGAAAACTAAACATAGAACTACCATATGACCCAGCCATCCCACTACTGGGCATATACCCTGAGAAAACCATAATTCACAAAGAGTCATGTACCACAATGTTCACTGCAGCTCTATTTACAATAGCCAGGACATGGAAGCAACCTAAGTGTCCACTGAAAGATGAATGGATAGAGAAGATGTGGCACATATATACAATGGAATATTACTCAGCCATAAAAAGAAACGAAATTGAGTTATTTGTAGTGAGGTGGATGGAACTAGGGACTGTCATACAGAGTGAAGTAAGTCAGAAAGAGAAAAACAAATACCATATGCTACAACATATATATAGAACATTAAAAAAAAAAAGGTTCTGAAGAACCTAGGGGCAGGACAGGAATAAAGATGCAGACATAGACAATGGACTTGAGGACATGGGGAGGGGGAAGGGTAAGCTGGGACGAAGTGAGAAATTGCCATGGACTTATATATACTACCAAGTGTAAGACTACTGGGAAGCAGCCGCATAGCACAGGGAGATCAGCTTGGTGCTCTGTGACCACCTAGAGGGGTGGGATAGGGAGGGTGGGAGGGAGAGGCAAGAGAGAGGAGATATGGGGGTATATGTATAGCTGATTCACTTTATTATAAAGCAGAAACTAACATACCATTGTAAAGCAATTATACTCCAATAAAGATGTTAAAAAAATGTTTGAAAGACTCCAATAAAGAAGTTAAAAAAAAAAAGTTTGAAAGACAGCTCTTTAGACTCTGGTATGATATCTTTATTGCAGCCTTTTTTTTTGTCCCCCTAAACTCTGTGATCTTTTTATTGGATAACTTGGTAACTTAGGTTTTTCAGACAGAGGCAATTCAGTCATTTAGACTGGGTTGGAAAAGAATAATATTAACAATATCAGGAACAACAAGAAAGGAAGAATTCAACTATGGTTCTATATAGCTCTAATATCTTTTCCTAACGAAGTAAATAATATATGGTTAAGTTACCTTCTTAGAGTGAGTTTTACTAAACAGATATTGAGAAAGAAGTTGTTGTATAAGATTACTGCTATTTAAAAACAAATGTTTCTGATTTTAAATTATTTATATATAATACAGAAGTTTTAATGAAAAAAATTAAAATATAATATGATTCCACACTCAGGGACAACCACATTCAAACTACAAATGTCAATCTATTTGCTTGAGTCATATATATATATATATATATATATATATATATATATACACATACACACACACACACACATATATGCACACACACAAATGTTACATAATTATATATATATAATAAATATATGTTATTCTTTACAACTGAGATTAAAGTATATATTTATTTTATTTTTAAAAAACTTGTTCTGACAATAATTGATTGATTACTGAAGTATAGTTGATTTACAATGTTTCAGGTACAGCAAAGTAATTCAGTATATATATAAACTTTTTCAGATTCTTTTCCATTATAGGTTATTACAAGATACTGAATATAGTTCCCTGTGCTATACAGTAGGTCCTTGTTTTTTCTATTTTATATATAATAGTGTGTATATGTTAATCCCAAATTCTCAATTTTTTCCTCCCTTTTTCTTTCCCCTTTGCTAACCATAAATTTGTTTCTTATGTCTGCAAGTCGATTTCTGTTTTGTAAATAAGTTCATCTGTATCATTTTTTAGATTCCACGTATAAGTGATATCATATATCTGTATTTCTCTGTCTGACTTACTTCACTTAGTATGACAATCTCTAGGTCCATCCAGGTTGCTGCAAATGGCATTATTTCGTTCTTTTTCATGGCTGAGTATACATCTAGTGGAGATACATATATATATATATATATATATATATATATATACACACACACACACACATATATATATCTCACATCTTCTTTATCCATTCATCTGCTGATGGACATTTGGGTTGTTTCCATGTCTTGGCTATTGTGAATAGTGCTGCTGTGAACATAGGGGTGCATGTACCTTGTTTTTTTGGCTTTGTTGGGTCTTTGTTGCTTTGCACGGCCTTTCTCTAGTTGTGGCGAGTGGGGGCTACTTTTCGTTGCAGCGTGTAGGCTTCACATTGCAGTGGCTTCTCTTGTTGTGGAGCAAGGGTTCTAGGTGCATGGGCTTCAGTAGTTGTGGCACGTGGGCTCAGTAGCGTGGGCTCAGTAGTCATGGCACACGGGCTTAGTTGCTCCACAGCATGTGGGATCTTCCTGGACCAGGGATCGAACCCATGTCCCCTGCATTGCGCCACAATGAAAATCCCTCATGTACCATTTTGAATTATAATTTTGTCTGGATATATGCCCAGAACTGGGATTACTGGATCATATGGTAACTCAATTTTTAGTTCTTTTGAGAAACCTCTATATGGTTCTCCACAGTGGCTGCACCAATTTACATTCCTACCAACAGTGTAGGGGGGTTCCCTTTTTTTTAACATCTTTTTTTTTTTTTTTTTTTTTTTTTTTGGTACACGGGTCTCTCACTGTTGTGGCCTCTCCCATTGAGGAGCACAGGCTCCGGACGCGCAGGCTCAGTGGCCATGGCTCACGGGCCCAGCCGCTCCGCGGCATGTGGGATCCTCCCGGACCGGGGCACGAACCCATGTCCCCTGCATCGGCAGGCGGACTTTCAACCACTGCGCCACCAGGGAAGCCCAGGGGGGTTCCCTTTTATCCACACCTTTTCCAGGATTTATAATTTGTAGACTTCTTCACGATGGCCATTCTGACCAGTGTGGGGTGGTACTTCATTGTAGTTTTGATTTGCATTTCTCTAATAATTAGCGATGTTGAGCATCTTTTCACATGGTTATTGGTCATCTGTATGTCTTCTTTGGAGAAATGTCTATTTAGGTCTTCTGCCAAGTTTTTGATTGGGTTGTTTTTTTTCATATTGAGCTGTATAAGCTGTTTGTATATTTTGGATATTAAGCCCTTGTTGGTTGCATTGTTTGCAAATATTTTCTCCCATTCCATAGACTGCCTTTTCATTTTGTTTATGGTTTCCTTTGCTGTGTAAAAGGTTTTAAGTTAAACTAGGTCACACTTGTTTATTTTTGCTTTGTTTCCATTACTCTAGGAGACCTATCCAAAAAAATATTGCTGCAATTTATGTCAAAGAGTGTTCTGCCTATGTTTTCCTCTAATAGTTTTAGAGTATCGGTCTTACATTTAGGTCTTTAATCCATTCTGAGTTTATTTTTGTGTACGGTGATAGAGGATGTTCTAATTTCATTCTTTTACATGTAGCTGTCCAGTTTTTCCAGCACCATTTATTGAAGAGACTGCCTTTTCTCCACTGTATATTCTTGCCTCCTTTGTTGTAGAGTAACTGACCATAAGTGCATGGGTTTATTTCTGGGCTTTCTATCCCATTCCACTGATCTATGTGTCTGTTTTTATGCCAGTACCACACTGTTTTGACTGCTGTAGCTTTATCATATAGTCTGAAGTTAGGGAGTGTGATTCCTCCAGCCCTGTTCTTCTTTCTCAAGACTGTTTTGGCTATTTGGGGTCTTTTGTGTTTCCATAAAAATTTTAAAAAATTTTGTTCCAGTTCTGTGAAAAATGCCATTGGTAATTTGATAGTGATTGTATTGAATCTGTAGATTGCCTTGGGTAGTGTGGTCATCTTAACAAGGCAGATTCTTCCAATCCAAGAACATAATATATCCTTCCAACTGTTTGTGTGGTCTTCAATATCTTTTATCAGTGTCTTATAGTTTTCAGAATACAGGTCTTCTGCCTCTTTAGGTAGGTTTACTTCCTAGGTATTTTATTCTATTCGATTTTAAAGGATATATTTAATGTTATGATCTGCTTCATAAATTTAGCATTACATTGTAGGAACACTACATGTCATTAGAAGTTCCTCATATATATATATATATATATATATATATACATTTTAATAAATTTATTTATTTATTTTTGGCTGCATTGGGTCTTCGTTGCTGTGTGCTGGCTTTTCTCTGGTTGCAGCGAGCAGGGGCTACTCTTTGTTGCGGTGCATGGGCTTCTCATTGCTGTGGCTTCTCTTGTTGCAGAGCACGGGCTCTAGGCATGCAGGCTTCAGCAGCTGCAGCACACGGGCTCAGTAGTTGTGGCTCCTAGGCTCTTCAGCGCAGGCTCAGCAGTTGTAGTGCACGGGCTTAGCTGCTCGTGGCATGTGGGATCTTCCCAGACTAGGGCTCGAATCCATGTTCCCTGCATTGGCAGGCGGATTCTTAACCACTGTACCACCAGGGAAGCCCTGCATCATATTTTTAAATAGCCACATAATAGTCCACCATGTGGCTGTACCACCCAATTCATATAGCCATTAACCAAGAGTTTAATTTTTATAAAGAATTTACTGGAGCTAGATCAATATAACTATGTTATCATGGGATGTTTGGTGGGTAATCTGAAGTAACTTACAGAAAATGTTTTTTTCTAAATATACTTTCACATAAAACCATATAGACTGCAGCAACTCTCCTCAATAAATAGGTGTCCTGAGATTAATAAATTCAATAAAAGAAACCAATGTTGAATTCTTTTTATTCAAAAGCACAAAACAGAAATAACAGTATTTCTACCTATTCTTCAATAACTGGCTCTGGAGCTGCATTCAGATATAGGGGATGTCAGTAATAAATACAGCCTCCTTTAAAATAAATTTTCTTCCTGTGGTCCAAATTAACACTGAGAAAAATAATGTTTTCTGGGAAATAATAAAGGAATAGTACATTTTGATGTCTATTTCCTGACTATTGATGTGATATACTAAAACACAATTTAAATGATTTAACTTAAAAAGATAATAGTTAAGCTTGTTTCAAATAGATAAACTGCTTTTGTTACTCCTAGGAAAGAGATAATAATATTCTGTCAGAAGGTGAAAAAAATGTACATGTTGTTTTCCTTCTCTGGAAAAATTATTTATCATAAGAAGCCAATAAACTATCAAAACTATTAAAGTCAAAGGATAAAAGTTGCTTTAAAGGAGAGCAGTTCATTAAAGCAGCAGAGGTTTTTTTTCGGGTTTCTCTTTTGGAAATGTTTATGATTTTTAAGTTACAATTAACTTTTGCCACTGGGAAAATAATTTAATTACTAAACTCTACTCCACAAAATTATAAAGTTAGAGAATTCTAGTTTCTAAAAAGCTGTAGAACAAAGCTGAAAAAGTTACTCCACATCAATGTACTTGATCTAAGAGAAGGTCAATAAGAAAGGGGACGAAGTTCTTTTTCAGACAATATTTCAGAAAAACAGCAAGGACATACAAACCAATTAAGTTCTCGGATGAGGCCTGAGGGCAGAAGCAGCAGGTGCCTAGGCCCCAGCAGTGCCACCTCATTATGATGACCAGAGTGGTTAAGACAGTGTACACCCTGCAGCTCTCCTCTGTGCTATCAGCAGTGGCCTGCCCACAAATGCACAAACTCGAGCCACTTCTAAGAACCTTTTTCCTGTTAAGTCCAAAGAAGTTGATGTTTCCAGACCTCATTCAGGAGGTTCAGATTAACGATGTTACAAAAATCATCAAACCAAGACGAGAGAATGGGCAGGTTAAAGCTACAGACACTGGCACCAGGAAGAGCTACAAACTATTGAGTAAACTGAAAGCAGAGGAAGAGCTCAAGGATAAGAACCAGCTCTTAGAGGCCATCAACAAGCAGTTGCACCAAAAGTTGACTGAAACTCAGGGAGAGCTAAAGGACCTGACCTAAAAGGTGGAGCTGCTGGGGAAGTTTCAGGACAACTGTTTGGCAATTTTGGAGAGCAAGGGCCTCAACCCAGAATAGGTCTTAAAGCTAAAGCTGAAGATGAAAGAAGAAAGGGCCCAGTTCCTGCAACAACAGACCTTATGTAACAGTAAAGTAAATGATTTGACAACAGCGCTTGAGGAAATGGAGCAGCTATTAGAAATGTGATAAAAAGCAGGTGGCCACATGGCTCCCTCTTGGGGATAAACTCTCAGAGGAAGCCCCTTAGGACATCTGCTTCTTGGTCATGATCTTCTAGGACTCACCATTCCCAGAATGAAAACAGTTTCTGCTGTAGCATTAAGGACAGTTTATGCTGGAATGGCAGTTCCTCCTTTAAGCAAGCATTCCCAGTCTTCAGATTGGCCAGCTATCCTGAACCTCACAGTACATAATTGAGGCCTAAGAAGAGAGGGGGCCTGGAAGCTTGGATCAACCTTCTATGCAACAAAGCAGCACAGGATTAGAATCAGGAGACTAAATCAGCCACAGCCAGAGAATCCGAAAGGTCACATTCAGATGTGCAGGAAGAAACAGTGGAGCACAGGTGCTCCACAGGAGATATCACCGGGAGCCCTGCAGTCCCCCCGTAACTTGGAACACATTCTGTCCCATCCTGGTTGGGCTCTATAACCTCACTGTAAATTTATGAACTTGAAGTTACCTGAAATGGCTTAATAAATGGGGTGAAGGTATAGATAGTAATAACACCTATGAAACAATACACCTTGGAGATTTTAATCTTAAAAAAAAATTAAGTTCTCAATAAATACAGAAAAGCACATGACAAAATCTAGTATTCATTCCTGATAAAAACTCTCAGCAAACTAGGAATAGAAGGACATTTCCTCAAACTGATAACATCTATGAAAACCTACAGCCAGCATATTTAATGATGAAAGACTGAGTGTTTCCTCCCTAAGATCAGGAATAAGACAAAGATATCCACGTTACTTCTACTTGACATTGTACTAGAGGTTCTAGCCAATGCAATAAGGCAAGAAAAAGAAATGAAAGGAAATCAGATGAGAAAGAAATAAGTAAAATTGTCTTTATTTGCAAACATGATTGTAGAAAATTCAATGAAGTTTATAAAAAAGCTATTAGAACTAATAAGTGAGATTAGGAAGGTTGCAGGATAAAGGATCAATATACAAATTCAATTTCATGTCTGTATAACAGCAATAAACAATCAGAAATTTACATTTAAAACAATGCCGTTTATAATAATCATAAAAATATGAAATAGTGATAAATCTGACAAAAGATGTTAAAGACCTGTACAATCAGAACTATAAAGCACTGCTGAGAGATCTAAGTAAATGGAGAGAAGTAACCATGTTCATGGATCAGCAAATACAATATTGTTAAGATGGGAATTTTCTCCAAACTGATCTATAGAATCAATGCAATTCCAATTAAAATTTGAATAGGATTTTTGGAAAAATTGATAAGCTGATTCTAAAATTTATATGGAAATGCCAAGAACCATGAATAACCAAAACAACTTTCAAAAAGAACACAAGTTGGAGGATTAACACTACCTAATTTTAAGACTTTCATAAAAGGCCACAGTAATCAAGACAATGTAGTATGGGCATCAAGGTAGACAAATAGAGCAATGAAACAGCACAGGGTGTCCAGAAATAAACCCCAAAAATATACAGAAAATGGATTGTGACAAATGTGCCAAGGCCATCTACAGAGGAAGGACAGTCTTTTTAACAAATGGGGCTAGAACAACTGAATATCCATATGCAAAAAAAATTTTTATTTGATCCATATATTGTACCGTATAACAAAATTAACTGAAGTTGTATCACAGACCCAAGTGTAAAACTTAAAACTATAAAATTATAGAAATATAGGAGAAAACCTTTCTGACCTTGGTTTAGGCAAAGATTTCTTATATGACACTAAATCTTAGTTATGTGATACTAAAAGCAAAATCCATAAAAGAAACATTGACAAATTGGACTTCAACAAAATGAAAAATTTATGCTCTTAAAAAGATACAATTAAGAGTATGAAATGACAAGCCACAGACCGGGAGAAAATATTTGCAAGGTGTATTAAAGTACTTGAATCCAGATATATAAGGAATGCTCAAAACTCAGTAATGAGAAACAGCTCAATTTAAAAAATGGACAGAAGATCTGAACAAATATTTTATGAGGAAAACAACACAGATGGCAAATAATCACATGGAAAGATGCTCAACATCATTAGTCAATAGGGAAATGCAAACTAAAACTGCAATGAGATATTACATACCTATTAGAACGCTAAAATTAAAATGACTGGCCATATCAAGTGTTGGTAAAGATGTGGAGCAAATGGAACTCTTATACATGTTGGTGGGATGTAAATGGTAAAACTACTTTGGAAAACAGTTTGGCAGTTTCCTAAAAAGTTAAACATATTCCATTCCATTTCTAGGTATTCATCCAAAAGAAATAAAAGCACATGTCCATACAAAGCCTTATATATGAATGTTCATAGCAGCTTTATTTGCAATAGTCCAGGACTGGAAACAATGTAAATGTTCACTAACAGATGAACAGACAAAACAAACTGTGGTACATACATACAATGGACACTACTTGGTAATAAAAGGAATGAACTATCAATACAACATCAACATGGATCTCAAGATAATTATGCTGAGTCAAAGAACCAGCCCCCCCCCCCAAAAAAAAGGTTACGTTCTGTATGATTCTACTTATATAAAATTCCAGAAAATGTAAACTAATCTCTAGAGGATTCGTGCTTTTGGGGTGGGGGTGTGTGTGTGGGGAAGGTTAGCTAAAGGGGTTGCAAAGGGGCACAAGGAAAATTTGAGGGGTGATGGATATGTGTACTATCTTTTTTTGTGGTTTTTTTTTGGGGTACGCGGGCCTCTCACTGTTGTGGCCTCTCCCGCTGCGGAGCACAGGCTCCGGACACGCAGGCTCAGCGGCCGTGGCTCATGGGCCCAGCCGCTCCACGGCATGTGGGATCTTCCCGGACCGGGGCACGAACCCGTGTCCTCTGCATTGGCAGGCGGACTCTCAACCACTGCGCCACTAGGGAAGCCCCATGTGTACTATCTTGATTGTAGTAATGGTTTCATGTGGGATACGTATATCAAAACATCAATTTGTATACATTAGATATATGCAGCTTATTGTATGTCAATTTTACCTCAATAAAGTGAAATAAAAAAACCAAAATATAACAAATATGTCAAATCGAGCAACAGAGAAGCAAAGAAATCAATGGAAAAAAAATCAATTTGAAAAGTTTCCAGTGTCTGTACTTCCTGTTTTCATTATAAAGAGAAAGAGAAGGGAATGCAGTATGACATCTGTTCCATGCCCCACAGTACACCCATAACCCTTGCCAGCTGTCTCAAAATACATGCTTTTGGTTGTGAGAGTGGGGATGGATCAACTCAAAACCATCAATTCCCATAAGAAAAACAAGCTACAGTGCAAGCCCTTCTGATAACAAAGATTTAATTTAAAATGTGAAGGACAGCATATTATCAGTACATCTTGCTTTATGGAATATACCTTTGTTCCTAAATGGATGAACTTTAAAACTTATGTTCTAATAATAATAACTAACAGTAAATGAGCACTGAGTATGTCGATTAGCATGTGCTATCTCATTTAATTCTTGTGATAACCGTACCATTCTACCATATGGCTTAACAGGGTAAGTAACTGGTCTATGATCACACAGCAATTAAATGGCAGAGCTCAAACCTAGGTATGTCTGATATGAAAGCTCATGCTCTTAACAGCTATACTTAACTGAATGCTCTAGTTGATAGTTTTGTAGAGTGCCTAGTAATTATCTTTATGCTTCTTTTTTGAAAAGCTAGGATTTCATGTATGCACATTACTCAGAGAGTAGAAATAAAAAGTATCAGCAATTCCAACTATATAAAACACACAAAAACTTGGCCCCAAATGGCCACTGATTAATTCCCTTCTAAAACATGTTTCATAGTAAAGGCTATGAATGTAAATCTAAAAACTCCATAATTCAATTCCCTAAATAAAGTTCTACTTGCTTCTTAATATCCCAGTTCTTATCCATGCAGAAACTGGACTTCTTTCAGTTATAAGCTTATGTTCATGTGATGTTTATTAAAGATTTAAACTACCTACTCCAATCCTAAAAGCTCTTCCTAAAAACATCTATCAAAATGGGATCCTTTTTTTTGGTCAAAGAATTGTTAGGTCCAGGCTTATGGGTGACAAAGAATGCTTCAACTTTGAGTATATTTAAGTATATTTATGGATCTGTTTTTTTTTTTTAATGCAAACACACTTGACAAGCTTACTAGTATAGGACAATGCATGTTTTTTGCTAAATTCAATCTTACTTTCCTCATCTCAGACCAGCCTTTATAATAATCTGCTTCCATAATAAGCACAAGGCCATGACCAAAAGCAGATGTCAGATTCAACCTACAGTGAACTTTTATTTGTATTTTTCTTGAGCCACAGCACCTTCCATAACTTTTGTTTGTTCTATATTTTTGGCACTGCCACAAGATCCTTAAAATCATTATTATTTTAAGAATATTTTTGGCAAACGTAAATCATTTATTGTTAACACAGACACATATGTAACATTTAGATTTTTTATTTTTAATTCTGGCTGTTTAAAAAACTCACAGTAGTTAAATATTACAGTCTCATACTCTAAATATATTTCTAACTTTGTCCTGTCTACAACATTTTTGTCTGTAAATTTTCTTGCCTGGGGAATTCTCCAATGGCCTTTGGCCAAAACCAACAAAGTTATATCCTAGACGTTAAAAGAGTTATACCTGTTTTATGACTGAGGTATCAGTGGAAAGGAATTCAAGACTCTTTAAGCTAATTCTATGTGGAAGTTATACTTTACCATTTATTATTGCAGAAGCAATTTAAAGAATGCTTTAAAATAAAATGATACTAATACAGGGTAGATTCTACTTAGTCATAGCTAAGTGTAGTCTGCATCAGATCTGACACATGCAGATATAATATACCCAATGTGGAAGACTCAAACTATTTAATCTGACTTTTTATTGGCAGTCAATTCTATTTTCCAAATTTTAAAAATTAAGGTTCCCTCATCTTCTTCTAGAGTAGTCAGAGCCTGCTGGGAAGCTTTTCCTAGATTTTCTTAGAATTAATGAACCGGGCCTCTCTTGCTGAACTGTGTGGTTCCACCCCAAACTCCCCTGGACAGTTCATGAGCAATGTAATCTGTTTTCACTGTGGAAGGAATTCCCATAGTGTTCTCATTCATGAACATAAAGTGGTCAGGTCAAAGGGAGAGACTTTCATGAAGAAGGCTTTTCTCTGATGTAATCCCTCCTAAAATAGAAAATCACTTTATATAAAATTCAATTAGGACCAAATACTGTATAAATGGCCTCTGTAACAATTAGACTTCAAATACAGAAGAGGCTGAATATTACATTATTTTCTATTGACTTCTCTGGTTCTATGCCAAACATGTCTAGGCTGCAACAGAAGAGTGAGGAGGCTCACTCTTCTGTAAAATTTTGGGGAGACAAAGAATTATGGGGGCGCTACAAGGGTGTAGTTGCAATCTGAAACTTTGCAGACATTTTGGAAAATGAATGAAGCTCTTTTACAATTATAACTTTATAGGTAGGATTTACTTACAAATTACAGGAACTTTTATAATACATCCTTATATAAATCTAACCCTTGCCAATGTGACCTACTATTTATTTAACAGCAACAGCGAACCATATGGTTTTGTTCAGAGATGCAAGATTAAAGAATAGATTTTATGTCCAAGAAAAATCTCTTTTAAAGGTAAGGAGAAAAAAGATAAGCTTTTTTTACTTAAACATAAAGGAAAAACCAATCAAAGCTATTTAGGACAAAGACCAAAACCTTTTCAATCAACTAAGCATGAATTAAGAAAGAATACTAAAAGGAAGAAAATTAGTGAGCTGTCATATTAGTCCAAGAAGAGCAAGTGTTTGTTGTTAAGCAAGAGCTATGTAGAAAGAATGCAGTGAAATCTTGACATACTACAGAACCAAAAACAAACAAAAAAACCCAAGCCAAAACAAAAACCTACTCCACAAATAAAACAAGATTTCATTTTAACTTTAAGAATCTGGTACGGCAGTTGCTTTTCTCAAAGGACTGAAACAATTTTAACCCCCAGCTGCTACTTATTTTATCTAACAATAGACTATTTAAAGATGTATTACTTCTGGTGAAGCTATTCATTTCACCTAAACTGCCTATAGTTTAAGCCTCAGAAGAGAACTTTGCCACTTATAGGCTGTATGCACAGACTAAATACAACACTTCTGCCTGATTCTGAATGGTATCTTATATCAAAATGCTCTCTTAATTATAGCTCTTGCTTCTCAAGCTGCTCTTTCAACTTGTCAGAAGCTGCCTAAAGTAACTAAAATTGGATTCACGCAGAAAAAAATTTTTTTTAGGAAAACATATGCAACAAGCACCTTAGCATCTGTTAACATTAAAACCAGAAGGCAGTCTGTTTAAGCACACATAAGGCAGGCTGTAAAATTTAATAATTCACAACATTCACTTTGAAATATTATGGCAATCTTTTAAAACAATGGCATATATTTCATCTGTTCAACAACTATTTATTGAGCATCTATATGCTCAATAAAACAAACATAAAGCTCCACAGGTTTGTATCATTTCTAAAGCTAAAAAGCAAAGAGAAAAATAAGGTCATCCTCTAATTTTTCTGTTAGAGGCAGCCATTCCCCAACCCCTACCCCAATTATGAGAGGGTTGAGGCCCAGAAGTTTTTGTATAAGTCAACTGCGATATTTACAGGAAGCTTCTTCCTGGAGTCTCAGTGTAAACAGGGACAGATCCTCAGGTGAGTCTATTTATTTAACACACGCTGCCAAGCTATTGTAGTTTTCTAAAATCGGATTGCTATTTATAATAATGCTGCTCCTGGAAAATGCTTTCTGAGCTCTAAAAGGACACGAACAATGCACTTTCTAGTTCAGCCTGGGCAGTGGAACTCTTCCAGGTCTAGGCTGATAATTCCTGTGGAGAGGAGAGTCAGAGGTCTCAGATGAGAAGAAGGGAAGGAAGTAGGAAAAACAACAGGCATTAGGAGTGAGGATTAGGAATGAACTCAAACTTTCCTCAATCCTTCTTTTTCTTTTCTCTTGATCGATCAGATAAACATGTGAAAATAAATGGGAGGGTGTCCTGGGTTTAATCAGGTTAGGACTACTGGTAATAGTGGGATGGGGTTATGAGAAACAGAATAGTTTTCAGGGACGTACAGGGAAAGGATGAGAAATCCCCAATAGTGACAAAAGGGGAAGACCGGTGGATGTGGCAGAAATGAGTCACCAAGCAGAGGGAACATTTTTATGTAATATATGTTGGCAGGGGAGTCATTGAAAAGTCAGGCACTGTTGAGGGCACACTAGAGACATCAATTCAAATGATTAGCTACTACTGACTGTTCCTTGGATATGGGGTACATGATATGTACTGAGAAAATATAAATAAAAGGAGAAGAAGAAATGAATCCTACACTGTCGGAGTATTTGTAATGCCATGCAAATTATAATGTTACACAGAAATACTAGTTATTAATCATTTCTTTTTAATACAGACAAGGAAGCTTTGTTTCAGACAGACTGAATGACTTTACCAAGGTCACACAGTCATGCTTAGGGGCACGACAGGCAAAGACTCGGGCAATGAATAATTTATCATGTGACTAGATATGTGTCAAAGTCATAAACAGATGATCCCCAGGGACACCATGTAAAACAAGACTGAAGTAAGTGGGAAAAGGAAAATAAGTCAGACTCTACCCCCATACCAGAAGGGAACTGCCTCATGCACTCCGGAGAAATACTCCGTATCACACATTACAAAGCTCTAAGGGAAAACAAAAAAGCAATAGTTTTCGGCAGAGACTATGCTTTCTTCAGCATGCCCAAGTCTCATCTTCTTTGGCCATTTCTCCTCACCTATGGGGGTATCCTCTTCCTACTACTCACACAGATAGCCTTAAGCTCTTTTCTTCCCCTCTCCAAATCTGATTTCAAGACAGATTGGGAAACGTCCTTACCAAGGTGTAAAAGATTCAAGACCCTTTAAAGGAGTTATGTATGCCCTCTTGATCTTTTTTTTTTTTATGTAGACTTTTTGAGAGTAGTTTTGGGTTCACAGCAAAATTGAGTGGAAAGTAGAGTTGTCATCTACCACCCCCCAGCCCCGTGTATTTTAACAGATATCAAATACTGAAAAAAAAGTAAGGATTTATAATCTGGGATCTAGGGAATCTATTCACGGTCTTAATGGGGTCCTTGATCTATCAGATATTATATCCTGAATTATGGTATATGTGTGTATATAGAGTTTTTAAGAAACAGGTCTCATCAAGTTCTCAAGGGGTTGGCATTCAGAAACAGCTAACGCTACTAAGCTAAAGAATGAAGTTCAAAGTCTAGACATCAGGTAGAGAGACTAAAGGAACTATGTGGAGGCAGAAAGGCTTCATCAGTGTCCCCACATCATACCATACAGGTGGCTGCTATAGCAAGTATTGATATATATACCCAGGCCTCTCAACTTCAACTGGGGCTATAGAAATATCCTAGTTAACCAATGATATGGCTTTCAAATATATGATGACCACTCTCTCTCCCTCTTTTTTTTTTAAACATACCTTTAAAGCTTCTATAACAAGGTCCCTTGCTTCAAGCTCTCCTTCAAGAATACTGAATAGTGTTAGGAGTTCTGGCTTGCTGAGTTTTTCCAGATTCATCCTGAAAGCCTAAAACAAGGACAATAATCAGACAATCTTCAGAAGACAGAGTTAATTTGATACTATTAAAGAAAAAATAAAGTGAGACAGATGAGAAAAGAGCAACAATTAGAGTAGAAAATACTTTAAGAAAGGAAATGGTTATAATTAAATGGAAAAATAAGAACTTTCTGAGTTAATCATAAACTGAGCAGTAACAGAAAATAAAATTCATTTTAATTATTGATTTCATCACCATTCACAAAGATCAAATTTTCATCATTTTTCCTCCAGGCATATATACAAACATCCTAGAAGGTCTCAGAAAGAATTAATCACTAATTTTGTTCACTAGAAGTTCAGGTAAAATTTTGTTACAATGAATACTATTTCAATGAAAAATTGTTTGACCACGAAAAGATATCCCAGTTTTAGATAACTAAATTCCAAAACTGTATATAAAACATTGTGGGATCCCTTTGAAACTGGCTGAAATGAATTTGAGCAAAGATAATGTTTGGTGGGAGTATGGGAGAAATTTTTCTTTTAAATTGTCTACTTTCACAGAGAACATCTATCACAATATTTATATTTCATATAGTAAAATAAGACTTAAATGCAACCATGTACAAATGTACTTTTAAATGACTGCTTAAAATATATTGTTTAAACATCTTAATTGGCCAGGCTACTATAAACTGAATTTATTTGACTTAACAAGTTCACATTTCTACGAAATCTTGCATCTTTTAAAATATGTTAAATGGCAAATTACATGGCACAAACTCAGTCCTTTCCATAAGATTAATTTCTCACAAACCACACACAGATAGAAGCTAGAAGGCGTACAATCTTGGAAGGATCTTCTGACCATTGTGTATGGTAAGATACATTTCATAACTTCTAAAGTACAGCAAGTACTATTTTCCCTCTCCCACTCTTTACTTCTAAATTGCCACTCTCATACAGTTTTTTTTTTTTAAAGTGAATCACAACATGACTAGTTGTGATCACAACATGACACCCTCCAGCAACTCCCAACTCCTATGAGCACATTAAATTTTAGGAGGCACACAAAAGAGGCATTGATTCCTTCCAGAGCTACTGCCTTTAAGCGAATGAGAGCGTGTAGAAAATGCATACTTCACTGTGTTGTTAGATGTTGCTCCAGAACACACTGTACAAATCTTTTGCCACATGGTAAAACATGTTTAATGTAACTTCAGCTCTAACTGCTAACTTTCTAACTGGTGAGGGTCAGCGACTAGTAAGCGATTCTCACGTTCTCACTTCAGTATTAGAGAGCCCTCACAACAGTTACTTTAAAAATAAGAGCTAAAAAAAAATTAAAAAGACAAAAAAACAACAAACCTAATAAAGCTACACTTAACATAAGATGGTATGCTGGAAAAAACACATGGCTTTGCAGTCAGATAGATGCCAGGTCAACATCTTCCTAGTTGTGTGACTGGGCAAGTTTTCTGATTCTCAGTTTTCTTACCTGTGAAAGTGAAATGATGATATCTAACTCATAGGATTGTTGTAAAGATTGAGTTAATAAATATAAAACATCTTGCCAAGTTCCTGATAGAAGCTGATCAATGGTTTAATTATTAAGAACTACCATCCTCTCTCACTTTCCAAAAGAATTCCAAGAAAGGCATTACCAACATTGGGGGCAGCCAAGATCAATTACTTCAGAAATAAGTGACTTTGGCTGCCCTTTTGTAGTTGGGAACCACAAATGAAGAAGGATGATAGCATCCTGGAGTGAATAATGATGAGGAATTTAAACTACCATTTGAGTCACACTGGTTTCTTAGATGAAACCCTTCCCCCAATTCCTGATGGTTTCATGTTTTAATCTCTCTCAAGGAGATCATAAGGCAGAGAAAAAATCCTATCATTTTATTCCTTTTTTCACCCCTCCCCTGATATTAAGCAGAATAATGGGCACTTGGTAAAGGCGCTCCATAAATACCAACTGCACTGAGTAAATCAACTAGGAATAGAGCTAAAAATGATAGTGTTTACACATATTACTTTTTTTCCCTTCAATATCTTTATACTCCTTACATATTCTCATTTAGAAATCTAAAAACTGTGGCTTAAAGATGCAGTGTGATATAATAAAATATAATAGACCGGGAGTGAAGAGTATAGAATTTTAGTCTCAGCTCTGCTACTAAACAGCTATATGGCTTTGAGAAAAAAAAATTACCTATTTGCTCTGGCATTGAGTTTCCTCACAGGTAAAATAAAACAGACTAGATAGTCTCTAAAGTCCTTCATGGTTCCATTCTAAGCTTTCATGAGTGAAAATCAAGAATTACTTGTTAGAGAAATCAATTAAATAAAAATTACAGGTAAATATACAAAGAACTAAAACAGATTGTACCTAAATCAGTTTTTGATCTGTTGTGATAAATATACATCCTCATAAAAGAGTGAAATTGAAACAATCTTAAGTCACTTTAATTATAAAACAGTCTAGCCTAGGCAAGAAAAAATTCTATTCTTTGTCAATGGCATAAAGATCAATATTCGTGTTACCTCTACACTTGTAAATAACTTCTGCACACAAATTTTAAAATCTGGAACATTTTGCTAATGTATTAACTTATTTAGCTTGGTGTCTACATGAAATAAATATAATACAAATACAACACAGGAGGGAAAAAAAGGGCCACAGCTGTGTAATTCAAACCCAAGAGGTCTGTTTTCGCATATTCCTATAACCATTCTTTATAAATATTAAAATTTAGTTCTTTGCTGCCCTTTACATTTGAATCTAATTTTAACACACAACACATTGCAGAACTTTTTGTCTGAAATATAAATGAACGATAGTAAAACTGCATTATGTTTTAGTATGGCAGTGATATTCTTGGGGGTGGTATGAGGGTGGGGATGGGGATGGGAGTGATACTGACCTGATAACTGGCAGTCACACTTTAGTCCTCAAGTATAAATTCTTAAGGTTGTCTTCAGTTAAAATTTGGGAAAATTGACAAATATATTTAAAATGTCGTCAGCATGGTGGAAAAATGTCCAATGCTGCAAAATAATAAGAAATTTATTGTCTATGTGACCATACTATAAACAATTGGTAAATCCCAAGAATGTCAACTGTCATTATAGGTGATGAAGCTTGACAGCTGTTGGTTGATACAGACAAGAAAGAAGAAAATAGCCACTTCTTCAAGTTGAAGCTGAGTAATATAGCAAAAATATCAGGAATCTGACTTCCCTTTTGCAATCATAATTAGGGAAGGTGAGGTCTTTCAAAATCTTTTCACTGTCATTTCAAGAACTATTTTATGAATGTCACCAGAAGAAACTGACTTTCTCTCCCTGAATTGATAAAAGCCTATTTGCTCGAAACACCATGACTTATGCACCATGCACTCAGATAAAAAAAAATAACATAATTACAACTGAACTTTTCAAACTGCCAAATTCGTGTAAGGAAAATTCTCATCCCCTCATCTCTTGCCAATCAATAAACAAACAAATCAATCTGTCACCACCTCAACTTTGTAGGGCTTATTACTCATCCCAGATTCTACTTTTTCCCATTTATTTTCAAATATTAAATGTTGAATTATATGTAATTTTTGGTTTATGTTTTTCTAATAGTGTATTAGACCCTGCAAACTTAAAAAAAAAGATAGGCCCTAATTTTTATTTGATAAAACATAAATTTTGTCTTGTATTTAAGGTATTTAAAGTACCAAGTCCATTCGACTCCAATTTCTGCCAATATATAAATTATATGGTCTAAGATTTTCAGAAAAAGGCTGTTTCTAACTCCATATTCATTATCAGAAATATGACTGCCAGATTTCTGGCATGTCATATTGTAGTCTATAGACTCATTCTCCACTTATTTTCTAAATGAGCTGTTACTTGTCATTGTCCATTAAGTAACTGTGAAAGACAAGATCGTTTCAACCAGATGCTCAGCTCACTCCTTCCGGCAGAATCTCTCCAAGACCCAACTTTCCTTAGAGTTTAGATGTAGATATTTCTGCCTAAGGAATGCTACAGTCTATAAATTTGAAATAAAAACCACCTGTGGACAAGTTGTCTGTATATATTATCATACACTGTGGTACAGCTAGCTGTAGCTATATTAAGCTTTATAGTTTTCTCAATTAAAAAAATATATAAACGTATATAATAAAAAGTTACACATATTTTAATACCCTGGAAAACTGAGCCTATTTATAGACTAAGTATAAAACTTGTTTTTAAGTTATTAATAAATGATTTCAAACATGAGTTTGCCCAGCTTACAATATGGTCTATTCACATGCTACTTCCCACCAAGTCAGGGCCAACAGCCAGGAGAGCATGAATCTCTCTTTTGTTAAAAAATACATTTATTTATTTATTTATGGCTGCATTGGGTCTTCGTTGCTGTGCGGGTTTTCTCTCGTTGCGGCCAGCGGGGGCTACTCTTCATTGTGATGCGCGGGCTTCTCATCGCGGTGGCTTCTCTTGTGGAGCTCGGGCTCTAGGCGTGCGGGCTTCAGTAGTTGTGGCGTGTGAGCTCAGTAGTTGTGGCTCACGGGATCTGGAGGGCAGGCTCGGTAGCTGTGGCGCACGGGCTTAGTTGCTCCGCGGCATGTGGGATCTTCCCGGACCAGGGCTTGAACCCGTGTCCCACTGCACCACCAGGGAAGTCCATGAATCTCTTCTGTATGAACTTCCATGTGCCAACAGCCACAAGAATTATGGGTATCGAGGACACTGGCTCTGCACCTCCTGAACAACAGTGCTCATTTTGCCACGGAGGTATGCTGCTCTGGCTTGGGCTCTGTTCATTTTATTCTAGCCTTTTCCCCTGACCCAACATCCACTCATTCTGGCTCTGGTTGTGCCTCTTCCTTCTTGAGGAAGTCTCAGCTTTTGCTCTGGAACTCATTCTTTGATAGCAGGCATTGTTGCCTTTTTACCACATGGAGATTGGGTGGCAGAAAAAGAAACACCCCAGTTTCTACAGCTATGTAAGGAGTAAGGCAGGGCAGGGTGGAGTACACGTAGATGTTTGTCTATCTAGTATCTGGGTTTCTGTATGTCTTTATGTGGAACTGAAGGCTTTATTTCTATGTGGTGGGTGATGTGGGACAGGAAAGAGAAAAAACATTTTTAAGGTGAATCTCAGATATTTCTGAACATAGAAGCACCTCAAAAAAACCTACATAAATCTTTTTTTAAAAATCCATTTGGCTAGCACCAAAAAAAAAAAAAAAAAAAAAATCAGTTATTTTACCCAGGAGACCACTCTTGCAAAACTGGATAAAAATCACTTCTTTACTATATACTCAGATATCAGATTAAAGAAGTTTATACTTGGGCTACAACTGACTAAGATTCAGGCCATTCAGTAAGTTTTTAGTATCAGTGATAAGGTATTAGCACGGATGTAAAGCAAACTTGCTCCAATTATGTAAAGACTCTTTCCAGTACATATAAACAAAACCAAAATTTGGGAGGTCAGTTAATTCTAAAAATTCAAAGAGTCAACACTGACATACAAAGTGGCTGTTTTGACAGCTTTCCATTAGATAATGTACTTCCTTAAAAATCCAGTATATATGAAATTTAAAAAAATAAACATGTCACATTTATAAATACCAAATCTAAAATGGACAAAAGTGCACAGCTATTTTTAAAAAAATGTATCCAAAGCAACCTCCTATCTGAGGGCGGAAGGTGTTGACACATTACCTTGACTATCTCAAGATTTAAGCCTTCCCACCCTCTGGCACTTTTGGTTTTTCATAAAGGTTATTTATGCGTTTGGGGGTAAGAGAATGACAACATTCCAAATTGTACCTCTCATTCCACTTTTGGCATTTTAGGATTAGGTTAGTAAAGAAAAACATGTCAAAATATTATCAGAAAATAAATTTTCTGATCACGAAAGCAGATCTTTTGTACGTTTACTAAAGACAGCTGTTTCTGCTATTATTATTTACAGATTCTAAAACCAAGACAGAAAAACAAACCTTTTTACTGAATTCTACAATACTATGCAATAAAAGCTTTACTACAAATGTCAAATCAATCTTCTTTCAGTTGAAGGTAAAAGATATTATCTGAGTATTTGTATTCTTATGTGTCTATGTGTTATAACGTGTTATGGGCTAAATTGTGTCCTCTAACCCCAAAATTATACATTGAAGTCCTAATCCCCACTACCCCCATAATGTGACTGTATTTGAAGACAGGGTCTTTAAAGAGGCAATTAAGTGAAAAATGAGGTCATGGGGGATTTCCCTGGTGGCGCAGTGGTTAAGAATCCACCTGCCAATGCAAGGGACACGGGACGAGTCCTGGTCTGGGAAGATCCCACATGCCGTGGAGCAACTAAGCCCGTGCGCCACAACTACTGAGCCTGTGCTCTAGAGCCTGCAAGCCACAACTACTGAAGCCCAACACCTAGAGCCTGTGCTTCACAACACGAGAAGCCACCACAATGAGAAGCCCGCGCACCGCAACGAAGAGTAGCCCCCACTTGCTGCAACTAGAGAAAGCCCGCGTGCAGCAATGAAGACCCAATGCAGCCACAAATAAATAAATTAATTTTAAAAAAATGAGGTCATGGGATTCCCTGGTGGTCCAGTGGTTAAGACTCTGCGCTTCCACTGTGGGGGGGCATGGGTTCGATCCCTGGCCAGAGAACTAAGATTCTGCATGCTGTGTGGTGCAGCCAAAAAAAGAAAAAAAAAAAAAAGAGGTCATTAGGGTAGTCCCTAATCTAATATGCCTGGTGTCCTTATAAGAAGAGAAAGTTGGACAAAAACGCAGGACAGGGAGAGACCATGTGAAGACACAGGGAGAAGATGGTCATTTAACAAGCCAAAGAGAGAGGCCTCAGAAGAAACCAATCCTGCTGACACATTGATTTCTGACTTCTAGCCTCCAGGATTGTGAGAAAATAAATTTCTGTTGTTTAAGCCACCCAGTCTGTGGTACTTGTTATGGCAGCTCTAGCAAACTAATACAACATGCTAACCGTTTACTACTTTTAAAGACTATTACAGCAACTAGATCAAAGCCTCGCCCTTACCATGAGAGTGCCTGAACAAAGAATGCCCTGCTTTGTCTTATCAGTCTGCTTTTTCCAGCAACACTATGTATAGGATTATATAAAACAGAATGGTTTTGAAACAGTTTTGGAGATTGTAAATTTCAGGATCCTGAAATATAATATGAATAATGCACTTACAAAGAAATTACAACAGTGCTAAAGGATTGAGGTGCTTGTTTATCCAATACTGTCAATATGGATTTTGAAGGAGGCCTCAAGAAACCAGTTCTGTAATAAAGCTGATTATTCTTTAAGATCAATACTTAAAATGCTTTCAGTACTCTACTCAAAGTTGATTCTAGGATACCAGATATTCTAGATTTATACTTAGTACAGAAATTAGTAATATAATTGAGCTTACCAATGTTAATCACCACTTCCTCAGAGTTTTATTTTTATTTGTTTATTTTTTTCCTCAGAGTTTTCTAGAGTAGTTTTCTAAGAAGAATTCAAGCCTTAATAGCAATAATAAAAAAGATACACACTTTTTGAACTAAACATAAACATGTTCCAGGCAGTGTTCTAAGTACTTGACATGTATTAATTCCGTCCTTACAACCTTAGGTGATAGATGCTATAACCATTATCAACAAGTTCATCATCATCATCATCCCCATTTTATACAGATGGGAAAACTGAGGTACAAAGGCTAAATAACTTAAAGTCTCACATCTAGTATGTGGCAGAAATAGAATTTGAACCTAAGTAATTTGATTCCAGAGGCTTCCTTAGAAACCACTGCTACTTGGTAACCACTGTTCCCATCAGATTTTATCACCTAAAATGTGATTCACAGAGCTGGAAGGGACCTCAGAAATAATCTAATGTAGCACTCTCATTTTACAGATGAAAACTGAGGCCAGAGTTGTTAAGTGAATTACTGAAGATTATAGTTAAATAGTAAAATTATTAAGATCCAGTCTAATCCACTTTCTGGGACACCATAATGGATATCAGGGTTTTGTTTTGGTTAGCTCTGTTTTAAGCCTCATACATCTCTAGTGTATCTGTGTGTGTGTGTGAATGTCCGTCTCTCTTACTATGTGTGTACATCTGTTTCTATCATTGTCTCTTCTACATGTTGCCAACAACATTTATATACATCCTGAAGAAAGGGAGGAAGTGGCCTCATGCCCATAAACAAGCATTCAAACATCTCTCCCCCAAAATGAGGACATCTGGCACAACGCTATTAAAAACAGGTCTGTCTACCTAGATATCCGTTTACACCTTTTCAAGTATTCTCATCTGAGACAAGACCAAACCAGAAGAGCTACATTAGTTAAGCTACTGGAATGTACGTTAATGAAAATGAAGAATAGTTTTTACATTAACACATTTTTTCATTAAAATTAAAAATATGTCTTCTAATATCAGAAAATTACCAGCAGTATTTACCATTTCAGGTATATGTGTCAGTGGCTTTATTTATTTCAATGAAATTATAACATGATTTCATTGAAATACGTATATCTGTCTATATCATCTATCTGTCCATCATTCCCCTAAATTTCTGCTTTTCTGAAATAATGTCACCATGATTTGTAAAATACCACAATGAGGGAACAATAATATGTAGATTGATTTTATTTCCAGTAAAATGATTCATGGGCCTCAATTCTACAGGCAGTCTGGAATACAAGAACCCTTCAAATATTCAACCTTAATGTTGGATGAAGTCGTTGACTCCATCAGGATTTCAAACCAGGAAGAAACAGAGCATATGGTGTGGAGGATGAACTGTAATACAGTCAAGGTATCTGTGTTTTAGCTATGCCCATAACCTGACTCTCCCTGAACTGTAAAAAAATTTCACAAAAACCTGTAACAGAATATTGTAACTGATGATCTTGTTTTGCCTTTTAACTTCTGTCTTCTAAATCAGACCACTGATTTTTTAAAAAGTTTAACAATTTGATATCAGTTGAAAATGACCAACAGACCTAGCAATTGTTTTTGCTCCAAGGTTTTTTGGGGACAGTAACTCTTCTGGGAGGCAGTGTGTTGCAGTGGAAAGTGCTTGGACTTTGGAGCCCTACAGACCTAAGTTTGCACCCCGGCTCTACCACTTCATACTTCCTTGATCCACGTAACCTTTGAGCTTTCAGTTCTTCATCTATAAAATGCAGATGACAATACATACTCTAACAGGATACTGAATGGTTTAAATGAGTTAGTGACTGGTCAGTTCTCTCATTTCTCATCCCTGGAGAGCATATATTTGGTTTCATCTATAAGGATAATGAAGTTTTCCTTTTTCCAATGAGTTCTCACTTTCTACCACTCATGTGTCTAATTTAGAAATCAAAACAAGTTTACTGCTTCTAACCTGGTAGGTTGATCTGCTCCAAGAAGGAGATGGCCTGGCCAGTTCCTGGGAAAGGCAGCTTAGGAACACACACAACACTTATTCAGGCCAATGGTTATCTGCACACTACTTGGGAAAGAAAAAGGACAATCTTCTGCCTAGAGTGGCTTTTTGTGACTTTAGGATATAAGTGAAAAGATTGCTTTTGCTTCCACTGAATTTCTACAGCTTTTAATCAAGTTACAATTTTAACTCATAATACTGATAAACGCATTTTCTAAAAATATCACAGCTATTTTGAAATCATATTAAATGCATAATGGATATGTATCTTATTCATAACCCAAGAGCAGTTATCACATTCTATTACATCAATTCATCTCTCTACATAGCTGTCTTTTGTCTCATAAGATTCTGCTCTTCTAGACAAATACTCTGTCTTATTCAGCTTGATAAACTTAGCACCCAGCAGTCTCTGGTTCAAAGGGGTAATCAAAACATGCTGGCCGGAAAGAAATGTACAGTGCAGTACCTTGAATTACAGTGTACAAAACTGGACTTTATCTTCTGGGAAATAAGAAGCCACTAAACATTTTTAACTAGGTGAATCTCACAATAAAAATATAGTTTCAGGAAGGTTAAAGCTTGACATACAGAGTTGATTTGACTGAAGAGAAACTGGAAGCAGAAAAAGCAGTTGGGAGAAAACTTTAACAGTACAGGTATGAGGTTAAAGTGTGTGAACTAGGATGGTGGCAGTAAGAATAGGAGAAAAAAAAAAAGACCGATGCAAGAGACTTTATAAAGAATGTATAGTAACTTGGTACTGGTTTTTTTAAGGAGGTTAAGAGGGGAAATAATCCCAGATCAGCTGAGGTTTCTAAGGCTGGGTGACTATAATGATGATGCCATTAACAGAAACAGGGATGTTAGAAAAGGAGCGGGTTTTGGGGGGGGAAATAATGACTGTGATGTGAGACATGCTGAATGAGAAGTAACTAGACCCCCAAGAAGAACGTGTTCAGACTCAGTGAGTGTGGTGAAGGCTAAAGGTTTAGAAGCAGAGAAGTCTTTAGGGGTGGAGCCTTTTCCGAAAATTTCTTCCGTGTCTTCAATTTAAGAACAAGAGGCAATAAGAAGAAGCTGATACATAGGACTAGACCAGATCTTGTTTGTACCGTCAAATATTAAACCAGTTAAGAGCCAGATTGTTTGTGTTCTCACTGCTGTTCAACCCACTACAACAGAAAGGACTACTTAGCAGACACCAAGGAATGGGGAACACCTTCCTTCAAAAACCCCCAAACTTAGTGCTCCTTTTTTCTACAACTTACCCGTCAGTTCATTCTCCTCTCTGTTATAATTTATAGATCTTATTTCTCATTAAAACAACTCATCCCTGCTTGCTTCTCCCTCTGCACTCCTTCCTCCCTGGCTCACCTTTCTAGGCGAGCAGACCCAGAGAACACTGCAGCCTCTCCTTCCCCACCAGCTCTGTACAAAGGATCCATGCAGATGCTCCCAAGGCTCAGGGTCAGGAATCTTTTTTGTCTGTAAACCCCGTCATCCTGTGCTCTCCTATTTTCCTTCCTAGCTTCTATTTGAACTCAGTAACAGTTAAGGATTATATTCTTTAAACTCAGTAACAATTAAAGATTACATTCTTTGTGGCTCCAAAAGGCAGAAACGATTCATTTAGCAGCAAAGCACACATTTAGAGTGGAAGCTCTGGCTTTGGACCTGAAATACAGTTTGGAAATAGTCGGCAGGGAGAAACCATATTACTACATTCTTTACTTCGATGCCTGCTTGTAGTCCTGTTTTCCTCAGCCCACAAACCCCTGTCCTCCACTCCCCCACCTCCACTCTTAACTTCCCTATCCATAGTTTCTTCTCACCCATTTGAGTTGTTCTTATGCTTGCTCCTTACTTTGGGGGTAGTAGAAGAGTTGTTCAAAAGGCAAAAATCACTGTCAAAATTACCATTGAAAATCCCTTAAATCTCACAGAAGGTACAACCCTGCACCATAATCACGGTATCCACGAAACCATTTATATGACACTGAGGGTGAAGGTACTTAAGACACTGTGGAGTGAAACAACTGACAATTCAGAGAGAAGACATCAGATGGTTGAATCCCTTGCCTTTCCTTTCCCAGGGCCAAAGAGTTTAAGGAAGATAAGGTCCATGACAAAATTATGAAACACACACAACCGTAAGACACATGGGCTGCCCTAAAAACTCTTCTGTCGGATGTCTGAGATCATGACATATACAAGCTTTGTTTCCCTCTAATTAGGAAGCTTAGCTATATATTCAAATATTTAAAACAAAACCAACCAATAACTAAACTCAGACACTAATTCTTCACATTTGTTTAAATGCTAAAGGAGTTAAAGAATATTTAAGATTAAATTCTTTAACTCACATGCAAAGTGCTAATAATAATGGCAATAATACCTACCAATTACTGAGTGCTTCCTATATGTCATGTTCATGTAATCTTTTAAAAAAAATCTCTGAAAGTCATTTTTAAGTCACAGCTGAGGAAACTGAGATATGGTGAAGATAAAAAACTGCCATTTCCCTGGGTCATACAGCAAAAGAGCAGGGATTTGAACTCAGGTCTGCCTTTAAAGTCTGTGCTGTAAATCAGCACACTTTAGAGCCTCACCATAAATAAGCCACGTTCTCACTGAAATGCTTTGAACTAAAACTACGAAGATTTGATTTTTAGTTATTATCAGCAAACATCCAGGAAATAAGAAAAAATGGCCTTTAGTAACAGGCTGACAAGCTATTCCTGGGGTCAACCACCACAGACTGGACAAATTTCCTCTAGAAATAAATCTCTGCTTCTTGTATCATGCCACTAAACACCAATTCAGTGGCCTAAAAATCCTTGTATCAGATGTCTGAGATCATGACATATACAAGCTTTGTTTTCCCCTACTTAGGCATCTTAGCTATATATTGAAATATTTAAAATAAAACCAAACAATAACTAAAATCAGACACTAATTCTTCACCTTTGTTTAAATGCTAAAGAGGAAGAATATTTAATATTAAATTCTCTATGGACTGTTTATACTAACAAGATGTGCCACATCTTATCAGTAAATTATCTTTATAGTCTACCCGAAGGGGTCAGCTTCAAACTAAGTTCAACAAACGCTCATGAAGTCAAACTATATACTAGGCATTGTGAAAGGTACAAAGATGGAACAAAACATACTAATATCTCTCTCAAAGAATTTATAATTTAATGAGGCAGATTACAAATATACCTTAAAAAAAATCTCTGCATACAAATGTTTTTCTTCATCTGACATAACCAAACAGGTGTTGAAAAAGTTAAAGGAAAGATTTCCAAGACCCAAATGTGTATCAAACAGATCCTGCTTATTGTGCCAAGTAATCAAAGAGCATTATTTGCTTTTTCCTCTCTGCTCATTAAGGCCCTGGCAATCACCACAACTTTGGTTTCCTTAGTCTCTTACCTCAGTTTATTTTCTGTTCTCTGCTCATGTAATAAGATATATCTTTTTGGGAATTCCTGTTCTGCTTTTAGTTCTTTTCTGCTGCTATTGCTAGGGGCCCTTATTCACCTATCGCAGTACACTTTGTGTTTGCTGGAGAGACCCTCCACAGTTTCTTCTTTGTGCCTTTTTTATCGGAGATCTGGAAACAATCACTGAGCAGATCTGTGAGCACTGAGACTGGCTCTGAAAACTTCAAACCTAACTATTCAAAATTAATTACCTTCAGAAAGTCTACCTTCAGAGACTCTAATCAGGAAGGTAAAAGACAGCTGTTATAATTGCCCCCATGATTCCGACTCCTTGCATCCCATGGTTATTATCTTTGGCTATAAATAACAGTAGTAAGACTTCAGACCGAAAGCAAAAGAAACAATGCTAAAAAAAATACGGCAAATTTAATATATGAAAGTGCTAGCAATAGATGATTACTAGGGATTCAATGGCATTAACATTAGGCCAAAAGCATCAATATTTTGCACCTGCTGAAATGAAGGCCTTTTTAGCACACTATAGGGACACTCTCTGGTAGTCACATGTGTGTGAATAGCTGGAGTTTACCTTGCTTTTATTTATCCTTATCGCTGAGATTTGAAATGTGCTTTTAATTTTCATCCCCTGAATTTTGGTAGATGATAGTGGTCTTGTAAAACCAATCAACAACATTTTTTTATTTATATATATATATATATATATATATATATATATATCAGTTTCACCTGGAGGGAAAAACCCACCATAAAATAGGGGCTAGAGAGTAACCAAACGCCACCGGACCAGATTAATCATAAACCTAGACCACTGAACCTGAATTTTCTTCAAACACTTCCTGCCTTTTGTTTCAACAGAACTATACCTTCCAGGTTAACTGCAGTCTCCCTGAGCAACAGACCAGCCTACCCGAGACTAGGAGATACTCATTCCTAATCTAAAGCTCTTTATTTACTTATCTGTACTGTTTCACTTGAAAGCAGGCTGTTATTCACTGACAGTCCAACAATATACACTGCATTCCTACCCACACAAGACCAACTCTGTAGATATCCAACACGCCCACCTCACTATGAAATACCAAAGGGTGGTTTTTCATCCAGTTTTCAGGGAAGAAACAGGGTGGAAAGCAAAAATGAAACGCAACTCAAACCTAAAAAAACCCTTAGAGGTTGGGTTCTCCCTCAAGGAATAAAGGTACAAAGGGGGGCGGGGAAGGTTACTATTTCTCCTTCCTCCAGAGACTAAAAAGATGCCGAAGCAGGTGAGCCCTCGATGCCCCACAGGAGAAAAGAGGATCCTAGGGGCTTCAGGCGGAAGGCTGAGGATCAGAGAATGGGGGATGGGAAGAACCCAAGTGGGGGAAGGCCGTTTCGTCCGTGGAGCTGGCAGTCTAGGTCGGGTCTCTGATTTTTGCATCGCCCCATCTCTCTTTTTTTCTTTTTTGAAAACACTGATTTTTATCTTACGGATGAAACTAGCTCTGGTCCCACCCTAGCGAGCAGGACAGGTGTAGGAAGGGATGTCTGGCCTCCCGGGGGCGGCCAGACAAATGGGGGTGGGGACAGCAGTCTACAGAATGGGAACCCGTACGCCTTCTCCCAAGGTTGAGGGGCTGGGCGAGGGGGCCCTTTAAACGGAGGGTGTCAGGAGGGCAGCCCCTTCTGGGGAGCTGGGGTTGACGGGGGGCAATAAGTGGCTGCGAGCACCCTCGAAGGTTGAGGAGCCGCCTCCTCAGGGAATACCGGGAGGTAGAGGAGACGGCTCCGCCCCCTCAGGGGATGGGCGCGAGCGGCAGTTGGGACGGCGGCGGGAGGACACCGGTGGTCCTACCCCTGCTTTTTTCTCGAGAACCCGGCCTCCCAGCCGCCGCCAAGCCCGGGCGCCAGCGGCTCCTACCTTTTCCCAGCGCTCGGGGCTCCGCTCCCTGCCGCCTCCGCCACCCGCTCCATCCACAGCCCCCCGAGGCCCCGCCCCTCGACCGCCTGGCGAGGGCCCTGGCATTCGGCAGGGCCAATCGCCTTCTCGCCTCTCCATCCCCGACACCAATCCGCTCCGGCTGGAGGAGGGGCTTCTCCAATGTCTTTTAGGCTCCTCCCGGGGCCCCAAGATCCCTTTTGTTTGGGGAGAGCCTAGCTGGGATTGAGCTCGCGTCACTTCCGGGAGGAAGCGTAGTCCTCCGGCCCGGGCTAGGGGGTGGGCTTACGACCCTCACTGCCAGGCTTCTGCAACTTTCCACCTTCTAAGCTATTTCTGGACCGGACGGTGGCGAGTGCTTCGTGTTTACCCTCATGGTACGGGCAGCTTAGGAACGGCGGGTTGCGGGTGCCCTGATTGATCAGGCACATTAACGTTTCATTTCATCCAAAATGTTAATAAATGAAGTGCGCTTTGGGTCTGCTTTAGAAAACCCGTTGTTGAAAACCTGGTAACGTGGCTTGCCTTCTCTCTTTTTTTTCCAGTACGAAGCCTGTGCTAGAATCAAGGGCGCAAAGATAAAAAACCCGGAGACGCCCCCCCTTCTCTTTTCACATTACATTTGGAAGAGAATAGTAGCTCTGGAGCCCCTGGAGCGGGGACACCGGGTAGCCCAAACCCAGCCAGACCTGCCTTCCAGGTAGAAGTCGAATGAATAAAATTCGTGTGTCATGGTTTTCTACGTTATGTTTTACAAATGAGGGGACTTTTTTGTGTCCTTGGCCCCATTATACTGTGGGGCCACGTTTGCAGTGACGCTGGGACACGGGACAGTAGAGGATGCAAGGAATGCCTGTTCCTCGTGAACACAGGAATGCAGATCTTGCTGGTGGTCGCAGCAAGCCTTACCAGCACCAAATAACCCAGAAAAGGGAGAGGATGCACCCCTTCCTTAGGTCAAGGTTTCTGGATCCTTTTCCAGTTCACAGATTGATTCAACTGGTTAAGAGAATAATAACCACATTGTTTTTAATATAATCTAATAAATACTTACAATTAAATATTTATAATGCATAAATAATGTAAAGTAATTTTAATATATTATTTCTAATATTAACAATTCTTATTAAGCAAGACAGTACTAGGGGCCTAGTACTCACCTAGGCAGACTATCTCAGGACAGATGCAGCCCTGTCCTCATGCAGTTTACGGTCTGGTGGAAGGATGTGGTCAGTCTGCAATCATTGATATGTTTGAAGGAAGTAAACCGGTATTAATGTCGTCACTGTGCCAGGTACTTTCATATAATGATTTAATCTTCACTACCAAATGAAAAATCTTTCCTAACCTGTAAGATAGACATCATTGGTGCCCATTTTACAGATGAGAAGTTAGAGATTCAGAGAAATCAAGTAAAGCCATAGAGCTAGTAAATGGTAAATAAAGAACTTCCAACAAGATGTGTGATTTCAAACCTGTGCTATATTCTGCTCACCATACACTTGGCTCTCACAAGGAGAGCTGGTCCAGAGTGGGCCTGGATGACTGTAAATCCAGCATTAGAGACCGAAACAAGCTCCATGCCTCCCCCTATTGACTGCTGGGTGGAGAAGTTCATCTCTATATATGAAGGACAAGAAGACTGTACTGAGGTGCTCAACAGCAGCCCAAGTGCTTCTGAAGTAACAAATAGGAAATACAGAACTTCAGAAAGACATCATTCCCTGTGTTCAGGAGACTGATGATCTGAAAGGCGAGATGAAGGGCCAGGCACATAGTAGGTGCTCAACAAATACTGACGTCACTTGAAACAAATGTCTGAAATGGTTAAAAACACAGAGTTTAAGTGCTGGACTAGGCCCACGAATTTGAAAAATTCCGTTTCCTCCTCCTCCCTTTTGCCCTGCCTTACGGGTGTGCAATGAGGAAGTGCCTCATTGCCCGACAATGAGGCAGACGTGGGAGAACAGGCTATTTTCTGCTGGCTTCTGAGTCACTCTAAGAGTTGTCCCAGTGAATCAGCTCATCCCTCCTCCCCTCCTTCCCTTTGTTAACCCACCACCACCCATTCTACTCCCAGGCTGACCTGGTGCTTTCTTCCTTTACAGCAACCGGCAGCTCCCCTGATTCCCTGAGCTCCCACTTGTCCATTCCTCAGTGAGTGTGGGAGGACCCAGCAAGAATGAGATCATCCCCACCGTCTAGGATTGAGTCCTGAGGGTATTCAGATTACTCTCTTTTTAATTCATCACCCCAGGAGCTAGTGCACGGGCAGGGCTTGTGAACCTGAAGTTTTGTGATTCTTCAAATATATAAAATGTGTAAATTAATTTAGAGTCTGGCACACTGATGTACATACACAGAGGTAGAAAGTGGGTTTGTACTAATTTCTTAAATTTGTATAACACAACATACCATTTTTATATCTATTATTTTATTAACTTGCCAGTAAGTATTTATTAAATGCCTACTGTGTGTCAGGTAACAATTTAGTAAGAAGTGCTAAAGATTATAGTGTGTGTTAATTTTTCTCCAAATAAGTAAACTTCCTAGGTAGGTCTACCATAAATGTTTATTGCTGGCTTGGGGAGGCAATGATGGAGTAAAAGAGGGCTAGACTGGAAGAAAAACAAAAAACAAAAAACTGTGAGTTCTGCTGGAGTTCTCCCTCTGTCACAAACTCTAGTTTCCTAGGGCTGCTGTAACAAATTACCACAAACTGGGTGGCTTAAAACAACAGAAATGTATTCTCTTTCAGTCAGGAGGCCAGGAGTCTGAAATCAGGGTGTTGACAAGGTCGGTTCCTGGGTGAGGGGTGTTGGTAGGGGTGGGTTTATGGGACTTAAACTGCTCTCCTAGTTTATGGGGGTTCCTGGCAAACCTTGGCATTCCTTGGTTTGTAGCTGAATCGCCCTAGTCTCTGCCTCTGTCTTCACATGGCTTTCTTTCCTCTGTGACTTGATGTCTGTATATGTCCTGTCCTCTTCTTTTTTCTCTTTTTTTTCCTGCGATACGCGGGCCTCTCACTGTTGTGGCCTCTCCCATTGCGGAGCACAGGCTCCGGACGCGCAGGCTCAGCGGCCATGGCTCACGGGCCCAGCTGCTCCGCGGCATGTGGGATCTTCCCGGACTGGGGCACAAACCCGTGTCCCTTGCATCGGCAAGCGGACTCTCAACCACTGCGCCACCAGGGAAGCCCCCTCTCCTCTTCTTATAAGGACAGCAGTCATACTTGATTTAGAACTCATCTTAATCTAGTATGACCTTATCTTAACTCATTACATCTGCAAAGATCCCATTTCCAAAAAAGTTCACATTCTGAGGTTCCAGATGGACATGGATTCTGGGGGGTGGGGATGGGAACCATTCAAACCAGTATGCAAAACTACTTCGCACAGTAACACCCCCACTTAACTCCGTTTAGCTTCATTGGTAATGGCATGAAAGTAGTGAACTAATTCCTAAAGATCATTTCAGTTCTATAATTGTATGATGACTATATATGCTAGAAGCATTTCTCAAGCCTTTACTATATGCCAGGCACTATGAAATTGCTTCACAGTACATCTGAGTTAACCCTTAAGAGAATTCCAGGAGATAGATGTGAATACTCCCATTTTGCAGATGAGGAAATTGAGGTACAAAGAAGTCCATAGTCATGGAATTCATAAGTGATGAAGATGGAATATATTCACTCAGGTCTGACTCCAAAGTCCACCCTCACAATCACTATGCTCTGTCATCTCTCCATCATACTAGATGGGTTAGGAAGATGGGGAATGCAATAAATCTTTAAAATTTTGATTTATGTAATACATGGAGCTGGGTAGCAATCTTCCTGGGGAAAGCAAGAGAGAAGGGAACAGTGGGTGGCAATGAAAACTTAGTAGGGAAGAGGAGAGCTATGGACACTTACCTGAACCTCAGTTTCCTCATTTGTAAATTGCAATAATCGTTCCTCCAGGTGGTTGTGAATATCCAAGCGAGATAATGGACGTGAAAGTATTTGATAAACCCTATGAGGGGTGATGATAAACTACCTGGGAGATCTTGCTCAAACTCTTCCTCCTCTCTGGGTCCTTGTCCTCCAGCTGAACATCTAAGGGTTGAGCATCTGGGGCTCTATAGGACTCCTTCTAGCTGTGACCCACTGAGACTTACTAAGATGCTGGGTGAGCTAGATGTAAAAGTTGGAGTGACTGGGAAAAGTGACCTGGCCTGGCTCCCTTACCTCTTGTTCCTCAAGCCCCACCTGGCTCCTCCAGGAGGGGATCCTGCAGTTGCAGTCTAGCAGCGGCAGAGAGCTCTCGAGGCCGGGACCAGGCTGAAGTGGGAAGGACAGTGTGCTCTCCGTGGCTCCCTACATTTTCTCTCATTATTTGCTCCCACAAGGGCCTTTTGAGTAGTCCTTAAGGTTCTCTCCTAGCTTGGATCAGCCCGACCTGGGCGACTGGGGCACAGGGGAAGTTGAGATTTCTGGGCGTGGCCCTGTGTTCTCGATCGTATTGCTCCCCCTAGTGCTCAGCGACGAGTCCTGCAGCTGTCAGCTTCCCTCTTGGCCGTCCCCGCGCGTTCCGCGGAGGCCTCTCCCCAGACAGTTTTTTCTTTTAAGGGTGTGGGCTGAGAGCGCAGCAGGTAGGGTGCTCCAAGGACCAGAAGTTCGGAAAAACCACCTTCAGGGACAGATTCTTCTGGTTTTTAGCTAAGTGTTGGGGCCAGCTTGACCATGAGGGAGCCGGGAAACTCTTATCCTGGATTTCATAGAGGAAGGTTGGGAAGGAAAGGGAAAGAAATCTAACATTGCGTGTCCACTATGTATCAGGCACTGTGCCAGGTGCTTTACATATATTACATGTGTTGCCCTTGTAATCCTTACATATATAATCTAGACATTCCTTTACATATATAATTCTTGGGATCATCCTAAGAGATAATTCTTATTACTTCTAGTTTTTCACATAAGAAAGCAGGTTCAGAGAGGTTAAGTGTCTTGCCAAAGGTCACATAATAGTAACAATGATAACGACATCAACCAGTTATTTAGTGCCTGCTTCACACCAGGCACAGTATTTCTTTTCATCCTCCTAGCAAATCTTTAAAATAATTACGATAACCTCCATTTTACTGATGAGATCACTGAGGTTTAGCTAGTTTAAGACAGGGGTAACTGAGAAGCTTGCCTGAGATCAAAGAGGTAGGTCTTTCTGTCTCTGTTTCCATTCCACCACTGCCTCATGGAGCTGTGGGTGGTAGAGGTGGACTGAGCCTAGGACTGTGTGATCCACTGTTCTTGCCATTACTAGCATTGCCTGGCAGCCCTTCCCCAGGACCAGGAAACTAAGGCCATGTGGTGTTTTGGATCTTCAGATCCAAAGATAGGCTCCTGAGATACAATGGCAATGAAAAAACCAAGGCTGAAGGCCATGGGATCCTGGGACAGTTTGCTTGGGGAAATGCATAACAGGGCAGCACCCTGGGAACTGCCCAACAATATTGCTGTTAGGGTCCTTGGGGAGAGCACCCAGAGGACCCTGAGTCCTGTCTCCCTCATCCTGTGTGGAATACACATGCTCCCCTGAAGTTGGTGGGCCAGGATGGGGTACACAAATCTCACTGAGGGACAAAAAGGAAAGGTAAGTGGGGTACAGTCTAGCCCAGGTAGAAAATTCCTGGAAGTAGATGAGAAAAATCATGGAGTTCCCAAATCACCCAGCAAAGTTCCCAAGGATTTGGGTCATTTTAAACTCCTCCTCTCTCCCCAAAATACAGATTAGTCATAGGTCCCTGGAAGAATACTCTATGTCCCTTTGGATGAGTCTCAAGTTTTCATTTTCATTCTAATCTTTGAAATTATTCAATTATAATTGAAAAACACACACCAGATGATAAGTTGATGAACTGATGTTATGTTTGTTATTTCCAAGTGTTCGTTCAGGCCCATGGGGGCGGGGAAGCTATCAGTTGGCTACTGTTTTTTATTTGTAAATGGACTTATTTCATTAAAGGTTAACTTTTTCCCTCTCTTCCAACCCCTCCCTTTTCTGTCTCTCTTCCTGTTCCTTCTCTGCCCCAGCAGCCTTCTTCCCTAAAAGTCTGGAGCCAGATCCCCTTCTGTCTCTCTCTTCAGACAAAGCTCCGGGTTGAGCAGCCTTGCCAGAAAGGCTGAAGCTAGCCGGAAGGCTGGTCTTCTTTCCTTTCTCCTTCTATTCCCTCTTCTTCCTCACACAGGGCCTGACATTAAGCAGTAAATAATTTCTGTGCTACGGCCAGAGACAGAGCTTCGGCTTGGCCAGGCTGCCCTATGCTTTCAATCTGATGAAAGCCCATTACACATTCCCTCTGGTCTGTTACTTCAGCTGAGGCACCACACAGTGGGCTGAATGGGTCCTTGCTGCTCACAAAAGGGAGAAATATTTGTAGGGAAAGTAATGACCCAGTTATGGCTGCGCCATCATTTCTAGGCAATTTCCTGGTAAGTGGCCCTTTGGAGGACCCTGATGCCAGAAGCTTCTATGCCCTCATTTACTGCTTCATGGCTTCTGCTGGTCCCCTGCAGGGTCTAGTCTACCCTGAGCAGAGTGACCGGGAGACTGAGGGTTCCTGCACCATTGGGAGAAATCTATACATTTCTCGTCCCCTTTTCTTTCTGCCACCCTGCCTTCCTCTCGTCCCCCGCTTTATTCCTAAAACAATCATTGAGTGTCTATTATCATTACCCCAAGAAATAACACACAGTTCCAGACCCCAGGGTACTCATAGTCTTGAGGGGAGGTAGATTTGTGTAACTGGTTGACCCAAGTTCTCCCGCTTTCTGTAGCTACAATTTCCAAATAAAATAACTCAACCCACCATACTACATCAAATTCAGGACTCCTCCAGATGTAAAGGACAGAAAACTCCATCCAAACTAGCCGAAGCTAGTTTTTATTGGCTCATGCAATAAAAAAGTCCAGGAGTAGACTGCCCTGAGATGAGGCTTGAACTGGCTTCTCAAAAATGTTACCAGCACCAGGTTGCTCTCTCTGTATTTTTCAACTCTACTTTTGTAGAGTTGGTCCTGTTTTCAGACATGCTTTCTTCCTCAACTGGCAATAAACATAGGAGTTCCGGCATCATATCCAGTCATATTCAATAGGAAGGAGAACCTCCCTTTTTCCCAGACGTCTGAGAAAAATCCCACTTTGTCTTCTTGGCTCTGCCTTAGACTGTGTGTTCAACCCTGAACTCAATCATTGTGGCCAAGGCATGTGCTGCTTTGATTGGCTAGATCTAGGTCATGTGCTCTATCTAGAGCTATGCATTAAGTGTGGGGAAAAGCTATAACCACAGATGAAAATTCATTCATTCATTCATTCATTTATTACCGAAAAAAAATGAGGATGGATATTTGGGAAGCAAATAGTGAATGTTTACTACATATTTGAGGGTTTGTCTCACATTTGCTCTTGGGACCGCTCGGGCTGCAGCTGCTTCTGTAACTTGGCCCCAACTCTGCCTTGGCGTGGACTTGCCTTGCCGCTGGTCATTGTCAGAAACTCTGGAATGACTGGTCTTTGTAATTGTAATGCTTGGGCACAAAGCATTACTAACAAAAGACTGTTGTGTATAACAGCTGTTCACTGAGGATTTGGGGTCCTGGTATGGTATGGGCAGTGTTAAAAAGGTTTTGAAAGATTTGAGGTTCTCAGATTTGAGGGTGTGTCAGAATCACCTGAAGGTCTTGATAAATCACAGATTGCTGGGCCCTACCTCCAGAGTTTCAACAAAAATACACACTGGCTCTTGTGTGCCAGGTGCTAAGGTTACAATGATGGCCATGGTACCTGCTGCAAAATTCCTCTTTGTCATCCTGAGCGATTTAATTCCTTATTGCCAAACTTTTCTCATCTCAGTTCTCTCCGGGGACCCTCACTCTTCATAGCCAGATAAGCCCATGAAGATACTTTCTCCAACAGGGGAATCTATTTGTACTGTCCTTGGAGGTCAACTGACTCAAACTGCATCAGCTTCTGTGATAATATTTTATTTATTATGCTATTGCATAAGCAAACAGGGAATGTTGAGGGTGAAGTACAAATGCTCGAGGTATTGACTAGGTGTAGCTTTCAGAGGCACAAAAAGGAGTGGAATCTTCCACAAGGGACAGCTTGTTGACTCCTGTGTAGCATCATGGAAAGGGAGTAACTTGAGAGCCAGACCTACTAGCTGTGTGACCCGGGCATGTCATTAACTACTATGAGTTTCAAATCCCTTATCATAAATTGAGAAAATAATAATGTGTTTCACAGGGTTGTAGTAAAGAGGAAGCGAGATAATGGGAGACTTATTGATGCTTTTTCTCCTTGCCACCACTCTATCACCCAGACCTGTCAATTTCACCTCCTGAATACCTCAACTCCGTAACTTCTATTTCTACCTCCATCACCACCTTGGTCTGCCCATTACCTTGTTTCTCCAGGGCAGTGGCAGCCTTCTAAGTGGTCTTCTAGCCTTCTTCTTGTCCCCTCCATTCCATCCTCCACAGAGCAGGCTGAGTAGATCTTAAGAAAACACAATCCAATCATGTCACAACCCTTCCTCCCCATTAAAACTTTTCAGGGGTCTTAGGATAACCCTATTCACAAAGCCCTCATTATTTGGTTCCTGCTTCTCTCTCCAGAATCATCTACTACCACTCTTCCCGTTGCTTTCTCTGCCCTAGACAACTGAGGTTAAAGACTCTCTCCTTGACCAAGTTAGGTTTGGTTAGTTTAGGTCTTGACGTTGGTCCCTCCGCCTCACCCCCTGGCCTTTCTGGGCCTGCACAGCCCAGTTTTAGCAAGAATCCTGCTAAGTCAGTTCACACCCATCATATCTGATGAAGTGCTTCATCCCTCACCTTTGATGTCTAAGTCCTTGGCCTGCCTTCAGCAAGAATCCTGTTAAGTCGGTTTAACAGGAATCTCCCTGCCCTTGATATCTCCTCTTAGTGATTTTCCATCCACTGAGGAGTTCCTCGCTCTGCTTTTGGGCTATAAATCCCCATTGGGCCGTTTGCATTTGGAGTTGAACCTGATCTCTCTCCCCTACCGTGACAGTCTTGACACTTTTCCAGTAGTCCTGAGGGAAGTCTTGTTACCATTTTAACAAGTGTCGGAATAATTTTTTTCTCCAATGATGGCTGCTTTTCTGTTCCTCAACGTCTCTGCTGATGTTCTGTGTTCTTGGGCTGTCCTTCCTACCCTCTACCTAAAGTCCATGCAGCCTTCAGACATCATCTCAATGTTACCTTGTCAGGAAAGTTTCCGTAGCCCAACAGAGTGAGCAGGTGCCAATATTTTGCTTTTGTAGCATGTGTCATGATTTGTAATTATACATTTGTACAGTTATTGTGATTAATGTGTCTTTTCATAACTCCTTTGTGTGCACCACGAGGACGGAGGTCATGTCTATTTCGTTCATGATTCTTATCTCCAGTATCTTAACACAGTACCTGGTACATAGTAGTTGTTCTATGAATGTTTATTGATTGACTGCATGCATGCATGAATGAATGAATGAAAGTGCAGTATTTATAAAAGTGCTCTATAAATAATTTCTCCTAGTGTCCAACTGTGGTGACAATCCTGAGTTCTGTGGTGGGACATATAACATGTTATGACCTATTTCAACCTACTGCAAACCCTTCTAGGGGAAACCTAGGGGCATACCCTTGGAGCTGCCTGGAAAGCTCAGAGATTTCAGGTGCCCTTCCTGAAAAATCCCCTTAGGGTGATCCTCTAGGACCATGATTTACTTCTCACTTTTTAACCCTCAGTTCCTGGAAGAGTGCCTGGGCTCTGGTAGTTACTCAAATAAATGATCTCGGGATTGAGAAAATGTCCAAAAGGGATCCACGGACCCATGTGGGAGGTTCTCAGGAATACAGATAATCCCCTTGAGACAGATGGTCTCCTGGATGGATGCTAATGGAGATGAATGCTACTTCTGCCCTGATGGCTGCCGGCCGAGCAGAAGATGCCCTCAGGAATAAAGCCCATGAGGGGCTTCTCCAGGTGACTAGTACTATAAAATATGGAAATGGCAATATGAACTTAGTGAGATTTCTTAACTATTTCTATTACGGCCATCTGTTCTCCTACAGTATTTGTCAGCAGAATTGATGGGCAGGATTAGGGAGGGAGAGGACACAGTAAGAAAGCAGGGAGCTGGGTGTCTGTTCCAGGACCTGACCCCACTTCCACCTCCTCCACTCTCTCCCTTCCCTTAATGCCAAGCTTTCTGAGACTCCTCCTCAACTTCCACCCTGGCCTCATCCCTTTGTAGCCTCACTCCCGCTTGCACTGTGCAAGTGCTCCCCTAAGATTTCCAATGATCATCTTGTTGATAAACCCCGTGGATGTGTCTGGGCCCTAACTTGTGCTCCCTGCAGCCTTAGACACTGCTCTCCTTTTCTTTCTTCTCTTGGTGGCCGTGATGACATCATCCTCTCTCGGTCGGTCTCCTGCCTCTCCTTCCCATTCTTCTTATGGCCATTTCTTTCTCTTCCCACTTTACACTGTCCCCTGGGTGAGCCACCTGATCCAATGGTTCAGTTACCACCTCCGCTCAGATGACTCTCAAATAAATCTATGACTCGAGCTCCAGACCCCAATAGGATAGGACAGCCGCATGGCATCCATGACTCTCCTTTCCTCCCACTCACCACATCGTGCCAATCACCAAGTCCTGCCTGTTCTACCTTCCTAATCCACCCCATCTCTCCACATTTCCCACCACTACCTTAGTGCAAGCCACTTTCCCCTCTCCTGTGGATCCTGACAACAGCCTTCTGTCTGGGTTTCTACTCCAGCTCTTCCCTCTTCAATTCGTTTCTACACAGAAACCACAGTGATGTTTCTAAAGTGAAAATTTGATCAGGTCACTTCTCTGCTTAAGTTCCTAGAGAGTCATGGGTTTCCCATTAACTTCAGGATAAAGTGTAACGTGAGGATATCAGCGACATCCCTTCTTGGTCTGGCCTCCGCTTACTTGAATTTTCAGCTCCAACTTTTGCAACTGCCCTGGCCCCGGGCGGTACTAGAGCTTTACCGAACTACTTGAATTCCCTTACTTCATCATGATCTCTTTGGCCTCAGGACCTCCTGATGTGCCGTTCGGCCTGCACGGCCTTTTCTTCATTCTTCCAGCCCAGCTAACTACTCTTTCTTTAGGACTCTTCTCAGATGTCACTTCCTCCAGGAAGCTTTCTGTGAACTTTTAAGGCCAGATTAGATGCCACTTGACCCCCCTGCCCCGCCCCATTCTATTTGTTCTCAGTGCACCCTGTATTTCCTGTCCTTTTACTTGTGTCTGTGTCTCCCCCGACTAAAAGCTCCTTGAGAGCAGGGACTCTGCCTGGTTCATGGTTGTATTCATGATTTGTAGCATAGTGTCTGCACATAGAAGGCATGAACAATATTTGTTAAATGAAAGAGCAAGTGATTTCTTAAAGCTTTGTCATAGCTAGCCTACCATCGTGGTTAAGAACAAGGACATTGAAGCCAGACTGCCTTGACTGAAATCCTGGCTCAGACACTGACTCTGTGTAACCTTGGGTAAGCTACTCAACCTCTCTATGCCTTGGCTTCATTATTTTAAAAATGTTTTTTTACCTCATAGAACTGCTTTCAGGGTTAAATAAGTTAATGTTTATATGCTTGACATAAAGTAAGTGACTGCCATGTAAATAGAAATACTTATTCTACTCTATGACCACACATGGATAATTTTGAGAGTAAAAGGGATGCTATTAATCATGACATCAGGACAACAGGTGTAAAATAGGACTGTCCTGTGCAAACAGGGACATTTGGTCACCTTACATGCAAGGGCTTATTAGGTAAATAAACGTCTTCATTTCTGTTGGCTTTGTTTCTCCCTGTACATTGTCTTCTAGTGATTAGCAGCAACCTCTTCCAACTATAAAGGCCTGTGTGCTTATCTTTAGGGACAACAGGGAAAGGAAGAACAGGGGGGACAGTGTCCTAAGCAACAGAGTTGGTAGGGCAGCATTAAAGAAACAGAAATGGAGTGGAATTCTTGGGGTGTGGGTACAGGATAAAAGGGGAGCCTTCCCGCATTCCGCCAAGGCCTGTGGGTTTGACAGAAGGTGCATGTGCTCTCCTGATGGGTGGTATGATTTCAAGGGGTCCAGCCTTTCCTGGAGCCTTGTCTGTGGGGAGTGTCTGTGAGCAAGGCAGCCTGTGCTGACCCTGCTTGACATGCATTTGCTGTCTGCTCCTTGAGTTTGCTATTTTCTCTCAAACTGTTTCAGAAACATGTGGTTTCATTTGCTTTCCCAACAGGGAGTTTTTTTTTTTCCTTCATTACCTTAAAGTAGTTTTTTTTTTTCCTTCATTACCTTAAAGTAGTTGTTTTTTATGAACTGGGATAAACACCTGGTGGGCAGGAGTTTTATCTCATGTTCATTCCAATTTGAATTTCATTATTTCTCCTGCTTACCTGGGGAAGGGAAAAATATACTTTGTAAACACAGTCTCTCTTTTTCTAGTTTCCCAGACAGATGCATGATCAGAAAACAGCACCTCTGCAGCTGGCTGCATATTCCCGAACACCAATTGCAGGCAGTTCTGTTGGTGACAACGGTGCTCGAGGGGAGGGGGAGGGGGAGAGCATCTTTCCTTATCTTGAAATAAAGCCTGTCAGTCTGAGGAGGTACCATTCAGAGATGTGTACCAACTCCATTCTCCCTCCCTCTCCTTCTGGGGTGGGAGTAGAGGTGGTAGTGGGGAGGGGGAAGGGAATGCACTAACATATAGTGACACTTCCTATGTGCACAGTGGTAACCTTGCATTTTATTTAATACTGAGAACAACCTTAGAATACAGATATTAGTCTTTCTCCTTCATAGATAAGGAAAGTGAAGTTCAAAGAATAAAAAGAACATGCTAAAGATATATCAAAAATAGGCAGGAATTTGAATCTGCCCCTATCTAATTCCAAACCCATGCTTTTTATATTATGTCTCTGAGCCCCCGAGAGGAGTGAGAATTTGCTTAGTGTCACACAGCCAGCCTAGAAGAAGGTTATATCTTTCTAGCTTCCCAAAGGGAGGGAAAGGCAGGGTTAGGCAAAACAAGTTGGTCATGTGCTTAATTAATATAGGAGAGGGAGAACTGCAGGAGTTTTTGACTGTTAGTAATTCCATCTTTCATTCATTCAACAAATATATATGCAGTGTTTACTGTGTCTGGTACAGTGTATTAACTTAATGAAGAATATAGTAGAACACAACATTGTAAGTCAACTATACTTCAATAAAATAAACAAAAAAAAGAATATGGTAGAAAAGGAAGGCTTGAGGTTATGTGTAGTAATTGATCTCAGTTTTGAACATGTTGAGCTCAAGATAAAGGATTTTTATTAAGCATTTTGGATATACCTGTCTGGAGCTCCGGGGAAAAGTCTGTGCAAGAAATATAGGTTTGAGAATGACCCTAAAATAGGTGGTAGTTATACCATTAGCAATGAGGGAACTAACTAGGGTTATATGAGAGACAAAAGCACGGAGGATGGAACATGAGGTAATCCCTATGTTTCAAAGGCAAACCAAGTAAAGAGTTCATAAAGAAGATTCAGAAGCACTGTTTAGAGATATAGGCAGAGAATCAGGAGAGAGGGATGAATTTAGTTAGACTTTTTTCTATTTCCTTTGGAAAAAAAACTACCTAATAAGGTGGAAAATACATATAACCAGTGCACCCATTTTGACTGTACAGTTTCCAGACATATGCCACAATCAGATGCTACAACCTCAGCAGCCCACAGGGAGTTCTGGTGAAATACTGACAAATGTAGACACCCATGTAACCTCCACTCCATTCAAGATATAGAATATTGCCATCATATTAGGATTCCCTTGTGCCCCTCCTCAGTTATTCCCCTGCACTCCCGGCTCCAAGCCACCACTGATCTGATTTCTATCACCATAGACTATTTTAGAACTTCACATCAATGTAATCACACACTATATACTCTTTTGTGTCTTGCTTCATTAGTGTTGCTGCCTGGGTCAGTGTTTTTATTTCTGAGTAAAATTTCACTGTATGAATATACCATGTTTGTCTATCCACTCACCTGTTAGTAGATGTTTGGGTTATTTCTAGTTTGGGACTATTATGAATGAAGTGCTATGAACATTTGTGTACAAGTCTTTGTGTATATATATATTTTCATGGTCAAATGTTAAGTGTATGTTTAAGAGAAATTGCTTGCTTCTTTCCAAAGTGGTTATATCATTTTACACTCTAATCAGTTTTATATGAGATTTCCAAATGCTCCGTATTCTCACCCCAATTGGTATTGTTACTAGTTTTAATTTTTTAGTAATTCTAGAAAATGTGTAGTAGTACCTAACAGTGGTGTTAATTTGCACTTGTCTGATGACTAATGATTGAATATCTTGTCATGTGCTTCTTGGCCATTCTTTGGGTCTATTTCTGGTCTATTTAGTTTCTTTTGTATATTTGTCTATCCGTACTCCAATATCACATTATAATGATTACAGTACTTATAATAAATCTTCAAGTCAAGTTATATAAGTCCTCCAGCTTCTTTTTAAGAAATGTTTTTGGCTATTCTAGGTCCTTTGAACTTCCACATACATTTTAAAATCAGTTTAATTTCTACCAAATAGAGCCTGCTGGGATTTTTATTGGAATTATGTTGACTCTATTGATCATTTTGGAGAGAGTTGACAATGATATTGTGCCTTTCAATCCATTTATTTAGGTATTTAGTTTCTCTTAGTAATGTTTTCTAGTTTTCCATATATGAATTTTGTATATATTTTGTTAAATTTATCACGAAGCACTTTATGTTTTGATGCAATTTTATGAGGCGTTTTGGCTTTTCATGTCTCTTGTGCTTGAGGTTCATTGAGATTTTTGTATCTGTGCACTCATGATTTTCATAAATTTTTGAAAATTTTTTGTTATTATTTCTCCACATATTTTTTCTGACTTCTTCTCTGTCTTTTTTCCTTTGGGGTCCAATTCCATATATAATAGGTCATTTGAAGTTGTCTCATTAATGCTCTGGTAATTTTTTATTTTTTTAGTCTTTTTTCTTTTTGTGTTTTTTTTTTTTTTTTTTTTGCGGTACGCAGACCTCTCACTGTTGTGGCCTCTCCCGTTGCAGAGCACAGGCTCCGGACGCGCAGGCTCAGGGGCCATGGCTCACGGGCCCAGCCGCTCCGCGGCATGTGGAATCTTCCCGGACTGGGGCACGAACCCATGTCCCCTGCATCGGCAGGCGGACTCTCAACCACTGTGCCACCAGGGAAGCCCCCAGAACTGTTTTTAATCTATGACTAATATTGCCCACGACCGAAGCAATACCCTTCTGAATATTCTACCTGATGACCTGTAAATTAGGAAGTTTTCCTCTCTTGTTGGGAGATGAACCCTGAGGATTTCCCCCCCCCACTCCTTTCAGGTGTTTTCTTTTCCTTAAGTTCTGGCAGCTCAGATCCAGGCTGTGGATTGTGTTCAGGTTTACACCATGTGTTTCTCATCCTGGACTCAGGTTGATGATGTGGCTGCCTTGGGCATTTACTTTGTATGGCTGAGGGCTGGAGTGCAAGAGTGCAAGTAGAAAAGTCTCTGTTTGGAACTGACCAATTTTCAGTTCCATTTACATGTCATTGGCCAATGCGAGTCCCATAGCCAGGCCGAAAGTAAACAGGGGCAGGGAAGTACGCTCTGCCCACAGTGAACCATGGCAAAACTGGAAGAGGAGAAAAATTTGACCAAATAATGCAATCGACTACAAGGAATGTCACAGAATCCAAGGAAAGCGAGAGAAGTTGTTATCAGCCTAAAGTGCTTAGATGTTAAATAAAAAAGATGAGGTTAAAAATTATGTTTTGAGTTTCACTGATGAGATTGTCTCTAGAAATTTATGTGGATAGTGGTAGATGGAGCCAGGTTAAAGTAGAAAAAGGAGTGACAGGAATATGGTAGAGAGAAAACAACAAGTGAGGACTATACTTTCCAGAAGCTTCACTTAAAAGGAAATGAGAAAGATTGTCATAACTAATGGGGAGCATAGGGACTGGAGATGTGTGTGTGTGTGTGTGTGTGTGTGTGTGTGTGTGTGTGTGTGTGTTTAATTGATAATACTTGCACATATTCATAGGCTGAGTGAAAGAAGCTGGTAAAGAAAGGGAAGTGGAAGATACTAAGTCAGTTTTCAATGTATTGCCTGTCTGCTCCAAGTACACTCTTCATTGCATGTTCTGTGGAAATGGCGCTGGACCCTGTTTACATTTTTCCTTTGCCAGCTGGCACAAGGTTAATTTAAGCTTTGTCAGTGGAGGGCACTGAAGAGATGCTGGGAGGAAAGAGCTTCTCTTCCTGCTTCCTGTGTGTTCCTCTTGGCAGGCTCTTGCAGCAGAGCACCAGCAGCTCATGGTGGCCAGCTGCAAGTGTGGTAACCAGCAACACACATGGTGGCCAGCAGCAGATGGCTTCTCCCTGTGGGCACCTTCTCCCAGCATACCAGAGTGTGGCTTTCTAATCCACCATCCTAACAGGTATTTTCCCAGCAAGCTCTGCAGGGCAGCACCTCCTCAAGGAGGTCCTTTGGCACTCCAGATGGCTTCCTGGGTAGTGTATGGTGGCCTTACAAGCTCTACAGCACAGACCTTCCATGCAGATGGCTTTTTCAGGTAACTTAGAGGGTGGCTTCTTGGTGAGTTCTGTTGGCACAACATCTCTGCCGTCCAGTGGGTCAAGGCCTCACCCTTTCCAACACAGGTTAGATATCAGCCGAGGGGGTGGGGCCTCTTCTGTCTCAGTCCTAGACGTATTGGCTGCTCCCTATATCGGGTGTTTGTGTATCTCATTGAGTTCTTTCTTTCTCCTTAGAGGGTAATCCCCTGTTATAGTTAATAATTATTTATATTAAAATCCCTCTCTTCCAGTTCCGGTTTGTATTCTGTCTCCTGAGTGGACCCTGACTGATACGCTGATAAAAGAAGGGAATAGAAATTTCAGAGGTGGGGAGGACACAGAAGATAATTTAGGCCCAGGTGGAAAGGCTGACTCTGACCGAGGAGAGGAGCATCCTTTGAGCCTGGAGACCATACGGAAGGATACGTGGTGGGTAGGCAGAATGTGTTTATGAGAGAAGGAGGATGAGAAGCTGAGGGAGTTCTTGGCTTTACTTTTCTCAGTGACGTATGAGGACAGGTTATCTGCTGAGGCCTTGGGGAGAGTGAGGCAGATTTGTAATAGCCCTTGAAGAACCTTTCAGAAGACCAAAGTGTGCCTGCGTAGACCGTGTTCTCCAGCAGGACCCAGGAGTCCAGGCTTAAGGGCAGAGCACGCAGTTGTAGGACTGACTTGGAGTCAGGGCTTTCCAGAGCTTGGGAGTAGAAGGAAAAGGGAGCAAGGGTGCTGACGAGGCTGACAAGAAGTCATTCAGCTTATCGACCAGAGGCCTAGCTTGGTTTTCCAAGGACTGAGCCCTGGGGTTGAGGGAGGAAGGAAGATAAACTGTGAGGCAATAAAGAGGTTAAGGTGCTGGAACTCAGTGAGGTCAGGGAGTGGTGAAGTGGGAAGAATAGAACAGAGCTGGAGGGACTGTGGTCCAAGTGGGATGTTGAAGTTTAATTTTTGAGAGATAGAGCAATGCTAGTAATGGTCCAAGTGTAGTCTTGAAAAGTGTGGCTGAAAGCAGCATAGAAGGTTATTTGAAGTAATCAGGATAAAATTAGGGGGAGGTTAGCATGTCAGATGGGTTGGTGTCAGCGAGCTGTCTCAGGACCATGGTGGGAGTTAACGTGTAAGGGTAAGTGGAGACAGTCCTCAGCTGGTGTGGGCCAGGGTCAGTGACAGCGAAGGAAGAGGTAGAGTGCAATGAACCATTCCGTTTGAGGAGGGCTTTAAATGAGGGTAGAAAAGCCATAGTGTGAAACTGCTAGCGAGGGTGGGGGGCAGGAGGGGGGAGTGCTGACCCCAAGTGTACCCTTCTTGGCTGGAAAATGGAACTCATGTGGGAGGGAGAGCGGCCTCCACACCAGAGGGCTGCAAGGGAACAAGTGTCCTTGGGGCAAGGCCAGCTTTTAGTTACAGTGAGGGGGAGGATATAGTGAAAGTTCTTGGAGGGTGTTGTGGATGTAGAATTTGTTTTTAGGGGAATGAGGGTTACCAAGAGCACAGGGAAAAACATTCAGAAGGAAAACTGTGACAAGGAGTTGGAGAGGAGAAGGGTAATGAGTGGCCCAGCAAAGGGACTTAAAGTCCAACAACGGAGTTCTCATCCATGTATCAGAGTACCAGGCACACTGTAGGGCCTCAACTAATATATCTGACTAATTGGATAAATGAATGAATAAATAAAGTCTGTTCCCTGTAGCTGCTTACTTTGACTCTCTGGGACTTAGTTTCTTCATTTGTTTACTGAGAATGCTGCTGCTTTTATCCCCCTAGTTCTCAAATTTATAGCAGTTTCCTCTCCAAAGCCCCAGTTCTTTCCATCTGGCAGAGCGGGTGTCCTATTCTAGTCCATTTCATGCTGGGAGGGCAGGAAAGTCAGGGCTGAATCTTCCTCTGGTTACAACCTGGGAGAGACTGAAGTTTAGAGAGAGTAAAGAGTTCACGCAATATCATAGATTAAGATTTACAGTAAGACTGGGAAAGATATAGGGGTGCTTCCCCCATTTCAGCCCGTTCTGTGGCCCCCAAAGCAGCCCTGGTGAGGGGCGGATGGAGTAGGGGATTCACAGAAAACAGTAGTACAGCCCAGGTAGTCAGGATCCGTGCAGGGCAGCGTCCAGCAGGTGGGAGTGTGGAGTTGCAGAAGGCTGGCAGCCTTGAGTAGAACCGGAAGACAGACGCTAGCCAACCTCTGATATGGATGGGAGAGGCTCTTCAAGACCATCCTTGCAGTCTGTGCAGCCAAGCTAGGAGCGCAACACTGGCTGCCCTCTCATTCTCCAACCAGTACTCCCGAGGGGAGGGGCAGGAAGCAGGAGGGGCGGGAAGCAACAGGAGAGAGGTACTCCCTGCCTCTTTTTCCTCTTTGCCCTCAAAGGTAGGAGGTGTTGATGATGGTGAATGTAGCCTAGTGGAGAGTGCACAGCGGTGGGGAGTTCTAAGTCCAAGCACACCCACGTCCTAGACGTGCACACAGGCCACTTTGCCAGACGTCTGTGGGTAAGTGATCGTGGGGTCTGTTCCACGTCCTTCTCAAGCTTTTGTCCTGAAATATGTGTGACAGCCTTGGTAGAGTGAAGACTAAAAATATAAGGATTATTAATGGTTAATGGGTAAAAGCAAAAATATGCTCCTTGAGCTATGCTAGAGGAGGGAAGAAGAATTCTAGGGAAGGTATGGGCTGAAGACTTTGCTATATGCAGAAGACCTGGGCCTTTTGACTATATGTTTTCACCTCTGTGAGGTCATGTAGTAGAGGGCAAGAATGTCAATACAACATTGTAGGGCGGTTGTAAGCACTCAGAAAACAGAGGCCATAAAAAACAACAGTAATAAACTACTACCTATTAAGTATCTACTATGTTCCAGGCACATTTCATGTGTTGAGATTTAATCATCACAACAGTGCAATAGGATAGATGTCATTATCGACTCTAACTAGAAATGGGATCTGAGACGTTAAATAACAGCACAGATGATAAGTAGTGATGGCAGCATTTGAATCCAGGTCTATTTGGCTGTGATGGCTCATGCCTTTCTCACGTAATGTATGGCCTTGTACTTTACTAAATCTCCAAAAGCCTTTCTAAGGACGTGTCTTAAGCTGGTTACTTAAGAATCACTCAGGGGACTTATTAAAATGCATATTCTTGAGTCCTGCCCCAGGGAGAACATCACCAATGATTCAGATTTTTCCTTCTTTTTCTCTTTTCAGTCTCTGTCCCCCTCCATTACTTCAGTTGTTAATGGGTCATGATAATCCGTACTTCTGTCTCTTTAACACCTTATACTTCATATCTTTTCTTGAAAACACCAGCAAAGGTGAATTCATTTTGTCAAGCCAGAGACCCCCGAGTCTCCGCACCAACGAGCAGCTCCCTCTTCTTCCAATAATACACTTGAATCCACCTTATTCTCCTGGGGGTGCAGGAACCGTCTTTGGACACAGACAGACCATTACGGGGAGAAGCTTCCATGTGGGGAGGACCCAGCCCTGGGAGGGAAACAGAAGCCGAAAGCAGGTGAATTCCTGGGGTTTTCTTTACTTAATAGTCAGTAAGTATTTATTGAGTACTATGTGCTAGGCACCGACAAGGTGTTGGGGATAGAGAAATGCATCAAAAAGACAAAGTCCCCGCTCTCATGTGTTTTAGACAGGTCGACAAAGAAGTCCTCTCTGAGGAGGTAGCATTTGAGCTGAGGCCTAAATGAAGTGATAGAGTGAACCATGAATTGCTGGGGAAAAGCATACCAGGCAGAGGGAACAGAGAGTGAAAAGACCGCAAGCAGGGGTCTTCTGGGTATGTTTGAAGGACTGCCAGAAGGTCAGTATCCGGCAAGAAACCTGGAGTGGAGTGTGCAGAGAGGAGCAAGGTAGGAGATGAGACAGGAGAGAGAGCACAGGTTGGAGCATGTAAGGCCTTGTAGGCCACTGTGATACTTTTGGGTTTTATTCCAAATAAGATGACGAGCCATTGGAGGGTTTTGTACAGGCATGTGACATGATTTAATTTAGGTTTTAATAGGGTCACTCGGGGTGCTGGGTTGAGAATAAATTCTAGGGGGGGCAAGGGTGCCAGCTGAATCCCAAGGCAGCTCTGCTCTAGTTGACCTTTGTCTGATTCTACGTGTCATCTTTCTACCACGATGGCCAAATGGGGAACCGCTATGATCCTCCACCAGCCTTTCTGTTCCTCTTGCCCCTTCCCAGTCACAGCACCATGATTCTCATAGTTACAGATTGATAGCAAAGGAGAAAGTGGCGGTGGAGGGGACGTTGACCACATCAGTGCTGTCTGGATACCAGAGAAGCCAAGCCAAATGCCTCCGTTATACCAGACGGAATTTTGGCTTTAGGAACAAAGTGGCAGAGCCATAACTCACCCACTTGCTGAGTCATTCACCCATTCTCTTAACTCTTATTGAGCACACACCATGTGCCAAGAACTATATGAGCCGCTGGAGAGCTAGAAAATTTTGCAAAGGTCCCTAATAAACTCTGCCCCAGAGGAAATCCTCAGACTAACTACTAACATTTATTGAGCACTTTTTGATGGGCCAGACACTGACTTAAGTGCTTTGTATGTATTGCCATATTTAAATCAACTCTATTAGGCAGGTACTATTTTACTTGCCATTTTAAAGACGACGAAATCGAGGTACCCAGAGGTTGAGTAACCTGTTCAAGGTCACCCACCCAGCTATGAAGTGAACTGAGATTTGAGCCCAGACAATACAGCTCTAGAGTCTAGACTCATAATTATAATGCAATGGGATGAGTACTCACTAGAGCTACTGGGAGGTTTTGACATTATTGACGGGCAAGGCCCGAAGCCTTTTCAAATTTCCAATCCTGTTAATGCCACTGTACTGTATAACTTCTCCCCATAAAATGCTGTAAAATACAACTAAGATTTTATTTTTTAACATCTTTATCGGAGTATAATTGCTTTTACAATGGTGTGCTAGTTTCTGCTGTATAACAAAGTGAATCAGCTATACAGATACATATATCTCTAAATCTCCTCCCTCTTGCGTCTCCCTCCCACCCTCCTAATCCCACCCCTCTAGGTGGACAAAAAGCACCGAGCTGATCTCCCTGTGCTATGAGGCTGCTTCCCACTAGCTATCTATTTTACATTTGGTAGTGTATATATGTCCATGCCACTCTCTCACTTCGTCCCTGCTTACCCTTCCTCCTCCCCGTGTTTTCAAGTGCATTCTCTACGTCTGCATCTTTATTCCTGTCCTGTCCCTAGATTCTTCAGAACCATCTTTTTTTTTTTTTTTCAGATTCCACATATATGTGTTAGCATATGGTATTTTGTATTTCTCTTTCTGACTTACTTCACTCTGTATGACAGTCTCTAGGTCCATCCACCTCACTACAAATAACTCGCGTTGTGGTTGGAAAAGATACTTGATACAATTTTAATTTTCTTAAATTTACCAAAGCTTGATTTGTGACCCAAGATATGATCTATCCTGGTGAATGTTCCATGAGCACTTGAGAAGAAAGTGTATTCTGCTGGTTTTGGATGGAATGTCCTCTAAATATAAATTAAGTCCATTTTGATTAATGTGTCATTTAAAGCTTGTGTTTCCTTATTTATTTTCATTTTGAATGATCTGTCCATTGGTGGAAGTGGGATGTTAAAGTCCCCTACTATGATTGTGTTTCTGTCTATTTCCCCTTTTACGGCTGTTTGCATTTGCCTTATGTATTGAGGTGCTCCTATGTTGGGTGCATAAATATTTATAATTGTTATGTCTTCTTCTTGGATTGATCCCTTGATCATTATGCAGTGTCCTTCTTTGTCTCTTGTAATAATCTTTATTTTAAAGTCTATTTTGTCTGATATGAGAATTGCTACTCCAGCTTTCTTTTGATTTCCATTTGCATGGAATATCTTTTTCCATCCCCTCACTTTCAGTCTGTATGTGCCCCTAGGTCTGAAATGGATCTCTTGTAGGCAGCATATATATGGGTCTTGTTTTTGTATCTATTCAGCCAGTCTATGTCTTTTGGTTGGAGCATTTAATCCATTTACGTTTAAGGTAGTTATCAATATGTATGTTCCTATTCCCATTTTCTTAACTGTTTTGGGCTTGTTATTGTATGTCTTTTCTTTCTTTTGTGTTTCCTGCCTAGCGAAGTTCCTTTAGCATTTGTTGTAAAGCTGGTTTGGTGGTGCTGAATTCTCTTAGCTTTTGCTTGTCTGTAAAGCTTTTAATTTCTCCATTGAATCTGAACGAGATCTTTGCTGGGTAGAGTAATCTTGGTTGTAGTTTTTTCCCTTTCATCCCATTAAATATGTTCTGCCACTCCCTTCTGGCTTTCAGAGTTTCTGCTGAAAGATCAGTTGTTAACCTTATGGAGATTCCCTTGTAAGTTACTTGTTGCTTTTCCCTTGCTGCTTTTAATATTTTTTCTTTGTAGTTAATTTTGGGTAGTTTGATTAATGTTTCTTGGCATGTTTCTCCTTGGATTTATCGTGTATGTTACTCTCTGTGCTTCCTGGACTTGATTGACTATTTGCTTTCCCATATTAGGGAAGTTTTCAACTATAATCTCTTCAAATATTTTCTCAGTCCCTTTCCTTTTCTCTTCTCCTTCTGGGACCCCTGTAATTCGAATGTTGGTGCATTTAATGTTGTCCCAGAGGTCTCTGAGATTGTCCTCAGTTCTTTTCATTCTTTTTTCTTTATTCTGTCTGCAGTAGTTATTTCCACTTTTTAATCTTCTAGGTCACTTATGTGTTCTTCTGCCTCAGTTATTCTGCTGTTGATTCTTTCTAGAGAATTTTAAATTTCATTTATTGTGTTTTTCATCATTGTTTGTTTGTTTTTTGTTCTTCTACTTCCTTGTTAAAACTTTCTTGTATTTTCTCCATTCTATTTCCTGGATTTTGGATCATCTTTACTATCATTACTCTGAATTCTTTTTCAGGTTGACTGCCTATTTCCTCTTCATTTGTTTGATCTGGTGGGTTTTTGCCTTGCTCCTTCATCTGCTGCATATTTTTCTGTCTTCTCGTTTTGCTTAACTTACTGTGTTTGGGGTCTCCTTTTCGCAGGCTGCAGCTTTGTTGTTCCCATTGCTTTTGGTGTCTGCCCCCAGTGGGTAAGGTTTGTTCAGTGGGTTGTGTAGGCTTACTGGTGGAGGGGACTGGGGCCTGTGTTCTGGTCGATGAACGTGGATCTTGTCTTTTTGATGGGCAGGACCGCGTCCAGTGGTGTGTTTTGGGGTGTCTGTGACCTTGTTATGATTTTAGGCAGCCTTTCTGCTAATGGGTGTTGTTGTGTTCCTGTCTTGCTAGTTGTTTCGCATAGGGTGTCCAGCAGTGTAGCTTGGTGGTCATTGAGTGGAGCTGGGTCTTAGCGTTGAGACAGAGATCTCTGGGAGAGCTCTAGCCAATTGATATTACATGGGGCCAGGAGGTCTCTGGTGGACCAGTGTCCTGAACTCGGCTCTCCCACCTCAGAGGCTCAGGCCTGACACCTGGCTGGAGCACCAAGACCATGTCAGCCACACAGCTCAGAAGAAAAGGGAGAAAAAAAAAAGAAAGGAAGAAAGTAAAAATAAAATTAAAAAATTAAAATAAAAAAGTAATAAATAAAGAAAGAAGAGAGCACCCCAGCCAATAAACAAATCCACCAATGACAACAAGCACTAAAAACTTTACCAAAAAACCCCAAAAAGCAAAACAAAAACCTGCCAGACAGACAGAACCCTAGGACAAATTGTAAAAGCAAATCTATACAGACAAAATCACACAAAGAAGTATACACATACACACTCACAAAAAGAGAAAAAGGAAAAGAAATATAAAAAAAGGAAGAGAGCAAGCAAATCAATAAACAAATCTACTAATGATAATAAGCTCTAAATACTAAACTAAGATAAACATAAAACCAGAAAGTAATTAGATGCAGATAGCAAACCCCAAGTCTCCAGTTGCTCCCAAAGTCCACTGCCTCAATTTTGGGATGATTTGTTGTCTCTTCGGGTATTCCACAGATGCAGGGTACATCCAGTTGATTGTGGAGAATTAATCTGCTGCTTCTGAGGATGCAAGGAGAGATTTCCCTTTCTCTTCTTTGTTCACACAGCTCCAGGGGCTCAGCTTTGGATTTGGCCCCGCCTCTGCGTGTAGGTTGCCCTCTGGAGTCTGTTCTTCGCCCACACAAGATGGGGTTAAAGGAGCGGCTGATTAGGGGGCTCTGGCTCACTCAGGCAGGGGGGAGGGAGGGATACGGAATGTGGGGCGAGCCTGCAGTGGCAGAGGCCGGCATGATGTTGCAAAAGCCTGAGGCGCGCTGTGTGTTCTCCCGGGGAAGTTGTCTCTGAATCACAGGACCCTGGCCCGCTGCACAGCCTCCTGGGAGGGGAGGTGTGGATAGTGACCTGTGCTTGCCTAGAGGATTTTTGGTGGCTGCAGTAGCTGCCTTAGCGTTTCATGCCCGTCTCTGGTGTCCACGCTGATAGCAGAGGCTCGCGCCCATCTCTGAAGTTCGTTTTAAGCAGTGCTCTGAATCCCCTCTCCTTGCACACGCTGAAACAATGGTTTCTTGACTCTTAGGCAGTTCCAGACTTTTTCCCGGACTCCCTCCCGACTAGCTGTGGTGCACTAGCCCTCTTCAGGCTGTGTTCATGCAGCCAACCCCAGTCCTCTCCCTGGGGTCTGACCTCTGAAGCCCGAGCCTCAGCTCCCAGCCCCCACCCATCCTGGCGGGTGAGCAGACAATCCTCTCAGGTTGGTGAGTGCTGGTCAGCACCAATCCTCTGTGCGGGAATCTCTCCGCTTTGCCCTCCGCACCCCTGTTGCTGCGCTCTCCCCCGTGGCTCTGAAGCTTCCCCCCCGCCCACTCCCCGTCTCCACCAGTGAAGGGGCTTCCTAGTGTGTGGGAACTTTTCCTTCTACACAGCTCCCTCCCAGAGGTGCAGGTCCCGTCCCTATTCTTTTGTCTCTGTTTTTTCTTTTGCCCTACCAAGGTATGTGTGGAGTTTCTTGCCTTTTGGGAAGTCTGAGGTCTTCTGCCAGGGTTCAGTAGGTGTTCTGTAGGGGTTGTTCCACATGTAGATGTATTTTTGATGTATTTGTGGGGAGGAAGGTGATCTCCACGTCTTACTCCTCCACCATCTTGAAGGTCCCCCAATGTTGTCATTTAAAAAAAATTTATTTATTTTTGACTGTGTTGGGTCTTTGTTGCTATGCGGGGGCTTTCTCTAGTTGCGGCGAGTGGGGGCTACTCTTCGTTGTGGTGCTTCTCATTGCGATGGCTTCTCTAGTTGTGGAGCATGGGCTGTAGGTACGCGGGCTTCAGTAGTTGTGGTACGCAGGCTCAGTAGTTGTAGCTCTTGGGCTCTAGGGTGCAGGCTCAGTAGTTGTGGTGCACGGGCTTAGTTGCTCCGCAGCATGTGGGATCTTCGCGCACCAGAGCTCGAACCTGTGTACCCTGCATTGGCGGGAGGATTCTTAACCACTGTGCCACCAAGGAAGTCTCAATGCTGTCGTTTTTAAATGCAAAACCAAACTTCTTTTTCAAATAAAAATCCAATGTTTAAAAACAAAGTATTGAAGGAAGGTGGAGGGACTGGATGCGGCCTCCACTCACCTCCCTCTGCTGCCCCAGCCACATTCACGAAACACCAGGTGCACAGTCTTAAACCCAGATTCTTAATAAAAGATTAATTTATAAAGCTATTTTCTGGCTAAGAACCATCGCTTTTTTGGACTGCTTCACTCACTCATCATTTCCACCACAAGCTGATAGCTTTTTATCGGGCAGTCAATTCTTCTTAAAGGGAAAAAAAAGCTTTTATAACAAGTAGAGACCAAGCAAGCTGAGTTGGGCTATGAAAGCTGAGATGATGAGTTCACCTAGCCCCTACCTACCTCCAGTCCCTCCTCTGTAGGGACTTCATAACTGGCTGGAATCAAATTTGTGTCTCAGTAAAATGAGAAGTCAGTGCAAGTGGTGGACCTTTAGGATTTGGGGGGAACAGATGAAACCATGAATCTTGTCTCCTAGGATGTCAAGGGGATACATTACTGGATTCTCAGGTGCTAGGAGAGCACAGACTGAGCCACAAACCTTGCCTGGAGAAGTGAAGGAAAGTTTCAAGGAGTAGATTAGATTTGAGTTGGGCTTGAAAGATGTGAGGGAAGGGAATAGGGAAAAATTTAATGAGGGAAAAATTTGTGGAAAAGATAGGGAAAAATGTGTATAAAAGATCTGGGGAGGGGTCAGCTCTCTGGGCCTTCTGGGATCATTCCATCTTAATGCACTAAAAGTCTTGGGAGCAGAATCTAAGTGGGACTTTTCCCACCTTGTAGGATATTGTACAATAAGTTCTATCTTCACTCATGAATGCTCTTTCTTTCTCTAGCTTTACTGAGTTATAACTGACATACAATAAACTGCACATATTTAAAATTTACAATTTTATAAGTTAAAAAAATTAATTGTTTTATTGAAGTATAGTTGATTTACAATGTTGTATTCGTTTCAGGTGTACACCAAAGTGATTCAGTTATACATATGTATATATCTATCTTTTTTCAGATTCTTTTCCCCTATAGGTTATTACAAAATATTGAGTATAGTTCCCTGTGCTATACAGTATGTCCTAGTTGGTTATCTATTTTATATATAGTAGTGTGTATATGTTAATCCCAAACTCCTAATTTATCCCTCCCACAGCTTTATAAGTTTTAACATACCTATGAAACCATTACCACAGTCAAGACAGTGAACACATCCATCACTGAAAGTTCCCTTGTGCCCTTTGTATTCTCTCTTTTCCACCCTCTCTTGCCTCTTCCTCTTCTTGCTTCTGGCAACCACTAATCTGCTTTCTGTCACTATAGGTTAGTTTGCATTTTCTAAAATTTTATATGAATGGAATCATACAATATTTACTCCTTTTTTATCTGGCTGGGCATAAGTATTTTGAGATTCGTCCGTATTGTTGTGTGTATCAACAGTTCATGATTTTTCATTGCCGAGTAGTACTCAGTTGTATGAATAGACCACCATTTGTTTCTCCATTCTACTGATGATAGGCATATGTGTTGTTTCCAGTTTTTGGCTATAACAAATAAAGTTGTTATGAACATTTTTATACAAGTCTTTTATGCACTTGTTTTTTCTTTTCTTTGGGGTCAATATCTTGGAGTATGGTGGGAATATGTTTAACTTAAAAATAATAAAAACCTGCCAGACAGTCTTCTAAAATGGTTGAACCATGAACGTTTCAGCTGTTACATATTCTTGCCAACACTTGTATGGCCATCTCTTTAATTTTAGCCATGCCAATAGATACACAGCAGTACCTCTTATGGTTTTAAATTTGCATTTCCCTAGTGACTAATTTGCTGAGCATGTTTTCATATACTTATTTTCCATCTGCCAATTTTTTGTTGTTGTTGAAGTGTCTGTTCAAATCTTCAGCCCATGTAAAAAACTGGTTGTTTGCTTTCTTATTATTGAGTTTTTAGAGTTTGTTATATATTCTGGACATGAGTCCTTTATCAGATACATGCTCTACAGAGAGATTCTCCAAGTATATGGCTTGTTATCTTATTCTCTTAGCAGTGTCTTTCATAGATCAAACATTTTATTTTGATGAAGCCCAATTTATCAATTTTTTCTTTTATGGATTGTGCTTTTGGTGCCATTTCTAAAAAATCTTTTCCTAACCCAAATTCACAAAAGATTTTTTCTGTTTTTGTTTTTTTTTTTTAAGAAATTTTACAGTTTTAGGGGTTTTTTGTGGAGCTATAATTCACATACCACAAAGCTTACTCGTTAAAGTACACATTTCAGTGGTTTTTAGTATATTTACAAAGTTATGCAACCACCACCACTATCTAACTCCAGAACATTTTCATCACCCCAAAAAGAAACCCTGCACCCATTAAACAGTCACTGCTATTTCTCTCTCATCCCAGCCCCCAGCAAACACTAATCTACCTTCTGTCTCTATAAATTTGGCTATTCTGAACATATAATATAAATTGAATTATACAATATATTGCCTTCTGTTTATAACTTCTTCACATAGCATAATGTTTTCAAGGTTCATCCATGTTGTAGCATATATCAATACTTCAATCATTTTCATGGATGAATAATATTCCATTGTATGAATATACTACAGTTTATCCATTCATCAATTGATGTGCATTTGGGTTCTTTTCACTTTTTTGGCTATGATGAATAATGCTGCTATGAACATTTGTGTATGAGTTTTGTTTTGTTTTTTTTTGGCTATGCCACACGGCATGCGGGATCTTAGTTTCCCTACCAGGGATTGAACCCGCAGCCGCTGCTGTGGAAGTATGGAGTCTTAACCACTGGACTGCCTGGAAAGTCCCAAGTTTTTTTTTTTTTTTCTTTTTGACCACACTGCATGATATGTGGGATCTTAGTTCCCCAACCAAAGATCAAACCCGCACCCCTGCAGTGGAAGGGTGGAGTCTTAACTGCTGGATGACCAGGGAAGTCCCTCAAGTTTTTATATAAATATATGTTTTCATTTCTCTTAGGTATATACTGAAGAGGTCAATTGCTCGGTCATATCGTAATTCTATGTATAACTTTCTAAGAAACTGACAAACATTTTCTGAAGTGGCTGTACTATTTTACACTCTTAGCAGCAATGCATAAGAGTTCCAATTTCTCCACATCCTCTCCAATGCTTCTTACTGTTCTTTCTTTTCTTTTCTTTCTTTCTTTTTTTTTTTTTTAATTATAGCCATTCTAGTGGGTGTGAAGTAGTATGCTACTGTGGTTTTGGTTTGCATTTTCTTAATGACTAATGATGTTGAACATTTTCATGTATTTATTGACTATTTGTATATTTTTGTTGAGAAATATTTATTCACATTTCTTTGCCCATTTTAATTGGGTTATCTGTCTTTTTATTGCTGAGTTATAAGATTTCTTTATATATTCTGGATACTAGTTTCTTATCAGATATATGTTTGCAAATATCTCTCCATTTTGTGGGTTGTATTCTCACTTTCATGATAGTGTCCTTTGAAGCATAAAAGTTTTAAATTTTTAAAAAAAGACTTCATTTTTATTCAGAGCAGTTTTAGGTGCACAGCAAAATAGAGAGGATGGTACAGAGTTCTCATATATTCCCTGCCCCTCCAAAAGTGTATTATGCCCCATTATCAACATCCCCCACCAAAGTGGTACTTTTGTTACAATTGAGGAACCTACACTGACACATCATGATCACCCAAAGTCCATAGTTTACATTAGGGTTCACTGTTGGTATTGTACAGTCTATGGTTTTGGACAAATGTATAATGACATGTATCCATCATAATAGTATCATACAGAGTATTTTTGCTGCCCTAAAAATTGACTATGCTCTATTCATCCTTCCCCACCTCTCGCCTCTGGCAACCACTGATCTTTTTACTGTCTCCATAGTTTTGCCTTTTCTGTGATGTCATATTGTTGGAATCATATAGTATGTAGCTTTTTCATTATGGCTTCTTTCACTTAGTAATATGCATTTAAGGTTTTTCCATGTCTTTTCATGGTTTGATAACTCAGTTTTTTTTTTTAGCACTGAATGGTATTTCATCGTCTGGATGTACTACAGTTTATTTATCCATTCACCTACTGAAAGACATCTTGGTTGCTTCCAAGTGTTGGCAATTATGGATAAAGATACTATAAACATCTGTGTGCAGTTTTTTTGTGTGGATATAAGGTTTCAACTCCTTTGAGTAAATACCAAGGAGCACGACTGCTGAATTGTATGGTTGGAGTATGGTTAGTTTTGTAAGAAACCACCAAACTGTCTTCCAAAGCTGCTGTACCATTTTGCATCTCCACCAGCAATGAATGAGGGTTCCTGTTGTCCCACATCCTTGACAGCATTTGGTTTGTCAGTGTTTTTGGATTTTGGCCATTCTAGGTTTATGGTGTTATCTTTTAGTTGTTTTAATTTGCAATTTCCTGGTGACATATGATGTGGAGCATCTTTACATATGCTTATTTTCCATCTGTATATCTTCTTTGTAGGGTGTTGTTCAGGTCCTTGGCCCACTTCGTAATTGTTTGTTTTCTTATTGAGTTTTAAGAGTTCTTTGTACTTTTGGATAACAGTTCTTTATAAGATATGGTTTTTTGCAAGCATTTTCTCCTAGGCTGTGACTTGTCTTCTCATTCTCTTGACATTGTCTTTCAGAGAACAGATATTTTCAATTTGAATGAAGTCCAGCTTATAAATTACATCTTTCATGGATCATGCCTTTCATGTTGTATCTAAAAAGTCATTGCCATATCCAAGGTCGTCTAAGTTTTCTCCTGTGTTACCTTCCAGGAGTTCCTATAGTTTTTTGTTTTACATGTAGGTCTATGAGCAATTTTTGTTAATTTTTGTGAAGGCTACAATGTCTATGTCTAAATTATTATTATTTTTTTGCCTGTGGATATTTATTGTCGCAGCATCATTTGTTGAAAAGACTTTATTTGCTCCATTGTACTGCGTCTGCTCCTCTATGATAGATCAGTTGACTATATTTATGTGGGTCTATTTCTGGGCTTTCTTTTGTCTTTTGTGTTCAATTGACTTGTTTGTATATATATATTTTTGCCAATACCACACTGTCTTGATTAGTGTAGCTTTAAGAAGTCCTGAAGTCAGTTACTATTAGTCCTTTGATTTTGTTCTTCTCCTTCACTGTTGTGTTGGCTATTCTGAGTCTTTTGTCTCTCCATATAACTTTTGCAATCAGTTTATCAACACCACAAGATAATTTTCTAGGATTTTGATTGGGATCACATTGAATCTATAGATCAAGTTGGAAGGAACTATTGGAAAGAACAATAATGTCTTGACGATATTGTCTTCCTACTCATGAACATGGAATTTATTAAATAAATGGAACTCTCCATTTATTTAATTCTTTGATTTTTTTATCAGAGTTTTATATCTTTCCTTATATAGATCTTGTACATATTTTGTAGGAGATATAATTAAGTATTTCATTTTTGGGTGGTGCTTATGTAAATGACATCATGCTTTTAATTTCAAATTCCACGTGTTCATTGCTGGTATATAGGAAGGTGACTGACTTTTATATATTAACCTCATATCCTGCAACCTTGCTATAATTACTAATTAGTTCCAGGAGGTTTTTTTCCTTTTTTTGGTCAGTCCTTTCAGATTTTCTACACATTGATAGATGATCATGCCATCTGTGGACAAGGACAGTTTTATTTCTTCCTTCCCAAAATGTATACCTTTTCTTGTCTTATTGCATTAAGTAGTACTTTCTGTACAATGTTGAAAAGCACTGGTGAGAGGGGAATTCTTACTTTCTGATCTTAGTGGGGAAGATTCAAGTTTCTCACAATTAAGTATGATATTAGATGTAGGTTTTTATAGATATTCTTTATCAGGTTAAGTTTCCCTCTATTCCTATCTTACAGAGTGTTCTCATCATGAATTGCTGTTGGATTTTGTCAAGTGCTTTTTCTGCATCTATTGATATCATCATGTGATTTTTCTTTTTTAGCCTGTTGATGTGATGATTACATTAATAGATTTTCAAATGTTGCACTAGCCTTGCATACCTGGGACAAATCCCATGTGGTTGTGGTGTATTATATATTGGTCTGTAGGTTTGTTTGGTTTTTGTTTGGGTAATGTCTTTATCTGTTTTGGTATTAGGGTAATGTTGACCTCATAGAATGAATTAGGAAGTATTCTCTTTGCTTCACAGTTTTAATTTCTTTTAAATTTTATTTATTTATTTATTTTTGGCTGTGTTGGGTCTTCATTTCTGTGTGAGGGCTTTCTCTAGTTGTGGCAAGTGGGGGCCGCTCTTCATTGCGGTGCGCAGGCCTCTCACTATCGCGGCCTCTCTTGTTGCGGAGCACAGGCTCCAGACGCGCAGGCTCAGTAGTTGTGGCTCACAAGCCTAGTTGCTCTGCGGCATGTGGGATTTTCCCAGACCAGGGCTCGAACATGTGTCCCCTGCATTAGCAGGCAGATTCTCAACCACTGCACCACCAGGGAAGCCCCACAGTTTTAAATTTTGATGAAGTACAATTTATACATTTTTTGTTTGTTTGTTTGTGCTCATCTGCTTTTAAATGAAAGACAGGAATCGTAAAGCATTCTCATTAAGCACAACATACAATAAAACTATATCTCAACCCCATTTTATGGCAAATAAAGGGGTGGAATTGACATGGGAGAAATGGAGAAAGTGAGGGCAATTGTTTACTTGGACTCAGAGTTCAAAGTACAGTTGAATGCTAGCCACTGACTTTGACCATGGAGCAACTAATAGTCAAGGATAACTAACTGTTGGGGAATTCCTCTAATCCTTATACCTTAGTAGCTTTCCTCTGAAAAGGGTGAAGCAAAGGCTACCAATAAGAAGCCATTCTCTGGGCTGCAGCAATGTTGCTTCAAGGGAGCTCCAGCTCGGTTCTCTGGGAACCAGATGCTAAAATGGAGTTAAGTGTACAAAAGGGGAGTAACACCTGTTAAAGGAAAAGGCAGGAAGCAGGATTGGCCAGGAGGAGGTCTCAGCCTGCGAAGCAGACCTGACAAAGCCTCTGCCAGTCCAATGGGGCACTCTGGGGCAAAATTCTTGTTAGAGGAGTTCCATGTTGGTAGAAAAGGGCTAGGCTTGTGTATCACGGTCTTGCTCATCCATTGGCTGGCAGCCACCCCTGAGAAGAGCATGACGGTGTCTCAAAAGCTGACGGGTGCCTGAAGAAACTAACTGCTGGGGGCAACTAGAACCAATACTCTTGGCAGCAGGGCAGCAAGTCCTTTACTGAAGGGGCAATAGTAGCAAATCTCCATGTGTGCTATACAGACAGACCTGAGGTTCATATCCCAGCACCATGTAACCTTAGGCAACCACTCTGACTCAGTTTCCTCAGCTGTAAAATGGAGAGAAGACCTTTCTTACAGGGTTGTGGGAGGATTAAACAAGGTGAGGATGAACATGGTGCCTGATACAGTCCAGGCATTCAGTAATGTTCCTCCCTTTCCCCTAGGTGGAAATTAGCCAAGGGAACATCCTGTTCTATGAACCAGTTCCCACCCTGCTCTTTAGAAACTTTGTTTCCTCTCATTTTCCACTAGGGAATCAAGCCCCTATGGCAGTCTTCTGACCCTCTGGATGTGCTGCCTCTGTGTCCCAGGGCCGGTAGTGTCCCCTGACTTGTTCCTCTCCTGCCTTTTGCAGCCTGGAAACTCAGAAGACCTCTGTGGTTGTTGGTTGTTCCAGGCGGGGACTACTGGAGGATGTTAGTATGAGGCAGAGGTAATGCTTCCTGGAATGCACCAGAAGTAAGCAAATTGCACCATCTCTTTCAGCTGCCTGCGAGCACATCCAGTGATGATTCCTGTAAGAAGAAACTGTCGTGTTCCTCTTTCTAAGTGTCTCGTTAAAAGCCTGAGGACAGATTTCCCCTCCTTCACTTAAGGTCTCTACCCTGGGATGCGAGACAGCACCTGAACGGGAAAGAGCAGGATGTGTTCTGTGCGAGTCATTATCCTTCCTCAGGGTGCTCTGACCATAGGAACACAGGTCTCCTAGGTCCTCTTACTTCCTGTGTGCATGTAATTGGGCCTGATTTACTGGGGAGTCTCAACTGGTTGGAATATAAGCACAAAACAATTTTATTTCTTCCAGTAACTGCCCCTGGCTATACGGAGCCAGATCTCTCTTTCCTGCTGGGAGCAGCTCCCTTAACGATGTCTTGGTCCGGTTCCATAACTTTCCAGCCACTTTCGGTTACTACAACAGTCTCATTCCGGTAATTAAGACTCAATCTTTTACATTTTTAAAACTTCCATTGCAAACTTGATTCAAAGCTCTTCTTTTCCCTCCCCGCCAGCATAAGCTAGAGCCGGGCCCTGGTTGTTTGGGGCAGTGGAAGGGAAGTGGGGACTGGCTTGAGGGCACCCATCCTCCTCCGTTTCAAGGCCTTAGCATCTCTGTTTGAGGCTGGATGGAGGGATGGGGAGTAAGAGGCCTCTTGACATGACCTATGAGGGCAAGGGAGGTGTCGTGCATCCTTTACCCCTTCTTGGTTCTTTCTGGTTCTGTTAGAAGCTGAAGATTTCACCACAGCCCTCCTCAATCACTGAGGACCATCCTTTCCTCTTACCCCCAGCCCCCTCAGCTGCACCTCCCTTTGGCCTCACCAGTGAGCTAGGCTCCCAACTACTCCATTCTCTGGCTTAGATATCCAACTTTTGATTCAGCAGCAACCTGGGCAAACCTTTGGCTTCTGCCCTGGAGTTGACTTTTGTGCATCTCCACATGGAGCTACAGGGCTTGCTGGAGTGACTGTGGCCTTTCAAGGGCCACCTGGATCTAGGATGGGAGAGCTGTCTCCCATCTTCTTCCCACTCACGCTGTACCAAGTCCCTTCAAGCTCTGCTGGGTAGGCTATCGCCGTGGGCCTCCCGATTTCAGAATCTCCAGGCCTGAAGTGGGTATCAGTCTTTATATTCAAGTATAATCCTAGACCTCAGGCTATGAATGTCAAGAGCTCTGCTCTTCTTTCTTACAGTGGAGAAGTGGAACAGACAGAGCACTGGGCTGCAGCCCTTGGCTCCCGGAAGCAAAGGACTCTTTGGCAATGCTCTGAGCCTCTGAGGCATGGTAGGGTCTGTGCATTCTCTTTCCCTTTGTATTGGGGCAGGAAAGCACTCCCATCTCTTCTCCACAGGGGAGAAGAAGGCCTAACCTGTCCACACAGGCCTGGGGACTCTCTCCTTGTCTCTCGGTCGTTTTCTATTCTGACTGGAGGTGGGCTGGATGCTGGTTGATTTCAGGGGTTCTGGCGCCTCTGTCAGCTCCGTGTGGAGGAGGCTGGCTCCATCTGCTGGTGGCTTGCTAGTACTTCTCTGCGGGTTACTTGGCTCTCGTGTCCTTGGCTGCAGTTCTAGCGTTAATGGGAAAACATGTGAAGATCTGCCCAGCAGTACACAAGAATATCCTGTCTCTTCTCCTTTCAACTGTGCTGAAGTTGCTCTTCTTCCTGGAAGCATTCCTTGATTAAATCCCATCAGAATGAACTTGTTTAGCGTGCACTCAGGCTCTCAGTTGGTAGTAAGTTCATACATGTGTGTGTTATTTATCCGTGTCCTGCCTAGTTTTTATGTGTTATAAGGAGGGCTAGTGTTTATTGAACTCTTGCCATGTGCCATATACTGTCCTCAGCATGTCACCTACTTCATCTCATTCAGTCCTCACACCACAATCCAAGGAGCCAGGTGCCATTATTATGCCCATTTTATAGATGAGAAAACTAAAAGGAGGTAAAAATGTTAAATAACTTCTCTAAGGTTTATAGTCATAAAATGATATAAACAGGTGATTTAAATCCCAAGCTCATACCCTCTACCAATATTTTGTTCTGCCTCTTTGGTTTTATACTGTGGTCCTTCTGCACCCTTCCCCCTCCCCCTCTATCATCCCTAAAGCCCTAAGTAACTACTTGTAGATCAGTGTGAAATACTTCCCATAATAATTTTTGTTTGGATTAACAGAATCTGCCCTGTTGGGGCTTGTGCAAGAGCTGAACTAGCCATGGTGAGATTGTGGTCAACTTGTAAATGGGCCAAACTCTGTGATCATGTTGAAGTCATCAGTACAGACCCTTTGGACAGAAGTCTGATGCTTCCTCATCAAATCCCTTCTCTAACATTTTCAGATTAATTTGTTCCCGGGGTTGCCTAGGGTCCTGACCACACACTCCAGGATCGTCTACCTGAGCGATTCTTTTCATCTGAAAGAGGAGAATCTCTTTTGTTTGTGTAGCATATTTATTTCCATTGTCTCCTAGGTATCCGTAACCACTTTGAGTAGAAAGTGATTATTATCCTTCTCATTATAAGAGTGAGGACACTGAATCATGGAGGTTAGACACTTCCCTGAGATCACACAGCATTGGGGCCTGGAACCAAATCATCTGCCTTCACTCTATCATGAGGCAGACCCACCCTCAATGCCTTTTATGTAAGACCCTCAGGCCCCTGCCCCCTTGCTGTGGGCTCTGCTCACCAGTGGGTGTTTCTTCTTCACTTGTAGCCATGTCCACACACCTTGGTCCTGCCTCTTCCTCTAGCCTCCTCTCACTGGCCTCACCTACATCCTCCCTGCCTCTCCAAGGGCCTGGAAACACCTCTCGGGGTAGGGAGACTGGGCCTCAAAGTCTTCTGACCATGGCCCCCCCAAACCCCTGGAGGGGCTGCTCACTGCTTTTATTGGCCTTAGTCATGGCGGGTGTTATTTACTGTCAGATGAATGTATTTCCAAATAAAACAGAAAACGAAAAATAACCACAGTGACAGAGCTGTAAAAAACCCTGCCGGCTCGCTCACTTGAAGAAAAGCCTGCACAACTAATTAACCCGGGCAGGCCTCCTTGGTGTTTGGAAACGAGCTTGGAATTAATACCACCCTTCTCAGCTGCTGGAGACAGCCTCTACATCTTCACTGGGCAATAGCAGTAGAGACACATAGAATTATAGAGACAGTGAGAAGACAAGATGGGAGAAGACAGGGAGACAGAGTGAGATAAACAGCCATCTGGCTCCGTGCCCATACATAGTATTTTAGCTAGACTCTGGATTCTAGAAAGGCAGACAGACAGACAGACTGCATCTCTTCTCAAAGCGAGTGGTAAGGGGAGAAAATGGAGACTGTCTAGCTCGGAGTACATCTTGTTTTTATACCACTGAAGTCAGAGAATCAGAATCAAGTTTCTGGGCTGGAAGGGGCTTATGAGAGGTCATCTAATTTGGTGGTTTAAAATTATTTTTAGGGCTTCCCTGGTGGCGCAGTGGTTGAGAGTCCGCCTGCTGATGCAGGGGACACGGGTTCGTGCCCCGGTGTGGGAAGATCCCACATGCCGCGGAGCGGCTGGGCCGTGAGCCATGGCCACTGAGCCTGTGCTCCGCAATGGGAGAGGCCACAACAGTAAGAGGCCTGCGTACCGCAAAAGAAAAGTAATGCTTTTTTTGAAGGAGAAATTATAAATTGCAATTTAATCACATAATCACTTTGACACTCTCAAGCAAGCTAATTTCTTCCCTTGCCTCATTTCATCCACTCAGTGAGATGAATCTTAATGAATAATGTCCTATGAATATTTAATTTTTGATCAATTTGAATTTTCTCTGTCATACCTGCTGGAGACATGAATCAGCTCCTCTTCTGCCCGGCAGAGTGAATTTAGAGTGTGGCCTGGGTGTATCTCTGCCCCTGACTGCAGAAGCGGTCTGCCTGAAGGTCTTGGGGTTCTGGTTTGCCACCATCTCAACATTGTGACTTGCACCTCCCTGGATGCCTTCTTTAAGCTTCTCTAATCTGCCCCACCAGTGGATGCCTGAAGCCAGTGGTTGTCCAGGCAGATGAGATGCATCTGAAAATGACTTTCCACAGGTGCCCCCTCTTTCTTCATCCTTTCTCACCAGTGATTTAAAGAAGCCTCCCTCCTGATACTGACCTGATCCTTCCTGGCCCCTGGGGACAAGTGTCATCATTCAAAAGACAAGTATCTAGAGAGACATTAGTAGAAGTACTCTTCTCAGCTGTTTGAGAAGTCTTCTTTCATGAGATAATATTTGATATTTTTACAGTGCTTTACAGTGCTTTACAGTTTGCAAAGTGACTTCACATACATCTTTTCTTTTTATGTCTTAAAACATCCTTGTGTTTGATCTCTATTTCCTAACTGTGAGGTGAGACAATGGGGCTGGAGAGAGCTCTTTCTTATTCTGGATCAAAGGGGTAAGTATAAGAACTCACAACCTGGAAGGACTGCTAAGTTCAAAATCAGCAAAATGGTTCCAAACTGAGCTGCCTATTAAGGGGGAAGATTGAATGTTTGGGACTGGGATGTGGAGGAAGAAAGAAGAGTATTATTTTTAAAAGAAAATATTATTTTTCATAATTTTTTCCATTATAGTTTATTACAAGGTATTGAATATAGTTCCCTGTGCTATACAGTAGGTCCTTGTTGTTTATCTATTTTATATATAGTAGTTTGTATCTGCTAATTCCAAGCTCCTAAGTTATCCCTCCCCCACTTCCCCTTTGGTAACCATAAGTTTGTTTTCTATGTCTGTGAGTATGTTTTGTAAATTAGTTCATTTAGATTTAGATTTCTTTAGATTTCTTTAGATTCCATATATAAGTGGTACCATATGATATTTGTCTTTGTCTGTCTTACTTCACTTAGTATGATAATCTCTAGTTCCATCCATGTTGCTACAAATAGCATTATTTCATTCTTTTTAATGGCTGTGTAGTATTCCATTGTATATATATACACCACATCTTCTTTATCCATTCATCTTTAACCATTCATGGACATTTAGGTTGCTTCCATGTCCTGGCTATTGTAAATAGTGCTGTTATGAACATTGGGGTGCAGGTATCTTTGCAAATTATGGATTTCTCTGGATATATGCCTAGGAGTGGGATTACAGGAGCATATGGTAACTCTATCTTCAGTTTTTTGAGCAACCTCCATACTGTTTTCCATAGTGGCTGCACCAGTTTACATTCCCACCAACAGTGCAGGAGGGTTCCCTTTTCTCCACACCCTCTCCAGCATTCATTATTTGTAGCTTTCTTTTAATGATGGCCATTCTGACTGGTGTGAGGTGATACCTCACTGTAGTTTTGATTTGCATTTCCCTAATAATTAGTGATGTTGAGCATTTTTCATGTACCTCTTGGCCATCTGTATGTCTTCTTTGGTGAAATGTCTATGTAGGTCTTCTGCCCATTTTTAACTGGGTTGTTTGTCTTTTTGATATTGAGCTCCATGAGCTGTTTGTATATTTTGGAGATTAATCCTTTGTCTGTTGCTTCATATGCAACTATCTTCTCCCATTCTGAGGGTTGTGTTTTCATCTTGTTTATGGTTTCCTTTGTTCTGCAAAAGCTTTTAAGTTTCATCAGGTCCCATTTGTTTATTTTTGTTTTTATTTCCATTTCTCTAGGAGGTGGGTCAAAAAAGATCTTGCTGTGGTTTATGTCAAACAGTGTTTTTCCTATGTTTTCCTCTAAAAGTTTTATAGTGTCCAGTCTTACATTTAGGTCTTTAATCCATTTTGAGTTTATTTTTGTGTATGGTGTTAGGGAGTGTTCTAATTTCATTCTTTTACATGTAGCTATCCAGTTTTCCCAGCACCACTTATTGAAGATGCTGTCTTTTCTCCATTGTATGTTCTTGCCTCCTTTGTCATAAATTAGGTGACTATATGTGTGTGGGTTTATCTCTGGGCTTTCTATCCTGTATCATTGATCTATAATTCTGTTTTTGTGCCAGTACCATACTGTCTTGATTACTGTAGCTTTGTAGTATAGTTTGAAGTCGGGGAGCCTGATTCCTCCAGCTCCATTTTTCTTTCTCAAGATTGCTTTTTGCTCTTCAGGGTCTTTTGTGTTTCCATACAAATTGTAAAATTTTTTGTTCTAATTTTGTGAAGAATGCCACTGGTAGTTTGATAGGGATTGCACTGAATCTGTAGATTGCTTTGGGTAGTATGGTCATTTTCACAGTATTAATTCTTCCAATCCAAGAACATGGACTATTTCTCCATCTGTTTTTATCATCTTTGATTTCTTTCATCAGTGTTTTATAGTTTTCTGAGTACAAATCTTTTGCCTCCTTAGGGAGGTTTATTCCTAGGTATTTTATTCTTTTTGTTGTGATGGTAAATGGGTTTGTTTCCTTAATTTCTCTTTCTGATTTTTCATTGTTAGTGTATAGGAATGCAAAAGATTTCTGTGCATTAATTTTGTATTGTGCAACCTTACCAAATTCATTGATTAGTTCTAGTAGTTTCCTGGTAGCATCTTTAGGATTTTCTATGTATAGTATCATGTCATCTGCAAACAGTGACAGTTTTACTTCTTCTTTTCCAATTTGTATTCCTTTTATTTCTTTTTCTTCTCTGATTGCTGTGGCTAGGACTTCCAAAACTATGTTGAATAAGAGTGGCGAGAGTGGACATCCTTGTCTTATTCCTGATCTTAGTGGAAATGGTTTCAGTTTTTCACCATTGAGAATGATGTTGCCTGTGGGTTCGTCATATATGGCATTTATTATGTTGAGGTAGGTTCCCTCTCTGCCCATTTTCTGGAGAGTTTTATGACAAGTGGGTGTTGAATTTTGTCAAAAGCTTTTTTTTGCATCTATTGAAATGATCATATGCTTTTTATTCCTTAATTTGTTAATATGGTGTATCACACTGATTGATTTGTGTATATTGAAGAATCCTTGCAATCCTGGGATAAATCCCACTTGATCATGGTGTATGATCTTTTAATGTGTTGTTGGATTCTGTTTGTTAGTATTTTGTTGAGGATTTTTGCCTCTATGTTCATCAGTGATATTGGTCTGTAATTTTCTTTTTTTGTGATATCTTTGTCTGGTTTTGGTATCAGGGTGATGGTGGCATTGTAGAATGAATTTGGGAGTGTTCCTTCCTCTGAAATTTTTTGGAAGAGTTTGAGAAGGATAGGTGTTAGCTCTTCCCTGAATGTTTGATAGAATTCGTCTGTGAAGCCATCTGGTCCTGAACTTTTGTTTGTTGGAAGATTTTAATTACAGTTTCAATTTCATTGCTTGTGATAGGTCTGTTTATCACAAGTGCTTTCATACTCTCCTTAAGAGGAAGGCCTAATTCCTCTCCAAGTGTGCACTGGTCTTATTGGCTTGCTTCTAACAAATAGAATAAAGTGAAAATGACAGTGCGTGATTTCAGAGATTAGGTCCTTTCATCTTCCTCCTTGCTCTTAAATTACCTGCTCTTGGAGAAGCCAGCTTCCATGTTGTGAGGATACTCAAGCAGCCTATGGAGAGACCTATGTGGTAAGGATCTAAAGTCTCCTGCCAATATCCATGAGAGTAAGCCATCTTGGACATGGATCTCCAATTTCCAACTTCACTGAAGTGTAGTCAAGCCTTCAATGACTGCAATTCTTGTCATCATCTTGACTGCCATCTCATGAGAGACCCTTGGCCAGAACCACTTAACTAAGCCACTTGCAGATTCTTGACCCACAGAAAAGGTGTGGTAATAAGTGTTTGTTGCTTTAAGCCCCAAGTTTTTAAATAATTTGTTACAAAGCACTAAGTAAAAACACACCCTTTATCTGAGTCTGGAAGTGGTGTGAGGAAACAGAATTTTCATGGGTCTTGTTGAGTCAGACCTGGACACCAGAGCTGCTGTGGCTCCTGCCATGGCAGGCACAAAGGAGTACCTGCTGAAGCCCTCACTTTGGAGAAGGCTGAGACAGCGGGTAGTTTTAGGAGATGAGGTAGTGGTGGCTAGGGCTACACATTGAACATGAGGTGGAGGAGAGAGGCAAGTAGGGTCAAGCAAATCTGGGGAGACCCATATACTGCGTCTGGTCCACTAGATTCCTATTCCTTCGACTTATAATTCCTGCTAGAATGGAGTTTCTAGAAGTGCAGTTAAGCATGCTACAGAGAAATAAAAAAGCCACAAATATTTTGCATATCTGCATAATAGTGTGAGTAAAACTGAGACAATTGTTTTTGTTAAAATAATACATTCCCATCACAAAAATTTAAATAGTATAGAAAAAAGCACAAAAGACAAAGCAAGCATTACTCAACAAACTATGATCCAAAGAGAACACTATTATATAAAAATTTTTTATACTCACTCTTTACGTTGACATTTTCCCTTGCCAATAAATATAATTACACTTACCTTTTCATTAAATATAGTGGACTAGATGTTCCATGAAACTTCTCCAGGGACAGTATGCTCCCCAAATGATGGAATATATATACTTCCTCCTCATTTGAAAATGCATGAGTTCATGGTTGAGTTGACACAAAATAAAGAGAATTTCTTAGAGACAAAAAACACAAGAAAATATGAAGCTGAAAGGATAAGTAAACTATAGAGCTGGTCTTTGTCTTGGAGTCTATTTGGAGTTTAATAGGTAATATGGGCCATATACGTGACAGATGGGAGATACAGCCCTGGGCCCAAGCAGCCTGGACTCTGGAAAAAACACACTCCACATAAAGAGAAAGTTCATGAAGATACTTGCTATCATCCTTGACTCTTGGAGGAACAGAAGAAAGAACATAAAGAAAAATGTTTTCTTGTAGAATTCCTAATCTTAAACCTGAAGTTACCTAAAATTCCATTCTGAAAATTTGAATTATCCTGGATTGGTGAGGTCCTCAGTTCTTGAAAAAAAATCCTCTCTGAAAGAACACTCTTTAAACCTTGGCCTCAGAGAATTCCCACAGATAAAGTTCCAAGGCACATGGACTTCACAATAAAAATTCAACAAACACATGAGGAAATAAATGACAGTGAATGAGGCTCAGTATATGCAACAAATTCCTCAAAGGCTGTAATGACTTGTACTTAGCCAATACAGAATACAAAATGAACATATTTAAGTTGTTTATGAAATAAAAGAGAGTATTGGAAGTATAATGAGGGAACAAAAGACTATCAGAATAACTAGTCAGATGTAAAAGGGAAGAAATACAATTTTAGAAAGTAGAAAAGTATAATCATTCAAATGAACAACTCAATGTATGCAATAATAAACTAGACACAACTGAATTAAGAAGAAAGAATTAGTGATCCGGAAGTTTCTCTGAAGAATCACCTAGAATACAGTAGGAAGACAAGAGATGAAAGAGTGAGGAGATATAAAGAACTGAGTGAGGAGATATATGTATAATCGGAATGTCAAAGGATGATGGAGAGAATGGGAGAGAGGCATTAAAAAAGATAATGACTGAAAAGTTTCCAGTCCTGATGAAAGACATCAGTCCTCAGTTTAGCAAGCCCAGTGAATCCAAAACAGGATTAAGATAAAGAAGCCCATATTTTGTTGAAAAACAGAACACTAAAGAAAAAGAGAGGATCCTAAAAGTAGCTAGAGAGAAAAGATAGGTTTCCTACAAAGCAGCGAGGATTCCACCCACAGCTCATTTATCAACAGCAACAACAGAAGCCAGAAGACTATGGAATGATAGCTCTGACGTGCTAAGTGAAAGTATGCTAGAATTCTACCCCTGGTAAAATTTTCTCTTAAACGTGAGGGGCAAAATAAAAACAAGTTAAAAATGTTTTAAAAAGAAAAGTGATACAATTGATTACCAAGAGACACTTGCTAAAAGAACTTATACAAATATGTACCAGGAAGAAGAAAAATGATCCCAGGAGGAGTTTTGAAGTGCAAGAATGAATGGTGAAGAAAGAATATCATAGATGCATAAATAAATATTGATTGTATAAAATCATCATCACCATCATCTAATTTGTGGGGTTAAAAATCAAGTTAGAACTAGAATCATGAACAAAAGTACACAAATTGACCATATTTGGATAGAGATCAAAAATAGGAAAAACGAAACTTTTCTTTTTTTAAGAGATACATAGATGTGTGATAAAACTATAAAGAAAAGGAAAGGAAAGGAATAATTAGCACAAAATTTGGTGTAGTGGGTTACTGGAGTGGGAGGAGGGAGATGCGTAGGAAGGGATAGGGCATGTAGGGGGCTTTAAGGTATTGTGAATATTCTATTAAGATAGGTGTTGGATATTTGGCTATGTATTTTTTTTATTATAGCACTTCTTTAAAATGTAAATATCTATTTCTTCTTTTTTACTGAAGTAGAGTTGATTTACAATGTTATGTAATTTCTGCTGTATAGCAAAGTGATTCAGTTATACATATATATATATATATATATGTATGTATATTCTTTTCCATTATGGTTTATCACAGGATATTGAATATAGTTTGCTGTGCTGTACAGTAGGATCTTGTTGTTTATCCATTCTATATATAATAGTTTGCATCTGCTAATCCCAAACTCCCAGTCCATCCCTCTCCCCTCACTCCCCTTGACAACCACAAGTCTGTTCTTTATGAGTCTGTTTCTGTTTCATAGATAAGTTCATTTGTGTCATATTTTAAATTCCACATGTAAGTGACATTATATGGTATTTGTCTTTCTCTTTCTGACTTACTTCACTTAGTATGATAATCTCTAGGTCTATGCATGTTGCTGCAGATGGTATTATTTCGTTCTTTTCTTAGGGCTGAGTAGTATTCCATTGTATATGTACCACATCTTCTTTATCCATTCATTTGTTGATAGACATTTAGGTTGTTTCCATGTCTTGGCTATTGTGAATAGTGCTGCTATGAACATAGGGGTGCATGTATCCTTTTGAATTATAGTTATCTCCAAGTATATGCCCAAGAGTGGGATTGCTGGATCATATAGTAACTCTATTTTTAGTTTTTTAAGGAACCTCCATACTGTTTTCCATAGTGGCTGCACCAACTTACATTCCCACCAAGAGTGTAGGAGGGTTCCCTGTAAATATCTATTACATATACTTTTTGTAGGTATGATGTAATAAAAATGGAATAATTATAATTGATGTTGTAATGACCATTGTTATGATGTGTATCTTTTCACACACCTTGAGGTAAATTCCTGGAAAGAAGATTTTGAGGAAAAGGATGAGTTTAATAATTTTTCTTTCAAATGTATTGCCACCTCCTCCCCTCCACAAAAAAAGGTGCACCAACTTATACTCCTACCAGCAGTGCACAAAAGGGCCCATTTCCCCACACCCTAGGATTACTCTTTTTTGTGCACTTTCTAAAATGTGCTCTTATCATATATGCCAGCATGGTGAGCTAGGCTTCTTTAAAGAGATTGGAATAGGATGAACAGTTTATGAAGAAGGTAGTATAAGTAATCCCATTTTACAGATAACACAACTAAGAATCACTGAGGTTGAGTGACTGGTCCAGGTTCACATTGTGACCCAGTTCAGTGATCTTTTCACTCTGTCTCACTGCTGGTCGAACTCCACTGAACCTTTGTGTTGGAGCAGTCTGTTGCTGTACGTGAAAATCCTTCCCAGGAAAAGAAAGCCAGCAAAGAAGGCAGAAGGAATGTGTGCTTTGTGAGGTCCTGGTGGAGGCGGTGGAGTACAGTGACAGAGAAAGGCTTTCAGTATTTATATCCTCAAGTCGTTGGTCCTTAAGCCCCTGATGATAAACTATGGAGACAGAGGGTTGGAGCCTTATTTAATCAGACCAGTGCCTGGCACATGGACAGTGCTTACTAAATATCTGTTGGTTCTTGAATAAACTCTGGTGGATATTTTTGTTACCAAATATGGAGGGAGAACTGTCCCTTTGGCTAGGCCAGGTTTCTTTCTCTGCGTGAAGTGAGTCTGGGCCAGGGCAGGAAGAGGGATGGACTGACCTTTCAAGGTCCCTTTCTGCTGGAGAAACAAGGACTGTCAGCAGGCAGTGATGCAGTGAGCATCTACCCCACCTCCCGCGCCCTCCAATGTGCATTGGCTTTCTTTGCTCCAAGCGATTAGCAGGGAGATTGGCAGGCAGTAGTGGCAATGGAAGTTTAATGTTCTGGAAACCCAGTCTTTTTTCCTTTTCCTCCGAGGTTTTCCCTGTTGAGTCAGGGAAAAGTCTTGCCGCTTAATAGGCAGACAGGGATGGGGCCTGGGAGTTTTGCTGTCAGAGACTGGAATTTATCACGTGACACCAAGCCCAGGCATGCCTGCATTTGTGGGGGAGATGTGGCAAGTTGGGGGGAGGGAACTGCTGTCCTACCTTGGGGACATTGTCCCTGTAAAAGGGCACTGAGACCCAGCCATGACCTTGAAATTTGACGCACTCAGCCCAAGGCAGGCCAGGACACCTTTGGCTCATAGCCTGGCTATAGCAAGTGGAATCAATTGGTCCTGTTTCTCTTAGCTGGTACCAAACATCCTCTGGTGGGTCCTAAGTCCTTGTGCCTGTTAAACAGAGGACTGCATGTAATTGCAGGAGCTGACAGACCTGTGTTAATATCCTGCCTCAGTTCTCTACTCGCTGTTTGATATTGGGAAAGCTTCTCTATTCCTCTGAGCTTCTATTTTCCTCCTCTGAAAACAGAGGCAATCATAATTACCTTTAAAATTAAATTAAGTGGTATGTGCACCTGGACAGGCATAAGAGTTGAGTGGTAAAGATCACAACGCTGGAACCAGATTTCCTGGGTTCAAACCTGACTCTGACAACTTCTACCTGTTAAAACTTAGGCAAGTAACAGCCTCTCTATACCTTGGTGTCCTCACTTGTAAGATGGGGATAATAATAACAGCACGTATCTTATAGGATCATTGTGATGGTGAAGTGAGTTAACATTCATAGTATGTTTAAAACCATGCTTGGCACATACTGAGTGCTATACAAATTGTTTTTTTTGTTTGTTTATTTTTATCAGGTTCCCCCTTCCTTCCTTGTTTTCACTACCTTCTCTCTTGCTCCTGTGTTGTTTGCCAGTCTATAAGATCTGATTTAGGTCTTGGTTTCCTGATTTGTAATCAGTGCTTATTGGGGTCACCCTTGTCGTCTGGGATCCCAGCTCCTAACATTCTCACCATGTCCTTCTCCTTGGGATTGCACACTCCCCAGGAGCCCTGCTTAGGTAGATCCAATCTAGACAGATGTTTCCAGAATCCCGCTGACATCTTTCTGATTCTATTACTGCCTTTGCCCAAAGACCTCTGCTGCCTCTACCCAGGCCTCCCTCAGGGATCCAGTGCTGTCTTCTCAGCCCAATGCCTTCCTGGCTTCCTCTTGTTCTCTCCGAGACGGTGCTACCAGGGCCTCAGCAGGCCCCAAGGCTAAGTCCACCCAAGGGACAATGAAGTCCCCCTGGGTTGGCCTTCATCTCTGGTGAGCCCAAGGTGGGCAAGGACCCAGAGCTTCCTGGGTTTGAGTCCAACATTCCATCTAGATACTTCTCATTGCTAAGTATAAAATTTCTTTCTGGGACCTCATGTTTTTGAAAGGCAACCAATCTCATTGTTGAATAGCTCTAATGAACAACAATGACAACAATAACAAAAATAGCAGCTATTATTTACTGAGTAATTACTGTATGTCAGTTTACTTTACCTGTATCATCTTTAAGTTTTACAACAACCCTGTAAGATAGGTTTTATTATCTCCATTTTACAGATGTGGAAAATGAGACCTAGAGAGGATAAGTGATTTGCCTAAGAGGTGCAGCCAGGAGGTAGACCTGGTTTGCCTAGCAAACCAGTAAGGTTTCAAAGCCAGTGCTCTGCCATGTGTACTGAACTGCTGCAGTGGATTGGATTCTGCCTGTCTCCTCCTTCGCTGGAGGAGGCAAGACACAATCTGTCTTCCTTCTTCCGCATATTCATCTTTAGTGGACTTGAGAGAGCTTCCAAGTTACTTTTAAGTTTTGTCTTCTTCAGGCTAAATCTCCTCAACTATTTGTTAAATCATATGTCATTGTTTCTGGGCATCTCATCATCTTGGCCTCCCTCTTCTGGACATGCTGTTGGTTAATGTCTTCATGATGTGTTGTACTCTGTATGCCAGACTCAGAGCTTGAGGCATTATGAATCTCTCTTGGTAGTGTACTGCCATGGTTTATGAGCACAGGCTTTGCATTTAGGCTGATCTGGGTTCAAACACTGGCTCTACCCAATTTGCTGGCTGTGTAATTGTCGTAGATCACAATTTTCAAAGATGGCTGACACAACATATCCCATCCCACACGTTCTTCTTGCAATGTGGTGACATTCTTCCTAGCAAGTGGTGGGGTCTATTTTCCCTTCCCTTGAACCTGGGAAGACCTTCATGACTGCCATGACCAATGAAAGATGGCAGAAGTGATGCTGTGTGAGGTGAGGTCATAAAAATGCCATGCACTTCCATCTTGTTCTCTTTGGAACTTCCCGTTTTGTGAAGAAGCCCAAACTGACCCAAGTGAAAAACCATATGGAGAGGCCAAGTGTAGGTGTTTTGGCTGATAGCCCAGCTGAAGTCCCAGCCTGTAGCTGGTACAAAGTAGGGACAGAAGACCGGGAAACTGAACTTGCAGTGGGGCAACTTCTGGGGAAGAAGCTGAGAGCTGAGCCATAGGTTCCAAATGTGCAGTGAGTTGTGACCATGTTCAGGCAGCATCCGGTGTGAGTTACACAGTCCAATGCGGGGAGGGCTTTACTCCTTGACCTGCAGGGTACATGTGAGCCAGCAGCATTAAGGCTGGAGGTGAGAAGGCAGGAGCTGGTTGTTGGGAGGGTGTGGGCAGGACACAGAAACATTTTACTGTAAGATTAAGCAGAGTTGGGATTGACCACTGGGGTGTCCCATAGCAAACCTCAAAAGTGAGAGGGACTTGTGTGAGTATCCTAGGTATTCAAGGTCATTGCTGGCAAAGTTGACAAAGGCAAGGTGGGGCGCCGGGGAGGATGTCTGGTTAAATCTGAGCATATGGTGTTTTATTTTACTTGGCTCCCCTGCTTCAGAGGGCAAAGATCTCAGGGTCTGAAAGGTACAGCCAGCTGAAGCAAGTGTCTGGAAAATTCAGGTGGTCATGAACTCTTAAATCTTAAAAAGCCAAACTAACAACCCCCCTGCAAAAACCCACCACAACAAAACCCCATACTCTGCCCCCACAAATAATATATATGCTTATTTTAGAAAAATTATATAGGAAGCAAAAAGAGCAAAATAAAAATCACCCACAGTCTTACAACCCAGGGGTAACGTGTAGCCTTCCAGAGGGGATACAAAAAATAGAAGCCTACTGTACATACTGTGTGGTAACCTCTTATTACCTTATGATATGCCCTGGACATCTTTCTGTGTTATGAAATATGCGTCTGCAGTTCTGAGCTTTTCAAACTGGGGACATGTAGCAGTGTGCCAGGAGTTCTATGAAAACTGTGATTCATCACTCCAGAGCATCAATTTTACTCAGTGGTAAGTTGCCTAAAATATCATTTTTATATTAAAACAAACCTAGATATATCACGGAGAGTACAAAATTTGCATGAATTTTTAGAAGGTATGAGACTTCAAAGAAATATCCAGCTTGCCTCATTTCCTGGTGTACCATCATTTTTAATGGCAGGTAGCCATCAATTTATGGGGCTCAAGTGAATGGGCTGAGAGAGAAGAAAGGGGGAAGAGATGCGACAATTCAGGGGCAATAGGGCACCTAAGGCCCTTCCGTGAGGCACAGGGTCTCTTGTCTGATAAGCAGTAAGATGATCTGAAGGGCAGTGTGAATGTCTTGATGTCATGGCTTGGCCTTTAGAGCCTGGACCTAAGTGGGTGGCTTAATTCTAAGCTATGCCATCCCTAACCTCTCCCTCCTAACCTGTTGGCATAGAACAGCTGAGGTGGCATCTGGGTAGGGACCATGTGGCTGTATCTGACATGGTACTCAGAACGAACCCAGTAACTCCAGATGTGGTCTGAAGTGTGCACAGCTCTGCTATTTCCGTCTCAGCACTGCTGTTAATAAGCTCTGTGACCATAGGCAATTTACTTAGCTTCTCTTTCCTTCAGATTGGTCATCTGTAAGCTAGTGATGAAAGTAGCAGCTCATAGGGTAATTGGGGGCATTAAATGAGTAAAGTACAAAACTTAGAGTGTCACTTGGGACATAGTAAGTGTTCAATATATGTTAATTATTATGTAATCTACAATTGCATAAGCTTCTCATGGTAAATGTGTCCCACTCTTGTTTCAGACTGAGCTTGTGGCTAATTAAAACTCTTGGGCCTTTTTCATGGGAATTGTTATCAAGTTTGTATTCTCTGTGTTGTTATTAGTTTTTAGTTGCATGGCTTATTAATGTTCATTTTCTTGATTCTGGTCTATTATTCTAGCATGTGGTAGCTCTCCAACAGCTAAGTTTTCCTTTCCTGACTCAATTGAGTTTCACATTTAATGACATTTATACTTTTATTGTCCCCATTTTACAGATGACAAAATGGAGGGAAGGAAATTACTACTATTTATTGTGTCCTTTGTGCCAGACATTGGGATAAGTGCTTTGCATAGGGCATCTAATTTAATCCGCAGGACAAACTAACGAAGTAGGATTTATTATGTCATTTTACAGATGTGAAAACTGCAGCTCAGAGTGGTTAAGAAAATTGCCCAAGTTTATTTGGCTGGCTTAGTGTTTTTCCCCTACATCACACCACGCCCTAGTTTTGGGTCATCTGTAAACTTTAATGGTGTGCTTCTATTCAAGCTATTGAAGTAGGTGTTTTACAGGACAAAGCCAAGGACAGAGACAAATCACTGGAGAACCCCTTCTAGGTAGATCTATGACTCTCATATTAATACTCTTTGTAGAGGATCATTCAACCACTGAAATTGGAATCAGATGCCTCTATTGGAAACTGAGGTCTAGAGCTTCTTGAGAAATCATAAAGAAACCTCCCTCCATCACATCTTTGAGGGAAGGACCCCTTTGTCCCAGCTCTTTCCTTGTCTCCTCTCAGCTGGAATCTGGATGCTTATAGAGTCACATGTCCCGAATCAATCTCAGAAAACGTTCCTTTTCAAGCTGAGTGTGAGAAGCTTTCAGAGTATCCTGGGAAGAGTCAGCGTTTGCCTGTATTTACTCTTGCTATTGATTAAAGCCGACAGCTGGAGCACCAAGAGCCCAGACTGTAGACACAGGACTGCTTACAAGAGGAGAAAGAATCAATAGCAGTGGCCAGGCCCAAGGAAACCCTGCCTCTTCTTTCCCTCCGTCGCCACCCTTGACTCGTCAGAAGAGCAGTCAGGTCAAGAAAAGAGGAGGGGGATCTGTCTACTGCACATTTCTCCCAGGGTGGTCTTTGCTCCATTTTGAATGGAGAGAAGCTGTGGAGTTGGTAGTGGCACGGAGGCTGGGCCAGTGGGTTCCAGGACTATGCCCTGGGGCCTGTGGGCTGCAGCATTAACTGCGCTTTTCCTTAGGGCAGGGGTCCCCAAACCCCCACCCCCCGTCCGAGGTCCGTTAGGAACTGGGCCACACAGCAGGAGGCGAGCAGTGGTCGAGCGAGCGAAGCTTCATCCGCTGCTCCCCATTGCTCCCCATCGCTCCCCATCGCTTGCGTTACCGCCTGAACTATCCTTACCCCTTACCCCAACCCCGGCCGTGGAAAAATTGTCTTCCATGAAACCGGTCCCTGGTGCCAAAAATGTTGGGGACTGCTGTCTTAGGGCATAAGGAAATAGTGGGGACCGGAGCCCTGGGCACTCTGATTAACCCTCTAACCTCCATTGGTTAGAGAGTCCTCGAGAAGGAGAGAAGGGGGAGTTGAGAGACAAAATATCTAATACCTGCACATAAAATGATGGCCCCATCTGAGTCGGTGGTTCCCCAAACTCCCCAGGTCTCATCTCTTTGGCTACCCAGTGGCAGGGGTAGTACTGCAGGGCACTGGGACCTGGAATAAGCTTGATCTTCTACCTCCCCTGTTTGACTCTCTTGGAAGGAAGACACATCAACTCTGTGTCTTCTCTTTCTATCCTTCACACAGCTGCTCAAAATCCAGCAAGGTCTCCCATTCCACTTAGAATAAAATCCAAGCTGCTCACCAGGGCCCCCGCAGCCCTGCACGCCCTGGCCTTTGCCTCTCCCTCCAGGCTTACCTCCCACCACCTGCCCCACAGGAGCCTCCATGCTGTGCTTGGAACATGCCAAGCATGCTCCCGCCTCAGGGTCTTCACACTTTCTGTTCCTTCCCTCTTATAGTTGCCAGCCTTAGCAAATAAAGATACAGGATGCCCAGTGGACATTGAATTTCAAATAGACAATAAACAATTTTTAGTATGAGTGTGCCCTGTGCAATATTTATTTATCTGAATTTCCAATGTAACTGGGCATCCCGTACTTTACCAGGCAACCCTAAGAGCTCTCTGAACGCCAGTTCCTCAGACACTTACTTGGCTCCTCCCCTCACTTCCTCCAGGTCTCCACTCTTCTCACCAGAGGCCCTGCCTTCCCATCCCATGTGTAATAGAAGCCTCATCAATCTACTCTGGAATCCTGCTCCGTCTCATTCAGAACTCTTACCACTACCTGACATGATGTTGTTCATTTGTTTGTTGGCTTCGTGTCTCCCCTGGCATGTATGGGCTCCAGAAAGGCAGGGATTTACATCTTCACTGTGGTGTCTTCAGTCTCTGGATACTCAGTAGACATTTGCTCTGTGACCAAATGGCCTCTTGCCATGGCGCACCCTTTGTTATATGGCCCCGTTGACCTCTCTGATCTCAGCTCAGGCCACTCCCCTTTGCATGGGAGACCAGCCACACTGGCCTTCCTGTAGGTCCTCGGACATGCCAAACCCATTTTTGCCCAAGGCCTTAGGACTTGCTGCCCAGTGCAACCTCCCATGCTGTCCGTATGGCTGTTCGTCCTCTCCTTTTCAGGCTCTGAGAGGGCTTCCCTGACCTCTCCATCCAAAGTAGCCCTCTGACCCTAGACCTTTCACTCATATGACTTTTATTTCCTTTAAAACTCTTACTGCTCTAGAAAAGCATGTGTTTAATGATTGGTTGGCTTTTTCTTGTTTGCCTCCTGCACATGGGAATGTAAGTTCCGTGGAGACCTTGCCATGCATGGCTCTACAGCACTGTGTCCCCAGCACCTACCTCATGCCTGGCACAGAATGCGAAATCAATCCATGTTGACTTAGTGAGTGAGGAAGTGATTTGGGGTGGGCAATGAACCCCAGCTTTGCAGGTGTATTGGGAACTGCAGTGGGAGGGGATGACCGGCAGCTGAGGAGGACCAAGCCAGCCCAGGATCCAGCCTGGAGAAGGTTGTTGCGCCCCCGTGACGAAGTGTGCTTAATTAGCAGGGCTGGCTGAGGGTGAGGACGGCTGGAAAGGGCTTCTTAGCTCCTTGCTTCTCTCAGCCTCCCTGGCAGTTAGGAGAGCCCACCTCCTTCCCACTGGAATGTGTCACGCAAGTCAAGAGACTGAGAGTACGGCTCCCCACCCTTGCCACCATGATGGTGATGGCACGGTGACATTGGAGGCTGCCAAACTACGGGGACGGACCTGAACATCTTCCTGAGCTGTCACAGGAAAGAAGCCAGCTTCTCATGTTTTCAGTCACCGAGCTTTGGGGGTTCGTTACCCAAGTGTAACCTCACTAATTAAAACATGGCTGTCTCCACTGTGTCTACTACATAGAAAGTGCTCGATAAGTGTGCTGTTGTGTGCCCTGGTAAGGAGGTCTGTTTATTCCTGCAAACGGAACAGAATTGTATTAACTAACTAAAGGGAAACAGCTATGTACCTTATTTGCCCGGATAGGCTCACATCCTTCTTAATTCCCTCAGGTCATCAAACTCGTGTGTGTGGGTCCCTCTCCTTGAACGTAGCAGGGGACAAACATGTAAAGTGGTGTGCTTCGAGACACGAGCCAGAAAGAGTTTCTGAGGGATTCCTCTCTACAGTAACAGATAGGCAGCTACAATGGTCTCCCAGTCTATCCGTGTCACCAATATGATGCCCCGGGAGTAGGTGCCCCAGCATGATGGGCTGCACCTAGAAAAGATCCCTTTGAGGAATGTCTAAGGACGCTTTGATGGAGATTCTTCGTAGCAGTTTGGCGCTAGATCTTCCTGGATCAAACATCTGCCTTTTTGACGAGCCTCCACTCTCAGACTGGTTTCCTAGCTCCTTTGTATTGAATAGCTCTTGGAATTTCTATAGCCTGAGGCTTAGTTGGACACTCTTAAATAAATTTCTCTTAAGAGTTTTTGCATGAAATTTGACAACTTTCTTCATGCAGTCTTCATCTCCCCTTACAATGGACCTTGATCTTGCTTTCACTACTACCAATACACACTTAAGCGTGGACAAATCCTTTTCTCTGTGGTTCAACCAAGAGAGATTGTGTGTGTGTGTTTGTTTGTTTTTTTTTAAGAAATTTTACTTTGAAATTAAGTAAACAAGAAAAATGAAAGAACACAGACCTTAAGTTTAGAGAGCATTTGTTTCCTGGTGGGCACAACTTACAGTCTCCCAGTGCATAGATGAATCACTAAACAAGTATTTATGGCGCTCCTCTAAGGCCTAGCACTGGACACAGGGGATTCAAAGATAAATAGTGTGGAGGCTTTGGTCTCAAAGAGCTCCTGGTATATGCAAAAAGCAAATGGGAAAATGCTTTAAAATATAATGTGATAAATGCAGCAATGGAGGCACATAGCAGGTGGGATTTTTCAAGAGTTAAGAAGGTCCCAGATCCCTTCCTCTATGAGTTGCTCTCTGGAAAGCCCCGTCCCAAAGTCTCCCTCTTCAGTTTTGGCCACCACATTCTTCTTTATTCAATAAATACATAACTTCATGTGATTTAATTTGCATACCTTTATAAGGCTTTATCTGGACAAATATAAAACATCAGAAAAAGATTCCTTGAGTAGGCTTTATCTCCTTTTTTGACTTGAAAAATATGCCTGTTTCTTTGAGGAAACAACAGGTGAAGAGTAGCCCCTATCCTGTGATATCTGCTTACTTCTGGAAGAATCTGTGCTTTGCCCTCAGGTTCCTCTGGGAGGAACACCGAGTTCTCTTGGTCACCGGTGTTCCCTCCTGCTAGCTGTTTCTGGCAGGAGAAGGAAGGAGCCCTGGTCAGTTCCAGAAGGGACGCCTCCCCTCTGGCCACCCTACAGAGAGGTCAGAGAACCTCACTGAAAACATCATCTTCATTCTTTGCTCCCTTGATCCAGTTCTGGGCTGAAAGGAGGAACAGAGACATGAAGAGCCCTGGAGCTGAGGTGGAGGAAGGTGGGGTGATGCTGCGGAGAAGGTGGCTGCTGCCCTGGAGCTTTCCTGTGCAGGTCCGCGTGGGTTTGTGAGGTATATGGGGCAGGGAAGATGGCACTGTGTCGGCTCCTGGGCCTGTCCACATCTGTCTCTGCTTCTCTCACTTCTTCTGTTTCTGGTGGCTGCCTGAAGAGAGCTATAGATGACCTGGGGGTGGGGAAGGTAGGAACTCTCCAGAATTAGGGGAGATACCTTTATGCCTCGGGTTGGGGTGCTGAACTAGGGTCCCCTAGGAGCAGATGCTTAGAATTAACTCTCAATTCCATGTGCGAAAAGACGATGGAAAAAGAAAGGGCAGTAAGTTATCCACTTCTATCCATTTTAGGAAGGACCCTAATAGAGACACCGAAAAGGCTCCTGAGTGCCTCTTACCCCCTTCCCCCTCCCAACTACTGACAAGAGCCCTGGTGGACATATACCCTGAGAAAACCATAATTCTAAAAGAGTCATGTACCACAATGTTCATTGCAGCTCTATTTACAGTAGCCAGGACATGGAAGCAACCTAAGTGTCCATCGACAGATGAATGGATAAAGAAGATGTGGCACATATATACAATGGAATATTACTCAGCCATAAAAAGGAACGAAATTGAACTATTTGTAGTGAGGTGGATGGACCTAGACTCTGTCATACAGAGTGAAGTAAGTCAGAAAGAGAAAAACAAATATTGTATGGAAAGCAGAGAAGGGCAGAGGGGAGGAGGAAGAAGTTGCTCCCTGGAGGTTTTCATCTGAAGCTGGGTGCTCTCACTGGGGTGCCTGGGTGTCCTTCAGCACCTGAGAACCTACGAGGATTTGATGCCTCCCTGGTACCTAGCTGGTTCTCAGTTTAACCTTGCCCGGAAATAGAAAACAGTCTTAACTACTTTCAATTGAGCAACAGATCATTGAAAACCCAGCCTCACTCTGAATCTCCTTCTGGAGCACACATACCTTCAGAACTTCTTCTTTGGACATGTGTGGATTGGCCAGGCCTGGGAGGCCGAGATGGATACCACCACATGGTTTTCTGGCGGCTACACTGGGGTCATCTAGCCAGCTCCCCCGAGAGACGCCTGGCATAATAATGCTATATTTGTCTTTTCCTACTGTCATTCTATTAGTGTTTGTGTCTGACCCCAGAAGCTTTCAAAAACAGCCAGCACCATTCCTCTGATCCTAACTGGGAGAAAAAAGTGCCTTAAAAAGCAAATCACTTCTCTGGTTGCAGGCTTCTGGCTCAGGAGGCTGCGGACTGGGCCTTCCCTGGAGCTTCCCAACACTGTAGCCTCCCCGGGACAGCTTTCCAGAGCCCTTCCATGGGGCTGAGCTCCAGGGAAGGTAATGAGGATCCTGGTTAGTGGCTTGTGGAGAAGTTGAATGTTCTGTATTTTTCTCAGTCTTGGAGTGAAGCAGGAGGAATGAGCAGGGGCTGAGCCTCTAGAAATATCCTCTGTGACCTGAAGATGTGCACACACATTGGCATTAGAGAGGGAAAACTAATCTTCGAGCAGAGTCTCATTAAGCCTCCTTACAAGAGAATTCCCCTGTTGTGGAAAATTGAGATTCTGCATGGTGTTTTGAAGTTAATCTGTTAGAACCACATTTATTTTACTTTCAAAATAACTCTTCTTTTGGAGGGAAGGAATGCCTTTAGTCATGTTCCTAATTTTAAGAGGCTCCGCCGAGTCTTTTTCACTGGTTGAATTATAACAAGACCAGTGAGGTCATTGTCGGTGGATTAATTATAGCAAGGCTGGTGAGAAAATTCAACCTCCTTTGATAAACACACTTTACTTTAAGTGAACAGTTTTCTACAGCAAACATTGCAACACATGTTGACTCCTATAACAAACATTAATGGTCCCATGATTACAAGTCTTAGGAATTCTTAAATGAGTCAATATTACAGGAAAGTTCTTTGCCTTTATTCACGAACAGACTTAGATGGAAACTCAACTTGATGATGACAAGATGCCGAAAAAGTATGGATTTAACCTAAATTTTGTATCTGATATGTAAACGTTTTCTGACATTTTTCACCTGTCTAAGCAAAGGCCCATGCCAGCTCCAGGTTTTACATCCTCAAGACACTTGTGCCAACAGTTTCTTTATTTAAAGTTTTCTCTTAATGCTGTTCTTTTAAATTAGGTGCCATTTAATCAAAGCTGAATAAAATAATTTGAGGCTTATTTTATATATATATATGTATATTTATATTTCCATATCCAGCAGCTATTTGCTGAGCAAGGTACTCTGCAATACAATGGGGTAGAATTGGAAAAAGCTGGAAGCTTGCCTTGGAAGGAAGAAAAGTAAGGCGGCAGCTTTCTTCAAATTTGATCCTCTCTTGTGTACCACCTGAATATGAAGGACTTCCTTGTGAGGGAGCAAACCCTAGAGAACACGGAAGCATAGCATCTTAGAATCAGAAGGTGCAGTATGGCGTTTTTTGTCTAATCCTTGTCTAATGTATGATTTTGTCTGAACTGTATCCATAGCGGGACTCCCCATGAGCACAGCACCCACCCGGGGGCCTGGCACGTAGTGGGTGCTTAACAAATACTGAATGATTAGGAGGATCAATGAGCAACCTCTCTAGCTGGAGGCAGAGCTCACCACCCTCCCAAGCTGCCTGCAGTGTCTGCGCCTGTGAGGACAGATCTATTCCCTCTAGCTATAACTAGTTATGACTCTTGCCAGTGGGTGCCCCATCTGTCTCCTCCGGGCCCAGGATATTGAGTGACAGTGGAACGATTAAGAGAAGAGTGATTCAAAATCATCCTGGAGATGGAATAGATGGAATGTTGGGTGACAGGCTGGATATACTCTGGCTTGATGTGTTGACCACTTCTTAGACCAAAGAGCTCAAAGCATTGTCCCTCTCATCACCTCATGGGTCCTCCTGATTTCCCATGGGAGAGCAAGATGGTTCTATTTCACTAGACCAGCAGTTGGCACATTTTTTCTGTAAAGAGCCACAGAGTAAATATCTTAGGATTTGTGGGCCATGCAGTTTCTATCACAACCACTTAATGGAGCCATTGTCATGTGAAAGCAGACATAAACAATAGGTAAACAAATGAGTGAGGTTGTGTTACAATAAAACTTTATTTATAAGGACAGGCCCACAGGCTCTACTTTTCCTTAGACTGTAAGGTCATGAAGCAGACAGTGTGTCTGTTTTTGCCTTGAGAGGGAGTGTTCAGTAGTGGTTAAGGGCGTGGTCTGGGATCAGACAGTCAGTGTCCTACCACTTCCTAGCTGGGAGACATAAGCACATTGCTGAATTTCTCTGTGCCACAGTGTCCTCATATATAAAGTGAGGATAATAGTAGTGTCTACCTCAGAGGGAGATATAAGCAAAGTGCTTAGAACAGCGTCTGTACCTAAAACCCAGGTAGTGAATGTTAGCTAGATCTCCAATACTTGGCACAATGCTTGGCACAATGAAGATGCTCAATAAATACTTATGTCATGAATCTGTGGCCCAGGAAGGCAGAACATCTTGTGATGCCCCAGAGTGGGGTGGGAGTGGCACCGCATCATGAACCACAGAGCTGACTTCCAGACTTTTCTGTCCTGTCTTCCTGAAGCCTTTAAAGCTGTGACAAGCTCTTGTTATGAAGACTTCAAATTATTTACAGTCTCGTCATTCTCTATAGGTCAACTTTTTTTTGTAAGTTCATCACCTTCACTCTCCCAACCCTGGAAACCATCCTAAGGGATGAGGGTTAGGAAAAAAACCTTCGACTTCTAGGTGGTTCTGTGTGTGTGTCTGTCCCCTACCTCTTCATTGGCCTCCACATCACCTTTTCCAAGGTCCAGCCCAGTAACAGTGTCAGGGGAGTGGGGTGAGGTCTGGGTACTGGGGCGATGGTGAGCAGAGCAAAGACGTACACAGTCCAGGAAAGCGGGTCTCACCCTCAGTTGAGAGCTTCCTGCCACACCTGCTCCATACCTCCCGGAGTGCCTGGATGGGGAGATCCAGCGGGTGAAGACCTCCATTTCTGCAAAGAGTTGAAGGATGAATTTCACACCCTTCTTAGCTTTCAGGGGCTTGCCATCTTTGCACCTGAGGAGCTGTTGATAATCCCTTTTCCTGCCCTTCTCAGTTCCTGTCTGTTCAACACCGCCGCCCCCCCCCCACCTCAGGCACCACTGCCAGAGGATTGGGGCAGAGAGTGAGGTGGGTGGGATCTGGCCCTCCTGTAGTGTGCTGGCATCTCCCTAGCCTGGGGAGATGGGGGAAGCCTTAGGCAGCTGACAGATTGGGAGAGGGTGAGCGGAGTGGGAACGCTGGGAGCTCGGTTTTGCAGGGTGGAAGGACTTGGGCAAGCCCCCGAGGTTGCATGTGAATGGCACTGGAAGGACCCTCTTGGAGAGGACTCCTCCTTGGGTGAGGAGGGGGCCCAAGCAGCCACGCCCAGCTCTCACCGAGGCGAGTCTCCCCCTCCCTCCACAGCGGACTCACACTCACCCCAGGCGGGGCTGCGGAGAAAGACACTTTCCTTGCAAGTTCCAAGCTCCTCCAGTGCCCTGCGTAAGGTGTTAACAACGTCTCTGCTGTATTTTCCATATAGGAGCCGACCCTCCCTCGCTCTCAAAGGTCACCAGAGGTGGGCTTGCAGCTGGTGAATTGCCAGGGAGCTTTGCTCTGAGGTGGCTGTGATTTGCCACAAACCAACTTAGCTGAGCTGAAGCCTTTGCAGTCAGCTGTTTCTGTATCCAGGGAAGGACACGGGCCACATGCATCGCGGTGCTCTTTTTGCAGGGCCCTGAGAGTGAGTGTCCCCTCACATTTTTGCACTCTTGGTGCCACACTTGCCTCCCCTACTTCCTGCACTTCTTTCTGAACTGAAGGTTCCGGGCAGCCGGACCACCAGCTGGACCCCTAGAAGGCCTCGGGGGGTAGAGGGGAGGCGCCGCCTGCCATGGGGTTGCTTTGTTGCAGCTGGAGAACAGCCACCACCAGGGCTGGTGGGGGTGAGGACAGCTCATTCGCTCTGGTTCGGGGTTGCATGAGGTCAGTGTGACCAGGGCTGAAGGATGGCTCCAAGCTCTGGCCACTGATTCTTCTTCATTTCCTCCCCAGATCTTAAAAGAGCAAGGCACAGGCAAGGGAAGAGCCTAGAGGACTTGGAAGATAGGGACTGTGAGTTTGGGTTTGTCTTGAGAAGGAAATGGCTTGTACTTTGCCCATTGGTGCCCTGACTGGTTGACTACAAGCATCTCAAGCCTTTCTCTTCCCCGTCTCCAGCATGGCCTCCTAATCTGGGGTCACTGAATGTTGCATGGGCTTTGGGAAGCCTGTGGACACCTGAATTGGCATGTAATGTGTATGCTTGTGTGTGTGTGTGCGTATTTTACTGGGGAGAAGCCTGCGGCTTTCATCAGATTCTCAAAGAGGTCAGTGGTCCCCAAAGGGTTAAGAAACACTGATGATTTGTCTGTTGAAGCAGAAAATTGTTCTGGGGAATTTGGGCTGGAGAGTTCTTTATCTAAGGACAGAGCCTTGTCTTGGAGATAAGTGGAAATAAGGGACTGGAGCCAGGGGACTTGTTAGAGCCATATGGCCTGTGTCCCTGAGCCTCAGAACTCCCACTGTGGGGTGTCTGAGAATTCTTGTCACACCTTTCCCTAAATATTTATTACTTTTGCCCTTTATCACTGTGTTACTAAAACAAAACAAAACAAATAAAAAACATCAACTTACCTCAAGAGAATGAGAAGACAAGCCACAGACTGAAGGAAAAATATTTGCAAAAGATACAAGTGATAAAGGACTACTTAAAATATACCAAGAACTCTTAAAACTAAACAAGAAGAAAATGAACAATCTGATTGAAAAATGAGTCAAAGACCTGAACAGACACCTCACCAAAGAAGATATAGAAGGCAAATAAGCATATATAAATATGCTACGCCTCATACGTCATCAGGGAAATGCAAATTAAAACAACAAAGAGATACCACTACACACATAGGAGAATGGCCCACATCCAAAACACTGACAACACAAATGCCGGCGAGGGTTTGGTGCAACAGGAGCTCTCATTCATTGTTGATGGGAATGCAAAATTGTACAACCATTTTGGAAGACACTTTGGCAGTTCTTATAAAACTAAATACACTCTCACCATATGATCTAGCAATCACGCTCCTTAGTATTTGCCCAGAGTTGTTGAAAACCTATATCCACACAAAAACCTGCACATGGATGTTTATAGCAGCTTTATGCATAATTGCCAACATTTGGAAGCAACCAGGATGCCCTTCAGTAGGTGAGTGGATATACGGTGATATATCCAGACAATGGAATATTATTCAGCACTAAAAAGAAAGCAGATACCAAGTCATGAAACAACATGGCGGAAGCGTAAATGCATATTACTAAGTGAAAGCAGCCAATCTGAAAAGGCTACCTATTACATGATTCCATCTATATGACATGATGGAAAAGGAAAACTATGGAGACACTGGAAAGATCAGTGGTTGCCAGGGGGTGGGGAGGGATGAATAGAGAGAGCACAGAGGATTTTTAAGGCAGTGGAAATACTCTGTATTTTAGCTTGCTTTAGACTCACCTGGAAGGCTTGTTAAAACATCGATTACGAGGCCCCATCTCTGGAGTTTCTGATTCAGTAGTTCTGGGGTGGACCCCAAGAATGTGCCTTTCTAGCACATTCCCAGGTGATGATGATGCTGTTGGTCTAGAAACCACACTTTGAGAACCGCTGCTCTTTACCAAATATTTCAATATCTTAATACCTTGCACACTCCTAGTTGAATATCAAGACTTGGAATAAGAATTACTTTCCCTTCCATTTCACAGATAGGCAAATGGAGGCTTCGAGAGGTGAAGTAACTTGCCGTGGATCATACCAGCGGATGATGCGGGGGCTCTTGAATTCAGTCTTCCTCACCCCGAGGACCGGCTCTCTCCCTGAGTTCCAGTCTCCCAGCGCCCTCGGGGCCGGCAGAGGTCTGGGCAAGTGGCTGACCCCCTCTGGGGAGCCCCCAGGGCTGTGACAGGCTGGAGAGGAAGCCAGAGGCGATCTGGAGCCCTGCCCTCTCCTGCCGGGGGCTCGCCGTCTCTTGGCTGGCCTGGGGAATGCTCTTGATTCCTGAGCAGCTTGGCACTTGCTTCCCCAGGCCCCCTCCCTCCCAAGCAGCAGCTGTGAAGTTGACGAATTACACTAAACTGTGATGCCTCCTCGGGAGCCTGTTCCAGGATGTGCTGCGATGGCTTCCTCAGAAGGCGACAGGCACGTGGTCTGCAGACGAGCCTCTCGCTCCCTCGCTCAGCCCAGCAGCTGCTCAGAGGCAGTGTGGGCCCTGAGTGGCCCACAGGGGGAGCCTATTAGAGCCTCAACACTGAGAAAAGCACAGCAGCCATGCTCTATTACACTGGTGGGGGGCCTGCTTAACAATGGGACAGGCCCCAGGAGTCCCAGCTCTGCTCCATCCTGCCTCAGTCTCCAGCTTGGCTCTCCCTCTCCCTGCCCCTCAGTCTCTTCCCAGAGGAGCTCTGGGCCTGAGTGACTCTGTGTTTCTGCCTGGAGTTGATAAGCGTGTGGCTGGACGGGTGTGGTGAGAGCCCAGGTGGGGAGCAAAGCCGAGGGAGGTGTTCTCTACACCGCCTAGGCGGGGAATGGGCGTGCTACGGGTCATGATGCTGACAAGGATGCCGGATGCTCTGGGCAAGAGGAGGCTCTGCTCTGGAACTTGCACTTTAGACGGTCCCACTTTTCCAGCCATAACCCTCCCCAAAGAGCAAGGAATCCTTGGTGCCATGAGGATATGCCTATCCAAGTCCCATGACTCCCTTTCTTCGCCATACTTCACGTACCTGGGAACCTGCAATACTTTGCTCAAATGGCCCCAAGCGGGCTTAGAGTGTCTGCATAAGCTTCTACCCCAGCATATCTTTTAAAGGGTGGATTGTGTCATTGGAAGGTGTGCACAGAACTTGGACGTGTGTGTGTGTGTGTATGTGAGGTCCCTTAAGGGTGAGTCAAAACCCAGTGTGGGAAGAGGTGGAGGCAGTCTGGAGGGTGGAGGTCATCTTTCCCCATAACTCCACGTGTCAGAGCAGAACTCCAAGGAGCCTGCAAATTCTAGATTTAAACTTTCCAGGCTTATGAAGCTATATGTGTCAAGGATAGAGTATATTTTATCTCACAGTTTGTTAGCTTGATTTATATAGCTTTGACTATCTTGTTCTTGGCCCTGTAAGTGTTACGGGTGTGCCCAAGTGAAGGTGGTGATGAGAACAGGCTCCAAAGGCCTCCCGGAAGCAGCCAGGCTAAGCGTCATGCTTTCAGACTATCACATACAGTGTCAGTGAAAAGGGCAAAACTAGGTAATGCTCCAAGTCCCGAGGAAAACATTCACTTGTCTTCTGGGATGAGAATGATGCCAAGGGTGCTGGTGAGCTGGCAGGAGCCCTGTGACTCATGGTCTTGTGTGGAAAAGGCCCTAATCTAGCTACACCCTCCTCGACCTTTGACCACGACCTTGGCCACACCGTTGACCCAAGGTTCTCTGGTTCTCTCCCTTTGGAATCTGGTGCTTTTTTCTTTTCCCCTTCCTAGTTGTTCTCCCTGTGTGCCCGCCACTCTCACCCCACCACAGACAAACCATGAATTGTACAGTCACTCTCAGGAGGGAGCAGATCACCAGGGGAGGAAGCCCCTTTCTCCTACGTGGCGCTCCCCTACATGGTAAAGACCTCTGCTGGACTTGACAGGGTTAAGAACAGTGCTGCCAGAGGGTTTATTTGGGAGGGGGAGTAAAAAAGAGAGTCCACCACTGTGATTTCCAGGTGGCCTCGCTATTGGCAAAGAGTGGGAGAAGAGGAGACAGTGTGAGAAGTCCCTTCTTATACTTATCAGAAACCAGACATGCACTTGAAGGACGTTTCCTGAGTCATGATCTTGACCTCCATCTCTATCATCTCTACATCTATATCTCTCTCTATTGATCTGTCTCCGTATCTATCACCTCTCTCTCTCTCTCTCTCTCTTTTTAAACCAAATATGGGGTTTTAGCATATCTACTGAATGTCTACTCTATTCTAGGCTGTGTGCCGTGTTATTACATTAGTCAGTCCTTATGAGAACCCTGCGAAGTATCATCCCCATTTTATAAATGGAGAAACAGACTTTCAGAGGTGAAACAATTGGCCCGAGGGCACATAGCTCAGAAATGGTAGAATTTGGGCCCAAGTCCATGTCATCTGACTTTGAGTTTCGTGTTTTTGTGCTGTTGCTACTGAGGGAAGATTATCCCGAGGTGCATTTTTTTTTTTTTTTTTTTAAATCAGGAAGGAGAAATGCCGCCTGCAGTGTTTGCTTATCTCTCTCCAGCAGCATTCCCAGGGGGTCTTGGTTCCCGGCTCTGAGGAGCTTGATGGGAGCCAGGCACCATCTCTCTCTCGCTGAGCTGTCTGCGGACTCGGCTCATCTGCTAACGCAGCGCCTTACTACCCGCACTGCTGTCTGGGTGTGCCCCGCAGTCAGACTGCACAGGCCGGCTTTGACAAAGCGACAGAAGCTGTAAAAACAGCTGTTTGACATTCCCTGCTGCTTTTTAAAACGAAACAACCAACAAAGAGGTTGAATGAATGCAGAAAGTACCCTTGTTTTCATGTGGATGCAGGTAGTTTTACTTAGAGAACATTTATTTTCCCCTTTCCTTACTCTTGTCCCTAATTATTTACCTACCCAATCATTACCTGCTCCCCTCCCCCCACCTCTTTCCCTCTACCCGTTTCTCTCTCCCTTCCCACTTACCTTCCCTCTTTCTTTCCATTAAAAAAACTTCCTGCTTCCGTTTCTGTGTCTTTTTTCCACCTAAATTTTCTTCTCTCCAAGGGCATTCTATTTCTCTTTGCTCCTTCTTTTTTGTATCTTCCGTGTTTTGTATATTAATTCACCTCTGTAAGCTTTGGGCGCATCCCATCCCAAACGTGTAGTTTTATGAATTCCAGTGTTAGTTTTATGATGTCCAAGGTGTCTTCAGTTAGCCCAAGGTGGGGCAGGAAATTCTAAAACAAAATGAACCAACCCCCCAGCCATCATTTAACTTAGATAAAGGCAAGTATGCATGAAAGTGTGCGTGAGAGCACAGGATGTCTGGAATAAGTGGTAGTCCCCTCTGGTCACTTCCATTGCTTCCACCCACAGCAGCTGGGAGAGTTGCTCTCATTTTCAGACTTTCACTTTGGGATTGTTGATGAGGATGCAGGATGCTTTGGACTGTGGTTCCTTTATGGTTCAAAAGCACAGTCCTATCCAGCCAACTGTTCCTCACACAGACTCTCCTTCCCTATAGGGAGAGGAGTTCCAGGTTTCGAGGTACACACGGACAGGAATAGGTAAATCACAGGCACTTAGCTGAACAATTAAAGGCAGTTTGGGGACTTCCCTGGTGGCGCAGTGATTAAGAATCCGCCTGCCAATGCAAGGGACACGGGTTCGAGCCCTGGTCTGGGAAGATCCCACATGCTGCGGAGCAACTAAGCCTGTGCGCCACAACTACTGAGCCTGCACTCTAGAGCCCACAAGCCACACCTACTGAAGCCCGAGCACCTAGAGCCCGTGCTCCGCAACAAGAGAAGCCACTGCAATGAGAAACCCGCACACCACAACGAAGAATAGCTCCCGCTCGGTGCAACTAGAGAAAGCCCGCGTGCAGCAACGAAGACCCAGTGCAGCAAAAATAAATAAATAAATACATACATACATAAAATGCAGTTTGACCAAGTTTAACATGCAAGATGGACTTTTACACCATGTGGTCAACCTTGATCCCTGGAATCACTGGGTTCTTCTTCTGGAATCCAGGTCTTCACTCCTATGCAGGTTATCTGCTCCCCTGGAGTCCTTTTAGGTTCCCTTGAACATTTCTTCTTTATGTCTGTGTCTTACATTAAATGCCACTAGTGCCATCCCCTACCTCCATCTCCCTTTTCAATCCTTTCTTTGCTTTATTCTCTCCAGACGGAACTATTTCCTTCAACTTTTATCTTCCTGGTTGCCCATTGCAATTTATTCTCTATGGTTCCTGATCCCTTGTTCTAGTTGTCTTCTCTCCTAAACTGATAAGAAGTTTCCTTTCCTCTTTCTCCTTTTTTACTTCTTGTTGTCTATTATCCATCAAACACCACCCATGGGTCATCTCAGACTTGGCATTGTAGGAGTTGGCGTGTATGTCACCCCGTGCATAAGATGACCTTGAGTCTGTAGTGAGACATGACTGGGATTGCTGCTGGAGAGCTCAGTCAGATCTATGGAGGTTATCTACTCCTTCCTCCCCAAATTGCATCTTCAAACATACCAATCACAGGATGGAGAAGCTTTGAGTGTCTCTATTGATCCCTGCATGGAGGAGAGAAAGTGATGGCTGAGGTCAGGTAGAGTCTCGTAGACAGCCCAGGAAGGGCTGAGCTATATATTTACAGACGTTTCTTCAACCTCACCAATCAGACAAGTCTTTCCTCCTCCTTTGGGGAGAAACAGAAGAAAGTAGAAAGAGGATGAGGAGCGTTTTGCTGTTTCCTTCCAGGGGATAGACTGGAATGCTTCCCTCTCTATGAAAAAGTGAGGTGTAGGCAATAGATAGCCACCTAACATTTGGTCATTGGACAACGAATAGACAAGGGCTGTGTAGAAGGCAGTTGTGATGTCATGGCCCAATTCCCAAAAGACTGGGAATCTTTGGTGTCTTCCCCTAACATTTTCATCGTTCAGACAAGAGTAGAAATTGAGGTCCTCCTAACCTACCTTTGTTCTCTTCTCCTCCATCTCTCACCACAAGGATCCTCATGCATTTTGTCCACTTGTCCAAGCTCTGTCCATACCTTCTCCCCAAAGTATCCCTTGGCCACCCCTTGGACCTGAGTGTGTCCGTGTTGGTGGCACTGTACATCTTTGGGAATATGGACCTGGGGAGGAGGCCTGTGAAGAGCAAAGAATTCCAGTGTCCTAGGTACCCAGAGTGTTGTCTAGAAAGGAGATCATAGACTCCTGGTGGGCATATCTCTTAGGCCTATGGTCTCCTCATCTCGTGGGGAAGAGCGTAACCAGGAGGAGGAATGGGCATCAGGGGTCTCTACATTGTGGAGCCAAGGGCAGAGGCCCTGGTTGCCCAGGTTCAGGGCTGGGACTGTGTATACCCAATATAGACTCTATAAATTTGACTTACTCTGTACCCATCGCTCTGGGTTTTGCTAACTTCCTATTCCTGGAGATGTTCCTGTCGGGAGATGGCAAGGGCAGAACTGTAACCGCAAGTGGGATTGGAGACCTAGGACCTTTTCTTTAGTTTTATCACTTTTCTGATTCCAGTCAAGAATGTGTCGTGATTCCAGTACACATTCAGCAACAATGTATTAGATCTATTCTGGTTTCTGCACTGATTTACAATGAATAAATATTAAGTTGGTACTACATTTTATGGACTCTTTAAAAAAAAAATTCCTCCTCTTTGAGCTTTAACTAGATAGTGCCTGTGAGAGCCAAAGGCAGCTTTTAATTAGCATCTTACTACTGCAAAGGGAAGAACCTTGATAATTGCCTGGCAACCTCAAATTGCAACCTTCTCTCACCCTGCAGCATGACTCCAAGTTCATGTTTGTGCACATTCTACCCATCTTTTAGGGTTCCCTTCAAGACTCACTTTTATTAGAAAGCCTGACCTGGTCATTGCGGCCCTAACTCTCCTTGTCTGCCCTCCCATTTATGTGCCAAAATATGACATGCCTCACCCTCACTTTCACCCCCATCTCAGGTTGTCTTGTGTTAGTGATGAACTCTCCATGTATGTGTTCTCTCTTCCTACTAGTTTCTCCAGATAAGTAACTTGAGGGTAGGAAAAACATCTCAAGGGGTTCTTATTGATCATGCGACTTTCCTTATATTTTAATGGGTTCCCAAGTATGAATGAAGGAGAGAAGTAAGAGAGTTAAAGCCCCAAGTAGTAGTTACATCACTTACAGGGTGTGGAGGGAGCCATTCTCTGGGGTGATGGTTCACAAGCTTCGGTGGTTCTCAGACTCACTGAGCAGTTTGTAAAAAGCTGGGCAGATGCCCAGCCATATTGATTTAAAATCTCCCAGGGATTCTGGTGCAGACCAAGATTTGAGAATGACTTGCAAAACCAACTCTGCAGACTGGAAATATCACATAAATTTTTTTTTTAAAAAATTTTTTTTAAGAAAAGGAAGTTTCCTAATGAATGTTGAAAAAATACATACTTAATACGTTCTGAGAACATAGACACACACGTACACACAAATAAAAGTTGTAACTAACAAGAATACTCACAAATGTCAAATGCAAAATTGGCTGTCTAATTTGAGCTGGTATGTTTAATTCATTTATAATTGATCTTAGGTTTATTTTCAGCTCTGGCCTGTTTGCATTTGACCTTCCTACCTGTCTTCCAGTTCTCTGCTCTTTCTGTTTTTGCTCATTCACTGTTGAGTGAATGAGTTTTGCTTATTCACTATCGGGTTTTTGTAGCCCTGGGGAACACACTTAGACTACCCGGGTCAGGCTTCCTCACTATGGTTGTTCAGGACACCACCTGCCTTCCTCCTGCCTCCTGAGAGCTTGTCTTGATGTGTAGCACTATCCTCACACTTTACTCCTTTAATCAGTGTTTACGAGGCAGAATTAAACATTTAAAATAGTCTCGTCATTCCTTATACTTATTTAAAAATCCAAAGTGTAAATTAAACAAATAAATGTATGGCTTATTCCATATCTCAACTGACTCAAAATATCCTTTAGATGCTGGAAACGAGATTAGAAAACCACCTCTGAAGTTGAAAAAATAGGATGAGTTTAGAATACACATAACTCATCCACTATGAGTCTGTCAATGTATTTCCAGTGAGTTTAGACCAATTTGCAAATCTCCTCAAGAAATAAGGATGTCTTCCCAAATTAAAACGTGATGTGAGGAAAAGTCATATAATTAACTGTAACATGTTTAAAGCAGTGCTGTCAAACGGAAGGTGGGGTACTATCTTGGGTCCAGATACAAAGGAACCCTAAGTAAGACTTTTTTCAGCCCATGCACCTGCTATTCCATCTCCTTTGTACATGTATTCTTAGAATAGAGAATGACTATATGCAAATAGAACATATGTTCTAGAACAGGACAAAATTTCTAATAGAAAATTTCAAATTCTATACTTGACTTCTTTTTTTTAAAGTCTTTATTAGAGTATAGCTGATTTACAATGTTGTGTTGCTTTCTGTTGTACAGCAAAGTGAATCAGTTATACATATATTTACTCTTTTTTAGTTTCTTTTCCCATACAGGTCATTACAGAGTATTGAGTAGAGTTCCCTGTGCTCTACAACAGGTCCTTATTATATACTTAACTTCTTGACCTGGCCCAGTGGGTTTTAATTCATTTATATTTTGACTCAGATTTCTTGTTCTTCACTAGTTTTTCCACACTTCTGTAATTATTCTGATTAACCATTGCTTTAACTTCTGTTCTGAGATTGGCCTTTGGAACTAGTTTCAATGTAAAAAGTCAACCTCATAGAAGCAGACAGTAGAATGGTGGTTGCCAGTGGCTGGGAGGTTGGGGAAACAAGGAGAGGTTGGTCAAAGGGTACAAATTTCCAGTTATAAGGTGAATAAGTTCTGAGAATCGAATGTACAGCATGGTGACTACAGTTAATAATGCTGTACTGTATACTTGAAATTTGGTGAGATCTTAAGCATTCTCACCAAAAGAAGGGGAAAAAATAAAAAGGTAACTATGTGAGGTGATGGATGTATTAATTAACTTTTTAATTAATGATTGTGGGAATCATTTCATAATGTGGACATATATCAAATCATCATGTTGTACACTTTGAATATATCACAACTTTGTTAATTATACCTCAGTAAAGCTTGCACCCTCAGAAATATAGTTTTAGTATCTCCAAAGGCCTTCAACTCCCTTTGCCCTAGTTCCTCACACACTACATGGGAGCTGTTGGCCAAGCCCATGTGAAGAGGGGCTCCCTGGAGTCTCTGGGGAAGAAGGCAGGGTGGCCAGCTTTTCCTTTAAGTTCTAGAAATGCAAACTTTTTGAGAGCTGACTATGCCTTTGCATTCTCAGAGCAGGATATACAAGAAAAAGAGCCCCATTTGGAAGCAGGTGTTGGGTCACACCTCAGCGTGAACAGCCATGTATTGATCTTCTCCCCAGTCACTAGACAGGAAACAGTTTACAGAGTATGAGGAACTTGTAGGTCTAACTAGAAGAAGAGAAGCAAAGGGGACAGTGCCAGCCAGATTATAAATTAATAGCAAGTATTTAAAAAATAATAAAACAAATAATTATTATCACTAATAAAGAATTATTTAAAAACAATAACCAGGCATCATTCTATGCATTTTACATACATTATTTTAATTCTCAAGAAAATTCCAGAAGGTAGGCACTAATCTCATCATCACTATACAGACAAGGAAACTGAAGCACAGAGTGGTCAAGTAACCTATCTAAGGTCACACAGCTACTAAGTAGCAGAACAGGGACTCCAACTCTGATTCCAGGGTCCATATTTTTGACCAGTACGTTATACTATCTTCTATGTACCATGGAGTAGGGAAAAGCCGACATTCAAAGTTGTGACAGGCCTAGGGGTTAGCTCTCCTGGATACTGGACTTAGATTACCATGACCAGTTCAGGCTCCAGCAGATGCTGGGCTGTTGCTGCTGAAACACTCCCTGCCCTGGTCAGGATGGGCCTGGAACCAAGTAGGCCTGAGGCCACAGTGCAGGAGTGCCTGGGACACATCTAGGAAGTACGCAAGCTGATAGCCTCTTCATTTCCTCACTTCATTTTAACTTTGTACAAAACAGCTGCTCTTTACAGATGTATAATTTGATTGATTGCTTGAAACCAGAGTTCAAAAATCTTAAAGGCAGTGCCAACATTTCTATTTAAAAGGGGCTTACGATGACAATCTGTTTTAGAGGAGGAGGCAGGCTAGGGGACTTGCCTTGGAGCTGTTTTGAACAGTAAGTCCTGGTTCTACCTTAAATAGTATGTTTGTTTGGCGTAACTTGGGGGCTGATGGAGATCTGGGGGGACTAATATTCCTTCCTCAGGCCATTCCTGGGTCTGCCTTGGTGTGAGCTGGGTGTTGCAGTGTGATGGCAAGCTTGTGCCCTCAGAAATGTAGAACAGTGAGGCAGTCCTGGATGCCCAGAATCCTGGAGCTTCTCTTCTGAGAAACAGGGGCATGGCTAGTGTGTCTGAAATCTACCCGGCTGGAGAACCTAACAGGAAGAGGTGAGGAATCTGTACTCTGGGATTGGAGTGTGCTTAGTGATCAAGAGCGGATAAAATTCCATTAGAGGTAAATGTTGTCAGACAGCAGGCGGGAAAGATATATTTTAAGCTGAGAAATTACTTAATAAATTCAGACCAACACTCTGTGACATTTCCCACTAGACTTTAATGCTGTTTACAAATTCCAGAGAACACCCTGAGTCGTTTCTGGCATGGGCTTATGATTTATTTCAAAGGAAAATGGGACAGAGTGTGTGGGTTTGTGTTTAATGTGAAAAGGGATTTGGAGATGAAAAGTCAACTGGTGTGAAACATTGCAGGGCAAATGCGAAGTAGTGGAGCCTGTGGGTGGCCTTGGAGCATGTAATAGGGTATTGAGAAAGGAAGGGGCCTCTCACCATTCCAGTGGCAATCAAATAGTTCCATTTGTACAGGCCAATAATGCATTCAAGAGGATGGGTTTGGAGGGAATGCAAGATCCAGGGTTTCTGAAGCACTTCAACTCCAAAGACTTTCATATCAAGAATAGGCAGAGCTTCTGCCCTAGGGAAGGGAGGCCAGTTATAGTTCATTCTTCACCCAAGTCAATATTTAGAGGACATGACCTTCATCTGCAGTGAGATGGACCAGAGGGAGGCATTTCGAAAGAAAATAAGAACTTGGGCTGAGAACATGAAGGCGGATCTGGGAGCAAATTTTCCACGTCTGATGCTCTGTGTTTCTTGGAAACATAGGGATGGATTAAGTGACCTTGTGACTTAATCTCCATGTGGTACAGAGACCACACAGGGGTCAGGGAAGGGGATGTATCCCCAGTCAGCTGCTAGAGCTGTCCAGGGGACAGTGGGTTCAAGTACTGGGTGATGAGGGAGGAGCCATGTGGGGTAGGCTGGCGGGGAGGGGACAAAATGAAGAAAGATCTTCTTTCTCCCTTTCTGTCTCTCCCCTTCTCCTCAGGAATCTCCCAGGCCCATTCATCTTGCTTGCCATGGAGTATGTGGTTTGAATGGGAAACGAAGACAGTGACAGCCACCATCTCTCTTGAAAAAAAAAAAAATGACATTCCATTTGGTTTTGGAAAATACACAATATTCCTCTTATAAAATATTCAATCACTGTCATTAATCCTCCCGCCTGGGCTGGCCCTGTCCCACTTAGTCATGACCTACAGACTTTTATTTTTTTTCAATTTGGAGCTTTTTATTTGTTGTTTTTAATACGATGGGAGGTGATTTCTCCAATACCTGACCATGGATCATCAGTTGCTACAGTTATTGCTTTGTCTGTTGCTCCTGTCTTTTTATTTTTATTTAGTTATTTATTTTTTAATTGGGGTAGAGTTGTTTTACCATGTTGTGTTAGTTTCTACTGTACAACGAAGTGAAGCAGAGTTCTCTGTGCTGTACAGCAGGTTCTCATTAGTTATCTATTTTATGCATATTAGTGTGTATATGTCAATCCCGATCTCCCAATTCATCCCACCCTGCCACCCCTTGTCCCCTTGGTGTCCATACTTTCGTTCTCTACATCTGTGTCTCTATTTCTGCCTTGAAAGCTGGTTCATCTGTACCATTTTTCTAGATTCCACATATATGTGTTAATATACCATATTTGTTTTCCTCTTTCTGAATTCCTTCACTCTGTATGACAGTGAGCTATAGACTTTGGCTGTGGCCACAGGTCCAGGAACCACTCAGACTTCTCTTGTGTGGACAATATCATTAGAGGCTTGAGGGTCTTCTGTTCTGAGAGTTGAGCTCTCCAGGTTAGGGGTCTGGGTCTGTAGGGGCCTTCAAAGCAATCTCTAGGCCTAGAGGCAAAGATCTCCAATTGACCCAGCCTCCTGTGACTGGGCTGAGGACTTATAAAGAAGTCTGGGCCTTGATAAATTAATTCCTTTTAATGTAACAAAGGGCAACAGCTCCAAAAGTCCTTTTCCACTCTCCAAAGTTCAAATGCCGTAAGAAGTGGACCATCTTCCTCATCTTGGGCTGGCCTGCCATTCTTTTTCTCCTTCTTCAAGTTTTTCTCTCACACCTTCCTCTTCTGTTCCCATTTTTTTTTCTTATTGTTTCAACATTTATTTATTTATTTATTATTATTAAAAAATTAATCATAGAATCCCAACATGTCAGAGCTGGAAGAGACTTTAGGAAACACCAAATCCAATCCCCTTATTTGACAAGGGATGAAACTCAGGCCCAGAAAGGAGAAGTTAGTAGATATTTTCCCCAAAGTCTTCAAAGCAACAGCTTCCTCTTCTATTCCCCACACCATCCTTCCAGATGAGTACTCAGTTTACCAGGAACCTGGGCTCGTTGGCTGGGAAGCGCTCCTGCCCTGGCGTCCTGAGGTCCCCCCCTTCACCTGCTGCAGTCTCAGATGACCAACAGAGGTCCAAGGTGGGCGAGCTGGCAGATGGCCAATCCTTTCCACTTCCTGGGACAGTTTTCCAGGATTACTCTGCTTTCTGCTAAAAGACTCTTCTTGTTGAAGCCTTTTTTCCTGCCCAGACTCTCAGCTCTCTGCATGTCAGAGACCCCTCTTGGTTTCATATCTTGGGCTGCACTAACCTACCTCCTCTAGGACTTACCCCAGGATGGATGCTCTCTACCCTCGGCTCAGGGGTCTGTGAACCTGCTGCTGCAACCCCAGGACACTCCTCCCCTCTCCCCACTCCCTTTGCCTGCCCGAGACACTGCTCAAACTTCACCAGAGCTCCAGATTGACTTGAATTTGGCATTTGGTGAACGTTCCTCAGGAGTCTTTAGGAGGGAACTTCAAGCTTAAAAAGGTAGGGAGAAGAGGAGGGTATTTTCCTCTGGGGGAAAACCAGATACCAGATGAGGATAGTGCTTTGGTCCACACAACTCTCCCATGAGCCTGACCCCTGAGCCCCAGGGAGAGCCATTGACATTCCTGCTGTTGCAACGTTCCCTTCACTGTTGGAGAGACTGCCTGGGACTGGATTGGGAGCAGTCTGTGGGTGACTGTCCTTAGCGCCCAGCTGCTGGCCCCAGGCTCTTGCTAAGGGTAAGGATGTCTCCTATGGGGCAGGCTGGACAGATACCCCTGATGCTCCCCCTGTTCCCATCCCTTCAGGTCCCTCCAAAGGCTACCTAGGCCCAGGAGTCTTAGGGCTCGGGGTTGGGGCCAGCCCAGAATCACAGGGTTGGGGACATCTTAGGAATCATCAACGCTTTCATATTGAGGATGAGGAAACTGAAGGACAGGAAGATGAAGTTACTCCAAGTCCTGCAGTTTGTTGGTGATATGGCCAGAGCACAAGTGATACCCTTGTTTTTGGGGATGTAAGGGTCCATCACCAACACTACCTCTGTGAGCTTCCCAACAGATCTGTGAGGTCAGCAGAACAGGGAGATCACCCCATTTTCTCAGATGTGGAAAGAGTCCTGTCCGGTGCTCTGAGACCAGACTTCTCGGTCTTGCTTGGGTTTGCAGTATTGCTCAGAGAGGTGCTGAGGGACCAGTAAGGCATCGGCCCAGGTTCTAGACCAGCACTACCAAGACCTCTCTGGGGGTAGCTCTGTCCCTTCCTGCACTTCAGGGTCTCAGTCACCACAGACACATGCATACGAAGTAGGCAGTTAGCCCACGGTAGCTGGAAATTATGAAGTCCTTTAAGCCATGAAAAGGACTGAGTGTTGCATTGTATTTTGCAGCCTATAAAGGGGCTCGAGGATGAAGAAGGGAAGGGGGTAGTTTGGGCAGAGAAGGACCTGCCCCCGGATGCTCATGGTATTCTGTCTTGTTCTGTTTTTCTCCTATTCTTTTCAGCACTATGATTCCATGATTCTAAAAGGAAATATTCTGTTTTCTGATTATAACCTTACTAATTAAGGAGTTGAGCTAATAGCTCCAAGAAAAAAAATAAATCATAGGAGCTATTTGACACTGCATCTGCACATTCCCCCGACTGGCTGCTGAGATTGAAAAAAGTGGCTGGAATCCACAATCCACTTGGATTGTTCACTTGAAATAGCCCACCTGCCGGCAGGCTTCCCCCAGTGCCTGGTTAGCCAGCCCCAGGAGAGTCACATGCAGCTTTAAAAACATTCCAGTAAGAACAAAGCTGAAGCTAAATAAGCCATAGCAGCCAGGACAGAGCTTCTTTCTTATCACAGAGAGATAATTGCCGGCTCTGGCTTTTTCCTAATACAGCGAGCAGCCTCCCCTCACAATATACCCAACTGCCGGGATGTCCTTTAATGATGAAGGGAACAATTCATGTGATCCTGCTAACAAGGGCTTATGGACTGCTGGGGTGAGGGCAGAGCTGGAACTTCCACAGCAAACATTTTCCTTCTGGAAGCAGCCCTGTCCTAACACTGGCTCTGGGCTCCTGTGATGCCTGTTCATAAATGATTCAGACCCTACTTTTTACAGAGCATTAAAGCTCTCTTTCTCCATCCTTCACTTGGGAGCACAAACAGCAGCCCGATGCTGGAATTTAATACCCAGTAAAGCTTTCAGGTTCAAGGATAATAAGGCAGCACTGTAAACAGCACACAAATCCCACGTCTAACCAGCAACGGTTGCCAGCTTGGCTGGGGCTCTGGGGAGATGGATGAGGGGGAGAAAGTGCTGCTGAGGACCTATCTGGGGGCTCCTTGGGAAAAGGTACCCCTTTCAGAGGTGCAGCAGCGGGTGGCCCTGCTAGGCTCCTGGGAAGCAGCTTTCTAAGTTTTTTATGAGCATAGGACCAGTTGATTTGATGCCTTCCAGGAAGGCCAGACACTTCCCAGGGCTGGTGGTTTCAAAGCCAGGCCACTGAGAAGGACTTTTGCTATTATCCCACCAACCACATTTGAGGCGGAAGCAGTGCGTGTTCCTCAAGGCCTGCACATATGCTCCTGCGGCCACTAGGAGGCTGGAATCTTGTTTCTTTGGCTTCTGTGAGTCTGAAGTAACAATACTATCTTTCTCAGTGGCCTCATAAATCTCGGCCATCATCCACAGCCCAGCCTGGACACTTTGTAAAGCTTTTTCCAACACTGCATCCCAGTTTTCTGAAGTCCAGTGGTAGTAAATTTCTATAACCTGTACAGTAAGTCCCCGACATACGAACGAGTTCTGTTCCAGGAGTGCGTTCTTAAGTCCAATTTGTTTGTAAGTCCAACAAAGTTAGCCTAGGTACCCAACTAACACAGTTGGCTATATAGTACTGTATTGTAATAGGTTTATAATACTTTTCACACGAATAATACATAAAAATCCAACAAACAAAAAATAAAGAAAACATTTTTACTCTTACAGTACAGTACCTTGAAAAGTACAGTAGTACAGTACAACAGCTGGCATACGGGGACTGGTATCGAGGGAACAGGCAAGAAGAGTTACTGATGGGAGGAGGGAGAGGAGGTGGGAGATGGGAGAGCTGAAGGAACGTCAGCTATAGGAGACGGAGGGCAAGCTGCAATTTCACTCACGCCTGACCTTGATGGAACTCATGTTCGCATCTTTGAAAGTTTGCCCCTTGAAGGTTCGGATGTAGGGGACTTATTGTAATAATAATGGCGATGATATAGTGACAATAATCATGATAATAGCCAAGATTTACTAAGCACTTACTTTGTGCCAAGTTCTCTGCTAAGTGCTCTTTTGTATGAACAATCTGTCCTTACAATAGCCTTATGAAGGAGGTCATGACAGTGAGGAAGTCGAGGCACTCTTTGTTTTTGGTTTCGTGTGTGTGTGTGTGTGTGTGTGTGTGTGTGTTAGTTCTTCTTCCCTCTACTGAGCTCCCTGAGGGGAGAAAGCATGTTACACGCGTGGAAGGTGAGTGTTCGTGGTCCTGCTAGGCAAGAGCTGATTAATCCTCACAGCAGTGGCATGAGGGAGTCAGTGTTCTAGCCATTTTTCCAATGAGGTTCAGAGAGGTAAAGCAACTTGCTGACTGATCTCAAGTTACACAGCTTCTAAGTGCCACAGTTGAACGTAGATGTCTCGTGCCTTCTATAATCTGGTGGCTGAATGCACAATCCTACTACCATTTACCAGGTATATGACCTTGGGCTTAACCTCTCTGCATTTCAGTTTCATCATCTGAAAAATGGTAGGTGGAAATACCTACTCTAAAGTTGTGGTGAGGAAGGAATGAGGTAAATGCATGTATGGAGCTCAGAACAGGGTCCCTGGCACACAGTAAACAATAAATATTGGTTATTATTATGAGGGCTCCATGCGACGCAACAAATCTTTAGTGAGCATCTATGATGTGACTCTGGACAGGGCACTGTATTAGGGGTTTCCCTGCTTTACGCCTCTTCTGCACTCTCCACGGTGCCTTGAAAAACATTAAGCATGTAGTAGCTGATCAGTAAATGCTTTCTGATGGATTTCTGCAATATAGCTGCCCCAAAGAGCTCTCCTGCCTATTATTGTGAATGTGTCCATCTGTCAGTATTTATCTTTCTTTTTCTCCCTCCTGCACCTGATTTGGGAATAACCAACGGCTGTGTGACAGTTCAGAGACCTGGTTCTGGGAGCCAGGTGACCTGGGGTCTGCTTTAGGTTCTACAATAATTTTGACCTTGTTAAGTTACTTCCACCTTTGCACTTCAGGGTTTTGGCTTAGGTGGTGTCTCAGGTACCTTGCAATCTTCAATTCCCACAGAAAGTGAATGTTAAGGGAAAGGAGACCTTGCAATGCTCCCCAACTCTTAGCACTTGGATCTCAACTCTAGAAAGTGGCAGATATTTTAAATCGTTTTCAGCCAAGAAAGAGAATAAATGGAGGTAAGAAAGCCCTCAGTATGGGTCAGCCCATCGCTCTACTCCTAACCATGGCCATGGCCATGCCCATGCTGGCCACACTCAGCATGCCCCCTTTCCTTTTGTAACCCCAGCTCAGATCAAGGAAGGATTCTGTGAATATATGTACGTGCACATGTGTAAAGTAGTTACTTTGAGAAATGTTGTGCTGCTGAGTTGGCTGTTGGCACCTTTGGCTGCAACTATTGGGAAGAAAGAGACTATGAGTGTTTAAAATTTGCTGAAGTTGGCTAAATTTGATCCACTTGTCGGGCTGCCTTCCGGGGACCCTTCTATGTGTACGTGTATGATGTGTGTGTTGAGGGGAGGGGGTACAGTGGAGGGAGCTGTCAAACCATATGCTTCATCTGAACAAATGGAGAGTGCAGCCTGGCTCAGTCCAGGAAGTTGGGTGTAAAAATCAGCGCAGAAAGTTGATATTGCTCAGGTGAGAGGGAAGAAGGGGGTGTCTCCATCCTAGATATTAGAGGTTTTCCCTTCAGGTGTGCTGCCATGGAGAGGGGCAGCAGAGCCTAGGCAGAGCTCTCCAGGAACTGGTGAGAGACCCTGCAGGTGCAAAGCTTACCTGGGAAGCAAGAGCTGGAATCACATGACAGGACAAGGGAGGACATGCAGTCGTTCTTAGAAATTTGGGAAAATGATACAACCTCCTAACCACTCCTTCAGCCCCCTTGGGAGTTCCTGATTTTCAGTTCTCTTTGAGATACTTCTTATAAGAGAAAAGGTCTTCTCATACTCTTTGAATTAGCTGCTACTAAATCCTTGGTTGAAAAGGCGGTGGATGTACCCGGCCAAGTATGAGAGAAGGACGTGGGAGGAGAAAAGGTGGGGAGGACGTCTCCTACTTTGCTTAGGGCAGGAGAAGCTCAGGGGCAGCTGGACCTTCTTGTCTCCCCAGTCTGAATTTGTACTTTACCCTAAGAATACATATCTTAAAGAGTGCACTGAAAGAGAATGCTTTCAAGAGTTGCCTTCTACCTGCCAAAACGTGGTAATGAGTTTGCCAGGGCCAAGTCCCATTGTGGAAATCTTTGTGAGGGATGGCTCGAATTAGGATCCTGATCTCCTGTCAAGTCCCTGGAGTACACCTCGTTCCAGCAGGTAGGGCCTGGGGTGTGAGGTTTCCTCGCCCTCCGCAGGGATCATGGAGCTGCAAAAGGGAGTAGGAGGGAGAACGGTAAAATCTGGGAGATCTGTGAACTGGCAAAAGGAGCGAGGGTAGAGCATCTAGAGCAGCAGACCTAGGGGCATCTTCTGAACCAATTTAGACGAATGGGGTCAGCTCCAGGACTAGGCTACAGGGCCCACCTTCTTTCTCTGGGAAATCTTCCAGAAACTCTCGGCACTGCCCTCAGCCCTGGTACATCCCCCAGTCTTAGCCTTTACCATATCATATGGAAATGACTCGACAGTATGTCTCCCCATCTAAACTGAGGTATGCTTGAGGGACTGTGTCTTCCTTATTCTGCACTTCTGTGCCTGGCAAGTGTCAGGGGCGCAAGAAGTTAGTCAAACTGAAAGCATAAGACATAGCAGGCACAACACAAATGCTGTCTTCTTTCCCTTTTGTACCTTGTCACAAATGACTTCTGACTCTGAGAATGAAGACCACTCACTGTGAAGATGTTCCAGCCCATGTCAGCTTCTACCTGTCCCCTCCCGCCTTTCTGCACCCCCAGCCCCTCCTCAGTCTCCTGGCCTGGGCTTAAAGAATGAGACCTAACCGAGCTGAGCATACCTGAGCTCCATGTGTAAATTCCAAAGCCGAGAGAGAGAGAGACTGTCAGGGGGACCCTCCACTCTGGGCTGTTCCCCTCCATTAGCTCGCATCGCTGAGAGTTGGCCGTAGAGCCCCACTCCTCGACACCCCTCTCCCCTCTTATGAACCCCAGCTCAGATGGAGCAAGGCAGAGCTACTGGGCTAAGAAGTTATCTCTGCTTCCTGCCAAGGAAGGAAAGCGGAAGCAGGAAACTCTTCCTCGGGGGGCAAATTATTTAATCACTTGTCTTTCCCCTTGAATCAATGCAACGAATGAACATCTTTTGCCTCTTCCTCCTTTCCCCTCTGCCCATCAGCTTCTTATTATTCAAATTGCCTCTTCCGGCTCTTGTGCTCTCACCAGTGTCAGCAGTGACTTTACCTGGGGAAGGCTGGCCCACATTGCAAGCCAGCTCTCATCTTCCTCTTCTCATCATCTTTCTCCCACCCCAACCTCTTTCCCCTTCCAGGTCACAGTCAGCCTGTTCTGGAGTGATATCAGCTTTGGGGGACTGGAAATGCCAGTACCTACTTGTGTCACATAAAGGGAAGGCCCTCGAGCTACCTCTGAGAGGGAGACTTCAGAACAAGGAGGTGGGGTCCGGGGGAGGGAGAGGGGAGCAGCAGAGTCGTCTGTCATGGTTAAATGGAAATTTATCACTATAACCTGAGGGCTATAGAAAAGCTTCAGCTAGGCTGACAAAGAGAACACGAACACCAGGAATTGCTAGAAAAACAAGCTACAGCCCCAATTCAATCTATTGGCTGGTGGTTCTTATTTCTAAGGTGAGGGGGCACTGGGTCCCCTGGCTGCTGTGAGGCCTGGGTAGCCTGAGGTCAGATGGCATAAAGCACTGGGCTGCCCGTCTCTCTGATGGCCTCGTAGGTATCAGCTCTGGAGAGCTGCTGACCAGGGGCCAAGTGTGAGGTCTTCTGCCTGTCTCCTCCCCTTTCTGTGAGGCTGGGGCAAACCCTCCTGGCCATTGTGCTTACACTTCAGGAGAGCTCCACCAACAAACCCGGAGAGTGTTTACGAACTGCCCAGCACTTGCCTAGACACCACGGGCAACGCGAAAGTGTGTGACGTGTCTCCACCTCTCGAGCTGCTTGCAATCAGTTGAGGAGAGAAGACTAAGCCAATGACTGAAGTTGAGAGGACCTAAGGGCTCGATGTTGAGTGTGCAAAACAGGACTGTGAAGAAGAGAGGGCTCCAGCTGAGCTAGGAGTCAATTAATCAATGAATTCCTTAAACGGGACAGAAATTTACAAGGTGCTTTTATACAAAGCTTACCTTATTTTAGTATTCTGATTCTTATGCCAACATTTCTGTTGTGGGCCATCATTATTTCACCATTTTAAAGATGGGGCAGCTGAGGTTGAGGAAATTTAAGCCATAAGTTGATTTGAACACCAGTGTTACGATTTTGAGTTCCCTACTCCTTTCATTATATTGTGTCAAGGATTTAAAGGAGACAGACTCAAGGTAAGTAGGATTTAGATTAATGAAAAGTAAAGAGAATGAAAATTCAAGGAGGAGAAATGGCATGAGCAGGATGTACACTTGGCATATAGCAGAGGCTTAAGAGTATTGAGTGAAGGAATAAATATACAAATGAATTCAAGAATGCCCCATGTCCTGGAAGAAGATAGAGAGGGGAACAGCGGAGTCATTTAAATGGAAATTTGTTGCTATAATCCCGGGGCTAGAGAAAGGCTTTACTAGTGTCCAGGGCTTGTACTGAAGAACGGTGGGGGAGAAAGGTGAATGAATGGGGTGTGGCTGGAGGATGGAGGCCTGAGGATCTAGGCAGAGGAGTTTGGGTTGATGAGAGAGGCTCAGAGAGAGCCCCTGAGATTCTGGAACAGGGGCATTTCCCCCAAAGACAAGAGAGTCATGCCCACCTCTGTATATCCATTCCTAGCCAGATGCCCTACCCAAGGGCACAGTGGCATAGAGGCCAGACCACTGTACTCACAGTCAGAAGATGACAGTTCGGAGCCCAGATCTGTAGCTTCTAGACCCTAGGCAAGTCTAATAACCTCTCCAAACTTTAGCTTTCCCCTTCTTCAGAGCTCAGCTGAAATGCTACTTCTCTGATACTCTAAGTCAGACCCTCTGTCATACTTTATCTTATGGCGCCCTCTACTTCTCTCCTGTGGCACTTATCACTGTTGTAATTAGTTGTCTAATACCTACAGGTCCAGGAGGGCAAGGGTTGTACCTGTCACGGTCAGTGCTGAATCCCTAGCACTGAGCATGGGACCGGGAATAGTTCTCAAGAAATATGGGCTTAATGAATGAATAGATTTGTCAAATGGGTATAACAATGTTAACCCATGGAGCAACTGGGAAGATCAGAGGTCATCTTGTGCGTTCTTTGTAAAGCAGTAGGTAAACGGGAGAGTTGGTTGTTATTAGGACCCCGATAAAGACCATGTCAAGAGTCTAGAGGCAGGGAGGACCTCTAGTGTCAGTCATCCATGGGGATGTGAGGATGGAGAGGGGTTGACGGTGTCAGACATTTGGAAGAAAGAATGACAAAGTACAGTGCTCGGCTATCCATATATAGAATGGAGGAGAGAAGAAGCTCTTAAGGTTTCCAGCCAGAAAGATTAAGAGAATGGAAGTGTCCTCCAGGGCAAAAGTGGGCGGGATAGGAGAGCCTCCTTCCTTAAGGGTTCTGCTGGCCTCCTACTCTCCCTCTCCAAAGCTTTGACGGACAGAGTCTTCCCTTTCGGTACTACCTCTGTCCTATCTGTCTCTGACTCCCTATCATTCTGTTTTGACGTTTCTTCGTCTCTTTATATTTTTTAGTCTCTGCCCCTCCCTGCCTCTGACCCCACCCTGCACCTTCTATGTTGTCTAACTTGTCTTCCTCTGCCTCTTCCCAATACCTGTAGTTCCCTTTGGCCCTCTCCCCGCCTTCACTTCCACTCTCTACTGAGTGCTTTTCCCTTTGAATGTTTATCTCTTCCAGCCTCTCTTTCCTGCCACCCGTCTGCTGCTTCTGGCATCCTGGTTGCATATTGAGATATGCCAGGTGGATCAATGTCAACAGTGAAGATTTCTTTTGGTTCATCTTCTCTCAGCCTTTGCACCCCACCATCTACCTGTGGTCTCCCATGTTCCCCCTGTCTCCTTTCTCTCTGAATTCAGAGACCACACGGATACCTGCCAATTAGTGAAGCAGGCTCCGGAACTGGCAATCCTTCACCCTCTTTTATAGCCCTTTCGGTGAATCTCCCTGTTCAACCTGAGCTTTCCATCCGGGGATTCAGCCTCCATCCCCTGACCTAGAATGCCCACAGCTGTCCCCTTCTCTGCCCTGCCTAACTCTGGCCTCCCTCCTTCTTCCTAACCTGATAATGAGGCAAATATCTCATTGCCTCTTCCTGTCTTAATTTAATGCTTTGTACATTTGTCTTCACATCAGAATGCCTGTCTAGAATCAACTGTCAGGGGACATAGACCTAGCTAGTATCACTCTCTTTCAGTCTAGCCGAGTGTTACACGAAAGCAGGCTCTTTGTAAACACTTCTGAGACGAATGTTCATGAGGTTGCTGCTAAAGATGATGGTAAGTGAGATGAATCATGGCAATGTTTCTGGAACCATGCCTGCCACATAATAGGTATTCAATAACCATTAGTAGATGCTTAATCTGAATGATAATGTTAATTGGTTTTCAAGCCTCCTTTTCTTGATAGCAAATAATGGAAACCAACTCAGCGGAGCCAACTGAAGGAGACTCTATGGGGTGTAGATGACCCTAGACCCAAGAGCAGGGCATAAATTTGGGTTTCATTAAAGTCAGGAACCAGGGGCTAGGAAGCCGTCAGGGCCTGGGACAACTACTGCCCCGCTGTGCGGTGTCATCTCTCTTTCTGTGCATTTGCTTCCTTCCTCTCTTTCTTCTGCAGACAAGCCTCCTCTGCCCTCTTGCGTGCGTGGCAGAATATGGTCACCCCTGCCTCGACGTCAGTCTTCTCTCGAAGCTCCAGAGCCACCAACCCGTGTTCCTGTTCTTCAAGTCCACGTTTGTAGAAGAGAAATGTGATTGCCCCGGTGGAGGTTAAGCACCCCCTCTGGCCCTTCAGCTGTCACATGCCACAAACATAGGCACAGGAATGTTCCCCTCCAGAGTGACTGGAGCAATTCTTAAAAGGGTATGTGTTGGTGGAGGGAGAACAGGACAGACACAACAGAAAGTGTCTCTTACCTAAAATACAGTAGAAAGAATGAAGTCTGTCAGATTTGACGTACCCATGTCAGTCAAACTGAGCTCTCTCATCCAATTTCCTTGGACTTGTGCATCCCAGTTAGGGATCCCTCTATGAAATCTGGTCCCCAGATCGGTGCTGGACTCAGCTCATCCAAAGTGAGGAAGGAAGTACCAGCACACACCTAGATTCGTCACCCTGGCCGGGTCCTTTAGGTCCAACCCAACTCATTGCCTATCTATCCCAAGGAAGGGAGGTTGTTCATAAACCCTAGACAAGCCTGAGTGGCAGTTCCCTCATAGAAGCCGATTACAAAAGCAAAAGCGCTTCAGCTCCTGGTGAAGATAAAGAGAAGCATCTCCCCACACTGGCTGCAGCGATGGACAGGTTTGCCCTTTTGCAAGTGATTACTTTGGCTCAGATAAGAAGCCCAAGTGGCTGGCTACAGATTTCCTGTAATCTCTTTCCTAGAATTTGAACTCAAACAACCTCAATCACCCTCCCCATCCCACCCAGCCCCCAAGCTTTTGCAACATCTACTTTGTGATGTCCTCTGAGAAGAAACAACGTTTGGGCCTCTTGGAAGTCCTGGGGGCTCTGGAAGCACTGGATACTGGGAAAAAGCAAAGTCCACCTATCAATACGGTTAAGAACTCAGGCTTGGAGTAGACACAATGGGGTTTGCATTCTTGTAGGTTACTCAATAGTTTACGAAGTATTATTTATACTTTAAAAAGTCACGGGGAAACTTAAGAACTTTGTGAATTTCTTTACATTTGTTTTATGGTTGAGTTTAGTTTTTCTTTTGCATTATATTTCAAGGGAATATCAATCTTTTCAGCGCCTTAGGCCTCTCAATACTGCATCCTTCATTTATTAAATATGTGACCTGGGTCAACAAGTAAGATGGGGCAAATTATATACCAATCCCATTGGGTTATTCTGACGATAAAGTGGGATGACCCATGTGAGCCTGTAGCCCAGCTTCTGGAACATAGCAAGCACTCTCTGAATTGTAGCTTTTACTACGGTTTCATAAGCTCTGAGAAGAGAAGGGGTTTTGAAAATATGGACCTGGAGCTGGCAAACAGCCACGTCCTGATAAGCATTGTTCTATGGGCGTGACGGGTGTGGACTGTGCGCCAGGCTAGGTCCTGTAGAACCTGGTGAGAAGTACCTGAGGTTTGGGGTGGGGTCAGTTCAGGGAGCAGAAGCAGGAGGAAGGTGGGCTGTCCTGTTTTCCCCAATACTTCAACATCTAGAAAAATATGCTAAAAATCCAGCGCTAACATCTTACATCCCACTTGGATTGACTCTTTCTTGTTCAGTTTCTCTCCTCGCCTTAGGATCCACATGGTAGATATCATCCTGTCTCTAGAAAAGGCTGTTCTCTGGCCCTGGCCTGACCTTTAGGAATCCCTTTCTCGGAGTTGGCATGCCCCCTCTCATCCTTCCTTCATCTGTTTCTTACTCTACACTGTCAGGAAGTTCTTTTTCAAGTCCCCCCTAAGGACTGGGGTTCTCTCTGAGTCTCCTGAGATTGTAGGGTGCTGGGAAACTTTCCAGATTCTTGTCTTGGTAAGAGAACTGTTTAGTTGATTCATTCATTCACTCATTCATTCATTCAGCTATCTGTGGGCCTTTACCAAGGACAAAGCTCTGTGCTGGGCAATGGGTGTCTAGGCCTTTGTGAAACACTTAATCTGTCCTGACTCACTGAGTTGCCAGGGAAGGGGGTCTACCACTAAATCCTGCTTCTCCAAGTGGTAAGGGAGGGGTCCCTACACCTCAGATTCATTCTTGCTCCTAAACCCACTGGCTGATTCTCTAATTGAATAGCTGCACACGGAGAAAATGTTGTTAATATCTTCAGCACCCGCCTGGACTTTCAGGCAGGGGATAAATATTCCTTTGTGTGATAATCGGCTTTCCGGGATTATCCACATTTTCCAGGTTCTCAAATGAAACTCAACCTGGATGCTTTTAGGCAAATAGAATCCTTGCATTTGCATAAATGATTAAATCTGGCCTTACAAATCGGGATAGGGTGCTTCCTGGTTCCCTCAGTGTCCCCGACTCACGGGCCGTGGGACTGCAATATGCGGAAGAGCAGGGCCTTTGCCCCCCAGCCTGTGGACAGCAGGCCCAAGGTCGTCAGAGGTTAGTTAGGTGAAGAGCTCTGGTTTTGGAGCTCAGTCCCAGCTCTGTCATTATTAACTGTAAAGACTTGGGCAAGGTCCTGAATTCTTTGTGTCTCAGTTATCTCATCCAAAAAATGGGGCTAATTGTTCCGAACGGTTGTAAGGATGAAATGAGATCATGCAGGTATAGCCCTGAACACAGTGCTTGAGCCAGAGTGAGCACTGGGTAAGTAAAAACAACAACAATTAGTACTTCCATAGTGGAGGAGGCAGCAAGGGCCTGGAAACTGCCTCGTGTTCTGGGATTTGTTGGCCGGTGCTGTGAAGATGGCTGCCGTGTGCTGTAGCGGGAAGGGGGAGAAAAGGAAAAACTGCATTTATTAAGACAGACACAGTGCTAGGTATGTTATATGCTTTCTCACTTAACTTTCAAACACCCCACAAGGTGGGTATTATGGTCTCCCCATTCTAGGAAAGGAAACTGACAGAGACTCTAGTAACTTGTGCTAGGATCGTGAGGCCAGAAGGGGCAAGCAGGATTTGAAATCATGTCTTCCTGACCCCACCTCATTCCCTGTCTACCTCAAGGAAAGGAGATTCTTTTTTTTTTTAATTGAGGTATAATTGACGTACAACATGGTATGTTTCAGGTGTACAACATAGTGATTCACAATTTTTAAAGGTTATAGTCTGTTCATAGTTATGAAATATTGGCTGTATTCCCTGTGCTGTACAATATATCCTTGTAGCTTATTCGTCTTATACATAGAAGCTTGTACCTCTTAATTCCCTACCCTCTATAAGGAAGGGAGATTTTTAAACGCTAGCAGGAGAAAAGAGAAGAGTAGATATGTTGCTTTGTCTACTCAGGTCTGGATTCTCTACACATACCATCTGCCTTAACTGCTGAAGTTGTTATTTCCCAATTTTGCACATAAAAACAGTGACGCTCAGAGGAGACAAATGGCCTGGCCTGGGACAGAGCAGGCATGGGGCTGTCTGCCTGCCAGGCTGTTCCTCCCTCCTGAGTGGCTGGAATTGCCCTGCTCTGCTCTGAGCTGCCTGTGTGACATTGGGCAGGTCCCCTAACTCACCTACAATGCAGTTTTTTTTTTTTTTTTTACCAGTTAAACGGAAGAAGATAAAAGCTGCCCTGCCTGCTCCTTAGAGCTTCAAGGAGGCTCCAATGAGATAATGGATGTGAGAGGCCTTTATAAACTGGAAAGATCTGTGGAGATGGAGGGGATATTACTATCACTCCATAAAACCTCCACATGCACCACATTCCACGTCCCTCCTGATGCTGTTGCCTGACTCGAGTGCTTTTAGAGGCTGTCAGATTGTCTTCCTGTCTCCTGGCACCAGAGAGGAAGGTCCCCCTGCCTCCCCACAGTCCCCGTGCCTCACTACAGACCCTCAGAGTAGAATGGATGACGGAAGCTTGAACTGGACTTGGCCCTTGAGGGACTGAGCTCCAAAGCTCCCTGAGCTGACGGAACCTATGTCCAGGGGGCCTCTGGCCCCTCTCGGGTCTGCAAAACACCTTCGCAGGGTGAGGCTCCGCTGGGACCCGCTGGAGTGCCACTGTGCTCCCCAAAGCCCCAGCCCCTGGCTGGCTGGCTCCTATCCCAAGGCGCTCAGACTTTCCATTGTAAGTTGCTTTCAATGGACGGCTTAGAAGAAATAACCTCACGCACTTTAATGACTCCTTTTAAAATAGTTTCCTGAACCTTCTCTCTCTTCCTTCTCTCCTTCCTTGCCCTCCTTAACCCGTGACACAGCTGCCCTGGTCTTCCCATCAGTGTGGCCACATCCCGGGCCCTAATGAAGCCTTCTAACTGGACTGTTTCCCTTTGAGGGTTGGTTTGACACCTGAGCTGTAAGAGATTGTAAACATTATCTCATCCAACCTTGGCATGTTACAGATGAGGAAACTGAGGCCAGAGAAGAGTGCTTAATCAAATGCACCCAGTTTGTCGGTGCCCTTTATCCTTCCAGGAGGATCCTGGTGGGATGGGGTGGGAAGGGGTAGTGGGGTGGTGGTGGCAGAAGGGTGTTCAGATGCTTCTCATTTGACAAGGCCAGATCAGATGGCCTTAGCTACCTAGTATCACTCCCCACCCCCTCCAAATATCAGGACAAAATGCACTGAAAGTGACAGCGGTGTGTGCATGTGTCTGTCTGAGTGTAGGGGAGTAAGGAAGTGGGGAGTGGGACTGACGCTAAAGAGAGAATTCACTGAGTGCAAAATGACCAAAATGACCAGTGGGAGAAATGGGAGACTTGGCCATAGTCCTCCACAATATTCTGGAATATTCTACATATACTCCTATATGGAGGCATGCATCCTGGATAAAATGATCTCAGGAGTTTTCCTTTCCCTGAAACTGGTTTGTGCTTATTTGCTGAATCCAGTTTCTAAGCTGGGAGAAAGGTTGCTTGGTACCTTGCAACTTTCTGGCTACTCAGGAAATGTTAAATAACCGTTATGACCAGTTGTAGCATGAAGGAATAAGCTGCATGAAATCCCATTTTCCTACCTGCTCCCATGATCAAAAAGACAAAGCAAATGAGATTATTTCCTCCCTGCCCAGAGACAATCTCATTGCCTCTGCTCCACTGACTACATAACCATGAGGGGCGTTATTGCCATCTCTTCATAACAGATGTGAAACAAACTTTATGAGAGGCGTGAAGAGTTGTTGTTCAAACTCAGTTCTAAACTCCACAGTGAAATGAATCAAAGAATCAAAGCCTTCTTCCCCTCTGCCTCCAGGTTGGAGGTGCTCCCCCGAGCCCAGTGTGGATCAGGCAGGGGAACAGTTTCCTTCAGCTTTTTATTTTTTATTTATTTTATTTTTTATTTTTGCGGTACGTGGGCCTCTCACTGTTGTGGCCTCTCCCGTTGTGGAGCACAGGCTCCGGACGCGCAGGCTCAGCGGCCACGGCTCACGGGCCCAGCTGCTCCGCGGCATGTGGGATCCTCCGGGACCGGGGCACGAACCCATGTCCCCTGCATCGGCAGGCGGACTCTCAACCACTGCGCCACCAGGGAAGCCCGACCCTTCAGCTTTTTGAATAGAGGCTTGGGCCCTGCTACGGCTCTACTACACCAGGCCCTGAGCAGGTTAGTGGAACAAGCACAGAAGGACGGACCCACCTGCACTAGGGCTGTATGGACACAGCCTGCGGTAAGCATGACCAGACCCAGACAGGGTTCCCTTGGCAAGATGATGTTTGGACTCCTTTTCAGTTGGTGCAGTTACTTATAGACACGTTTGAGAGCTTTGGGGGAAGAGTGGAGGGGGAGCAACTGGTGGCAGGTCTTGCCTCTTCCCTGTTTACCCCCAACAATTCAGTGCTGGCTCCAAACTTGCTTATCCCACCTAGTGAAATGAAAGCCCTACAGTCAAGGAGGATGGTCTAGCAAGTATCTATAACTGGGACATGCCCTACCTTCGACTGCTTTATCTCTGAGCTTTCTTCTTATCACCCAACCACCACCCACCTGCCCACCCAGTTCCAGTGAGGCTCAGCAAAGCACTACATTCTCTCTGCCTTCTTACATCTCCAGGGATATTTTAACTTCTCTTTATAGATGGCATCTGAGGTAGCGGCCTGGCTGGTCTGCCCTTGATTCTGCCCGACTTGCAGGTCCTGCACCTTTCTGGATCTGCTTGGGAATTCTGATCCTTGCTTTGTGAACCCTGATTCTGTTTTCTCTCCTGAGACTGATGCCAACCTGTCTCTAGCTCTCATTTGATTCAGCTCTCCTCTTCCTATACCCATTTTGCTCTTCTTTCTGCCTTCCTGGCACTGGCCTCCCAAGGTCGCAGCTAAGTTCGGATCTTTGTTCTCCTATACAGATCGCTCTTCTTCCTGCCACCAAATACCCTGTTTATCCAGAGAACATCTCTGGCCAAAATGGAGTAGCCGGGTAGCTGGCTTCCCAAGGGTTGGTGCTCTGCTGCCCCCTGGGGGTGCACATTCTACAGGACAATTTGGGTGACTAGTTTCCACTTCTAGTATAAACCAAAGGAAAGCTTTGAAGTCAACATTCTTCTGTCATCATCTTCCCCTTCTTCCCTCCTGCAGCTGCTTCTAAGCCCAAAGATGTTTTCTCCAGTTGCACAAGTCCCCTGCAGAGGTCAGGTGAGGATGCCATGGTCTTCCTTCCAGCTCGGGGATGGGGACCTGTGGAGAGAAGGCTGGTTCCTTCCGGGCTGCCAGATCCTTTCGTCTATAGAGAAAGCAATCATTATAGATTTACTCCAGCCTGGGCTCTGCTAGAATAAACACACATGTGCATATAACACCCATATGCCAAAAATTCAATTTCGGCAAACAACCAGACCCTGCTAATTAAAATGTCTAATCCATTTAAATGAATGCAACAGTTCATTTAGCCAGACAGTAATTGTGTGATTTGAATACTTTTCCTTTTCATTCCCATCTAGTTGGCTGGAAGACTCATTTTCTGGGCGGGCTCCAAACCTTGCGATGTTGAAATGGATTTCATTGCTCAGCTTCCCTCCACAGAAGACCTTCCCCACAAACTGTTATTGATGAGATGGACCCCGCTTTCAGGAAACGTCAACCTATTGGATTACTTCTGGTTTAAACCACGCTGATGGAGAAACACACAGCTTGGGTCACATTTATCCTCTCCTTGGAATGCTGCCTCTCTGCAGGTGCCTCTCCCTGAATTTCTGCCTGGGATGGGAAGATTTGGGGCTGTGGTTGTCTCTTGTGTTCCCATTCCTGCTCCTTCCAAAGGCTGCCATATTAGCCTTATTACCATCAGGGCCAGAGAGAGAAAGATAGACAGAGAGAGAGAATCAAAGAGAGTTAAGGATCGGGATACAGGGAAAGAGAGAAGGAGATCTTTTGCCTGTACAATTTGAGTATACAGAAGAGAAACACCACAGACATATCTGTCATCACAAGTGTGCAGACCCAGGGTCTAATGGCTCCTGCCTGCCCCTCTACCTGGTCTACTCTTCATCTCCTGACTCTCGTCCTGAAACATTTATTGAGTGTCTACTCCATGTAAGGCCCTGAGGTGGTCTCTGGAAAGAGATAAAACAGGAACATAAATAAGTATAAGTAAACAGTGCTGGGCGCCATGACAGAGCTATGAAAAACTGCAGCTATGGCTCCAGCATGCCCACATAATGGCATGGGGGGCCCTAGCTGGACAGGAGGAGACGGTAGGGCCCTTGGAGTGGTGTTTGCATAGCAAGAATGCTGTCTTCACGGAGATTCAGGAGGAGATCCAGGCTTCGGGGGTTCTGAAGCTTTTTAATTGAGAGGGGGGTTATTTAAGAAAAAGAAAATAAAATTGTGAGTAAAGAACTAAGTATAAGATCAAAGATTTATTTCAAGTAAGAAAACAGATCAGAATAAATGATATCTTTTTATTTTTAAAGCTGGCAATACCACAAACGCCACAAAATCCAGAAAAATAATGGAATTGGAGAATGAATTAGCTGACTGGCGCACCTCTGCAGTACTTTCTCCCTGCAGTGTTTGGTTGCATGCTCTTCGATGCTTCTTTCTGTGATAACCGTTTTGAAATTTATTTTCTAAAGAGAGAGTAGAAAGAGAACTCTGTCTTCTGGAACAGTTGATCAAAATTTATTTTTTATTGTTGATAGTTGTGATTCATAAAAAATGCGATTCCCCACACAGATGTACTTGTTTTCGTGATAATGTTCCAGGTCTGTGCTCTGCAACTTTGGCATTGTGATAAATTCAGCACGAGAGCCACCTTGGGCTCTGTACCCTGTGTCAGGGTGCCAGGTGATTTGGCACAGTGAGTGCAAAGTGTCCTCCCTGAGTCATTGCTAGGCAATAACTGTATGTCAAACTGTGAACTAGAGAAATATAACTGACTGAACTAAAAGCTTTCCCGATCCAACTTCCCCTGGGCTGGATCCCTAAGTGCCCATGGCCCCTCTGACATCGCTGATTTGAGGGGATGTGTGATGGAAGGAGATAGTCACATTAACCAATTTTGGTTAAAATATTTTACTTTAGAAAGTTTTACAAGAACATAAGGTCATGGGAACACATTGCCAGGGCCTCTCCCAGAACTTCCAAGGGGTCTGAGAAGTGAGGGGCCTTGATGCATAAGACTTCAACGGCAGCAGAATAGATCTATCACTGCTTAGATTATAAACTTATCTGGGATGGTGACGGCAACGGAAGGAAAGATGAATCCCTCCCTGCTCACCCCTTGGAGCCCAAGAGAAAGTTTTGCACAGTAACTAAGGGCATAGATTTTTAGGCTTGGTAGTTCTGGGTTCAAGTTCTGGTTCTTCAATTTAGATGTTCTGTGACTTTGGGCAAACCAACTAAACCCCAGCTTTCTCATCTGTAAAATGGGGATAGTAATCAAATTGATACGACAGATAAATGTAAAGTAAAGTAAGTACTAGGCAGTAAATGCTTGCCGGTTTTGATTTTTCAGAGAAAGGAGAGATAGCTTCCAGCTTCTGGGGCAACAGAGTGAGGGTGGAGGGGAGAGTTCACACCGATGACATAGTTACCCTATATCTCTCTGAATTCTTTATCCCTCTCTCTGCTAGGACTTGACAAATAGGAGAGAAGCCTGGCGGAGTGTTGGCTGGTACCAGGCTGAAGCAGTACTCTTTCAGGCACGCACTGGGTCCTTGCATGAGAGAATCATGCTCCCTGGGCCTGAAGGGTCACCCCCAGCACTGGCTGCAGCTGGCTGACTTGTCATCATATCTGAGCAGGCTCTTTCTAGGAGCCGGTGGAAGCTGCCAGCAAGGGCTGGCCTCCAGAAGGCTGATGGGCAATGCAATTTATTTTATGCTGAAATGACATCGAGACAAGAGTGCTTCTTGCAGGAGACAATTTGGGCTCTTTAATTGCTAGCCTAGGGGCAGGGGGAGCTGTCCCCCTCTCTCCTCTCAACACCTGCCAGAGTAGCAGGGATGGCAGCAGCAGGCCTTTCTGGGAAAGAGGCTCAGATCGCCCTCTCCTATTGGCCTACCTGCAGCCTTGGCCCACAGTCTTGTGCAGCACTTCTTCCAAGCCAGGCAGGAACCAGAGATGACGTGATGAGGGGTCCAAAGCATTAGTCAGCCTGGATGTGCCGTTGTGCCCAAAGGCTTCTACCTCGTTTGGATCCAGCACTATTCTGGAAGTTTCTGCCCATTGATTCAGGAGATTGTTGCAAACCCAACAAATCATTAATGGTATTTCTTGCACGTCCATTTTCAAGATACAAAAAATAGAGGCATAGAATGTTTCAGACTGGGCAAAATGGAACCTAGGATCTACTGTCATACATTATATTTCTCATGCGAAACCCCGCCTCCCTCTCATTTGCCTGTATTTGCACCTTTATTACAGTTGCATAGTGCCTAATACGGTTTTTGGCGCATCAATTTTTACTAATTTTTTTGACTGGCTGATTGCATTCTGAGATGAATAATAATTTGGACCAGGTAATTAATTTCTATTACTTTACTGTGAGGAGGAAAGAACACGAGTGTATGTCTTCATTCATTCACTTATTCATTCTACAAAAATTTACAAAGTGCTTACCCACATCCTAGGCACTGTACTGTGTGCTGGAGATAGAACAGCAAATAGCTCAAGGAGCTACAGTCTCATGAGAGACAGATTAAATGCTTTAACACATTACCTTAGGGGAAGTACCTTGTTCTGTGGGAACACCTTCTAAGGGCACTTAACCCAGACAAGGGGTGCAGGGGGTGGTGATCGGGGAAGGCTTATTAGAGGTGTTGAAGTCTCAGTGGGACCTGAGGGAAGTGTGGGAGTTAGCCAGGTGGAGAGGGGTGGAGAGGGGAAGGTGAGAAAAATCCACGGTCCAGGACACCACAGAGCTTCTGGCCTAGGGAAAGAGTTGGGCAAAGAGAAAATGGTGATTGTAATCGTGTGCACGTACTGGGACGGGGGAAGGATGGTGTGCAAGGGAGCTTCTACCAATTAAATGTCTTCAGAGACAAACAACTGAATTGACTCCAGGCAGCCCAAGATAAAGGCCACTATGACTGTTCACAGGATCAAAGGGAAACCTGCACAACCAGGGCAATCCCAGGGTCCTCACTAGTAGATCCTCCTGGATCTTATCTCCAGGACAATGGAGATGAGCTCCAGCTGCCTGGTCTCTGTGTGCTCAAGTCTTCATCTTCCTGGGAGGAAGAATCTGATTTTCCCAGATTAGGTCAGGCATCTCTACCCTTGGACCAATCAGGCATGGGCAGGGAACAAGCGTGTGGAGAAGACATGGCCAACGGGGGGTCCCTTTGAATCCTACAATCAACTCCATGCTTCATTCTGTTTTTTAGAGTGTGAATAGGAAGGGAGGTTACATCACTAAGAGCAGGTGCAGCAAGGAGGTAGGAAGTTAGGGAAGGTTTCATAATGCCTTCACTGAGTCTTCACGGGCGTGGTGGAGGGACAGTCTGGCATTTTTTTGCAAGGCCCATGGGTTTCTTTTTCTCCATGCCAAGCACCCCTCCCCATGACTGGATCTCAAACAACTGCTAGACTTTAGTATGTCTTCCAGTGTCTCTGACAAACTCTGGAAATGACTGCATCCTGAGAACTTTCCAAGGCTGTGACTTGAGGAGGTTGTGGGGAGGGAGGAAGGTACGTGTGGAAGGGTGGGGCAGTGGAGGAACACTCTAGACATCTGGGGGGTTAAGAGAAATGTGTTCCTTTCCTAAGTCTAATTTGGGTTTATCCAAGTGAATAATTTCTCAGGCAGCCAGGAGGAGCTATAAACCCCGCGAGACCAGGGCTGCTCAGAATTCAAGCCGTAGCTGTGACAGCTTCAAATTGGAATCAAGCTCAGCCTTGGGGCCTGTGGGGTCCTTCACTGCTTCACTCTACCCACCAGGCCCAGGACAGAATTCCCAGCGGCTGAGAATTGTTCTGTCATGTCTTTGCAGGCACATGAAAGGGGCAGAGGAGTCTTTAGCTACTCATTCCTCTTCACTCACTTACCAGGCAAGTGGCTTGACACCCCCTGGCCTGGAGAGTGAGAAGGAACCTGGCTCTGAATAAACACCTCTTCTTGGGCAGGACCTCCTCGGGCCCCTTCCTCACGCCCATGGGTGCTCTTGGCCAGTTGGGTGGGCAATTGCTCTTAATCTTTTAGAATCTTAGACAATCAAATCTAGAGGACGCCTAAGATATATTTATTTAGTGTATTCTGTAATTTTATAGGAAAGGAAGTTGTGCCCACAGAGGGGATGAGATTTGCCCAAGGTCAATCAGTTAATTTGTGACAGAACCGGCACCAGAACCAAGACCTCTCAAAGCTCAGTCACACTGTCACTTACATTGCCTCTCACACCTCTGCTTCCCGTGGCAGGACTGAATGTGCTGAGACCCCAGAGCCAGCTTTCCCTTTTGCTGCCACCTTCCCTAAAGGCCGGAGTTGTTTTCAAGCCAGCTCTGGGGTAAGGAAGAACTCTTGAACCTCCCTCCATTCCATGAAGCATTTTTCCTAGGTTTGGGAGCTCCTGGGTCAAAGAGTGAGACCCAGGCTTTGCTGAGGAGAAGGATCCACCTGATTTTAAGAACATGCTCCTTAGAGCTTTACCACCAATTTAAGAAGCTCCTATTCCCAGGCCCTGACTGACCCTGAGGACAAGTGTCCCATTAGCAGAGGCCCCTCAACATGTCTGAACAACAGAAGAGAGAGAGAGGAAGTGAATTGATGGGGTTAGGTCTTTCGTCAGATTGGGGACTTGGACTTTGGGCAGTTTTGTATGGACAGGGTGGTAACAGCAGTGGTCCAAGCTTCTATCGATATCCTGGACATCCATGGGTGACGTGACCTGTTCAAGGCCATCTGCTTTGCCTCCTCTCAGCACCTACAGGCCCTTCAGATGAGAGAGGATCTGAGCCTCTCAGGGAGAGCTTCTTCAGAACTTGAAATACCTACCTCACATCTCCAGGGACAATGATTTGATCCCTTCCTTAGGTAGTGGTATATTCCACCTCCCCTCTTTTGGTAGGGGACAAAGGGGAGTGATCAAAAGGAGAGAGAGAAGAGTTTCAAGATTTTTTATATGGTGGATTTTGTGTGTGTGCAAATGTGCATAGGTGTGTGCAGACGTGTGTGTACTTTGTGCATGTGTGTGCTTGCTCCAGGCCAGCTCATGATGAACAGCAACAGTCAATACCCAGAGACATGCCTTGTTCCATTTTCTCTGATAGTTTTTGGGTAAATACAGTACCTATCAGGCATGGTGATGAGCCCCACTTGAGGGCCAAACTGGGTTCCTCTTTACTTTAGGGACAAATGACAATGATATACTGTAGGGACAAATGACAAAATAATTTTCTTTCCTCACCAATCCTTCCAGAAATGATAATAGCTCATACTATTGGGCAGGTGCTCTGTGTTAGGCACTCTTCTAAGCTCTTCACACACTGGGAATTAACTCATTCATCCTCATAAAGACTCTCTGCAGGTAATTTTATTTGCCTCATTGTACAGATGAGGAAACCGAGGCACTGAGAAATTAAGTAACTTGTCCAAGTCACATTGGTAGTAAGAGGTGGAGACAGGAATTGAACTCTGGCAGTCTGGCTCCAGGCCCTTGTTCTTAGCTGCATATGATTCCCCTCTTCCTCCTCTGCCTCCTCCATTCCCGCTCCCCCTCCCTCCTCCTCCCCCTTCTTCCCCTTCTCCTTCTCTTTTTCCTCCCTCTCCCTCTCCCTCTCCTTCTCCTTCTTCTTTTTGATACTACTTCTTAAGGCTCATGCCTGAATAACAGCTCTGATACCCACTGCTGTAGAATCTGAAAGCTGCAGGGATGAAAGGGAGCCTAAAGTATGTCTAACCCAATATTCACTTGGGATGGATGCGTCAGGGAGAAAACTGCCCTAGATACATCCTCCAGCCACCACCCAGCTATGTAATTTCTGGGATACTCAATCACTGTTCTTGGCCACCCACCTGCCTCCCCCAAAGTCCATAAATCACAGGCCATTCTTACTGACAGATAGTAAGTAAGTAACCTGTCCCTAATTCAGTGCCAAGTTCCCTCTACAAGACCCACCGTGCAGTTGTGCAGGCAATGTTGAACAGCCTGCAGTGATGGGGACCTTGCTGTCCCATAGAACAGATCCTTGCATCTTAGGATAATTGTGATTATTGAGAGTTGTGGCTTGCACTGAACTTAAATCTGCCTTCCTGTAGCCACCTGCCTACAGGTGGAACAGATCTGGGCCCTCAACCACAGAACAACCTTTTCAGTATTTGGAGAAAGTCTTTACCTACACCCAGAATATTCTCTTTCCCAGGTGACACCTTCTCAGTTCTTTCTATGACAGTTTCAGGGCCAACCTAGTCTCTCAATAGCTTGTCCATATTCCTGTTAAGTCATCACAAGTTTGGCCTCAGTAAGAACAAAGCATAGCAGGGTAGTCCCCTCCCACCTTGCAGAGATTCTTGAATGAAGCTTAAGATGAAAGTCAGTCTTGAAAAACTTCATCCCAGACTACTTAAAGGGCTTGTGATTAATCATCTGAGGCATCAGAAGAAATGTTTGCAGCTCCACATAGGAATCATTTGGAGCTCTTTAAAAAATAGTAGAAATTCTTATTTAATTGGTCTGTGTATACAGTGGGGATATTAGGATTTTTAAAATTCTCCAGGTATTTCTAATGTACAGCCGAGGTTGAAAACCAGTGGTCTTACCAAGGCCACACTAGAAGGTAATTTTTATGAGCTCAGAGGCTTGGTCTTTTGATTCACTGCTATATTCCCAGCAACAACATAGGTACCTGGCATATAGGAGATCTTGCTCAAAAGCATTGGTTAATGAATGAATGGATCCTTTGCACATTGCTGTGTATACTCATCATTTCATTAAGTCTCCCTGGTAAAGTGATGATTGAAAGACATCGAGAGACCATCTCTGCCTTGCATGGGGAGGGCTGGAGGTGGTTATGTCTGGGCCCTGGCCAATACACGGTTAAAATCATCTAAGTAGGACAGAACAGAGCTTATTGGCACATGGGAAGGGCTCTTGGGTCATAGAGACTGTGAAGGAGGCTGGCTTGAGAACTTGGTGACAATTTTGTGCTTAATTAACATGGCTCCAGAGGGATCAGGAACAGAATTTAATGGTGGCTAAGATTACCCACAGATGGGGGAGAGGGTCAGCTCAGATCAAAGGAAGCAGCTGGAGGCATGGAATAAGGCCTTGCTGAGAAGAAGCAGGCAGAATATCTCCTTTCACAGGCTGGAGTTTTTGTGAGGCATTTGAGACAGCTGCACTCAGAGAGGCATGGGGAGGGCCTGTAGAGCAGCTGTACCCGAAAGTCTGGCTGCTCTCCCTGCATCTAGGGTACCACCTCCATGGAGAACTAAGAAGCTCATCCTCTCCCTACCCTTCTACCTGCCATTCTGTGTTGTGGGGGGAGCCATATAGTGGTTTCCAAGGGGGAAGAATCAACACAGAACCCACGTACAGGGAATGAAGGAAGGAGGCTGAGTAGTAGAGGAAAGAGTATAAACCGAGAGCACAAGGGTGATGGGGGTACTGGGCACAGGAGTCATGGGGTAGGAAGAATCTGTTAAGGAGCAGCTTTCTAAGGGGCAAGCATTGTGGGAATATTATAAACAAAGGAAGGTATGTGGATGGATAGAGAGGATTTGAATGTGCTTTGAGATAGGCAAGGTGGAAGGTCCAGAGGCTTTCCCTTGGTAGCAGAGACGGGGCACTGCTAATGTATACATTACCTCATTTAATCCTCACAACTTCCCTATAAGGTAGAGGGTGTCAACCCCATTTTACAGATGAGTATGCTGAAGCTCACAGAGACTGAGTAACTTGCCTAAGGTCACCAAACCGAGTAAGTGCAGAGTTGGATTACACATAAATTTGTCTGTCTCAGAAGCCTGAGTTCAGAGAGGGAAGCATAGATGGATGGAGAAGGCTTAAAGAAGCTAAGTCTATATTGATACAAATAATGTAGGTGACAATGTTTTCCTTCCTATTGTCCAGTCTACATAGGAAAAATAGACTATCAGGAGGCTATGAATCACTTGCAGGAGGAAACACATCACCATTCCAACTCAACTTGCCAAGATCTTGCCTTCTGGGTGCCCTTAAGATGGGACACTCCCCTAAATAGGTGGGGCAAATCCTCCCAATGCAAGTGATCAGGCAGGCTTTGCAGGGTGGGTGTTAGGATCCCACTCCCCTTCCTTTTTTTCACTTGGAATATAAAGCAATTGCAGGCAATCAGTGGAGTGAAAAGAGCCCCAGTCCAGGGGACATGATATCTGAATTTGAGGCTTGTCTCTGCCTCTGTCTCCTGCACTTTTTTCTCTTTCTGCTGGCTTAACAGAATTCCTCTTTCCTGTGGGAACTCGTTCTAGGTGGTTTTGATAGAGCTGTCCTATGATCATTGTCTGTAAGGATCCTGTAATCCAGGGCTGCTGATTACTGTCTTTCCAGTCAAGTGTAGAAATGAAGAGAGAGACAGAATTCTGACAACGTTTGAGCACCGGGATCCCACTGTGCTGGTTCTGCACATTTCAGTTATGTGATCCAACAAATACTAGATTGTTTGCAAAGATGACCCCAGTGACTTCTCCCATCTCTGTTTGCATGCTTGTTTGGGATGTAACTTTGTCTCCTCTTATAGACAAATAGAATAGATTTCCCCTTCCCTTGAATCTGCGCTGGCCTTGTGACTTGATTGGACCAATAGAATGTGGCAGACTGACACATGTGGTTACTAAGCTCTGGTTTCAAGAGGTCCTGCAGCTTCAGCTTTCATCCTCTTGGAACCTTAGGACCGCCCTGCTGCGAGGAAGCTGGTCTAATCCCTCTGAGGATGGGAGAACACATGGAGAAAGAGGCCCAGCTAACGCAGCTGTTGTGGCAGAGCCACAGTGAGGCTTGGGCAGAAGAACCACCCAAGTAACCCCCAAAATTATAAATTGTTTTTATTTTAAGTCACCAGTTTGGGGGTGGTTTGTTATGAAGAAATAGCTTTCTCATGAAAATACAGTCACCAACTCACTCTGGGACTTTGTGTATCAATCATAGTTCTTGATTTCAATTAAAATGAAATCAGCTTTTGCTGGTTTGATGTGTATAGTGATTTAGCTAAAAGACATTGGACCATCAGGAGGACTGAAATACTGTGATCAGAGCTCTTCAGCCAGAAACATGCTCCTAAATTTGTCTCCACCATTATACCTCTCATGGCTGTGCCAGGAGTTCACTTGTGCTAGAATTGCCAATGATGCCAGAGAGAAAATCCCTTACTACCCCCTGTTTCCTTGCCTCACTAGCACCTGGTTCAAAGTGTAGGGTAGGCTGCTTCTGATTGATCAATTCTAGGTCATGTTTCTGCATCCTAGCTGCAAGGGAGTCTGTGAAACTGTCTGTCATTCAAGCTGTTCTAATGGGAATCAGACTCATAAGACAGTGGATTTTTCAAAATGTAGGAAGAAGTCCATAATACAATGACAAATGTCCACTACAGTCCAGCCCTTTTCCAGCTCACCATCAATGTGTACTCTTCTTTCCAAATGTGTCCTTCTAAAAGAAAAAGTCCTTGCCTAATATACTTCAGTTATCTCTTACTCAACAAAAACCAGCTTATCTCCCCTCGGCTTCTCATCAGATAATGTATCTAGCTTCAAGTTTAGAATCTATGGTTGATATCTATTACTCTTCAAACTTTGGCATGAATTTGCATTAATATTATGTAACTTATAGAACAAATTGTGAACCTGGTCACAGTGCACATACCGTACACGAAAAAGTGAGGGAGAGGGAGAAGAATGGAAAGTAACAATTGTTAAAATACATAAACATATATTGATACATAGTAAAACAGGAGAGAATTCACATAGGTACTCCATCCTCAATTTCACTCTAGTTGAAATATAGGTATAGTTTCTTTATGGTTGGTATTTAAGATTTCCTCCTTCATTAACTTGCCCTTGTTTCTTTTCTTTTCATTCAGTCCATCCAGGTTTTTTAATTGGTGGGTGATACAAACATTCACTTTGGAGGGATATGATCCCTTAGCAGTTTTATCTGCACATGGTTGCCATGGTTTTCTACCAATCTATTACCACTGGAAATAGATGTATGGTAAGTTACCTTAGGGTATCCCTTGTGCTCAATTCATATTCTTTTTGGACTCAGTGTGTTACAGCAATCTTACTTCCCTTAGATGATCTAGAGCAAATACTCTAAGCAACATAGTAATCCCATTTTTTTTTTTGTCTGTTCATTCAGTGGGAATAGGAACTACAAATGGCTAGGTTAGAGCCTCCACTTTCAATTCAATGAATCAATGGTTTTCTGGTAGATGTATTCTTCTTTGCTAAGATTCCTAAGTCTGCAATGCCGGGGGTCATAAAAATAGGAAGCAAAAATTTTGCTAATATATTTAGTATAAGACTGAGAAGTTCCATCCCCACTTCTACCCCTTGGTTTCTAGACTCATGATTTCTGACTATGTAAGAAACAGCAATATATGGTTCAAAGAGATAATTCACCCTGCATAGTTCACAGCATCTCATCCATGGAAGTAAATGGAGGGAGGAGTAGCAACCCCTTAGGAGTAGTCATGCTGGGAATATAACCTTATGAAATTCGCTTGTACCATTAGGACTTTCTTGAGCTTGGTCCTGTTTGTATTACTTCCACAGATAATCATGTGTATAAATCCTGCCTGATTTATAGTTAGGTGATCTAGTTCAGGGTGGGTAGCTCAGTTTGCATGATTACCTTGTATCTAATGGTCATGCATTCAACCAGGGCCTAATAGAAAGCTAAGAGCTGTTTCTTAAAAGGATAATACATAGTAACTTGCTGGAGAGGACCTGGCTTTTCCCAAAACCTCAGGGACCCATTCTACAATTGTCCTACCCAACTTTACTTCAGATTCCATATAGCACCCTGATCTGCCAAAGATACCTCAAATACCATTAGATCTTATGAATCATAAGACCCAAGTAAAGAGATGCTTGCACTGCAGACTGAACTAGTTAGAGAACCTTCTCTTCCTCTGAACTCTACTCAAAGTTGGCAGCCTTCTTGGTCTCCTGGAAAATGGACTGGAGCAGTAAACACAATGTGTATATATCGCTTCTAAAATCCAAAGAGACCCTCAAAATGTAATGCCATTTTCTTCGTTGTAAGAGTACAAGGTATGGAAAATTGTCTTTTATTTTGGAGGGAATGACTGGACATTTTTCCACCATTGGGCCCCTGCCACTGAAGTAGAAGCCATTACTGCTTTCAAGGTATTTTTCTCACATCTCTGGTGTACATGAATCTTACTAAGACGTCTAGAGAGCCAGTATTTCTTGCTTTTCACATCATATTATGTCAACGTTCTTGTGAACCAGCATGTTCTTTTTTTTTTTTTTTTTTTTGTGGTACGCGGGCCTCTCACTGTTGTGGCCTCTCCCGCCACGGAGCACAGGCTCCGGACGCACAGGCTCAGCGGCCATGGCTCACGGGCTCAGCCGCTCCGCGGCATGTGTGATCTTCCCGGCCCCAGGCACGAACCCGTGTCCCCTGCATCAGCACGCGGACTCCCAACCACTGCGCCACCAGGGAAGCCCCCAGCATGTTCTTGGTAGATGGGTGAAATGATCAAGGGCTCAGAAAACTTATTTGTGGCACAAATCTGGGGATAGACACACCCCCTACAGCTCGATAGTATTAGGGTACTGTTGTCCCAACAAGGTGAAAGCCTCAGGTGTCCTCTGCTTAGTGAGAGAAAAAAGAGTATTTGCTGGCTAGCTGCATTACAAGTGCTAGGGATTATGTTGCTTTGTTCCAGTAAAAAGACCATATCTGAAGCTATGCTTTTACCTGAAATTACCCCTTGATTATGTTTATAATTATCCATGGCCACTTGTAAAGGACCTACTTCCTTCCAAATTCACCAAACTGGCCAGTTAAATCAGAACATAAGAGAAGTCTCGGGCTTCCCTGGTGGTGCAGTGGTTGAGAATCTGCCTGCTAATGCAGGGGACACGGGTTCGAGCCCTGGTCTGGGAAGATCGCACATGCCGTGGAGCAACTAGGCCCATGAGCCACAACTTCTGAGCCTGTGCGTCTGGAGCCTGTGCTCCGCAACGAGAGGCCGCGATAGTGAGAGGCCCGTGCACCGCGATGAAGAGCGGACCCCGCTTGCCACAACTAGAGAAAGCCCTCGCACAGAAACGAAGACCCAACACAGCCAAAAGTAAATAAATAAATTAAAAAAAAAAAGTAACAAATGTTCAAGTACAATTGGTGTCTTTAAAAAAAAAAGGATACTATACTGTCTCTCAAGTAATAGGTATTGAATACAATTAAATTAATATTAAAAAAAGAGGTCTCAACCTCTGTATTTTTTCAAATATTTAAGGGTGATACTAAATCTCTGTGATTTTTCCATGGAGGAAGTCTTGCATTTTATTTATCATTTTGGTAGCATGAGGGAACTCCAGGTGTTTCTACTTGGCTCTTCCCGCCTGGGAACCTTTATTTCCTTGCTCTCCACTCAGAGCCTGCATGAGGCTGCTGCCAGTAACTAAATATGTCTATTACGGCCATATGGCCGGTAACTGGGAAAATGACCAAAGGACTGGGCTTGAGGTCCCACTGGTCCTACCATGAGGTAGACTTAGGTAAAACTCCGTGTTGTGCCTGTCTTCCATTAGTACCCACTCTGACACCATAACCGTTCTGGAGCTTCAGATTTTGCTGTTGTCTTAGAGCCAAGCCAGGCTAATAATTTTGAAAAGGACCCTGGGTATTTCCTTTTCCCTAGTACACAGACACTCTAGTAAATTTTTGCAGGGCAATTTGGGGATTTCTAGGAAAAGATTCAGGGTATAGTTGCCATGTAATTGCAGGTTTCTTACTCAAGGATACTCAAATTCCGCATCATACACAGGAAATTGACTCTGTGAACTGACTCAGGTATGGGTATTGAGTGAGGAACTCTGCATCATTAGGAGATTTTAGGCTTTGATCACGGAAAATCTTAACTGGATTAAACATTAAGAAAATGTATTTCCTGTAATGAAAAGTCCGAATGCAGGGAAATACCGGCATTGGTTCATTCAACAGCTCAAAAATATCATTCAGGACCTGTGCTCTTTCCATGTCTTTGCTCTGCCCTCCTCAGTGTGTTGGTTTACTTCCTTTCATGGTTTCAAGTTGGCTGCCACCCTGGCTGCCAGAACTACATGCTGTCAGATAATGTTCAAGAGATGAAGAACTCTTCCTTCCTTAGAGATTGGTTTTTGGAGTAAGGAATTATCTCCCAGAAGTCTCAATGGACTTCAGTTAGAAAGGAGGATTGGGGGTAAGTGAATGGTTTTTGGGTGGGAAATGGACAAAAACTGCTACAGACCGCAACTCAATCATGATAGCGTAACTCATGCCTCTATTCACTAAGCCTGTCAAATAAAAATAAGGACCTTATTGCATCCCCCTCTTTTTCTTTTGGGACACCATGAGCTGCCATATTAAAGATTCCTATGAGGGCTTCCCTGGTGGTGCAGTGGTTGAGAGTCCGCCTGCCGATGCAGGGGATACGGGTTCATGCCCCGGTCCGGGAAGATCCCACATGCCGCGGAGGGGCTGGGCCTGTGAGCCATGGCCGCTGAGCCTGCGCGTCCGGAGCCTGCGCTCCGCAATGGGAGAGGCAACAGCAGTGAGAGGCCTGCCTACCACAAAAAAAAAAAAAAAAAAAGAAAGAAAAGAAAGATTCCTATGGGCCAGACCAGACCAGTCTGATTATCAGGTTAGCCAAGCTCACTATGCATCTGCTAATACAGACCTGTGTTACCTTGTGACATCCCCAATCCAACTGAAACTTCCAACTACAGCTCATTTCCAACCACAGTTTTTCTCTACCAGCATCCTTGGCTGACAGGTAACAGCCTCTCTAGCTTTTTATAAACATGTTGGTGCTTCCCTCACTAATTTATTTACCACTGCCTGGACAAAGGACGTGAGTTTTGGGTCCTCTTGGGAGATGTATTTATGAGACGGGTAAGCAGTCATGATAAATCCACTCTAACCTTTCTATCTGTCTCGGCCTTTGAATTTACTTCCTCTAAATTACACCTTGTAATTTCTGGCATCTTGACTACATTTAGTATCGAGTACTAATGAGCCTAGGTTTCTGTCAACCCACTCAGCAAACAATTTAAACCACTTCTAGATGCTCAAGCCAAGTACATCAAACGTAGAATCACTGGCAGATGCCACCATATCAATAAACTCAGCTTGACCTAAAATTGTTTTTCTCTTGTTTGACTAGCACCTTCGGAATCTACTCCCGTATATACTCCCTCCAGGTCTCTGTTAATAGCAAATATCAAGGTCATGCATTTTTGTCTATAAGCTTTTCCCTTCAGGTATTGCATATGCACTCCTGGTATGGACTTCACGTCCCACCCCAACCCGTCCCAGGGACATGCTGAGATCTAACTCTAGTTGTAGGTGTGGCGATAATGAGGGATAGAGGGGTTTGGCATGAAGAGAATTGGCTTCCCCTTGCAAAGTAACACCTTCGTGTTAGATCACTGGGATTTTTTTTTTTTTTTTTTTTTTTGCGGTACGCGGGCCTCTCACTGCTGTGGCCTCTCCCGCCGCGGAGCACAGGCCCCGGACGTGCAGGTCCAGCGGCCATGGCCCACCAGCCCAGCCGCTCCACGGCACATGGGATCCTCCCGGACCGGGGCACGAACCCGCGTCCCCTGCCTCGGCAGGCGGACTCTCAACCATTGCGCCACCAGGGAAGCCCGATCACTGGGATTTTTAAGCAAGGTGGGAAGAGACACATGAGAAGAGAAGAGGGGGCTGATTTGGATGACAAGAGAAACAAAACTCAATGAAGTTGAGAAATTTAGTGCTTTCTGAGTTATCTGAATCCTCCCATAAGTCTCTGCTCAGATTCCCAGGTCTGCCTCTTTCATGATAAGTGCTCTGATTTTCACCTAAGCCATAGTGGAAGGCTGCAAATTCAACTAATCTTGTAATTCAGCAACCTGCAGGATCGAACTTTGTGTTTGATTTCTGTCTATCTCAGCCTAGTGGCTCTAAGAAAAAAAGAGATTCTTCTAGTACAATCTTAGAAAATCCTTGGTTTTCATTTTGTATCTTGAGTTGAAAAATTAAGAATTTGTAGTTTTCATTTTTTCTTTTTAAAGATACACCTAGCACCATTAGAAGTAAGCATTTGATCCTACAGACCTTGAGCTTCCCACGCCCTATATATTGTCCTATGGTAGTAACTGCTAACCCTTGACTTCAATAGGTAATTCATTCTGGGCGACCACAGGTGAAAACTGAATGCTTTTGCTCCTTGCACCATGTTTTGGCAGTGTCGCGTCTCTTACTATTAGCTGGAGTTTCGCTATGTTCAGCCCTGACTGAGCCAGATTCCTGCCAGTTTCTGGAGGGTCTGATTCTGCTCAACTCTTGGTACCATTTTTGACATAAGCCAAGGTCTTTATTTGCAAGCTACAGACAGAGGCTGTGGCTAAGTCAGAGAGATAGAGAGAGAGAGAGAGAGAGAGAGAGAGAGAGAGAGAGAGAGAGAGAGAGAGAGAGAGAGAGAGATTGAAAGGCTATTGAGTAGTTCATTGAATCAGGAGTTTAAGAACAACCTCTATAATCATGACCTCAGAGGAAAAATCTTCCTCTATCCCCTTTTCATTGGGTCACTATCCGCTGATTACGATATCATCAAATAGGACAGGAACATCTGCTTGGCAAGAGATTAGGTCAAGTGCCTGTGCCCTGACTACAAAAAAAGAACAGGAAGTAATGATCTGGCATTTTCAGCTACTATAGTGGGAGATGGGCTCTGATCCCTACCAAGACTCCTAGGGCTGGGAATTCCCTGAACAAAAGAAGGAATAGAATTGCTGAGCGGCCAGAGCAAATGGTAGATGTCCATTAGCCTTTGGGTGAGTCACTCTTTTCTCTGTTTCTCAGTTTCCTCAACTGTAGAAAGCAGGGTTTGGAATAGACGGTCACTAAGATTGCTTCCAGATCTGTCATTCTGAGGCTTTAGCGTCTATGGAGTAGGCAATTCCCGCTCACACTGTCCAACTAAAGCAACAAGCCCTTGCCCTGCCGCTAGTCAGAATGGGGTAGAATGGGGTGGGAGACAGAGGGGAGCTATCCTGCGTCTGGCCGCCTGAGCTGAGCCCTGGTGCAGCTGTTTCTGCAGCAGGTTTCACACGGAGGCAGAAAATAGAAGCAGTATCAGGCCGGCACTGTGAGTGACTCAGACAACAAAGGCATTTTTCAAGACACTGCCCTGTTTGAGCACTGGGTGTCGAGGTGACAGATTTTGTAGAACGTCCTGGAAAAAATATACCTTGAGTGATTTTGAAGCCTTTAGAAATATTTGGCAAGTGTGAACAGTTGGTTCCTCACATTTTCTCTTTAATCAATGGCTTCTTTAAGAAGTGGCTGTGCTGAGGGGTTCAGCTGTACATTTCCTCCCCTCCCTCTGGCTCCCTTTCCAGGGCACTGGTGTTTCAATAGGAAGAGGTAAACTTTCTCCACAGTCCCCGACGTGGTGCCTGCGTATTAAAGACACAGCAGCTTTCTCTGCTGTTTGCCTGCTGATGTGTTTCATTTCATACCCCACGGAAGCCTCCCCTCTGTTCAGAACATGCTGTACCCAGTTGTGAGGAGAGAGGAGGGGTGGGGAGGGACGTGAGAGAGCATCGCTTGTTTTCTCAGCAGACTCTCAGGAATGTTGAAACTGAAGTTTGAGCTCTGAATGAACAGAAACCTGAGGTCTTTAGGAGGAAGTTAAACTCACTGGCTTGCCTAGAGATTGGATCCTGGCCTTTCCTTCACCACGCATGGTGGTGTCGGGTCACCTCTCAAAACGTGGGCATTGGGATGTGAGGTCTGAATCACCACCACCTCTGGGCCTGTGTCCAGCTGGGACCCAGAAGCATAGCCATCCCGCCTCAGTGGGTGGAGCAAAGATGTGCATAATCGGATACGAGACGCCATGTCAGAAACCAAACCATTTACTACTTGTAGTAGGTTCAAGTGTGTCTCCCCCAAATTCATATCCATCCAGAACCTCAGAATGTGACCTTATGTGGGGATAGAATCTTCGCAGATGTAAATAGTTAAGGATCTGATCCTTATTTCAGATGAAATCATCTTGGAGTTAGGGTGGGCCCTACACCCAGTGACTGGTGTCCTTATGAGAAGAGATACACAGAGACACACAGAGAAAAGGGCAGTGTGGAGAGAGAGGCGAAGATTGGAGCAACGTCTCTATAAGCCAAGGGGCATCAGGGATGGCCGGCAACCGCCAGGAGCTCGGAGAGAGGCCCAGGACCGGTCTCCCTCGGAGCTTCCAGAGGGAACCAGCTCTGCTGACACCTTGATTTTGGACTTCAGGCCTCCTGAATTGGGAGCCGATACATTTCTGTTGTTTTCAGCCACCGAGTTGGTGGTAATTTGTCTCGGCAGCCATAGGAAACTAATACATCATCTAGTGAATATCCCTCGGCCATCTTGTCCTCAGCCTGTAATGTCCTGCAAAACGTTCTCCTCCCTCAAGTGTCAAATGTCATTTGCCCCCTCCTCTGTGACAAATGCTCAAATGTCCCCTCCTCTGTGACGTTCCCTAAATTTTCTTCAGAAATGAATGATTTCTTTCTTCTGTGCTCTCACAGCCTTCAGCACAGACTTTGTTCCCTCTTGGGTTCAGTGGGTTGTACCGGTGTGTCCTGCCCCCCTTGACTACGGGCTCCCTGATGGATCTCCTCATTCTGTCTTTCCAACACCCGTGACGTGTCTGGCACATGGTAGGCACTAGCAGCTGCCTGTAGAGAAGGGACAGAACGGAACTATGGCATCCTCCGAAGGTGGTGCCCCAGCTGCTGCAGAACTTCTGGAGAGGGGCAGCTTGGCCCTGAGAGCTTTCACACCCCTGATCTTCGTGCTTTCCTTCCCTTCCAGTGTCACCTCTGTCCTCCGTGCTTAGCTGCTGACTGTTAACACATCCCTGCTTACAGGTTAACGGACAATCTTATTGTTGGCTGGTCCCAATTTAAGTTGAAGTGTTTTCCAGGATCATCCTTACTCGCAAGGTAGAGAAGCCATACTTAGGGCCATCCAGTGGCGGGGGTGCGGGTGGGGACAGATGGGAGGGGGACCTCTTGACTCTACTGAGGACAGAGAGATGGAGGACATGAAGGAGCACAGGCCCGTTGTGCCATTTCTGGAGTACTGCTCACTCCTGGGAGAGTGTCCGTGGCGTCTTCATTGCTGTGTGCAGGCTTTCTCTGGTTAAGGTGAGCCGGGGCTACTCTTCGTTGCGGTGCGTGCGCTTCTCATTGCAGTGGCTTCTCGTTGCAGAGCACGGGCTCTAAGTGCATGGGCTTCATTAGTTGCGGCACATGGGCTCAGTAGTTGTGGCACGTGGGCTCAGTAGTTGTGGCTCACGGGCTCTAGAGTGCAGGCTCAGTAGTTGTAGCACATGGGCTTAGTTGCTCCGCGGCATGTGGGATCTTCCCAGACCAGGGATCGAACCCATGTCCCCTGCATTGGCAGGCGGATTCTTAACCACTGTGCCACCAGGGAAGTCCTGGGCTAGCTTTTTTTGTGTGTGTGATTGTTATTGCAAGATACAACCCCAGGAATTTGACATAATTAAATTATTTTATTTTCTTTAAATTTTTAAACAAAAGAAAGAAAGGAAAGGAGAGGTTGTGTTCAGACAACAGCTTGGCCACACAGCAAAGTGACGTGGGGAGGTGGCAGGACCTTGTGAGGATGGCACAGACCTCTGTCCCCCAGAGGTGCTGTGAGCCTTCCCTGCAGTGTGGACCCGAGGCCTTGGGTGGGTCCATGGGGAGCTCTGCCAATGTGGCTGGGCACATGCAGGGCCTGGGGGAAGGCAGCAAAGGACAGCCAGTGCCCTTCCCAGGGGTAGGGACTACGCCTCTGTGTCCTCATGGAGTCTCCCGCAGGCTTGCGGGGTGCTGTCCGCCAGCTCGCCAGAGGGTACCCGGCCACGCACAGCTGCTTGGGGAAGCCGCCAAGTGTGGCGGTGGTGTGGGACCACGGCAGATTCTAGTTTGGAGACCACATACTCTGAGGCCGAGGATGATTTATGAGGAAGGTTCAGATTCTCTTACTTCAGCTCCCGCTGGACTCTCTGGAAGGTTCCGGTCATTTTATTTCATTTCTAAATCAGCAGATTGTCCTTCACCCTGAGCAAATGGTCCTGGGACTTAAAGGGAGCCACTTTGGTGGAGTCATTAATCACAGAAGCCTGGCAGGGTCTTGGGGGGGGCCCGCTTCTCACCTTCCTTGCTCCACTTAGGCAGCAGGTTCTCTGTCCTTTAAGTGTCCTCTTCCCATGACTTGGAGTTTGCTCTGACAGTGGACCAGGCCTTGTGCAGGGAAGGCTTTCAGGAATGAGAGAAAGACTGGCTCGATCACTCCCTCATTCATTCATTTATTCATTCATTACCTATTGAGTACGTACTTGTGTCAGGCTCTATCTTAGGCACTGGCGATGTAGCCATGAGCAGAATACACAAAAGTCTGCCCTCAAGGAGCTTACAGTTTAGTTCTGGCCAGACTTAAACAGTAGTTGTGTTTTTCTTTTCTTTTCCAGAAGGTAGAAGGAAGGCAGGGGTAGGAAGATATTTTTTCTAAACGGAGGCAGAAGGTGAGTCGGAGGACACAGCCAGGTATTTGCATGCAGGAGTCCTTATCATCAGATGCCCCTCTTCCTCAGAGGGGTCTCCTGGGCTTTGGGGGATGTTGTTGAACATCAATCACTTTACCAAAGAGGTCGCTTCTTCCTCTACTCAAAGGCAGCTGTGTGCGAGCCAGACTGGATGGCAGCATGGCCAATGACTCCAGCCTCTGCAGGCAGGTCACAGGCAAGCCACATGTCATCCTGGAAGGAGACCCAGGGCCGGAGGGAAGTGTGTGTGTGTGTGTGTGTGTGTGTGTGTGTGTGTGTGTGTTACATTTACGTAACAGGGACAATCATTCAGAGCAACATGAAGCTTTTACTTTAGCCCTTGTTTTCTGTGGTCTGAGCCCCCACTAGATGTGGAAGATTCTGCCTGGATTAGAGAGATGGTATCCACAGCTGAGTAAGTTCTGAGACGAAGTTGTCTGGATAAGAGTGATTGTGTTTGCCTTATCCTTTAGAAAGAGCCAAGGACTAGTATCCCACCAGCCTCTAGGGGGCTGGCCAAGAGAGCTGCTGGGAAACTGGGGGAGAAAAAAGGAGATCAGGAGGGTGGACCTGGGTGGGAGGAAGTCCACATATCCTGGTCTGTGAGAATTCTGATGGAGGCACAGAGTCAGGGATTCTGAAGCAGTTAGAAAGGAGACATTTCTGAGTGAGCTTACAGACCATGGCTCGCTTATCTACCTTTTCAATATGTCAAGTCTCTTACATTCAAGCACGAGCCAGGCTGAGGTCTCGCCAGAGGTGTGGAGGAGTCTCTGGTAGAGAGGCCAAAGCAGCAGAGTGGTCAGGGCACAGGGCTGGAGGGACTGCTCTAGAGCAACCGCAAGAGGGACAAGGCAGCAGCAATCCAGCCCCCAGGCTAGAAGGCTGATGGTCTCCAGAGAGGGAGTGCTGGGGCCTAGGGACCTCTGCTTGGCAGTCTGACAGCAGAGACATCTGCTGTAGCCGCTGCGCAGCCATTGTTAGCTCTGGGCAGGGGCCTGACTCGTAACAAACTCCTAGGTCTCCTCCTCTTTTTTTTTTAACATCTTTATTGGAGTATAATTGCTTTACAATGTTATGTTAGTTTCTGCTGTATAACAAAGTGAATCAGCTATACATATACATATATCCCCATATCCCCTCCCTCTTGCGTCTCCCTCCCACCCTCCCTATCCCACCCCTCTAGGTGGACACAAGGCACCCAGCTGATGTCCCTGTGCTATGCAGCTGCTTCCCACTAGCTATCTATTTTACATTTGGTAGTGTATATACATCCATGCCACTCTCTCACTTCGTCCCAGCTTACCCTTCCCCCTCCCTGTGTCCTCAAGTCCATTCCCTATGTCTGCGTCTTTATTCCTGTCCTGTCCCTAGGCTCTTCAGAACCTTTTTTTTTTTTTTTAGATTCCATATATATGTGTGAGCATACGGTATTTGTTTTTCTCTTTCTGACTTACTTCACTCTGTATGACAGTCTCTAGGTCCATCCACCTCACTACAAATAACCCAATTTTTTTCCTTTATATGGCTGAGTAATATTCCATTGTATATATGTGCCACATCTTCTTTATCCATTCATCTGTCAGCGGACACTTAGGTTGCTTCCATGTCCTGGTTATTATAAATAGAGCTGCAATGAACATTGTGGTACATGACTCTTTTTGAATTATGGTTTTCTCAGGGTATTGCCTAGTAGTGGGATTGCTGGGTCATATGGTAGTTCTATTTTTAGTTTTTTAAGGAACTTCCATACTGTTCTCCATAGTGGCTGTAACAATTTACATTCCCACCAACAGTGCAGGAGGGTTCCCTTATCTCCACACCCTCTCCAGCATTTGTTGTTTGTCGAATTTTTCATGATGGCCATTCTGACTGGTGTGAGGTGATACCTCATTGTAATTTTGATTTGCATTTCTCTGATGATTAGTGATGTTGAGCATCCTTTCATGTGTTTGTTGGCAGTCTGTATATCTTCTCTGGAGAAATGTCTGTTTAGGTCTTCTGCCCATATTTGGATTGGGTTGTTTGTTTTATTGATATTGAGCTGCATGAGCTGCTTGTATATTTTGGAGATTAACCCTTTGTCAGTTGCTTTGTTTGCAAATATTTTCTCCCATTCTGAGGGTTGTCTTTTTGTCTTGTTTATGGTTTCCTTTGCACAGCTAGTCTTTAGTGCTGTCCTCTGTCTGTGATCCGTTAAGAAGGCCCAAGTTGCTATTTGAGGCATTTGGACTCTCAGGGGAAGGATTATTGAGCCACTGTGCATCAGCAAGGGCCTGCTAGGTCCTGAGAACCTGAGCCACATTCCATAAGCACAGACCCACGGTCTTAGGTCTTACAGAGTGAAAATGTCAGGCCCAGGCGAAAGGGGGCAGTGAACTATGGTGGGTCACACACAGGCTATCTGCTCCTTAGCCCACTTCCAGAAACACTGGAGGACAGATTTCTCTGTTTCTACCTCCCAAGCAGCAAAGGTGTGTGTGAACTCTAGGAATACGAGCTCCCTTCACTATTAGTCTAACGAAAATTAATTAGGAAGGCATATCCACCGCAGAAATCCCCAAACAAAACGCAGTGTGTTGTCTAATCATGCATATCAAAGCCAGATAGAAATGTTTTGACATCATTTGCAATTTTGGATCATCTGACCCATTGCTCTCCTCCACCTAGTTTGGAAACAGAACGTGTGCTTTTCTAGCTGTTCAACGCTCTGCTCCCAAAGGCATTTGCTCTCACCTCATTGGATGCCCCTCCCCCAGCATGTCCAGCCAGATGTTGCTTTGGGATGTCTCTGCCTGGTGCATGTACTCTACAGAGTGGCTCACGTCAGTGTGCTTGATGCAGCGTGAAAGTTCCTGGAAAGCAGAGCTTGTATTCTTGTAATTCTTTCTCTAAGTGGCCCAGCACAGTGCCATGTGAAGTATGGGACTTAAAGCTTTGATGGTGATGACAATTAGCGTATCTGTGTCTGGATCAAATTTAATTTTCTAAATTATTCCGTCTTGGACTCCTAGGGTTTTGATGATCTGGGTTCTAGTTCAGATCCCAGCACTCATCAGATGTGTGATGAGTGTGCTAGTCCTGGCAGGAAACAGTGGGCACGTTCAAGAGTCAATGAGGGCGTCCCTGGTGGCGCAGTGGTTAAGAATCTTCCTGCCAATGCCGGGGACACCAGTTCGAGCTCTGGTCCGGGAAGATCCCACATGCTGCAGAGCAACTAAACCTGTGCACCACAACTACTGAGCCCGTGTGCCACAACTACTGAAGCCCGCACACTTAGAGCCCGTGCCCTACAACAGGAGAAGCCACTGCAATGAGAAGCCCGTGCACCACAACGAAGAGTAGCCCCCGCTCGCCACAACTAGAGAAAGCCCGTGCAAAGCAAGGAAGACCCTATGCAGCCAAAAAAAAAAAAAAAAAATTAATGAAAAGGAAAGGGTTTGAAGGAAGGGTGTGTGGGGATTTAAGGGAAACCAGCCAGGAATGGTGAAGCACCCTGAGGCTAGCATCAGCAGGGAAACTGCTGCCACCCCTAGACCTGCACGGGCAAAGGGAGGGACTGATCATTAGAACCTGGGGAGGCCTGTAGCTCTCACCCAGGAGAGGGCCGCCTGGCAGGAGCTGTGGTTGTAGGCAGAGGAATAGCCACTGCCACACCATGGCTGGACAAGGAGGGAGCCAGGGGAATACACATCTCAGTTTCTTTCTTCTCTCACCCTCTGTGTTCTTGCCATTGCCTCCCACTGGCCCAACTTAATGGAAAGACAGAGGGTAAGGGACCTGCCTGATGCAGTCCACGGAAGCCAGCCGCCCAGGGCACAGAACACAGTGGACACGGGTGGAGAGTGGATCTGAGGGTGGGTGGGAGGAGCACACAGACGCTATCCAGCCCACCATGCAACCTTATACAAGATCCTTAAAATATTCCTTGAGGCTCAGGTTTTCTTTTTCTTTTTTTTTTTTAATATCTTCATTGGAGTATAATTGTTTGACAATGGTGTGTTAGTTTCTGCTTTATAACAAAGTGAATCAGTTATACATATACATATGTTCCCATATCTCTTCCCTCTTGCGTCTCCCTCCCTCCCACCTTCCCTATCTCACCCCTCCAGGTGGTCACAAAGCACTGAGCTGATCTCCCTGTGCTATGCAGCGGTCCCACTAGCTATCTATTTTACGTTTGGTAGTGTATATATGTCCATGCCACGAGGATAATTATCTTATCTTGTCATAGAGTTGTTGAATGTGAGAACTATGAGATGTACACATGTATGGGGTTGTGATCATTTTTTGGTACTTGCTTAGCTTTCATTTCATTCATTTGGATCCATTTAACCAAAGACAGGTGATGGGAGATGCAGGCTTAGAGCAAAGAGAAGACTCGAGCAGGCATACCCAGCCGGCTAAGGGTCACAGAAGGACCCAGGCCTTTCACTGCTGCCATCTCCACAGAGTAGGACAGAAATTTCAAATTTACTCTTGATTCATATTGAGGTAATCGTCTTTTCTTTGTTGCAATTTATTCATGTTTATGGAGCACATAAAGGCTTACAGAGGTGGCCTTTTGATGTGGTTATGCAGCTATAAACTTATACAGCTGTAATAATTGCATTTTAATGATTTCTTTATATTGCCATAATTGGTAGAGCTAATGATCATGTCAACTGGACAGTGAAAAGAATGCTCTTTTTAGCCAATCCTCTTCTCATCCCCTCAGGCTCTCTAGAGAGTATGGAAAAATAGATATTTCATGATTCCCCTTTACCCACACCCAATGGACCCCCAACTGGTAACCACTGAACCTCCCAAAGTTCTCCTTGGAAAGGCTTCCATTTGATACATACATTTAACTTGCCCTTGTTTCATGAGTAAACTTCTTCACCTCTCTCTCCAGAAGGAGCCAGGCTGGCATGTTGTCTATTCCTTTTCCTCTTTTTGCTACAGTTTCTCTGCACGGTTTTCCGTTTCAGGCTTCATTACTGAAGAAAGATCTGGGAAATAAAAGCATTTGGGGCTGGTGTGTGCATGTGTGCTTGTTATTTAATCATGTCCCAAGTGCTGAGAAAAAAGTCCGTCTGAGATCAGAGCTTGATGAAAGACCTTGATTTTAGCTGGAGGGGAAAGGGGAAGCTAAAAATCAGCTTGACTGAAAATTCTCATAAAATTTGCAAAATCCTGAAACTGAAAATTCTGCAGTGCAGAGGCACTCCCATGCAATGTAAACAGGGTCAGTTGGAGCCTCTTGGAGCTGCGCTGAGGTGGAGGCTATTGTCAGTCAAACTAATGTTGGGCTTTGGATCGGGGTGGAGGGAACTGACCCTCAAAATAGAGAGTGCTTTGGGCAAGACTAGAAAATAAATAATCCCCTTCCTCCCATCTTTCCCATCTGCTTCTGGTTTGATGTGCATTGTTGAAATTCTGGACAGCTCCTGGGGTGGGGCTGTCAACGGGATTCTTGGTGACAGTGTTGACGGTGGTGATGGTGGTCGTGGGGTCAGTAAGAGGGGGTCACAAAAGAGGCTGTGAAGAGGAATTGAGGGGTGGGTATTCTGAGCAGAGCGTAACCAGAGCTGGCTGATGTTCAGTAAATAACTGTTGATCGACTTGATCATTTAAATTGGTTTTGCAATGAGTCAGTGACAGCAGACTACTTCATTTCCTTACGTTTTGTTGAGGCTAATCTGCAAAGTGGACTTTATGATCTGAACACTCACTAACCCATGGTGCAGACAGAAATCAGGGAACAGCCAGTGTGGCGGTAAGGGAGGCCAGCCTAGCATGAAACGTCTGCCAGAGGAGCTTTATAAAATGGTTACGCTTCATGAAAATGCCGTATCTGGCTGCAAAGTGGTCTTGGATAAGGAGGGAGTCTCTTCCATTCCAAGAGCTATCAGCACAAAGAACCAACCTCTGTATCTCCCCTGGAGATATGAGGGGTTAAAAATCCTCTGGGTGAATTTACTTCTGGCCTCCAAATTTGAATTGGGCTGGGAAGAAGAAAAGTAAAATGAAGGAAAGATTCACAGCATGGCCAGTTTGACCTTACACGTCAAGTCTGAATAATTTGTTCCTAGGAGTGTTACTTGAGGGCCTTAGGAAGAGCGTCACTTTTACTTTCCTTTCTCCAAATATCTCCTTGTTTAGTTTTCCTGAAATAGCATCTGAAGACATTAGGGCCAATGTGCAGACTTTAGAAAATTAGCACTCCATGATTAAGGGAACTATGAGGCTACACTATACCTTGATGTGAATTGGCCGTATCATCATTGTAAAATTCTGACAGTGAGGCAATATCAGCAACATTGCAAGAGGAAGAAGTAGGGAAATGGGAAGGATGGAGACAATTCGGTAATCTTGGAGCACTGGTCTTCGCAGGAAGCCTTTTTCTTAAAGATAAGGAGAAAGTTGTCGCGGCTGAGGGAACCAAAGAGACACTTGAATCTACTTTGGTAATTTTCATTAATCCAGATCTGAGCAGTGGCAGCACCCCCCCTTTTTTTTTTTTAAAGCATTGACTAATTTAATCCTCACATCCACGGTGGCATTGGTACTTTTGTTTTTAATTAATTTATTTTTGCTGTGTTGGGTCTTCGTTTCTGTGCGAGGGCTTTCTCTAGTTGTGGCAAGTGGGGGCCAGTCTTCATCGCAGTGCGCGGGCCTCTCACTGTTGTGGCCTCTCTTGTTGCGGAGCACAGGCTCCAGACGCGCAGGCTCAGTAGTTGTGGCTCACGGGCCTAGTTGCTCCGCGGCATGTGGGATCCTCCCAGACCAGGGCTCGAACCCGTGTCCCTTGCATTAGCAGGCAGATTCTCAACCACTGTGCCACCAGGGAAGCCCCAGCCCCTTTTCTTTAAATGAATTCTGGTCACTCTCTTAATCTTCATATGACCTATTGCATTTTGAGTACTCAGAAGACAGACCCGTCTTATATGATATGGCAATATGATCTGGGATTACAATGCAGCTAGAAGGTTTTAGGTTACATCTATGTGGACAACTGATTGACTATAAAACAAACGACATTGTGGTGTTGAGCTTTATGGTTTTTACTTTTCTTTCACAATCATCTCATCTGGTCTTCACAGAAATCTGTGAGGAAGGCAGGAGAGAATCAAGAATCTTAGACTCAGGGAAGGGTACTGACTTTCCTGTGGACACTCAGCAGCTAAGGGGCAGAGGCAGGAGCTTGAAGTCTCAGTGCTCTCTTGCACCACAGTGTCAATAGCTGAGTTGGAAACATCTCTTTTATTGAGCATCTTTCAGTATAACCCTGCTTATCAGGGGGATGAACAAAATGGCTTTGGAAAGACTTGGTCTCTGAATTGTTAATTATTCAAGGCAATATACTCAGAAAAATGATGCAGGATTCTGAGAATGTAATTGTTGAAAATCCCCGAGAACCCCACAGGCTACAGTTGTCTGGCCAATCAGGTCCTTTCCAGTCCAGAACTTCTGGCAACTTTTTCAAGTGTATACGACTGAGAATCGATGGTGATGAGGTTTCTTCCATTATATCTCCTTCACTTTGCAGAGACTCAGGCATAATAAATGTGATGCAAATGCCTGCCAGATGAAAATTAGAACCGTTTGCCACTAACACATCTTCCCCCCTGGCCTCTGCCAATGTAGGAAGAGATCTAGAAAGAGAGTGAAGGGATAAGTGTCTCAATTCAGATACAACAAGGGGCAAACTTGACAGTCTCCCTCTGTTTTTGTGCTTTTCCGGTTACTGGATTCTCTTTTGGCGTGGCTTGTGTCAGAAAGCTGTTCTAAACCCCTGGCCATTCTTATGAGTCTCTTGGAATCACCTTCTTATTAGTTCTTTAGGAATTTACTCCTTTATTTTCACTCATTAAATCATGCAGATCTTTTCATCTACCTAATCATACCATCATTCATCTATCTAATCATACCATCATTCATCTGTCTAATCAACTATCTAGTCATCTGTCCATCCAGCAAATAGCTGGAACTCACTCAGAGAAATCACTGTAGCAGGTGCTGTGGGAGATGCAAAGATGAACAAAATATAGTCTCTGTATTAGTCAGGGTCCTAACTGAAAAATAGGGAGACCATTTTAAGAATTTACAGCAGAGGGAATTTAGTATAAGGAATGGATGATAGAAGAATAGGGAAGCCAAACAGGAGATCGTATGGCAATACAGAACTTAACAACACTTGGATAACACTACTGCCCTTAGGCTGAGGAGAAAAAGGAGGGTGAGATGTTACCAGAGCCCAGGGGTTGGGAGTCATCGGGTTGAAGTGGAGCCATGGTGGATGTGTTAGTGGGAATCTGAAGCATATGGTAGATGTGTCTAGTAGGGGCTGGAGCCACGGAGAAGTCACAGCAGCTGCAGAGATACAGCCTGAGGAAAAGAGGGATGGCAAGAAATTCCCAGGCTTCTCCCTTCCTCATGCCCTCTACTCTCCTGACAGTACCTCCCATTGGCTGAACCCAGCCAGCAGCCTGGGAGATGCAACCTGCAGGGGCCAATTTCCCTGTCCTCACTATGATACAGAATAGGGCAAAGAAAGGGTGACAAATGCAACTGAGGTAAATTGGTCTGGGGCCAGCCCTACCCAGTACTGGAGGTGGGGAAGGAGAATGCAAGATCTAGTTCACTCAGACCCCAGTAAAATCTCTGATTTGAGAACGGTTTTAGAAAGGAACTTGGAACTTTGGTAAAATAATCTAACGATCCTTTCAGGAATCCAGTAAAAACCTGGGTGCTCTTTCCAACATGATCGCCCAATGGAAGAGCCAACCGTGAGTAGGGAAATTAAGGTTGAGTGTAAATACAGCATTATGGTGCCTCTATGGCCAGTAAATGGTTGTTTATGATGTTTGATCATCAGTTACCACTCCAGTTCTCATGCATGCCACACTTGAGTCAGTCATGCTCTTTCACATCATCTTCCCTTGGCTGGAGCTCTTCCTTCTGCCCAGAGTCCTGTCCCTCTTTTCTACTTGGAGAATTCTTATTCCTCCTTTGATAACCAGCTCAACTGTCACAGCTTCTTTGAAGACTCTTTCTACCCTGCCCCTATGCTCCCTTAGTACTTTCTTCATATCTCCGTACAGCACCCAGCATAATGTGTATTGGTGGTGAGCTGTTTGCATGTTTGTCCCTTCCACTAGTCAAGAATTCCTGGGGAACAGGGACCACATCTTAATCACTACCCATCCACACACAAGTATAGCACAATGTCTGACACAGAGTAATCCATAAATATTAGTTGAGAAGTTAAATGTTATCATCGCAGATATAGCCAAAAGCATATAGATAGATAAATAAAACATCTGCTCTCTGAGGGCCTCAACCATCCCCACCTCCCCCGGGGGTGATGGTTATCAGTTACTGAGGTGGCAGGGGTAGTTGACCAAGTGAATTACAACCCTTGCCTTCCCATGCATGAGACCCTAGAAATATACTTTTGAAAATAAATTCTTGAGGAGCTGTGTCTGACAGCTGTGAGCAGCTGCTGGAACTTTCCTTTCCTTTTGATGTTTTATAAATGTGTCTTCTCAGCCCAGCCCAGCCTGACACGGCTAGGCAGGCTCTTGCCTGTTTTGAACAATTCAGACACCTTTTACAGCTTGATCACTTGGGTAAATTTTTTGGATGTAGAAAACAGAACCTTTTCTCTCTTTCTTTTGCATACTTTATCCTTCTTTCTTTTCTTCTGCCAAGTGAGAGACCTCCTCTGCCCTGCACCTGGCCAAGTCCAGACCTTTAGATTCTTGGCCTTTTCTGGGGAAAAAGCACTACCAAGTTGTCTCTTTCAGGGCACCTGATCCTTTTTCTGAGTCTTAGAACTTCTGAGCTTATTGACCAATTCTGAGGCTACTCTATGGCTCCTACAACAAAGGGGGCAGTGGGTCTGGACGGGAACCTCCTGTTTTTCAGGTGAAATGTTAATGTCAACAACGACAAACACCCTTCCTTTAAGAGTGCCAATCTCTTTATTTTATTTTCCGTCTTTAATGCTTCCCCAGACAGTTCTGCAGACTAGAAGGAGATGCTGGTAGCCATCAGCCCTTTTATGATGAGTAAAATGAGGCCAGGATAGAAGAAATATCCAGTAAGAGGCAGTAAGCAGAACCAGATGTCAAGATGGGGGTCCTGAGTTCCAGCCTTGGATGCTGCCCAAGTCTGTGGAGAAGGTGAAGACATAGCTGGGGTGACCTCAGGTACCATCAGGTAAGGAGCTTGGACTCACACAGGGGACTGGTGGGGCCCCTTGCTGATAACAGAATGGGGATCTGGGGTCCCTCTGGGGCTCTGTACAGCCCCTCTTCTCACATCCACTTTCTCTCGCCTGCTGGTGAGAGATGGGAGATGAGCACTGAAGCTAAGGTTTTCCCTGGGACCAACGGCCAGGATTTCTCTGAATCTTGGTCTTGTTTGTTTTTGTGGCTTTTGGCAAGTTACTTTATCTGAAAGTTGGATTTCTCACCTGTAAATGGAGAAAATTCCTGCCTACAGTGGCTTTGAGGATTAAATGAGATAGGGGGTTTAGCCCTGTGCTTGGCACATAGAGCATCTATGACTATAGCGGTTTTCATTATAATTGTCCCTCTTACTTGTTCCCAGCCCTGCACTCCTCTTTGGGGCTGGCCCGTCCTCTTGGTCATGACTGGCTTCTCGGAGGATGGACAACTCCAGCCGGAGAAGCCTGCAGCCCCTGAACCCAAAACCACAGCAGTCCTCCACTGCCTTCCCTTTCCCAGCTCCTCTGCCACTAGTTTCTGGTTCTGTTTCAGGGGGATCCCTTGGAAAGAGCTTAGGAGGAGGAGGTCTCAGGGGTAAGGGGGGATGGATGGGCTCTGTGAACAATGGCAGATGAGGGAAAAGGGCTGGTCTAACCCAAAGCAAGGAGATGCCCAGGGACACTCTTTTGAAATGAATGGACAGGTGGAGTAGGGAGTGAGGGGGAGCCATGAAGACGGTCCACACTATTGTTCAGCTAACTTGGAAATGAGAAAAAGCAACCAGAAGCCACAGCTGAGAATCAAGTCAGAGAAGGATCATGCAGGACTGAAGGAAGGGAGGATGGCCAGATCCAATCTTCCTGCACAGCGTGAAGCAGCTGGGGCTGAAGCCAGGGCCTCTCTCCCCTTGTCACCCCAGCTCCTGTCATCTGCCAGTCAGCTCTGCTCCTACTGTCGTGAGTTCCTCTCACTTACATCTTGGTAGGAATCCACCTCTCACTCTTACGTTTTCCAAGGGCACTCACCCTGCAGAGTGTCTGGCTCCTGGTAGAATCCCAGGCACCAGCCCTTGCTTGTTATCTCACACTGAGGGCTTCAAGGTGGCCCAGCTGCTCTCCATTCATGGGACTTTCTGCATAGCCTCCTGGACTGAGCTGGGAGGCTCACTTTTCTCTAACACATCCTTGCCGCATGTGCTATTTCTCCTCTTTGTTTTTGCTCCTGGGCTGGTTGGAGCTGAGCTTTACTGCTGAGCCGGGCTGGCCTTCACTCTTCTCTGGGAAGATTGGACCCGGCTGCTTGTGAACATTTCCGGGTCATTTGATGAATGGGCCCCTGTAAGTGGGGGTAGTAAGTGGCTGGCGGGGATGGTGGTGAGGAGACAGAGAGCCACTCTCCTTACCCTCACTGAAAGTCTGGAAATTTCTGCAGATATGAATTCTCCTTTTTCTACCCCAATCCTCAGTGTTCCCTCCTCACTGTCACTTCTTCTTGCTTCCACTTCCAGCAATGACTTGGTGGCTCTCAAATAACAAGTGTCAGGCTTCCCTGGTGGCGCAGTGGTTGAGAGTCCGCCTGCCGATGCCGGGGACACGGGTTCGTGCCCCGGTCTGGGAAGATCCCACATGCCGCGGAGCGGCTGGGCCCGTGAGCCATGGCCGCTGGGCCTGCGCGTCCGGAGCCTGTGCTCCGCAGCGGGAGGGGCCACAACAGTGAGAGGCCTGCGTACCGCAAAACAAAACCAAAAAAAAAAAAAAACAAAAAAACAAGTACCTTCAGGGACGCCTGCAGCTAGAGGAGATCAGCCAGAGGCTGGGGAAATGGCAGGGTTGCCCCAGGAAGGGCTGGGGTGGAGCCACATACTGACAAGGGAAGAGATCATGCCCCAGGGAGCTGGCTCACTGTTTTTTGGGGGGAAGTGTCTAAGGCCAGGGCTTTCAGGGGCTGCATCTATATTGACAATGGAAATGGGTGGAAAAGTCACAGGCTGGCCCATTCACATGGCAGCATCCGCAGTTCCCCCTACTCTGCACTGTTCTGATATACTAACATCCTCTGTCTTCTTAAGATTCAGCACATTTCACTGACATGGACTTTCAGCGAGTGGATTGGAACTTATCTGTTGGTCTCCACCACACTAGAAAGATCCAAGTTTGTAAATTTATTAAAGATATTAGACCCCTCTCCCCACCATGCCCTCAACATTTGTGCTGATCTAACCAGACACCCAGTCCATAGGAAGCTTCCAGAGTTGAAATTCCACTAAAATCCATCCAGGATTGAAAATCTGAGTCTGTGAGCAAGACCCTCCAATAAACTTGCATCTTGTCCAATAATCTAGAAGCTCTGGGCCCATGAAAGGAGGCAGATTGCAATGGGGTAAGGGGTGGATCCCCCTGGGCTCAGACTCATTTTGGTCCCGGCACTCACAACAGACCAGGGTTTGAGCCACATCTTGGGACACAGTGTGACCCTGCAGGCTTGGGCAGACGGCAGAATGGAATATTTGAGATGCTGGAAGCCCTCCTACATGGTAAGTTCAAAGAACAGAAAGTGTCTCGCTTCTCTGAGGATTCCAACCAGACTGCAAAAATGTAATTAAGTTCCAAGTCCCTGGAAATCAATAATGCTCCCAGGAACAAATACCTTGGCTTGTTGATTAGAAGTGAGGGGAATCAGGGGCAATTACTCTCTGATGAGGGAAATTCTTTGCTCTGAGATCCAAGGGTTCAGAGAGCCAAGGCCAGGGAGCTGGGGGCAGGGGAGGAGGTAGTGGTGGTGAGGCAGCCACTGGGAGCCGCGTCTAATTATACATGATCTGTTTCTTTGGGCTGAAGTTCTCCACTGGCCACAAAGTCCACCTTTTGATCCTCATTTGAGTCTCAAGTGTTTCTCTTCATATTGGAGGAAACTGAGTAGAAACAAAGACAGGATCCCAGGGCCCACCAAGGCTATCAGTCCATTTCCCTACTGCCAGCCAGAGTGAGAGCAAGTGGGGACACAGGACAGTCTGCCGCTTAGCCACCCCTGGGCACTGGGTATGGTACTCGCTCCCGGAACTTGGCAAGCTTCCCTCCTGAAGGAGGTAACCCTGAACAGGAAGTCAAGAGCTCCGGGGACCAGTGAGAGTTCTGCCTCTAACCAACCCGTGGAATGGAAGAGTTGGACAATGCCATCAGTAAGGTCTCCTCCCAGCCCACACACACTTCTCTCCAATTCTCTGTTGCCTGAGAGGGAGTGGAGGAAAGCCTGGTGGCTGAGAAGCAGGGTGAATACAGAGAGAAATGGAGGAGATGGACTACAAAGAGATGGGTTAGATGCAGTAGGGACGATAGATGAAGGGTTGAGGACTGTGCACAGACTTGGAGAATGGTCTGCTGACAAAGGGATGCTGGCTCTGCAGCTGAGATCTCGGAGGGCTGAGATGACAGTGGGGGGAAGGGGAGTGATTCAGCCCAGCATAGATTTCTCTCCAACCAGATAACCTGGCCCAACCTGTTCCCACCCCAGCCCAGATCTCCCACTGCCCCTCTCCAGCAGATCCCCGTGGAATACGTGGAATATGGCACGTGCTGAGGGAAGTGAAGGTGGAGAAAAAGAGGTGAAAATAGTCAGAAACCCTTTTGAAGCAGCTGCCTCAGTATCTTTCCCTTGAGGTCTAGGGTAGCTCCCAGCGGGCTCCAGACCCAAAGCCCCATGAGTGCCAGTTAGTGGCTGGCAACAGGGCAGCCTGAGGCCCAGAGGGACTGAGGGTCAGAGGCTGTGCTAGGCGGAGGCTACAGGATGTGTCTGAATGCCCAGTGTCAGTGGCGCATTTGCCCCAAGGCACTGTTGCCCCAAGGCCTTCTGCCCTCTAGGGCTTGGGAAGTAGGAGGGAATGGCAGGGGTCCCAGAGGGTGTGTGAAAGCACCTGGAGACCCTTCAAAGCCCTTGCTGTGAAGATGTAAAAAGAAAATTGTTGCTCTTCTCTTCCAGCCTGGCCTCCTGAGCCCTTGACTCTCCACTGAGCTGCTTGGCCCTACCCAGTAGGCAGGAGGTGGCAACTCCCACTTCTGGAGGTCCTCTTTCTGGGTTTCCCAAACAACCTTGGGCTAGAAATTCCTCACACATCAAGCAGCTGAACTTGTTCTGCTAAAGCTAATAGCCCCGGAGAGTGGTTAAAAGCAGGCACTTTGGAATCACAAGGACATTGGTTTGAATTCCAGATCACCTACTTATTAGCTGGGTGATTTAGAGCAGTTTCTTTACAGATAGCTACTCATTCCTTCATCTGTAAAATGGACAAAATAATATCTTCCTCATAAAGCTTCTGAGGATTAAATGGGATCGTCCATGTAAAGAGCTTAACATAGTACCTAGTTCATAAGAAGCTGTTACTACTACCACTACCACCACCATACTATTACTGCTACTATAATTAATTCCTAGCAGAGCCAGACCTAGACTCTAGGTCACCTTACCCTAGGGTCAGTGCTATCCTGAAACTTCACCTTGACCTGATTAAGTTGTTTTGGTTCCTTGACCTGTTTGGGGCTCTTCAGAGGCAGGGGGATGGCTGAGATAAACTCTGGAACTTTGGGATCCAGGACGGCTCTCCCGGTGTCTTCCTTCTCACTGGCTACCTTGGTAGTTTTGTATCCCTTCTTCCATCTCCCTCTTCTTTGACCCATATCTGAGTGAGCTGAAGGTCTTCCGCCTTCCCCTTTCCCAAATGGCAGCTCCAGGAGTGGAGCCCCTGGCCCCTGCACGTCCCTCCTGGCACACTTGGGCCTCTCTCCTGACCTGGTGTTTGTGCTGTGCGTTGAAGGCTGTTTGCTTTCCCAGCTGCTAATGGCCAATTTTCTCATAATTGCTTTACCCCATTAGGCAGGATAATTAAGACTGGATGGTGGGCCTGTTGGCTCAGCACACAGAGGAGCTGACAGCTGTCCTGGGCTCTCCCCCAGTGCCCGTCCAGAGCTTCAGCTGCCCCTTCCCCTGAAGCCTAGGTCATCCCCACTCGAGGGATATGGAGGGGCTGCAGACTGTCTACAGCCCCTGGGGTCCTTCAGTGAATTCCACAAGATGTTATTGAGCCCTCTTTGCAGGAGATCAGCTACCCAGTTTTCTGAGAACTGGTTGTAACTAACTTCTACTGGTATGAATGTCCATCCGTTGAATGCTTCCTGTGTGCCTGACCTTGTGCTAAACACATCATATAAATGATCCCATTTAATCCTAACAACAGCCTTATAACGGGGCTACTGTTATTAACCTCAATTTACAAACGAGAAGACTGAGGCTGTGAGAGGTTAGTAAGTGCTCAAAATCACACCTAGTAGGAGACAGAGCTGGGATCTGAATTTGAGGAGTCTGACTTCAGAACTTATCTTCTTAATCACCCTTCCCTGGTCTGTGTGTGGAAAGGACAAAAATCTAATCGCTTTCCTTCACTCTCACTTCCTTCTTCATTCTCCTGCGTTGTATTTTTATTTTGATAAATACTGCCCAGGCAGCTTCTGCATTGCAGGACATGGTGCCGAAACCTTGGTTGTTTTGCAATTAACAGAAGGTTATAGATTCCCTAGCTCTCTGGCTATACCCTGAAGACAACTAAATGCAGAAAAGTAAACATGTTGAGGGGAAATAATCCTGCATTACGAAACCAAATAGAAATCATTTGAGGTATCTGTCGTTTTTGGATTATCCATGAGTGTGGATAATCAAGAGTTGCTGTATTTTTATGCACGACTTAATCTGCAACTTCTAAACAACTTCTGCAGTACAATTTTGGACAACAGATTAGTTTCAGATGAGAGACTCTTGCTTCTCCTTGAAAAACATTCTTCATTTCAAATTATCCTCGCTGCCAGCCATCAGGGCTGACAAGAAAGCAGAGAATTAAGCTGTTGAAACAAATCCTGGCTCCTGGTTGCCCTTCATTTGCCCATTGCAGGTGCTCTTTGCATCTTCCCCTTCAGGGGACTTCCCAAACAGGGAAGAGGAGCTGGTCCAGCATCATGGCCAGGCTTCAAGGCTTTGTGGGAGCTCTCCTTTCACCCTCCTGGTGGCCTTTGCTCCTTTGAGGAGCCCTCAGCCAATTCTGGAAGCAGGGCCGGCTTAGAGGGGGCCTCTCAGCTGCCAGGATCGAACTGGCAGCTTCTCCTCTGGGCAGAGCTCCCTGGTATGAGACCACACCAAGGGGGCACAACTACCTGCCACAGTTTCCCTGAGCCAGGCAGCCAGTGGGGAATAAGGATGTTTCTCCAGGGAACAAGAAAGTGGAAGGTACAACGGCACCCACGACAATGCCGGCTCAGTGTTAATGTCCTGTAGACCCTGTCTTACTTAATCCAGTTCTGTTCCAATGCCTGGAAGAGGGTACGTGTCTTTCTGTCTTACAGATGAGGATACTGTGGCTTGGGGAGTTTACCCCTTAACTTCCTAAAGGGAAGAAAATCATATCAGAAATATCATAGAATCATCTTCAAAAGATGATGAAATGGGTTGTGTCACGTTGAAGCATTAAGTGTAATTCTATTTGTTATGCGATATTACAAAGAAGTCCCAAGATTTTTGTTACATAAGAGAATACAAAGAGGAAAGTTTGCTTTGATGTCACTTGGCTGATAACCTTCAATACTAGCATATCTGCCTAGTTGGGACTGTGCCCTTCTGCCCAGCTGAATTTGTTCTTTCGTAATAGCAAATCATAATAAAGGCAAACCTACACAGCACTTACTATGTGCCAGGAACTCTTCTAAGGGTTTTTGCTTCATAACTTACTTGCTTCAGGACTTATTCAGTCTCTACAATAAGCCTATGAGGTGTGTACTATTACTGTCCCCAATTTACAGATACGGAATTGGCACAGAATGGTTAAATAAATTGGTTCAAGGTCTCACAGCAAATAAAAGGCAGAAGTAGGATTTGAACTTGGGCGGCGCGGTTCCAGAGTCTGTGGTTTAACCACACCCATGTAGACTCTTCCACGCTTTGTATTGCTCAGTGCACACATTTCTTCCTCTCCTTCGGTGGTGTGACCTTTCAGCTGTGGTCTCTTCCTTTGTTCTCTGGACCTCTGGGAATCATGCTATGTCTGTGTCCAGCATTTCTGTCTGGGGACAGTTCTTGCCGTGATGATGGAGCTCTGTAGCACCAGGGGCCTTGGCTTTCCCTTCCCCCTGCATGGAGCCCAGTGCAGCACCTTGCAAGAACCTTGCACGTTTGCTCCTGCATTCAGGGGGAGCATTGCTTATTTCTTCATTCGCTTATTTGATAAATGCACGTTGGCTGTACACTCCATGCTGGAACTGGCCTAAGGGCTGAGAGGTGTGGAAGCAACACAAAGTCTACCCTCTCGCCTCTGCTCCACCCTCCACCAAACTCCATCCTCACCCAGGGGCGGAGACAACTGAAGATCCCAGGCGGCTTGAACAGAAAAGCCATGGCACCAGGGCAGCCCAGGAGGGGTGTGGGAAGGGGGAGCGGCGCAGCCCTTGGCTGCAGTGAGGGGCTGAGTGTGCTGAGGTGTCCCCAGGCTGCAGGGGGCTTCAGAGAGCAGTTTTCAGGTCTCATCAGCCTCAATTCTGCCTAGACTACCTGCTCCTAGAGAGTGGACTTCAAATCTGAATTGTTTCTGGGTCCTCCACTGTGCCTGGCACGAAGCAAACCATTAGTAACTGTATTTTTATCTGAGTGAAGCTGCCCCTTGGTTATTGTTTGGTGCTGGTTACAAGGTCAAGAGCCCAGGATTTCTCAGGGAGGCTTGGGGCTTGTCTCAGCCAGGGCCCCTCAAAGAAAATGAGTTCATCCCAGGTGGTTCCAATGACGAGGCCTCAATGAAGGGAGGGCTTGCAGAGGTGAGGGCAGGGTGAAGGGAAGAAACACAGGGTGGTGAGGCACCCAGGGCCTAGCCACACTAGCCCTCAGGCTGGGAGGGAAGGGTGCCCCAGAGGAACTGTGTAAAGGGGGCCGCCCTGCAGGAGCTACAGTGGTGGGTGGTTGGAGCCAGAGAAGCAGGCAGGGCGTGGGAAAGAAGTGCCCCACCTTTCTTTCCTCCCTCCCTCTGAACTCTGCCAGTGCCTCCCATTGGCAACCCCTACTGGAAGCAGCAAGGGAGCCTGGATGACACAGTCTCCTGGGGTTAGTCAGCCTTCTGGGGCACAGAAGAGTGGAGAACGGACGGGGAACATATGCAGCTGTAATGTAAGCAGAGCACGGCCTTTCCTGTCCCTGCTGCCCAGCCCCGCTGGCAAGGGGCCTTAGCCTCTCCTCTGCAGCATGTGATTCTGGTGCCCATGGGAGCAGTCAGAGCCTGGGGCTCAGCCTGATGTGGGGGGAACCCATCTCTCTCCCTCCCCCTCCCCCTCCCTCCCGCTCCCTCCTCCCTTCTCTCCTCTCTTTCCCAATCTATGCTCCAAATTTTAGAGGCCCCAGGTTCTAGGCATCTGGCACGTCTTCTTTCTTTTCCTTCCCAGCCTTTCCATCCTCCTACTAACCCACCGGAAGAACGTTAGCAGCTGGGCCAGCCTAGAGCCAATGGTGGATCCCGTGTGAGAGCTGCTGCAAGCCGGGGTGTGTGTCTGGGGGTGGCTGTGTGACCTCCTTGGTCAGGCTCTGCTGCTCGGCCTCCCGCTGCTCCAAACCAAGGCCACAAACCTTCTCTGGGAGGCACACAGCCACCAGTGCTGCGCAGCGCCCGGCCTCCTGGCCCCTCCTCTCCCCTGTGAGCAGGAAGAAAACAGGCAGTCCTATTTGTCTACAGATCTTGCTCAAGGAGATTTTTCTGAGGCCAGGGTGGGGTTAGAGTCGGACAGCAGCCTAGATGGCTCTGCAGCCTGGGAAGAAGTTGAGCAAAGACCCCTGTTTTCCAATGGCCAGCTCAGGGACGTTTCAATTGCTTCATTCATTTATTTAGTAAATGCTTTGGGGGCACCTACTATGTGCCTGGCACTGTGCTAAGATGGCTGTTGCTTGTGACCAGTATGCTGGAAGATATACCCAGCAGCCCTCCCTTTGAAGAATTATGGCTTTCCCATCCCATGGGGTCCTAAGGGGGCTGTCAATCACGATGTCCTTCCCGACATTGGCACGTGACACAGCCGACCAATCAGAGTACCCCATCTGCCTTGTGCAGCGATTCACCTAGATGTGGGTGTGAAACCCTACAAGTTATCAGTGGATTTTTCCCCGATTGTCCCCTCCCCACCCCCAAACCTGCTTTTCTTAGCCTTTTCTATCTCAGTTAATGACAATTCCATCATTCCTTGTTGCTCAGGCAAGAAATCTTGGAGTCATTCTTGACACTTTTCTTTCTGTCAATTCACATATGATTCATCGGGAAGTCATGTTTGGCTCCATTTCAAAATTTGTTCCGAATCTTATCACTAATTCCACCCTAGTGGAAGCCACCAGCATCTCTCTCCCATGTTATCACAGTACTCTTCTAATTGGTCTCTTCGTTTCAATTCATGCCTCCTATAGTCTGTTCTCAACACAGCAGCCAGAATGAGCCTTTTATTTATTTATTTATTTATTTTGCGGTACGCGCGCCTCTCACTGTTGTGGCCTCTCCCGTTGCGGAGCACAGGCTCCAGACTCGCAGGCTCAGCGGCCATGGCTCACGGGCCCAGCCGCTCCGCGGCATGTGGGATCTTCCCAGAGCGGGGCACGAACCCGCGTCCCCTGCATCGGCAGGTGGACTCTCAACCACTGCGCCACCAGGGAAGCCCCAGAATGAGCCTTTTAAAATGTAAGTCGGATTATGTCATTTCTCTGCCCCAAACCTTTCAGTGACAACCTATTTCTTTCTCTGTAAAACCGTATATAAAATGTCCCCCACAACCCTTGTATGACAATCCATTTCTCTCTCTCTCTACAAGGCTGTACATAAAATGTCCCTTCCCTCCGTCATTTCTCTGACCTTATTTCCTCTGTTTCCCCCTTTCTCATGCTGCTCTAGTCACACTGGTCTCTCTTCTGTCATGCATCATGTCAGGCACACTCCCACCTCAGGGCCTTTGCACAGGCTGTTCCCTTTGCCTGACATGCTCTTCCTTCAGATACCCATCTTGTTCACTCTCTTGCCTCCTTCAGCTCTCTGCTCAAGTGCCGCTTTCTCAGTGAGGCCTTCTCTGCCCCTACTTCCAATTTAATAACATACTGCCTGGCACTCCTATCCCCCTTCTGTTGTATTTTCTCTGCAATCATCGCCATGTAACATACTATTTACTTCACCTACTTCTCTTGTTTTTTATTTGTTCCCCATCCTGCCTCCAAGAGAGTGTCTATTCCATAGGGCATGAGATTTACATTTGTTTTGTTTACGGCTGTATCCTTGAGCCTGACCATATAGGTGCTCCCTACATCCTTGTTGAATGAATATATGGACTCAGTGTATCCCCCTGCTCTGCATGATTGGCCCTCAGAATGTAGGCTTGGTCTGTTCTCTCTCCCACCTCATGGAGAAAACCTCCCTGAGAGTATGGCCTACAGACAGAAGGGGCAGAGATGGAGACCCCAAGTCCTGAGGACACTGAGTCCCTGGATACAGCCACGTCTCCACTGGGCCCAGTCCATTCCCCGCACTGGGCTTCCCAGTTGCCCCGGAACCCCCTCTTTGGCTGAGCTGGCTTGAGATATGATTGATCACTTGCAACAGAATGAACCCTAGACAAGAAAGCCTGGCGCTTGGGGACTGTGCTGTTTTGGCTAAGTACTAGCATCAGGTGCTTGGAAGGGGAGGCTAGTCATAGAGGTGAGGGCTGGCATTGATCTGCTGAGTTCACCCCAGATAGGCAGGGCAGAGTATTCCGGCTAGGAGAGAAATTCCTCTGAGAGCAGGAGCTGAACTTTCCCAGCTCTGCCCTTTGCAAATCTCCTGAAGGCAGACCTCCTCCACCTGGGATTCAGGGACACACGGGAAAGAAAATTAAGACTGATAGTCCCCACCTTATTCCAGCCCCTTTGGCTTTCTTACTATGAGTGGCAGCAGGAAGCGGTGCCCTGGGCTCTTGAAAGATCTTTAATCATGGTGTCTGAAATCCTAGGCCGGAACCTTGGCTCTGCCATTTACCTTGGGCAAGTCACCAAGTCCCCTTGGCCTCAGTTTCCTCATCTGTAAAGTGAACAGTTTGAAATAAATTATTCCCAAATTTCCTTTCAGCGTGATGTTCAGTGGAGGGGACATTATGGTTAAGTATGCAGGCTCTGGGGTCACACTGCCCGAGGGCAGTTCTATGCTACTTACTGCATGACTGACCTCTGAGCCTCAGTTTGCTCAGATTAAAATGGGATTCATAAGGAATCCCCTGGCAGTCCAGTGGTTAGGACTTGGTGTTTTCACTGCTGGGGCCTGGGTTCAATCCCCTGTTGGGGAACGAAGATCCTGCATGCCTTGTGGTGTGGCCAAAAAAAAAAAAATCATAATAGTACCTACCTCATGGGAGTGGCTGTAAGAATTAAATTATTAGAACACATAGAGGGCTCAGAATTGTGTTAGGCACATAGTAAGTCCTCAGAAACATTAGCTATTATATTATTATTCTTTGCTATTACTATTATTGAGAGGATTTTTCCCGGATCTTGGAGTGCTTTCTGCTTCCATCTCTAAGAGTGACCCTCTTCTAAGGCAGGGCTCTTCCCCAGGGCTCACAGCCACCTGTTTGTACCTGAACAATGACCACTCTTCCTCTCTTTGCACAGAGTGGAGGCAGCACCAAGATGGCCCCAAGGCCAGGAGACAGCTTCCCCTTCTCCTGCTGAAAACTGGGGCTGGTGTCACTCACTTAATTTGGAGAATTTCCATAGCACTTTTAGCATATTTTGCTGGGGTTAGCTTATTTACACCAACCACACGTCTTACCGCTGTCATAAATTTTTATTCTTATGGACACGTCTAAACTTATGGGTTGAAATAACATAATTTACATCCTGTTTAGTGTGCAGATTGGGTTAATCCACTTCTATAAATTCACCACCACGCCTGTGCAACCACCCTCTCCCTCCAGGACCTCAACCTGATTTGGATATCACACTCTACTGTGTGGGGGTGCCGTGTGAGATGCTGGGGTCAAGAGCAGCTCCTGGACCCTGAGAACTGGCCTGACTGGGCTGCAGCCCAGGGCGTGGCACACAGCTTCCCCCAGCAGAGGACTTCTTCCCCACTTGTCGCTCCCACAGACCCTCCGGCTGAAGATCGAGAAGCCACTAGGAAACAGGGGAGCTCTTTTCTGTCTTAGGCTGCATCCTGAGATAAGGATGTCGGTGCCTGAGTCCAGGGAGTGGGAAGCACAGGTGGATACAGAAGGGAAGGGAGCAGAGGCAAGGTGTTATTGAACAGGCGACCCCGCTGTGGGCAAGTGGGCTCAGTGCTCTGGCAGATGGCTGTAAAGAGGCCTCAGACTTGTCCCCCTGAAGGCGGAGGGAGCTGGGGTGCTGATTCCCTGGCATCAGCTAAGGCCTGCTCCTAGAGGCAACGATGCCTCATGCGCAGGCCGGAGAGGACTTCAGGTGAGGGCAGTAGCACTCACAGAAGGACATCAATGACTTTCACCTGAATGAAGAATGCTGAGGGGATATGGGTTGGGTGCTTTGTTCACAGCCTCTCTTTTCTGTTTTCAGTCCTGGTTCTGTCACCTTGGTCTCACCTCCCTTACATTCCCTCAGGGAGGCCTTTCCTAATGGCCTGTTGGGAGCAACACCCTCTCATGTTCTATTCCCTTCCCCTATTTTTCTTCCTTATCGCACTTATCGCTACCTAATATATTATGTATCTGGGTTTTTTTCTCGTCTGAATCATTTCAGTGCGGGAAAAGGCAGTAGACAAACAAATATTTAATATATCAGGCAGTCATGAGTACGACAGAGAAAATTCAAGCAGAGGAAGAAGACTTAGGAACGTCATATGGGGACGGGTTGCAATTTTATCTGGGGGGTTGTGTGTATCAAGGTGGTCCTCTTCAATGAGATGTCATGGAGCTGAGGTAGACCTTTAGGAAGTGAAGGAGTGAGTCACGTGGGAGAGCTTTCCAGGCAGAGGAAACAGCAGGTACAAAGGTCCTGAGGCCGAAGGATGTTTGGTTTCTTTGAGGCCAACATTGTGGGAGTGCAGTGCTTGAAGGGGAGGAAGAAGGTGGGGTCAGACAGGTAATGGGGAAGTCTGACAGACTTGTAGGTCTAGATTAGGACTTGGGATTTTACTTTGTGTATTAGGGTTCTCCAGAGCCAACGGGATATTTGCTTATTATAAGAAATTAGCTCAGGCTATTACGGAGGATGAGAAGTCCCAAGATCTGCTGTTGGCAACTTGGAGACCCAGGTGTAGGTTCCAGACTGTGAGGCCACAGGCTCGAGACCCAGGAAGAACCAGTGTTTCAGTTGGAGTCTGAAGTCAGGAAAAGACTGATGTCCCAGTGTAAGCAATCAGGCTGGAGTTCCCTCGGCCTTTTTGTTCTTTTCAGGCCTTTAAGGGATTGGATGAGGCCACCAACATTAGGGAGGGAAATCTGATTTACTTAGTCTACTGATTCAAATGTTAATCTCATCCAGAAACACCCCAAACAGATACAACAAAAATAATGTTTGAATGAATGTCCTGTCTCTCTGTGGCTCAGTGAAGTTGACCCAAAATTAGCTATCACACTCCAGGTGAGATGGGGAGACATTGAAAGTTTTAGTCTGATATGACAGACTTATGTTTTTCAAAGATCCTCTGGCTGCTATGTGGAGAAAAGTCTGCAAAAGGCAAGAGTGAATTAGAGAGACTATTTCAGAGGCTGTTGCAATAATCTAGGCAAGAGATGGTGGTAGCTTGGACCAGGATGATACTGGGTGGAGGTGGTGAGAAATGGTTTGATTCTGGATATATTTTGAAGGGAATACCCGTAGGACTCACTGACTCACTGATACGCTGGAATGTGGGATGTGACAGGAGAGGCACCAGAACGATCCCAAGGTCTTGGGCCTGAGCCATCAGAAGGTAGGAATTTCCATTAATTGAGTGGAGGAAGACTACTGGAACAGCTGCTTTGATCAGGATAAATTAGGTGTTAGTATTTGGACATGCCAAGTTCAGAATGTCTATTTACATCTAGGCAGAAATGTAGACTAGGCCATTGGACATATTTGACTGGAATTCTGGGGTAAAATTTTTTTCAGTTTGGTACTCAAAAAATACTCGTTGACTGAATGACTGTATGACTGATCAGGTTTCTCCCATGAACCTCTAACAGCCCTCTGTATAGCACGAATTTCCATGGTCTACAGAGACCACCCCCAGCAGGAGACAGCAAAGTCTCTGCTCTGGAACGAAAACCCATCAAGCTGCTGGCCATGATGCTCTTGCTAATTCTCTGTCCTGATAGAATCTGTGATTCTCACGGGCATCGCAATCACCTGAAGACCTTTTAAACATTCCGTTACTCCACTCCATGATTCTGATGCATTTGATCTGGGGTAGGCCTGTGCATTGGTAGTTTTAAAATATCCTCACATAATTCAGAAGCATATCCAGAAGTAGAGAACTATTGTTCTATGCTCCACCTTAACTGTTTGCTGGGGCTTAAAAAAAAAAGTCAACTCTTTTGTCAAGGAATATACTGAAGTCATAGGCAGAAATGTTTGAAAAATACCAGCAATTAGAAGAAGAAAAGCTCTATGTAAAAAGGTATTTGGCATAATATTATATTTAATAGTTGTAATTTAGAAACCACAAAATGGAATATTATGCAGCCAGAATCGACGATTTTGTAGACAGTATAGTAACTTGGAAAAATGCTTATGAGAAATGGTTAAGTAAAAAAAGCAGAGTGTCAAATTGTGTCTACACTATGAGTGCAACTATGTAAAATTATGCCCGCATATAAATAAAGCACTGTACAGGAACAAAGAAAAATGAAAGCGGTTGATTCGCTGGTTTAATAGGATAGTGGCGGTTGCTTCTTCCTCTTTTGAATTATTTCCTTATTGTTGCAGTAAGTAACAGAAATAAAGAAATGGCAATGTTGTTCCAAGCACACAGCCAGATTCCCTGCCTCCAGGGAGAGGCTTTCTTAGAGCCTAAAAGTCCTTAGGCTTTTTTCCCTTACTTTCTGTGACACTGGGATCAACTTCTGGGCTCGTTGGAGAATCTCTTCTTTGCCTATTAAGTGCCTAATGTATGCCAGCACAATGCTATTACTGGGGCCAGGGGATACATAAATCAATCATTGCTCTGCGAGAGCTCACTATAAAGAGGGAAAGATTAACATATAAGCAAACATTACAATAATTGTAAGACAATGCCATGAGCATGATAATAGGGTTATGAACAAAATTCTGTGTAAGCTCAGATAAGTTTGCTCCAAGGGAATCTGGGAAGGTAGAAAAGAGGATGTGACATTTGATCTTGGTCTTGAAGGATAAGTAGGAGCTCACCAGGTAGAAAATGGATGGGTGTAGGATGGGGTGGGGAGGAAATGGCATTCCAAACAGAGTGTATAAGGGCAAAGAGTTATAAAGGGCATGGAGTGCTTAGAAAATAGTTAGATTAGGATGGAATACATTCATTTATTAATTTACTCAGCAAGTGACTTTTGTGTCTCAGAAATTGGGCTAGATATTGTGGAGACCAAGAATTAACTTTGTCTCTGCCTTAAATACTGATCATAAAAATAGCAGATATTTTTTGAGTGTTTAATATTCATTAACTCATGTATTCCTCCTAAGAGTCGCATTTCCATTTACAAATGATGAAATTGCAAATTAGAGTTTCAAGGACACACATTTACCATGCAGTGGAGCTCCTGGAGCTTACGATTCAGTGGAGGAAACAGACAAGGAGACAAATGATCACAAAGTGCTAAGTCTATGATGGAGGTCAAGGTAGAGTTTTTGGAGAAGGTGACTTAAGCTGAGTCCTGGCAGAGGAGTAGGCATTAGACATGGAAAGCAGCTAGATGTCATAAATTGTTTTTTATTTTATTTATTCATCTATTTATTTATTTATTATTTATTTATTTATTTTTGCGGTACGTGGGACTCTCACTGTTGTGGCCTCTCCTGTTGCGGAGCTCAGGCTCTGGACGCACAGTCTCAGCGGCCATGGCTCACGGGCCTAGCCGCTCCATGGCATGTGGGATCCTCCCAAACCAGAGCTCGAACCCGTGTCCCCTGCATCGGCTGGCAGACTCTCAACCACTGCGCCACCAGGGAAGCCCCATGAATGTTCACGTTTAAATTTTATTTGTGCCTTCTTTTTCTCTCCCTTCTCTTGTTCAGAGGTTTATTAACTCTTTAAAAACAAAACAAAACAACAACTTTGGCTTAGTTTATTCTATTTTATGTTTTTATTCTATTTTATTAATTTTGGTTCAAACCTTTACTGTTTCATTTTTTTTCCATTCTTTGGGTTAATGTTAAAAACTACTTCTTGTGGTGGATATTTAACTCATTAATTTTCAGCCTTTCTTGTTTTCTAAACTTCTTTAAAGGCGTTGCTTTAGCTGTAGGTGTGAGGTAGAAAGAGAGGGGCTCTATGGTGATGACGGATGATAGAGCTGGTGAGATTGGTCGACGCCAGTTCATGAAAAGTCCTTGAATGTCCTGCTAGAGAGTTGAGACTTTGTTCTATAAGCAATGGTGAATTAACAAGGACTTTTTCTCCTTTTAATCTGAGACTGAGTCACTTGGGCAATGATTCAGCCGCACCAACCGTGAACTCTCAGTGACTTGGGCTAATGAGAAGAATGGCATGGATAGTCTAAAAATAATGGATAATGGGAAAGGACTTCAGCCTGCTCGTGGAGTGTGCCAGGTCACGATTTGCTACAGTGGAGGAGCAGCCTATATGCTTCATTCATTAGAGATTATACTCTGGCTGATGTCAAATCTGCTGTTTTTGAGAGCACCTGTGGCCTTCATGACAGTCTCAGTATCACAGGGGGCTGGGGAAAGAAACTTCCTTCTGGCCAAGAGTAGCAGAATAAAAATGTAACTGAGGCCCAGACGTGCTAGGGTTTTTCCACCATCATATCTCTAAGACCTCAACAGGACCTGGAAAGGTGGCAGTGAGCTTGCTGTTCCCCCAGGGGCTGAGGGTTCTAGGATGGCTGGAGCATAGAGAAACTTGAAGGTTTTAGGAGAGCTCTGGCTTCAGAATGCAGGGTGCAGAGTCATTAACACTGAGAGCTGCACAGAGCAGCCCATTGAAAAAGCTATAAAAATTGGAGCAGCACAGGAAACGTTGACCCTATAGACCACGTGCCTGCAGAGAGGATTTCTTTTCACATTTTTATTGTGATAATGCAGAGACATTCTGTGAGTAGAATCCATGGGGCCATCAAGTCTATGTTCAGGTGGCTGTAAGGGAAGGGGTTTTGACCCTGCTCTAAGAAAGCTGTCTTGGGGCTCAGGCAGAGAGCACATTACTGTTAGAACCCTCAGTAGTTAAGAGAAAGTTCTTGGTTGAATTGGGAAAGGGACCTATAAATAACTGTAATGTCCTGAACTACCTGTGCCCCCTTCTGTACAGGATACAGTCCTGGATACAGAGCCCCAGGAGACTTGATGTCAAGACCCAGCTCTGCCGCTAACTTCGGCAAGTCATGTCATCTCTCTACACGTGTTTCCTTCACTGTGAAATGAGAGGGTTAGACTCCAGCCTCAATTGTCTCCCACTTGTGGATGCCATTTTATGGATAGAGAAATCAAAGACTTGATAAAGACTGCAAAAGTGCAAATTTGCTCATAACACAGAAAGTTTCGGAGAGCTCAGTACCAAGGTATGTTGGAGTGGTCTGCCTTGGGTGCAAGGAATAATGAGGTGCATTGTCTGTGGAGAATTTTAAAACAATGATGAAACCAAGGAAAAGTCAGTCTGCTTTTTATCTTCACCATGCATTGATAATTCCAAGTGATGTCAGTGATAAAATGCTCCTCCTGACCTGGGAGGACCACTCCCACCATGTCCCCTCCTTGGTATGCCACTGTTTATCTGTACAATTCTTTTTCTATTCAGTGCTCTTTCAATTCCCCTGATTGCATAGGGAGAGAATCTCTCCAAGGTGTTAACTCTTTCACTACCACCTCTTAGTATTGATTTGTGTCCAATAAAGAAGAGTGAGGAGTTACTTTGAGTCGTTTTTTAGCAAGGAGAGGGTGCTACAGCCGTGGACTGGAGTGTCACCAAGAAAACGGGGACAATAAAAATAGAGAGACCAGATGAAGGAGTGAGGTGTGGAATGGGTTGGGTGGGTGGCTTAAGAAGTCAAGTCCTGAGCACATGACCTGTGGACAAGGTGGGGACAGCTCGCTGAAGGCCCAGGTCAGGCTGGATGTGTGGTACCTGAGGACAAAGCCCATCTGCATCTCAGTTCTGATTTCTCAGATCCTGGCACTTTGACCCTTTCCTGAGGCTTCTCCTGGCCGCACCTCAGATCGATTTCTTAGACATGATCTGCTCCGCATGCTTCAAGTCACACCACCCACCATCCTTCTTTGGACTGGTGAACCCGCTGACCTGTACTGGGTGTCTAGAATATGAAAGGACTTTGCCACCCTTCTGGGGACTTGCATATCCTGTATGATGCCTCCCTTCTGCAGGCTTAGTCCCTTGGTGCCAAAATTTCTGCATGATGGCATTGCTTCAGGGTGTGTCCACACTGTCCCAGGAGCCATTCTTTTCTTAAAGAATTTTTTAAATTGCAATATTGTTGATTTACAATGTTGTATTATTTTTAGGTATACAGCAAAGTGATTCAGCATTTAAAGTGGCAGCTAGATATCATAAATTGTTTTTTATTTATTTATTTATTTATTTTTGCGGTACGCGGGCCTCTCACTGTTGTGGCCTTTCCTGTTGCGGAGCTCAGGCTCTGGACGCGCAGGCTCAGTGGCCATGGCTCACGGGCCTAGCCACTCCGCATCATGTAGGATCCTCCCAGACCAGGGCTCGAACCTGTGTCCCCTGTATCGGCTGACGGACTCTCAACCACTGCGCCACCAGGGAAGCCCCATGACCGTTCACTTTTAAAATTTATTTGTGCCTTCTTTTTCTCTCCCTTCTCTTGTTCAGAGGTTTATTAACTCTTTAAAAACAAAACAAAACAACAACTTTGGCTTAGTTTATTCTATTTTATGTTTTTATTCTATTTTATTAATTTTGGTTCAAACCTTTCCTATTTCATTTTTTTCCCATTCTTTGGGTTAATGTTAAAAACTACTTCTTGTGGTGGATATTTAACTCATTAATTTTCAGCCTTTCTTGTTTTCTAAACTTCTTCGCAGGTGTTGCTTTAGCTGTATCTTGTAAATTTTGACACATGGTATTTTCACTACCATGAATATTAGAATATTTTCTGAATTTCTATTATAATTTTCTTCTTTGATCTACAGACTATTTGGAAGTATATTGCTTAATTTCTAAACATAGTGATTTACCATGCTCACTACTGATATCTAGCTTAATTGCACTGTGATCACAAGACATACTCTGTATTATTTTAATGTTTTGAAATTTTTGAAACAATTTACAGTCATTATATATTCTTGTGCTTTTGTAACTCTTCCATGTGTGCTTTAAAAGATTCCGTATTATGCAGTTATTAAATATAGTGTTCTGGATATGTCAGCTAAGTCAAGTTTGTCGATCTTACTATTAAAATATTTTACAGCTTTACTGAATTTATTTGTTCAATCAATTACAGAGAGAGGAACACTAAAATATACCATTATGATATGAGTTGTCTTCTTCTTTGTAGTCTTGTGAATATTTGCATTCTGTATTTTGAGCAACACACAAATTTAGCATTATATATTTTTGGTAAAATTGAACTTATCATTATTGAGTGCTGCTTCTTAATTTTTTATATCTTAAAGTTTATTGATTGGTATTAATTTAGCTACACTAATTTTTTGTTTCTTCAGCTTAATTGAGATATAATTAACATAAAATTGTGTAGGTTTAAGGTGTACAATGTAATAATTTGATACACATATATATTGTGAAATGATTACCACAATAAGGTTAGTTATCACATCTATCACCTCACATTAAAATTTGTGTGTGTGTGGTGAGAACATACTCTATTAGCAACTTTCAGGTATGTAATTCAGTATTGTTAGCTATAGTCACCTTGCTGAACAGTAGATGTACCAATTTTTTAAAAAGAGATTTCTTGAAGTATAACTTACAGTGAACTACCCATATTTAAAATGTATAATTTTGTGTCATTATATTATATAAATATCTATGAAATCCTCACCACCATTAAGATAATTGATTTTTATATGCTGTTTGACTCTTTTTCTTTCTCTTCTTTTCTTCCTGGGTAATTTCTGTTGCTATGTCTTCAAGTTCATTAATCTTTTCTTCTTCAATTTCTAATCTGCTCTTAATCCCACCCAGTATATTTGCATCTCACACATTTCAATTTTCATTTCTAAAAGTTCATCTGGGATCTTTTTTATAGCTCCATGTCCCTAAATAACTTTTTAAACATACAGAATACAATTATAATAACTATTTTAATGTCATTGTTAATTCTAACATTTGTGTCCATTTGAATCAGTTTTGATTGATTAAATTTTCTCCTCACTATGGATTATATTTTTCTGCTTGTTTGTATGCCTGGTAATTTTTTTATTGGATGTCATACATTATGTATTTTACCTTTTTTGATGTTGGTTATTTTAGTATTTCTATAAATGTTCTTGAGCTTTTCTCTAGGATGCATTTGAATTACTTGGAAACCAGTATTTTCAGAACTTGCGTTTATGATTTGTTAGGCGAGAACAGAGTGGTGCTCAGTCTAGGGCTAATCATTTCCCACTGTTGAGGAAAGACCCTTCTGTGTACTATACTCAGTTCCCTGTGAATCTTGAGGTTTTCCAGTCTGGATAGTGAGAACAGGCACTATTCTCAGCTGTATGTCATTGCTGGGTACTGTTACCTCTGATCCTTTCAAGTGGTTCTTTTCCTGGCTTTGGGTAGTTTCCTCACTGTGTACACTGATATGTACTCTTTTGAATGCTGGAGGAAGACCTTCTGCAGACCACTGGAGTTCTCTCTCTGTGAAGCTCTCTCTTTGCTGGAACTTTGTCCTGCTAACTCTCTCTGCATTGACCTACCTGCACTCCCAGTTTTATCTCCTATCTTCAGGGAGTCCCTTGGGTCTGCCTGCATGCCCTTTCACTGTGCTGTGACCTGGAAACTCTCAAGTTATTATGCTTGGGCAATCGTAGGCCTCATCTCCTCTGTTTTCCATCTTTCAGGGATTACTGTCTTTTGTTACATGATGTACAGTGTCTTGGCAATATTTTGTTCCATATAGTTTGTCAGTTTTTGGTTGTGTTATCTAATAGGGTAAATCTAGTCTCTGTTACTCCATCTTGGTTAGGAGTGAAAATCTACCAGCTTTATTTTGGCTGGTATTTTCCCCACTTTCAATCTTTCTGTATTCTTATGTTAGTTAGACTTTATGTCTTCATCTAGTCCATAGCCTTTATATTTCTCTTTTAACTGGACAGTATAGCTTATTTATATTTAATGTTGTTACTGATATATTTTAGTTCAAACTTACCACTTATTTTGTGCTTCTTATTTTCCTCTAATATTGTTTCTCTTTTTCTCTCTTTTTTTTTCACTTTCCTTTGGATTGATATTTTAACATCTTTACTTTTTAAACCTCCACTAATTTGGATGTTATACAATTTCTATTATTTGAATGATTACCCTTAAAATTATAACATGTGTACTTAATTTGTCAAAATATAATCTTAATAAGTAACTTTATCCTTTCTTATTTTTATTTTTGACAAACATACATATTTTGTATTCTGTCCAATGTCTGAAGACTTTGTGGGTCTAATTTATGAATTTAGATTGTGAGATCATGCTCACTGGAGCTTAATTGTGAAAATCCTCTGAGCCTCAGTTTAAGATGTATTACTCTAGAAAGAATTTGCATTTTCTATACTCAGCCTGGGATTATGATCAACTTGAGACCTCTTTAGTTTATTACTGGGTTTTTCAAAGCCTTTCAAAAAGTGTGACTCCCATGCATATTCTTCCTGAGCTGTTGTATCAAGGGAGACTTTTATATTTCTTCCTTTGTTCAGTCTCAAGACTCAGACAGGCAACCTTCCTTTTGTCTCCCTTTGTGGGGTTATTATTATTTTTTGGTTCATCCTTTCATTGAGGGGATCAGTTTTTAAGGGTCTTAGATTCATGCAAGGGTCTCAGATTCACCTTCCCATCTTATGTAGGCCCAGGTCTTTTCTCCAGGAAAAGTCCATTAAAAGGGAAGCTCCAGGTTGCCAGTGAAGAGTGGTTTTCCTCAGGCAGCTGGCTGCTCAGAATTCACCTCTCTGAGTTGGTGCTTTCATCTCCTTTTTGGCTTATGAGGATTCTTTTTTTTTTTTTAAAACTGTCATACCACCCCTTCTATGCACTATACTCTTAAAAAGATATTTTAATATCTTTTTTATATTTCATACAGGCTTCTTGGTTTCTTTGTACCTGGATGGCTTTTTAAGATCTCTGGTCTGAAGTATTGTCAGAAATGGAAATCAGAATCTTCATTTTACTTTCTACTCAACTGCTAACATCCTCCAGAATACTTTTCTATTAACAGCTGTTTAGGAGCTGCTGTGCCGTAGCAAGCTAGATTTCAGTTCAGTTTAAGGAAGAACTCTTTGTTAGAGTGGTCAGATGGAGTGTGCTGAGGAGGTGGTGAGTTCTTTGGCGGTTTTAAAGTGCAGACTTGACCTTTTCATTGGTAATTTTGGACAGCAGTTTATGTACCATGGACAGATGAACGGGGAGATAAACAACATGGACATTTGTTAAAACTCACAATTTGTTGGTATTGGTGGTACTCTTAATAGTGAGTATAGTGGTAGAAATGCAGTAACATCTGCTGAGTACCTATTTTATATGTGGCATACAATACACTGGAAACAAAAAAATTGTTCTTATTTTTTCCTTATAGCAATCTTATTGTGGTAGGTAATATTACTGCTAATGTACAGACGGGGAAAATGAGGTTATAAGAAAATTAATCTCCTAAGGTCATTTGTTAAGTCACTGAGTCAGAGTTAAAATCTGAGTTAGTTGGCTTCAAAGCCAAGACGTCTTCCTCTATGCCATACTGCTGGTAGTCCCTGCAACAGGATTACTATCAGCTGTATGGCTGGTTGAACAGATTCTCTGCTGCTTTTGCTTTAAGCTCCTTCATGTTCCTCTGCTTAATTCCCCACCATTCAGGTTCTCAATTGCTATTTGAAAGGAAGAATTATATACAACCTCAAATCAATTTTGGCTAAAAAAAGAGAGCTTCCAAGTACATGCCACTGGGGGACCACATAATGGCATCACTTTGATATTTACTGCAAATGCTTAGGGATAAACGTGGTAGTAAATATGCTGTTCTGTTTAGCAATTTAAATACTCTCTGAAAGTTCATTAGGTTTTGTCATCTCTACACATATAGCTGCTCCTTGTATGGGAGTGATACTCCACTCCAACAACATGCTCTTCCCAAAGACAGACGTTGCTGGGGTGGAGACCTGGTCCATGTTCCCCACACTGGGGGCAGGGAGTTGGGGAGGCAGATCTCTGAAGGAATTACTGATAGTGCTGCTGTCCTAAAGAGCCTGACTCCATTTTTGATGTTTGAATCCTGACAGATTTTCAAGCCCACCTCCCTTTCTCTTGGACAAGTTTGTAAGAAAGCCAAGGTGCTTCTTGCTTTGACATCAGTGGGCAGTTCAAACCACCCCAGCCCAGGTCCTTACCCCAATCCCATTCCATAATCACAGTAAAACCTCAATCCAGTTGTCCTTTCTTTCCCTGTTGCTCTCTTTCATTTTTGGCCTCTTGCGAGCCTCTCTTGCTCTTCCCGGAGAGTGTCATTATGTGACCAACAAAACTTTTCGTATGTTTGTCTGGCATCATCAATTTTGACTTCAGAGCCAAATTTTGGGTAAGCGTGGTCCATTCTACTGGGTGATCATAGCAGCTGGTAAGGGGAAGATTGAATAAGAGATGACAGGGACCTAGGGTTCTGTGTCCTTAGCTGTCTATGCCAGGCACTGATAACCCTGCAGTGTTCCTGAAAGCAGGGTATGCAGAAGTCAAGGTCAGGCAAATGCCCTAGTTTCATTACTGTGGGGCTTTGGCACCAAACCCCCATGTGTTCCTCCAGTCACATTTGTGCCAGCATGGGCAACTCCTTTTGCGTGGGCTGGAGGCAGCTTAGTACTAAGAATCAAGGCAAGTTGAGCTGCTGAGCCTCTTCCCCCCTTCATCCACACTCAAATATCATCTATCCCCATCAGGACAGTGAGAGCATATTAGCCAGCCATGAGTAGCTTGATGTGATGTTTATCTAATGCCTAGAGTATTTCTCTTTCTTACCCTTTCAGGATGAGGAAACTCTCAGGCATAAGCATATTCTGAGACAATTTTACCTATCTGGATTCTTGGAGATGAGAGACGGTGTTAAAATGGAAGAGAAATGGATGAACATCCTCAAGCAGGAGCTCAGCAGAGATCTCTGCTCTCTCTGACTTCTTTAACTTTGTAGTATTCGAGGGAGAGAGAGTGAGGGAGAGAGGAAGAAGAAGAAGAAGAAGAGGAAGAAGAAGAAGAAGAAGAAGAAGAAGAAGAAGAAGAAGAAGAAGCAGAAGCAGAAGCAGAAGCAGAAGAAGAAGAAGAAGAAGAAGAAGGGGAGGAGGGCAATAAGGATGAGGGGGTAGGGGGGAGGAAGAGGGGGAGAAGGGGGAGGGGGTGGGGGATGAGGGGGAGGAGAAAGAAGGAGGAGGAGAAGGGGAAAGGAGAAAAGGTTGACCAGACCCTAGCACTGATATTAGAATGGAAGTCCCTGACTGTGTCTAATCCCAAGCAGTCCTCCAGATGTTAAAAAATGGAATGGTAGACAAAGGGGCAGAATGCATTAGCCAGTACCCAACAGATAAGTGGGACTTTTCCAAATTCTACCATGCCAGGGTAATGAGCTTATGAAATTAGAGAAAGTAAATTTCAGGGTAGAGAGTTTTATTTCTCCCGTCTAGTTTGGATACCTTTTAATTCTTTTCTTGTTTTTCCTGATTGCACCTGAATAGTATCTTCAGTACAATGTTGAATAGGAGTGGGGAGAGCAGATAACCTTGCCTTTTTCCTGATCTTAGGAGAAAAAACATTCCACCACTTAGTGTTGTGTTAGCTGTAGTTTTCCCGTAGATACCCTTTATTAAGTTGAGAACGTTCCCTTCTATCCTTAGTTTGCTGAGAGTTTTCATTATGAATGGGTATTTTGAATTTTGACAAAAGATTTTTCTGTAACTATTGAGATTAATTACACGATTTTTCCTTTTTAGACTGTTAATGTGGTGGTTATACTGATTTTTTTTTTAAGATTTTAAAAAATTTTAAATTTTATTTGGCTGCATCAGGTCTTAGTTGCAGCACACGGGATCTCTAGTTGTGTGGTGCGAGGACACAGTAGTTGAGGCACGCGGACTTAGTTGCTCTGTGGCATGTGGTATCTTTAATTCCCTGACCAGGGATCAAACCCATGTTTCCTGCATTGCAAGGCAGATTATTAACCACTGGACCACCAGGGAAGTGCCTATACTGAGTGATGTTTGAATGTTAAATTGATCTTTTATTCTGGAGATAAACTCTACTGGTCATAATGTATTATCCTTTTTATACCTTGCTGGATTCAACTTGCTTAAATTTTGTTAAAAATTCTTGTGTTTACATTAATTTTGGAAATTAGTTTGTAGTTTAGTTTTCCTAAAATAACCGTTTGGTTTCAGCATCAGGGTAATGCTGGAGTCAGAATGAGTTGCAAGTGCCCCCTCAACTTTTATTTTGTGGAAGAGTTTAGATGAAATGGGCATGATAGCTTTCTTTAATTTTTGGTAGAATTCACCAGTAAAGTGGTTTAGGCCCAGAGTTTTCTTTATGGAAAAGTTTTTACAAACAAATTCCTTTCATAGATACACAACTATTCAGGATACATTTTCTTGTGTGAGTTTTGATAGTTTGTGTCTTTAAAAATATTTGTCCACTTTATCTAAGTTCTATGTATTGGCATAAAGTTTTCATAATATTTACTTGTTCTCCTTTTAATGCCTGTAAGATCTATAGTTATACCCCTTCTCTCATTTCTCATATTGGTAGTTTGTTCTCTTTCTCCCCCACCTCCCATCAGCCTGCCTATCACTTTTATTTTAAAAGAAACATTTGGTTTTGTTGTTTTTCTCCATTATTTTTATGTTTTCCATTCCTTGATTTCTGTTCTTACATTTATTATTTACTTCCTTCTGCTGACTTTGGGTTTGCCTTTATTTTTCTAGTTTCTTAAGGTGGAAGCTTAGGTCATTGATTTTAAAATTTTCTATTTCTCTAATATGAGGTTTTCAGTGCTATAAATTATCCTGTAAGCCCTGCTTTAGCTTCCCCCCACACAAAAAAAGACATTTTGATATGTTTTCATTTTTTTTCAGTCAAAATGCTTTCTAATTTCTCTTGTGATTTATTCTTTGGCTCATGGGTTATTTGGAAGAGAGTTATTTAGTTTCCAAATATTTGGGCATATACCTTTCTGTTATTAATGTCTACTTTAATTCCATTGTGGTCTGAGGAAATTCTCTGGGTGATTTTAATCCTTCTAAATTTATTGAGACTTGTTTCATGGCCCAAAATATGGTCTATCTTGGTAAATATTTAGTGTGTGCACTTGAAAAGAATGTCTTCTGCTGCTGTTGGGTAGAATATTCTATACATGTCAGTTCAATCAAGTTGGTTGATAGTGTTCATGTTTTCTATATCCTTATTACTTTTCTGTTTATTAGTTGTATGAATTATTTAGAGAGGAGTGTTGAAACCTCTGATTAGAATTGTGGATTTGTCTATTTCTTCCTGCATTTTTGTTTCTGCTTCTTGCATTTTAGAGCTCTGTTATTAGGTATTTAGTATGGTTATGGCCTTCCGATTAATCGACTTTATCCCTGATATTTTTTATTTGTTGTTTGGAAGTCTGCTTTGTCTCTAATGTAGCTACTCCTACTTTTTTTTGATTAGTATGAGCATGGTATATCTTTCTTCATTTCTTTACTTTTAATATATTTGTGTCCTTATATTTAAAGGATTTCTTATGGACAACTTAGAGCTGGGTCTTCTTTTTTTTTACATTCACTCTGGCATCTCTGTCTGTTAGTTGGACCATTCACATTTAAAGTGATTATTAATATAGTTGGATTAGTATCTACTAAATTTGTTTTCTATTTGTTGCACTTTTTCTTTAAAAAAATCTTCCACTCTTTATGCTTTCTCTGGTTTTAACTGAGCATTTCATATGACTCTATTTTCTTTTAGCATATCAGTTATACTTCTTAAAATTGTTTTTAGTGGTTGTGCTAGAGTTTGAAATATATATTTACAATTACTCTAAGCCCACTTTCAAGTAAAATTATATTACTTCATGGGTGGTGTAGATACCTCATATCAGGGAATTCCCAATTTCTCCCTTCTCTCCCTTGTGTTATTGCTGTTATTCATTTCACTTCTTCATAAGCTATAAACACACAATGTGTTGTTGCTATCATTATTTTAAACTAACAGTAGGATAGAAATAAGAAATATGAAATTTTAATTTTACCTTCATTTATTACTTATCTAATATTCTTCCTTTCTTTAGGGAGATCCAAGTTTCTGACCTGTATAGTTTTCCTTCTTTCTGAAGAACTTCTTTTAACATTTATTTTAAGGCAGATTTAGTGGTGACAAATTCCCTCAATTTTTGTTTGCAGGACACAGAATTCTAGGTTAGTGGTTTGTTTTTATTCTTTCTTAATACTTTAAATATTTTCAACTAATCTGAAAGCTCTACCTTTTATACTGGTGTATTTATACAATTTACATTTATGTGATTATTGTTATGGTTGGGACTAAGTTTTTCCCCAAGCTATTTATTTTCTATTTGGTCCATTTGTTCTTGTCCCCTCCCTCTCATCATTTTTCTTAACTGACTTCTTTTTTATTAATTGCATATTTTTAATAATTTCATTTAGTCTTCTTTATTGACTTAGTTTTAGTGGTTGCTCTAGGGTTTATAGCATATATTTTTAACTTAACACAGTCCACCTTCAAATAATATTATTACATCATTAAGTAGTATATGGCTTCATTTTTATTCTCCCTTCCTGACCTTTGTGCTTTTGTTGTTATACATTTTACTTTTACATATATTATAAATTCCCAAAATGTGTAAATATATTTAAACAATTATATTTTAAAGAGATTAAAATATTAAAAAGTTTATGTTCACTCTCATATTTATCATTTCTAGTGTCTCCATTCCATTGTGTAGGTCCTAACTTCCACTTGGCATTGTTTTTCTTCCATGTGGAGGTCTTTAACATTTCTTGTAGTGCCTACTGGTGATAAGTTATCTCAGTTTTTATATACCTTAAAAGCTTTTATCTTCTCTTTTTTAAAATTTGTTTATTTATTATTTATTTGGCTGTGTTGGGTCTTAGTTGCAGCAGGTGGGATCTTCATTGCGACAAGCGAGATCTTTCGTTGGGACACACAGGCTCTTTGTTGCAGTGCGTGGGCTTCTTTCTAGTTGTGGTGAGTGGAGACTACTCTTCATTGTGGTGTGCGGGCTTCTCATTGCGGTGGCTTCTCTTGCTGTGGAGCAAGGGCTCTAGGTGCACGGGCTTCAGTAGTTTTGGCACACAAGCTTCGTTGCTCCGCAGCCTGTGGGATCTTCCCGGACCAGGGCTCGAACCTGTGTCCCCTGCATTGGCAGGCGGATTCTTAACCACTGCGCCACCAGAGAAGTCCCTATTTTTCTTTTTTCAATAGTTCTGTTCTATAATATTCCCCTGGGTCCTTATGATAAATTCCATTTTATTCAAGTTGTCTTGAGTGAGCATCTGTTCCTTGTAACCAAAATGTTCCTAAGGCATCTCATTTACTTAGTTTACCTTTTAACTCTCTGTATGATGACTAGAATAATTAGCTTGAACTGGTCCCTTTTCTAGACCCCCAATAGTCCTGGCTGTGAAGCAAGACTCCCCTTTGGGAGAAAGACCAGCTTCTACTGGGACTGGTATTTGGCTAAGATTCATGGCATTAATTTGGAAATGTGATCTTGGCTATTACTATTTGCTTTCTGCTCTCTTCACATCTGTTTGGTTTCACAATAGACAGGCAGCTGGCATTGGGACTGCCTGTGGCTTTGAGAACTGCAGCAATGCCTCCCTATTTTCCTGTCTGTAGCCCTGAGAAGGCAGTTGATTTCCTCGGAGGGTAATGCCTGAATCTCACACTGCAGTGCTGAAGGAATCAGAGAGTAGTCACCTAACATGAGGACAGAAATGGAGAAAATATGCTCAGTGTCCCTTGAGCCAGATTTAACTTTAATGCTCTTTGGCCCAGGTGGTTTCAATTAATTTGCACATATTTATTGAGCATCTACTGTGCATCAATGATCTCATCTTTCTTTTCCTCATTTGCTCCTCTTCTGACTCCTATTCCTTAATTAAAATCCCAAGAACCTTTTCTTCTCCAATACTCCCTTGGGTTACTGACTCATTTCTCTGTTTTATTGCTGACTTTCTCAAAGAGCCATCCACAGTTGCTATCTCTACTTCCTTAACCTTTCACTAACTCTTTATCTCTGCCATCTATCTTCTGCTTTCCCCTTGATGCAATCTGGTTCTCTGAATTTTTGTATCTTTACAATAAATTCTTCTCAAGTTAGTTGAAGTGACTTTCGGTTCCTTGTAACTAAATGATTTCTAAGACATTCTCATTTCCTCAGTTCACCTCTCTGGTCTCTACACAATGACTAGTATACTCTGACTCAGGGTGTTTTTCCCTCAAGCACCTAAGAGAATAGGGATTTCTCTGGTAAAACCAAGGGGACCTAGGAATACCCAAATCTTATCCTGCCTTGGCTACATATTTGCCTTTGGTGTTCTTTAGGTGGCTGTGCACTAATACATAGCAAATGGGAAACCATGAGCCACTCTGTTATTGGTTGGGCTAGGGCTTGATATCTCACCCCAAGGATTTTTGGTAAAATTGGTTGGAAAATGCAGCTTGGGCTGAAGACTGAGGAGGATCGCTCTGCAGCTGGTCTTCAAGTCTGAGTAGGCAGTGGCTCAGGAACTGCTCCTGAGACAGAAAGCAGAAGAGAGGGCCAGTAAGTGGCCTGAAATCTGACCAGTGAGATCAGTATTTGACTCATTCTCTGCTGGGCCCTTGAAGAAAGAGATCAGGGAAAGGGATAAGGAGACCTCACTTCCCATAGAGTCATCAGAGTGAATTATAAAATCTATTTTCCTCTAAGGTTTGGAGACATATAGGTAGATAAAATGGAGAAGCACAATACCTTAACAAAATTTGATACTCACCACTTATTGACCATAGCCCATTTTTAGTTTTCTGTATAAATATATGTATTCTGATATATTTAACCCTCTATTTGCACTTCAGTTACTCTTACCCCAATCAAATAATTATTCTCAAAAAAATTTGTTATATAATTTTTAGATCATTCATTCACAAAGTTGTTATATTATTCATTCGTTCAGCAAATATTTATTGAGTCAGGCAGTAGAGATAAAAAGGGAATCTGGGGGGGCTTCCCTGCTGGCGCAGTGGTTGGGAGTCCGCCTGCCGATGCAGAGGACATGGGTTCGTGCCCCGGTCCGCGAAGATCCCACATGCCGTGGAGCGGCTGGGCCCGTGAGCCATGGCCACTGAGCCTGCACGTCCGGAGGCTGTGCTCCGCAACAGGAGAGGCCACAACAGTGAGAGGCCCGCGTACCGCAAAAACAAAAAACAAAAAACAACAAAAAAAGGGGAATCTGTAAGGCAATTTCCCTAGTCTAAGGAGCTCATAGTCTACAAGATGGAGGAGGGGATGAGAAATAACAATTTAGAAACAAGTAAGCATCACAGGTGTTGTGAGAATAGTCTGAATATCCTACAAGGAGAAAACAAAGGAGGGAGGCTCTGAGCAGTTGGGTCCACTTCCTGGTTCTCCTTTTTGTGTTCACCCCCAGCCCAGGCAAGGCTCTTTGACTTTGTCAGTCAATCAGAGAGAGGAAGGCCCTTTTGGCTGGGCTTTCCAGGTTGATTTTAAACAAAGAGCCCCAGACACAGGTTATTAGTGCTAGAAGAGTTCAAGAGGACATTTGGCCAATATCTGAATTTTAGGAGTTGGAGGCCCAGAGGGGGAAGACATTTGTCCAGTGTGACCAGCCAGCTGGTATCACAGCAGGCCCAGAACAGAGCAGTGACCAAATCCTTCATTTTCTGTATTGGAGGGACCCTTAGTGATTTTCTAGTTCAACTCCCTCAGCCATAGGATGAAGAAACAGACCCACTTGGGGAAGAAGTAGATTGGACCAAGGTCACAGAGCTGGTCAAGGTCAGGGCCTGAATCCATGGCCTCTCAGTCCAGTGATTCTTCCACTTATGCCCTGCCCCAGGCAACCTTCCACCCAACCTGCGAGTCCCCAGTCCTTTCTGGAAGATGTGTCCTAGGGTCCCCAGCTCAAGAGAGGCTGTTCATAGGCCTCTGTTCAGTAGTGTTCCCTGGACAGTTGTTTCTATACTTCCCTCTCTCTCATCTTTCCTGAATGTGAAGCCCTGGGTGTGAAGCCCTGGGTCAGCTCCTGGAGCTCTTCATTCTTCTCCTCTGTTCTCAGTTATAAGCTTTCCATAGCTTCTTGCTTCTCTTGAACTTAACTGGTTCATCATTGGCCTGATCTAATCTCTCTAGTCAGCTTCCCTCACCCCTTTGCTGTTTCTTCTCCAACCTCCATTCCTTGGCCAGTTCCTCTGTCCCTAGTAGCTCCCTCTTCCTCAGACACTGTCTCTAGCTCCTCCCTTGGACTCTTAACTTGTTTAGTGACACAGAGTCTCTGGCTGTCTGGCTGGTCAAGTCTAAGTACCCTTTCTCACAATAATGCTTTCAGATACATTAAGTAAAATAAATAGAGCAATAAAAGAAATAAATTATTCTGATAAACATTTATCAAAACATAAAAACCCAAATTTGTAATATAGCAATATATGTGCTTTTTATGCTATGTGTTCCATAAAAAGATCTAATGGTGAGACCAATGACTTCTATAATGTTGAAGTAGTTATGAGCACAAATGATATTGCAAGGTGTCTGTAACAGTTGTAATGTGAAAATATCTGTAATTTTTATTACTGACCAAATGTCACAGGTACTGCGTATACTGCTGTAATTTGTTGTCTACATTCATAATTGAAGAAAATGATAACTTTAACTTGGAATTTACTAAAAATGAAAATATATTTTTCCCATCCAAATTCATGGAAACCCATGAGCCCCTTGGCCATTGCAGACTTCAGGTCAAGAAATCTTGTCTTAGATGATTCCATGTCTTGAAATGCTATATCTGTGTAGATATTACCTAAATTTGTATCTCCAGACCAGAATTTCCATATGGATATCTCATAGGCATCTATGAAACTCAACATGTCAAAAAATGGGTTGTTGATCTTATCCCCCAAAACAGTTCCTCTTCATTTTTTTCTCATCTCAATAAATGTCACCTCAATCCTCCTTAGTGCTGAAGCCCACATCCTGAAATTCATTCTTTATACTTCTTTTTTTACTTTTACTTCTAATTTATAAATCATTATACCATAAGTTTATTCACAAAATATTTACTTAGCACTTACTGTATGCCAAGCACTGTTACGGGCCTTGGGGATTCAGCAATGTATAAGACAAATCCATGTTCTTACAGACTTATGAGACATTGTTGTAAGACACTGAGAAGAAAATATAATATATATGATAAGTCAGGTGTCAATAAGTGCTTCTAACTTATTATACCTCCAAAATATTTTTCCAGTTCTGCTGCTACTTTCCATATCCACTGCCACCCCTTCAGTCTAAACCACTTCAGACTCTTGCTTGCCGGTCTCCTAACTACAGTCTCTGTAGCCAATCTCTGTAGCCAAAGATTATTCTGCTCCAATCCTTTTTCCATGCAGCAGCCGTCGTGAGGGGAGGATTGTGTGCCTCCACTGCTGAAACATTTCAATGATTCCCACCATACTTGGAATGACCCCAGACTCCTTACCTGGAGGGCCCTGTGTGAGCACTGGGCACACTCTCCTCCTCAGCTACCAATTCCCTGCCTATGCTTGGGCCCCCCGGGCCATGCAGTTCCTTACAGGGTCAGTTTCCTGCCTTAGGACCTTTATCTGCCCCTAGGCCTGGCTGACTTCTAATCACCCTTCAGATCTTAACCTAGTTAACCTTTCCCTAAAATGACACCTCCTTGGAGAGCCCTTTCCTCATCCTTCAATCTAAATTGTGTCCCTCTCTTACTTTCCCTTAGAGGAACTTCTTTTCCTTTATATAGCAAGCTACTAGTTAAAATTATTATTTTATATAATATCCAGGTGTCTAATGTCTGTTTCTCCCATTACACTTTCCCCACTACACTGCAACTTCCAAGAAGTCAGAATCTTGCCTGTTTTGCTCACCAGCGGTGTAACAGTTCCTGGTATATTGTTAGTGCTTAGCAAATGTGTAGCTGTTGAATGAATTATGAGTTACTGTACCTTTCATCTCTGACATCTGCCCCCAAACTCATCACATATTCCAGTTTCATGCTTCCTCTTTTATGCACAGGCATATTAAAAGCTCTATCTATACTTAAATTATTCCCTACCTAATCAGGTGCAGTTATTCTCAAATTCCTCCATCCATTCTTCCATTTAATCATTATTTATTGAGCACCTCCTAATTACAAGGCAATGCACCAGGCAGTATGTAAGACTAAAAGATGAATAAGACATGGTCTTTGTCCTTAAGACATTTACAACTGAAAAGGGGATTTAAGAAGTTATCTAGTAGTCATAGTGGGGGAAAATGGGTGCTATGTGCCGTGATTAGCATAGTCAGTGGTGATGGAGGTGCAGAAGAGGTAGATAATATTTCCAACTAGACATTTCAGGAAAGCTTTCATGGAGAAGGTGGCATTTGAGCTGGTTCTTGAAGGGTGGGCAGGATGTAGACATCCAGAGGAGGCATGTTAGATGAAGAAATAGAGTAAACGATGTGCAGAAGTGGAAAACACAAGGAGTATAGTGATATCCATGAGGGACCCACAACCTAGGTGATCTGTGAGGAAGCTATGGATGGCAAAGATGGGGCAGGTGATATTTTGTTCTTTATTTGATACCTACAGGGGAATCAGCAAGGATTGTTGGACAGGGGAATAAAATAACAGTTAGGAGGGAGTACTGGAAAGAACTGACTGCCCGAATGGTTTTAAGTTAAGTTGATTTTTATTATTCAACCAAGAGATAAAACAGAAGGGCAGGGGGCAGGAAGAGTTCATGGAAAAAAGATATTTATGTGGTTGGAGTGGAGAGGGAATCTCTTGTGGAGGAAGTGGTTTATCCCTTTGCCTTCAAACTGGGACACTGACTTATGGACATAAAAGGAATGAAACTCAAAGTTATGGCAGCTACTCTAATCCTTGGACTGAGAGGCCACAAATTCTACAGCCGGACTCTATTTTGCTAAGCTGCTATAAAAATACAACAGACTGGGTGGCTTAAGCAACAGAAATTTACTTCTCACAGTTCTGGAGGCTGGGAAGTCCCAGCTCAAGATGCCAGCTGATTTGGTTCTTGGTGATCTTCCTGGCTTGCAGAAGTCTTCTTGCTGTGTCCTGACATGACTGTTCCTTGGTGTGTGCACATGGAAGAAGAGAGATCTCTCTTTCTCTTCTTACAAGGACACCAATCCTATTAGATTAGAACCTCACTCTTGTGATGTCATCTAATCTTAATTATCTTCTAAACGTCCTGTTTTTAATCATAGTCACATTGGGGATTATGGCTTCAACATATGAATTTGAGGGTATATAGGTCCATAGCCTGGGGCAAATCAGCCTCCATTCCTTTAGAATCAACGACTATTCAGGTTTCTAATTCTGTGGTTTCTAAGTTGTTTCAAGGAGCATTAGGCATCCTAAGGAGAACATCCTAAGGAGAACATTCTTGGAACCTCCCTCAAGGGACAAAGTACAGGTGGACTCTATCTCTTTTCTCTATCAAGCCTTCCCATAAGATTTCCTCCAAAGAAAGGATTATGCTGTTAAAAAAAAAAAAAACTACTAAGAAACCCCTGATCTAGTTTGATGACTTTGTTTTACCAGAGAAAAAGAGGGTCCTGAGATTCAGAAAGATAAAGAGACTTGCTCACAGTCACACAGCAAGGGAGGGACAGGTTCTAGTAGCAAATGAGCAGAACCAGAATCCTGTGCATGGACTGCTAGTCCAGATTTTGTCCATTGTTCCTCTTAGATTCCTCCAAGTCCAAGAGAGGAGGCCATGGATGCCCCCAGTGTGGGCATGACTAGTGGAGGATCTTCCTGGCATAGAGTGGTTGCTTACTGCTGATCTCATCCAGAAGGGGAACTAGTGCCCTGGGACTCCAGCAGGACACTGGTCTTATATATGCTCTGCCTTCCCCACTTGGTCTGCATGCCCAGACTTGTATAATGAGTTGACAGGGGCTATGGACTATTAAATAATTTAGGTGTTTTTCTTAACCAAGTGTGCCCAGAAAATTGTGCTGTAGATGCCTATTTTGCTCTATTTGCTGTCTGTCAGCCACCCAGAGGAATCAGAGGAGGAATCTGGAGTGGGGAGAGACAGATACTTGCTATATAGGGAGAGGTTGATGTGCTGAGGATTTTCAGATCAGCTCTAATCCCTTTTGATGTAAAGATACAAAATGAAGACAAAGAACAAAGCTGTTGGGACAAAGGAGGAAACTGTCTGGAGCTCCTTCTGAGTTCAGAATGTCCAGACTTGCGGTGCCAAAGTTATTTTTGTGAAAATTGATTTAAATTTAATTTAAAAAATTTAAAAAATTGATTTAAAAAAAATTCCATTTCCCTTCTGTCTAAAGGGGAGTGTGAGAGAGTGGCAAAGAGCTCCATGCTTGGTCATCCCTCGTCCCTGAAATAGGGGCCCCTTTATTTCCCTTCATCCATGGGGACATATCAACCAAAGCTTCACACTGCTGCTTTGAGATACTAGCCATCCAGATGACTAAATGCTTTCCCTTTGGATCATCTCCCTTTCATTATTCACTCATCATCATTCAAGTCTCAGCTTAAATGTTTTCTCTTCAGAGAGGCATTTCCTGACCACCTTGTCTCCCTCATTGTTATTCTCAACACGACACTCTTCCTTTCCTTCAGAGCACTTAACCCAGGGTATAATTATATATTTATATGTTTGACCTTTGCCTCTCCCAGACTCTAAGCTCCACTCAGGGGCTGTGATAAACACCAGTGTATTACAAGTGCTTGATCAGTATCTGGTACATCATAGGTACTCAGTGAATATTTACTGAATGAATGAGTGGTCTATTTGTTTTGTTGTTTTGTTTTTTCTTGTTTTGTTGAGGATCAACTCCCTGTGTCTTTACGTTACATTCAATAATCTTAGTAAACATGGATTTTCAGCTCAGAGCCAAGAAAGTGAAGTGGTGTGAGAAATGATTTCAGTCTGTAATTGGCCAGTGAAAGATCAAATCTTGGACTGGACTTCCTGTGACAAATTCATTCATTTAATCTCTCAGCAAATGTTTATCGATCAAATACTATATTACTTGCACTGTAAGAGTGCAAGGGATACAGCATGAATAAGATAGAAATGGTCTCTGTCCTCATGGAGCAGATAGAAAAAAGTCAACCAAAATCTGCAAGCTGTTGAGAACATAAGTAGGATGATGAGCTAGAGTGGGGACAAGCTACATTGAGAGGGGGCCAAAGAATGCTGCTCTATACCAAAACCTAGGGTGGGGGGGTGGTGAGAATGCACAAGCTATGTAAAACACAGGCAGAGGAAACAACAAATGCAAGAGCCTGAAGGTGGGAATGTACTTAGCATGGTGGAGAGATAGAAAGGAGACAAGAATGGTCAGAGAAGAGTAAGCAAGGAGGAGCATGGATGGAGATGAGAATGGCCACAGAGAGCTCAGAAACCATGAGAAAAATTCTGGATGTTGTTATAAGAGCAACAGTAGGCCATTGGAAGATTTTAAACAGAGGAGTGACATGATTTGCTTTATATTTTAGAAAGGTTGCTCAGTGGAGACTGGATTAGAGAAGGACAAGATGGAACCAAGGTGACAAGTGAGTCTACTGCAATAGTCAATGAGAGAAGAGATAGGGGCTTGACCTTCGGTGATGGCAGTGAGAATGAAGAGAAATGGACACTTGAGATTTATTGGAGGTAGAACTGACAGGTTTTAGTGATGGATTGAATGTAGAGTGTGAGGGAGAGGGAGAAATCCAGATGACTCTAGTATGACAAATGGCCCTTTTCTTGAAGTCATGCATCTTTTCAATTTGCTACTGACTTGACCCACCCTGCTTTCCATCATTATAAACCATTAAGGCTTTCACTTTCCATCCTTGGCATCACTTAGGCTCCATATTTAGCATCTTAATTCAATAATGTGCAATCTGTATGGCTCATATCTTGATCTTCACAGCTCATTGAGCCTCTTTAAAGGGTCTGCAACACGCATGAATTAAACATGGTGGGCAAACTGAGAGAGGCTCTAAGTGGCAGACATCCTTACTCTCTTAGCCAAATGTTCTGAGCAGAATCCAGGTGGGGCTTATGACTGCAAGGTAATGCTGATGGCCACTGTCTCAGGAAAAATGGAGAAAGTAAAATGTCTCAAGGAGAGAAGGATATGGGGAAATGATATGGATATGGGGAAAGACAAAGTCTGAAATACCAGGGACTGACAGTCAAGTATCTTCACCAATTTGTGATACTGGGCTGGATGAGGTGATCAGTGTTTTATTAAGCCAGACTGTGTACATGTATAGACACAGAGCCAAAGGGAAGGGAAAGAGAGGGAGCTGGGTGGGGAGAAATGAGACTAGGAATGGGAATAATAGTGGCCACCATTTGCTGAATTCTTACTGTTTGTCTTGTGTTGAGCTAAACCTTTCAGGCAGTATATACCATTTAATCCTCCCAGCACCCCTGTGAAGATTATCTCCATTTTACAGATGAGAAAACTGAGACTTAAGGAGGTTTAGGGAACTTGCTTACAGACGATCTGCTAATAACTGGTAGAGCAAGGAATTAAACCCAGATTAGTATGACTGCAAATCCTGTACACTTAACTGTACTACACTGCCTTCTTCAAACTGAGAAGGACTAGATGGAAGGCAGAGGAGGGGGCAGGTGGAGGGAGGGAGAAAAAGCCTAAGAGAACAAATGTACTTGATCTTGCAAAAAAGTAGTTGACTAAAATGAAGGAGAATCTAACCTGAAGGAAAAAAAAGTAGATTAGTATATGACATGAGAGTGGATCAAATCTTATGAAAGTTCAGATGGATGCGGTGTGTTAGCTGCCTCCCACTCTATTTCCCTGCTGGTGGTAGGCTCATAACTTCTGTCTTTATTGCCATTTCTGCTCTCAGCCATGAAACTCTCTATCTTGAGATGAGCCAATAGCCTCTGACACTTCTGACCCATGCTGGGAATGGAAGAGCTGGGGAGGAGAGCAGTCTGATTGTTGATTCCTGAGTGAAGGAAATTCATGCTAGATGAAATATCCCAAAGGATCAGTGTTGTGCTGTAATTATCTGATATTTATAACTTGGCACAAAACTATTCATATTAGATATTCAATTTCTCTGTTCTTGCTCCACATTTTCAAAGAAATTCCCCTGGCATCATGGTGGCTCCTGGAACCCAGAGCACGTTCCAGGAAAAGGCTGTTTTACTACTCAAAGAAAGAGGACTAGACTAAATGGAGGCTCGAAACTTCTGCATCTGTGATCTGGGTTCATTGTTCTCAGTCCATTAACAAATATTTATTGAGACCCAATTTAATGGTAATTAATTGATTAGTCTATATTAGTCTATTGTATAATCACTAGTACCTTTGATATTGATGCAATGCCCTGTACTAGATAGCATAGCTACACACAGTGAACTGGACAGATACAGACCCTGTCCTCGTGAAGCTTACAGAGTACTGGGTAGATGAATATTGAATAAGAAATTACAATTGCCAAGGAGCACCGTAGTACAAAGGAAATATAAGCATTCCGACATTCTAACATCAGAAGGCCTCAGTTTGTGCCTTTAAGCAGCTCTTTGACCATGGGTAAGTAATTTTTAATCACAGTGAGCCTTAGTGTCCTCATCTGCAAAATGGAGGCCACTCATTCACGCAATAAATATTTATTGAACAGCTCTGGGATTACTTTGGCTTGAGAGACATGAGAAGGCTTCGCTGGAAATGGTCTTTGAGCTGAGACTTGACTGATGTAAAGGCATGAGTCATGTGGAGGTTGGCAGTGGGGGCAGGTATTCCAGATGAAAGGAATGGGCTTGCAAGGTCTGTGAGAGGGGAATGAACACAACACTGTCCTCCCCAGCCCAGAGGTAGAATGCTATGAACTGCTGATCCAAGAGTGATTTATTTTTGTCTAGTCCTCAACATTTTAAGATAGGGTTTTTATTCTGAATCTCAAGCCCTATCCTCAAGGAGCTTCCTTTATAATTAGAGAGGGAACATCTAGAATCTTTAGAGAAGAATTTAAGGTGATAGCTAGCAAAGTGCCAAGTGGTGGAACTGAGAGAGAATGTGTGTGAAAGGTTAAGGTTTGCTGGGGAAGGCAGGTCAGTGTGGGAAGGGATAGGTACCCCTTTGTCATGGAGGTTAACTACCCCAAATGATGACTGTGGTCTGCACCAGAAACACCCCAAGCAGTGGAAACCACTAATACTGCATGAACACCTGCAGCTCCACCCTCCTCTGTTACTAACCCTGCCCCTGGAGTGGAATGGTCATGTTGTTGTCATCGTTTGGGCATCCTATGGAGTCACTGGCCTTGGTGAAAGCCCTTATGGGGTATCAGGAAACACAGGCTGGAACCAGAAAGAAGTAGGAGGGAGAAAGAGAAGATTTGAGGGGACCAAAGAAGCAGCGTCCAATAAATAGGAGGCTCCCTTGGTTAGGCTCTTGTGGGTCAGAGCCCAAGTTCTCTCCTGCCTCCTGCCCTCCCCAGAGCACTCAAGACTCTAGATGACATGGTTCATGGAACTGGCTGTTTAATTCTGGCTTCATTTCAACTCCGAGAGTGGATTTTTTTGCTGTAACCTGTGTTAGGGACCATATGGGCATTTCAAACATCCCATGCCCCAAACCCAATAAATACAAATGAAAACAAGTCAGCTCAAAATATGTTCTCTCTGTCTCTTGCAGGCTGGGCTCATTGGTAACAGCTGCAGGAGAGGTGAGGCGTCCCCACACTGCTGCCCAATTGGGTGTCCCCCAAGCTCCTCCTGCAGTGGCAATTCTTTGATCACACTGGCACTTTCTCTGAAGGGACCTACTCCACCCAAGGTGGCCTTCTCACCTCTGGAAGGAGACCAGGAAGGCTACAGTCTTTGCCTCAGTGTCAGGCACTCGAGTTTTTCTCAGCGCTGTTATGATGAGTTCCCCCTCCTGTGGCTTGTGGCCCAGTTGCCCAGGGAGGAAGAAGCAGACCCTTCCTATCCTCAGTAAAACAGAACCCTCTGTTGTAGATGTAATGCCTTCATGAGGAGAATGGCCTTGTCTCTTGGTGAGTATAGTTGTCCAGGGCAGGGGGAGGGGGAAGGTTTGGGTCTGATGCATAGACTGTTAGTTCTCAGTAGAGAAAATCTCAGTTCACAGATGAACCAAGGTGGGGGGAACCTTCCTCACATAAATTATACATAAAACCAGACAATACAGGGAAGAGTGGAATCAGCTTCCCTGTGAAACTGCAACTGGAGAACTGTTTATTTATTGGTGCTACTGCTTGGATTCAAAGAGACAGACAAATTGACCTCTAGATCAACCCACACATACTTATTGAGCACCTACTATTTGCCAAGTACTCTCCATCCTAAGTCTATTTTTCCTAGAGCTGTGCTATTCCTCTAGAGCAGGGTCTGCAAAATACAACCCCTGGGCAAAATCCAGCTACCTGTTATTGGAACACAGCCATGCCCATTCATTTACCTATTGTTTGTATCTGTTTTCACACTACACAGGCTGAGTGGAATAGTGTATACCATACCATATGGCCTGCAGAGCTGAAAATACTTATGATTTTGCCCTTTAAAGAAAAACTTTGCCATCTCTGCTCTCAAGTCTTATGTCCTGACAAGGAATTCACAGTGAGGTTAGCTGGGAGAGGTGGTTAGGAGGGGAGAAGGGAAGTGATATGTATTGAATGGGATATTTGCGTAGTAGTTCAGCCACAAGCCCCGGAATCAAACAGACCTGGCTTCAAATCCCGGCTCCGTCACTTCCTAGCTGTGGGTTGCGGGCAAGTTACTTAGCCTAGCTTCTATGTATCTCAGATTCCGCATCTGTGAAATGGCTCTGACAACTGTACTTATCTCACAGGGTGGTCAAGAGGATTGGGGTGATTAACGTAAGCATTGCCTAATAATAAATGCTCCGTAGAGAGAAGCTGTTATTTTTTATGACTGATGCAGTGTTTCAGGAAGTAGACTAAACACATCAAGTCTATTAGCTCAGTTAATTCTTACATTGCCCCTATGAGGAAGGTATTACTATTTCCACTTTTCAGGCAGGGATCTGTAGCACAGAACATTGCCTTAGGTCACAGGGACCATAGGTGACAAATTGGACAATGTGAACCTACATGCTGTGGATCCCTCAGGAGAAAAAAATGGTAGAGAAGCTCCAGGAAACACAGCAGGGGCTGGGTAGGGGCCCAGGAGAGCCAAACCACCCCTTAGAGCTCATGTTAGCACCAGTCCCAGCTCAGAGAGGAAACTGTGATGACCTTTCCTGGGTAGGCTCTGAGGAGTGGGGTTTCTCAGAGGAGGAAGACAGGATGCACCCACCAGCCTGTGGAGGAAATGGGCCTCTGGGTATTTCATTTTGAGAAATGGATCAGTGGTGACCCTTGTGTCAGGGAGTTGACAAGGTCTGCTTTGGGACATGGGATGGAATTGCATGGCTTCCTCTATTTCCTGTCACCCTCACCTTTAATTTCCACCCATGGTCTCTTCATGTCACCTTGGGACTGGACAGGAAGTGCCTGGGTTGGGAAGGGGAGAGTAGGGCTGAGATTAGTATGGGGTTTAATAGGCACAGTGGATGGAGAGTGAGGGAGGGGAGGGTGGTGAAGCTACCAGTTGGTGTCTTGAGGCTAAATCATACCTATTTTAAGGCAAACTCCAGAAGCTTCATTCAGTTACCTGGGTCTATTGATGTCACCTGGACTGGATCAATATATCTTCCTGGAGAATTCAGAGGAGAAAAATCTATGTGGGGCTTGCTCTGTAGGGAGATCACGTGACAGCTCCGTGAGGAGAGTGTTAAGCGCTCAAGCACTGATGTCTCTGCTGTCTCCCTGGCCAGAACCTGCCCCTACCAGTAAGGTGGGGCTACTGATGTGGGGGGAGAGTGAATGAGTGGGAAACCATCATACATTCACACACAAAAGATCCAGCACTTCCTGAGCTCCTATGGTGTGCCAGGCTGCATGTTAGACACTAGAGTCTTAAGACTAACGGGACACCATGACTATCCTTGAGGGACAAGCTTTGGGTTTGCCTTGCCGGCGGAGTCAGCTCTGAGGGAGATGCCAGCTTCCAGGGCCACTGGCAGAGCTGGGATGTGGACATGACTCCTTTGTCAGCTCCCTCTGTGATGCTTTATGGGATGATGAAAGGGATATGTTGTTTCTCTAAAACTAGCTCCCACCGCCCCAGGCCCAGCTTCTAGGGTACGACACAGCACCCAAGCCTGAAGACTGAGTCATCAGGGTTGCTTAGTCTCACATGATTTTTTTTTCTATCTCTTTGTTCCTCATCTCCTTTTTTTTTTTTCACCCACAAGTTAGGGGGACTTCATTAAGCTAATCAAAAAGGCACTGGGGAAAAACGATGACAGAAAACCACTTGGGCTTTCACAAATGCCGCAGGGTGAGCCCTGGCTTTGCTCTCCTTTCCCACAGTCCAAGCTGCCTCTGGTCCTGTGGCTGTGGTAGTGGGAGGGGTGCGGTGGGAGGAGAGGCAGCAACAAGGATGTGAGGGTGGGGAGAAAATACCCTTTCCAAGGAGCTGAGCTAAAGCCCACACTGCCAGGCCCTCAGGCCTCTCCACACCCCTACATGTCCTCCTTCTAGTTGTTCCACTCATGCCATCTTCTATTAAACTGCAAATATTACAGTCCGAAAATTGCTGGTTTGCTTTGGAAGAAGCATGCCCATATGGAGCTGTTGACTCTGGGCCTTTATAAAAGGGATGCCATAGGGACTTCCCTGGTGGCGCAGTGGTTAAGAGTCTGCCTGCCAATACAGCCAAGATAAATAAATAAAATAAATTTATTAAAAAAAAAGAATGGGACAGAAACATGAACCCTATTTTATATCTATATCTATATCTATCTATCTATATCTATCTATCTATCTATATATATATAAGGGATGCCATAGATTCCTTTTCCAGTATGTGCTCCACCCAGGCATCAGGACAGGTCTTTCTTATATCTAGTTCAAGACTTTTTTGTTGTTGTTGCTGTCCAAAGCCACAGATCTATTGGAGGGAAGAATGGAACAGACATTTGGGATCATGATCATTAATCTTCCTTGAAAACAACTCAGGAGGGCTTCTCCAGCCTGAGAATCTGCTCCATGCCACCTGCGGTGGCTCAGTTTGTAATGCAACTCATATCCTGGGTCCTGTGGGGTATGCAGAGGAAGGAGGTGCAGTCCTTGTCCTGGGACGGCTGGAGGCAGGGAGCGTGTGGGCTCAGGGCTGACGTGGAGGCTGTATCCAGCTTCTTGATGCCTGGGCACAGAATGTATTTTCTTTCTCTCCAGCCTAAGGCTCCTCCTGGGAGAGAATGACAACTCTCTGTCTTTCAGTCCTTCCCTTCCATCCGCCCTTAGAGCACCAACTATTTGGCATTTGACCCTCGAGGCAGGCAGTTGCTGGAGTGCTTCTCTACCCATGGAGGAGCCCATACCCACTCCAGGTCTCTGCTGGCTAGGTTACCAGAAGAGAGCTGCGTCCAGCATAAGAATTAATTAATGTCTGGAAAGTCCAAGACTAAACATTCTCAGCCTCCCTTAGTGGTCACTCTTTTCTAAGGAGGAAGAGAGAGAGAGAGAGAGAGAGAGAGAGAGAGAGACAGACAGAGAGAACACAGGACAAAGCTATAAATTACTATGTGTTATTTAAAGTAAGGTACTCAGACACTAGGCACTACACTGTAATTTCCCCCCAGCATTTTATTATGAAAAATTTTAAACACACATTAAAGTTGAACACCTGTATACCCACTACCCAAATTCTATTATTAACATTGCAGTATACTTGTCCTAGCACCTAATCATTGATTTCTCCATTCATCTAGCCATACATCAAACCATCTCAGCTCCAACCCCAGACCACAGATCAAGTGAATCAGAAACTCTGGAGGTGGGCTAAACAATCTGTTTTTAACAAACCAGGTGATTCGAATCCCTGCTCAAATTTAAAAACCACTCAGATTTTTTGATGCATTTCAAGGTAAATTGGAGATACTGGTACACTTCCCCAAAATATATTTTTAATAGATTTTATTAATGAATTTATTTATTTATCTGTTTATTTATTTATTGGCTGTGTTGGGTCTTCATTGCTGCGCGAGGTCTTTCTCTAGTTGCAGCGAGGGCGGGCTACTCTTCGTTGCAGTGCAAGGGCTTCTCATTGCCATGGCTTCTCTTGTTGCGGAGCTTTAGTAGTTGTGGCACGCAGACTTCAGTAGTTGTGGCTCACGGGCTCTAGAGCACAGGCTCAGTAGTTGTGGCACACAGGCTTAGTTGCTCTGCGGCATGTGGGATCTTCCCGGGCCAGGGATCGAACCAGTGTCCTCTGCATTGGCAGGCGGATTCTTAACCACTGTGCCACGAGGAAAGCCCCTTCCCACAAATATTTCATTCAATAAATATTTATTGAGCACTTACCAGGCGCAAGGCACTATTCTTAATGCTAGGGGCACTTTCTTTCACAGCTGATAGACTCAAGATAGCTATCATTAAGTTGAGAGAGACAGAGGAGAGTGAGAGGAAGTGAGGAAGGAAGGGAGAGCGAGAGAGGCATATGAGTAAGTAAAGCAGAGTTGAAAACTTTTCATGTGATTATTGGCACATTCAACTGACTAGCAACGGACTAGAAGCAAATACAACATAAGCCCATTAAGTTTTTGAGGGATTTGTACTATTAAGAGATTTCACAATGTTTGCCAAGTGGGACTTAGGAATTTGTTACATGTCAGGAACTGCTGTGTGTCTTTCATTCCTCCTTTTCACTGGGAATGATTACTGCAATTACATGGTCCTTGTTCTAGCACTGCGTATAGCATGGAGGCTGCTCTCCAGGGTGCTGAAGTCTGAGCCCATCACTCTCTGCCAAGGATGCACGCAGCATAAAGCAACCCTAGCTGTTGGGTAGACATTTGGGGCCCCAAGCAAAATTTCAAAAATGACCTTCTTGGATTTTAAAAAGAATAATTGCTCAACAGATTCTGTCAGTACAAATAGGGAAAAGGAAAGAGAAAGGGAATGAGAGAATGAGAGACTGAAAGTGGGTTTCATTGTGCTACTTTGCTGCTTCACACCAGTTCAGGCAAATAATTAGACCTAAATAAGTAGGATGATCTGAGTCGCTGAGTGGTGTTCCCTGTAAATTTAAAGAGTTTAGCTGAATTGATTTTGATATGCAAGTGAACTGCTTTGTGACTAGAAGAGTGATTTTTATTAAAGCGTGTTCCCTGGATAGCAGCATCATCATCACCTGAAAAGCAGTTATAAATGCAAATTCTCAGCTCCCACTCCATACCAACTGAATCAGGAACTCTGGAAGTGGGGGGGGGGGTCCCAAACCTGTTTTAACAAGCCCTCCACGTGATTTTAGGGCTTACTAAAGTTAAAAATCTTCTGCATCTAGACCAATGGTTCTCATTTCTGGCTGCACATTAGAATCACATGGAGCTTTATAAAATATGGAGGCTAGGTTCTACTGCCTTTCCCCTCCCAAAAGAAAATTGAGGCAGAGTTTGTGGGAATGATGTTCAGTCTTTCATATGTTTTAAAATGTCCACAGGTGGTTCTAATGTACGGCCAGTATTGAATCACTGCCTTAAAATTTTAGAGAACACCTAGAAATATCCACTGAGTAATAGGAAGGTACAACTCCCAAAAACATGACCTCTAGCAATCAACCTTGGACTTCCGGTCCCTGAAACCTTTCTGGGGTTCCTTGAAGACTAACTAGACCTATCATGGCAGCATGAAGACATCTCACTGATATGAAGTAGGAGGATACTGAGGATATTTGCATAAAATTGATATAAATAAGTGGAGTTTTGCTATCATAGATTATAAGGCCTAATTTATGGCATTGTTTAGATTGACACAATCATATTACAAATCTCTGATGAGGACAACCACATTTTGGTTCCTTTCTGATTTCCCTCCCAGTCTCCCTCAGTTCCCTGGTTCTGGGTGGATAGGGAGACAGAGCCATGTGGAGTAGAAGTCATGAAAAAAAAGATGTTAAAACTTTTCTAAGCTATCCTGAGGAGTGAGAATTGGGAGCTCTCAGCACATCACCTCTCCACTATTAACAGTTTATAGTTGGATCTCTAGTGGGACAGGATAAAAGGGAAAAAATATGTATGGCTGTGCTTTGTAAGCTGCAAAGTATTATAGAAATTCAAGGCAGAAATGCAATGTTTTTCTTCTTAAATTAATAATGATGCAGGTGGGCGTCCTTCAGCAGTATAGTCTGATTCTAGAGGAATGTGAATGCTGCATGTTGACTGAAACATCTTGGCAGCGTTTCTGTTAGAGTCCTTGGGAACTGTGGACTCAGTGGAATGTTTAATATTTAAGACCAGCCAGTGTTACATCTACTGGTACTTTCTCTGAGTTTTATAAAATGATCCAGATCTGAGGTCCTGTAAAATCCTATCAGAATACATCTTTTTTTTAAGGGCACCATAAAATGGTATTTTAGAAGGAATTAGGACAGGTTTGGGCCATTTTGGGGGCAATACAGCTAAAATGCTTTTCATCTATTTTTCATCTGTCGCACTTGTTTTTCCCTTAATTCTCAGAGACACTTTTAATCAGTGTTTTAGAAACTGGATGTCATTTAAAGAAGTTGAGATTTCAATCATAGCAGGGATGTTGGAAAATTTTTTTAAAATAAATTCATTTCATTTCACTTTGAATAGATGCCAGAAAGTATTTTTTCATTCTAGTGCAAAGTTATCTGATAGGCATTGAAAACTTCTCCCTTCCAAAGTTGTTTCTGGATCCTTCACGCTATTCCCCTGCATTATTTACCATGATGAGCACCCAACATAACATTAGCCTGGCAAATATAGGGCACAGGGTGGGAGCTAGGGTTGGGGAGGTAATTACCCAGCCCATCATGAAAGCTGTGCCTGAGTTAAACAGGAAAGTTGAGCTCCTTCTTCAGGCATCATTCAAATTGGAAGAGATTTCAGGTCATTTAATTTGTAAGCTTTGGTTCACTCTAGGTTAGAGGTTAACTTGGTAGTATAACAATTTTCTCTGCACTACTACTAAATGCAATGGAGGGAAAAGGTAATGGGGTAGTATAGAGCATATCTAAGGCTGGCTCTTGGCATTATTATGAAAGAGAATTCTATCCCTCCCATCCTTGTCCTTATTCCTTGCTTGTTGGTGCTTTTCAGTATCTTCTATCTCAGGGCCAAGACTAGGGTGAGGCAAGCACGGTCCCTAGGGTAAAAATTTTAAGGAATCACTCACTCTCAGGTTGAAGTGACAACTGTGTCTTTACATGAACCTGAGAATGGCTGTCTCCTTAAATTTTGAACCCTGGGCACCATTCTTGCCTTATCCTAGTCCAGGCTCTGCTCCATCCTCTTTAAACACCCAGTGTTTACATACTAGCTAAGACAAGGAAGCAACCTAAATATCCATTGAAAGATGAATGGATAAATAAAATGTGGTATATACATACAATGGAATATCATTCAGCCTTAAAAAAGAAGGAAACCCTGCCATTTGTGACAACATGGATGAACCTGGGGGCATTATGCAAAATAAAAGAAGCCAGACACAGAAGGACAATTACTACATGATACCACTTATATGAAGAATTTAAAATAGTCAAACTCATAGAAGTAGAGACTGGAATGGTGGTTTCCAGGGGCTGGAGGGAGGGGGAAATGGGGAGGTATTAGTCAGAGGGAACCAAGTTTTAGTTATGAAAGGTGAATAAGTCCTAGAGATACACTGTACAGCATAGTGCCTGCAGTTAACAATACTGTACTGTATACTTAAAAATTTGTGGGACTTCCCTGGTGGTCCAGTTGTTAAGACTCCACCTTCCAATGCAGGGGGTGTGGGTTCAATCCCAGGTCAGGGAACTAGGAGCCGGCATGCCATGTGGTGTGACCAAAAATTTTAAAAATTTCCTAAGAGGGTACATCTTATGTGTTTTCACAAAATACATACATAAATAAAGAGGATGGGGAAAATTTTGGGGTGATGGATATTTTTATAGCATAGATTGTGGTGATGGTTTCATGGGTGTATACTTATCTCCAAACTCATCAAGTTTATACATTAAATATGTGCAGCTTATTGTCTGTCAATCACACCTTAATAAAGTGTGTTTTTTTTTTTAAGAAGAAAGCACAGCGTATATATTATGGAACAAAAGATTCCATTGACTAAAGGGAAGGATTCATGGAAGTAATGGAAGATAAATTTGGAAAGAAATGTTGGGGTTATATTGTGAAGGGCTCTGAATAAAGGCTTTGAATGCCATTCTAAGAACTATGAACTTCAGGTCACAGAGAAAGATATAACTGGGTTGAGTGTATTTAATTTGAGGAACATGGAAAAGGTCCCATCTACCTATAATATCCCTCCATTTAGCCCAATAGGTTTTAATTTGAGTTTCCAATAGGGATTAATGCATTTGGAGTAACAGGTGCTGGGGATTGGACAGCTCCTGAATATAAACATTTATTCACGCTTTAGTGTAAACTAGTAAAATTGTTCCTTGTAATAACTCACGAAAATCAGGCAATTTGGGCTATATTTGTAAAAAAATGCCACTGTCCATGGAGGGCAGACTTTGAGAGCATCCTCCAGTATGGCACTCAGGGCGACAGACTAGCACCAAGAAATGATTAACAGCACAGGAAGCAGCCACGGAATAGTATGTATCAAAGATGATAACTAATTTACAATTTACAAATCAACTTCACCTCCATTATTTCATTTTATCCCCCCAACAGCTCCAATAGAGAGATGAGGCAGTGGTTATTTTTATCAATAAGGACACTGAACATCACAGAGCTTTATGCCCAAAGGTCACCAGGTCTCTAGAATCCAAGTGTTCTTTTCACCACTCTGCAAAGCTCACTATTTCACATTCTTGCCAAAGCTCAGCCCTTCAGGGAATTAAACCTTTGGTTTTTCTATTAAACACTATCATGTATCCGAGATTACAACCCTCAAAGCCATGAACAATGACAGATCTGTGTGTGACAATACCAAGGCAACTCAGCTGGTCCTAGTCTTGACCTTTTATCTTTGAACTTCTATTTATGTTCTATTTGTCAGTGGATTTTCAGAATAAATGGAGTAGAGGGAAGGGAGATGAGTAGTTACAGAGATTGAAAGACTATTATTATTTTTATAAAAATGCAGACTATTTAATGTTACAATGATTGCTTAGACATGTTGCTGGCACTTTTAGGGAGAGAACTCTGAGCCAAACCATTGTTAGAGTCCTTCTTGTGTGGTTATTAATACTGCATGACTGCTATGCTCATTCCCCTCAAACTCCCAGCACCTCGTTTCCTATTGAGTCTCCATTTGACTCTTCTCCCCATGGAGACCCCTGCTTCCCGAGACTGGAGCCTGGAGCCAGAAACAGATGCTTGGGGACCTCACTGCAACCCCAAGGGAGATGTCTGAAAGCTTGGGGTTGGTGTAGCCAGAAAGGAAGCCTTTTGTTAAACTTATTCTTGCTCACAGGTAGGCAGAGAAAGGGACCTGCCAAAACAGAGAGAAAACATGACTCACTCTTTTTTTTTTCATTTTTTAAACATCTTTATTGGAGTATAATTGCTTTACAATGTTGTGTTAGTTTTTGCTGTATAACAAAGTGAATCAGCTATACATATACTTATATCCCCATATCCCCTCTCTCTTACTTCTCTCTCCCACCCTCCCTATCCCACCCCTCTAGGCGGTCACAAAGCACCGAGCTGATCTCCCTGTGCTATGCGACTGCTTCCCACTAGCTATCTATTTTATATTTGGTAGTGTATATATGTCCATGCTACTCTCTCACTTTGTCCCAGCTTACACTTCCCCCTCCCTGCGTCCTCAAGTCCATTCTCTACATCTGCATCTTTATCCCTGTCCTGCCCCTAGGTTCATCAGAACCATTTTTTCTTAGATTCCATATATATGTGTTAGCATATGGTATTTGTTTTTCGCTTTCTGACTTACTTCACTCTGTATGACAGATTCTAGGTCCATCCACCTCACTACAAATAACTCAATTTCTTTTCTTTTTATGACTGAATAATATTCCAATGACTCACTTTTATAATAACAGAGTTGACAGATCATTTGCATCCGGGTTATCTCATCAAGTTTTCGGGACAACCTAAGGAGGCAGGCAGAGCAGACAGCACCTTGAGGAAACCGAGTTTGAGAGAAGCAAAGTACCTCTCCCAAAGCCATCTGGCTAGAGAATGTCGAGGCTAGAGCATGAACTTAGAGTGCGTGAGACCAGGTCCAAAGTGCTTTTCGCCACACCACCCTACTCTCTAGGGAGTGGAACACTTTCCAGACCCACAGAGCACTGTTGTCCAATTTCAAACCCCTTTGACCATTTCCTTTTTAGAACATTGGCAGGATACACGTTTAGTTCTAAGCTTAAATATCCAGTTATGGTGTCACTATTTCCAAGAAGTTCTCCTTCTTGACCTTGACCAGCTTGGGTTTATATGCTCCTTCACTGGACTCTCACCTAACCTTTACCTTGATGACATCACTTATTACTTATTCATTTATTTATCGTTTGTTTATTTACTTATCACTTGTTTGTTTACTTGGTCTCAGCTGCTAAGCTGTGAGCTGGTCTAGATCTGGGTCTTATTCATTGTCTCTCCAACATAGCTGGTGGGCAATACAATTTGAACTGAATGCCCTTGTCCAAGTCCTTTGTCCCTGCATGAAGTTAATCCCTCTCTTTTATTCTTGACACTTTTATGTCTCCTACTCCCCACTCTCAAGAAAGGATCTTATGCTCCCACTCGCCCTGAGCTTTGAGTGACTGAGAAGCTGAGTGCAGAACCCTTCCTTGAAGTGTCTGCCTTTTAAAAATCAATTCCCAGCTTTGCAGGATATCCAGAGCTGGGAATCCAGTAGGCATTTTTGGTGGTGGTGATGGTAGGGGTGTATTGTTGAGAGAATGCTGTTGTTCTTCTGATATATCACTGCAATGCAAAGTGGCTGGGTAAAGGAGGAGCGTGTGTCTCTGAGACCATCAGTCTCTTATCTGTGAGAGTATGTGGGGTACATCTATTGGAACATGAAGTGTATGTGTGTGTGTGAGTGTGAGTAGGCCTCCGTGCACCCTTGAGCTCCTAGAACAAGAAGAAAAAAGAGAGAAGATGAATCACATATTCTATTTCTCCTCCAGAGACAAAGCCATCAAAGAAGGGGCCCCAGAGGGAAGAAGCCTAATATAGTTGGAGCCAGTCACCTTCTCCCTTCTCTGCCTTTTCTCTCTTCTGAAACATCTGAGAAGAACCTGGCCAGCCCTCATGCCTGTCTGTAATTTAGGAATGCATAAATCAGACCACCATCAGGCTTCTGGATGGATCCAATAAGCTTCCTCAGTGTAGAGGGCAACGTGGGCACAGAGCAGGCTGGAGGAAAGGACTGCACCAATAAGCAAGGGCAGAGAGTGCAGCATGCCATTCATTCAGTCTCCAAAACACCATGAAAGTTTAATGCCCACAAATGTGTGCTCAGGGCACTCAGTCTCTTGTTCTTCTGGATGTACACGCTCTTTTAGTCAGAAGCACACTTGTTCATTATTCATTCAACCACACTTTGGGGGTGTGCCTACCCCTGCCAGGATCTGGGAGGGATACTTCATGGCGGGGATTTGCTGGATGGCTCCAGGACCACCTCTGCACCCTGCTTCTTGCTGCTGATCTCAACCTGGCTTAGGTTATAAGCTCCTAAGGGCAGGACCTAGGTGCTAATCATCTCTGTCTCTCTCTAAATGTCTCCAGCAATACTTTGCCCATAGGTCTTGCATACACATTTCTTGAACAAATAAATAAGTTATTAAGGGAGGAAGTGCAAGCTAAGACCTCTAACTTTAAGAAGTTTAGAGTCTATTGAGGGAGAAAATACTTAAAAAGACTTCCAAGACCTCTTCCAATTTTGTGATTCTGTCTTTTATGAAATATGTACAATACAGTGCAGAATGAAACACATTCCATGTGAGTATATATATTATCACAAGAGAGAAGAAACTCAGCTTAGATTCAACCAATTACTGAATATCTGCTATTTGTCCAGCTGTATTCCAGGCACTTCTGAATTATTGCCTCATTTCAATTTGACAATAATTGTCTTATTCAGAGTGCAATATAGCTTAATGATAATAGCAGGTACTGTTTATTGAGAGTTGCTCTGTGCCAGGCAAATGCTGAACACTGTGTATGAATGATCTCACTTAATCCCCCAAAACAAGTCTCTAACTAGGGTATTATTTTTCTCTTTTAGCCATGAGGAGACAGAGGCTGAAGGAGAGTAAGTGATGTGTCCAAAAGACACGATGTTACTGGCCGCCTTGGGGCTTGAACGCCATCTGTTTGACATCAGTATCTGGGCTTTTAATCACTTTGGCTGTGATATGTATGGGCTCTGAGAACATGTCCTGTGTTTGATTCTTGGCCCATCACTTTCTGGCTTTGTGGTCTTGGGAACCTCCTGCTCTCTGAGCTTCAATTCCCTGATTTGCAAAACAGGGATAGTAAACACTGCCTTAAAAGATTGTTGTAAGGATTAAATGGGATAATCTATGTACATGCCTGTCACATAGTAGGTGCCAATGTATGTTAGTTCTCTTCTATTTAAAAATAAGGTAACAAAAAAATGAACCAACAAATAAGTACTTGTCCCTCAAACCTGCCCTGTTGGATCACCCTTCCCTGCTCCGGGCCAGATCCTATAGCTTTTTTCAGTCACTTTCAGATATTGGAAGTTTTATTTTCAGGTATTAAAAAGTCCAGGAGGATCTAAGTCAATACTTTCATTTCACATCTAATTTGAGCTTTTCTCTTTCTTCCCTGCCTGTGCTCAGTAGCCAGTGGAGGTGAGAGGGTGGTTGTTTATTTCTTTAAGTTCCCTGTTGCATCACATCCCACCTACTGGCTACTGCCTGCGGCTCCTCTAGGGCTGGGGCTGGAGAAGAAATAAGAGGAAAGGCACATCTGACTCCATTGATGCTGCTGTAATTTGGTAGCAGGGTCCTCCACATGCTCTGTGGGCATCCAAATGCTGGCTCTTGCCCACATGGAGTGCTTTTGAGGGTTCTTTAAAGGTTTCCCAGAAGGTGGTCCTCCTACACTGGAGTCTCTGGATGACCTCCAATGACTTCCCCTAAACTCCTTCTCCAGTGTCACCCCCCCACCCCCAGTCTCTGTGCTGGAGTCACTTCACTGCAGCAAGCCATCCTCTAGGGCAGATCCCCTTCAGGACAACTCAAGTCCAGCTCCTACCGTGACATCCATTTATCCCAGGGAAGGCTCCACCAGACTCAGGACACTCAGGCTTTCATACAAGTGGCTCCAGCTCGCCCCTTGCCTTCTGACTTTGCTAGGTGAGCATCAGATGCCAGTCTCCCATCTCTATGGCCCTCAAGCTCTCCAGGTTCTCCAGAAACTCTTGCCCTGCTTTGCTCCTGTCCCATGGAGCAAAGATTCCCTTCTCCCCTTTACAATATCTTCTAGAAGTGATTCTCTTTAAGGCTGAGATGAGGGGGCAACAATCAGGACCCCTTCCTAGGCCAACAGCTTCCAGTGAATTCCCTGTTTGACCATCCTTGATTAACCTCCAGCCTTCTCTTCTATATGAGATTGAGGTGGGTGATGGTGAAGGTCACAAGTTGGATTTCCCTATTTCTTGGTAAGCCCTGCAGATGATATGTGTCTAATCACCCTCTTTAGAATGTATGGGGACTTAGTCATCATTTTTCTCAGCTTTGGGACCTCAGTCTAAATGCCAAAACAATAAAAAATATTTCTATTTAACATACAGTTGCAATTCTCTCTCCTATGTACATTGCACACAGTGTTCAAAGTCCAATGGTATTCCAAGAGTAATAACAGAAAAGAGCAATTGCCTCTCCCATCCATCCTGTCTCCGTGTCCCTCTTCCCAAAAGCAACCACTTCCAACATTTTCTGCAATTTATTTTGATAATTATGTCCCTATTTCTCAATAACATACGTGTGATTGTTTCTCGATTTCTGAATTTTAGGTATTATCATTGTCTTCCTAATGTAGGAGAGGAGAATTCAAATCTTCCACTGCACTCCCTCCTTGTACCCACCCCTACCACAAATGTTTCCTTTCCCCCACCTTCCTAATATGGTTATATGACATTTTTTGGATTAAATAGTGTATCTGTTATTGTTGCTATGTAAATATTAACAGTTTAAGCCACATATTGTACTGATTATATTTCTGTTCTTGAATAACTTGTTTTCCCCTAGAATAAATTCTTTGCTCATTTACTTCTTTGCTTAGTGTGTAATATGTAAATAATTCATTTTCAAACTCCTGACCAAACTATCAAATGCCTCTCGATAAAGTTGAACACATGAAATAATCTGTCTGTTTCATTTCTTTTTTTTCTGGGAAAAAATACCTTAAAAGACTTCAGCCATCCTATTCCCTCTGGACTGGCTGCTCTCTAGGGCCTACTATACTGTTATTATCTTGGGAGTTCCTTTCAATGAGAAATCAAGACTTTCAACTGTGTTAGAGGTTCTCTTTCCTGATTTATCTTTCTCTTTCTTGTGTTTTGTTTTTTGTTTATTCATTTTGGTGGAGTGCATCCTTCAGGAGAAAATTCTTAATAAGTAAAGTTTTTCAGACCTTGTTAAAAATGTCAGATAGAATAAGAAAAAGTTTGGTTGGGTATTGAATCCTAGGTTAGAAGCAATTCTTTTCCATCAGAATTTTAAAGGTGTTGGCTTACCATTTTGATATCTGACTTTTATGTTTATTTTTTCCTCCTCTTTATATTTGTCGTTTTATCTTCATCTTCTCTTTATCTTTGTTATTCTGAAATTATGTGTCTTGATATGGTTCTTTTAAAATTCATTATAGTAAGCATGCTCTATGTCCTCTCATTTTTCCTCTGGAATATTTATTAGCTGGATATTGGACCTCTAACTGATCCTTCACTTTTTTTTTTCAGTCAGTTTATTAAAACTGTTATTTCTGTTCTTATATTTTTAATTTACAAAACTTCTCTTATGGTTTTTAAATTTTTTTATAGTACTCTGCTCTGTTCCATGGATGTAATACCTTCTCTTTTAGGAAATTATAGTTAACTTTTTTTGTTGTTTTCTAAGTTGTCTATTTTCTTAAAGTTTACTGTTTCCATCTGTTTCTTTGGAGTCTGTCTTCTAGTGTTTAGACTCTCAGTTAATCTTCAGGTTTTCAGGAAGATGACTCAGTCCTGCCCTCAACTGTGCCTGGTGTCCCCAAATCCAAAGGCTTACTTAAACTTCTCCTTTGAATAAACTTTACGCAAGGCTTACACAGGGTGCTGGAGGTGTAGTTTCTTGGCATCTTGGACTGCGGGTAGATCTGAGGTTCGGGACTTCTTATGAACTAATTTAAATATCCTCCTGTCTTTACCCCGATCCCTCACACTTGCCTTGAGAGTTACCTGGAAGCTGCCTATTCTTGAATCTTTTTGTGGTTTTGTGTTGATGTCTCAGCTTGATTTCCTCAGAAACATTGCCTTTATGTACTGTATTCTACAGACAATACAATCCCGGGGATGCAGGAGTAAGGAAAATGGGAGGGAGGCAGAGAAGGAGGGAGAGTCAATGTAAACATGCTTTACTGTGCTGGCCACCACTTGGTTCAAGGGCAATTGATCCCTCAGTCTTACAAGACTGACTTTTAAATATGAACGAGTACACTTTAGCACGATCTAACTGAAGGTGGGAAGAGAGAGGAATGTATCCACTAGTCCCTTGCTCCTTCTGGTCCAAGTTTCACCCCATAGGGGGTTAAATTCCCTGCAGCTCGGAGTTGCTTCTGATGGGCCCTGAGCCAGTCCCGTAGCACGAGTGGGAAAGCTCCAGGGGGGCAGCCTGAGGAGTATAGTGCGGTCGTGAGAGGAGGTGCTGTTGGATTGTGCCTGAATGAATTTGCTTGGATCTCACGTACAGCTAGTCATGGCACACTGGATGGTGAGGAACAGTGGTGCAAGGCAAGACCAAGACATTGACTAGGCATCTGATACAGGCGGGGACGAGCTTGCCTCTCACTATCCTCCTCACTACAGGAATTTAGGTTTCTCTGCTCTGCTACATCAGCTATCTCTTTTCCATCTGCTTTCCAGTTTCTAAAATTATGTCGATATTTCTCACTTGCTGTGCTCTCTACTTCCATGTTTTTGTCCATGTAGACTTATATTTTAAAAATAATTTTCAATAATTTTAGAAAATTTAGTTTTGAGAAGAAATAGATATAAACTTGAGTGTTTATTCTGTCATGAATCAAGGTCCATAGCCACCTATGTGGAATGATTTTTATGAGCATCTTAGTCTCCTCTACCCATCCTCCACTCATTCTGATACTTAAATTTCCATATTTTTTACTTTTTGTCCCTGATTTGAAAGTAGTCATTTTTGTCTATGTGTGGTGGGGTTCATCACTGAGTTTTCTTGGTCACCTGCTCCATTAGAGAAGGTAACATCTCTTTCAGATATGTGGTAGGGGATTCTAAAAGGCATTCTGAGACAGTGGAACTTTAGCTATGACTCAAGGGGTGCATGTGATTTCCACAGAGGAAAATGGGATGTGGAGGCTGGTAGGACTTGCCAGCATAAAGAAGAGAATAGTGTAAAGATGGAGAAGTAGGAAAGGGTGCAGTTTGTTCAAAGACTGGCAAGTAGCTTTGACTGACTGGTGTTTGGGGAATTGCAGGATATGCAGTTGGAGAGGTTGCTTGTGGAGGGCCTGAAATGTCAGGTAAAGGAGTTGGGACTGTTCTGTATGCAATGTGAGTTTTGGAGCAGACCCAATCCTATCAATGCTTTGGGAGGATTAACCCAGCAGTCATGGGCTGGGAGCTAGAAGAGAAAGATCTGGAGGCTGTGAACATCTTGAGGAATGTGGTAAAGATTTTGAAGAGAAACTGGGAGACAGACCTGGAAGACACTCACAGAAGGCTTAAAGTTTTGCTGAGCCATTCTAAGGCCTGAGGGTCAGCTTGCATGTGCTCTCTTCATATGACCAACTTCCTCTCATCCTTCAAGAGTCGATTCAAAGGTCACCTCCTCCAGAAAGCTTTCACTGGCACCCCTCCCTAGGCTGACTCAGGGGTCCCGCCTCTGCACTGCCATGATCACCGACCGGGCTTGGATCCACTGTAACACTTCTTAGATTATACTGTAGGTGTTGAAGTTGTCTGAAAGTTCCTTGTGCACAGGGCCTCTGTTTTATTCAACTATGTGTCCCTGAAGATTAGCACAAAGTCTTGCCCATAGTAGATGCTCAATAGATGTTTGTTGAGTTAATGAATGAATAAGTCTAAGGATGCCCTGTTAAAATGTGTTTCCTGACTTTCTCTGGCAAAGGTCCAGCTTGGAGCAGCATCAGGAGCTGGCGTGGTGGTTCTGAGGAGATCAAGGCATTGGGGCTTTAAGACGTCAGAGGGGGTAGTGTTAAAACAGACGCTCAACATCATTAATCATTAGAGAAATGCAAATCAAAACTACAATGAGATATCATCTCACACCAATCAGAATGGCCATCACAAAAAAATCTAGAAACAAATGCTGGAGAGGGTGTGGAGAAAAGGGAACACTCTTGCACTGCTGGTGGGAATGTGAATTGGTACAGCCACTATGGAGAACAGTATGGAGGTTCCTTAAAAAACTACAAATAGAACTACCATATGACCCAGCAATCCCACTACAGGGCATATACCCTGAGAAAACCATAATTCAAAAAGAGTCATGTACTAAAATGTTCATTGCAGCTCTATTTACAATAGCCAGGAGATGGAAACAACCTAAGTGTCCATCATCGGATGAATGGATAAAGAAGATATGGCACATATATACAATGGAATATTACTCAGCCATAAAAAGAAATGAAATTGAGTTATTTGTAGTGAGGTGGATGGACCTAGAGTCTGTCATACAGAGTGAAGTAAGTCAGAAAGAGAAAGACAAATACCGTATGCTAACACATTTATATGGAATCTAAGAAAAAACAATGTCATGAAGAACCTAGGGGTAAGACAGGAATAAAGACACAGACCTACTAGAGAATGGACTTGAGGATATGGGGAGGGGAAGGATAAGCTGCGACGAAGTGAGAGAGTGGCATGGACATATATACACTACTAAACTTAAAATAGATAGCTAGTGGGAAGCAGCCGCATAGCACAGGGAGATCAGCTCGGTGCTTTGTGACCACCTAGAGGGGTGGGATAGGGAGGGTGGGTGGGAGGGAGATGCGAGGGGGAAGGGATATGGGAACATGTGTGTGTGTGTGACTGATTCACTTTGTTGTGAAGCAGAAACTAGCACACGACTGTAAAGCAATTATCCTCCAATAAAGATGTAAAAAAAACCCAACAAAACAGACTCCATGGGCTCAGTCTAGATCAAGAGGTACTCCTCACAGGCAAAGATGATAGTTGTAATTCTCAATAGCATTTATTGATTACAAGGGAGTATTTCTGTTCCTTGTGTCGTGAGCCTCATGACATCCTCTGAGGTATGGAGGACGTGTATCATCATATCCACTTTACAGGTGAATCAGTTGAGACTCAGTTCACACAGGAGTAATAAATATCAGAGTTAGAACTCAATCTCATGTATCCAACTTCTCATTCAAGGCTCTTTCAGCTTTGTCACACACACACCTGACACACTCACACACTTGGAAGATGCACGGGTGAGCACATACAACCCTGTACTCACAGAAGGGCACACAGATACATAGACCCTGAGACCGGGGGCTGTAACAAGTTATTTCATTCTGGATCTTCCAAAAACCCATGTCTCTCAGGCTGTCAGGCTGCATAAGCTTCCGGAGAAAGAGGGAGGAAAAATCAAATAATCTCCTTGACAGCTCCCATTATGTGAAATATGAGGTGAAACAGAATGAAATAAAATCGGGAATGAGATGACAGGGTTTTTCTATCTGACGGAAAATGTTCGCAAGCCATTGGTCAGATCACCACCCATTCATCACCCGCCTCAGCTGGTGCAGACCCTCTCTGCAGGTCTCTTCCCCACCAGAGAGAGAATCTTTTCAGAAAAGGGATGCTCCTGCCAAATCAGTTCAGAAAAGCACTTGTGTCATGGGTGGGTTTCAGGCCTCCTATCCACTAGTTTTCCAACTCCACCCACTAAGTTCCCATTCCAGCATGGCCCTGTTCCCAACAGCTCCTCTTTCTAGTTCCTATTTTCTATACAGTCGCCACATTCCCAGAGCAACTCTGCATTTCCAGACTTTATTCTCCTATTCCCAGCAGGTCCCCCCCCCCCATTCTAGAACATTCAATCATCAACAGCAGCCCATTCCTTGGATCACCCTTCATTTCTAGATCATCCCATATTCCAAGCCCTTTCTCTCATTCTTAACTCTGGCTCCCATTTTCAGGACAGCCCCCCATCCTCAGGATCTAGTACCCAGTTTAAGGAGCACACCATAGGTTTCCCAGGTCACTCTCCCCGGCCCCGGCCCCGGCCCATCATGAGCCCAGCCCTGGTTTGTGGGGACTTTGGTGGGTTTCCTGGTCACCACAGCTTCCCTCCTGCAAGCCACCTCTTCCCTTTGCCATCATCCCCCACCCCCTGAGGGATGGAGAACCATAGAGCAGCTTGCAAGGCCTAGGGTATGGGAGGCAGTAGCCACCGAGAATTAAAACAAGTCCAAAAAAATCAGCTCATGCCTCACGAAAAGCTCTTCTAATTTTCTAAAGCTTTGAAGAGGCTAGGAAGAGGCTTGGTACTCATTTCTCTGCCTTCTCCTCCCCCTGCCAACCAGGGCAGAGACAGGAGTCATTGCCACTTGCCATTAGGACTAGATATGAGAATTAGCTTCCCCACCTCCAGCTTCCCTCTTTAATCCCTGCTTCTCATATCAATCCTAATCATCCTTCCTGGGGGCCATTTTTATTCCATTATTTACCAACTAAAAAAAGTCCATACTGGTCCCTAACGCTCTCCTTATAGATCTTTCTTCCTGTATCACAAAACATCCACTCTCCACCATCTGACTACTCTCTTCTGATGTTGGGAGGCCTACCTCTTATCCTCATCTCTTGCACACTAGCACTGTGACCTTGGGAAAGTCACTAAGTCTCTGTGTTCTCACTTAAATTGGGAGGTAATAATCCTTGTCTTTGAGAGAGTGTGTCTGAAAGTGCTGAGCCTGCGGTGCCCAGTGACAGGCCTGTCCTCCTCTCCTTGTCTGTGCCATTCCAGCCCGGGCCAGGCAGCTCCCTGCTTCCAATACCTGGCTTGCTCTCTCCTGGCTTCATGCTTCGCCATTGAGAAAGAGGAAACTGCTCAAACCACCTCAAGATAAACAAGGGCTTTCAGGAAGGATACGCAGGTGTCTCCGAGGGCCCAGGGGGATGAGGGAATGGCGGGGGGCTGGAGGCCAGGGCCCACAAGCCCTCTCCCCATCTGTCTGTGCTCTGTGCTGTGTTGCCTCCTCTCTCCAATTCTACTCTGCCACCCCTGTCGCTCCCTGCAGACAGGTTTTCCTGGCGCAGCGTGCATGCAGCTGAAATGGCCGTCCAGGCTCGCTCCCCACGCTCCCTCAGCCCTGGTGCCGAAAACCAACGAATCCCTGAGTCTCAGCTCCAAACCTGTGGGAGAGAGAATCTGACCAATGTCACGTGTCCCGTTGGCCTCCTGTCCTTCCAGCCACTCTCCCGTCCTTTGCAGCGTTATCCCCCTTCAGCCTCTTCTGCTCTCCTCCTGTGCCATCTCCCCGGGTGACCTGGGGGGAGCATGGCCGCTCCCATATCTTCAGTGACCACACTGACGATCCCAGACCGCTCGCCTGAACTCAAGACCCACAAATCCAGTGGTCTGCTTGACTGCTTCATTCTTTGTCTCAAAGGCACTTCTAATTTCATACGTGCCAAGCAAAGCTCATATTCTTTCCACCCACCCTGCCGCCACCCTCTCGCCATCCAATTAGGTGCTTTTCCAGTGTTCCACACGTCATTATCCATCCAGGGTCGGCACTCTGTCATCCTTGTCACTGTCCCTTCCTTTACTCCCTATATCTAACCCACCAACAAATTTATAGATTTTACTTCCCGAATATCTCTTGATTTAGTCCTCCTCTTTCCATCCTTCTTGACACCTTCCTTGTTCAAGCTCCCATTATCTCTTGACTAGATAACTACTACAGCTTCTTAACTAGTGTCCTCAGAGCCACTTTTGGCCTTTCTCTCATATTCTGGGCATTCTCTGTATTGGGCCGGAAAGAACTTAAAAAAAAAAAAAAGGAAATCTGATCAGATCCTTGCTTAGAATCCCTTAATAAATTCCTCATGAGTTTAGAATAGCTGTAATTATCCTAAATAAAATTATAAGTTATCAAGTATCCTTAAATCAAAAATCTTAAATCCTTGACTTCCTGCATTTTCTGGCCGGCCTGTCGCTCCAACTTCATCTTTTGGGGGCCTCTCTTTACTCTTTGCTCTCTTTCCATTCCTGCCACACTGGTTTTCTTTTAGTTCAGCCACTGAGCGCAAACTTGATGGGAAAAAAATTTCTGGGCAGACACTCATGATGGTATATTTTTAAACCATCCATGCCTTGTATTGGTTTCCTCTCCTCCTTTGCCATTCTTTGGTCTTGTTTTCAGTTTCTTAAAAGTGGCAAGCTCTCTCCAATGTTGGGCCTCTACTTGGAAAATTATACCCTCCTACCCCATTATGTTAATTTTTTGAATGTATGTATGTATATATGTATTTATTTATTTATTTTGTTGATTGCAGTATTTTATTTTATTGAGGTATAGTTCATTTATAATATTGTGTTAGTTTCAGGTGCATGGCAAAGTGATTCAGGTATATATATTCAATTCTTTTCCATTATTGGTTATTACAAGATATGAATATATTCCCCTGTGCTATACAGTAAGTCCTTGTTGTTTATCTATTTTATGTATAGAAGTGTATATCTGTTGATCTCAAACTCCTAATTTATCCCTCCCCCACCCCATTATGTTTAAATCCTACTCAGTCCTCTGCTTTCAGCTAAAATAGTGCTTCTTCGAGGAAAGACTTTCTCGATCCCCCCAGTCAACTTTGTCAAGCACTCTCAGCATCTTGCCCTATAACGGTCTTCCAGAGCATTCAAGTATCACAGTTGAATTTTATAATTTCATCACCATTTGATTAATATCGTTCTCTACTAGAATGTAGTTTAGAGGAAAAGATGTCATGTCTATTAGTTCTCATCGTATCCTCGCTGCCTAGCACTGTGTCTTGCATTACTAGGAATTCAATAAAAATGAGCTGCATGCATGAATGTCCCAGCTTGGGCTAGGTCCATGCCTGGTCCCTTCACCTGGAGCTATAGAGATTAGAATCTAAGGGACGGTGGACCCAAGTCTATCAATTTCCCAGGGGCAATAGGTACTGACAAGGGCTGGGAAGTTACCCTCTAAATCGTTGGATGCCATACACGTTGGGGGTTTTAAAGGTATTAGAGTCTGGGTATCTCTCTAGATTTTCAAGATGCATAAAATAGCCAATATGAGAATAAAGAGAATATGATAGAAATTGGACTTTAGGAAGAGGACTCATTATTCTTTATGTCCATTGGCACAATGAAGGTTCATTCTCTCATTCAACAAATATTTATTGAGCAGCTACTGTAACCTGGCATATAGTAGAAATCTGCAGAGACGCGCACCGCAATGAAGAGTAGCCCCCGCTCGCTGCAACTAGAGAAAGCCAGTGTGCAGCAACAAAGACCCAATGTAGCCAAAAAAAGAAAAAATTAATTAATTAAAATAAAAAGAAATCTGCAGCAAGCAGGATGCATCTAGATACTATTTGGTATAATTTTTTCCCCACAATTCTGGATCTGTCAAGATTTCCCAATTTGTCAGCCTGACAGTTAAGAATATATTTTTCTTATGAACTCATTTTCTTCTGAGAGTCACCCATCTCTCTCCAATAACACCTCCAACCCTATAAATGCACCCTGCTGCACTGCCAGGTCCCACATTCTGAGCAGCAGAGACAAAGGTGAAACTGCCACTAACTTAAATTTCAGGCTGAAAACACATCCCCTATAAGCCCTCACTCAGGGATTCTCTAGTAGTCTGGGTGGAGGGCGCTTTCCACCAGGGTCACCAAATTTGCATGCCTGAGGAAGGAAGGAAGGAAGGAAGGAAGGAAGGGAGGGAGGGAGGGAGGGAGGGAGGGAGGGAAGAGGGAAAGGAAGGCAAGAAGGCAGGTTTCTTTATTTCTGACCCAGGCTGAGCTGTCCCCACACCTCTACTCACTCTCATAATTGTGATTCCTATAATAAACCTTCCTTTAGAGTGAAGTTGCTCAGAGCTTGTGGCTTTTCTTTTCTACGGTCGTGTCTCATTTGTCTTCCCCGTCTGAGGTGAACATCTGTTGAACCAAACTGATAACAATAGGAGAGCTGTTACTGACACAGAGCAGGGGGCATCATCCATCCAGATGCTTAGGAGCTTAGTCCTGGGGATATTTCCTGGATGACGAGGAAGAAAGAGCCAAGTGGGCAGTCTGGGTGATGGGCTGGGAGGAATTCTTAGCTGCTCAGCCCATTAGCTCTTGCTGCTTCCCCTTTTGCTTGTCACCCTCCATTTGTTTTCCCTTTGTCTTTAGTCAATTCATATTACTCTGCCTTCCTATCCAGGCGTGATGTTACCTGGTACCGTTCCAATTTCGAACCTGCCTGCATATTAATCTTGACAATGCACCTGTGGTTTCACTCATTCTTACTTCAGCTGCTAATCCAAATGATCCCGTCTGCGCAATGTATTGGTTTGCACCAGGGGAGCTGACAGGGTCTTGGCACCACCTGCCCTTTGCAACTTTTCTCTTGGAAACTCTTTCTCAGTGTGGTGCCCAGACACCTAAATTGGAATCTCCTGGAAGGCGGTGGTTTGCGGAGTGTGTGGAGGTCTCCACCCCACAGACCAAGGGAATGTGAGTATCTAGGCTGGGGCTCAAGTCTCTGATTTTAACAAGCTTCCCAAGTAATTCTGATGCAGCCTAGGTTTGCCAACCACTTGGATTGAGAAAACGCTGCAGCGTGATGTAGCGCGGGTGTTGCCAACATCGTCACCCTTGACATTTTGCGCAGGGTAACTCTTTGTTGTAGGGGACTGTCCTGTGCACTGTAGGATATTTAGCGGCATCCCTGGCCTCCACCCACTAGATGCCAGTAGCACCCTTTCCCACAGTTAGGACCACCAAAATTGTTTCTTGACATTGCCAAGTGTTCCCTGCAGGGCAAAATCACCCTCAGTTGAGAACCTCTGATGTAGAGGACAGAGCAGAGGATCTGCAGTTGGACCAAAAGAGTTTGAATCCGGGCTCTACCACTGACTGGCTGAGAAGTTTTGGGCAACCTACTTTGCTTCTCTTTGTTTCTCTTACTTCGCTTCCCAGGAGCCTGGGATTCCTTATCTCCAAGAAGAGGAAGATGATAATACTGGTCTCAAAGCACTGCTGGGATTACTACTGTGAGTACTCAGCAAAGATAACTTTCTATCTTTCCTCCTGGAGAGGATAGTAGCTCTAGCTGGCTGGATGTTTGGAGGTGGGTTGAGAGACAGGAAACCTCTCCCTTCCAGGGACAAGGAAGCATCAACTGGTGGAACAGAAGAATTACTAAGCAGACTGAAGGTAGCTGTAGTCTTGGGGGGAAGAGCAGAGATCAGAGTGGGAGACAAAAGCTGAAGAAGCCCTTAGGCATGCCCAGGCACCTGGTGTTGCCCTCCTGCCCCACTGGCTCTGGGGGTCAAGGCCATGATCCAAATCACTGCCTGTGTGTGCTCCACAGCTCCGTGGCATCTTTGACCGACTCTGTGGCCTGCTGTGTGCTCCCAAGTTGCTGATGGTCTGCAGGCCCCTGGTCTCTGCCTGTGTTTCTCCCTCTCCCTCCTCTGCCTGCCCATCTGGGACCATGCAGGTGCAGACCCCAGGGCTCCTGAAGCCCCTGCCCTGCTGGCCTTCAGCCTGTGGAGCACAGGAAGGTTGCATTGTAAGAAGTGTATTTTTAGCTGCCCTGGCCCCTGATGCCTATTTTTAGCACACAGCAGAGGGCTGGACTGCTTGGCTGTGCTCAGCGGGAGGATGGCAACTGGCTCTTGACTGTCACGCTGCTCTGCCAGCCCAGCCAAGCTGGCTCAGCTTCAGACGAGATAATTACAGTAGTAAATTCTGGATTTCTCAGCTCAAGCTTCACCAAGGCGGTGGTGATTACCATTCAAGAGAGTTCATTTTCCCTGCATAGGATTTGAAACCCTCTGATACCATAGTGCTCCAAGTCTAAGGAATGGAAAAGGAGCCTAGGCTTGCAGGAAATATTGAAGAGCAAAGAAGGGAGACAGAGATAGAAATGGAGACTCAGACAGAGACCCAGGCACCCTGGAGGAGAGAGCGAGAGAGCTAAAAGCAGAGACCAACTGAGAAAGACCAAAGTAGGAGAAGGTTTAGTGATGGATCTGTGGGGACAGAGGCACAGACCAAAAGAGAAGAGAGTAACAGAAAAAGAGAGAGAAGAGAGCAAATACACAGCTGCAATGGCCAGGCTTATTGAAGGTTTCCAGCGTGCTGGGTACGGTTCTGAAATCCTTACTGCATATCTCTTGAAATGTTTACACCACAATACCTGGGTCGTCATTACTGGTTTTTCTCAGGAGCCAGTGAATGGTTAAGCATCTTGCCCAGCATAACACGGAGTGAGTTGTGGAGCCAGGATTTGAGCCCATGCTGACCTCAGAGCCCACATTTAGCTAGCATGTTCACTGGATGGAACAGGGACATACAGACGCGGGATAGAGGACTGGGGGCAAGATACACATCAGACTGCTACAGTCTGCTGAGCCCTTTGAGGCTAATACCTTGTCTGTTTCCCTGGGAAGACAGCTCTCCGAAATGGGTGCCGTTGATTCAGGTGTCAGGACTGAATTACAGCACTTCCCCCAAAGTGTGTGTCACGCGGATCGGGTCGCTGTGCCACTGCCGAGGCTGCCTGACAAGTTTCACATCAGCCACCAGCTGATCACAGTTCAGCCATTTCTCTGTTTGGAAATACCATCTCCCAGCATGTCATTAAGCTAATTGAACGGGTCAACTTTTCTGAGGACAGGGGTGGGGGCTGAGGGGAGGGAGAGATAATAGCTTTGGATTTGCTTATTGTCGTTAACATCCTGATCTGACACTGCGCACTGCTCTCCTTTAGAACCACCAGATCCCCCAGCCCGGGGCCAAGTGTGAGGATGATAAATACTCTGCGTGGAGAGGAGTTATTCCTGCTAGTGATCTTCGCTGCAGAAAATCTCAGCCCCTGCTGGGAGACCCCCAGTTCATCTTTCTACATGTGTTGAGGCTTCAACCAACAGAGGCAACAAGAAAGCCATTTCCAACAACAAGGGCCTGCCCGACTAGACAGCAGTCCTAAGTCATTCTTCCTGTTCCTGGCTCCCCCCGCCTCCTACCCCCCATAGCCATCCATCTCCATAAATCTTCTGAGCAGGTGGAGCTTTTTACAGAAGCTGTGGCTACTCCTGTCTGTGTGGCCCCTGATTGCCTCTGACCCCCTAAGGAAGAGATCCATGGGGTTATATTATGTTCTATTGTATTTCCTTATATCATATTTCTAAATCAGAATATATGAAGGGCCAGGTCGGTGCTTACGGTGCGATGTCAGGTAGGGTAGGCAGAGAATGGAGACCAGAGCCTCTACTGATCTGTAAGTGTGTTGGGAGAGGGAGAATGCGGAGATCACTTTTGAGGCCTGATGTGCTGGTAAAACAGCTGTGTCGTTTGTCGCTCTTGTGGGACCCTTTGCCGACTTGGTGTCACTACCAACAAGGGCAGATGCATTCTAGAACTCCTGCCCCTAGGGACGTGACAGGGTACATGGAGAGGCAGGATATGTGAAGCTGGAGTCCCATCTGCTCAAGCGATTGCCAAGGCACAGTGAACTGGTTATTGAAACATTAAACCACTTCCGTACTAGTTGGTAAATAGTATAAATGGCTGAGACCATAAACCTCTATTTGCTGTTGCCCAGAGTTGGCCACAGTGGTGGAGGGCAAATATGGGGGACTCCCAGCAACTGCAGAGAAAACCAAGACCGTGGGCTATACACAGTCTTTTCCGCCTCCTCCAGAGTGGCCCAGCGTTGATGGGACACTGGAACAGGGGCAAGGTAGGCAGGGCTGGTGGCAGCATGGTCAGTGGGACCTACGGTGCGTGCCGGGACCTGGGCCGTGTGGGAAGCGTCGGCCTCAGGCGTGCACCCAACCGTGGCGTGACTCCTGCACGAAGCTGCCAACACTGGGGACCTCCTGACTAGCAATTGAATAGGAAAATCACTGGAAGAGTTTGACGCAGTCCCTACACCTGATCATAGTCAGGGCCATCATTTAGCTAGAGACAGCTGCATCAAACAAAATATCACACCAGCAATGTTTAAAAATCAAAAACCAAATAGGATATTATTGACGTGGTCTGATGAGTGGCCTGCAGTACAATTTTCACCACTTAGTAGGTGGTTTTGTTAGAGAACAACAGGGAATAGATCTAAGATGTTTTTACTTATATACTGACATATGCATTGATTTATATTACTATACTGGCAATCCAGGTATATACACTGCAAGTCCAGGAATAGTTTCAAGGTCCAAACAGCCAACACAAACCCAGCGCCCTGAGACTGCAGCAAGCAGGAAGCAGGGCCCCAGAGAAGGCAGTCACACTCAGAGAAGGCTTCCCTCGAGTCAGGTTTGGAAGGTCAGCAAGAACTTTCTGGGGCAGAATGTTGTGTATGTGGGGACGAGGGAGCAGGCGCTTGGCACAGGGCACCTCCCCCTCCTAGAGGGCAGAGCTTGGAACGTTCGGGCTTTGGGCCCAGCTAGTGACTACACTTGACCTCCAGTGGCTCTTTGAAATCGGAGAAAGAAAAGCTTCCTTTGAACCCTTGAAAAGCTGGGAACAATTAGAGCGGTTACTGCCACCATAAAGAAGGAAATGGGAAGAGGGGGATAGTGAGAGAGTTCTTAATTAATAGTTTCTTGTGGCTTATTCCTGCTTTGATCACGAGGCTGGTATTTCCGCAGTCTATTACAAACTTCATTAAGTTTATTTGCCTGCTAGGTGCTGCCTTTTCTCCTGTCCCATCCTGTCAAAGATAAATTACTCCAGTGGCTCAGCTAAGCATTGCTACAGACTGGGTGCTGGTGGAGGACACAGGAAGGGAAGCCAGGGTGCAGCCCTGCCAGGGGAAACCAGCAAGTCAAAAGGTTCTCCCGAGTCCGCCTTTTACCACCAAGATGGTGCGACTCATTCAAAGCCAGGCTACCGAGCAGAATTGAATTCAAGGTGCTTTCACACACCCGTGAGGTTTTTCCTGTAGTTAAAAGTGAACCAGATAATGTGGGCCCAAGACTGTACCCAGGCTGGCTAGATGGTAGAGCAAGAAATTTATCATGACAATCATGGGATCTCGGCCCTGGAAAGGATCAGAAAGGTCACCTCCTCCAGCCACTCATCCGAAGAAGCTGGAGTCCCATCTGCTCAAACGATTGCCAAGACTACACTTGAACTCCTCCAGTGACAGGGAGCTCGTTATTCCAGAGGTAGCTCATTCCATCCTCAGACAGCTCTTACTGAGTCCAAAATCTGTTCCCTCTAACTTCAGGCTTGTGGTCCTACTGCTCTCAATTGAGTCAATATGTTAAAAAAGATAAAAACTAAAATATCTTCCACAAACCTTATTACATTTGAAGAGAGAGTCTGTTGTTCCAGGAGTTTTCTCTTAAATCTGGCTAAGAAGCCCCAATCTCTTCACCAGTTCTTCATGTGATGTAAGTCATATCTCCTTAAATAGGTCACTCCAAGTGTTGACAAAATACTCCGAGTGTGGCTGGACCAACACAGGGCATTGGTTTTTGTGTTAGCCGTATTATCCTGTAAATGAGCCTTCTGAGACTGACACGTGGACCAATAATACTATGCTATAAGGTGTGCTTATTTATAGGAGCCAGGAAATAGCTTAATAGCATTGGTAAGGATAGTATTGTATGTTACTGATGCTGATAGCAGATAAACAAACCTCAGAAAACTTAATGAAGTTTGTAATAGACTGTAGAAATAATCAGCGTCGTGATCAAAGCAGGAATAAGCCACAAGAAACTATTAATTAAGAACGCTCTCACTATCTCCCTCTTTCCCACTTCCTTCTTTATGGTGGCAGTTTAACTAGGGGATTGTGGTATAGTCAACTGATGATCATTTTTTCAATGGTTTTAAATTATATTAATTAATCTATTAATTGATTATGTTTAAAAGAATGATTTTAGGAATGTGCCAAATCTGTTCAAACCAGAATTAACAGGTAACTTGTTTGCCATCAGGAAAATCACCCAAATAATAAGCTATTAAATGCATGTTAACATATAATAATTGGGTAAAGAATAACTAAGCAATTAATTAATATTTAATGAAATTCATAGCAAATTAGATAGCAAGACTTATTAAATGCCAATTAGCCATATTAGCTACTGACACCTAAGTGATTCAACATACTAATGCTAATTAATTTATTTCTTACAAGCTTAATGACTTAACAAAAAATGTATTTATATATTTAGAGAGTCTTTTTTTTTTTAATTTTTTATTTAGAGATTCTTAAAGTCACCAGACGGCCAGCAATAAAAGTGGCTGTCTGCGTGGCCGTTTGGAAAAGGAGATCAGGGAAATCGATTAGTGTTTAATTTGGGACCTAGTCTCAGCATCGTTTTTTACTGTATTCTTCTTGGAGAATTGTTTTAGAGAGGAAGAGTGTGCAGAGAGTTTATGCGGAGGTGATCCCAGAGAGCACTGTGAGGGAATGGGAGAGCGAGTCGGAGAAGGGACAGAGCCTATAACCATTGCCTTAATGGGCAGGTTTCTGCTGAGAGCAACCAAAGCTCACTCTGCATGGGACCCTCAGAGAGCTCATATGAAATAAGAGTCAGCGTTATATCCCTAAGGGACGAGAAAGCTCTTCTTAACGCTGACTCCCATCTTAGGTTCTGTTTGCCTGGTTCTGTCTGGTGGTTCTGTCTGTCTGACCCACTGCTATTATGCTGTGTAAGTTTAATGTGAATATTCTTTGAGGGCATCCATTTATTCAGTCACTAAAATGTTTAGAACCCAGCTGCCGGGAAGCCTAGAATGTCTTGGCTACGGAACACTCTGAACCAGGGGTCCCTCAGGCTGCCAGCACTCTTCATCCTGTTCTCATTCATCCCAGAGTGGCTTTCTCCACATCAGGAACATGGCCTTGAGCTCCAACTGTGGCATGTTTGAGCTCCAAGCCACCAGGACAAAATGGTTCAGAAGTGCTCTCTGTTCTAAGTCTGAAAACCCGGGGAACTGACCCAGGACCAACTTGGGTCAAATGCCCACACCTGGACCAACCCAGGGCACCAGCACCACTGTGGCCACACTCCCAGGAGAAGAGCAGTGGGGGCTGGCTAGTTAATACATTTGTGTAATTCTTGGCATTGAAAAAAACTGCCTTCCAGAATAAGAAATCTTTTTAGTGAGTTAATCAGTTTGGACTCTAAAAATATTGTATTCCATTGGTCTCATCATTCTTAACTCTGCATGAGTTGTTTGCACTAGTTTCTTTACTTATGTGTTGAATTCTCACAGTGACCCCATATGATGTCGGTATTTTTATTCCCAATTAACAGATAAGGATACTGAAACTCTGAGGTTGAGTAAATTGCCTAAGGTTTTCACCCAATCTGTGAATGGTAGAGTCTATCTTCAAACCCAGATTTGCCTGACCTCAAAGTCCGTATTCATTTATTCATTCATGCATTTGTTCATTTATTCATTCATGCATTTGTTCATTCATTCATTCAACAGTACTATATAATAGGCACTGTGCTGTGACCTAAAGACACAAAAGACCTTGACACTGTCCCCGCCTTCAAGGGGTTACAGAAGAGCCCCAACAGTGGGAAAAGTGCTAGGGTAGAGATCGACATGGGGTCAATATGTGGACATAGGAAGGACACTGAAGCCAGTCAAGGGTGGAGGTCACCCAGAGGTGGTGACACCCAAGCACAGATCTAAACAATAAGGAGACGCCCAGCAGGCAAAGGGGTGTGGTAAATGTATTTTAGGCAGAGAGAACAGCTTCAACCAAAGCCTGGGAGAGAAAGCAAGCAAGTGATCTTGTTGAGAGCGTGGAGGGAAGAGCGGGGGAAGCTCAGATATTGAGAGAGGAGAACGCGGAGGTAAGATTATAAAGGGCCTTGAAGGTCTTGGTAAGGAGTTGGACCCATGTTTGTGTCACTTCATCAAAGGGCCTTTGACTCAGTTCTGGATTCTGGCCTGAAGGATATAGTTGGTTGGTAGGATTGTGGAAGTCGACACAGGAGTAGAGGAGTTCTCCCTGAATTTGTAAACCCCCTTCTTCATGTGGGAAAATGGTCCTTAAGATGCCATCCAGTGCAGATGCCCTGTATGACCACACATACGTACAGGGAAAGTATAGGGGAAAACAAGAGGGTGCTGTATAAGGGCAACAACAAACTTCGGTACAAGTCTAGGCTCTGCTATTTACCAAATGTGACATTGGGCAAATTTCTTAAGCTCTTTCTTATCCATAAAATAGAAGACTGGGCAGGGTTATTATGAGAATTAGGTTAGAAATGTGAAAGTACCTGACCCCTGGCAATAAACTCAATAGACTTTAGTCGCCTTTTCACAACCTTTCCAGCATTCAGAAATCACAATGCGTACACACCAATAATTGTCTACATATATAACAGGAAAACTATACAACTGCATCTTTAAACATTAGAAGACAATAATTGTTTGCCTATTAAGCCTGTTCTCCGGACTCCAGGTTAAATATTACTCCCCCCCTCACCAAGTCATTCTTCACATGACATGCTTTCTAGACCCTCACCATGCTGAACATCTTCTGAATAATTTCTAGTTGGTAGTTGTTCCCCCCACAGGTGTCTTGGCTGCAGCTGGACCAGAGTCTGGATGTAGCTTGAGAACAGAGCACAGCCAGGCCATCACAGCCCTTGTTCCGAGTTCCACATTCCTACTGGAGTGGCCTCTGCTACCTTCTCAGCAGCTACATCTAAGTGGAAGTACATGTGGAATTTGTGACCAACTCTAACTTGCTTGTCCACCTTGCCTCCCCTCCTCCCACCACCCTGGGTCTTGCTCATTTAACCTACGAAACTGCCAGGCTCTGAGGAGAGGATCAGTGTTGTTCAATGTGGCAACAGCTCCACGCCAGTGCACAGTGCTGGGCGTTTACGTAACGTGGAGCCAGTGTGGTGTTGTGGGAAGTGAATCAAACATCGAATCAGCTGGATCTGTGTTCAATGTCAGCTTTGAAATATAGGTCATAAAACCATAGGCAATTTAGTTAACATCTTTGAGGCTTAATTTTGCCATCTAAAAATAAATATAGTAGGATTGTTGTAAGAAGTAAACAGGTTGTGGATGGAAAATTTCTGGCACGTGTAGGCATTCAAGAAGTCTTTGCCTTTCTCTGTACTTTGCCTTAGGCTCTGGGATACAAAGCTGAGGCTCAGTTTCTCACCTAGAAGGAAAATAGACCTAAATTTAATAAAATGTACTAGGGATGGTGATAGAGGTCAGCACAGGGAGCTGTAGGCTTGACCTGTAGCAGGTTCTTAGTAAGCTTTGGACGAACAAATAAATATTTCTGCCATCAATCCAGGTATCCCAAATCTTGTACTTAAACAATTAGTTTTGAAGAAATCTAAAAGTAGGGCTTGGATTTCCCTGGCGGTCCAGGGGTTAAGACTCCTTGCTTCCACTGCAAGGGGCATGGGTTCAATACCTTGCCGGGGAACTAAGATCCTGCATGCCGCATGGCATGGCCAAAAGAAAAAAAAGGTAGGGCTTAAGATTTAACAGGTTAGATTGATCCAATTGGTTTTAACCATGTTCCATCCTGTTAGAATATTTTTAGAGTCATTATTCTATCATATAATACATTTCTATTGCATTCAGATTTGTGTCACCTAAAGGTCTGGCATCTCATCCAATTTATTACAAACGTGTTGACCAGGATGGCACAGGAGAGAGACCTGTGGCAACCCACTAGAGACTTCCCTCCAGGATGTTTCTTTGTGCCTAGGATATCTGGGCATTGAAAAAGCTACTGGAAAAACTCTCTGCAAATGCTGTTAGAAGTCCTTTCAGGGGCCCCAGCCTGGTGTGTGGCCAAGCAGCCATAACTTCTAAGCAATGGTAACTCTCAGTCAGCCTCCTGGTTAAACCGTAAGTCAAAGGGGCTGGACATGCCTCCTCCAGTTGCCATCAACTTGCAGAGAACGTTGTACACTCCATCTTTTCCTGATCCGCTTGTCACACTGCTGCTAGAGGGATCCGTAATTAAACTGACTATGTCACTTACTTGCTTAAAACCCTTCTGGAGTGGATTGCCTGAAACATGAACTCCAAGCTTCTTAAACAGTACAAAAGGCCCTCCGGGGCTTAGCTCCTGTATATTTCTCTGTCGTATTTCCTGACACTCCATTCTTCATAATTTAAGCTCCTGAAATCCTTAATTAGTCACTTACCCACATAGATCTCAATATTCTATTGCCACACTTTTGTTCATGCATCCTTCTGCATGGGATGCCTTCCCCTCTGCCTGCCCCCTTTGCCTTGTCTCTTCCACTCAGTCTTCCAAATCAGGGGAAAATTCCTTTGCCCACCACCTGAATCTGGGACTGGGTTAGATGGCTCTTTTAGTATCTCCTATACTCCTAATAGAGCATAATCTATTATTGATGCACTTAGTACACTGATGCTAACCATTTGTCCTACTAGACTCAAAGCACCTTGCATTGAAGGACCATGTTTCAGTTATCTGAGAATTTCCAGCTACTATCTTCAGACCCAGTACATGGTCGATGTGCAATACATAATTGTTGAAGTGTACGTATGTTCTCAGAGCATTTTTACTAAGTTCTAATTATTTTCTTGAGAATTGGAATAGAGAGAATTTTTAGGTGGAAACAGGCCTAGAGAGGTTGAGTGACTTGCCCAAGTTCTCCCAGCTGGGATTAGAGTTTAACTTGACCTCCTAACCCATAATGTCCACCAATAGCAGTACTGCCTTCTTGCCTCTGTAATATCCAGAACTTATCCAGAACCGCATGTATTTATGTCCCTGGCTTACCTGGGAATGCTCAGGTACTATTTTGGAGAGTGGAAGTGAATTTACATAAATGACAGGCCACTGAGTTTTTTTCTGGCAAGGGTGTTTTCACCCAAATGGAGTATTCCTGGAGACATTTTGCCTTATCCTACTGGAATGTGTCTTATTAGTAAGATTTTAGACACTCTGGCAACTGGCATAGGAAATACCACCAAGAAATGGATCTTTCAGTGACTGTGAAATCACCCAGTATATGTAACTGTCTTCTCCAGCTACCTGTAGAGAAATTCTAGGTAGTTTTGCAGAGCTGGAGTCATGCTAAGTCTAAAGGTTGGAGAACATGTTGGAGGACTGACAAGGGGGACGAGAAGGATGAGCTGGGGAGGAGAGAGCCCTGGTATATGGTCTTTTAGAGTGAAAGTCAAAGGTTGCACCCATTCCTCCCAAAGATTTACAGAAAAGATGGGCTACAGACGAAACCTCATACCCGTTTAATGTAGGCTGCACCACAGATCTCTTAAGGATACCGAGCACAAATGAATTGCCCTCTATGAAGCAATGGTTGCCACGCAGACAGAATATTTATGAGGTGGCCCCTTGCATCTTCAAGGCAGGCTTTGAATTCAGGATTTTTTTCCATGGCAGAGCTTTTGATTACAGCCTGGGGCTGCTTCTAACTTTGTCACTGAAGGCAGCTTTAGTCCTGCTTGTCCCCTCACTCTGATGTAAACCAGGAACAGAAGGCTGCCCTGGGAGCAGCTGGCCATCACCTTCTAGTAGGAAGCAGAGTTCAGAGCCCATGGACTCCTGGCCAGGAGAGTTCAAATGCTCAGCCCTATGTGGAGGATGCCAGGCAGAAATGAAGTCTGAAGAGAGAGTGAGGTGAAAAGAGCACAGGGCAGAGCCTGTGTCGATCACTCAAAACCAAAGGCATTATATGGGATGCTGCACTTGTATCTTCAGGCTGGCAAAGGCACCTCAGGGACTGGCTATAACATGAAGACAGATTGTTGGAGAATAGCTTCTCTCTCTGTATCTGCACCCTCCCGCACCCACAAACCTCAGTGGTTGCCCAGTCCCCTGGTCTCCTGAGAGGTGAGTCACCCTCATGTCATAATTCAGGTGCTTACCTCCATGTCTTGTATGCTGAATTTCTCCCAGCAGGAAACGTCTCTGGGACTTACAAGTCCTGCTGGCAGTGCCCCGGGAGGCAGCTGGAGTGGGAGTTCACCCTTATTCAGCCTTGTTCCCTCCTATTTCAGCTTAGCCTCTCAGGGCTGCCTTACTTTTGTACCCTCCAATCCCACTCCCATCCCCCCAACAAAACTGGAAATGGGTGGGGTCTTCCTGCTCAGGACCTGGGATAGCTCCAAACCCATCCAGCCTCCTTAGAAACGCAGTTACTTCCTAGGGTGGCACTCCCACTTGATGGGGCTCCTAGACTGTGTTTTAGGCACCCCCTCCCCCAATATGTGCCCTGCTTACCAAGGGCACACGGCTGGAGTCTTCCTTGCCCTCCACTCCCAAATCTTGTCTGAACATGGCCCATGGGGCCCAGGAAGCAGTGTGATTTTATGATTAAGGAAGGAATCTTCTATCCTATCATTCCTTCCCTCTCCCCTACTATTTACTCTTTACTGCTTCACTCTGCCTCAGTTTCCCTGATAAGCTTGGCCAACAGCCTCTCACAGGCTTAGATTCTACAGATTATAGGTTGGGTGTGAAATGTACTCGTTATCGTTTTGGAAGGAGTAGGAAGAGGTGGAAAGTGCAGTCATGGCTTGACATGATTAAACATTTCCCAGGACAGGACAAATGGGCAGTCAACCCTGATGTCTTTTTTAAGGCCCCTCCTTCCCTGCCTATGGGCAGAAGAGGGTTCACACATTCCAAAGGCAAAATGTGTTGCACCTCCTATGTTGGGGACACATGTGTGGAGATGGAAAGTTGCTAAGGAGAGAGAAGGGAAAGTGGCAGAGTGAGAAACAGGTTTCCAGGCTCAGAACTGGTCTGTCTGCAAATGCCTTCAGGTCACAGAAGAATGAAAAGGGAATGTTGCAGGGCAGGGGGCGGGAGGATCTGAGCCCCTGGAATCCCACTCGTGGTCTTGCCTAATGTTTATTGGCTGAGCTCCCTACACATGCTGTACACACGTTGTCTCCCATAATCCTGACAAAGACTGTTGAGAAAGGCATCATTATGCCCAGGTGCTGGTGGCTCAGCAGGGAGGAGTGAGAGGTGATTTTAAGAAACATCAGTATAACGATAACAAGCCCCTCACCGTCGTATAGCCTTTGCAATTTACAAAGCACTTTTATATCTTTTTTTCCCATCCTCATGACAACCCTGTGAAATACTCAGGGAAGGCATGTCCATGTCCATCTTACAGATTTAACTATGCATTTCTTGAATCCCACTGTACTGGATGCAGAAGAATATTTCCTCTTCCAAGAGTCTGTGGTTTAGGTGATGTTTTCCACAGAGTAGGCAGGGTAAATCCTACAACAAAGATTAATCGGGCACAATGTCCAAAACTTCAGACTGCTGTTAGGGCCTCACATCCCAAGAAAGGCTGGAAAATTGAAGTTAAATAAAGTCAAAGCATGGAAATCGGCCCCTCACATTTCTCTAAGCAATCTCAACTACAGCCTTATGCAATACTTCCCCCAAACACCTGATATAGCGTGCAGACTCAGAAAGATAAAGGGCGTCACCGAAAGATGCACAGCTACTAGTGGCTGGGAGGACAAAAACGCAGGTCTTTCGTATCCTGGTGCAATCATTTTTCCGTTCTGACACTATGTTTCCTGAATGGTCAGGGGCCTACTGACCAAGGCCCAATGTCCTTAGGATAGTGACTTTTGTCCTGTTAGGGGCAGCTTTAGTTATTGTGCTTCTCCCTTTATTCCTTTCCCCGCCTTATCCACTGCTACTGCCTCCACAGATGGCCGGGGTCCTCGTGATGCCCTAGTTTGCCTTGAGCCCTTCCTAAGCTGCCTCAGCAGGCATCCTTCTCAGGCAGGCTACGGGCCCTGGGCTCGGCTCTCTGAGAATGCACAGATGTTGGTGCTGGGGTCTAGGGCCTGACCCACCGGCAGCCACAGTCAATGCTGAGGTCTGAGTTTGGGTCTTAAAGAGGCATGTACTTCTGCCAACCCTGCCTTCCTCCACTGTAATTAAGCTTGGGGACCAGAGCTTTCAGGGCCTTACAGATGCATATCATCTATGGTCAGAGATTTCTAAAGGATTTTATTGCTTCGTGTTTGTTTCTGCTCATCATTACTGGGTTTTAAGACTCCAGATGTCTTTGGGGCTCAACCCTTGATTGTGAGTGGGAGCAAAGTAAAAATGAGACAGACTGCTTAGGGAGGACGGGGGGCAGTTAAGGATTAAGATGAGTAAGTGGGGAAGACAGACATCTTACCCTCTTGTCAGGGCTAAATTAAACATTTGCCTTGCCTGATGACTCGTAGCATCCTAGAGAAGAACGAGAGGGGTGGGAGAGAAGGTGTTTTGTCATTAGTAGGACTATTGTAACAATTTTCAGCGAATCCTCAGGCTTTTTAGGAAGGCAATCATGGAATCTGCAAATTGTGATAATCATGCTCTTGCTTTTCAATATTTACTACTTTTACCTACCTTGGTAAATTATTTAACCTTTCAGTGACTTGTTTCCTTATCTGTAGAATGGGTATAATGATGGTGCCACCCCCAATGGTATCAATAACCAAAGGGTTATTGTATGAATTAAGCAAAATCGGAAAAGCACTTGAAGCAGTGCCTGAACTACAGTAAGCATACGATAAAATTTTAGTTATTTTTATTATTATTTGCACATCATGATTTATTTAATTAGCTAGGGCTTTCAAACAGTAATACGTAACCGTGGTGATAACAGGAATCCTTATACTGTTTCTGAAACTTAGTGGGGCTTTATCTAAGACATTATAATCAAGTATGATGTTGACTATTAGTGTGAGACGAAAAGAAAAAAGAAGCTTTCTGAATCTTCTTAGGGTGTATCTTCCATCCTTTGGAGCACATATGACTAACCACGGCCTCCTGTATATCAGCTGCCTCTTGCTCACACAGTTTAATCAGCATGATGTCATCAATGGAATGGATCAATGTGATGTTCTGTGGCATGACCGGAATTTTCCAGATCTCCTTGGACTATCTTATGACAGAAGGTAGCAGAGTAAAATAGGCCAGGGCAAAACTGAAAATTAATATGGTCTGTTCCATGGAAGCGTGAACTGTTTCTGATTCTCTTTCCTTGTTGAGGCAGACAAGAATGTATTTGCCATATACATTCATTTGTATTATTTTTTAGATTCTACATATAAGTGATATCATACAGTATTTGTCAGACTCACAGATATAGAGAACAAGCTAGTGGCTACCAGTGGGGAGGGGGGTGGTCAGATAGGGGTAGGGGATTAAGAGACAAAAACTACTATGTGTAAAGTAGATAAGCAACAAGGATATAATGTACAGCACAGGGAATTATAGCCATAAGCTTGTAGTAATTTTAAGTGGAATATAATCTATAAAAATATCATATACCTGAAACTAATATAATAGTTTATATTATATATATAAATCAACTATAATATAGTTGATATAATATATATATAATATAATATATAATATAATATATATAATATAATATATAATATATAAAATATAATTATATTATATTTAATATATATAATTATATTATATTATATATATAATTATATATAATTATATTATATTTAATATAATAATATATATAATATATAATATAATATAATATATATAATATAATATAATATAAATCAACTATACTTAAAACAGAAAGAATGCATTTGCCAAATCAGTGGGCGCATACTCCGTGCCTGAGACCTTAGTACCCTGCTCTGGCAAAGACATTTGACACAGCAGCTGGGGCTGGGTCTACCACTTGGGTGAGCCTGTGGGAGTCCACAGTCATTCTCTAGGATGCATCCAGTTTCTCCCGGGGTCAGACCAGAGAGTTAAATAGAAATATGAAAGTCACTACCATGCCTGCATCAGTTAATCTTTGCCATTCCTCCAGGGATGCTATCTTATTTCTTATTTACTATGTTGGCCAAAAGGGAGCGGTTTCAAAGACTTCCACTTGGTCCTCCCCTGATATTAGCTCTTACCTCATAGGCCAGGAACCCACTGTGGAAATTACTCCAACTGCCAGTTACATCAATCCCAATGATACACTCAGTGATCTGGGAAATGACCCCCAGGTGGGCCTACGTACCTCCCAACTCATACATGATGAAGGTATGGAGCTGACTTGGCTAGGACAGGGTTACCTCCCAATAAACCCATCATCAGTTGAAAATATCATAAGTCAAAAATGCACTTAAAACACCTAACCTACAGAATATCATAGCTTAGCCTAGCCTACCTTAAATGTGCTCAGTCCACTTACATTAGCCCATCGTTGGGCCAAATCGTCTAACACAAAGACTGTTTTATAATAGAGTGTTGATATACAGGCATATCTTGTTTTATTGTGCTTCACTTTAATGCACTTGGTAGATACTGTGTTTTTTACAAACTGAAGGTATGTGGTAATCCTCCATTGGGCAAGTACCAGTGCCATTTTTCTGACAGCATTTGCTCACTCTGTGTCTCTGTGTCACATTTTGGTAATTGTTGCAATATTTCAAACTTTATTATTATTATAATATTTGTTATGGTGATCTTTGACCAGAGATCTTTGATGTTACTTTTGCAAAAAGATAATGACTTGCTGAAGGCTCAGATGATGGTTAGCATTATTTAGCCACAAAGTATTTTAAAATTAAAGTATGCACATTGTTTTTTTAGACATAATGCTATTGCACACTTAATAGACTACAGTATAGTATAAACATAACTTTTATGTGCACTGGAAAACCAAAAAAACTGTGATACACTTTATTGTGATACTTGCTTTATTGCAATATCTAGAACCAAACCCACAATATCACTGAGGTATGTCTGTAATCTATTGAATACTGTACTGAAAACAAAAAACAGAATGATTATAAGGGTACAGAATGGGTGCAACTGTATCATTTGTTTACCCTCATGTGGCTGACTGGGGCCTGTGTCTCACTGCTGCTGTCCAGCATCATGTGAGAATGTGGTACCATGGATCACGAGCATGGTAAAAGATCAAAATTCAAAGTGTGGTTTCTACTAAATGCGTATTGCTTTTGCACTGTTGTAAAGTCAAAAAGTTGTCAGTTGAACCATGGTAAGTCAGGGACCATCTGTATAGCTCTGGGTGTCATTGTTAACTTGGACCTAGTGTCCAGTGGTCCTCGAAGTGTCTGGGTATTTACAATTTTCCACGGCGTAGATACTCAAGTAAATGTCTATGGGTCCTTTTGGGGGAAGGACTGAGGGAGTCTTCAAGGGGGTGATTTTTTTTTTTTTTTTTTTTTTTTTTTTTTTTTTTTTTTTTTTGCGGTACGCAGACCTCTCACTGCTGTGGCCTCTGCCGTTGCAGAGCACAGGCTCCGGACGGCAGGCTCAGCGGCCATGGCTCACGGGCGCAGCCGCTCTGCGGCACACGGGATCCTCCCGGACCGGGACACGAACCCGTGTCCCCTGCATCGGCAGGCGGACTCTCAACCACTGCGCCACCGGGGAAGCCCAAGGGAGTCTTTATGGCATATACTAGCCATGTTGTTATAGGCTCCTTCATCCTGGGGTCCCGCCCACATCATCAGAGAATTTCCAGATCTGAAAATTGGCTCTGCAAGGAATCACGACATTTGACTGGAGCAACTGACCTCCTCCTCCTCCTGATAGCAGTTCTTACCTCCTTTTGATCGCGTATGTTAAGCAGAGCCCTTTTGGCTGCCCACCTGTGCTGCCTCTAGGAACACCATGTTTTGTACTCTCTACATGTAGGATACTCTAGCTGTCACCCCGACTGTGCCAGTCATTATAGTAATTGCAACTTTCTGGCTTCTGGCGGTTAAACACTGTCACCTAATTCTATTGCTTGGACTGAGGGTACTTGGAGGACATCACCCTCACTGCTAATCAACCAAGCTCTATGACTTCTTCTCTTACCGTTAGCCCTGGCCTGCAGAGGGGAGCCACAACTGAACTTTAGAGGGACATAGGCACCCCTATCACAAGTACACCCCTGATGGCCTGAGCCCTCCCAAGTCATATAATCCTTAAGTGGGTCTTCTGGCCTCACTCCCCTAAGCCTTTTATCCTTGCTTCCACCTGCCACAGCAATTTATGCATTTCAACTTGCTGAGTGTGGGCCTTCACTTTTTTCTAAGCTTCTAAGAGCCACCCTAGTAGATAGTTTGTCCTGTCCCCTGGAGTCCTCACCAGGGTGTTAAATTTCATTTCCTGAGAGAGTGCCCCAAAGTCATCATATCTTTGTGCATCCAGCCTTATGTCCCCTTGAGCATGCATCGTAAAAATTCAACCCTGTGGGTACTTCCTCGATTCCTGCCTGAACACGTTAGCTGATTCTCATGGCTCCTTCAGAGTACAATCTCTTTCCTCCCTTCTCGGGCCCATCATTTCCCCAGCTGGTCATGCTGAGATTTACCCTTAGTTATCAGAATGGCAGCCAGGAGGAAGTAGGGACAGCTCTTGAAGGGTGGCCTTGTTGCCTTGTATGAGAGAGGCCTCTGCAATAGCTTCGCATGTGGGGGAAGTCCCAGCTCTAAATAGGGAAGGGGGGCCACTCTGCTGGATCTGAGGGTTAAAGGAAGGCTGCAGAGACAGTCCTCTAAGGTGTCTACCTAAATGCCCCAGGTTTTCCCAGGAAGGGCCTTAACCTCAGCATAACAGAACTGCCTTGGCCGAGCCATTAAATTGTCTTTGAAACCACATGACCCTAACTATGAGCTCCTGAGTTGGATCCGTTCTCCCACTGTAGAAGATAAGGGCCTCTACCAAAGAAACCCCTGGTTCTCAAACTGAGTTTTTAAGGGTTAACCCTCAGGTATGCCGTGTGCCTCTGTAGGACAACAATGCAACTTTGGAATAACCAGCCGATCCCACTGATCTTGTATGCCTTGCTCCTCTGCACCCTTTAGATGCCAGGATGTTCCTCTCCCTTGAGATGTTTTCCCAGGTCAGCACTGTGAAATTTTTAACAATGGAGCCCTTACCTTGTGCTAAGGGCTATCCACGGCTCCACATACCACCCAACAGGGACCTCCCTTCTCTCTGAGTAGTGAGAGAGCCAGTTTCAAAGCCCCATCTCAGCCCCTTTTCTTGGACCACTTCTGGACTCAACTGTGTCATTTGGATGCCAACATGGGTTAGAAGAGCAACAGATTAATTGAAGGAATGCTCCTGAAAGACACAGTGAAGGAAGATCTGGAGTAGGCAGGAAAAGTCTTCAAACCATGATGCAGATGGGACCCTGTGAAGGAAGAGGAAGGAAGGGAGACCAGCTAGGAAGAGCCTGAGGCTGGGGCGCAGCTCCGAGAAAGTCTCCACCAGTGCAATGGGACATTTGGGGCAGATTGCTCCTAGAGGAGTCCCATACTGGGCAGAAATGGCCACGCCCTAGGATTCCCTCTGTGCTCAGTGATGGGCTGGGCACTGCCCAGGGAGAGCACAACCTTGGCTCAAACAAAGCAGGAGCCTGAAGGTGCTGGCTGGAGGCTGCGGCCAGCTCTCAGAGATGCAACTCAACTGCCACTACCATGACATGACAAAATCCCCATGTCATATGCTTGTGACTATGTGAGTGTATATATGCATGACGATCTAGAAATATACATACCAAGTACTTAGCAGAAGTTACCTCTCAGGAAGGGAGTAAGAGTAGGAGAATTGAAAGGAGGACTTACACATTTTATTCCATATATTTTTGTATTGCTTTAATTTTTGTAATAATTTATTCTCATGGCAATAATTTGTGTGGCTAAAAATAAATAAAAATATAAACTTAACCTCTGAGGCCTCTTAAATCCTTCTTTTATATCAACTTTGACTTATATTAACATCCCACCTTTGCTTTTTGAAATTTGGCATTTATGTGATACATCTTTACTAACCCTTTTACTTTTCATCTTTCTGAGCTAGTGCGTTTTAGGTGTTTCTCTTGAGTTTAAAAATTTTAAACTTGTGGTTTTTCATCTTCTGAAAAAGATTTTAAGATCTATTTATTATTGTTTTGATAACATCTCTTTGGGTTTACTGCTATCATTTTGTTTTATGCTATAACAGTTGAGTTCCTATTTGTACACAACAGAAACCTAATCTACCTAACGTGGCAGAAAAAGTACATGTTGTGGGATGACGGGAAAGACAGAGAACCAGGCTTAGAGAATAAGCAGGAACTACGGAAGGCAAGACAGAGCTGAGATCATGAGATCATACCCTGGGGACATGCAGGACACTGTCGCTGTATCCCTGTTACTGCCACCCCTGGACAGCACTGTTTTTGGTCACTCTTACTGCTGGACTCTTGACTTCATATGCTACCCCCAAACGATCTCTGACATTACCTGCACTTTGTGCCACTCTTCAGATTTCAGAGCAAGGGGTTGTAGCATCTGACTGCCTGAGCCCAAGATTCAAGCCTGGCCAGGTACCAGGGAAAGGATGCTCTGATCCCTTCAGTTTCCATCACAGGAACCAGAGCCCAGATGCTGAGCAGCCAGGAAAAATGAACATCCACTGCGTGTGCTGAGGTTGTTTAAGACTTCCTTTCCCATCTTTTGGTATTTGTACTTTTTTTCCATTTGCTCTTAAAAAGTCATCTCCAGTGTTTGAAGGCATAGGTACCTCAATGAATACTCTTAAATTTCTAAAATGTACTTTTTATTTTTATGCTTTTTGTCCTTTTACTTTTATATCTCACTGAATGCTTCACATCAACTGTGGAACATTATCTTTAGGTGTCTCCCCTCTTTAAGACTAAAATTCTAACATTCTCTTATTCATTCCCCTTCCCAATTCATTTCAACTCACCTGCCTATGGTGTTCTATAGTCCTTCCTCATTTTCACCTCTTTGCCCTTTGCCTCTAAATTCTATGAGTGTTTCTCAAATTTGTCCTTCACTTTTTACAATTAAAAAAAAAAATCCATGTTTTTACTACCTCCAAAGTAGACTCTAATTCTTCTAGTACACATTTTTACCTTCCTTCAAATTTTCCATATATCATTCATCTCTGGTTTAATTGTATTTTTAAATTTTTATTTCACTGTGTACTGAGTTTTGTTCATGTTTCTTAGAGGCATTGTATTCTTGCATTCTATTAAAAATGTCAGATCATTTCTGTAAATTTTCTTCTGTGTCTTGTGGTATATCGTTTTTAGAGGTGTAAGAGGCAGAGTGACTAAATGTTTGGTTGTGACACAAATTATTTGGATATGGCAGTGGTGGGTTTTAATTCTCTGTCTTGATGAAAAGATCATAAGTCTTATATGATTACAGATTAAATAGAATCATAAATCACTAATTTTATTTTTGATGTACATTTGATAATTTTATCATGTTTCTAACAGAAAAAATTTTTATCTGCTCTCCCTTTGCCCTCCTTACCTCCCACCTGGGCCCCAGAGCTCTGCACGTCTTTACCAGTAAGCCTCTCTCTGAGCCTTCTGGGTGGTATTCCTTTTCCCTTTCCCTTAAGCTCGCTATCACCCATATTCTTTCACTCACCTTGAGCAAAGCAAGGTCTCCCAGGCTTGGTGTATTCCCACAGGCAGGGTGTGTGGACCATCTCAGCCTCCTTTCTGTGCACTGGGGCAAGTCAGTGGACAGATCCATGTACATGATGTCCAGTTTGATTCTCAGTGGTATAGCTTCTCTGCCTCCTATTTCCGGTTCTGACCGGCTGTACTAGCAGACGTACTAGGTCTTGCTTCTTTACAGCTTAGGTGAGACTCCACCACGACCCCTTCCTGCCCACCAAGGTGATTTATAATGTCTCTTTCCATAAACTCATTCATACTAGTAATTATTTGCTTCATGTTTGGTTTGTCCCCTTAGACTGGCAAGGTAGGGGGGTACTGGCAGGTAGGGTCCTTAGCTATTTTGTTAACTACTGTATCCCCAGTTAGCACAGAGCCTGGCAATACTATACACATAATAAATATTTATCGAATGAATGACTGGATTGAGAATTGCAATTAGCAGTAGGTACAGCTGCCAAGATTTTTCCTGTTGTTGCTTCCAACTACAACTCTTTTTTTTATGTGTACTAATAGTATCAGTTAGGAAGCAGAGAATGACAAATACATCATGTTCTCCAAACTCTTTAGGTCCTCTCCATTTTGTGAGTGTATTAGGGTAGACTATATTCTATAGCAAACAACTCAAAAATCTCACTTTATTAATATAGTTAAAGATCATTTTTCTTTTTCTTTTCTTTTTTTTTTATGCGGTACACGGGCCTCTCACTGTTGTGGCCCCTCCCGTTGCAGAGCACAGGCTCCGGACGCGCAGGCCCAGCGGCCATGGCTCACAGGCCCAGCCGCTCCGCGGCATGTGGGATCCTCCCGGACCGGGGCACGAACCCGCGTCCCCTGCATCGGCAGGTGGACTCCCAGCCACTGCGCCACCAGGGAAGCCCAAGATCACTTTTCAGTCACATCCCAGTTCAATCTGCATTGGTGTCGGAAGTGGGGCAGGGGCTAGGTTTCCTACTCATAGAAGGACTTGGACGCCTTCTATCTTGTGTCTCCACCCTCTTCATTCAGTCAGAGGATGGAGGAGAAGAGCATGGAGGATTGTGCTTGAGAGGTTTGTACGGGCCAGTCCTGAGGTGGCCCACATCACTCTGCTCTTATTCCATTGACCAGAACTCAGACATGTGGCTGCATCCAGCTGCAAGGAAGGCTGGAAAATAGAGTCTATCGGTGGACCTGGAAAAAGAGGCGAGCACCAGCAGGCTCTGCCACAATGAGGCAAAACGGAGGCGTGATATGAGGTTTAACCTGGAAGGGGTTTTACATTCCAATTCTGCTTGCCTCATAGAAAGCAGGGATTCCCTCCAGATTCTGTCTTTAAGCCATCCATCAATCTTTGTTTTCAACATTGTGAATTTTTACCCTTATCTATGTTTCCATGATATTTTAGTGGGGAAGTTGATAAAGGCTTCACTGGGGAATGTTATGTGCGATTTTAAACTGGAAGGTCTCTTTGAATCCTCTCCGGTAGATGTTTTATCTTATGTTATTTTGCTTTGGACCTAAATGAAAAATTGAACATTTATTTCCACTAAGATTCATTTTGTCAGAGTCAGGCCATCATTTCAGCCTGTCAAGACTTCTTTGTATTTTTATACTATCCCCAAGGATAGTGTTGGAGTTTCTCCAGGAGGCTGCAACCTGTATAACCCAGATCATTCTTTTGGGGGCAGAGGGAGATGAGTGAGTGAGGTAGAGAGGGCTGGTCTCTCCTTTATGACTTGGTGGCTGGCTGACCAAAGTATCTGTAACAGCTCTTCCATCCTAAAACTAAGCTGTCCACTGCCCTCTCCTGCATGGTTCATTTGATTGCCTGGTGACATTGTTAAAAGGGCTGCAAGAGGGAAGGAATCCCAGGTAGGAAAAGCAGCATGAAAATATCAGTCACTGTGCCTTAAGGGCCAGCCTGTGCCCCTTCTCCCTCCTTTTTTCTACCCATGGCTGCACTAAGGTCAAGTTTCTGGGATTATTTATTTATCTCTGCTTAGATGGGGAAGACTGTGGTCCTTGCCCTGAAGGTTCTGGTTGGACAACAAGTATATCTAAATTGGGAAATCAAAGCTAGGTGTGATGGTTAATTTTGTGTGTCAGCTTAGTGAGGCCGTGGAACCCAGATATTTGGTCAAACACTAGTTTACGTGTTTTTGTGAAGGTACTTTTTAGATGAGATTAACTTTTAAATGTTAGACTTTGAATAAAACAGATTATCCTCCATAATGTGGACAAGTCTCATCCAATCAGTTGAAGGTCCTAAGAGGAAAGAGACTGACCTTCCCTAATGAAGAGGGCTTTCTGTCAGCAGGTGGTCTTTGGACTCTAGCTATAACATCAAACTCTCCCCTGGGTTTCCAGCCTGCTGATCTACCCTGCAGATTTTGGAATTGCCAGCCTTCAAAATCACATAACCCAATTCCTCAAAATCTCTTCCTTTGTCTCTCTCTCTCTCTCTCAACTTCCCCCCACCCCCATTCCCTACTGGTTCTGTTTCTTGGAGAATCCTAATATACTACACAATCGCCATGACCTCTTCTCTAGAGATAGAGACAAAAATACCATCTCAAGACATCCCTCTTTCCCTTCCCCCCACCTGTTTTTCCTTAGATCCTCCACCGCCCATCCTCCTCCATTTCATCATCTTTGTCATCACCCTGACCATTTATGAAATACCTTTGATGTGTCAGATATTGCAAGGTGTTTATATGTATTATACAATTTATTCCTCACAATAATCTTATGAGATAGAAATTATTATTATCCTCATTCTGCAGAGGAGGAAAGCATGGTCCAGGGAAGAAAAATGATTTGCCCAAGGTCATGTAGCTACTGAGTAAAAAAAATAATTTTCAAAACCTGAGATGTTTAATGCCAAAGCTCTCATTGAATAATCACAGTACTATGATACCTATTAGAAATTCTATTGTACAGGTATTACATGAATTAAAGCTTAACATGCAGTGACCTTCAGAAGCTAAGTGTCCACCAGGGCCAGGGTTTAGAGAGTATCCGAGACACAGAGAAGTTAATGCAGCCAAGGGTAAAGAGCAGTCTGTGGAGTTGGTCAGATCCGGGGTCAAGTTCCTGCTCCATCACACTTACTATCTGTATGAACTTGGACAAGTTTCTTAACTTCCATGTTCTCCGTTTCCTCTTTGGTAAAATGGAAATAACACTACTTATCCATGTGGTTGTTGAGGATTAATTGAGATAAAGTTTGCAAAATACATGTTTTTAGCAATCTTCTAATTATAGCCTCTCAATAAAAAAAAGCAAACATTTATTTAAAAAAGGAAAAAGAAATTTGGGATTGACATGTACACACTGCTATATTTTAAAAAAGATAACCAACAAGGACCTACTGTATAGCACAGGGAACTCTGCTCAATGTTATGTGGCAGCCTGGGTGGGAGGGGAGTCTTGGGGAGAACGGATACATGTATACATATAGCTGAGTCGCTTTGCTCTGCACCTGAAACTATCACAACATTGTTAATCAGCTATACTCCAATATAAAATAAAAAGTTTAAAAAAAAAGAAGGAAAAAGGACAATCAAAGAAAGAAAAGCAAAAGCCATAGATGAAAAAAACTCAATGACCAAGAGCACAATGTCTATGAGAGCTCCGCTTCTGCTTTTGAGGTTCAGGGTCAATGACTCATTCAATCACTTGCTGCCAGGAGACTTTTCAGCAGTACCCAGATGAGCACCAAGGCAGGAGAGAGGAGGCAACAGCCAGTCGAGGTTGTTCTGACCCTTCAAGTGGTAACATTCTTGATATGATTTTGTTGTCACTTTGTCCTTGGCTCTGACTCTAAAGTCACTTTCAAGATAACTCTCTCCTTGCCCCATGCTTTATAGCTTTGACCCTCAGTAGAAGGAGGGGAGGAAAACAGCTCTGAAAACAGCATTCCCTCTGTTGCTGCAAATCATTGGAAAAATCTACAAGAGAGACAGTAAGGGAGATAGATGAATGACGGCTAAAAGACCCGGTTGCCCTTCTTTTGGTCTGAGGAAGGAAGATAATGCATTCTGGCAACATCAAAGCCCTTACTGAAGGATTCTAAACACTTAACTTCATTAAAATCTCACCACCAATTCTATTGCATCCCGGGGCTGCTAACGAAGGGGAAGAGTCATTTACAAACCTGAGCCAGTGTGAACTACCCTGGCTCCCACTGGAGAAGATATAAGTGGCTTGTGTCAGCTGGGTGGTCTTACAGAAAACCCAATCTCATAGTCAAAGTCTCTGTAATTCAGTCCCAATTACTCCATGGTGCCTCACTGCACCAGCCAGCTGCACAGATTGTCCTGCGTTTGGTGAATTACCCATCTCCCTCCAAAGAGCCACACTAAAGGAATTTGACTCCATTTACCATATGGTGCCTGTTTTTTCCCTTTTGCCGAGAAATGATTTCTAAATTGAACCCACTTATTTCTCATGCAACCTTGAGGACCCAGCCAGAGCCCAAGGAGGGAAGCACTGGCAGAAATTCTTATGCTTATAGATGAAGATCTTTGCACCTGAGCCAGTACCCCATGACCAGATTGGAGGTGTGTAAGTATGTTCACGTCACTCTGACCAATGAGCAGTCTGTTAGGTGTCTGGTGACTTTGAACTTTGGCTGATTGCCTTGGGTTGGTGGTTCTTCCAAAGGACAGGACAGTACTTTTAGCCTCAATAGGCAATGAGACAAAAGTTAAGTGTGTTTTTTGTTTGTTTGTTATTTTCTCAGAGGATCCGGGCAGCACCCAAGCTATGCACTAGGATCTTAGGAAAACCTTGAATATTCCTTTTTCCTCTCAATCTGACTGGCTTCTCCAAAGGGTAGGAATATATCAGATTTGCAGCTGGATACAGGATACAGAAAAAAAAAAAAAGAAAAGAAAAAAGCTATCCACAGGATGGATCAAGTTTAGCTTAGCATGTCTTAAGGGGAAAAGCATGAACTCAGGACTCAGAGGTGCAGAGTGAGTTCCAGACCCACTAGTCTAATGCTGTGAGGCCTCAGACCAGATGTCTAAACTCTCTTAACCTTAGTTTCTTTATCTGTAAAACGGGGAAAACTATACTGGCTTCACAGAGTGGTGAGGAAAAAATGCACTTTGTGAAATGAGTTTTGTAAATGCTAACATGCTTTACAAATGTAAGTTATTTTTGGTTAAAAAGAAATATTAGACCAAAGCTTTATTTGCTACATTCCTCTTATTTCTCCTGATCCCAGCTGTTTAGAGCAAATCTCTTGGTCCTGAAGTCAAATGTCAGAAAAGTTTCCCATTGTGCTCTATGACTTGCAAAACAAATTCTTCAAGTGAAAGAGGCCCATTCTTTTTTTGTCTCTAGGGTCTACATACAGAGCAGCGATAACTCCAATTAATAGGGGTGCATGAAGCTTTTGCAGTTTAAGAATCAGTTTTCACAACTGATTGTGTGCCTCCTACGTGTGCTTCACAACAATACTAGGGCAAAGCTTTTGTATGGATGCATGCCCATTTCATAAACAAAGACACTGGACTCAGAATCATACAACATTTAAATGGCAGATCCAGGACCTGAATACAAGTCTTCTTACCACAAACCCTAGTCTTTCTAGTACTGTCCTCTACACTACACTGACTCCCTGTGATCATATTTAGGTAGTAGGTCAGAGGGGGACTCAGGTGAGGGTACTGAAGGGTTTGTACAAATCAGCGGTACTATGTTAGAAAAATCCGCCATCTTGAGGGAGCATCAGCTGCACATCCTAGTAGTTAATGTTTTACCCAACCAGGAGTCACATTAAAGGGTGAACACAGATTTTGCTCTCAGGGAACTCACATATATTACACAAGACTAAGTTCTAGTCAACAAGGGTCTCCATAAAACTATGGTCTCAGATTGTGTTTCTTGGTGGCGGTACTGATTACCATTGGGTTGGAAAAGGAGCTGGATGAATCCAGGAGTCTTCCTGGCTGAGGTAGCCCTTGAAAGAAGGGCAGGTGGAGTGACATTCTATAACTCAGGATGAGTAGGATTCAAAGAAATGGACTGGAAGTGGAGACATGACAATATGTGTTTACCCTATCTACAGCCTCTGGATTCTTCTATTCCATTATAACTATAATATAAACTTGAAATAGACCAGTAACTATAAACAAATATTTATATAATGTGCTAGTACATAATGTGCTTGCAAAGCACTTTGATTTTTGTTATTTTTCATAATTTAGTCTTCACAGAAATTTTGTCAAGTAGTGTCTTCATTTGGGTTTCCCAGAGAGCAGAGCTGAGATGAAGACTCATGCAATACCTACTCATTAGGGCATCAAGCCCAGGGAGCAACAATGAGGGAAACGGGAGCTACCAGGGAAAGAGAGAGCACCAGTATATGGATACAGTATTAGGCTGGCAGCTGTAACCTGTCACTGATGGTTCAATTTCATGGCATAGCTCTCAGGAAGCTGCATAAATTACATCTCAGAATTGTCAATCTGGGAGGAAAAAGGGAAAAGAACTTATCCACTGACTCCTTTCTCCATCTAGTCAAAGATTTGCCCCTTGGTGTATTAACTCTACCCCTAACCAATGCACAGTGTTGAGTCATCTATGAACCTGGATGAGTTTTTTCCTCCTCCATCAGTTGTCATAGGGTAACCCCCATGAGGCTATTGGTTTGAGTTGAGGAAGAGACATCAGTGCACTGGAGGTAAATGATATGGAACTCTGGACTACATTTCCATGTGACTTTTTTAGGCCTTTTGAGCTAGCTTGATTCTAAAAATATAATTTCTATTAGACAATTGATTGTTGCTGTGTTCACCTGACCTTATGGCTTGGTGGATATGATAATTTTCAGCTCATAATGGGTAGCTCAGGTCACATAATCACTTGATAATCAAAGGTCAGGCATTTAGTTTCTGCTAGAATCCAGTTAGCATACTCGGAGCTCTTTTTCAAGTGGAAAGTAGATCTCTGCTATAGAGGTTATTGCCTTTTGTCAGAACCTTAGGTTCTGCACTTTAATTTTCCTGTTGAAGTTTGTCTATAGGAGCAACCTTGTCCACCACGGATGTCTTGAACACCATTGGATCTGCTGAGTCATACATCCCCAATGACAGGTAGGTTATTCTGCCACTGGGGCTGCTATAGAGCTCTCTTGCTCTTGGCCCCTATTTAAAACTACCAGCCTTCTGAGTCATCCAAAATTTTGGTCAGAGCATTATTCCCTAGTGTGGTATTTTATACCCTAATATCCAAAGAAATCTACCAGCACTGGCCTTTTTCAATGGTAAGAGGTGCAAAGTGCAGCAACTTGACCTTTACCTTACAGAGAATGTCCTGGTATGCCCCAAACCACTGGATTCATAAAACTTTACCAATACATCAGGACCTTGAATATTCCCATGGTTTATCTCTCACCTGTTAGTATGCACATGTTTTGCTAGGACATCTAGAACAGTTGCTTCTTCCTGCTCACTGAGTCCAGTTAGGAAGATCTCATTAATATTGAACCAGAATAATGTTTTGTGGAATTTTAATATAATCAAGATCTCTGTGGACTCTATTGTGATGGAGAGTTAACATAGCCCTGGAGAAAGACAATGAATGCCTATTGCTGCCTCTGTCATATGTAGATAACCACTTTGATCCTCTTATTGATGAGGATTGAGAACTATGTATTTGCCAGCTCCATAGCTGCATACCAAGTATCAAAGGCTGTGTAAGTCTGCCTCGATAAAGATATCACATCCAGCACAGCAACTATGATTGGGATTACCCCTTACCTAGGGTAGTCCACCATCAAATACCTATATTCATCTGTTTTTTGCTGGGACCACCCAGGTAAACTAAATGAAGATATGATGAGACCATCACTCTTACATCTTTTAAACTTTTTTTTTTTTTTTGCAGTACGCGGGCCTCTCACTGTTGTGACCTCTCCCGTTGTGGAGCACAGACTCCGGGCACTCAGGCTCAGCGGCCATGGCTCACGGGCCCAGCCGCTCCGCGGCATGTGGGATCTTCCCGGACCGGGGCACGAACCCGTGTCCTCTGCATCGGCAGGCGGACTCTCAAGCACTGCGCCACCAAGGAAGCCCTCTTTTAAACTTTTGATAATGACACTAACCTCTGCAATTTCTTCTGGCCTATGTTTCTGATTACTATTTTGGTCAGTGCAGAAAGTAGGGAGTTGGTCAATTTCAGAGGTTTCCCACTTGGCCATTGCTAGTATAATGATCCCTACTTCATAGGTCAGGGAACAAATGTGAGAGTTCAGCCAGCTGCTAAGTATAGCTATCCCAATTACACTCTTGGAGACCAGGGATATGACCATAGAATGGGTCTGCTGACCCACTGGAAACATTTTGAGATGGACTAGGGCCAGGATTCTGTTTATTACCTGGCTTCCATGAGAGCTCTCTAACTTTGGGACTACAGTGGCATTTCATGTCCCATGGGTCAGTGTTAGAACCCATATAGGACAGCTCTTGAAAAGTCAGGGTCTTCACTTTTCCCTAGTGTATATATATTCTAGCAAAAGGCCACATGTCCCCATGGGGAAGAATCAGAGAAATATTTACCCCATGCACTTGCAGTGGCGTTGCATGGTTCTTACTCAAGGAGACCCAGTCTTATCTTCAATCAGTTGGCTCTGTGTCTGTGTCCTGCCTTAGATCAAGAAAGTAAATAGGGACCATGATTTTCCATTTTGATGGCTTAATGACAGCTTTCTGCTCACCAGCTCTTGAACATTTTTTTATACACAAGTTAAGAAATGCTCCAGAAGACTTAGGAGCACTATGATATATTAGCCACTGCCCGCTGGTACGCTGAAGCCAGTTCATATCAGTTCACAGAAACCAATTGTGCATATCTCTTCTCAACTTCATGTTCAATGAAGTCAGATTGGTAGCTTGAAAATGGCCACGATGGGAGGATTTCCCCCATGGAAATTGGCAAACGCTACAAGTAAGGTTTTTGTTTTTCTTCAGAGAGTTGGTTGTTAAACATTTACCAGCATATCACCACCATTGCCATAGATCCCTAATGTTCAAAGCACCTTGATTTCTACTCTGACCTTGCTGCCCAATACAATAATTATGTCCACCATGCCTCTGATGGTTAAGAGCAGCCACCTAACTTTCACCATTCCTGTATCCTATCAAATCCATTGATACTAGGAATCCAGTTCTTTGGCAGCATCTCCCACCAGCAACTTTAGTTTACAGAGGAAAACCACTGCTAAGCTCCCCAAAGATGCTAGTGTCTCCCTCATCCAAGCATTCCTTAGCACCTTAGTGAAGGGGCTGTCCTCTAGGCCATCCTGGAGGACATGGTCAGGTGGTAGGTCCTCGGGTCTTATAAAAGACATCTCTTCTAACATTCCTGCTTTCTCGATCTCTTGTGATCCTTTCTTTTCAATACCACACCAAGGGAGTTCCAAAATCTTCACCTAATTTACTGTAGGCCATTATCACGTCCAAGTTAAGGAGTCATCCCAAGAGATTGTGAGAATAGGCTCTAGGTGACCTCTTTAGAATATAGGTGAGATCCTCCGAGTCAAAAAATATTTCCTATATAGTCTTCTATTTACTCCCCTCCCACAAAGATTTATTTCTATACATGTTACTCTGGTACGTATTATCAAGGTTCTATAATTCCTTCAGCATGTAACCTGTTTCCTCCCAGATCAGAGACTGTACTTCACTCCTCAAGCTGTGCTGAGATCTGATCCTGGTTATCTTCTTGAAGGCATTGAGGGGTAGCAGAAGATTTTGAAGAAAAAAGTCATCATTTTGTAAAAGAAGTACCTGCCTCCAGTGAAGTCATCAGAAGATCTCCAGGCAAGAAGGGGCTGTTCTCCCCGGCAAGGGAGAAGGAACTAGTTTTGACAACTTGCAGGGTTCAGAGGAATCTGAGGGTTCAAGATTCTCAGACCTGTCCACTCAAACATCCCCAATCCAGGTTTCACAATCCCTCTCTTTTCCTACCTGAGCCCTGACTCTAATGTAGGACAGTAGAAGTTGGGCATTTATTATTGAAAGTTATAACAAGGTTTCCAGTGCAGTTAACAAAAGTCACCTCACTCCATATAATTATCAATGCTCCTACACTTTTCCAGTACCACAGCCCTCACATATTTCAATACCTCATCCTGCACTTTACCTCAATTAACATGAAGTATAAGTTTTGTATTTTTATACCATTGTACGCCACAGGTTATCACTACCCTCACCACTATTAACAATGGGGTCTTTATTGCCATCAGACTCTGAGGAATCCACCTCCAAAATCCCATCCTGAAGGTCTAATTTCTAGAGGCAAATTTCTACTCCTGATACCAACAGTCTTAGCCTGCGTTAAGAAAACAGAAACTGAAAGTAGAAAGTAGAGATGGATGAAAAGTTTTATGTACTATTACTTTTTTAGGAAGTTCAATTCCAGGGAGCAAGAATGAGATCAAGAAGGGTGAAGCAGGGAAGAGGAGAGTTACTATGAGGATATGTTATCAACTGGCTGCTACCAAGTGTGACGAATTGACTTCACAGAATAGTCCTCTGAGAAGCCATGTAAGTGACGTCTTAACAACATTCATCTGGAGAGAACTGGGGAAGAATTTACCTACGGACTCCATCTCCTAGTGGTCAAGGTTTTACCCCCTGGGGCCCTAACTCCCCTGCATTTCTGGGTTGCATCTGTGTGTGTGCCCAGCAGGGTCCTGAGATGTTCCACTCTACAATGTCAACAAGACAGCCCTAAGGTGGGTGGCAAGAGCTGTGCAGCAGGGACATGAGGCAGGGCACTATCAGGTTGTGCCTATGTGAAGTCAGGTAGAGTCATGTAAACTTGGAAGCTTCAGTGGTACATGAGACAATGGACAAGTGAGGCCAAGGTGATCTGAATTGGTGTGTAAGGGGGTCTGATACAATAGGTAGACTGGACTGTAAGCTCCTTAAGGGCAGAGATCATGTCTTATTCATGTTAAAATCCCTAACAGGATTCCTGGCACATAGTTTTATTAATCAATAAATATCTGTTACTATCAGTTAAGTGAGTGACATTATAGTCTCCATTTTCCCAGTGTTATTGAGATACAATTGACGTACATCACTGTGTAACTTTAAAGTGTACAGCACAATGGTTTGACTTACACATATTGTGAAATGATTACTGCAGTGAGTTTAGTTAGCATTCATCATCTCATATAGATACCGTAAAAAGAGAAAGCAAAAAAGAGGAAAAAACATTTTGTGATGAGAATTTTCTCCATTTTACAGATGCAGAAAACTAGGCTCAGATGGGGCTACCAACTTTTCCAAATTGAAAATATTTGGTAGATAGAGGAGCAGAGGCATGAACTCCGGATTTCCTCTTAGCCATGTTGAAGTTAATCAACTCTCAATCAGCCCCTCAATGGTTATTCCTTGGGAGAATTAAAATTTCATTTGGCTTTCCCAAGTCAGCTCCTTCCAGAACTCAAATAAGCATTGGAAGGTAAATTGGCAACCAGCCATTATTACACATGATGTTTTCCAAAACACAAGACTCTCCCAGTCAAAGGGCCTGAGAGCAAACATAATGCACTTTAGTTCAGTCCCTACAAACCAAGAAAGACCTGGGCTGACTGTGTTTATGTGGCCTCCAAACAAGGGGTTGTTCCTGCAGGGCTGACTTCGTGCCCCTCGCTGCCCTTCAGATGCCCACCTGACCGCATTTTCCTCTCTTTGTGGTGGCGGAACCACAGGCTACTCTCTCTTTTCAATGGCCTCATGAGCATGGATGGACTTCAACATTTCCCAAGACCTGGCAGGGGAGAGGCAGCACCTGCTTCTTAATAAACTCAAACTGTCATTGGAGATGAAAGATGAGTCTGCAAAAGCTTGGAGCATCCCAACTTCCCAGCTTGCCAAGTGCAGGGAGGGAAGAGGGCAGGAATCAGGAGGGAAGTACTCTCCAGGACAGGTTCCTGTGGACCCAGCAGGAGAGTCAGCTGCCTCTTCCTTCTCCCTCCTCCTCCTTCCCCTAAATGCTCCCTCAGTGACATTACCGTGTCTACAATAGAGCGAGACTCTTCAGCCATCTTTTTTCCCAGCAAGACAATGTGATGTGTGGTCTGGGGTGCAACACATTGCTCTTTGCAGCAAGTGGTAGGTGAACAGTATTTTCCAAGTCGGATGTGACAGTACCATAAGTAGAAACAGCTTTCCCAGAGCCCCCAAACACTTTGTCCTCCTGAACCGGGAGGATCAGCATCCTCCCATATAGATGTCCAGCAGATTCCATTTTATCTGTTCACTGGACCTCACCATGCATACCTGAAGCTCAGTAAAATGATGGGCTTTCATTTTTGTAACTACCATGCTGGTCACCGGTTAAGTGTTTAGGAATCTGTACATGTAACTATTTAAATGCTCAGGATACTAAGCTCTCTCTATGCCTTTTTCCTCCCTCAACCCCAAAAGCCCTTACACCAAGCAGCTGGTACGAATAACTGTTGTTTCCAGAGTTTTGAAAGGATAGGGCAATCTGCTAAGCATTTTACAGATAACATTTCATTTCACCTTCACAATAATCCTATTTGGTAAATTGTTTTTGTCAGTCATAAGAAGGAGATGTTTGAAGCCCAGAGAGCTGAGTGATTTATACCATGTCATTCAGTCAGAAAGTGGCAAACTCAAGCTTCGATTCACGTCTGCAGATTCTATATCTTATTCTCTTCCCACAACCACAACTCTATCTTTTAGGCAAATTAATAAATGAATAAACGCTAACTGAACACCAGATATGTACCAAGCTCTGAGCTAGGAAGTTTCACATAGTATTCTCATCCGCCTGACAACAATCTTGTTTTACGAGGGAGGAAAATGAAATCCTGGTTTGTTAGCAATGGACAGAACTGAGATTTGGATCCTGTTTGACTAAAAGATCTTTCTTTTTCTTCCCTTTTTTCTGTTTCTTTTTTCCCTCCCTTCCTCCCTCCCTCCCTCCCTCTCTCCCTTCCTTCCTTTCCTCATTCCTCAATTAATCTTGTATCAGTTTGGCTAAGATTAGAATCTTAGTATTATTAAGAGATAACTTATGCATTGTGCCTAGCACAGTATTTGGCACAGGGAGGCGCTTTAATATTACTTCCCACCCCACCCCACCTTCACATCACCTAGAGAAGTTTTATCACTACTTTCTCTCTGGTCCCCCGCGAGTAGAAAAGGGACAGCTCTTTTCTAGCTATACAAGGGACAGAGAGCTGTCTTTCCAACTTGGCTGGTATTTCCTCTGCCTGGAGAGCTAGGCCTTGCAGATGGTATAGCTGGGCCCTTTCAGGGACACTTAGAAGAGCTGAGGCATCCTGTCAGTACCGGGCTCCTTTCTGCTACTTTCTGAATAATTAATGAAAAGGGAAACTTTGCAGGATCTCCATACACAGGCTTTGTTTTCCCCTCTTTCTTGTTTTGCAAAGAAAGGCCCCTGCTCAGCTTTTAAGCCCATGGAAAACTTAACAAACACTTGCTGCTAACCACCTTGCTTTTTACCCACATTAAATAGCCTCCCCCACTCTGGAGATTTGTGTTACAATCCCTGCAAACGAACAGCAGACGAGGCAGGATATTGCGTCTCATTAAGTTTCTTTGCTGTGTCAGTCCTCTTTCCCAGAGGGGGATGTAATACTCTCTTCATAATACGCAGCCCCTCTCACAAGTTGGCAGCTTTCTTCTCTCAACTTATATTCTTGGCTAAGAATGTGTTCACAGGGATTTCAAAAAAGCCTAACCAAATACCTGTTTACTGACTTTCTCAGAGCATTTCTGAGATGCACCAAGATGTGTCTGCTTCCTCTTGCTAATGATGTTCAGGCTGAGCACCTTCCCCAGCACTTGGCAGTGGTGGGGGCAGTGGGGGAGTGCAGCTCTGCCCTACTTCATTTGCCCCGGCCTGACCCTCACTCTCTGGTCTGTGTCCTGTCCCCATCAGAGCTGGTGGTGTCCGCCCAGTCTTTGGCCCAGATGCCTCCTCTGAATCTGCTCCCCAGATCAAGACCCAATGTGGGAGATAGCCTCATCCACCAGAGGGCAGACAACAGAAGCAAGAAGAACTACAATCCTGCAGTCTATGGAACGAAAACAACATTCACAGAAAGATAGACAAGATGAAAAGGCAAAGGGCTAAGTACCAGATGAAGGAACAAGATAAAACCCCAGAAAAACAACTAAATCAAGTGGAGATAGGCAACCTTCCAGAAAAAGAATTCAGAATAATGATAGTGAAGATGATACAGGACCTCAGAAAAAGAATGGAGGCAAAGATCGAGAAGATGCAAGAAATGTTTAACAAAGATCTAGAAGAATTAAAGAACAAACAAACAGAGATGAACAATACAATAACTGAAATGAAAAATACACTAGAAGGAATCAATAGCAGAATAACTGAGGCAGACGAACAGATAAGTGACCTGGAAGACAGAATGGTGGAATGCACTGCTGTGGAACGGAATAAAGAAAAAAGAATGAAAAGAAATGAAGACAGCTTAAGAGACCTCTGGGACAACATTAAATGCAACAACATTCACATTATAGGGGTCCCAGAAGGAGAAGAGAGAGAGAAAGGACCCGAGAATATATTTGAAGAGATTATAGTAGAAAACTACCCTAAAATGGGAAAGGAAATAGCCACCCAAGTCCAGGAAGAACAGAGAGTCCCATACAGGATAAACTCAAGGAGAAACATACGAGGCACATAGTATGCAATTGGTAAAAGTCAAAGACAAAGAAAAATTATTGAAAGAAGCAAGAGAAAAATAGCAAATAACATACAAGGGAACTCCTATAAGGTTACGAGCTGATTTCTCAGCAGAAACTCTACCGGCCAGAAAGGAGTAGCATGACATACTTAAAGAGATGAAAGGAAAGACCTACAACCAAGATTACTCTACCCAGCAAGGATCTCATTCAGATTCAATGGAGAAATCAAAGGCTTTACAGACAAGCAAAAGCTAAGAGAATTCAGCACCACCAAACCAGCTCTACAACAAACGCTAAAGGAACTTCTCTAAGTGGGAAACACAAGAGAAGAAAAGGACCTACAAAAACAAACCCAAAACAATTAAGAAAATAGTAATAGGAACATACATATTGATAATTACCTTAAACGTGAATGGATTAAATGTTCCAACCAAAAGACACAAGCTTGCTGAATGGATAATGGACAAGACCCAAATATATGCTCTCTACAAGAGACCCACTTCAGACCTAGGGACACATACAGACTCAAAGTGAGGGGATGGAAAAAGATATTCCATGCAAATGGAAATCAAAAGACAGCTGGAGTAGCAATACTCATATCAGATAAAATAGACTTTAAAATAAAGAATATTACAAGAGACAAAGAAGGACACTACATAATGATCAAGACATCAATCCAAGAAGAAGCTATAATAATTATAAATATATATGTACCCAACAGAGGAGCACCTCAATACATAAGGCAAATGCTAACAGCTCTAAAAAAGGAAATCGACGGTAACACAATAATAGTGAGGGACTTTAACACCTCACTTACACCAATGGACAGATCATCCAAACATAAAATTAACAAAAGCTTTAAATGACACAATAGACCAGATAGATTTAATTGATATTTATAGGACATTCCATCCGAAAACAGCAGATTACACTTTCTTCTCAAGTGCACATGGAACAGTCTACAGGATAGATCACATCTTGGGTCACAAATCAAGCCTCAGTAAATTTAACAAAATTGAAATCATATCAAGCATCTTTTCTGACCACAACGCTATGAGACTAAAAATCAATTACAGGGAAAAAACGTAAAAAACACAAACACATGGAGGCTAAACAATACATTACTAAATAACCAAGAGATCACTGAAGAAATCAAAGAGGAAATCAAAAAATACCTAGAGACAAATGACAATGAAAACACGATGAGCCAAAACCTATGGGATGCAGCAAATGGAGTTCTAAGAGGGAAGTTTATAGCAATACAAGCCTACCTTAAGAAACAAGAAAAATCTCAAATAAACAATCTAGCCTCACACCTAAAGGAACTAGAGAAAGAAGAACGAACAAAACCCAAAGTTAGTAGAAGGAAAGAAATCATAAAGATCGAGCAGAAATAAATGAAATAGAAACAAAGAAAACAATAGCAAAGATCAATAAAACTAAAAGCTGATAAAGATAAACAAAATTGATAAACCATTAGCCAGACTTATCAAGAAAAAGAGGAAGAGGACTCAAATCAAGAAAATTAGAAATGAGAAAGGAGAAGTTACAAAAGACACTGCAGAAATACACAGCATCCTAAGAGACTACTACAAGCAACTCTATGCCAATAAAATGGACAACCTGGAAGAAATGGACAAATTCTTAGAAAGGTATAGAAAATATCAACAGACCAATCACAAGTAATGAAATTGAAACTGTGATTAAAAATCTTTGAACAAACAAAAGTCCAGGACCAGACGGCTTCACAGGTGAATTCTATCAAACATTTACAGAAGAGCTAACACTCATCCTTCTCAAACTCTTCCAAAAAATTGCAGAGGAAAGAACACTCCTAAACTCATTCTATGAGGCCACCATCATCCTGATACCAAAACCAGACAAAGACACTACAAAATAAGATTACAGACCAATATCACTGATGAATAGAGATGCAAAAATCCTCAACAAAATACTAGCAAACAGAATCCAACAACACATTAAAAGGATCGTACAACAGGATCAAGTGGGATTAATCTTAGGGATGCAAGGATTCTTCAATACACACAAATCAATCAATGTGATACACCATATTAACAAATTGAAGAATAAAAATCACATGATCATCTCAATAGATGCAGAAAAAGCTTTTGACAAAATTCAACACCAATTTATGATAAAAATTTATGAGGGAACTTACTTCAACATAATAAAGGCCATATATGACAAACCCACAGACAACATCGTTCTCAATGGTGAAAAACTGAAATTATTTCCACTAAGATCAGGAGCAAGACAAGGTTACCCACTCTCACCACTATTATTCAACATAGTTTTGGAAGTCCTAGCCATGGCAATCAGAGAAGAAAAAGAAATAAAAAGAATACAAATTGGAAAAGAAGAAATAAAACTGGCACTGTTTGCAGATGATGTGATACTATACTAGAGAATCCTAAAGATGCCACCAGAAAACGACTAGAGCTAATCAATGAATTTGGTAAAGTTGCAGGATACAAGATTAGTGCACAGAAATCTCTTGCATTCCTATACACTAATGATGAAAAATCTGAAAGAGAAATTAAGGAAACACTCCCATTTACCACTGCAACAAAAAGAGTAAAATACCTAGGAATAAACCTACCTAGAGAGACAAAAGACCTGTATACAGAAAACTATAAGACACTGATGAAAGAAATTAAAGATGATACCAACAGATGGAGAGATATACCATGTTCTTGGATTGGAAGAATCAATATTGTGAAAACGAGTATACTATGTTGTGAAAATGAGTATACTATGAGTATACTATATTGCAATCTACAAATTCAATGCAATACCTATCAAATTACCAATGGCATTTTTTACAGAACTAGAAAAAAAAAATCTTAAAATTTGTATGGAGACACAAGAGACCCCAAATAGCCAAAGCAGTCTTGAGGGAGAAAAACGGAGCTGGAGGAATCAGACTCCCTGACTTCAGACTATACTACAAAGCTACAGTAATCAAGACAGTATGGTACTGGCACAAAAGCAGAAATATAGATCAATGGAACAGGATAGAAAGCCCAGAGATAAACCCACGCACCTATGGTCAACTAATCTATGACAAAGGAGGCAAAGATATACAATGTAGAAAAGACAGTCTCTTCAATAAGTGGTGCTGGGAAAACTGGACAGCTACATGTAAAAGAATGAAATTAGAACACTCCCTAACACCATACACAAAAATAAACTCAAAATGGATTAGAGACCTAAATGTAAGACCAGACACTATAAAACTCCTAGAGGAAAACATAGGAAGAACACTCTTTGACATAAATCATAGCAAGATCTTTTTTGATCCACCTTCCAGATTAATGGAAATAAAAACAAAAATAAACAAATGGGACCTAATGAAACTTAAAAACTTTTGCAAAGCAAAGGAAACTACAAACAAGACGAAAAGACAACCCTCAGAATGGGAATAAGTATTTGCAAACGAATCAATGGACAAAGGATTAATCTCTAAAATATATAAACATCTCATGCAGCTCAATATTAAAAAAACAAACAACCCAATCCAAAAATGGGCAGAAGACCTAAACAGACATTTATCCAAAGAAGACATACAGATGGCCAAGAAGCACATGAAAAGCTGCTCAACATCACTAATTATTAGAGAAATGCAAACCAAAAGCACAGTGAGGTATCACCTCGCACCAGTTAGAATGGGCATCATCAGAAAATCTACAAACAACAAATGCTGGAGAGGGTGTGGAGAAAAGGGAACCCTCTTGCTCTGTTGGTGGGAGTGTAAATTGATATAGCCACTATGGAGAACAATATGGAGGTTCCTTAAAAAACTAAAAATAGAACTACCATATGATCCAGCAATCCCACTACTGGGCATATACCCAGAGAAAACCATAATTCAAAAAGACACATGCACCCCAATGTTCATTGCAGCTCTATTTACTATAGCCAGGTCATGGAAGCAACCTAAATGCCCATCGACAGATGAGTGGATAAAGAAGTTGTGGTATATATATACAATGGAATATTACTCAGCCATAAAAGGGAACGAAATTGGGTCATTTGTAGAGACGTGGATGAATCTAGAGACTGTCATACAGAGTGAAGTAAGTCAGAAAGAGAAAAACAAATATTGTATGTTAACACATATATATGGAACCTAGAAAAATGGTACAGACGAACCGGTTTGCAGGGCAGAAATTGAGACACAGATGTAGAGAACAAACATATGGACACCAAGGGGAGAAAGCGTTGGGGGGTGAGGGTGGTGGTGTGATGAATTGGGAGATTGGGATTGACATGTATACACTAATATGTATAAAATGGATAAATAATATGAACCTGCTGTGTAAAAAAAATAAAATTCAAAAATTGAAGAAAACAAAGACCCAATGTGGGTCTCCAGACTTGACTTTGGAATCTCACCAGCTCTTTGTCCAATCCTTTGGGCATCTCTGGCCTTGCCATTCCCCCAGGACTGTTCTATATGTCTTTGTTGAGAATGGAAAAAGGCCTTTTCTGATGTGGGTCTCCCAAGTTCTGAGACTGATCGGTTTTGATGAATTTTATGATGCTAATTATTGGACCCTGGTTTTGGGATGTCCCCAGGAGTAATAAAATAATTCACTTATATAGCTCAGGCACTCTTCTAAGTGCTTTATTCATTTAATCCTATAATAACCCTATAATGTAGGTAATATTATTCTCCTTATCTTAAAGATGAGGAAACTGAGACACAGAGAGATTAAATTACTTTCCCAATGCCACATAAACTAGGAAGTTATAAATCTAAGACTATAATGCAGTCACTCTCAAGCTTTTTTTTTGCGGTACGCGGGGGCCTCTTATTGTCGTGGCCTCTCCCGTTGCGGAGCACAGGCTTAGGACGCGCAGGCTCAGTGGCCATGGCTCACGGGCCCAGCCGCTCTGCGTCATGTGGGATCTTCCCGGACCGGGGCACGAACCCATGTCCCCTGCACCGGCAGGCGGACTCTCAACCACTGCGCCACCAGGAAAGCCCCCACTCTCATGCTTTTAACCATGATATCAAAATTCTCTGAGCCAGTGGGTAACTGAGGTTAAGCTGAGCAATGGGCCCTGGAGAAGGGAGTCTCTGATTTGCTTTGCCTGGCCTTTAGGGTCCATGCATGAACCCCATCCACTCTCATGTCAACATCCTCATTTTTCCTCACTCCCATTGCAGAGATTCTGCTCCAGCCAAGAGATCCTGCTCCTTGTCCACCATTACAACCACACCACTCCCTCTGCCATTCTGTGTTTGTTCAACTGCCACCTCTTTCCTTGAATGCCTTCTTTCTCTACCCCAATTGAAATCCTACCTTACCTTCCTTCGAAAATCATTTCTAAATCTTATCTGCCCCAGGAAGACATCCTTGTTTTACTCCATCCTTCCCATTTCCTGATTCAAATTCATTTGTTGCTCTTCTTGGGAGTTCAGGAGGAAAGCCAATGGAGTGTTTTCTAGGTAGATGACACTGGAGACCTCACCAGAGAGAAGCTTGATCCAAGGTGGGACATCCTCTTTAAAGGCCCAGGAGTCTATTCTTCTACCACCTCATCCACTGCTCCATTCTTCTATGAATGAGGCACTGTGTTAAGATTGGGGGGATGCTAATTTAATAAGATTCAGTCTTTTCCCTAGACATACTTGCAGACTAGCATTGGGTTGATGTATAGATACATAAATAATTACAATACAAGAAGCAAGTTGCCAGTGTCTCAACAGAGACATCTAGTGCTTGAAGGTCCTGAGATGGAATAGATCACCTAGGTGGGAGCAAGGAAGGAAGGCCAAATGGCAGAGGTGGCATTTGAGTTTGACTTTGAGGGATGTGTTCATTTTGAAGACAAGATTTTCAAGGCTAAGGGACAATATAAAAATGGCAATGCAGAAGGAATATTTGGGATTCGATAAGGGAATCTGTGTGAATTAACATGAGAAATAAGACTGGAAGTGTAAATTGTGGTCAAAATAGAAAGAACTTTATGTATTAGATAGCATACTTTAAAATCACAGCTATTAGAGGATAAAGAGTTGGGATTTTATACTGCACACAAAGGTGGGGAAAGAAACAATCAGAAATCACCCTCTTAGCCATGTAGAAGAGTTGAGGTGTTATACAGTTATTGTGGAGACGAACAGGCCTTTGTAGAAATCTAGGAAGGGGATCATGGCCTAAGCAAAGGCAATGTCAGTGGGAATGGACAGGAAAGGATGAATGTGAGAGGCCTTTCACTGGTAGGTTAAATGAAATTTTCCATCTGAGTAGATACAGAAAGGAAAGGAGTAAAGAAGAGTCCAGGACAATAGCAGATTTAGGCAATTAGGAAGAAATGGAGATTTTGGTAGATGAGAGTGGGTTGGAAAAGACTGATAATGAGATCAGTTGGCACCTGTTGAGATCTGTGCCAAAATAACCTCTAGTAGAGTTGTTGGCACACAATTTGGGATTGTGGCAAAAGTCGGGGCAGTGTAGTCTGGTGGTCCCTGTCAGAGAGGGGTACTTGGGGCCATTAAGGGTTTGGATCTCTTCTGCTACTTCCTACCCAAGCCAAGGACAGGTAGTTCCTGATCCACTTCTCATTCAGGTGGAAGCCCATGTGGTCCACAAGCACCACTGCCTCAGTTTAATGATTTATCTTTTCTTCCCAAGGTCAGCCTGACCTCTCTGTCAGGATTCTGGACCACAGGGGAAGATGCTCCTGGATAGAGATACTGATACGTGGTCTTTCCTCCAGCTCCCATTCACACTGTTCTTCTTAATGTTACTCACAGAGTGACTTTTCCAATGTATCAGAAAAAAGAATACCTCCCTAATTGCTCTCTGTTTTTTATTAACTAAATCCAGAACCCTGCCTCTTCACCAGAAAAGTGTAGAATTAGGAAGATCTGTTTGCCTGTCCATTGACATTGCTGATCTTGACACTGATTGGAATGAGACACTTCCTCTTTAAGCTATTGTCCCATAATAAGGTAAAAATGATATTGATTTTCTAAACTTGCTCTGTTGGGAATAAATTTTTGACAAATGTTCATCCTTGCTGAGGATTACTCACTCCTCTGCCTTTCTAGAAGAGTCTTTCTGTGTTTTTGGCAACTTTGGGGAGTGTCACTAAATTGTCTAGGAGTGGAGGAGAACCAGAATGGGAAAGAAAGAGGAAACTAGGTGGGGGGAAACCTACCTATTTTCTTTTCAACAATAATTGTAAACATTTTAGAGTTAGCCATCATTCATGAAGAACACACACAGATATTAGTTCTTTTGATCCTCAACCTATGAGGAGAAATGATCAGTTCAGTCCAAAAGCATTTACTGACCATCTACTATTAGAAGCCAGAAAATTAAAAGCTCAGGAAACATGAAAGCAAATAAGACACAGAATAAGACCCATAAAGAGCCCATAGTGCCAGTAGGAAAGACAGATAAGTAATAAGAAAAAAAATGCAATCCCATGAGATAAATAAAATAGTTCAAGTATGTACAAGGTTTAGAACCAGAACAAAGACTCATCTCTCTGGTATAAGGCAGAGAGTCCACAAAGGACGGACTTCTTAGTAAGATTTCTTTTTTTAACATCTTTATTGGAGTATAATTGCTTTACAATGGTGTGTTAGTTTCTGCTTTATAACAAAGTGAATCAGCTATACATATACATATATCCCCATATCTCTTCCCTCTTGCATCTCCCTCCCTCCCACCCTCCCTATCCCACCCTTCTAGGTGGTCACAAAGCATCGAGCTGATCTCCCTGTGCTATGCGGCTGCTTCCGACCAGCTATCTAATTTACATTTGGTAGTATATATAAGTCCATGCTACTCTCTCACTTCATCCCAGCTTACCCTTCTCCCTCCCCATGTCCTCAAGTCCATTCTCTGAGTGTTTATTCCTATCCTGCCCCTAGGTTCTTTTTTTTTTTTTTAGATTCAATATGTATGTGTTAGCATACAGTATTTGTTTTTCTCTTTCTGACATACTTCACTCTGTATGACAGCCTCTAGCTACATCTACCTTACTACAAATAACTCAGTTTCATTCCTTTTTATGGTTGAGTACTATTCCATTGTATATATGTGCCACATCTTCTTTATCCATTCATCAGTTGATGGAGACTTAGGTTGCTTCCATGTCCTGGTTATTGTAAATAGTGCTTCAGTGAACATTGCCAATAATGGAAGTGCTTCAAAAGGAAAGTACGAATGATCTTCAAATAAGAGGTAGTTTGGTAATTATTGTGTAGGTGGATGACCCTAACACTGCATCTCTTGGCTTTTCCCTAATCTCCTTCATAGCTCAGTTAAAAATTAACCCTGGTTAAATATGTTACCCCAAAAGCCAATTGAGCACAGTCTAACACTCCATGGATCGATAATTGGAAGTTTCCCTCCCAACACACACACACACTGTAGCCATTCCCTGGCCTTCACAGATCTCCTATTCCCAGTGGAGGCTCTTTCTAGAGATCAAATCTATTTTGAACACTGAGAAATTAATTTGTCACAACCAGAGAATATCTCAATTTATATTGATTTCCTTCCCAAAGGGTTAGGGGGGGTTCTGCATCCTCCTGGAAAATGTCACCAATTCCAAGCCAGAGAGTGAAGTTAGTTTGACTTTGTTACCCTCTCTCACTCTGTTTCTTTTTTTGGCAGCTAGATTCTCTTCTCTCCTTCAGGATGCTACCTCCTGATCTCCAACTTTCACTTGCCATGAAAACTCACTTTCAGTATAGGATCTGAAATTACATTAGTCACTTGCACCTTAATGTAAGTCTAAGGAACTGTGTTTACGCTCTAGGGGACATGGTTACATAACGACTTCCATTTTAGTTGTAGGCCTTGTTCTCTGTTAGAAGGATTGGACATTCAGAAGCAGGAGAGAGTTCTGGGGACCAAAACTTTTCTTAGCACATAAGCATCTCCTCTAACTATGTTTATGGCTGATTTTGCCTGGAACTGTGGCTCCTACCTGTGATGGGGCAAATGAAGGTCACTGGGGTCACTCACATCACAACTGTAAAAAGGAAGACTCAGCCACTGTGACCACTTGTCCTTCCTTTATCCTGCTCTTGTTCTGACCTCCCAGATCTTCCAGAACTAGGGCAGAGCTCCCAGGCACTTTTCTGGGGTGAGAGCTCAGCAATGGTCAGAACCTTTGAAGATTCCTCTCTCTGTCATCTTGCTAGTTTTCCTTCTTCACAGTTCTTTGTTAATGCAAAATGGATGTAATATAGCATACATACATGGAAACAAATACAATTCTTTGTTAGCAGAAACATGGCCTTATTTTATTGCTTTCTCGAAAACCCTCATGAGCACCCTTTCCTTCTGTCTCCTCACTGAAGCCAGTGGCTGTTGGATGACTCTGGCCCCTTAATTGTTCCTGAGCACCTCTGGATGCCTATAATTCAGGTGTTGGGACAGTGTCTTTGTGTAGACTGTTTTATTCAAGCTTCATCTTCAGGAAAACAACTGTGTCTTGGCAAAGTCCCATATCTCTAACCTTGTTCTATGCATACTTCACCGAAGGATGAGAAATTGGAATTGGCACCACGTGGATTACATACGTACGTAAGATCCCACCAAGCTGCTCATGCTGTACTGCAAGCACTTGCTACTCTGCTACTCTGGCCCTAGGAAAATCAATTGCACTTGACACAAGAACCAGTTGCCCCTGAGAGCACGATTCCTTTAAAAGTTTCAGAGACTCCAGTGGAAAGACCGGGGAGCTTTGAGGTCTGGGTGCAGCTCCTGGGATGTTGTGATTCAGCATTCCTCAGATAAAAACTTCACCAAACGCTAAAATCAACATTTGAGAGAGAATCTTGGTTATATTGAAACTTTACTTTGCCCTCAAATATTACTTGTCTCTGTTATTGAAGGAGACTCTAGCACTAGAGCAGCCAAAAATGAGGGGGTGAGCTGCACCAAAAGGGGGGAACTTGGAGAAGGACACTCACACAGTGAAGTTTTTTGTGTATTTTTTTCCTGATTATATAAGCAGTGTATTGATATATGCCCACTGAGGAAATTTTGGAAGTAAAGAAAGGCATGAAGAAGAAAATTAAAATTACTCATCATTCCATCTACCCAGAACATTCTGGTGTATTTCCTTTAATCCATTTGTATATTTTACAAAATGGAGGTATATCACAGGTATCGTTTTATATCCTGATTTTTGCAATTTATATTATACTATGAATGGAACCAGTTTGATGATAAAGCCTCAAGTTCATCAGGGTATAAACCTGGAATATTTTAACTTTTCCAATAATTGTCACTACCATGCTATATCAAATTATCTTCTCCCACTGGGGAGAAGGCAGCTGTGACAACAGCTTGATCTGACTCTATAACTTTCAGTCACATTTGGTTATTAAAACTGTCTAATTTCCACTATTAAGCCTAATATTTTACATTAAAAATTTCAATCTCATATTTGATTGATTCAAAACTCCTATCCCCAAGGGACTGGCTAGATGTGCAGTGTGTACTGGAAAGGATAGTCCAAAGGGGCAGAGGGCATAGTCTGTTCCTTCCCGTATATCCCCTCCCTCTTCTCTGCCCTTACCCCTCCTGTATAGGGATATATGCAGGGGAGAAAAAGGAAAAAAACTTCCTAGGTGACTGCCTTTGGCAAGTTGCTGCCCCTTCCTACTGGTCACCACCACTATTCTAGCTCTTTGTCATCTGGTCAATATAGATGGGCAGGGAACCCAACATTCCTATGAGGGGTCTATCCCCATGGTACCCCTTTTGCCTCCAAGTTCAGCATACCTACCATGCTCATACACTTCCATGGCCCTACTGTGTGGCGTTTGAGCATAGGAGATATCTGGAGGGCACTCAAGGAAGTAGTTCTTTTCCCCTCATCACTTGACAATACCACAATACTACCCCTCAACCCCACCCTCAGTGCTCTCCTCCCGGCTATGGCAGAATCTAGGATTGAGACCTCAGGCCCTCCTTCTTGGATATGTCCCCAGTAGTTATAAACAATTCTCTTGGGACCCACTCTTTTAGCTTGAAGGTGGTGATAAGTTGCATTTTCTCCATCTCTTCTTCCATGAGGAGGAAAAGAGTGGATAAACACTCTTGACAAACTATACTCCTTAAAAAAGGTGACTCTATTTTATTTTTCCATGATAAAAAGCCACCAAATCAGTTCAACTTTTGTCAGTTCTGTCAGTATGGGGAGTCTCAAGATTAAGGATCAGATCTCTGTTAAACTCAGCCCCTATAATATTTAATTATTTTGTTTTCAACAGTTTTCTGTCTCTGCTTTAAACTGCACTGTTCCCAAGGTAAAGTTCTCAATCAGTACCATCCTATCATTACAACGGCACTTTGTAAACATCTTTTCATGGCTGTGTTTCATTCCATTTTATAGATTACCACATACTTAAAACATTTAAGTTGTGTGTATATGTGTGTGTGTGTATGAGTGTATGTATATATATAGTCGATACTTGAATAACACAGGCTTGAACTGTGCAGGTCCACTTATACGTGGATTTTTTTTTTCTATAGTAAATACTACAGTAGTACAGGATTTGCGGTTGGTTGAATCTGCAATGTGGAACTGCAGATTCCAAGGAACTGCATAGAAGGAGGACTGACTACAAGTTATACATGGATTTTCAACCGTGAGGAGTAACTGCATGCCTAAAGCCCCCTGCCTCCCACTCCCGTATTGTTCAATGATCAACGTGTGTGCGTGCACGCGCGCACACACACACACACACACACACACACACATATTTGGAATGAGGAGATTAAGGTTGTAGGCCTGGCCACATAATTTACTGGTAGACCACAGAATTTATGAACATTCTTAGTTGTAAGCAACAGAAACTAACTCTGGCTAATTAATCTAAAAAGGTACTGAGTAATATACAACATCAAACAGTTGAACAATTAAATCATAGGAAATTAGTTCAGATGCTGGGAAGCTTCGGGTATCTGGACAGCAGAAATGAAGGGAGATACCTCTTTAGGGTACTGCCAGTACTATGACTCAGACCCAACTACTTTCAATTCATGTATTACTCAACTCAAGATTCTGATTCCTAGGAAATAGAATCTGATTGACTTCACTTGGTTTCATGTGATCAAACACAGCGAGGACGGGAGGGCCGGTGAAGGACTTTGACTCACAGTACCAAAATGACAAAGAGAAAGGCGATACTGATATTAAAATACATGGAAAGAGATCCTGAGCAGGCCATATTTTTATAATACAGTATTTTTATATTAAAAGCAATGCTGTAATGAACATCTTTGTTCACATTTTGTATAATTTTCTTAGGATTATAGTTAACAGTCATTAAACACATCTTATATGTTGGCATTTTATTAAGCACTTTCAAAGCTTTATCTAATTTAGTTCTCATAGGATATAAGTACTATTACTATTGGTAGATTGATATACAGAGTTTATTTGTTTATTCAACAATAATATTGAGCCCCTACATATGCTAGACACTGTTCTCAGTGTTCTCATTCGTCCCTACCTGCTCTGACAGTGGTGCACTGCACCAGTACTGAAATTTGCCTTATGACAGCAGTGGCTGGCTGGAAGCAGGACAGGGCAATCTCCCCCTCTCCTTTGCAGGTTGAGCAAATCCCTAGGATGCTAATGCACTAGACTCAGGCCCCAGGTGCTCTCTTCTTTCCAGGAATAGAGTAAAAAGTTAGGCTATGCCAAAAGTTATCAGAAAAAGATCCAGGAGCCCCTTGCCTTGTGTCAAGGTCCTTGAAGAGCCAGAAAAATATAAGTACTTTCCAAGGTGCTGAAAATAGCAGCAGTCACTCTGTATGCACAAAGGATTAGTGACCCTGTATTTGATTATCACTTGATTTTCTGAAGAGTCAGCAGTATAGATGTATGATCTTCCAATCACAGTTTAATTAAAGGAGGGAACTGAGTTCCTGAATTTCCACCCTTTCTCTTGTCCCTGGGACAGGATGTTATTAAGCTGCAGAAGTAGCATTCATGTTATCTGTGGAGAGACCCATACTTCCTGGAGGAGGGGGGAGTAGGGAGTAGGAAAGGGCCCTTAGGATATCTGAATCCTTGGTTAGTATTGTGTTAGTCATAGGTGTGTTAGGGGTGAAAGAGAGTGGGAGGAATGACACAGGTACTAGGTACTCTGGGTAATCTTTTCTTTCTATTTATTCAACACCAATGCTTTGTCTTCTTCTTCTAGGAAAACAGTAGGATTTGGACAAGAGACAGACATAATAGCAATTAAAAATTGGGGTATAGAGTCTTATCATCTTTAGTTTGATTTCCATAACCCATATAGGGATCACTTAGGGTTGGGTGTGGCTCTAAGCAAGAGAAAACAAAACAGTCATGGGCTAACCAGGGGGTTCATTTTTCCTCACATGAGTCTAGAGGTAGGCAGTGCAGGGCTGATGATGCAGGGCTCAAGAATGTCATTTAAGGCCCAGGTTCCTTTTATCTTCCTGATATGGCTCCTTATCATATGTTTTTCATCCTTGGGGTTGCAATATGGGTGCTGCAGCTCCAGGCTTCATATCCATGTTCCAGGCAGGAAGAATACGTGAGGGACATGGTAGATAAGTCTGTCTCTTAAAAAAGTGTTTCCATAGATTCACCCAGGAACTTTGACCTACATCTTTTTGAGCAGACTCTCTTACTGCAAGAGAAAGTGAAAGAGGATATTTTAGTTTTCTAATCTCTATAGTCGAGGAAGGCAAGGGAGGAGCTGGATGTAAATGCCTCATTAACTGTGTGACCTATAAAATCACTTTTAAGCATGCCTGTATAAAGTGAGGATGATGTTGCCTACCTTGTAGAGTTGTTTTGATGTTTCCTACCTTGTAGAATGGAGGTATTGTATGATAAATCCTTATCACGGTGCCTGGCATGTCATAAGCTCTCTACAAACTTTTAAGAAAGAAACAGTATGCTATATCTATGTTCATAGATATATATAGCATGGAGAGAAAGAAATATACAATTCAGAATAGGGTCACAGCCTCTCTCCCTAGGATTTCTCACTTAGCTGGGAGCTCGGCTGAATTCTGGGAATTTATAATCCCTGTGGATAGCAGCTGGCAAGGATGAAGAGACTACCAGCAATCTCAGTCCCCTCTGCAGTGTTAGTCACTCTACACAGAATATTTAAGAATGCACCCAATTTGGCATGATGTTTGTGCTGACCTGTCTCACTCTCATAATCATGACCCTGAAGAGCTTCAAGTAAATAAAAATTTGGTTAATGCCTATGGATGTGGTATTGGTGGATCTGGAGGCGTGATCTGGCTCTGCTACTGACTACCATTGTGACCTTGGGGTAAACCTCAAGGACTTCAGTTTACTTACCTGTAAATTGAGGACATAACAACTCTTACCCACTACAGAGGATTTTGGAGATCAAATGAGGCAATATATGCTAAACCCCTTGGTAAAATATAGGTGTACAAATAAAAAACGGCTTTAAAACACATGGGTGCAGCTGGAGTGTACATGGAATAAGGCGGGGGCTTCATGACTCTCATCTGTGAGAAGACTTTTTTTGTTGTTTTGTTTTTGTTTCTGGTTTTTTTTGCGGTACGCGGGCCTCTCACTGTTGTGGCCTCTCCCGTTACAGAGCACAGGCTCCGGACGCACAGGCTCAGCGGCCATGGCTCACGGGCCCAGCCGCTCCGCGGCATGTGGGATCCTACTGGACCGGGGCACGAGCCCGTGTCCCCTGCATCGGCAGGTGGACTCTCAACCACTGTGCCACCAGGGAAGCCCGAGAAGACTCTTTCTTCTGTTAGTATATTCATCAGAAGAGGCTCAACCATTCCCATCACCTCCAGACTCTGGGCACAAGGGCCCAGACTAGGCGAAAACACCAAGTGGACAGTTTGTCTTCATCCCCCTCCTCCCATTCTGTGACCACCCTTCTGCTGCTCCAGGACATCTGTGTTCTCCAGCTCTCCCCAGCATACCAAACCCAGCTCCCGTGTGCTTGGCAAGAAGACGAGTATGGCTACAGGAACGGGTAAGAGAAAACTGATTTTGTTGAGTCCTAACTCATGCTGGGCACTCTGCTGGGTGTCTTATATATCTTAAGTTTCAGTACCCTCTTTTCAAATATATATTTATACACATATACATAATTTTTTTAAATGAGAAAAATGAAGCTCTTTTTTAAAAACGTTAAGCAACTTGCCCATGGTTACAAAGCTAGTAAGTGGCCAAGTGAGATTGAAATCTAGCTCTTCAGCTAAAAAGATCAGAAAGCATAAACTGAGGAAGAGTTTCCCCAGTTTGTTATTTTAGAGCTGCCGATTCTAAGGGTTAAAAGCACTGAGGTGACTTGCCCAAGGTCACACAATGACATTAGCAGGGCTAGAACCGGATTCCAGATGTCTGAATGGCCAAACTAATAATTTTCCTACTGTGTGATCATGCAGTGCTGACATCAGCTGAGGGAGGGGATTGGAGCCTCAGGGCACCAGGGCCACTTACCCACCAGAAATCACAGGCTGGGAGGTGGTTCCTATCAGACTATTGACAGAGACTCTTTTGCTCCCTTTGAAAATACATGTCTTCAGAGAGAGCCCTACCTAGCCTTGCTTCAGCTTTCAGTGAGGGTCTGAGGCGGGGGGTATGGGAGGAGGAGGTGGAGAGAAAGGGGAATAGAAGAGAAATGAAAAGCAAGAGAGAACAAAACAAGGCAAGGGGAAAAAATCAATGTCTGCTTGCAAGCAGGTGGGAGCTGTGGTTGTGATGAATATTTACCGGGTAGCGGTCTAATGATTTTAGAGATGTTTTTCTGACTGTACTGAGTGCTTGTGGGATTGTTTTTCAAGAAATAAAATACATTAAAACTCAGTCATTAAGAGCTTAAAGGAGGAGAGAACACAGGCTCCGAACGCATTAGCACACCCTGTAGTTAAGTAAGGACCTCATTCCTAATGCATTTTTAATTTATTCTGTTTTGTAAAATAAAACTTTAAACTGCTCCTTGTACTATCAAATTTGTAATCATCTCCAGAGCCCGTCCCTAGCCACGGAGCTCTAGTGAGCTGCGGGGTGGTCACAGCTGAGTTGAAGTCTAAGTGCCCTCCTGCCCTGAGCTTTCAGGTGGCTCTGCCCGGCTCAGCTCTTTGCAGGAGCTCAGCCCAGTTTCTCCTTGCGGGGAAAGTCGTCCAGCACTGTGGGGTTGCTGCCGGAGAGGGGAGGATAGAATTTCAGGCTGAAGGTAGAGCACAGTAGCTTAGTCCATTAGAAAATCTGTGGGTATAGGGAGAAACTGAGACCCCGGGTTGAGGGACCTCTAATGTAGGAATTCACCTTCTCTGAGGACTTTGGAGACCCAGGAGAGCTCCCTGCCTGAGAAGAAAGAAAGGGGGGCACAGACTCCAGAAACCTAAAATGCATGAGCTCATCTAGTCATCTCAACAGCCCTGGGAAATAGGCATTCATTTCCTTATTAGCCTGATGGGAGAACACGGCTTGGAATAGCTAAGTCACTTGTTCAAGGTCAGACTGTCTGATAGGAGGTGACAGGGTTTACCTTCTGATTCAGGTTAGGTTGACTCCAGAGCCAGGCTTGGGGTAGGAGTGGGGGGAGCAGAAGAAATAGCAAGGATCAGATAAGGATCCTTTTCAGTTAATAGAGTGAATTTTGAGCTAGAGCTAAAACTTGCTTTACCTCCTAAAGAAGACAGGAAAGCTGCTTGCCTGAAGTACCGCTGACCAAGACAATTTGGACTTCTCTTTTTACCTTTCTTCCTTACCTAGTTTCTTCCTATAAATCTGCTCCCTCTTTCTTTCAAGTCTTCTCAAATGTCTCCTTGTCGGTGAGGTCTTCACTGACCACTCATACAAAAAAGCCCTCCTGGGGCTTCCCTGGTGGCGCAGTGGTTGAGAGTCCGCCTGCCGATGCAGGGGACACGGGTTCGTGTCCCGGTCTGGGAGGATCCCACATGCCGCGGAGCGGCTGGGCCCGTGAGCCATGGCCGTTGAGCCTGTGCTCCGCAACGGGAGAGGCCACAACGGTGAGAGGCCCGTGTACCGCAAAACAAAAAACAAAAACAAAAACAAAAACAAAAACAAAACAAAAAAGCCCTCCTACCACCACCCTCCACAGAGGGTAAACAAGTAAGGCTGAATGCCGTTGCCAATCCCGTTAAAGCAGGCCTGCTTCTTTAGCCTAAGGGAACATGAGTCATTTCACAAAGATCCAAGTTTATTTTTCTAAATGGCCACTTGTTTTGAACCATTAAAGACAGCCCCTTGATGCTCACTGTTCCCCAAACTGCACCCCACTCCAGACACTCGGGATTTTCTTCATCTTCATCACTGAGGTTGATGTTTCTCTTGATTCTAGAGGACTTCATCATGTGGTTCCCTAAATTATGTATTCACTCAACAAACAATTACTGAGAGCCTGTCAAGAAATAAAATAAAGTAAAATAACATGTGTCTTTGTACAAAAAAAAAATTTACTTGTCTATTTGTTTATTTTCACTCTCCCCGATTAGACTGTGAGCTCTGTGTGGGCAAAGATTTCATCTTTTTTGTTATGTCTAGAAGAGTGTCTGGCATCTAGTAAATGCTCAATAAATAATTGCTGAATAAATAAATGAAATTCCTAACTCTTGGACCCATCTCTTTCACTACAATAACTGGTGGCCATTTGTGGGTGACAGTAACTGATCTGTACCAGCTTGAGAAGATTGTACCAGAAGTTGATACTTCAAGGACAAACACCCTCAAAGTAATCATAGGTTCTCTGAATTCACAAGATGCCTCAAGGATGAGCCAAACTAATTCTCTCATTTTAGAAAGGAGGAAGCAGCCCAGAGAGGTAAAGCGATGAGCCCAAAGTCACACAGCTTGTCCACCCAGGTCTTATGCCCACTCAGATTCTCTCTCTCAGATTCACCAAGCAAGCTGCCACTGGGGTGAGAACCCTAATCTCTGATGGCATCTGAGGCATTTTCAGAGATCTGCACATCCTCCAGTCTTTGTGGGAAGCCTGGGTCAGTTCTCCAGTTGAGATAGGTTGTCAGGTTAGGAGGGGTGAGGGGCTGAGACCCTTGCTGAACCAGGAAAAAATATCCAGGCACTGCAGCTGTATGCCTGCTCTTCATATCTGCTTGCTAACACTACCTTACAGTTCACGCTCCTGGCTGGCTGTGACCACAGGTACCTAGGAAGCTGTCTTCTTGGTATGATTTCTAAGGCTCTTGGAAAGACCCCTTACTCCATAACTGCTTTTCCATAGAGGCTGAAAATCATTCAACAGAACACAAATTCTGCTACAACCATGATGAGAGCAAGGCACCTTCTTTCCTCTGGGAGAAGGAGGAACACACTGACTTGAAGTCACTCAAAGTGATTGGAAGATCACATAGTGATTCTCTAGGAAGGGACCTGTAAGCATGTTACACTGTACAGGGACGGGAAGACACTTCTCTTCCACTGCAAACCTGCTGCTCACCCCGGGTCCCCAGTTCTCCCTCTCCTGCCTCTCCAGACAGTCTGCTGCTCTGTCTCCCCTCCCCACCTTGGGTACCCAAGACAGGGTGGTGACCCAGGTGACCCCTGGCTGTCTCAGAGGAGCCACTTCCCTGGGAAGAGATTTCTGGATTTGCAATTAACTATGAGGAAGAAACACATTTATTAAACATTTATATGTGTCCAACATTATGTTGGCTGATTCCGCATAGTTTTTCAACCACAGAAGGCAAATGAGATTATTCAAATTAAAGGATGAGAAATCCTAGGCTTGGAACAGTACATAAACTTGTGCTGGTGGACTCAGACCTGGCCAATCCAGGCAGCTCTGATCCTTAAGCAAAGGGACTGCCTCTTTACCAAACTGACCACAGCGACTGGGTGGTATGGTGGCCCAGCAGAGCCACTCTATCCTGGACATTCTCCCATGGAGTCACCCCAGTGAGCATCCTTCAAGGAGCCAATCTGCAGGTCACAGGGAGGAGCATTGCCAAGAAAATTCTCTGAAGCAAAAGCAATGACCACCCCCAGCTTGTTGCTGTCAGGGTGATGCATGAGGACAGCTCAGGGCACTGCAAAACCACCCTCTGATCTGTGGAAGATGCATACTAATGGATCAGATTACCAGGCCTAAGCTAATTGCTGTTTTTAATCTTCATTATTAAGGAGAAAGCAGTGGGTAGACCCTCAGAGTTTCTTTTCCCCACACCAGGAGGTGAACATCAGACTCAGTGGGGCTAAGTCCAGTACTGGTGGCCTTGTCCTCTTGCTTCAGCACCACCCGGACTTTTCTCCTAGGGTAAGACAAGAAGCTTACTCCTCAGTTTTCATGAAAAATATATTTTCTATTTCTCTTGATAGCCCTCCTCCTCCTGCTACCTCTTGTATTTCTCAGCTTGGCTCACACTTTATTTTCAGGATACCGTTACCAACAAATCACTTTTTGTTTCCCAGGGCAACTTGCTGAACACAAATTTGTTGATTAAATAACCCACAAGCACACGATGTTGGTCGTAACTGGGTGGGGAAAACAGCCTCCGCTAACAGTCAGCTCTGGGACCTGTGCTGGCCCGCTGGGAAATGCAGCCCGTTAGAATGTCGGGCCTCTCAGCTCAGGAGTCTAGCCTTGTGAGTTCAATTGCTCCACCAAAGGAAGAAAATCATAAATTTGGAAAAAATACAACTTATAGTAGAGACAACCAGGGAAGGATGACTAGAGGACATGGTATGGCAATGAGTAAGGAAGGTCTGGGGTGTAGTAGGAAGTAGTTATGAGAGGATGAGGGACTTAACGAGATCAAAAAGAAAGTCCTTGATGAACTCAACTCAGATTGCAAAGTAATAATAGAATACCCAGGTCAGGTGAATCTATCTGTAAATCAGCTTGTCTATTTTTCGGGCTCTGTGTAATATTACCTCTAATTCAGCACAGTCAGCCAGGATTCCCCTCTATCCTGAGACAGTATTGAGGAGGGGGATCTCCTGGAATCACAAGAGACTATCTGGTCTAATGGTCTAGTTCATCTTGAGAGAAAATGAAGGCCCATGGAGACGAAGTGATTTGTATGTCATAGAACCATCCTGTGGCAAAGATGGAGCTGGAGTCTGGGTTTTCTGAACTTTACGTTTGGATACGTTTAATAAATGTAGCCACCTATTCACGTACTTATCCATCCATCATCCATCCATCCACCCTCCATCCATCAATCCATCCACCCATCCACCTACCCATTCATCCATTCTTCTATCCATCCTTCCATCCATCCATCCATCCGTCCATCCATTCATCTATCCAACCATCCAACAACCCAAGAATCCTTTCCTAAACTTCAAGAGTTAGAGTTCTAACGTACTCTGAATCAAGATTTATGATTGCATTGTTGTTATTTTATATTTGGCACTAAATTATGTTTATAATCTCCTGACCACTTATTCAGTGTGAACCCAGGGCACCTCCCAAAAGGAACTTCTACCCATAAAAAGATGAATGGATAAATAAGATGTGGTCTATCCATACAATGAAACATTACTTAGGCATAAAAAGAAATGAAGTTCTGGTCCATGTTATCATGTGGGTGAACCTTGAAAACATTATGCTAAGTGAAAGAAGTCAGATATGAAAGATTATATATTATATGATTCCACTTATATGAAATATTCAGAGTAGCTGAATCCATAGAGATAGGATACACATTGGTCATTGTCAGGGGATAGGGGAGGAGAGAATGAGGAGGGACTGTTGAATGGGTACAAGATTTTCTTTTGAGCTGATAAAACACATTCTGGAACTTACTGTAGCAGGTGGTTGCACAACATTGTGAAGGTACTGAATGTCACTGAAATGTACACTGTAAAATAGTTAATCTTATGTTATGTGAATTTCACCTCTAATTTTTAAAAAAGGACTTATTATTCCTAGGCTCTGGGCTTGGGTGTGGAATGGGCACAAGAAGGCAGTACGTCCCCGAGGCTACAATGAGGAAGCGCTATGTGACCACTTCTGTACCTCACAAACAGGGTCACTGATTTTCCTACAGAAAGGGCACCCTAAAACCAAAAGGGCCTGCCTCTACAGGATCCTGACATCTGTGAGCCCTGTGGCCCAGACCCCAGCAGAGGGATTTGGTGGAATCTTCCCAGCATGTGCCCAGAGCTCCCATCATAGCCTCACCAGAGGGTAGGCTACAGTAGGCAAAGTAGGCTATAGCCCTTTGTGGCAAAGTAGGCAAAGTAGGCTATAGCCCTTTGTGGCTATAACCCTTTGTGGTCTCACTTTTATGCGGTCTTTCTAGGTAGATTGCTCACCGTGGGTGAGCCCTAGGCTCACAGCCTAGGCTGTATCTTCTGATTGCTGAGTCCTTAGCAGCGAGGAGGGGGCCACAGACCCTGAATTTAAAACAGAAATCTGAATTTTAAGACTCTCAACAGCTTTAGTTGCTGTCACTATTTTTAATAGATTTTTATCTCTTATGTATTCAGTTATTATCATTGTCACCAGCACATGCGGGAAATTTCAACGTGCCTGTTAAAAACGTCAGGTTTATTAGACGCTCACTCAAAGCTCAGTTAATTTTGTTGTTTTGTTCTCTACTCCCCCCTACTTTTATTTAATTAATTTATTTCCTGGTGCGTGTGCATGGCTAATCTAAACATATGGCCAAATTTTCTCCACTGGTTTTAAAATACTTTAATGAATTCTGCAGTGGCTTGTAACAGGAATGAGTGCTGATGGCGGGGAGGGGATACTGGTTAGTACTGCCCAGGATGACACCTGCTGGGCCTGCCCCTGGTGAGAACAATTCTCTCCTCTCCAGTCCGTATAAACTGCAAGGCTCTTGGCTTTGAGATTTTGGTTTCCATTTTCTTTTTGTTTGGGGGAACTACTTCCTCTTCCTGACAAATTGTCTCTTCAGAGAGTTCAGATGAGTCATCATTGACCTTGGGCCTCCAGAGAGGCTCTCTATTTAATCTACACACTCATCCTCTTTGGATAGTGACTTCTTCCTCATTGCTTTTCCTGGTACAGGATTTTAAAAAAAAATAAAAGCAAAGAAACCACTGAGAGTGAAGAGGTTCAGGAAATGCTGTTTCCCTGCTTTGGCTCAACTGCCAAAGGATGTATTAAATACTTCTGGGTGCCAAAGGATCAGCCAGCTTGTGCGGGCATGGAAAAAGATCCAGTGGTCAACTGTCACACCTGTCACTCCTTCACCAGCCAGGGTCAGAGGGAGCTGGGGGTGCACCAGGCACCTTTCTCAAGAAGCTTCCTAAGCACTTAAGTCCACCCATTGTAAGGTTGATAGCTCTGATATCTGCCCTGCATCCTGCAAAGGCCATGCAATCCTTAGTGCATTAGTGTGGAAGAGTGAACTCCCAAGACAAGCTCCAGGAGAGGAAGTCGGTGACTTTAAGATGATTCATCAGATGCCAATCTCTACTATAAGGTCTCCCTGGAAATCATGGTAAACACACTTATTTTATTTTATTTTTAAAGCTTTTTATTTTATATTGGAGTATAGCCAATTAACAATGTTGTGATAGTTTCAGGTGCACAGCAAAGGGACTCAGCCATGCATATACATGTATCCATTCAAACACACTTATTTTATATTCCATGTCAGATAATGCTAATGTCTGAAATATTTCAAGTTCTGACTCTGCTATCTATTGTTTATGCTGGATTTCGCTCATAGTGCTCTGTTTCCTTGTGTGTTTTATAATTTTTGATGGTAACTTCATGTTCCTTGAAACTTCATCTGGGGAAGTTCTGAAGCCTCAAGTGAAATTACATTCTTCCAGAGAAAATTTGTGTTGGTATCTGCCAGGCACTTGGGAGCTATACCAAGCCAATGACATTTGAAATTAAAATTTCTGCCTAAAGATTCGGACCACAGACTCAAATGAATAGTTATGAATCTCAGGGGAGAATTTTTTCCCTCTTATCAACATTAAGACTTACAAGTCTCCTTACTTTTCTCTTCCGTATAGTGGGTTTATTTTATGTTTAAATAATTTTTATTTTAAAATAGTTTTATATTTTACAGAATAGTTTCAAAAACAATACAGAGAGTTCTCATATACCCTGTACCCATTTTCCCTTTTCGTTAACATATTTATATGGTAGGGACATTTGTCAAAATTAATGAACCAATACTGATAGATTATTATTAACTAAAGTTCATGTTTTATTTCTATTATCTTAGTTTTTACCTATCGACCTTTTTCTGTTCCGGGATCTCATCCAGTATACCATATTACATTTAGTCATCAATGTCTCTTTAGCTTCCTTTGTCTGTGATGGTTTCTCAGAGTTTCCTTGTTTTTGATGATCTTAACCTTTTTGAAGAGTACTGGTCAGGTATTTCATAGAATGTTCCTCTACTGGGATTTGTCTGATGACTTTTTTTTCATGTTTAACCTGGAGTTTTGGGTTTGGAAGAGGAAGACCATGGAATCGTCTTATTTTTCATTCATTCTTTCACTTAGGCTATAGCCCTTTGTGGTCTCACTTTTATGCGGTCTTTCTAGGTAGATTGCTCACCGTGGGTGAGCCCTAGGCTGTATCTTCTGATTGCTGAGTCCTTAGCAGCCACCAAGACAGAAGCTTAGCGTCCCCAGGGGGTGGCAGATATTCTGGCTCAGGCTCTTGCTTCCCTCCCAGGATGGCGATTTTCACTTTGGTTTTGGCCAAAGTGACCCGCAGAATCCTCACTTTTTTAAAACTAGTTCAGCAATTCGCATAGTAAAGTGCTCTTATATAATTTATCCAGGTTTTGCTGTTGTTTTCACTGGGAGAGTTATTCAGGAGCTCATACTGCTGGAAGTGAAAGTTGAGAGAAGTCTGATCCTACCTAAAGCTGCAGCCTCATCTCTCAGCAATCTCAGTTTCCATTTACTCAATGAACTTCTACCGAGCATGTATTAGGGGCCAGCATTTTGTTAGGCGCCAGAGAACAACTGATGTACAGCCTCTGTCTTTATGCAGCTGACAGTCCAGCAGGCAAGCAGCATGTGCTGGAGCAGCACAGTGGAGAAGCCATAGGGACAGCGTGGGTGGAGCACAGAGAGCAAGGCAGAGAATGCTGAGAGAGAGAACGCCAGAGCAGTAGGGAGGGATCAGGCCAGCAAAGCCTTGTAGGTCATGCTAGAACTGTTAGATTTGGTCCTAAGAGCACTGGGAAGCCACTGAGGATGTCTGGATCCCAAAGTGTGACAATGACCCAAGGGGCTTTTAAAAAGATCTCTCTGGGTTCTGGAGAGGGTATATTGGACTTTGGGTTGAAAAACTAGTGACAGGGCTGTTACAGCAGCCCAGATGACATAGTGAAAATGGTAAAAGTGGACTTGAAGAGAAATATTTAGGAAGCAGAATGTACAGGACTTCGTGATGGTTTGAACGTGGGGAATCAAGAACAGAGAGGATCAAGGATGATGCCCGGTCTCTGAATAGAGCAATTGGAAGGACAGTGACATCACTACTCAAGAAGAGAACTCTAGGGACAGGGGTGCAGGTTTGTTGGGGAACCAGGGTGTTCAGCTAGTAACACATTTACTCTAAGGTGCCTTTGAGGCATCTAGAAGGAGGCATGACATAGGTGGAGGTTGAGGTCAACAACGCAGAGATGAGGTCTGAGCCAGTCACAGAAATGTGAGAATCCTGCTGAGGTCCTGGGGCTGAGGGAATGGGAGAAAGAGAGACGGGTGAGTCAGAGTGAAGGGCAGGGGAGGGAACACTTGCCCAGAGATGGGGCACAGGGGACCGGGGTTCATAGGACTCTTCCTCATGGTCCCTCCAAATGCTGAGAGAGCGTGCATTTTGGTCTCAAACGTACATGACATGATATGACTTACAAAGCCCTCGCTGGGATGTGATCTTACTGGAAGCTGGTCTTTTTTTCCTCCTGTTGGCACCAATCTTCTGCCTGGCTTTCTCTGCTATAGTCATGATATTTCTCCTTTTAGTCCAATGCACCATAAACCTTCTTGCCTCAGGACCTGTGCCTTAGGAAACTAAGGCCACAAGAAATTAAGAGAGCTCCTCAGGCAGAGCCATGTAGCCTGGATCTGATGCCAAACCTTCTGGCTTTTCTATTATACCTGGAAGCACCCTTGAATCCTCTTCCCTTTAGCAAGGTGAGCTGATCAACTGCTGAATTTAGACAATTGGCTCCTTCAGGGAGAGGTTGAGAACTGGTGTTGGGGGGTTGGGTGGGGGGGATGGAGTGGGACCCCTGGCATTGCCAAAGTCTGGGCAAGGTGGGAGGGGTGGTAGGAGGCCATGGGTTGGGCCTAGGGAGGAAGAGTATGTATCTTCATGTGTGTGGGGGGTTGGGGGGTAGGGGTGGAGAAGGGGTGGGGTGGGTGATTTCGGACAGATGGTCAGAGGTCTCCAGAGACAAAATTTGTCTCTCTGATCCTTTTCCATGGACAGAGTGCACCAGGTCAGAAGGTACCTGTGCCATGAGTCAGTTCCAAGGACCTGGGAAGCAGCCTTGACTTGATAGGGTAGACACTCAAAGCAGGGAATCAAGGCCAAATGCCCCTCTGGAAGTGTCTCCCACATTGAATTCCACTTTGATGGAATCACATGATCTACTTGAGCATTTAGGTGTATAAAAACTGACAGAAGACCTTCTGAGCAATTGTGGAAAGTGGGTCTGTATTCCCTGGGTGGTCCCCCTGCAGCTCACGGAAGAGGCTGGGCAGGAAGTGAGCTCTGCAAACACAGGGCAAATGCCCGCCTCCATCCTATCCTCCCATCCTCACGAGACCCACCATTCTGACTCCTCAGAATCTAGGCTGGTCCATTCACTCAAAAGATACTTGTTGAGCAGCTGTTATATGCCAGGCACTATGGGATGCAGAGATGATCCAAACATGAGTCTTTCCCTCTAGGAGACTAGAAGAAGGAATAAGACAAGAATCCCAGTGGAGGTCACAGAACAGAACGTGAGAGGCACCAAAAAAGGAGATACAGAGGAGCTCCAAAGAAGTTTAAGAAAATTTCAGACCCTCTCTCCCTCCCTTCTTTTGTTCAACAAATATTGCTTGCACTTCGGTGGGCACAGATGTATGGTGAACAAAAGCGTGGGCTTGGCGCGAGCCACAACTACTGAAGGCCGCGTGCCTAGAGCTCGTGCTCTACAAGAAGAGAAGCCACAACAATAAGAAGCCCATGCACCGCAACGAAGAGTAGACCCTGCTCGCTGCAGCTAGAGAAAGCCCACGCACAGAAACGAAGACCCAACACAGCCACAAATAAAAAGCAAATAAATTAAAAAAAAAAGTGTGAGCTTGGGCCAGACTGCCTACAATTTATTCCTGGCTCTTTCTCCCACCACTTCTAGCTGAGTGACAACAGGTAAGTTACTTATTGTCTCCATGTCTCAGTCTTCTCATTTGGAAATTAAAGATAATAATACCATCGACCCCATGGGATTAATGTGGGGATTAAATGAGTTAATACATGTCAAGTGCTTAGAATGTTTCCTGGCACGTAGCTGCCCTCAGAGACTGATGTGAGCTAAGATGATGACAGCTGTGACTACAGTGACGCTGGTGGCGTGACAGGCACTAGGGGTGCAGCCAGGAGGACAATGGATAGAGAGGTAAGGTCCATGTTCCCACTGTTTCCAGACTGAGGCAAAGGAAGGAGAGAGAAATGGGAACCAGGGAAAGTCTTCACGGAGAATCTGGCTTTGAACTGAACAGGCTCTGGAGCCATATGACGGAGTCCCAGCATGTTTCAAGCCACAGCAAATGTTTGGAGGTGGAAAGGAGGAAGTAAGTGTACAGAGAGTGTTGCCTGGGATTCTGTCAAGGTATCATGCAGAAATAGGCCAAGGTGTCAGGAACTTACTCCATAGCCCAAGCCTGTCCCTTCCCTAGGCCCTTTTCACACAGCAGGGACAGACTATTAGTGATACAGTCAAAGAGCCAATTCTTCATCTGGGACAACTGGTTTAGGACTCACCCTCTTCCAAGTCAGCAAGCATCAGCTTAGCTTGGAGGTAACACACTCTGAAAGTGACTGACCCTGCACCCCACCCCACCAAGCCCAACAAAGAAAGAGACCCGGAGCCCCTGCGGCAACTCTGCATGCCCACACCCCCTTTCCTGTGGGCTGTCTGAGGCAAGAAGTCCCTCTTCTCCGCGTGGACCGTCCGGCTTTACCCGGGCTGCCCCATCCAGCAGGAGAAGGCCTGGATTTCTCAATATCTAAAGGCCTGTTTCTCTACGGTGGCCCGGGTTTGGGATGGCATCAGGCTGTGGGCTCACACTGGACTGTGTAGGCACCCTGGCTTCACCATGTGCTGTCTTGAGCAAGCCTCTTTGAGCTTCAGTTGCCTCCGTAGAAAGCAGAGATAATAATAACACCACACAGGCCAGCTCTGAATGTCAAATGAACAAACACATATGGAGAACGTGGTGCTGAATAGATGCTCAGTCCATGCTGCTTTCTTTCCCTTCCTCGGGGCTCTCAGCCTCCTGGAAGGCTAAACTTGCCACCTAAATCACCCTTCACTTTCAGACCTGGACATCAGTGGGGGACAAGGGACTGTGGGCTCTCGGAAAAGAAAGAAAACAGCCAGCCATCACATCACCTCTCCTTCTCCCTCCAGGAGGCCTGCCAGGGTGGTCGCGTGAGGTGTGTCGGGGTAAGATCTACCCGGGGTGAAATGGCCGAGTGGGGAACACTGAGCCCTACCTCTCCCCTCTGGGGCCCAGGCCCAGGTTTGTTTGTTCTGCTCTTCCTTGGAATCAGGAAGAGATCTAGATGGTTATTTAACCTTGAGGATTAGCTGATTGGAGGGTTTACTCGGCTACCCCTCCCAAGGGCAGTTCTGTTCAATAGAGCAAACCATCCTAAGGTGGAGTAAACACCAGTGTGGGTTCTGAAGGCCTTCTTGTGGAAGGGCATTTGGCATCAGGAGGGCACAGAGGACTGTCTGGGTCTCCTGAGGGTCCCTGGGGTTGAGGACTTCCTACACCTGGAAAGGGGGCTGCCAAGGGTCCTGCCCTCTGACTTCCAGCCCCATCTCCTACAGACCTACTTCCTGCCTGGAGGACCCTCCCAGACCTCCCACCACAGGGAAGAAGCTGCCGGGGGCCCAGCAGCTGCACTCTAAAATCTACAGCTGGGCTTCCCTGGTGGCGTAGTGGTTGAGAATCCACCTGCCGATGCAGGGGACGCAGGTTCGTGCCCCAGTCCGGGAAGATCCCACATGCCGCGGAGCGGCTGGGCCCGTGAGCCATGGCCGCTCAGTGCCTGCCCGTCCGGAGCCAGTGCTCCGCAACAGGAGAGGCCACAACCGTGAGAGGCCCGCGTACCTCAAAAATAAATAAATAAATAAATAAATAAAATAAAATAAAATAAAATCTACAGCCAACTTTGCATCCAGGCGCATTGCTCACAGGCCGCTCCTGCCCAAAGGCCAAGCCCAGCAGAGATACTGAGGCAGACCCATTGCCGGGAGCCAGGTGACTCCTTTATCAGTGGCTTCGGCTCAAGGACTCCCCAGTGGCTTTTCCAAAGCATCCTTAGACTGCTTGGCCGTCCACCTGGCCAGGTGGACTCTCTCTCTCTCATTCTCTTGATGTCAGACTACATCACCACCTGACAACGCTCCCCAGCTCACTCCACTATCACCATGGCTTTCTTTCGTATAAGCATTTTCCTTAACAAAATCCTTCCACCTTTAATCTCAGGAGACCCAGACTAACACAACCCCCCATCCCTTTTCCAGCAATGTCCTGTCAATGCTGTATATCTAAGCCCAACCATCTTTAAACACACCTGGACAACATTCTCTAGTAGCTGGGTCTGATTGAAAGACTCTGACCAGGTATAACTGGGAGGTAACATCTTCTAAAGTATTTGCAAGGGTCTCAGCCAACAAACAGGTACAGTAGAAGAATGTTTATCCAGCATGTCCAGACCTCACCTACCTTTGATAAATAACATTTCAGCAGTTTAGAAATGTTCATTTCTACAGCACACCATGCTCTAAAAACCCAAAGAAAAATAAAACCGAACCTATTTTGGCCTATGTTACCTCATTTAAGAAGTGATATAAAGTATGATGGGAAATAAAATAATTTGATGGGTGTATGTGTTTGTCAAACCTATTACATAATATAAACATATGGTATAAGTGGATGAAACATCATTTGAGAATAATACCATGCTCCCCGTTGTGAGTCCCCAAGAGGCCTCCTGCTATATGGTTTCTTCCAAGGGAACCAGAGGTTGAGTCTAGAAGCAGTTGGAAGGTCGACATGGGTGAGGGGCAGGCTTCTAGGATGGAAGCCAGAGGTGGTCTTGGGGAGGGCAGGGCTGTGGGGGGGAATGTAACTGAGCCCAGAGCAGCCCCTAGACACAGAGCTGCAGCCCCAGCCCCGTGCTCTGTGGAGCAGCCTGCAGGTGAATAGGTACATCCAGGGAACACACAGTAAAGACCGAGGCCAAAGGCCATCTCTTCCTCAGAGCCCCCGATCTTCCAGCTCCAAGCACTCCACGCTGCCCCCAGTTCACTACCTGGGCCTTGCACGGCAGAGGCCACTCTCTCGTGTTCTGTGGCTCTCTAGATCTGGCTTTTCTCTGATGCTCAACACCTCCTCAGGGGCCAGGACTATGACTGGGCCATCACTCAGGGCTCAGCACCGCGACTCCTGGGGAGCAGTGCACACAGCACACAGGCGAGCCCACTCCCAGCACACAATGCAAAATCCCCCTGACAGCTCTCTCTGGATTTGCACCTGCCACCATCGGCCCTTGTTCTGCATTTTGGAAACCCGGAGACAACTTTAATATCATGAATAGAATGTTATTTGGTCTTATAAGTTGTATTTTTTTTTCTTCCAGCTTTGTGTTGTAATATATTGTCTGGTGAATCCTTGGACGTGGATGACATTCAGACCCACTCAGACTAATGAATTGTTGTTTGCAAATGGTCCAGTTGCATCTCATTTAGTGAGTGGGTCCTATCCTAATAGACTCTTAAGATGGACATTTGATTCTTCAGCAGGGAGAACGGTACTGACAGCCTTCCATTTCTGTTTTTTGCTTTTGCTCCTGGAGGCTTCTTGGCCCTGTACCAAAGCTCAGGAAACTCAGTGATGAAATCTGGCTTGGGGTAATTGTTGGAAAAGTCTGCCCTCCAGTTAGCACCCCGGCACTTGGGAGGGAATCCTGAGAAAAGGTACTCCCTCTCTCTCTCCTGCAACAACCTGGAGATGTAGGTGGGTGACGAGCTGCCTATGCTTCTAAATGTTGAGATTCCATCAAGAACTTAAGTACAAGAACCTATTACTTTATGAAACAGGACTGCTCTAAAAAGTTACATATAAATCTGATTGTGTTCAGGAGGAGAGATGGGCAGATTTGGTCAAATTGGATTTTAAATGTATTAGAGGCTCTGAGTATTTGAGAGAACCCGAGGGTGATGCTTAGAAGAGAGAGGAATCTTATGGAGGGAAAATAACCAACACTGAAAATTCTACTTGGTTCATTTGCTCATTCATTTAACCACAGAATGAACCTTTGTAGGACACCAACTATGTCCTCGGCCTTATTCCAGTGACTAGTGAGACAAAGACAAATGAGCCACCTGCTGTATTTTTTAAGGCAGGGAATGTGCTCAAGACACAGTGGAGCCTGAGTCCCAGAATGCCTATGCTTATGCCAGGCGTGAGCATCCATTAGAACAGACCAAGGCCCTGCCCTCAAGCTTCACCAGCTTGTCCCCCTGCTAGGTAACAGCCCACCGATAAGTCCCTGAACTGGTAATTCCTGCTCCTGAGGCCTGACGGAGCCGTGTCCCTCACCTTCTGTTGACTTCACCTTGCCTTTAGGATAACAGTGACATAAAAAACACATGGAGAAGAAGTACTAGGGAGGCCTTGATGCAAGAGAGACCACTGTGGCATCATTAAATGGAAAGTTATCTCAAGCACAGGACGCAGGAAGAGCTCACCTTCTTTTCAAAAGCATAGTCTTTTCTTTCATCCTCTGAAGAGGTTTGTGTCCCTCTTCCTTACCTGCCCCTTCTCCCCATCACTTCTCCACTACTTCTTCCTGCCGCCTCCAACCTGTGGCTCCGGGAAAATCAGGTGTCTCTGAGGCCAACGGTCCAGGGCCATGGAGAAAGCGTATGAAAGTGAACCTACTGGGAATTACAGCCGGAGGCTGCTTGACACATGTCGGCCTCACAGCTCATGGGAGATAGCTGTGTTAAGCTGTGACAACAGCGCTCCACGCCACCAGGCAGCAAATGGATTTCGGTTCCGCTTTCATTTCTAACGAACGGCCATGCTTATGCCACACGCATCAGCAGGAGACGATCCTGCCTCATTAACAGCCTTGCTTAATGGCTGCCTTCCTGCTTATCACACCTCGTCCTGATTAAACTGTTATATAAAGAGAAATGTTTTTGCAGGAAATATCTGTCGGGAATTTCAATCAGGTTCCAAGCCCACCATTGCTGAGTCATGGTTCTTGCCTTTTCAGTTAATGAGGTTTTCATAGGCCCTGGCAGGGGTGGCCTTTGGGGAGAAGAACTGATCGGTTTCAAGAGCACAGAGGGATGGGAAGAATAGAAATGTAAACAGCAGTGATCAGGTGGGAGGTTTCCAGGCTTAGCTGGGAGTCTGGGAACAAGTCAGAACTCTCCTGGCCTTATTCCTGGGTCTGTGAATGAAGTGCCTTCTCTATGCTGGGAAGGGGGAGAAATATGTGAGCCATGGGGGGGGCCCTGCTCTGCTCACTCTGTGTCCCCTCCAGCCTCTTCCCTTCACTGGCCGAGCCAGATGTGGGACGTTCAGAAGAAAGGCAGAGGCCCAGGGTCGGGGAGCCAGGTGCTATGTGCTTGCAGGCTTTCCAGATCTCCGTCAGCATGTATTCAGTGTTACTATGCATCGGGTCCTCTTCCAAGTACTTTATGAGTTGTAACCCGTGTAATCCTCACAAGGACCCAATGAGGTCAGCATCGTCATCTCCACTTTACAGACATGCAAAGGGAGGCAACAAAGGGGTGAAATGAGTTGACCGATTCACATAGCTGAGCAGGGACAGAGCTGGCATTTGCCTTGGATCCACGCCCTGGACCTGCACAGGATACTGTCGAGTGTGACGGGGTGGCGAGCGCTTTTGAGCACCCACCTACTCAACTGTGTACTGAGTATGTTACGGGATATTGGAAGCTGAAGGTGATAAGACGTGGTTCTTGCCTCAAAAGAATTGATGATACAGTTGGGGAAGGAAAACACACCTGCCAAATGGCTCAAAAACAATTAAAAAGGGTAACCTTGATAATGAAGCAAACAAGCCAAAATAAATAAATAAATAAGAAAGAAACTGTACACATATCTGAGTACCTCTGATCTCAGAAAGCAAAAAGGCATGCTCCTCTCCAGGCCGGACTTAAAGGGTGTCAAAAGCCTGTTGTTGGACTGTGGCCAGGGAAGGGGTTTGCACCAGCTTTGTGATGAGAAGGGATGTGCAGCTCATCCAGGGTGGCTTCCTAGGTGTGCTGAGCGCCTTGTCAAGCCCTGAAGACACTGATAGATGTGGATGGGCGTAGGAAAGGGAAGCGTTAGCTCGTTGTCATCTCCTTCCAACCTCTCCCAGGAGCCAGGGGAAGCAGCTATAGACCAGGCTCGCTGAAGGGAGATCATCTACGCCTGGTGGAGGCTCCACGGGGAGTGTCAGTGGCAAGGCTGCAGAAGGAGGGGACCCCACCTAACTGCTCACTGGCTGTGATGGGTTATCAAGTTGATGATGTTATATTCTGGCCACATGGAATAGAAGCTGAGCATTTTGACTCAGTATGAAATGTCCTTTGCCTTCAGAAGGGGAAGAGGAGAAATGAATAAACTTTCTAAGAAACTAATTAACCCACGGACAGTTCATACTGTTGTTCTAATCCAGATGTTGGACTTACCCGATATTGGACACCCAGTTTAGAGACAGCCCATCAGGACACAAAGTAGACCAGTTTAATCATCTTTCTCTGGCAGATAATGAAGCTGTTTCATTTTATTTTAGTTTCTATCACGTTGGGCTCTCCAGGCCCAGTGAGCAAAGGGCTGGCATCTTGCCAGACAGAAGCGGGGTGTGGGGAATTCGTCTCTGGAAGCAAGGAGGCGTCTCACCACTCCTTGGTCATCACGGTATAAAAACTCCGTGGTAAAAAATGTGTTGTAGCAGAGGGGGTGGGAGTGGGTTTACACAATCTTCAAAAGGCAAAGAGAACCTTGGGCTGAAGGGAAGCTCATGGCCTTGGTACCTGTTAGTAAGAAAGGAGATGACTTGCTGTGTCACTGGATCACAACCACACTGGGCACAGTGTTTCCTCAGATAGCCTGACTCAACCGTTGAAGCCATTGTGGACTCTGGGAGGTTGCAGCCTCCCGCTGGGGAGGGCAAGTGGCTCTGTCTGTCCCCCAAAAGTGTCCCGAGGTCCAGAGCTCAGGACTGGCCCCTCCATCTCACACTCCTGGCCCTTGAGCTGGACAGTCCCAGCACCCCGCCTCTGCATTGTCTCTTATATACCTCACCACGGAGCCCTGCCAGGTATCTCCGGCCCCCCCCCGACCTGCTGTCACTTCATAGTACCTCTGCAACCCCAGAGCTTGAAGCCTCAGTTTTCTTATCCAGCAAATGGGGACGGTAAAACCTATCTCATAGGTTGCTGGGAGGATTCTGTGAGATAGTGCCCAACCCGCTTTGTAGGGAACCCACCACAAGTGCTCAGGATCGGCTGGGCTTTTAGGTAGTGACCATGGTCATGCCCAATGACATCTGCCTCCAAACTAGATCCCCTTCCTGCAAACTCCCTCATGCCAATGCCTGACTAACCTTCTCAAACCCTCACTTTTGTCGTTTGTGCTTAAGTAGCTACAACCCCTACTGAATGCCCATGAGATCAAGTCCAAATTCCCCTGCCTGGCATCCAACACTCCCATCCATTGTCCCCACCTCACCTTGCCAGCCTCCTCTCTCACAACCACACAATTTGAGGCTGTTACACTTATCAGCCTGGGTTGTTTACTGTTTTCCCCTCACACCAACCTATTCTTGCAGTTTAAGAGGAAAGCAATTAATGCAGTAGGCTCTCAATTTTTACTGAATACATTGATAATGATAATGGAAAAAATAGATAACATTTGTATTTGACTTTACATTTAGTAGAATATCTACATACACATATATGTATGTAGATGTCTGTATACATACGTATAACTATATACAATTGCACATCTAGGTGAAACGGTGGGTTTAAGTTAACATTTACCGAGCATCTACCAGGTGCCAGTTACTGTACCAGGCAGAATATGAATCCGAAATAGAAGGACATCAGGCTCCGTGGCAGCTCCAGATGTTCTGGGGTCAGCACTTCCTCCTGGTACCTGACATCATTTCCCACGCATGAAACCATCTACTGGTCCCATGGGTTTGGCCAGCCCTGCCTGCTCACTCAAAACACAGATGCCAAGACACACACCATTGCTCACGGAGGCCCAAGTGCACGGAGTTAATGTGGCATAAATTACTCCACAGTGTGTAGCTTCCATGTGGCCTGTCCTATCCAGCCGGCTTACAACTCCTTGAAGCTTTGCATCTATTACCCTTCACAGGCTGCCGGGCAGCTTGAAATGAAACACACGGTTGCTTTCCATTTGCCCTGATTCCTTGGCCCTCGTCCCCTCCATGGCCATTGGGCTGTGCTCCTTTCAACTCAGGCCCCTCCCTTTGCCCTCCTTTTTAACCACCCCCAGGTCTCTGGCTCCTTCATCCTGGCATCACCTGCAGTCAGTGTTAGGAGGGAGCTTGGCTTGGTGTTCACAACATCTGTTTCCACCTGGCAGCACTAGTTCAGAACGGGTAGCTGTCAGGTTCAAGGGGAATTGGCCCAGTAGTCCACAGAGCGGTTCAATCTTTGGCAAGCTGGGGAGAGAGAAAAGACTGAACTACAGTGAACTGGCCTTAATGCAACAGTTCTCCTAGGTGACTCACCAGTGTGGGTAGTGGGAGAGTGAAGGCCGCAGCTCCAGCAATTGTGCATGTGGTTCCCTGGGAGTGCCATGGTAGGAACCACCTGCACAGCACACAGAGGGTCACGACTGCTATGTCAGAACAAGCTAGAGAACAGAGATGCCCGGCATGGAGCCAGACGGACTCGAGGGTGACCTTGGACCTGTCACCTAACTTCTCTGAGCTTCTGTTGCATCTTCTGTAAAGTTAAAATGACTTCACAAGTCTGTTGTGAGGAAATGCATGTGAAAGAGCAGAGCTCAGCACTGAGTACCCAACCATTGCTCAAAAATTTTATTTGTACCTTTGACAATCCTTGCCCTGCCCATATCATGGGGATTGTTGGGAGGATTTAAAAAGTGCTGTGTAAATTGCAAAGTGTGTACAAACGGGAGGTACTGCTGTGTCAGGATGGGGTCTGCAAACTTATTCTGTGAAGGACAAGACAATAAATATTTTAGATTTTGTGGGCCCTGTTGTCCCTGTCACAACTACTCAGCTCTGCCAGTGTAGCAAGAAAGCAGACACAGACAATACGTAAAAGTACCAATAAAACTTTATTTATAAAACAGGAAGCAAGACTGTGTTAGCCTGTGGGCCATAGCTCAGCAGCCCTGTGTTAGAAGATGGGTTGGGGACCAGGCTCCCTTGGGCTATGTGATTGAGGCCCGCTCCTTACCTCTTCCTTTTGCTGTTCAATGTGGAGCATTTGATGTGGATCCACGGAGAATCCCAATCCTCAGGAGCCCCATCTCCCAGCAGGAAACTTGGATCTAGGAAAAGAGCACAAGAGTTACCTTCCACCTAGCTCCCCTTGTCTCGTGAGTCTGGGGGAGGGACTCCAGGGTCATATGGTCCAGTCACTTGCCCCGGCAGGAGTCCATCTGGAGCAGGGCTTGCACAGTCAAATGCCCACAAGCAAAGTGGGTAATAAAAATGAGTGAAGGCTCTGAGTGCCACTCAGTCTATCTTCTGCTTCCCCACTTCTGGTTGAGGTGTGGGATGGCAGTGTTTCTCTGCTATAAGAGAAAACAGCAGAGCAAGCATGATAATAAGTGGCCACTGACACTCAAGGTCAGAGACCATGGGGAGTGTTAAAAACTCAGGTGAACTGACCAAGTAATGGTCCATGTGAAGGGCTATGGGAACTGCTGTTCAGTTCCCACTAAATGTTGCCATTGAGGAATTGAGGGCCAGTGTTAACACATAGTCCAGTTTTCAGGACAAGCTGTAAATCCAAACTTTTCTTGCAAAATCTCCCAATTTTGAATATTGAATGCATTAAAACAGACTATAGGGCCAAAGAAAACAGATCTGGAACATCTAAGGAGATCATTTTGCGCTTCTAAGTTTCTAGATCTGGAGAAATGAAAGCTTTAAGGCCTGCTCTAGAGAATGCAGGGCTGTGCAAGGAAAGGTTTCTGGAGAAGCCTAGACATGTTCTACATCCAGTGTTTCTTAGCCTCAGCATTTGGATACTTTGGGCCAGATAATTCTTTTTTCTTGGGGACTGTCCTGTGTATTTTAGGTTATCTAGCAGCATCCCTGGCCTCTACACATTAATGCCAGTTGCACTTCCCTTTCCAAGTAATAACAACCAAAACTGCGCCCAGACTTTTGTCCCCTGAGGGACAAAGTCACCTGGGTTGAAAACCACTCCAGAGATGGTGAACGGACAGGACTGCCAAGGGATAGCCCTTCAGCAGCGATTAGTGGGCAAATGTTTCTAAATTAGCAACTTTTAATTTAGACCTAAATCTCCATTATCGCCTGAGGCTTGAGGAAAACTGGTGACCATTTAAAATTAATTGGAACCCTCTGTGAATCAGTGGAGGGTGAAAAGCAGAAAAGGTCTGAATAATGAACTGGGCTGGAGTGATGGGGCAGAAGAGCAGGGAAGGTGGGGCAACAGCTGCTGACACGAGGACAAGGAGCCACGGCTGGCTGGGAACAGGGAGTCCTGCCAGGGAATCCCACGGCCACGCTCTGTGAGCCGCAGAAGCCATGGCCTCAACGCGGGACCCTGAAGGGAGACCAGTGTTCAGGCTTCAAAGGCCTGGGGCCGAAGCCCAGCCATGTACCATGGGGAGCATGACCTGGCAGGGACAGACACGGGTAGAGCAAACCCCTGAATATAGGAAGGGATGGTTCTTGAGGTCGACGGCATTTTCCTAAAGGATTCAAACACCTTGGTGCTGTGCTTTACGAAAACCACTGGAGTGGGTGAATAAATTCTCTCTCCTTAGGCTCAGAAAACCATAATAAACGCAGGTGATTCCTCGGACCAAAGACTAAAGGACAAAGTGTCATCAGGGTTAAGCTCTGGCTATAGACGATGGAGGCCTAAACAACATGGAGGAAGAAATGCAAGCATTTGAGGGAGAGACCATGCTCTGATGGAGGTGGGGAGGGGTTGAGGGGACAGGCCTGGAAGTGGAGGCAGGAGTGTCTTTGAGAAGGAGGAAGGGGCTGAGGAGGGTGCCCTGGAGAAAAAGGCAAGGGCGGAGGGAAGTCTTTAGTCAGAGGAGCAGGCCTGGGGAGTCTGGAAGGAAGGGTTGGAGGAGGGCATTTCTGTTAGGATGAGCTGTCATCTCAAGACTCCTCTGAATTTTGATGTTAAGTGAGGCCTTAGCAAATCAGGGTTTCTTTTTTTGAGCTTTTTCCATGGACACTTGAGGTCAAAAGAATACAGCCTAGTTTGCTAAACTAGAAACGTCCCCGAGATCCTGGCTGCGGGCCACCAAGGGCCCCCCCAGGGAGAGGGGAGCGGTCTGAGCCCTGGCTGTGTTTCTGGGACCTCAGCAGCCAAAGCTGCCCTCAGAAGCGGGAGATGAAAACCCACATTCCAGCCCTCTTACCAGGCAGGGCAATGGTCAGCAGTCCCATTTTATGGATTAAAAAAAACTGAGGTGCTGAGAAGTACTGAGTCACTCAAAGCCACCCAACCAGGAAGTTGCAGGTCTGGAGAGGAGCCCCAGGGTCCCGACTCTTGCTCTAGGCTCCTTTGCACATTTCCTGGTGGTTGTTTCAAGAGAATAGTACCTGTGGATGCAGAGTTAGATGAGAGGAGAGGACCTGAGTTCAGGATTCTCTGTGCGGAGTAGCTTGGACCGTATGGGGGTCCGTGGTCTGCCTGGAACGCTTCAACAGGAGGACATGAGCACTGCTCTGAACCTCAAGACAAGCCCCCACCCCCTGCCCACCTGTCCCAGCCTCCAATACTCACTTGCTGGCCTTGTTTGCTTCTGACGAGGTGGGCATGATCTTCAATAATGCCACGGTGTGGCCACCACCTAACACAGAGGAGCCCTGTTACCCAAAAATAACCAGAAAAGCAGACAGAGGGAAACAGATAAGCATTCAAAACCATTTATTTATAGCACGGAGCACGAAGCTGTCAGAGAGGCTAGGGGCAAGCGACAGCCACAGCACCCTTTGAGGGGCAACTGGGGGCCTCTCCCATCCCGCGGAGCTGCCTCAGAACGTGTCTCTAGATCTGGCCTAGTCTGGTGGGTCTGCAGAGAAGTGGAAGACAAGAAGAGGTACCAGGGTGAGGAGGGGAGGGGAGGAGCAGACACCGTGACCTCAGTGGAGTGTTAGGTTTACAGGGCTTCAGCTGGAGCTTTTAGGGAGGTGCCAACATCCCTATCACTGGAGGGGTTTATGCAGACGCTGGAACCCCATTCTGGTTGTGCTGGTAGAATCCCTGCCTGGGCCTGGGAGATTTGAGAGGATCCGTGCTTTCTAATTCCTGGCTATAGTTGAGAAAGAGACATTTTCAGCGGCCATGGCTTACGGGCCCAGCTGCTCCGCGGCATGTGGGATCTTCCCAGACCGGGGCACGAACCCGTGTCCTCTGCATCGGCAGGCGGACTCTCCACCACTGCGCCACCAGGGAAGCCCGAGAAAGACACATTTTTGCTGCCTCGTGCCCCGTTCCTTCTGGGTGGGAGAGGTACCTGTGGCTTGAGTCCTCTTTCTGCCCACTCTTTTCTCCTTAGCTGCACCGCTTGTGTTCCACGGTGTAGAAATCAGTCTAAAGTCTGGATCAGATACTGTGCACAAGACAACCTCTAAGTCCCCTTCTAACTCTGTCTGCGATTTCGGAATGTTCCAACCTAACACTACAGTCTTTAGAAAAGAAACATACAAAAATTGTGTTGCATAAACAATTACTTTAAAGAGACAAAGGGATGAGAAACCAGAGAATTTCAGACTTGTATAACAGAATTATTTCTGCAGGAATTTCAATAAGAAAGGTGCTTTTAGGGGCTTCCCTGGTGGCACAGTGGTTGAGAGTCTGCCTGCCGATGCCGGGGACACGGGTTCGTGCCCTGGTCCGGGAGGATCCCGCGTGCCGCGGAGCGGCTGGGCCCGTGAGCCATGGCCGCTGAACCTGCGCGTCCGAAGCCTGTGCTCCGCAGCGGGAGAGGCCACAGCGGTGAGAGGCCTGCGTACCACAAAAAAAAAAAGAAAAAAAAAAGAAAAAAAAAAAAGAAAGGTGCTTTTATAGCTCTAAGTGTGTATTTTCTTAACTGAAAACCAAAAATAATACACTGGCTTATCAAAACTGACAGCACGAAACTTAAACATCACTGAATCCTGAACAACATGCACAATCTGACCCAAATCAGCAAGATTCTATCTAGACCACCAAAGTGAATGGCAACCTGGTTGTCAACCACAGAAAGTCAGCAAATGCCTCCAAGGCCGGTGGACTAGCTGGCCGCTGAGACAGAACAGTCATGTGATTCTGCACTGCTCACCTCCGCTTCCTTCCCTCACTCAGGATGATTGCTCCCGATGGCACTCAAGGTAAAACCCATAGTGGTTTGGGAAGGCAATTGCAATCCCTCATTCATCAGTCATGTTGCATCCGATTCATTCCATGAAAACTTGTAAAGTGGGAGAGCGCGAACCCTGCAAAGGCTGTGTGTTTATGCCACGGCCCGCCTGCCCACAGGTCTAGGTCACGGACTCCCTGTGTGCCAGGAGCCGTGCCAAGGGAAACAACAGACTTTGAAGACAGAGACTTCTCAAGGAGCTGAAATTGCTTTGGGGAGGAAGGGTGATTAGGTAACTCTTTTTCCCTGCATTAAAAAATGATTTGTTAGAACTTAGGGGGAGGACAGGAATAAAGATGCAGACATAGAGAATGGACTTGAGGACACGGGGAGGGGGAAGGGTAAGCTGGGACGAAGTGAGAGAGTGGCATGGACATATGTACACTACCAAATGTAAAACAGATAGCTAGTGGGAAGCAGCCGCATAGCACAGGGAGATCAACTCGGTGCTTTGTGACCAACTAGAGGGGTGGGATAGGGAGGGTGGGAGGGAGATGCAAGAGGGAGGAAATATGGGGATATATGTATATGTATAGCTGATTCACTTCGTTATACAGCAGAAACTAACACAGTATTATAAAGCAATTATACTCCAATAAAGATTAAAAAACCCAAAGAACTAGCGCTTCATACAAAAGTGATGTCATTGGTATATTTGAATTCACTTCTTCATATATTAAATAAGAACAAGTAAAAAAAGAAAGATTTGTTTTGAAATAATTTCAAACTTACTGCAAAGCTGTAAGTACAGCAGAATGAATTCCTGTATCATACACCTTCACCCAGATTCCATCGTTAACGCTTCACTGCATTTGTTCCTGCCTCACTCCCTGATTTATGGTATGCTGATTTATTTAGGTTTATCTATACCCATTCTTACTAGTGTTTTTCCAAATCACTTGAAACTGAGCTGGAGACAGGATGTCCTATTGCTCTTAAATACCTCAGCGTGTACTTCCCAAAACCCAGGACATTCTCCACATGACCACCATACAGCCTTGCAAATGAGAAAATCAGCATTGGTACAACATCACCACCCAGTTCCCAGACTCAGTTCCGATTTCCCCGATTGTCCCAACAACTATGCTTCACCTGCAGGTCCAGGTTGCCATCAAGGAGCAGGCAGTGCATTTGGCTGTTATTTCTCTTCAGTCTCCCCTAACTGGGACAGTTCCTCAGGCTTCCCGGCTTTCATGTCCTTGATGATTTTAAAGTACAGGCTTTACATTCTCTAGGATATCCCACCTAAGTGATTTGATGTTTCTTTCTGGCAGAGTCAGGTCAGGATTTCCCGGCAGGAATATTGCGGAAATGACACCATGCTCTTTTCAGTGCATCACATAGGGGGGCACACGACGTCCATCTGTCTCGAGACTGGTTGACTCTCTGGTCATGTTGCCAAGTTCTCCACCTTAAACTCACCATTTTTCCCTTTGCAATTCAGTAGTATTACGTATGATGTCAATATTCTGTTCCTCATTTGACCTCTGCCCACCAGCTGTAGCCTCCACTGATGACTCCCATCTGAATCAAACATTATGGAGGTTGCCAAATGGTGATTTTCTATGTCCGTGATCCCATTCTCACTTATTTGGCATTATACTTCAAAGAGCTTTTCCTTCTCTCCTTTGTGTCTGTTTGTTTGTTTATTATTTATTTATATCTGTGTGGACTTACAGACTCCTATTTTGCTCAATGGGTTGTGTCTCTTACTATTATTAATCATTTTGATGCTGGAATTGTCCCAGAATTAGCCAGTGGGCTGATTCCTGTGTCCTTTTTATGTGTTCCAATCACTCTTTGAGCATCTCTTCACTTTCTGGCACAAAATATGCTGCAGGATCATCTTGTACTTCTGTCCCAGCCTAGAATCAATAGTTTCTCTAAAGAGTACTGATTCCTTTTAGTGGGGGACGGAATTTAGACACCACTAAAGATTTGACTATGCGATGTGCTCATTGCTGCTATACACACACACACATACACACACATCCATAACTATTTGTGTATTTGTATATAAAAAACATGAGCTCATACTCATTCTTCTAATTCCAATCGAAAGCTACAGTTTATTCTAGCCTCCTCCCTTTACATGTTTTTAGTGCCACCTCCAAAAGTGAGAAACCTGGTTCTCATTTTTCTTAACATATGCACTTATGCACTCAATCAATTTACTTATTTGCTGAATGGATCCCATCTCCCAAATATGCTGACCATCTCTTGTGCCTGTTACTCACACACAACCTACATTTTTACTTCACATCCTTGCATACTGAGGGGACACTGCCCAGGGTGCCTCTTCATGGCTGCCCTATCTGTCTGCCTCCACCCTCACCACCATGTGGCAGGCCCACCTCTAACTGTTCTGTGCTGCGAAGGGAAGGGACAAGGATAAAGGAAGGGAAAATGGGAAGGGTTGATTGTGCCTTTAAACTTGTCTAGTACTTGAGCTTGCAGAGCCTTGAAAACTTTACTGTTTACAAAGTCCTTTTATATACATTATGTCACCTAAACCTATTTCATGGATAAGGAGACAAAAAATTGTCTCAAAGGTTAACGACTGTGTTGCACAATTTGTAAATGGCTGAACCAAACAAAAACCAGGATCTCTGATTCATTCCACCCCATAACAGAAGAGACCATGACACCAGCACGCTAACCATCGAGTCCTAGAGTGTGTGGCATTAGTTTGCGCTTGTCACCTCTTCCACAGTATGGATCGTCTGCTCCACCTGTTTGGGTTTTATTTTTTCATCACACAATCTTGGCATCCACGGGTTGTGCAGAATACTGCATGCAGGTAATGGATGTAAGTATGAAAATCATGAAAGGGAGCCAAGAAAGCTAACTGTGGCAGTAACACCTTAAGGGGATCCCCAGGGAGTTACGCACCTGCACAGCCCCCTCCCCTTGAGTGCAAGCAAGATGCGTGACCTGCTTCTAGCCACTTTAATATGGCAAAGGTGCTGGATGTCACTCCTGAGATTATATCATTACATATATAAAACTTCATCTTAACAGACTGGAGTGAAGTACTCCTCTGCTGCCCTTGAGGAAGGAAGCCACCATTGTGAGAGGCTGTGAGAGGGCCATATGGCAAGGAAGCATGGGCAGCATCTAAGAGCTGAGAGCTGGCCTCAGATGACAGCCAGCAAGAAAACAGGGACTTCAGTATTACATCTGCAACGTCCTGAAATCTGTCTGTCACATGAGCTTGGAAGAGGCTCCCAGCTTCAGAAAGGAACACAGCCCAGCTGATACCTTGACTGCATAACAAATGATCACAGACTGAGTGATATATACACACTGTCATATGTTACATATATTTGTATACATCACTCAGTTTGTGGTAAGTTGTCATGCAGCAAGAGAAAACAAATACACTAACCATTTCTCACTGAATATTAATGACAAGATACAATTAGATACTTTATAGTTTCAGTGTTGAGGTCACGTGGGTTTAGGCATACATTGGTGTATAAACTTGTTCCAAATGTATCTGGTAGATAAGAATAATTATTTGACCAGATGTGTGTCAAGGTTATCCTGGGGGGAAATTCCCTAGACTTTAGCGTGTAATCACTTAATGGGTGCTTATTATACGTATCCCATGCATTAGAGGGGTAGTATAGTATAGTGGTTAAGAGCATAGATTGTGGAAACAGCCTGGATTTAAATTCCAGCTCAGCTACTTCCTGGTGTGTTCTGGTTACCTATTGCTACAGAGAAAACTACCCTAAAACTTAATGGCTTCAAATAGCTGCTTTATTTATGGATAAGAATTTGGGTAGGGTTCAGCTTGGTGGTTATTTTATTCTGGGAAGTATTGGCTGAGGTTATATACTAAGTAGCTTAGCCAGTAGCTAAGCTGAGTCAGAAGTTCCTAGAAAAATGTACTCGTATGTCTGGCTACTCAGTGCTCCTCCAGGGGTATCTCTTTCTACAGGTGGTGAGCTTGGGTTTCCTCACAGCCTGGTGATCTCAGGGTGGTTGGAATTCTACCAAGGCAGTTGGCTTCCGTGAGGGAATGCTCCAAGAGGTCAAAAGTGAAAGCCCCCGATCTCTTAAAGCCTGGCCTCAGAGATTACCGTTGCAGCTCATTCTATTGGTCAAAGCCATTCACAGGCTTTGGGTAGGGTGGTGGTGGAGAATAGCCTCCACCTTTCCATAGGGTGACTGGTAATGAATTTGTAGCCATCTTTAACCCAATACAATTTGGTTAAGCAAATTATTTTTCTCTTTTCCAGAAGTAATGAGTATTTACCTCATAAAGTGTGATAATTAAATGATTTAATATACACAAGTTGCTTATTACAGTGCCTGGACATAATAACCGCTAAATAAGTGATTGTTATTATTACTAGGTTTATACCAAAAGCATAGGCAACGGTAGGAAAAATAGACAAATGGGATGACATCAAACTAAAAAGTCTCTGTGTAGCCAAGGAAACAATCAACAGGATGAAAAGGCAACCTACAGAATGAGAGAAAATATTTGCAAACCATATATCTGATAAGGGGTTAGTCTCCCAAATATACAAGGAACTCCTACAACTCGATAGCAAACACAAATAATGTGATTAAAAAGCGGGCAAAGGACTTTAACAGACATTTCTCTAAAGAAGACGTACAAATGCCAACAAATATATGAAAAGATACTGAATGCCATGAATTAGCAAGGAAACGCAAATGAAAACTACAATGTGATATCATCTCACACCTGTTAGGATGCCTATTATTTAAAAACTAAAAGGTAACAAGTAGTGGAGGTTGTAGGGAGATTGGAACTCTTGTATACTATTGACGGCAGTGTAAAATGGTGGAGCAGCTATGAAAAACAGTATGGAGATTCCTCAAAAAATTAAAAATAGAACTACCATAAGATCCAGCAATCCCACTTCGGTATATATCCAGAAGAACTGAAATCAGGATCTTGAAGAGGTGACCACACTCCCGTGTTCATTGCAGCACTATAGCCAAGATAAGGAAACAACCCAAGTATCCATTGACAAATGGATAGATAAAGAAAATGTGGTGTATGCCTTGGCCAGCCTCCCTCTGCCCGCGTGAGATGTGCTGGGGGGCGGGGGAAAATCTCTGCTGGTCTCGGTCTCACCTTCCACTCGGATCTCAGATTGGTTTGTGGATGTCCTGGGTAGGTTCCGTGGCCCTTCCTGGTTTCCGCCCAAACATAATAGATTCCCTGCTGTGACAAGATTGATGAAATTAAGACACAGAGGACATGACAGCTGCTCTTTTTGCTTTCCCACCCCTGCAGGACTGAGTTATGTCTGGTCAAGAAAAGTCTTGAGTAAACTCACTGAGCCCATTTAAAATGAAGGAATGGATTTATTAAAACATACAACTGTAGCTTTTTTTTTTTTTTTGTCACTTTGAAGGGTCGGAATGTGTCATTTTCTAACAAAGGAAGTCGAGTCAGATGGCTGATATTTCCCATGTGATTACTCGGTACTTGGCCCAGTGATACTTGGGAGAGGGGCAATGTTAATTTAACAACTACTACACTTTGCTTCTTAAAAGTCTATTTCCTTTAACAGTGTAGACACAGCTGCGGGGTGACCTGAGGTGATGCCTGTTTGGCAAACTTTGGTTTATGCTGTTGGTAGGTCAGAGCTCCCATCCTGGCTTTTGAAGCTGGTGTGGATGCCCTGGGGTGGGCACCACCCGGCTCTCACAGGCTCCCACGTTTGACTCTATTCATTTGGAGTGGTTTGGGGGCCCCAAAGCCTTTGCTTCTGTTGGTTTGTCCCTGACAGCAGACAAAGCCTCGTGCTGCCCTCAGTTTTCCCTCTTTATTTCTTTTGAAGGACCAATTTTTCACGGTACTTGTCCTGATTGTTTTCATAGTGTTCAAATCTGTATTTTTGTATGTAGAGGGAAATAATTTTCTCAACACTAATCGCTAATAAATACTGTATTAAATTGTCAAAAAAAAAAGAAAATGTGGTGTATACATGTGATGGACTATCATTCAGCCTTAAAAAAAGAAGAAAATCCTGCCTTTTATAACAGCGTGGATGAACCTGGAGGACATTATGCTAAGTGAATAAGCTAGTCACAGAGGAACAAATACTATGTGATTTCACTTAGGTAGAGGGATCTAAAATAGTCAGTCATAGAGGAAGAGAATGTGATAGTGGTTGCCAGAGGTGGGGGTGGGGATGGAAATGGGGAGTTGTCCAAGGAGTATAAAGTTCCAGTTTTGCTAGGGGAACAAGTTTTAGAGATCTGCTGTGCAACATAGCACCTGTAGTTAACAGTACGGTAACGTGCACTTCAAAATGTGTTAAGAGGATAGGTCTCAGTTGAGGATAGATCTCATATTGAGTGACCTTACAACAAACAGAAAAACAACCAAAGGGACATAGGGAAACTTTGGGAGGTGTTGCTTATGTCTATTACCTTGATTGTGGTGATGGTATCATGGGTGTTTGCATATGTCCAGATTTGTAAAATTATACACATTAAATATGTGCATTTCTTTGCAAATCAATTATACCTCAAGAAAATTGTTAAAAATTGATTTACATAAAAATGCTATTTCCCAATACATCTTTATCCTTCACAGCCCTCGCTTGGCATGGCATTTTGGATAGCTTGAACTATATGAAGTTGGCTGATATTGGATCACCTTGACATACAAAGATGATACTTCATATGGCTCAACCTAATAGTATGTGCTCAATAAATGTTTATTGAATAAATGATAAGAACTTGTATTTATTTTTACATTTTTACTTAATCAGTTGAATCGACCAGCCTAGATCTCTCTTTGAAAACCAGACTTAAATACCCAATTCTCTTCTCAACATTTCCTCTTGGGTGTCTAATAGACTTCTCAAAGTTGACGTGCCCAAAATGAAACTCTTACCCCAGTGCCCATCTTGAACTCCTTCCTATTTCATCTCTTCTTCCTCATCTCATTGAATGATATCAGTATTCTGGTAAAAAAAAAAAATAGAGACAGGTATTCTTTAATTTCTCTCTTTTCCTCACAGCCAATTCACAAGCAAGTCTTGCTGGGCTTCTTCCAAAGGATTCCTCAAATCTGCCATTGCCAGTTCCACGCTGGTACAAAGCTCCATCATTTCTCACCTGTCTCCCTATTGATTCTTCCGATTCCTTTCTTTGTCCTCCAGCTCCTATAGTCTCTTCTACACTCAGAACCCCAGGTGATATTTAAAAATGAAAACCAGGTCATGACACTGCTCTCCCACGACCTGGTCCTGACCACATTTCCAGCCCCCTTTTCTACAGGCTCCCTCTCACCTACTCAAGTCTTTTCACACTGGCTTCCAGCTCCTTCCCTCTGCAGGGCTCTCCTGCCTGGGACACTCTTGCCCCATACAGTGCCATGGCAAATCACTCCCTTCATCCATGTCTCTGCTCAACTCTCAGCTCCCAGAGAGACCCCTCCGACCCTCAATAGCCTCCCTAACTACAGTGAGAGGAGACTTGCCTCTGACTTACTTATCACTCTCCCTTTGGTGTCCAGTACAGTGCCTGGCACATGGTAGACACTCAATAAAAGATTAATGAATTAATTAATAAATTGCAAATGGATGGGAGAGACAATGGGAAGCTGGGGATGGAGGAGGCATTTCAAAAGCTATCAATATATGATTTCCAAATGTGACACATTGTTAACAAGGAAAAAATAGAACCAGTAAGTCCCGTGGCAGTACAGAGGAGGGTGCTCTTGGAAAGCTTCATGGCAGAGGTGGCATTTGAGATGGTCCCTAAAGGGCCAGGCAGGATTTCTATAGCCATGAAGGGGCAGGTCAGAAATTGGTAGGTGTGGAGGAATCCCAGAGCTTTGCTGTATGGCCTGAATGCAGTGTGCCCAGTGGAAACCGGGCCAGCAGAGCGTCCTGCGGCACCGGCTAAGAAGTGGGGCACTTTGCCCTTTGATCAGTGGAGACCCTCTGAAGAACTATAAATTTAAAAAGGAAACCAGCATTCATTGAGTACTTCCTAAGCAGCAGGTGCCAAGCTAGGCAATTTCACATTTGATAGTCATCTCCTTGTATTATATTCAAAAAATGACCCAGAATCACATAAAATAGTGTCTGTGAGAGGTAACTGTAGCAGCAGTGTGCAGGATTGGTTGGTAGGAAGAGGTTTGTAAAAAGTAGACCAGTCAGGAAGCAAAAAGTGATGGAGACCCTACCAGGAAACATTACAAAGGAGGTAGTTAATATACACAATTGATTATATAAATACATTGTGTGTGTTTACACACTTGTTTTGATTATCTTTTTCATGTCCATTGACATCCAAGATGAGTAATTTAGCAAAAGTTTAGAAAAGCAAACAGTATAGAAAGCTCTGAAATAAAAGTATTTTTCTCCCTCGGCCCCTCCTACAAGTTCCTCTTCTCAAGCTAAGCACAGTTATCACTTTCCCATGACTCTGTGATGAGAAGGAAGTGAAGATATGGCTGGGACGTGGTGACAGAGAATTGGGCAGGGTGAAGCAGAGTGAAAGAAGCCTCTGAAGTTTCCATCTTGAGTGACTCTGGGATGGCGTGCCTTTGTCTGAGCTAGAGAATCCATGGGCAGAGCTGCTCCCCTTGTGTGAGAGTCAGTGAAGGAATGCATTCTGCACTGCTCATTCTTCTTTCCCTCGGCCTATGGACTCTCGCTCTGTGAACTGGCATGATCAGAGAAAGGGCCGTTCCTTTCTCCTCGCCGTGCCCGGCTGCCACACTCTGTCTCGAGAATCAAGATGGCTTGGAATCTAGAGAAGGAACCAAGACTTCCAGGGAGCCCGTGCCCCCCTGGAACCCACTCCCAACTCTCCTGCTTCCTGCATTCCTGTCCTATGGCAGCAGGAAAGCTGCTGGTAGACAAAAGGACCTCAAAAAAGTGAATGACAATGCCTTATTTCACTTCTTCTGTCTAAAGAAAGCCTCTTACATTAAGAAAGTCATAACTTCTGCCTACCCACAAATACACCCCCAGCTATCAGCCATAGCCCCACAAATATATACAACTGACCCTTGAACAAAATGGGTTTGAACTGTGCGGGTCCACTTATATGCTAATTTTGTTCAATAGACATTAAAAATAGATGTGTAGAACATCATGTACAAGGCTTGTATTGAAGTGGATAGCCTCAGCTTACGTAGACATAAGTGAATGATATTTAATATAAATTAATAATGTTAGTTATCTTACAGTTTTATAACTTTGCTTTCAAAGAATTACATTACCATGCAGTATCTCTCTCTCTCTCATGATTGGAGAGACTGAACATCAGCTTATCATCACAGGTAAGTGGTTTTTAAAAAAAATAATGTAACAATGTTTTCAATACTGTCTTATAAATATGACTGTAATACTGTATGCCATGAAAATTTTATATCTATTCAGTCATTAGTGTAGATGCTAGGCTACCGTGAAGCAATTTTATCGAACACACTAAAGCAATTATATCTCAGCTTCTTTATTATCAATGCATGAATTGTCTTACCTGTAAATAAATATGAATTTCTTTTTCACATTCTCTTTTCTTTTTTTTTTTTTTTTTTTTTTTGCATTATGTGGGCCTCTCACTGTCGTGGCCTCTCTCGTTGCGGAGCACAGGCTCCGGACGTGCTGGCTCAGCGGCCATGGCTTATGGGCCTAGCCGCTCCGCGGCTGGGATCTTCCCTGACTGGGGCACGAACCCGTGTCCCCTGCATCGGCAGGTGGACTCTCAACCACTGCGCCACCAGGGAAGCCCGCTCTTTTCATTTTTTTTTTTTTTTTTTGCGGTACCCGGGCCTCTCACTGTTGCGGCCTCTCCCGTTGCAGAGCACAGGCTCCGGACGCGCAGGCCCAGCGGCCATGGCTCACGGGCCCAGCCGCTCCGCGGCATGTGGGATCTTCCCGGACCGGGGCACGAACCCGTGTCCCCTGCATCGGCAGGCGGACTCTCAACCACTGCACCACCAGGGAAACCCTCTCTTTTCATTTTTAATGTCTAGTATTAGTAATATGTATAACATCTACAGCATTTTGTATCATGTGAGATAATATTAATAAGGTACAGACAGATAATTCAGCTTTTTAAACAGATGACATAAAATTATTGTATCGATAAATACAGTACAGTACTGTAAATGTATTTTCTATTCCTTTCTTTTTTTTTTTTTTTTTGTTTTTTATTTGGTACGCGGGCCTCTCACTGTTGTGGCCCCTCCCGTTGCGGAGCACAGGCTCCAGATGCGCAGGCCCAGCGGCCATGGCTCACGGGCCCAGCCGCTCTGCGGCATGTGGGATCCTCCCGGACTGGGGCACGAACCCGTGTCCCCTACATCGCCAGGCGGACTCTCAACCACTGCGCCACCAGGGAAGCTCTCTTTTATTTTTTTAACATCTTTATTGGAGTATAATTGCTTCACAATGTCGTGTCAGTTTCTGCTGTATAACAAAGTGCATCAGCTATACGTATACATATATATCCCCATATCCCCTCCCTCTTGCGTCTCCCTCCCATCCATCCTATCCCACCCCTCTAGGTGGACACAAAGCGCCAAGCTGATCTCCCTGTGCTATGCAGCTGCTTCCCACTAGCTATCTATTTTACATTTGGTACTGTACATACGTCCATGCCACTCTCTCACTTCGTCTCATCTTACCCCTCCCCCTCCCCATGTCCTCAAGTCCATTCTCTACGTCTGCGTCTTTATTCGTGTCCTGCCCGTAGGTTCTTCAGAACCATTTTTTTTTTAGATTCCATATATATGTGTTAGCATATGGTATTTGTTTTTCTCTTTCTGACTTACTTCACTCTGTATGACACACTCTAGGTCCATCCACCTCACTACAAATATCTCAGTTTCATTGCTTTTTATGGCTGAGTAATATTCCATTGTATATATGTGCCACAACTTCTTTATCCATTCATCTGTCGATGAACACTTAGGTTGCTTCCATGTCCTGGCTATTGTAAATAGTGCTGCAATAAACATTGGGGTGCATGAGTCTTTTTGAATTATGGCTTTCTCTGGGTATATGCCCAGTAGTGGGATTGCTGGGTCATATGGTAGTTCTATTTTTACTTTTTTAAGGAATCTCCATACTGTTCTCCATAATGGCTGTATCAATTTACATTCCCAATAACAGTGCAAGAGGTTTCCCTTTTCTCCACACCCTCTCCAGCATTTATTGTTTGTAGATTTTTTAACGATGGCCATTCTGACTGGTGTGAGGTGATCCCTCACTGTGTTTTTGATTTGCATTTCTCTGATGATTAGTGATGTTGAGCATCCTTTCATGTGTTTGTTGGCAATCTGTATATCTTCTTTGGAGAAATATCTGTTTAGGTCTTCTGCACATTTTTGGATTGAGTTGTTTGGTTTTTTGATATTGAGCTGCATGAGCTGCTGGTAAAATTTGGAGATTAATCCTTTGTCAGTTGCTTCATTTGTAAATATTTTCTCCCATTCTGAGGGTTGTCTTTTTGTCTTGTTTATGGTTTCATTGCTGTACAAAAGCTTTGAAGTTTCATTAGGTCCCATTTGTTTATTTTTGTTTTTATTTCCATTACTCTAGGAAGTGGGTCAAAAGGATCTTGCTGTGATTTATGTTAAAAAGAGTTCTTCCTATGTTTTCCTCTAAGATTTTTATAGTGTCTGGCCTTACCTTTAGGTCTTTAATCCATTATGAGTTTATTTTTGTGTATGGTGTTAGGGAGTGTTCTAATTTCATTCTTTTACATGTAGCTGACCAGTTTCCCCAGCCCCACTTATTGAAGAGGCTATCTTTTCTCCATTGTATATTCTTGACTCCTTTATCAAAAATAAGGTGACCATATGTGTGTGGGTTTATCTCTGGGCTTTCTATCCTGTTCCATTGATCTATATTTCTATTTTTGTGTCAGTACCATACTGTCTTGATTACTGTAGCTTTGTAGTATAGTCTGAAGTCAAGGAGCCAGATTCCTCCATCTCTGTTTTTCTTTCTCAAGATTGCTTTGCCTATTGGGTCTTTTGTGTTTCCATACAAATTGTGAAATTTTTTATTCTAGTTCTGTGAAACATGCCATTGGTAGTTTGATAGGGATTGCACTGAATTTGTAGATTGCTTTGGGTAGTATAGTCATTTTCACAATGTTGATTCTTCCAATCCAAGGATATGGCATATCACTCCATCTGTTTGTATCATCTTTAATTTCTTTCATCAGAGTCTTATAGTTTTCTGCATACAGGTCTTTATTCTCCTTAGGTAGGTATATTCCTAGATATTTTATTCTTTTTGTTGCAATGGTAAATAGGAGTGTTTCCTTAATTTCTCTTTCAGATTTTTCATCCTTAATATATAGGAATGCAAGACATTTCTGTGCATTGATTTTGTATCCTGCCACCTTACCAAATTCATTGATTAGCTCTAGTAGTTTTCTGGTGGCATCTTTAGGATTCTCTCTCTATACTATCATGTCATCTGCAAACAGTCACAGTTTTACTTCTTCTTTTCCAATTTGGATTCCTTTTATTTCTTTTTCTTCTTTGTTTCCTGTGGCTAAAACTACCAGAACTATGTTGAATAATAGTGGTGAGAGTGGGCACCTTGTCTTGTTCCTGATCTTAGTGGAAATACTTTCAGTTTTTCATCATTGAGAATGATGCTGGCTGTGGGTTTGTCATATATGGCCTTTATTATGTTGAAGTAAGTTCCCTCTATGCCTGCTTTCTGGAGAGTTTTTATCATAAATGGGTGTTGAATTTTGTCAAAAGCTTTTTCTGCTTCTATTGAGATTATCATATGTTTTTTTTTAACATATTTATTGGAGTATAATTGCTTTACAATGGTATGTTAGTTTCAGCTTCACAACAAAATGAATCAGTTATATATATACATGTATTCCCATATCTCTTCCCGCTTGCGTCTCCCTCCCTCCCACCCTCCCTATCCCACCCCTCCAGGCGGTCACAAAGCACCGAGCTGATCTCCCTGTGCTATGCGGCTGCTTCCCACTAGCTATCTACCTTATGTTTGGTAGTGTATATATGTCCATGCCTCTTTATCGCTTTGTCACCGTTTACCCTTCCCCCTCCCCATAGCCTCAAGTCCATTCTCTAGTAAGTCTGTGTCTTTATTCCTGTTTCACCCCTAGGTTTTTCATGACATTTTTTTTTAATTCCATATATATGTGTTAGCATACGGTATTTGTCTCTCTCTTTCTGACTTACTTCACTCTGTATGACAGACTCTAGGTCTATCCACCTCATTACAAATAGCTCAATTTCGTCTCTTTTTATGGCTGAGTAATATTCCATTGTATATATGTGCCACATCTTCTTTATCCATTCATCCGATGATGGACACTTAGGTTGTTTCCATCTCTGGGCTATTGTAAATAGAGCTGCAATGAACATTTTGGTACATGACTCTTTTTGAATTATGGTTTTCTCAGGGTATATGCACAGTAGTGGGATTGCTGGGTCATATGGTAGTTCTATTTGTAGCTTTTTAAGGAACCTCCACTGTTCTCCACAGTGGCTGTATCAATTTACATTCCCACCAACAGTGTAAGAGGGTTCCCTTTTCTCCACACCCTCTCCAGCATTTATTGTTTCTAGATTTTTTTTTTTTTTTCTTTTTGTTTTTGTTTTTTTTGCGGTACGCGGGCCTCTCACTGCTGTGGCCTCTCCCGTTGCGGAGCACAGGCTCCTGACGCGCAGGCTCAGCGGCCATGGCTCACGGGCCCAGCCGCTGCTCGGCATGTGGGATCCTCCCAGACCGGGGCACAAACCCGTGTCCCCTGCATCGGCAGGCGGACCCCCAACCACTGCGCCACCAGGGAAGCCCTGTTTCTAGATTTTTTGATGATGGCCATTCTGACTGGTGTGAGATGATATCTCATTGTAGTTTTGATTTGCATTTCTCTCATGATTAGTGATGTTGAGCATTCCTTCATGTGTTTGTTGGCACTCTGTATATCTTCTTTGGAGAAATGTCTATTTAGGTCTTCTGCCCATTTTTGGATTGGGTTGTTTGTTTTTCTGTTATTAAGCTGCATGAGCTGCTTATAAATTTTGGAGATTAATCCTTTGTCAGTTACTTCATTTGCAAATATTTTCTCCCATTCTGAGGGTTGTCTTTTGGTCTTCTTTATGGTTTCCATTGCTGCGCAAAAGCTTTTAAGTTTCATTAGGTCCCATTTGTTTATTTTTGTTTTTATTTCCATTTCTCTAGGAGGTGGGTCAAAAAGGATCTTGCTGTGATTTATGTCATAGAGTGTTCTGCCTATGTTTTCCTCTAAGAGTTTGATAGTTTCTGGCCTTACCTTTAGGTCTTTAATCCATTTTGAGCTTATTTTTGTGTATGGTGTTAGGGAGTGATCTAATCTCATACTTTTACATGTAGCTGTCCAGTTTTCCCAGCACCACTTATTGAATAGGCTGTCCTTTCTCCACTGTACATTTCTGCCTCCTTTGTCAAAGATAAGGTGACCATATGTGCGTGGGTTTATCTCTGGGCTTTCTATCCTGTTCCATTGATCTATCTTTCTGTTTTTGTGCCAGTACCATACCGTCTTGATAACTGTAGCTTTGTAGTATAGTCTGAAGTCAGGGAGCCTGATTCCTCCAGTTCCTTCTTTCGTTCTCAAGATTGCTGTGGCTATTCGGGGTCTTTTGTGTTTCCATACAAATTGCAAAATTTTTTGTTCTAGTTCTGTGAAAAATGCCAGTGGTAGTTTGATAGGGATTGCATTGAATCTATAGATTGCTTTGGGTAGTAGAGTCATTTTCACAATGTTGATTCTTCCAATCCAAGAACATGGTATATCTCTCCATCTATTTGTATCATCTTTAATTTCTTTCATCAGTGTCTTATAATTTTCTGCATACAGATCTTTTGTCTCCTTAGGTAGGTTTATTCCTAGGTATTTTATTCTTTTTGTTGCAATGGTAAATGGGAGTGTTTTCTTGATTTCACTTTCAGATTTTTCATCATTAGTATATAGGAATGCCAGAGATTTCTGTGCATTAATTTTGTATCCTGCCACCTTACCAAATTCATTGATTAGCTCTAGTAGTTTTCTGGTGGCATCTTTAGGATTCTCTCTCTATACTATCATGTCATCTGCAAACAGTCACAGTTTTACTTCTTCTTTTCCAATTTGGATTCCTTTTATTTCTTTTTCTTCTCTGTTTCCTGTGGCTAAAACTACCAGAACTATGTTGAATAATAGTGGTGAGAGTGGGCACCTTGTCTTGTTCCTGATCTTAGTGGAAATACTTTCAGTTTTTCATCATTGAGAATGATGCTGGCTGTGGGTTTGTCATATATGGCCTTTATTATGTTGAAGTAAGTTCCCTCTATGCCTGCTTTCTGGAGAGTTTTTATCATAAATGGGTGTTGAATTTTGTCAAAAGCTTTTTCTGCTTCTATTGAGATTATCATATGTTTTTTTTTAACATATTTATTGGAGTATAATTGCTTTACAATGGTATGTTAGTTTCAGCTTCACAACAAAATGAATCAGTTATATATATACATGTATTCCCATATCTCTTCCCGCTTGCGTCTCCCTCCCTCCCACCCTCCCTATCCCACCCCTCCAGGCGGTCACAAAGCACCGAGCTGATCTCCCTGTGCTATGCGGCTGCTTCCCACTAGCTATCTACCTTATGTTTGGTAGTGTATATATGTCCATGCCTCTTTATCGCTTTGTCACCGTTTACCCTTCCCCCTCCCCATAGCCTCAAGTCCATTCTCTAGTAAGTCTGTGTCTTTATTCCTGTTTCACCCCTAGGTTTTTCATGACATTTTTTTTTAATTCCATATATATGTGTTAGCATACGGTATTTGTCTCTCTCTTTCTGACTTACTTCACTCTGTATGACAGACTCTAGGTCTATCCACCTCATTACAAATAGCTCAATTTCGTCTCTTTTTATGGCTGAGTAATATTCCATTGTATATATGTGCCACATCTTCTTTATCCATTCATCCGATGATGGACACTTAGGTTGTTTCCATCTCTGGGCTATTGTAAATAGAGCTGCAATGAACATTTTGGTACATGACTCTTTTTGAATTATGGTTTTCTCAGGGTATATGCACAGTAGTGGGATTGCTGGGTCATATGGTAGTTCTATTTGTAGCTTTTTAAGGAACCTCCACTGTTCTCCACAGTGGCTGTATCAATTTACATTCCCACCAACAGTGTAAGAGGGTTCCCTTTTCTCCACACCCTCTCCAGCATTTATTGTTTCTAGATTTTTTTTTTTTTTCTTTTTGTTTTTGTTTTTTTTGCGGTACGCGGGCCTCTCACTGCTGTGGCCTCTCCCGTTGCGGAGCACAGGCTCCTGACGCGCAGGCTCAGCGGCCATGGCTCACGGGCCCAGCCGCTGCTCGGCATGTGGGATCCTCCCAGACCGGGGCACAAACCCGTGTCCCCTGCATCGGCAGGCGGACCCCCAACCACTGCGCCACCAGGGAAGCCCTGTTTCTAGATTTTTTGATGATGGCCATTCTGACTGGTGTGAGATGATATCTCATTGTAGTTTTGATTTGCATTTCTCTCATGATTAGTGATGTTGAGCATTCCTTCATGTGTTTGTTGGCACTCTGTATATCTTCTTTGGAGAAATGTCTATTTAGGTCTTCTGCCCATTTTTGGATTGGGTTGTTTGTTTTTCTGTTATTAAGCTGCATGAGCTGCTTATAAATTTTGGAGATTAATCCTTTGTCAGTTACTTCATTTGCAAATATTTTCTCCCATTCTGAGGGTTGTCTTTTGGTCTTCTTTATGGTTTCCATTGCTGCGCAAAAGCTTTTAAGTTTCATTAGGTCCCATTTGTTTATTTTTGTTTTTATTTCCATTTCTCTAGGAGGTGGGTCAAAAAGGATCTTGCTGTGATTTATGTCATAGAGTGTTCTGCCTATGTTTTCCTCTAAGAGTTTGATAGTTTCTGGCCTTACCTTTAGGTCTTTAATCCATTTTGAGCTTATTTTTGTGTATGGTGTTAGGGAGTGATCTAATCTCATACTTTTACATGTAGCTGTCCAGTTTTCCCAGCACCACTTATTGAATAGGCTGTCCTTTCTCCACTGTACATTTCTGCCTCCTTTGTCAAAGATAAGGTGACCATATGTGCGTGGGTTTATCTCTGGGCTTTCTATCCTGTTCCATTGATCTATCTTTCTGTTTTTGTGCCAGTACCATACCGTCTTGATAACTGTAGCTTTGTAGTATAGTCTGAAGTCAGGGAGCCTGATTCCTCCAGTTCCTTCTTTCGTTCTCAAGATTGCTGTGGCTATTCGGGGTCTTTTGTGTTTCCATACAAATTGCAAAATTTTTTGTTCTAGTTCTGTGAAAAATGCCAGTGGTAGTTTGATAGGGATTGCATTGAATCTATAGATTGCTTTGGGTAGTAGAGTCATTTTCACAATGTTGATTCTTCCAATCCAAGAACATGGTATATCTCTCCATCTATTTGTATCATCTTTAATTTCTTTCATCAGTGTCTTATAATTTTCTGCATACAGATCTTTTGTCTCCTTAGGTAGGTTTATTCCTAGGTATTTTATTCTTTTTGTTGCAATGGTAAATGGGAGTGTTTTCTTGATTTCACTTTCAGATTTTTCATCATTAGTATATAGGAATGCCAGAGATTTCTGTGCATTAATTTTGTATCCTGCCACCTTACCAAATTCATTGATTAGCTCTAGTAGTTTTCTGGTGGCATCTTTAGGATTCTCTCTCTATACTATCATGTCATCTGCAAACAGTCACAGTTTTACTTCTTCTTTTCCAATTTGGATTCCTTTTATTTCTTTTTCTTCTCTGTTTCCTGTGGCTAAAACTACCAGAACTATGTTGAATAATAGTGGTGAGAGTGGGCACCTTGTCTTGTTCCTGATCTTAGTGGAAATACTTTCAGTTTTTCATCATTGAGAATGATGCTGGCTGTGGGTTTGTCATATATGGCCTTTATTATGTTGAAGTAAGTTCCCTCTATGCCTGCTTTCTGGAGAGTTTTTATCATAAATGGGTGTTGAATTTTGTCAAAAGCTTTTTCTGCTTCTATTGAGATTATCATATGGTTTTTATCCTTTAATTTGTTAATACGGTGTGTCACATTGATTGATTTGCATATATTGAAGAATCCTTGCATTCCTGGGATAAATTCCACTTGATCATGGTGTATGATCCTTTAAATGTGCTGTTGGATTCTGTTTGCTAGTATTTTATTGAGGATTTTTGCATCTATGTTCATCAGTGATATTGGTCTGTAGTTTTCTTTTTTTGTGACATCTTTGTCTGGTTTTGGTATCAGGGTGTTGGTGGCCTCGTAGAATGAGTTTGGGAGTGTTCCTCCCTCTGCTATATTTTGGAAGAGTTTGAGAAGGATAGGTGTTAGCTCTTCTCTAAATGCTTGATAGAATTTGCCTGTGAAGCCATCTGGTCCCGGGCTTTTGTTTGTTGGAAGATTTTTAATCACAGTTTCAATTTCAGTGCTTGTGATTGGTCTGTTTATATATTCTATTTCTCCCTGGTTCAGTCTCAGAAGGTTGTGCTTTTCTAAGAATTTGTCCATTTCTTCCAGTTTGTCCATTTTATTGGCATATAGTTCCTTGTAGTAATCTCTCATGATCCTTTGTATTTCTGAAGTGTCAGTTGTTACCTTCTCTGTTTTCATTTCTAATTCTGTTGATCTGAGTCTTCTCCCTTTTTTTCTTGATGAGTCAGGCTAATGGTTTATCAATTTTGTTTATCTCTTCAAAGAACCAGCTTTTGGTTTTATTGATCTGTGCTATTGTTTCCTTCATTTCTTTCTTTTTTTAAAAAAAATTATTTATTTAATTTATTTATTTTTGGCTGTGTTGGGTCTTCATTGCTGCATGCAGGCTTTCTCTAGTTGCGGCCAGCAGGGGCCACTCTTCATTGCAGTGCACGGGCCTCTCACTGCAGTGGCTTCTCTTGTTGCTGAGCATGGGTTCTAGGTGTGCAGCTTCCAGTAGTTGTGGCACACGGGCTCAGTAGTTGTGGCTCGTGGGCTCTAGAGTGCAGGCTCAGTAGTTGTGGTGCATGGGCTTAGCCACTCTGCAGCATATGGGATCCTCCCAGACCAGGGCTCAAACCCGTGTCCCCTGCGTTAGCAGGCAGGTTCTTAACCACTGCGCCACCAGGGAAGCCCTTCATTTATTTCTGATCTGATCTTTATGATATCTTTCCTTCCGCTAACTTTGGGGGTTTTTGTTCTTCTTTCTCTAATTGCTTTAGGTGTAAGGTTAGGTTGTTTATTTGAGATGTTTCTTGTTTCTTAAGGTAGGATTGTATTGCTGTAAACTTCCTTCTTAGAATGGCTTTTTCTGTATCCCATAGGTTTTGGGTCATCGTGCTTTCATTGTCATTTGCTTCTAGGTATTTTTTGATTTCCTCTTTGATTTCTTCAGTGATCTCTTGGTTATTTAGTAGCGTATTGTTTAGCCTCCATGTGTTTGTATTTTTACATTTTTCCCCGTGTAATTGATATCTAGTCTCATAGCATTGTGGTTGGAAAAGATACTTGATATGATTTCAATTTTTTTAAATTTACCAAGGCTTGATTTGTGACCCAAGATATGATCTATCCTGGAGAATGTTCCATGAGCACTTGAGAAGAAAGTGTATTCTGTTTTTTTGTTTGTTTGTTTGGATGGAATGTCCTATAAATATCAATTAAGTCCATCTTGTTTAATGTGTCATTTAAAGTTTGTGTTTCCTTATTTATTTATATTTTGGATGATCTGTCCATTGGTAAAAGTGGGGTGTTAAAGTCCCCTACTAGTATTGTCTTACTGTTGATTTCCTCTTTTAGGGCTGTTAACATTTGCCTTATGTATTGTATGTATCTTGGGTGCCTAAATATTTACAATTGTTATATCTTCTTCTTGGATTGATCCCTTGATCATTATGTAGTGTCCTTCTTTGTCTCTTGTAATAGTCTTTACTTTAAAGTCTATTTTGTCTGATGTGAGAATTGCTATGCCAGCTTTCTTTTGATTTCCATTTCCATGGAATATCTTTTTCTATCCCCTCACTTTTAGTCTGAATGTGTCCCTAGGTCTGAAGTGGATCTCTTGTAGACAGCATATATACAGGTCTTCTTTTTGTATCCATTCAGCTAGTCTATGTCTTTTGGTGGGAGCATTTAATCCATTTACATTTAAGGTAGTTAACGATCTGTATGTTCCTATTAACATTTTCCTAATTGTTTTGGGTTTGTTTTTGTAGGTCTTTTCCTCCTTTTGTGTTTCCTGCCCAGAGAAGTTCCTTTAGCATTTGTTGTAAAGCTGGTTTGGTGGTGCTGAATTCTCTTAACTTTTGCTTGTCTGTAAAGGTCTTAATTTCTCTGTAGAATCTGAATGAGATCCTTGCTGGGTAGAGTAATCTTGGTTGTAGGTTTTTCCCTTTTATCACTTTATTTTTTTAAATTAATTAATTAATTAATTTATTTATGGCTGTCTTTGTTCTTCATTGCTGTGTGCCGGCTTTCTCTAGGTGCTGTGAGCAGGAGCTACTCTTTGTTGTGGTGCACGGGCTTGTCATTGCGGTGGCTTCTTTGTTGTGGAGCATGGGCTCTAGGTGTGCGGGCTTCAGTAGTTGCAGCACGCTGGCTCAGTAGTTGTGGCTTGTGGGCTCTAGAGTGCAGACTCAGTAGTTGTGGTGCACAGACTTAGTTGCTCCACGGCATGTGGGAACTTCCTGGCCCAGGGCTCAAACCTGTGTCCCCTGCACTTGCAGGCAGATTCTTAACCACTGCGCCATGAGGGAAGCCCACTTTCATCACTTTAAATATGTCCTGCCACTCCCTTCTAACTTGCAGAGTTTCTGCTGAAAGATCAGCTGTTAACCTTATGGGGATTCCCTTGTACGTTATTTGTTGCTTTTCCCTTGTTGCTTTTAATATTTTTTCTTTGTATTTAATTTTTGATAGCTTGATTAATATGTGTCTTGGCATGTTTCTCCTTGGATTTATCTTGTAGGGACTCTCTGTGCTTCCTGGACTTGATTGACTCTTTTCTTTCCCATATTAGGGAAGTTTTCAACTATAATCTCTTCAAATATTTTCTCAGTCCCTTTCTTTTTCTCTTCTTTTTCTGGGACCCTTAATTTGAATGTTGGTGCATTTAATGTTGTCCCAGAGGTCTCTAAGACTGTCCTCAATTCTTTTCATTCTTTTTTCTTTATTCTTTGCTGTGGTAGTTATTTCCACTATTTTATCTTCCAGGCCACTTATCCATTCTTCTGCCTCAGTTATTCTGCTATTGATCCCATCTAGAGTATTTTTAATTTCATTTATTGTGTTGTTCATCATTGCTTGTTTCATCTTTAGTTCTTCTAGGTCCTTGTTAAATGTTTCTTTTATTTTCTCCATTCTATTTCCACGATTGTGGATCATCTTTACAATCATTACCCTGAATTCTTTTTCAGGTAGACTGCCTATTTCCTCTTCATTTGTTTGGTCTGGTGGGTTTTTATCTTGCTCCTTCACCTGCTGTGTATTTCTGCCTTCTCATTTTGCTTAACTTGCTGTGTTTGGGGTCTCCTTTTGGCAGGCTGCACGTTCATAGTTCCCATTGTTTTTGGTGTCTGCCCCCAGTGGGTAAGGTTGGTTCAGTGACTTGTGTTGGCTTCCTGGTGGAGGGGACTGTTGTTTGTGTTCTGGTGGATGAGGCTGGATCTTGTCTTTCTGATGGGCAGGACTGCATCTAGTGATGTGTTTTGGGGTGTCTGTGAACTTATTGTGATTTTAAGCAGCTTATCTTCTAATGGGTGGGGTTGTGTTCCTGTCTTGCAAGTTGTTTGGCATGGGGTGTCCAGCACTGGCTTTTGCTGGTCGTTGAGTGGAGCTGGGTCTTAGCATTGAGACGGAGATCTCTGGGAGAGCTCTTGCTGATTGATATTACGTGGGACCAGGAGGTCTCTGGTGGTCCAATGTCTTGAACTTGGCTCTCCCACCTCAGAGGCTCAGGCCTGACACCCAGCCAGAGCACCAAGACCCTGTCAGCCACACGGCTCAGAAGAAAAGGGAGAAAAAAAAGAAGGAAAGAAAACAATAAAGTAAAATAAATAAAGTTATTAAAATAAAAAATTAAAGAAAAGAAGAGAGCAGCCAAACCAATAAACAAATCCACCAATGATAACAAGTGCTAAAAACTAAGATAAACATAAATATCAGAAACTAGTCAGTTGCATACAACAAACCCCAAGTCTACAGTTGCTCCCACAGTCCACTGCCTCAATTTTGGGATGGTTTGTTGGGTATTCCACAGATGCAGGGTACATCAAGTTGATTGTGGAGATTTAATCTGCTGCTCCTGAGTCTACACGGAGAGATTTCCCTTTCTCTTCTTTGTTCGCACAGCTCCTGGGGTTCAGCTTTGGATTTGGCCCCGCTTCTGGGTGTAGGTCTCCTGAGGGAGTCTGTTCTTCGCTCAGATAGGACAGAGTTAAAGGAGCAGCTGATTAGGGGGCTCTGGCTCACTCAGGCTGAGGAGAGGGAGGGTTACGGAATGTGGGGTGAGCCCGCGGCAGTGGAGGCTGGCGAGACGTTGCAACAGTCTGAGGCGCACTGTGTGTTTTCCTGGGGAAGTTGTCCCTGGATCACGTGACCCTGGCAGTGGGGGGCTGCACAGGCTCCTGGGAGGGGAGGTGTGGTTAGTGACCTGTGCTCGCCCACAGGCTTTCTGGTGGCGGCAGCAGCAGCCTTAGCATCTCATGCCCGTCTCTGGGGTCCTTGCTGATAACCACGGCTCACACCCATCTCTGAAGCTCGTTTAGGTGGTGCTCTAAATCTCCTCTCTTCGTGCACCCCGAAACAATGGTCTCTTGATTCTTCTGCAGGTCCAGACTTTTCCCCAGACTCCCTCCTAGCTAGCTGTGGTGCACTAGCCCCTGTCAGGCTGTGTTCACACAGCCAACCCCAGTCCTCTCCCTGGGATTTGACCTCTTAAATCTGGGCCTCAGCTTCCATCCTTCACCCGCCCTGACGGGTGAGCAGGCAAGCCTCTCGGCCTGGTGAGTGCTGGTTGGTACCAATCCTCTGTGCGGGAATCTCTCCGCTTTGCCCTCTGCACCCCTGTTGCTGCTCTGTCCTCTGTGGCTCCGAAGCTTCCCCTCTGCCCACCCCCCGTCTCCGCCAGTGAAGGGGCTTCCTAGTGTGTGGAAACTTTTCCTCCTTCACAGCTCCCTCCCAGAGGTGCAGGTCCCGTCCCTATTCTTTTGTCTCTGTTTTTTCTTTTTTCTTTTGCCCTACCCAGGTACGTGGGGATTTTCTTGCCTTTTGGGAAGTCTGAGGTCTTCTGCCAGTGTTCAGTATGCGTTCTGTAGGAGTTGTTCCGCATGTAGATGTATTTTTGACGTATTTATGGGGAGGCAGGTGATTTCCATGTCTTACTCCTCTGCCATTTTGAAGATCCACTCTCTATTCCTTTCTTAATAACAGTTTCTTTTCTCTAGCTTACTTTATTGTAAGAATGCAGTATATAGTATATAAAACACATAAAGTATGTGTTAATCAACTGTTTATGTTATCAGTAAGGCTTCCAGTCAACAGTAGGTTAGTAGTAAAGTTTTTGGAGAGTCAAAAGTTCTGCATGGGTTTTCGACTGCACATTGTTGAAGAGTCAACTGTATTTATAAAATACACACACACACACACACACACATTATATTACTCAGGGTTCTCCAGAGAAACAGAACAAATAGGATGTGTGTGCTTATTTATTTATTTAACATGAGGAATTGGCTCACTCAGTCATGGAGGCTGACAGGTCCCCGGATCTGCAGTCAGCGAGCTGGGACCTAGGAGAGTCAACAGTGTAGTTCCAGTTTGAAGGCTGGCAGACTTGAGACCCAAGGAAAGCCAATGCTTCAGTTGGCGTCTGAAGGCAGGAAAAGACTGATGTTCCAGCTTAAACATTCAGGCAGGAAAAGTTTCAACTTACTTGAGGGAGGGTCAGCCTTTTTGGTCTATTCAGGCCTTCAGCTGCTTGAATGAGACACCCCCACATTAGGAGAGCAAACTGCTTTACTCAGTCTAACAATAACATGTTAAGCTCATCCAAAAACACCCTCTCAGTCACATCCAGAATTATGTTTAAGTAAATATCTTGGCACCCCATGGCCCAGTCAAACTGACACATAAAATTAACCATCACACATATTCACACACACACACACACACACACACACACACACACACACACGTATGTATGCATTCATATTTGTACTTTCTTTTCATATGGCCCATAACAGTGGAACATAAACACCTTTGGTTTCTTATCAGTTCAGCCTGAAATTCTAGTTTGTCTTATGAAAACACTCTCTTATAAACACTGGTAGAATATCTTGTGTTCAGACTGGTTTCAAACTTATACCTTAAATTTTTGTTTTATCAAGGGATTCAGTCTCATCAGGGATCTTAGCACGTTGAGTGGTATTTGCTCAGCTAAGTGTCCTTTTTCCTGGTAGCAATGAGATACTCAGGGAATTGGAGGACCAATGGGGACCATATGTCCAGTAGGGGAGGTCGCTCCACCTTGCTGTCATGATTCCTTTGCCCAGGGATTGAGGATGTGGGCAGCATAATTCATCCAACATGTATTTATTGAGCACCTACTATGTGCCAGACATTATTCTAGGCACTAAGGGTGCATAAGTGAAAAAAACTAGGTCTCTGTCCTTGTGAAGCATGTATTCTAGCTGTGGTGGTGGTGAGGAGGTAACAATAGCAACTTAGACAAATAAATATGTAATGCTTCTAGTGGTGATAGACATAGTCAAAAATGGAGTATAAGGGGGATGGAGAGTAATGGCAGAGTGAGGGGAAGCTGATTTTCACAGGTAATCATGCTGATCTTTCTCTCATACAGAGAGAACTGAAGAAAATGAGCAAGAAAACCACGAGCTCATCCAGGATAAGAGCTTACTAGGCAGAAGGAACAGCAAGTGCAAATGCCCTGAGGCAGAGTAATACTGGGCATGTCTGAGGATCATCAAAGAGGTCTATGTGGCTGGAATGAAGTGAGTGAGAGAGTGGTAGATGTGAGATCAGAGAGATGGTGGAGGATCAGATACGTCGAGCCTTGTAAGCCTCGGTTAAAACACAGGGTTCCACGTTGAGTGAGATGGGAAACCACTGGAGAGTTTCAAGCACAGCCTAGACATAACATGATTTGGAGTTTAAAAGGATTACTGTTTGAGCGTACACTGAAGGGCAGCAAGAGTGAGAGCAGGAAGACCAGATAGGAGTCTATCTCAATGATACAGATGAGAGATGATGGAGGCTTGGAACATGGGGGAGTAGTAACTGGGTGAGAAGTCAGTGAACTGTTGGAAACCAGCTCTCCAGAAAAAGTAAAAAATAAAAGCTCTGATTTTTAGAATTGGCTGATTTCCGTGATATAACTCTTCCCACCATGGCTGACTTCAGATTACTTGTGACTTAACGGCCGGTTAAAACATTGCACGAATATTTAGCAATCAGCTCTCGGCACATCGCTATGGGAAGTGGTTGGGTATTTTGAGGGTGGATGTAACAGGGTGGATGATAGATTCAATGTGGGTTGTGGAAAAAAGGGAGAGGTCCAGAATGGCTTCAGGATTTGGGGCCTGAACAACTGGAGGGGTAGAGCTGTTCTTTATGGAGCGGGAGAGGAATACAGGAGATCAGGTTAAAGTAGGAATATCAGGAGATCTCTTTTGGATATGCTATGTTTAGATGCCATCCAAATAGAGATGTGTAGCAGGCAGCATCTAGGGGAGAAGTCTGGGCAGCATATGAAGGGAAATATACTCCCTTTCTTGAACGGGCTCCTCATGCCTGGTTTCTGCACAGTGGATTCCTGTCCACAGCGTATGCCTGCACTGGGAACCACCAGGAGGTTTGGTTTGGAGTTTCCAGCTGTAGCTGGGGGTTCTATCAATGGACCACCTGAGAGAGAAGACAGCAAAAGCAGCAAATGCCTCAGTTCAGGGAGTGCCCATCATGAGGCTAGATACTATGTAAATCAGGGGTCCTCAACCCCCAGCCTGCAGACTGGTACCGGTCCTCGGCCTGCTAGGAACTAGGCCGCACAGCAGGAGGTAAGAAGTGGGCAAAGCTTCATCTACCGATCCCCACCAATCCCCATCGCTCCCCATCGCTCCCCATTGCTTCCCACCACTCCCCATCGCTCCCCACCACTCCCCACCTCTCCCCATTGCTCCCCACCATTCCCCACCGCTCTCCACCACTCCCCCTCGCTCCTCATTGCTCCCCATCGCTCCCCACCGCTCCCCATCACTCCCCACCATTCTCCACCGCTCTCCACCACTCCCCCTCGCTCCCCATCGCTCCCCATTGCTCCCCACCGCTCCCCATCGCTCCCCACCTTTCCCCACCACTCCCCATCTCTCCCCACCACTCCCCACTGCTCCCCATCACTCCCCACCACTCCCCACCATTCCCCATCGCTCTCCACAGCTCCCCACTGCTCCCCATTGTTCCCCATTGCTCCCCACCACTCCCCACCGCTCCCCTTCGCTCCCCATCGCTCCCTGTCACTTGCATTACCACCTGAACCAACCCCCTACATCCGTGGAAAAATTGACTTCCATGAAACCAGTCCCTGGTGCCAAAAAGGTTGGGGACCGTTGATGTAAATGACACCCAGGCCCTGCCCTCACGAAGTTTAGTGTGTATTCAGGGAGATAAAAAAGAGCAGGATATAAGACATTCTATAAAAGGTCTAGGTTGTGCTGAACCTACTCTTAATTTTTTACACTATTAGAGGGTGAGGAGAGAGAGAGACACACACACTGTGTAGTCATCTGGACTCAAACTGAGCCCCAAGGGATGGGAAGCATTTTCCCAGGGAGGTGAGGAAAGAGACCCCAGGCTGTGGGTCTATAGGAGCAAAGAAGGCCAGGCCAGTGGAGAATATACATGCTCAGGGATAATGGTAATAATCATAACAACATTTACTGAGCATTAAAAACATCCTGGGCATGTGTTTTTCTAATTACATTATATATATTAAACCATTTAATCCTCAGAATAACTTTAAGAGGTAGATACAATTATCACCCCCATTTTACAGATGAGAAAACTGAAGTATTATGATCCTAGTAAGTAATGGAGAGGGAATTCTAATCCAGGCAGCCTGACTCCACAGCCCTCGTTCCTAGCCAGTGGATAAAATGGAAAATAGAGGTGGCCTGGGTGGAGGCCCAAGTTTGGCTGTGCTCAGGGGCCAGATGGGGTGGGAGAGCAGAGGATGCTGTCCAGGGTCCCCAGGGATTCCCCTCAAGGAGATTCATCTTCTCAAATCCATGCTATGACTTTGAGCTCCGAATCATCATTTTTTAAAAACCGCCCATTTTTCAAAAGAAGAAATGAATTTGCTCAGTTTTATTCCTCATTCTTGGATAACATACAGAAGCCACTTAGAGCTTAATATTAACACTGTACATCAATGTCGGCCCTGCTCTAAGTGGCGCACGTCCCGGTTCAGCCGTCTGCAAACTCTAAATGTTAGATGAGCTTGATCCTTCCCAGCGGTGGAAGCCAGAAAAGTCAATGAGAAGCCCTTCCCTCTTCAGCTCAGAATTTCTGCAAGAGGGTGAGTCTCAGATTGTCTAGTTGTAGGGATGGCAAAGAACCTATGCCCACCCCGTCACCCTGTGTGGCCACAAACATTAGTCCTGCAGCCTGGCAAAACCTGTGCCGTCTCTCGTGTCTCAGCTCATCCCCCAGATGTGCGAGTGCTCCCTAGAACTCTCAGTCCTTAAAAGGATGAAGGAGTGGTTTCAAGGATCTTGAGGTCGACTGACACCTCTAGCCAAGCTGCCACTCCCTACCCCCCACCGCCCCGCCCCGGCCATGCCACCAATGCTGGTTGCTATACTCCCTCTTTTATCTTGCCCTCTTATCCTGCCCTTTCCCTGTTGCTCTCTCTCTGACCTTCCAGTGGCTGCTACCTCCGGTCCATCCCTCTTATCGGTCCAGCTCCTCATTTCCCACTCTGCCCCTACTTTTCTCTGTTTCTGGCACTGCTCTCCCTGGCCTGGAACCGCTTCTTCTCTCTTCTGTTAAAGATTTTTTTTTTAAGTGAGGTATAATTTACATACAGTAAAATACACAGATCTTAATGAACAGCTTGATTCATTTTGATATATGTATACACCTGTGTAACCACCACCCAGATCAAGATATAGAATATCTCCAGCAGCACTGCAGACTCCCCAGGACCTCTTCCATCATTGAATGGGTGACCACTGTTCTGATTCCTGTCACCTTTCTTCAATTGCCTCTAAAAGGAATTGTATAACGTGACGTTTCTAGCTCCTTAGCCATGGCACTGCTGAAGGGAGGAAACGTACAAGAGGGGCCCCGGGTGAGGATCCGACTCACACTGCCTCATCCTTCTTCTTGGAAGCCCTCAAGAGGGACTTGTGTGTGGAGTTGCCCTGGCCCACACTGGCCTGGCTCATGCTGAGCCAGGAAGGCTGAGCTGGGTTCCTGAGCCTCTAGATACCCACCCCTGGTCCTCTGTGGGCTGGGTACTGCTCCAGGAAATGTTCCGTTACATCCCTGACAAAGCCCCGTGGACCCCTGCCCATCCCAGATGGCCTCAGCTTCCCTTCTATGCCGCCATAGAGTGTTAGGTACGGAAAGCAATCTAAAAGATCTTCCTTTTTTTTTTTTCTTTTTTTAAAAATGAGAAATTCAGACCCACAGTGAGGCTCATCTGGACTAGAAATCAGGTCTAAACCCGTCCTATGCTCCTTCTCCTACAACATTTTGCCTCCAAGCTTCGTCACCTAGATTTTTAGGCAGTTCTGTTAAGTCCCCTCTTCCTCCCCTGGTACTTTCTGCTGATCTCCAGAGTGTATTTCCCACCATGGCCAGCTTAGCTGCTGTAGGCATACAGGTATATAGCTATACCTATTCTCAGGCAGAGCACAGGAATGATAGCTACCCCTAACGAAAAATTTACTTTGCCTTTGTAGGGGAGCAATATTTACCACCCCAAAATGTGTCTCTTTGGCATGAGGATTATTTTGAACTGAAAACAATCAAGACCAAAAGGCTCAAGAAGAACTTTGATCTTCCCCTTAACTGCCTAAAAGATTTTAGATAGAGGACAGGTTCCAGAAAGGGAGCTATCCCCATAGATAACTATACAATTGATCCTTGAACAACACAGGTTTGAAGTGTGTGGGCTCACTTGTATGCAGACTTCTTTCAATAGTAAAAACTACAGTATGACATAACCCACGGTTGGTTGAATTCAAGGATGCGGAACCACTGACACAGAGGAAACACAGATGGGGAGGGCTGACTGTAAGTTATATAAGGACTTTCTACCGCAAGGAGGATCTGCACCCCTAACCCCCCTCATTGTTCAAGGGTCTACAGTAGCATGAACTAGGTGTGTAGACAGGGAAGAGCGTAGCAAGTCTGTTTGTTAGAATTCCTCTCTGTGTTCCATTGTCTCTGCAGCGCCCAGCAAACGTTTATTTGCTGAACATTTGGTGTTATATCCCCACTTGCCTTCCCCATCCTGAAGTCCCAGACCACTAACCCCAGCATCCTTTTTCGTCTTTAGCTGAAGATGGTATTTAAGGTGAGGGTTTCAGCCATTTTGGTGAGTTACTCAGTTTTCCTGGGTCTCTCCCTTGTGTACGTTATTAAACTTTTGTTTGGTTTTCTCCTGTTAATCCATGTCATATCAATTCAATTCTTAGACCAGCCAGAAGGACCTAGAAGGGCAGAGGAAACTTTCTTCCTCCCAACACCTTCTTATCATTGAAACCTGGAATTCCTTTCCTTAGGACCACGTCCTTTGCCCACAGGGAGAGAGCAGGCTCAGAGGCAAACATCCCTGGGACGGGAAACACAGCCACTTCACACTACTTGCTAGTGATGACCTTTCATTCACTTTTTTTCCCCAAAAAAAAGATGTATGAGGCTTACTATTCGTTGACACAGAATCTTTACTTGGAGTGACTTTGACGAGGAGGGGAGGGACAAGCCAGATGGCCCTGGGGTAACATCATGAAAGGGGACAGAGGCACAGGCAGCATCCAGGGAGAGTTGCTCCCAGCTCCCAGAATAGGCCCTTTGTTACAGCCTCCTTCAGACCCGGATGAACAGAGTTATTGTCCTAGAGACCTGTAGACCCAGTGATGCACCGTGAGGGCTGGGGTCTGGGGTCTGGGAACAGGCACCCCGCACAGAGCTGCCCTCCACCCAGCACTCCCTCCTCCCATCTGTCCTCTGGGATCTCCTGGTCTGTTGGGGAAGATGATCTTGCCACCAAGGAGTGTCCATGTGGGCGTGAGAACTCTCTTCCAAGCGTGAGCAACCTTGGGCCGTGTAGAGCAGGTGCACACAGCACAGATCAGCAGAGCCCCAAGCGCTCAAATGTGCCCAGGCGTGTGCTGGGGCCACAGAGTAGGAAAAGCCTGAAGGAGAGTTTTCGTCCACCCTCATTGGTATTCGAGTCAGAGGCTGGGCTGACAAGCCCGAGGCTAATCCCGCTATCTCCCTCCCGCAGAGAAAGCCTCCAGGGAAAAGCCCTGCCATGGTCCCTGTATGGCTGCTGAGATGAGATCAGGGGTGACCCGCTCCCCCATCTCTCCAGTGGCCTCCCCATCCCTGTCCCACCCCACCTTCACCATCTGGGTCTTCCTGCTCAGCAGAAGTTTTGTCTACTCCGTCACGCCAACGCACCTCTGGCGGCCCCCAACTCCTGCAGGCACCTGCAGGCTCATCACTTGTCCCTCGCTGGCTCCTGAGACTAACTCAGTGGGAATAAAAGGTGAAACGCCCCCAGTACCTTAGGCTACCCCAGATCCCATGGTGAGGAAGAAGTGGAGCGGAGGCTCCAATCTCCATCTCTGATTCTAAGTCTCGGGATCTTTCCTGGATGAAGAAGCTGGAGCCCTGGTGAGCAGTCAGGAGTGCGGGAGGCACTCTGATCTAGGGCTTAGGGGGCCCTGCAAACGCCAGGACACTGCCCTCTGCGGGCCTCAAGGTCACGTACCTGGCTCTGGGTATCATCTTCTCTGTGGCTCCCTTTGGCCTCGCTGCGTGGGGCAGCCAAGCTGATTTAGAGAGGTTTGTGTTTGAAGGGGACTGGAGGTCTGTGGGGCTGAAGGGAGCTGTGAGAAGAGAGGTTTGAATGTAGATAAAAGTGAGCAAGGGAGAGATGAAGCAGCTCCTGCAGGGAGAGGAAATCTGAGATAGGAGCAGAGGGAGGGGAAAGGAGGATGCCTGGGAAGTTTTGGCATATCACACGCCATGTAATCCCCTCTGTCTCCCCATCAAACCTTTGGGGAAAAACTACACTTCTCATCAATGTTTTTGGAGGTGCTTCTGTGGTGTGCATGTGTGTGTGTGTGTGTGTGTGTGTGTGTGTGTGTGTATTGGACTCATGTAGGGGCCACAGATGAGCAGGGTGGTCAGAGCAGGTCGGTCCAGGGCCATGCAAGTGTCCACGTGAGGCGGTCAGCTTATCCTGTCCCCTGCCATAGTCCTGCCCCACACTCAGCCTCTACCCTCCTCCTGCCCAGGACTTGAGAAGACACCTGCCTGTGATCTTGTCCCTTGGGACAGCATCTGACACACTCCTCTGGAGGTTTCAAGGTGAAATGAGGCCCGGGAAGAAACAGAAAGACGTTGCGAGGCACTTACGAGTACAGATTTTAAAGGAGGGGCAGGGCGTGCCACAGAGATGAGAAAGGAGGAAGATGGTTGAGTGCTCCTGGACTTGGCTTTGCTGATTTCTCATCAGCTTTGAAGATGGGGTGGAAGAAAAGAGGATTTCCTCCACCCTCCTTTTTCCAATAAGCACTGGAACCACTCAGAGTTTAATCCTTATTGACTCCATCTGCCAGCAGTGGGGGGAGAAAAGGGAGCAGTCCATGGGGCCAGGGCTTTAGCTTTCCATCCTCTCGAAGGCCCTAGCCTGCGTCCTCTCCCTCTGCTGCTCTCCTCTTAAACCTGGACTCCAACTGCCTGAGTTAGAGAAAGGAGTGGGAGTCAGGCTCCAGGGCCAGGCCTGAGGGGCAGTAAATTGGAGGGACTCCCAGGTCCTTTTCGTCTTCTCTCGGCCTTGGCTGGAGGCCAGAGAGGAAGCTAGTGGGGATCGACCAACTTGAAAGAAAGCCCTGGAGCTGAGAGCGCAAACAATGGCGGAAAAAGGAAACCACAGTTTTAATTATCCCCCAAATTAGGGGGTTTCTTTGTACTTTTATGTCTATTCTTAGCTCCATTCTTTTTTTTTTTTTTGCGGTATGCGGGCCTCTCATTGTTGTGGCCTCTCCCATTGCAGAGCACAGGCTCCGGACGTGCAGGCTCAGCGGCCATGGCTCACGGGCCTTAGCCGCTCCGCGGCATGTGGGATCTTCCCGGACCGGGGCACGAACCCGTGTCCCCTGCATCGGCAGGCGGACTCTCAACCACTGCGCCACCAGGGAAGCCCTTAGCTCCATTCTTAGCTCCAAAAGTGTTTTAAAGTTTTGGACAAAATGCAGAAGTGAGTCAAGGCTCTGTAGAAACTGGGAGACCAGTTTCTACATGCAGAGAGCTGCCTTGCCGGGGTCATCCTCTTCTGAGAGTGGCCCCAGCCAATGACTGATGGAGTTGGACAGAAAAGCCCAGCCATTTCAGCCCAACTGCAGGAGGTCTTATCTTCATGGCTTCCTGGGGGGTCAGCCAAGGAGATCATCAGTATGGTGTGAAGATCGACCTCTCCCTCCAGCCCCGGCCCCTTCCACTGCTGTCGATCCCAAGGGCCCTCTTCATTTCACATCCCGCACACTGAACTCCATCTCCGAGTTTGCTTCCCAGAGAGCCTAACCAGCCACATAAGATCATCGAGATTTATAATAAGTGCGAGAAAGGAAATAAACAAGGCTGTGCGATAGAGAGGGACCACCGGGGGGACTGAGTGGGGCTGGGGATCTACTGTGAGTAGGACGGCTGGGACGTGTGGATTGACACCAGAGAAGGCACTGCCCTAGCGAAGAGAAGCAGCAAAAGCTTCCAGGTAGAGGAGACAGAGACTCCAGGGTATCAGGTGCGCACCCGGTGTTCCCCTACGTGAGAATGTAGATGGAGGGGTTGTAGAGGGCTCCCTAGTACAGGGGATCTGTGAGTAGAGGCTTGAAGGTGAATCGGTTATTTCTGGACATAAAAGACGGGGGAAAACATGCTAGTCCAAGAAACAACATAGACAAAGCTGTGGAGGTGAGAAAAGACTCCATTGTGGCTGGCAGGTGAGATGCATCAGCGGGACTGCAGGAAAATGGGGCTGGAAAAATAGGTTGGATCCAGAGTTCCTGACAGCTACCTCAGTGTGTATGTGTGTGTGTGTGCGTGCGCATGTGTATGTGTGTTGAAGGACGTGTTCTGAGCCAAAAACAGGGAGCCCTGTTGAGCTGAGATTGAGTGAAGAGAGACTGGAGCCTGGGAGACCAGTTGGAGGGCCCAGCAGGAGTTTTGGTAGAATCCAATGACAGCTCGACTAGACAATGGCATGGGCCATGGAAAAGGAAATAGATGTGAAAAGCATTTTGCAGGACTCAGATAGAAGGTGGCTGATTGGGGCCGAGGGGAGAAGTAGAAAATGAACACTGGTTTTTCTGGTTTGGGTGGTGGCTTGCCTGATGCTTGCCAAGGCCGGAGGCATGGAAAAGGAAGCAGCTTTGGGTGGCAGAGGGGAGAAAGGGATGGTTAGAGGGGAACTCTGAGCAGAAGGGAGGGCTAGAGGTAAGACCAGTGATCCTTCATCTTAGTGACACGTGAGGCAGTGAAGGGAGGTGGGGTCCCTGGAAGAGCTGAGAAGAGAGAAGATCATGCAGACCTAGGGCAGGGAGCAGAGGAACCAGCTAAGAAAGTCCGATCCACGGTGGTCAGTAGTGCCACGGGGGAAGCCAGGGGAGGAAAGCCGGGAGAAGGAGGCAGGGACAGTAAAAGCAGCAGCGGCTGCAGAGGGGCAAGTAACATCGAACAGGAAAGAAACTACACTGGAGACAGCAAATAAGAGGTCACTGGCGACCTCAATGACAGTAGTGACAAAACAATAGGCCGGGGACGGGGGAGGCAGATTGTAAATAATTGAAGGTTGGATGGAAGGTAAAAAGTCGACATAATCAGGTAAATTACTCTTCCGATTGAACGTTAATTGAGCAGCCACAAAGGGCTGGAGAATGTGTTCGGTACTTTTTACCCACATAAATGAACACATCCTCACAATAAGCCTGCAAACTGAGTAAGATTTTCAGCCTCACCGTTTTTCTGCTGGAAGAGACAAGCTCAGAGGGGTTAAGAAACTTGTTAAATGTCACTCAGCTCTAATACCTGGTTAAAACTCATTTCTTGACTCTCAGTCTTGCGCTCTTTTCACTGAACCAGGCTACCTTTCCTTTAAGACAAAAGGAAAGGAAGGCCATGGTTGGTGGCTTGGGAGGAAAGCAGGGTCAAAGAATGGTGTTTTGATTTTTAGAGTGGAAGATATTTAACATGTGAATAGGTTTTGGGGGAGGAGCCAGAGGTGTAGCGACAAAAGAGCAGGAAACTGTTATTATTACTATTACTATTTATATAACTCTAACTATTACTATTACAGAGGCAGGAGGGAATGGAATCCAGTGTGTGGGCATAAGCCTGGAAAAGTCAGGCCCATCCTTCTCCGAACTGGAGGGCAGCAGGAATGTGTGCAGGACAGACAGATGTGCTTTGAGGCCCAAGGGCTGAAATTAGGGGAAGTTTGCTTTTGACGGTCTCAGCCTCCTTAGAGAGGTAAGAGGTGAGGTCTCCTGCTGAGTCCTGGTCAGCAAATGCACTTGTTCAGAACAGGTAACTAACTATTCAGAGTAGCTTAAGCACAAGTGGGGATTTAGTGGGAGGTAAACAGGCCAGGAAAGACAGCTGGGCCTCTTGGGGAGGCTCTCACTATCTCTCCAGGGCCACATGGAGTCCTGTCTCTACTTCTCTCTGTGCACCTGCCTCTCTCTGGCTCTCTCTGCTGCTCCGCAATTGTTTAGCCCTGGAGTCCACTGTGGACTAATCAGAGCCTCTGTGTCCTGGCTGCTAATTTTCAGGAGGTGGAATCTAATTGGTTCTCAACTTTGGACAGGTATCCTTGGTCCAATCAGAGGTGGACAGGGTTTGGGGTCTCCTGAACCCAGGAAAGTTGCTGGACTCAAAAGTGATGGAGGACGAATGTAGCCATAAAGGGCCCCAAGCTAAAAAGAAGGATTGTCAAAGGAGAAAAGGGTGTTGAAGGTCTAAAGCTGCCAACACGTTCCTCGCCAAAGTACTGCCAAGTAGCCATCCAAGCCAGCTGAAGGTGGAAAACCCTAACTCACAGCAGAGCTTGTCGGCATAGACAACTCTAGCAACTTTCAGAAGATTGGGAGCAGAAGTGGAAAAATCTTGATGCTCCGTTGTCTCACAGTTGGAGGGGACTAGGGTGGGGATGGGCAGGAAAGGCAAGATGGCAAGAGAATTGGGGCTGGTGACAGAGTAGCAGGAATGGCCTTACCAGGGCTGGCTATGGTGGGAGACGGGTGGGCTGGGGAAATAAGGGGACAGTCTATGGCCGACATCAGGGAGATGGTGAAGAACAGGTCTGAGGATCACAGGAGGTGGGGGAGAGGTCAGCTGGGTTCTATCATCAGGTCACCCGGGGACCTTTCTCCCAGTCTTCACTCTCCATTCTTTTTTTTTTTTTTTTTTTTGCAGTACGCGGGCCTCTCACTGTTGTGGCCTCTCCGTTGCGGAGCACAGGCTCCGGATGTGCAGGCTCAGCGGCCATGGCTCACGGGTCCAGTCGCTCTGCGGCATGTGGGATCTTCCTGGACCGGGGCACGAACCCGCATCCCCTGCATCGGCAGGCGGACTCTCAACCACTGCGCCACCAGGGAAGCCCTTCTCTCTCCATTCTTACTCTCCACTCTAGACAAAAGGCTGATTTACTGGGCTCCCCTCCCTTGCTTTGAGAAGCATTGTTGATACACCACTTGGACCCAATAAAGGATTCCTCCAGGCCCTGAGAGCTATGCAGCACAAGGAGAGAGGAACAAGCTCATTATCCCTTTGTAATACCCTCAGCGGCACAGAGACAATCCATCACCCAGAGAAACAGTCTCTTCCCTGCCCTCCTCCCATCAAGGGGAGGTGACACGGCTTCCTGTTCGATGTCCTTGCCCGCCTTCAGAAGAACAGCTCCAGGGCCCTGACTTTCTCCAGCTGGCTGACACAGACCATCCGATTATGTCCCTCAGAGCGTGAGAGGCTGATGGATAGAAAGTTCCGCGGTTGAGGGAAAGTCAAAAGCATGGAGGCTGTAGAGCGTGGAGCAGGAGCAGCTGAGAGCAGCTCATGGAGGGAGAGGCCTGCCCTGGGCTCCTGCCTCAGCCTCCAGGCTCCCATGGGAAGCAGCCTGATCGGCAGCAAGAGGGGATCATTAGAACCGACTGGAAGGGCAACTAGCTCCGGAAGCCCATTCTCCGAGATTTTGGAGGCGGGGAAAGGTCTAGACGCTCCTCTAGTAGATTCTGTTCCCTGAGGGCAGGGTTTGTGTCTGACACGTGCACCTCTATACCCCTGGCAGGGGGCCGGCGTCGGTCCGAGTGGTGCTTTAATGGGGCATGGTGAAGCATGGTCTCTTGGGCTGTGATGCTCTCAGTGGCAGATCTGCCTCAAAGGCAGGATAATAGACTAAAGGACCTCAGAATCCTCTCCCCATCCTCTGCTTTTGGGCTGAGGACTCTCATCCTGTGCTAGAGACATGCTTCAGAGGGAAAGGGTCTGTTCTGTAGGCTAGGGCCATGGGCTTAGGGCTCCCAAGGTAAAACTCCCTGTCACTGGTCCAGAGTGCTCAACCCAAAGGACACCCTCTTGGAAGGAGTATCTACGGTGAAATCGTCCTTTCTTAGGGTTAAAGGAGGAGCAATAGCCTAAGTCCAACTGGGACAAATTGGGCCTACTTTGGGAAGATGGTCCCTGACTAGGTCAAGGTTCTAGTGTTTTCCATTCATTCACTCATCATACATTCATTCATTTCAGAAATTTTACTGAAGAGGTTTCTATGTGCCAAGCACTGTTCAGGGTATCAGAAAAACAATGATGAATACGATACAAAGGGCTCCTTTCCTCAAGGAGCTTTCAGTGAGGTCTTGAAACTTGTTTGGATGCAAAACTAGAAACTCGCTCAAAACTACATAAAATGATAAAAGGGATTTGTTGGAATGATGCAGGTATAACTTATGCCAGCTAAAGTTAAGTGCAACTGAGATCCAGGAAAGGAACTAGGACCTGCAGAATCAGCCCCCAGGGTTGCTCTGGAGGCTCTCAGGATAAATGAGGTCTCTTCTCTCTGTAGCCCTGCACACTCTGCTTCAGTACTGCCATGGCAGAAAATGCTTGCTCCAGCCCTGCCCTGAAAAGGATACTCCATTTTCAGAACCCAAAACCAGCCCCTTCAGTCTCAGTGCTAATATTTGCTCCCTTAGGTTCAGTTATCCACCTCTAGTCCAATCAGCTATGGCTGGGGAGGCAAAGGACTGGTGGTTCCAAAGGGCAGATGGAGTGGGTGTGGATAAAGGGGGTGGGAGGATCCACCTCCCCACTAGATCTCTAATTCAATCTACGTAAGTGGTGGGAGCAACTTTGTGGAGACTTGCTCACTCTCCCTGCTCCATCAGAGTGGAAGCCTGGGACCACCTAAACCAGATCAAGACACTGAGAAGGAAACCCCACCAAGGCAAAATGAGGCCTCTTTCTCCTGCGTTTCAGCCTGGGGAACTGTTCCATAATTAAGGGGAAAAAATCATAAGGGTGTCCTCATACTTCATCCTTATTGCAATTGAATTAACAGCATAACACATCATGTTTTATTATAACACTATAATAATTACAGTTATTACTGAATTCATGTATATAGAAAAGGCAGAAATATCATCACTATTAATTCGTGAAGCCCTTCAGAGGGATTTATTGAGCAATAAGTGAATTCCAACCCTTGGCATGAAGCAGAAGCTTTTCCAAACACAGGATTCTATTAGTTATTGTAAAACTCAAACAGCTCACTTCACATGGGACCAGGCATTCTGCCCCAATTATTATCTCCTCCTCCAGGCAGTCTGCCCTGATTCAGAGGTTGTATTTAGAACTTCTTTTTTCTGAGTTGAACTAACAACCACACTCCCCTAGCATGTCTCAAAGGCTGTAAATGTCAGCCTGAAGGTTGAGATAAACCTTTTCCATTTGCACAGGGCTTTATAGTTTTCCAAATATGATATAAAAGGTCATATAGATATGACCTTTCTGCTTGAAAGGTCAAACAGAAAGCTCTTTTGAAAATAGAGATATATGGGCATCAGGGTCAGCAGTAGACTTTGTCCTTGGTGACAGATTGGTGTAATGCCAAAGCCCAGGCTATTTTTAAGAAATGAGCAAACCCTTGGCAATGACCACATGCAGTCCAGAGAAGCCTGTGGGCACTTGCTGGTTAAAGCTATAGAAATAAGTGGCAAAGGAGAGGCAGAGGTAGAGCTGGGGGGGGTGGAAGGGGGTGGTGGTGAGGAGCCTAAAATTTGCTCAGAGGAAAGAAGACTCGGGAGAATTCAGATAACCATCAACCATCAGAAAGTCTCTTTTGTGTCGGTAGAAATGGACTAGTTCCCTGGGCTCAGGAAGAAGGACCAGAGGGGCCAGAGCTGGGATCTAAAAGGAGGAGACTCAGGGCAGATTCTTTTTGCCCCAAGGCACAACTTTCTGGTGGGGAGATCAGTCCAGCAGCCAACAGGGCAGCCTCAGTAGTGATGGGCTTCCTGAAGTCTGGGAGGCTGGTTCATTAGTCTACTCAGCTCATACTTATGTAGTACTTATTATGCAAAGGCAGTGAGGACAACGCAGCCCTCTGAGAGCTCACGGTCAAGGGGGGATGTTGGGTGATAAACAGCAGCCCAAAGTGCAGTGACATGTTGTGAAACAGGATACAAAAGGAGGGGAAAGGGGGACCATGGAAAGGAAGGGAGGAAAGAAGGAGGGACCTTGATACTGAGTGTCCACCAAGTTCCAGATGGGTTCAGACATCCCAGTCTAGCCTTAGGATCCTGAAGGTAGATGCTATTTCCCTCCATTTTTATAGATGAAGAAACCGAAGTTCAGTGAAGTTCAGTGGCTTATCCAAAGTCATTGGGTCAGCACGCCCTTTTGAATGCCTGCTTTGTAAGTGATCCCACAGGGAATGGAGCCCAGTCTGGCAGATGGAAGCGGATGGAGATGGTGCAGGGCTGTGGAGGATGTTCCCCTGCTGGATGGTGTTCGGCCCACGTGGCCACTGAGGTTTCATCAGCCCTGAGATCCCACGCGTGTGTGTGCCTGGGTCAGCTCGATCGCTCATGGACTCAGGATCCCAATGGCGAGAGAATTTTAAGGTACAGAAGATCAATCACTTATCCAAAGCTGGATTCCTTCTTCAGCACCTTTGTGGAGCTGTCATGCAGCCTGCCCGTGAGCACCTTCAGCAATGGGGTTCACTGGCTCCACAGGAGTCACCTTCCCTGGGCACCCCTCACAGGAGGAAGCCCTTTCTTACATCCGACCCAACGCTCTCTCACCTCGGAACACACCCACCATGCTGGGGCTCTCTCACACATGGCCCTCTTTCCATAGGCCTTCAAAACCAAAAAGCTCTCTGAATCCAAAAGAATGACTGGACTTTGTTGGTGTAATTTCAGGCCTAAGAAGTCCCTTTCTGGTTTACTCTTCTGAAATTCAAAGATAGAGAAACAGGGAACCCCTCACCTCACCGCACTATTCTGCTGAATGGGATCAGAAGCTGTCCCCTGTCTTCAGAGCCCAATGGACCAGCCAGTCCTAGCAGGAAACATCGGCCCCAGGGTTGCCTGTGTTCCCACAGAGGCTCTTCCCATTGCCATCATGTCTGCTGGCTACTGGGTTTCATGGTTCTGCCTGGAAGACCCGTCTGATCACAGCCCATCACTAGGCTCTGGGTAATTAGCAGGTGAGTGATGGAAGGGGTCCCCCTTTCATTGTGTGTGGTGCTAGAGAGTGATACCCCCTCTCACTCCTACCCCCGCTGCACGGCTAACTCTGCTCCTGCTGTAAATCCCTCTGTCAGAACAAGGGAAATGGACCCCACACCAGCTCAGGGCGTCACACTGCAGGTCTGCTAGCTCTTTCATGTGACCCCCTCCAAGGCCCTATGATCAGAGTGAAGTGGGGAGGGCACCAGTACAGGGTCCAGAGATCCGGCTTCTGTTGTTTTCTCTATCATTATCAGCTGTGTGATTTGGGGCAAGTCTCTGCCCTCTCTGAGTCTCAGGTCTTTCATCTCTCAAATGAGGGTCTGGGGCGCTAAATAACCCTTAAAGTGCTTTCCGAGTCTAACGTGTGATGATTCTAGGGGTATCCCAGGATTATGCACAGATCGGGCTGAAGCTCCAGGCCTGTGTCGCAAAACCAGGGTATCACTCACACATGAGGAAGAGCTCAGACGTGATGACCTCCAGGCTTCTGCCAGTTCCAGAAGTCTGTAAAGCCCTCCCCAAGCGCACTGAGAGACTACCAGAATGCCTGGTCCCTGGGCAGAGACCTGGGTTTCACGCCCCTTGTCCGCGGCACTCAATCCAACAACGCCAACTTTGCTGGAGGGGCAGGTCGATGTAATGGCAACAGATGGTACCACTGGGGTGCTGGGGTGTTTGCGGATGGGGGTTGTGGTGGTGGTGGTAGAATCAGGGTGATTGGAAATGAGGAAGGGATAATAATAGCAACAATAGCAATAATCGCTAAGTATCTACGACATGTGTGATAATATTTTCCAAAAACCCTTCACAGAAGTTTCTTTACTTACGGAGAGCACAAGCAGTTTCTTCCAGCTGCTTTGTTTCTTACTCTGGGTGCCATTTGCAGAAGTGTGCTCAATGTATGAAAATTCATTCAACTGAAAACTTAGGACAGTAGAATTTTCTCTCTCTCTATATATATATTCAACTATATATATATATATATATACATATTTCTTGGAAAACGTTACTTTATTTAATCCTCACAGTTATGTATAATACAGACGCTGCTATCCTCACTTTACAGAGGACGACCTTGAGGCAGGCACAGAACAGTTAAAGAACTTGTCCAAAGCCACACCGTAGGAATCGGCAATGCTGGGCCGATTGAGACCCACTGGCTTCAAAGCTGGTGTTCTCTCCACCATTCCACCCTGCTCCCCACTGAAGCATGTTCGGGAAGGTGATTCCCCCTCATTCTCAACTGCCCCCAGCCACACTTGCACAGGCGCCTGTGCACAAAACCAATCCTAAAACTGAGCTGGAGGGCAGGGGTGGGAGGAGGGGAGAGGGGGAGAGCTGGATGGTTCTAAAGATCAATAAGCACAACCCCGTCCTCAAAGAAGCCTCCACGTCCCTGAGGAAGGCAGCTAGGGCACAATAACAGGAAGCAGTGCGTGCAGGGGACGGGGTCAGCGTCAAGCACCAGCTGGGCACGGAACCCACCAGCCTCCGAGTTTTGGCTGCTCTGAAGGGAAGCTGCTTCCACAGCCCCCTGGTGGAGGGAGGCCAGATCTGGGGCTTGGTCTCTTTTAACCTCTTTCTGCTCAGGGCTGCTGTCTAAGTGGCCGATGGGCTCTGCCTTCCTGCTGGCATCGCAGGCTGGCGTGACCGGATTAATTCAGCTTTATTAATAGGCGAGCACCTCATGAATTGTAATTAAGCAGGTGCACATCTGGTGGCAGTGGTGGCTGAGGGTGAGAAGAAGTGATTCCAAGAGGCTCTGAGGCACCGTTAAATACGAATTCCCGGCACAGGACCATCAGGACCCTGTTCGTGTTCCTTTGTTACACAGCCTGCCCTGTTAAACAGGCGGTCCAGTGCCTGAAATCCTGATTTACTCAATAACCGTGTCTTGAGCCTGCTAGGTGCTCTCCTCTCTGAGTGACACATTTGTGGGTGAGAGTGCGGAGGGTAGGACAGCCCATTCCCACTCTCCCAAGAAGCCAGGAGGCAAAAGGGTGCTGTAGGGGAAGGGACCAAAGTTTGGGGGACAATCACATAGAAAGGCTGCTTCTTGAAACAGTGAATGTCGTGCTGCAAACACACACACACAAGCACACACACTCAGCACACCCTCTCTGTCTCTGTCCCTCCCTCTGCCCCGCTCCTCGGCTGAGCCAGGCAAGAGGTCTTTTTGTACCAAGGGGCTACAGGGGCCATGCTGGCAGACAGCCGACGAGGCAGAACAGACACAGTCAGAGCTGGGCCAAAACCCCACGCAGGGGAGATGGAGAAGACAGGTCACTCAGCAGAGAGAGAGAGGGCTCCGGAGCCAAGTGTTTAGACAGGGGAAGGCATATTTAGCTTATGGGAAAACAGAGTGTGGAATGAAAAAGTGGATAATGGAAAAAGAGCTGAACAATGAAACCCTGCCCTGTTGCCTGCAGCCCTGAGAGCATGACAGAGGTGGAGATAAACTCTCCTCTGGCCTTTTCTAAACCCATCCTGATTTTCCGTTTGGCCTCAAAGAAATATCCCAGAATCACTGTTTTGCCTTTTGAAATTTTAGGATGTTTTAAATTTACCTCCATTCTGCCCTGTTGCGTTTCTCTGTGTACCTGCAACACAGCCTGCCTGATGCGGCCGAGCGTGCCCTATTCTGTGCACCTCCCATCTGGGCCTTGTTAATGCCATACCTTCATCCTGAAATGCCCTTTCCTCTCTTCCACCAAGTCAACCCACTCGTCTACTAAAGCCCAATTCAACTGTAACCCCCTTGGAGAGGCCTTCTCTGAAACCGCCAGTCAGAATTAGCTACAGCCAGCTTCTTCTGCATTCCTGGGCTGTAAAGGGAGAGAATCTGGAGTCAAAGGCATGAATTCAAGTCCCAGCCCTGCTCTCCTTGGCATCAAACCATATAATGGCTCTCAACCTTGCTTTTCGTACCTGTAAAATGGGCAAGATGGCGGCACCTTCCTCCTTGGGGTTTGAAGATTAAAAGAGATGAGCTTTGTGAAGATGCTTTATGAACTGCAAAATACACATAAGAGTCTACCCAGTAGTTTGTGTTTGTTGTTTCCTTGTCTGTCTCTTTGATTTGATGGAAAGTCCCAGGTTTTGTTTCTGTGTCCCCAGCACCTAGTGCACTTAGGTGCTCACTGCTTGTTTGTTGAATGAATTAGTGAATGAGAGAGGTGGAAGATGAATGCTTCAGGTTAGGTGGCTGGGCCTGTGGTTTCTTTCCACAGGATCTCAGGAGCCTATGTAGCCAAGCAGTCACCCCAGGCAGAGAAAGAGTGAAGTGAAACGTTGGGGGTGGCATGAAAGTATGTGCTAACCTCAAAGGCCAGTGTGTTTTAATTAGTATAATTAATGACGGCACCAAATGGCTCATTACCTGATGGAGTTAATGGGGATCATTTGTCTCCCTAAAGCAGCCTTTCTGTGTGGTGGATGCTCTCGGGGAGATGGGGAGATAGCGCACATTCTCCACCCTGGGGAAGGATTTCTGAGCCTCCACTGGGGTCTGGCTGTTCTCTGGGAGTCTTCCCCCTGTCTCTCCCTCCTGCCCAGGGGTTTTACCACCATTCCGGAGCCTAGTTTCACTTCACTTCAGACTAAACAATTGATATCTAAGCACAGATATGTTCAGAGATTTAAAACATAACAGCTGTGAGACCTCTCTCTGCCCTGTCTCCCGTTTCTCCCTCATTGTCACGTGACCAAAGGCCACACTGGCCCCAGCTTCAGGCCGGGCTGGTCACATCCAAACGGCACTCCAGTAGCTCTCTGGGACCCATCTTAAGAGTCTGTTGCTGCTAAGGCCAACTCAGGATTAAACTAGAGGCAAAGCAGTTAGGCTCAGTGATGTCAGATCCCACTTGGAGACGCACGGCTGTCTCTTCCCCTCCAACCTTGATGCCTCAGTTCCAAGCACATCTCCCTTTCCGCTGTAAAGCATTACCTTCTACAGCCAGAATCTGAACTCTACCTTCCTTATCTGGGAGCAGAATCAGAGTGCCTGGGCCTAGCTCCTTTCTGAGAAATCCAGAAAATACTATACTGCCTGGAATCCCTCACCTCTGGAGCTCACAGCTGTGTGCAGCCGTTCCCAGGGAGATACTGAAACTCTTGACCTCTTCCAGGGAACGTGATGGGCAGATAGGAACAGGGGCCCTGTGGGAAGGCAGGCAAAGTCTGTAAATCACCTACCAAAGCATTCAACTGGCCCTGCATATTTCAAGCCGTAAAAGGGTGGGCCACCCAGGAAGGAATGCCCACCACAGAGCTTGGCCACAAGGCTGTGGTCCTAAAATTATTCTGTCACATCGCAGGTCACATTTACAGCACAAAACACTGTCCATACGGATGGGTCTCCGGAGCTACCTTTTAGACTTTGGAATTGTATGTGTTGACTTCCATATGAATGTGTTTTGTGTGACTTCATGTGTGCTTTCTGGTACTACACGAGTCTGTGCCCTGGGTACATCTGTGCACAGGGGCCGACTGTCGCTGGGAATGTGTGTGCACCTGCGGCTACTGCATGGCTTTCTGTGTTTATGGCTATTTTTGTCTTATTTGGAGTCTATGTGTGTGGCTGTCTGTCTGAGTCTCTGTGTGTGAGTGACTAATGCAAATAGCAAGGACAAGACATCTGATGAGTCAAGAATAAATCCCCATTTTCCTTTCACTGCATTTTAGAGTTCAGGAGATTGAACGCCGATTCAATTCATCCACTAAAGGGATATCACCCCCTATGGAGTAACATACTATATAGTAACATAGTAATATCCACTAATATAAGAAAGTAATATCCACTGTGGAGTATCCACTAATACTCTCTAGTGCCATCATTCTGGAATCCTGGTATATCCCAGCAGCGGTATTGTGATGGCAGAGATAACCAGGGAGTACACTGTGTATGTGCTTACGATGGAGTTGGGAAGGGTATGTTGTGGGGCTTATTAGAGCAGAAGTTGTCCCTGTGGACCATTTCATGCATGAACTGCAGAGAGCCTGGGGCCCGTAAGGTCCAGAGCAGCCCCAGGAGAAAGCAGAGGCACTGGGCCTATGTGTGTGTGTGTTTGTGTGTATGTGTGGGTGTTTGTATGTCTGTTACGATAATCAGGGCCAACACATTGTCCAACTCCAGGGGCACCATTTACTGTGTCTTCTATGGACTTCTGGGAGGCACCATTCATGCCACATGCAGTGCAAAAGATACCCCCTGGATCTGTGCAACCCAGCGGCCCTGGGAAGGATGGTAGATGCAGGGTTCCTTCCCATCACACCCCTCTTCCCAGTCCTGACATCTCAACTGGCGCAGCTCCCTCCCTGAGCCAATATTGCTGCCCCCTCCTGCCCCCAGCCCCCAGCCCCTTCCTTGTTAGAGCTCTTTGAGCAGAAGCTGGGGCAGGAGAGGCCCAGACACATTCCCAATGGCTGGGCTCCCCGTGGTATGGGAGCACAGCCAGAAACCAAGTCTTCTTCCCTTGGAAAGTTGCAGTGACTTGTAAGAAAAAGTCTCCTGTTGCTCAGTAGGGAAAGAAATCAGATGGAAAGGAGAGGGAAGAAGTCACCAAAAAAAAAAAAATTTAAGAACGGATTTTTACTTTGAAAAGGTCAGCAGTGAAAACCTGCTTCCTTGCCAACACAAAGTGGGTGCTGGTGTTCAGCAGGCTTCTCTCAATCGATACGACACGGATCACCTCATAAAATGGTGTCCAGGCAACAGGGGCCAGGGTGAAGGCCACTGGAGGGAGGAGTGCCTGCCACCAGCTCCAAGATCCCTCAGAGCAACGTGTAGGCTGAGCCTCTGCTTCCCCAACCTGCCCCCATCCAAGCTCTTCCCCTGCCCCTTCAGAGCCAAAGGCCCCCCCACTTCTCACTTTCAGGGGCACAGCTCCATGGATAGCCATCCTTGCTTATTGCTTGGAGTTTGGGAGCATCCTTTCTTGAGCAGCCTGGGCCCCTATGGTCAGGCCACCCACCTCAGTCTCCCAAGATGCAGGCCACTGCTGAGTAGAGTGTAAGTGGCACAGTTGGCCCCCAAGAAGAACTGGAACTCCGGGAGAGAGGGGGAACGGAGCATTTCACTATTGGTCAATGGAACCACTGGCATGTTGCCTTCTTTCCATAAGACATAGAGGTGGAGCTGAGGGAGGGAGAAGTTGGGGGTGGGGGTAGCCATGACCTTCATCCCGGCATCCTCTGTGCATATGCTGGGCCTGCACACGGGCCATCTGGTAAACCCTGTGCACCCTCAGAAGATATACAGCTTAGACATCTTCAGCCAGCCTTAGCCATAGGGTACAGGGCAGATGGTCCATGGGCTAGGGGGTGTGAGGGACAGGAAAGGGAAACAGCGACACTTTCAAAGATTGGAGGATGCTGTTAACATGTCAGTCCAATTATGGTAATGTGCTGGGGTAATTGGCCCTCCAAGGGTGCAGGGGATGCACATGAGTACAGTAATTGCAGGTTCACTTTGCTCTGCATTCTTCATCCTGCTTTGGTGACTAATTATTAGTATTTAGCAAGTGGATATTGTCATCTTCAAAGCAGGTGCAGCTGTGGCTGAGGCACTGGAGCTGGGGCCAGCTAAAGGTCAGCTTCTGCTTGGGGATAATTAATTTGTCTTTTATGGATCTGAAATGTGCTCCAAACTTGTCTCTTCTATTTTTGCTTCCAAACAAACAAACAAATGAACAAAGGGAAGGGGAATATACTTTGTGGTTATTTCAAGTGCCCTTTCCGTTAAAAGGCCAGAATTGACAAATAGGGGTGAACAACTGGAGGGAGTCAAGTACCTCTTTCCTCTCTAGAGAAAGAGCCAGAAATTGATCCCCTAGGCAAAATCCACATGAATAAGGAAGCCAACTGGTCTGGGGTGACCATCAAGAGGTACGTACTGTCTATAAGCTCTGATATCCTATTTGTTTTTTTGTTTATTATGGCTTATATATGGAACACTAGGACACTGTTCCTAAAAGGATTAGTGTTTTGGAAACCCAGAAGGAAAAGGAATAAGAATAGTGAATAGCTATTGAGCACCTTCTGTATGTCAGATGCTCATTTCCCTCATGCATGTCAAATACTTTGTTTAATCTTCACAACAGCCCTAGAAAATATGTGCTATTATTATCACCATTTTACAGTTGAGAAAGTGAGGTTCAGAGAACTTAAGTATGTTACTCCAACCTAAGTATCGTCTGACACCTAATTTCTGGGCTGTCAGATGCCCAGCAAAGCCCCTTTACCCGGTGTGGTGTTAGGTTTAGTTCTCTGGCCTCTGCAAGAGTAGCCCTCACTGACTTTGCTTTCTGGAGGACCAAGAGCCTAGGCGTTTTAATCTGCACAGCAGAGCTTCTGGTATACCTCAGGAAGCCCAAAGTTTGATTGTGTTATTCCATTGATGTGATACATGGTAGAATTTCATCAGAGACAAAATAGAAATCAGGGTAGTTGGAGATGGAAAGGAAGTGATCCATCCCTAAGTCCTACCTCTTCATTGAGTCTCCTCAACAACCCTGGCCTCAGAGCCCTTTCCCTATTTCAGCTGCCTCATGTCCCACTGGGGCACTGGTTCAGTTAGATTCCCACTCATTTTCATGAGCAATCTTGCATTGTTCTCAAATCGTGTCATATCTATTTGTCTCTCCAACAAGGATCCAAATGTATTTAGGTCAGAGAACCGGCCAAATGTGCTTTTGTGCCTCCTGGGTCACTGGGCTCTGCCCTGGGCACAGGGTAGGTACTCAATAACTCCTGATTGAATCAAATTGAGAGGCAGGGGTGGACAAGGCTCCTCTGATAGTTTGGTTGGCAAAGGAAGATCCCTCATTTTTTCACATTGGTTGGACAAATCGAGGATAATTTAGGAAAGGAAGGTGTGACCCTCTCAGATGCATATATTCTGAATTCGGAAAAGTGTATTAGATACTTCGGGAAATTTCTTTTCTTTTTTTCTTTTTAACATCTTTATTGGAGTATAATTGCTTTACATTGTTGTGTTAGTTTCTGCTGTATAACAAAGTGAATTAGCTATACGTATACTTATATCCCCATATCCCCTCCCTCTTGCTTCTCTCTCCCACCCTCCCTATCCCACCCCTCTAAGTGGTCACAAAGCACCGAGCTGATCTCCCTGTGCTGTGAGGCTGTTTCCCGTTAGCTATCTATTTTACATTTGGCAGTGTATATATGTCCATGCCACGCTCTCACTTCGTCCAGCTTACCCTTCCAACTCTCTGTGTCCTTAAGCCCACTCTCTACATCTGCGTCTTTATTCCTGTCCTGTCCCTAGGTTCAGCAGAACAATTTTTTTCTTTTAGATTCCATATATATGTGTTAGCATATGGTATTTGTTTTTCTCTTTCTGACTTACTTCACTCTGTATGACACACTCTAGGTCCATCCACCTCACTACAAATAACTCAATTTCGTTTCTTTTTATGGCTGAGTAATATTCCACTGTATATATGTGCCACATCTTCTTTATCCATTCATCTTTCAATGGACACTTAGGTTGCTTCCATGTCCTGGCTATTGTAAATAGTGCTGCAATAAACATTGTGGTACATGACTCTTTTTGAGTTATGGTTTTCTCAGGGTATATGCCCAGTAGTGGGATTGCTGGGTCGTGTGATAGTTCTATTTTTTGTTTTTTTTTTTCTGTACGCGGGCCTCTCACTGTTGTGGCCTCTCCCATTGTGGAGCACAGGCTCCGGACGCACAGGCTCAGCGGCCATGGCTCACGGGCCTAGCCGCTCCGCGGCATGTGGGATTCTTCCGGACCAGGGCACGAACCCGTGTCCCCTGCATCGGCAGGCGAACTCTCAACCACTGTGCCACCAGGGAAGCCCTATTTTTAGTTTTTTAAGGAACCTCCATACTGTTCTCCACAGTGGCTGTAACAATTTACATTCCCACCAACAGTGTAGGAGGGTTCCCTTTTCTCCACACCCTCTCCAGCATTTATTGTTTGTAGATTTTTTGATGATGGCCATTCTGACTGGTGTCAGGTGATACCTCATTGTAGTTTAGATTTGCATTTCTCTAATGATTAGTGATGTTGAGCATTCTTTCATGTGTTTATTGGCCATCTGTATATCTTCTTTGGAGAAATGTGTATTTAGGGCTTCTGCCCATTTTGGGATTGGGTTTTTTGTTTTTTTGATATTGAGCTGCATGAGCTAGGAAGTTTCTTATGATTCACTTGCCTTGCAAAATGGAATTCCAATCATATCATTCTAGGAAGAGGCTGGCAAGATGAAAGAAGCATATAGGAGGACTTGCAGAACACGGGAGCAGGTACTTTAGTTCAGGTTTGTGTCCAGGGTTTGCAGCTATGACAGGGCAACGCAATTTTGTTCTGTGGTTTTGCTGCAGCCTACATATTGATGCAGCCAAATGAATTTCCCTCTTTGCAACCTGACCTCCTTCTTACTGTGAAATGATCTCATTTCAAGGCTAACCACAAGAGGTTTGGCTGGGCACCCGGCATGCCGTGTGCCTGGCATTTGCAAATCTTCATGCAAAGTGCAAAGTTTTTTTTTTTTTAAGACAGTAAATAAATCCTGTCCAGAGAAATCTTGGAAAGGTCTGCTCCCAGCCACAACGTGAAAAGAAAAGCAATCTCTCTCCCCACCCTCACAACCATTATCTGCCAATCTTCTCGAATGTTAAGGCTTAAGTCACTTTTAATTTTAGATCAGGAACAATCTGATTTGGGGCCAAGGTCTTTTTTCACTGTCCTTCAAAATGTATTCAGCTGTGGTGTTTTTCCACCTCTGGCTGCTCTGTTTCAGTTTCTTGAGTGCCAAACACTGAAACCCCACCAAGAATTAGCCCTACTGTCATAATTCAGTGGGACTATACTCTGTAAAGAACATCTCCCTCCTGCCTGTAGCAGGAAGCCCAGCAATTGTGAGACAGAGAGACAGAGAGAGGGAGAGAGAGAAGTGGTTTGCCATCTGCCCAGGTTTGGGGGATGCTCATTGCCTCCTTAGCAAAATGTGGCAATGTCCACAACACTGCCCAGGAAAATGACCAACCAGGAGGCAGAGTGCCCAGACATTCAGGTCTCAGCCTAATCTTTCTGTGCCTCCTTCTCCAATTCCTACTATCACCACAGAAAAGAGCAGCCCCCCTCCCAGACTAAGCTCTTCCCTGGTCAGTTCCGTCTTGCTCCCAGCCACTGGTCCCATCAGTGGACCATGAGGCATGCGGTGGACACATTCCTTCCAAGCACTGCAAAGGGACTAGGCACGGGGCAGGGGTAGATGCTGATACCTGGACTTTAGGTTCCATTGGCAGAAACCAAGTGTCCCACGCAGCCTGGTTTGTGAAAACTTAGCTCTGTCTCCCAGGGTGTTATGCTTCCAGCCTGAAACTCCATCCAGGATGAGATGTGCAGACATGGTAGGAGGTGAGACACATAAGACCCAGTTTTCCTAAGCGGACTCTACCTTCCTGTAGACATCAACATTCAACCTACTTGACAGGACCTCGAGCCTCTGATTTTCTTCCTTCCAGGTCTTCCCCACCTCAGTGGGTGGATCTGATTCTAGACTTTGACCCATTCCACACTTCTCCATCTGCATTTATGAGACCAGAACTACAAAATATGATGCTGGAAGGCTCTTGTTCAACAGCATGACCTGGGCACTGTCTTGGCCTCTCACACTGTTGGAGTCTTCTGGACAATAGAATTCTCTCTGGAGAAAAATGCCTAAAAGTTGGGTAAAAACTGCTGAAATTGTTGTAGGAAACCTGATTCTCACCATCAATGTGTTCTCTCTCCAAGCCTCTGACGAGGGGAATGTGTCAGGGTGAGAGCAGGAGGGTGAGGGAGTTAACAGGGAGAGGATGGAAGTGGGAAGAGATTAATTTGAAGCCATTGGTGGGCCCCTTGGGATCCCAGGCTCTGCAAAGCCTAGCAAAGTGACAAAATATTTATGTTTTTCACTCCTCTTAGCCACAGCCTTTCCTGGGAACATCTGACAAGGTTGCTGGTGAACAGGCATATCCAGCGTGCAGCCAGACAGGCTGGCAAGGTGCTAAGGAGAGCAGCGGAGCAGCTGATGGAAGAAATTTCTCTTACAGATGAAGCACGTTCCTCCCTGAGTCCCTGCCTGGCACCACACCGCTTGCAGAAGGGAGGATCTGCCTCTGGAAAGAGAGGAATGTCTCTGGGCTACATTAATGAAATGCTCTGAACCCAGCCTGCATGCTGTTTGGGAGGTGGGGCGGTGTGGGCAGAATGGGATTATAGAGGCAGGAGACTTGCTTTCCTAAAAATCTGACCATATTTGGGTTTGAATCAATGCTGTGGAGTCTTTGGAGGAACCTCAGTAACTTGTCTTGCTTCAAAGAGGTGATTTAGGATTCAGGCCACAGGGGAACCTTGCTCCAGTCCTTATTGCAGACGCACAGCCCTCTCCTCTGGAGACATTGTTGGGAGTGAAACAAAGTGATCGTCCTCAATCCTGATCTTCATTTGAACTGACATGTTATCCCACACAGGCCCCTTCCTCTTTTCCCTCATCAAACTTCATTAGACTCAACATAAAGTAGTGGAAAGGGCACCGGGACAAAAAAAGATATGGAAAGTTGCATCTGTTCTAGCCCCACAGCTGACTGTAGGCAAGTTGCCCTTCTCTGCTGGATTAGATCTCCACCTCTGTTTCATGGTTCTGTGCTTTCCAAGACTCCATGCCTAAATCTTGATTCCGGGCTCAGCTGTAGTCAATATTCTACCTTCCAGAATATCTTCCAAAGATATCTTCTCTGGCTAGAACTTTGGTTAGGACACCTTACTTGCTAGTGTGATTCCAGAGTTCTTCCATGGGCCACAAAGCTTTATCCTGAGGTTTGCCCCAATGAATCTTTGGGTTCTTCTTTCCTCCTATGCCTTAGTCCACCCCTTCCTTTCTTCTTGGATATGAGATTCCAAGATCCCCAAGATACTCTTTACATCCTCTACCTTTGGATTTTTTTTAAAGGAAAATGTTTCTTCCATGCATTTAACAAATATTTATTTTGTGCGTTTTATACAGTAGGTCATGCAATAGTCAGCTATTATTGCAATAATGCTACGTAAGAAAGTACCCCAAGATATCAGTGGCTCTCAACAAGAAGCATTTGTTTCTCTTGCTCAAAGAGCTAAAGGTTGGCTGGGAAAGCTTTTCTTCAGGGTTCAGGGTTGGGTTCAGGTCTACTTCACAGGTCCTTATTCCAGATCTCGGGAAGAAAAACCACAGCCACATAGGGAAGCTCTCCTCATGACAGGGAAAAGTAGCTCCAAGAAATCAAGTCGAACCACGCAAGCACATTTAAATGCCCCGGTGAGACATAGTGCACTTTATTTCCACTGTCACACCATTAGCCATAGTGAGTCAGGGCCAAGCTGAAAATTAGTGAGCTGTGGAAGCATACCCTATTCACAGTTCAGCCATGGCAAGTGCAGGAAAAGAAGGAATAATTGTAAGCCAACAATACAATATAAGACAGAGCAGTTTCTACTTCCATAAAGCTCCCAGTCTAATGTGGGAGACGGATATTAAACATGAAAACAAGTAAATGAGTATATAATAAACTGGGATAAATGCTCTAAAGAAAATGAATAACATGAGGGGTCTACTTTTAGAGTGGGTGGTCTGGGAAGTCCTCTGTGAAGTGGTGGCCTTGAAACTGAGGTGTGAAGGAAGGAAAGGAGTCTGTATGCAGAGAGGGCAAAGAGTTCTCCAGCCAGTGGGAGTGGCCTGTGCAAAGGTCCCGAGGAAGCAACCACCTGATGTGGTTGAAAAACGAGTTAGATCCAGCGTGGCTGGAGTGGAGGGAAGGAGGAGAAAACAGTGTGAGCTAAGACTGAAGATGCCTGCAGGGGCCAGACCCCTCGGCGCCCTGACTTGTTACTGCTCTCCCTCAAATCTACCAACTATTGCCTCACCATTTCTTTAATGCTCTTAAGGAAAACAGCAACACCTCCTTCCTTGAAGCCTCCTTAATTTGATCCATGTGGTGAAGTCATTTTATGTTTCACTGAACAAAACCAAAAACAACACAAGACAAAAACCCTTCAGTCTGCATGTTGCAGGGGCTTGTGCTGGGCTTAGATTTGAGTCTGGGGAACTGGTGAAATCTCCTGCCCTGAACAAATGAGGATGGGTTAAGTCTCTTGGGAAAATCCTCCCCCTAGGAAGAGAGAGCGTGGCCTGACAGGTGATACCTGACAATGTTATAAGAAGGTACATTTCCAAATCCAGCTTTTTAGCTAGCCCTCTAATCTGCCCCTGGCACAAGGGAACTTTTTGGAATGAAGGAGAAATTCTATATCATAATTAGGGTGGTATCACATAGGTTTGTCATTTGTCAAGACCCTTTGAACTATATACTTAAAACGGCTACATTTTATTGTATGTAAATTATACCTCAATAAGCAGATTTTAAAGGTAAAAAATAAAACAAAACAAAAAGGAAATAATATATAGAAAACAAAACAAAGTAGAAATCTGATCCTGGCGCACCTCCATGTTTTCCTGCAGAGATGGCAGAAATAAAAAGAGAAAAAGCTTTCAATGCACTCTATGACACTAGAGCACAAACAGCTTTCTCTGCTTTGGGGCCTTTTAATAGGAACACCAAAGGAGAGGGGAGACACTCTCCCACCTTGTCACAGGGCACTGGGCTACCTTAAGACCTTGAGGACTCAAGGAGATGGCCGCCGCAGGGTGGAGGTTGGGGGCACTGCAGAGGGTCGGTGGTCCCATCTAGTAGACGTTACAGGACCTACCGGAGGAGTAGAGATTGCCCAGCAGCAGTGACAGCGACATTCAGCAGTATGGAGATGGGCATGGTGGCAAATGTGGGCCCCAACCCAGAGGCGCCCAGGAGAAAAGGCCATATCCATGGCGGTGCTGCCCAGTAGAAGTACAACACCAGACACAAGTTTGAACCAGAGAGATAATGTTAAGTTTTCTAGTAACTACAGTTAAAAAACTAAAACAAACAACAAAAAAAGGTGAAATTAATTTATAGTTACTTTACAATTTAGTTGTAATTAATTTAACTCGGTATCTCCAAAATATGATAATTTCAACATGTAATCAGCATGAAAAAGATATTACTGAGATACTTTACATTTTATGTACTAAGTCTTTGAAATCCAGTGTGTATTTTACGCTCAGTGCACCTCAGCTGGAATTGGCTGCGTTTCAAGTGCCCAACAGCCATCTCTGGAAGGCGCTGGTCTATGTGAACAACAGTGCCTGGGTGACTGAAGTAATCGTGAGCGTGTGAGGGCTCTGCCCACCCCGCTCCATTCAAGAAGAAAGCCAGCAACTCTGAGAGACTTCAGCAATACCGGGCAGTAGGAAGCCACAGGGGCCGAGGTCCCCCAGTGAGCCTGAGAGAGCCGAGCTGTTTCTTGAAGGCGAGAGCACTTGGACCCATGGGCTTGAGAGGCTCTGGGAGCTCAGATTACAAATGTATCTTTAAAAGTCATATTCTGCTATAAGCTTAAATTTGTTCTTAACTCTGAGCATCACAAAACAATCAGTTGCATCTTGCCAATCCTCTTGACCTTCGGGCTTCTGTTTACCTGTAGTATGAATGCTGCACCTGGGGACCTCTTTTTCATTCAAGCCGCCTGTCATTCTTTCTCATTCTGTTTGCTTTTTCCTCCCATCCTAGCCCAACTAGCAGAATAGACTATTTCAAAGCTTATTGCTGTAATTTGTATTATTAAAAAAATGGATGTGCTCAATTAGTTTCCAACTGTACATACCCTCCCGCCTCCTTTTAGCCCCTCCCCCCTCACCTTGTCCAGGACCAAGTTTCACCTGGTTGAGAATCACCTGCAAAACCAGAGAGTAGCATTTCACAGCTTAGAGGGGATCAAAACATTCACTTACTGTCTATTAAATGAGTTACATCTACAAAGCTTTAGAACAATGCCTAGTGCAGAATAAGTTCTCAAAAAGTGTTAGCTATTAACTACTAGTAGTATCTTAGCAAAGGAGCAGTTCTGCTCAACAGGTATTTCTTGGGTGCCTGTTCTGTTCCAGGCACTGTTCTAGGGTGCCTGGGAACAAAAGGGAACAAAATAGATCCCTACCCTCAGAGAAATGACATCCTAACTGGGAAGATAGACAATGAACAATAAACATCACAAATATGTAGATTGAATAGAACATAAGAGGGTGGTAAGTGTTGTAAATAACCAAACCACGTAGGACAGGTTAAGGGGCTGGGAAGTACAGGGCAGGGGCAGGTGGTGTATCACATGGAGTCCATGCTAGTCAGTCCTCATAGAGAAAACATGACCTGAGCCAAGGCTTATCGTGTGGAACAGCCAATAGAAAGGCTTTAAAGCTGGGGTGTCCGATATATTTGAGGGAGAGCAAGTAGGCTGGTGTGGGTGGAGCACAGAGGGTGAGGGCAGAAGTAACGAGCAATAGAAAAAAATCAGAATTAACAAAGGGAGAAGGGGGTCCATCAGGCTGAGGGATGGGAGCCATTCCAGAGCTTGGGCTGAGGAGTGACAGGACTACATTTCCATTGAAATAGATCACCTTGGCAGCCTTTTTGAGAACAGATTGTAGGGGGTGGAGGCAAGGGTAGGAGGAAGGTTACCAGTAAGGATGCTACTGCAATAATCCAGGCAAGAGATGGTGGTGGCTTGGACCGAGGGCTAGTAGTGGAGCAGCCAGAAGTGGTATCACATACAGACCTGGTCATCAACTCACCATGTCTGCGTTTCCCAACTCTGACTGTCACTGCCCAACAGGCACACAGGTTGTTTCCCATTGTTTGTACTCTCCTGAGCAAAAACTATTAGCCATTGGCATCTAAACCAAGTTTGAGGTGCAGCTTCAAGGAAGTCATCAAGAAAACTTATCGGTTATATTCAAATTACCAGCAAATTTCAAGCAAATGTATCTGCAATGGAAGTGTTAATGGAGCAAGTAGAAATTTTGGAGGAAAGGGAATCACAGGTTTTCAGCAGAACAATAGCATTAGGAGAGGGAGGAGAGAAGGAGAGGAAGAGGGAGAGGAGAGCCGGGGGAGGGGAGGCAGAGAGAGAAAGGCAGGGAGGGGAGAGGGGATGGGAAGAGAGATGGAGAAGGAGGAAGGAGGAAGAGACAGACTAGAGGACAAGATTCATGTAAGTGCTTCATCAGCCCAGTAGAGGAATAATCTGCTCATGCCTGAGAAATGTCTTAAGTCGGAAACTTGAATAGACATGGCAATTTTGGATCCAGTCTGGAACTGTGACTGAGAAATAATGAGTCAGGGTGAGCAGAAAGAAAGCTTTTACTCAAGCTTAAGGGAAAGAAATCAGGTTAGATGAAAATACATAGTTAAGCATTAATAAAGGTAATACATTGTACTTAGTTTACTAGTATGTTTTCGAAGTACTAGTTTAAAGTTTAAAAGTTTACTTTTTGGGACTTCCCTGGTGGCGCAGTGGTTAAGAATCTGCCTGCCAATGCAGGGGATAGGGGTTCGATCCCTTGTCCAAGAAGATCCCACATGCTGCGGAGCAACTAAGCCCATGCGCCACAACTGTTGAGCCTGCGCTCTAGAGCCCGCGAGCCATAGCTACTGAGCCCACGTGCTGCAACTACTGAAGCCCGCATGCCTAGAGCCTTGTGCTCCACATCAAGAGAAGCCACCGCAATGAAAAGCCCGCGCGCCGCAACGAAGAGAGGCCCCCGCTTGCCGCAACTGGAGAAAGCCTGCGCACAGCAACGGAGACCCAATGCAATGAAAAAAAAATTTACTTTTTAAGACACTCTCATTTCTTAATGTTATTGTTAAGCTTTTTTAAAAAAGAAGCTTTATTTCAGGGGAGGAAGAAAGAAGCATAATTGTGTCATAGTAGAAGAGCACTTGACGTCACATTTCTGGGTTTTTAACTACTTTCTGTTATTAATTATTTGTGCAACCTCAGACCAGTCATTTCTACTCTCTGAGCCTCAGTTTTCTCTTCTGTGAAATGAGACCATAGGATTAAACAATCTCCTCTGGCTCTAAAATTGTGTGTATTTTTAATTGAGTGGAAAATGCATTCATTTCCTCCTCAGTTAACACCCTTAATGGGCTGCATGACAGCATGAAGGCCAAGGTCAAGGTCTTAAGCAGAGCATTCTTCCTCATACTGACTGTGGGCAAACAGTCAGAGGGGCTCTTGAGGGCTGGGTTTGCAAACCAAACCCCAAATATGACAATGAGTGACCCAATCAGAGGGACAAGGAGTCAACCCTGCCTACCTTTCACAACTCAGGTGAGCCTGGCCATGGCCCCTCCCTGGAAAGGTGTCCATCTCTCACTTAAGTATTCATATAACTATTTGTGAGATCCTACCCTGTGACACCATGAGGAGGCCTCACTGTGTCTTCAAGCTTTAATTTCACATTTTAAATCCCATATCTCTAGATTGTCGACTGTCACTAACAGAGCACACACGTGTGCCAAGCCATGTGCTGCATGCCAGGACCCAGCTGTGAGCAAAGACTAGTGCAATCCCCGCAGGGTGATACTCACAGTCTCATGGGGAAAGCAGACATTAAACAACAGCTATGAATAATTTATGACAAGATTCTGAGCATGCAAAGTGCTGCAAAAAGAAATACTGGAGATACAGAAGCATTTAGCAAGAAGCCTAATTTAGTCCCCTAGGCTGAAGAAGTGACATTTAAGTTGACCCCTCAAGGATGAGTTGGAGTTAGGTGACAAGAGAGAGGAGTATTCTGGACTGAGGGGCCAGCTGTGACAAAAGGGAACACATCCCCTCTCTCGGACTATCCCCCCATCCCACCACAGTGTTTACCTGAGGTTCCAGCTGGGATTCAGAGGGATAATGACACTCATTCATTTGCATATTCATTCATTCTTAGCTATTATGATTCTGTTATATGCTGGGAGGTAGCAATGAACAAGCAGAACCCCTCCAAAAAAGAAAAGAGCTGCTCTAATGGAACTTATATCATTTAGTGGAGCAGACAGACAAATGTATAAGTAAATTATAATGTTGATAAACGTGGAAAAGAAAACATATGGAGTGTCAGTTCTGGGGGTAGAGGTACAATGCTGTATAGGAGGTGTTCAGAGAAGGCTTTAGTGAAAAGGCCTGAAAGAGTAGAGGGGGTGAACCTTATACCCAGGGGAAAATCATTCCTCGTGGAGGGAATAGCAATTGCAAAGGCCTTGAGGTAAGACTGTGTGTAGCAGACCTGAGGAAAAGCAAGGAGGCCAGAACAGCCAGAACAAGGGACCCAAGGAAGGGGACGAGGCCAGAGAGGCCATGGGGCCAGGCTTTGTAGGGCCTTGGAGGTCACTGTGAGGATTTGGGCTTTTCCCTGTGTGAGGACTTTAGCAGGGGAGTGACACGATCCGACACACATTTCAGAAGGATCGTTCTGACTGCTGTTGAGAAAAGACTTTAGGGGCTGGTACAATGGGGACCCACTAAGAGACTGGTGGCAGGGACCAGGATAGAGGGACTGAGGTCCTGAGAAGTGTTGGGTTCTGGTTATAGGCTAGAACCAATAAGGTAGAGCCAATAATATTTGATGATGGATTGGATGTGGGGTATAAAAGAAAGAGGGAGCAAAGAGGACACCAAGGTTTTTGGTCAGGGTATGTGGCAAAATGGAGTTGCCACTTACCAAGATGGAGAAACGGTAGGAGCAGCAGGTTTAGCGGGAGAAATCAGGAGTTTGGGGACAGGTGAAGTTTGCGATCTCCATTAGACATCACTGAGAGTGCAGGGAAGAGGTCTGGAAGGAAAGGAAAACAAGGTAAGAGTTGTCAGATATTTAGAGCCAGAAGACTAGAGGAGATCACCTACAGAGTGAGGGTAGATTGGAGAAGAGAGGGGTCCCTGGAGCCCTCCAACACTGAGGAAGACCCTGCAAAGGAAAACTGTAAAAGAAGCCATGACAAAGTTACCTTGAGTGGGTCAGTCGTCGTTCTCTACCCCAACAACCTTTCCCCAACAACCCCGCCCCCAGCCTCCTCTACATTCAGTGCCTGACATGTGGACACACGCACATTCACATACACTAAACACAATTTCCTGTCTCATTGCATTCCGTGCCTTTGAGAAGAGCTGGAAGAGTGTGGACCGCCTTTCCCAGCTGTGCGGCATGAGGGTCAGGTTTGGACACAGGCAGGAAAGCTATCTCTCAGGAGGTCGGCACTGTGCACTGCTATTTTCAAATCCCTTTCCTATTATTGATTCTACTGATCACTGATAACACTGTTATGTCCATGGGAAAATTTCAAAGAGAAGACATTTCCTATGTAAACTCATAGCAATATGAACTCGAAATATAGTGTTTGATTTTGAAAAGCAGAAAAACTATGGAACCCTCACATCAAAAGGATGAGTCATCTTATCCATGCTCCCACCTCTGGGGACACCTGAGCCTATCCCAGGTGAGCAGGTTGCTGTCTACTCTGTTCTTGGGATCTCAAGGACGGGTCAAGCAGGAAACGCCTGGTAGCCTTGATCATGCGCCATATCCCAGCCATTGGCCACAGTCAGAGCCATCTTCAATTTCATGCAATTCTTCCTTATCTTTCAGCTAAGGTTCTTTTGCTGTGGGTTAAGGACAATTTCGCTTGCCCTGTCCTCTAATAAGAAGAACCTGTTGAATGGTGACTGACCATTCAGTCACCTTCCCACCTGGCACGCTGGCCATCCACGGTGGGACATTATATAGGACATCACCTGCTCTCTTGTGTCCCGAGGTCCTCAGGGTCCCAGCAGCACACACAGTGGGCAGGTTAAAGGGCTGCTGACAGTTTTGTCCTCAGTGGTCTGATTTGCTGAGACGGTGAGGATTGCCCAAGGCGATAGCCAGTGGGGCCGTTCCTTGAGAAAGCTGCAAAGGACTGGGAAGGGGAGGGGGGATGCCTACCCCATTGTGGAGAAGCCACAAACACATGTGCCCCAGATGAACCCCAGAGGGTGGAGAAGCCAAATAAATACAATCTATTATTAGATGAAAGTCAGACACAGAGAAAAAGAGCAGCCAGTTTGCTAACAAGGACTCATTCTGAGGTGCTATTAGAGCCCCCATGTTGTATAACCACCATATGTCTCTATAAAGCAGGGGATTTGGGAAGCAGTGAACAGCTGACGGAAGTGTCAATAACCCAAGTTGTGGTGTATCAGGATGTTACACTTGTTTATCGGCATTTAATGAGACAAGACATTGATGTTAACACAGTGGGAGGGAAGTTGCCTGGACCAATAGTATCCCTTGCTGAAAATTAATTTAAATTTTCTTTCCCTTATGCCAGAAATGGTAGAGGTAATTCATTTCCAAAGTGTTGAAATGCCACTGAAAATGAGCTAGGGTAATAGGGAAGAGTCATCAGCAGCTGAACAAGATCCCAATTTAGCTTTCTTTTGGTAACCTCTCGTAAATGAGACACCATGAAATAATATGCTTTACGGCAGGAAAGAAAACAGGGCCTATTTAATTTGGGGGGTGGGGAGGGTTGCAGGGCTGGAAAGGGAAAGTTTCATAGACAGATTTTGGGAAAACCATGAGAGCTGCTGTCGCCATCGCCAAGTTCATAGCCACTCTGTGCTGGTGGAAAATGAACAGTTTGTGTTTTGGACCTGTTGGCTTGAAGAGTCCAGGGTCTTGGCAAAACCAACTGTTTTATCAAGGTTCAGTGAAATCAGTGTTCAGATCATTTACAAGATTTCTGCTCCCTGCGTTGGTATCTGGTTGAGGGTGGGCCCAGCGTTATTCACCTCTCTGGTTCCCACTTCCCATTTAGTAGTCACGTGGAACATATGACCTGAAATCATAGTGCTGTCCATTTTCTACTCCTTGCTGTGTGTTCCTTTGGCCTCTTTATTTTCCCAGGAAAAAATATCAGATGTGAAAACTACAACTCATGAGGACATAACCTCATGAAATTAATCATTTGGTTCAGTGCGAACTTTGTCTTTCCAATCGTTATGTGCCCACATTCCAGCCAGGGGAAGATGGAGAGGGAGTCTGGGGGCTAAGTTACTCTGGGCTGACTAGGTCCTCCTTCAGAGGGTCCCGTATCATCTTATCCATCCCCCAAATCCCAGTCAGAAGGCTCTGAACCCACCCTGAGATAGGGAGAGGGAGACATCTGCAAAAGCTCCAAGGGCCAAAGCACAATTCTGGCATCTGGCTGGTTTTATGCAGGCTGGGTCACTAGCCCCTCCCTATTCAGGTGCTTTGTGACTTTGCAGTTCTTCCCATAAAGCAGTGGAGTATGTTTCCCCACTACTTAACTTTGTCTTTGGCCATGTGGCAATGTGCCAGTTCTGAGCCTAGGTTTTCAGAGGCATTGCATGTTAACACAGTGGGAGGGAAGTTGCCTCGACCAATAGTATCCCTTGCTGAAAATTAATTTAAACTTTCTTATCTTTATGCCAGAAATGGTAGAGGTAATTCATTTCCAAAGTGTTGAAATGCCACTGAAAATGGCGCCTCTGCCATCTCCACTGGTCCAAGAAGGAGGATGAGAGATACATGTTGCAGAGCTGAATCCCAACTGCCCAGCCAAGTCTGGCCAAGATCAGCTGACTGCAGGCATCCCACACATCTATGAGCTAAACAACTGCTTACTATTGTACACCGCTGAGTTTTGGAATAGCCTTTTATACAGCAATAGCAAATAATAATATCCCATTAAACCAGAAGAGAGATTCTTATATACAAGTAGACTAATTTCCTGGAGGGAAAGACTGACCTTTACTTGAGGAATTATAACATGGAGAGCATCAGGGTGTGTTTCCCAGGCTGATGGCCTTCTCGGAGTGGAGGGCCACTGCACAATCACCAAGGCCTCTCTCGGTCTCTGGACCACTAGTCAAAAGCCTCAGCTTCAATAGAGAAGCCCTGGATGTTCCCCATACCATTCTAGGGTCCTAGTACCATTTGTCCCATCCTCCCACTATCTCAAAAGAGAGAAACAACCTTCTATCTATTAGGGACCCATTCCAAGCAATGGTTTCAGAACCTCCCTTAGACTCCTAATGACATTCATGATAGGGGCAGGCTTCCAGATTAAAACTTCCAGGACCCAAGGGCCAGAGGTATAGGAGATTCCTTGTTCAGGGACAGCCAGCTGCCCAGAGAGCCTCTTTCCATGCCATTCAACCCACTGACAAAGCTGAGAGCTCAGGCCAGTATCCCCACTGGTCCTGGAGAGGTGATATATCTCTGTCAAAGCCTTCACAATTTAAGCACAGATGCCAGCAGCTTGGATGTGAGCTGTCTGGGGATAAAATACCTGGATTCTTTATTTTTCTGCTGATTCTTACGTTTCCACTAAGCAAGGTTGGCATAGAGCACAGAGCCTCGTTTTTCCTGCTGTTTATATAAATGGACTTAACCCTGCCCAGGCTCCCTGCTGCAAATGTGTGATTAAAGGATTATAAAGGTGATGGAAATAGTAATCACATCTGTTTTCAGGCAGAGCCTTCCCCTAGGGGTTCCTAAATAGCTGTGTTCTTATTCATATCCACAAGGAAAGGGAACCTAGGGGGCACTTTCATAGATGGGGCAATAGGCCCCCAGAAAGGGTCAGATAGCAAGTTGCCTCGGGGTTACCCAGCTCATCAGCTTCCAGCTTTGATGCGGGGTGGGGGGCAGGGGAGGTCTGTCAAAACAGAGCTCAGAGCCTGTGGACAACCACATCACTGCATCACCCAGACTGGGCTTGAAATTGGGACATACCCATTGTGGGTGAGCAGCTTAGGGGCAAACCTAGCTGTCGGCTACGGAAGGGGGCAGCCCAGCAGGCAGAGAATTATTTGGAAAAGATGCCATAGGAGCTAGACAGCCATCCTAACTGGTGCTTGGCATCAGAGAGGTCCAGCGGATGGCTTCTAGTTGAACAGAGCACAGCAGAGAGGACCTAGAAACAGGCAATGTGTGATGGATGGTTCAGGCTGGAAGTGCTGGGATCTCAGCCTTAGCCAGGGCTCGAGGACAGGGCTGGACCTCCAGAGAGGAAGGACCTGGAAGAGTACGGCAGGGCCCAGGCCCAGAAGACCTAGGGATGGGGCAGGGTATCACGAGAGTAGAGCCTGGAGCTCAAACTGGGCAGAAGTCCCACCACAGCTGAGTCAAAGGCTGAGCAGCCAGTTTAATTGGCGCCGAGTCACCAAAACCACTCGTTAGGCTCATTCTGTGGAAATAAAGGTCTGGTTCCAGTGACCGGGGAAAGAGCGTGGATGCTGGGAGGGTGGTGAGGGAGGTGGGACAGCACCTCGAAAGGCCATTCAAGTTCAGGCTTCTGGGGGTCATGCAGACTTTAGACCAATTCCAACCAGAATTTTACCTTCCATGTGGAATCACAGGATAGAACCAGTTAGGTGTCAGGACAGAAGACTGAGCAAGTTCTAGCCCAGGTTGCACCACTGCCCCACCCTGGGGCCTCCCTTGCCTGGCCTCAGTCCCCCTCCTCCAGCAGAGACTCGTACCTGCCCGACTCCCTCCCTCACAACACTGTGCTGAAGAGCACATGAAATAGCGTATAAAGTCACCTTGGAAAAATAGAATAGTAAGGGCTCGTCAGTATTATTATTAATCTGACATGTGTAGTGTCTTCTCTCAAAGTCAAATTTCCCAAGGCTGATTTGCCGGTTTGAGAACTAGCCAGTCCTTTCACTCCTTTGCCCTAGTCTCCCACTTCCAGATACTTCCTCATCCATCATTCCCCAGCAGAGGTTTCATCGATCTTAGAGCCATAGCACTTCAGAACGGTGGGGAGCTAGGGATCATCTGATGAACCGTTGTATTTTAGAGATGTGGGCACTAATGCACACCTGGGAGACGTCACCTGCTCCAGGGCATGTGGCTAGTTAATGGCTGAGCCAGAAAGCACAGTGTCTGGCACACAGTGGGAACTCAGTTTACAGTAGCCTTTATTGTTATTCCAGCTATATCATGCTTTCAGTAAGCAATTCATTTGCTACTCATCAATCACTTTGACGAAAATTTTGGGACGGGAAATAGTGATGGTTGAAGAAGGGGGACGTCATAATTAATATTACTGAGGAGATTTTTAGATTATTTAAGGTCACCTTGAATGCCTCCTCTTCCAGGAAGCCAAAGCTGGTCAGGGGCTCTTCCCATGTTCTCACGGTATCTCCTTACATCTTATCCTTATTGCATATGCCTAAACCAAAAGAGCTTTTTTTTTTTTTTTTTGCGGTACGCGGGCCTCTCACTGTTGTGGCCTCTCCCGTTGCGGAACACAGGCTCCGGACGCGCAGGCTCAGCGGCCGTGGCTCACGGGCCCAGCCGCTCCACGGCACGTGGGATCCTCCCAGACTGGGGCACGAACCCGTGTCCCCTGCATCGGCAGGCGGACTCTCAACCACTGTGCCACCAAGGAAGCCCAAAAGAGCTTCTTTACTTGTCTCTATCTCCTTCTAGACTGCTGGTTCCTTGAAGGTAGGAACTGTGGCTTTCTCGAAGCTGAATCCACAATGTTTAATGTATACTATGAGAAGCTGTGGATTTTATTATAGTTCAGGAGTCTGATGTTTCTTAGATGTTCCTGATTTCTCTGGGCTCATGGGTCCAGAGAGTCTTGGACCAAGAACCAAAAAAACATTGTTCTCATCTCGGTTGTTTTATTTACAATCTATATGACTTTAGTTAAGTCACGTATTCTCTTTAAGCTCCAGTTTTGTCATCTCTAAAAAAAACGGGCTATCTATGAAAAGCAATTTGTCAATAACTATCAAATTTACAAATGGATAAAGCCTTTGACCAAACAATTCATCTTCTAGAAACTTATCTTAAGATATACTTGAATATATCTTACAGATATACTTTCCCACAGGTTATTCATTCCAGCATTATTTTTAAAATTAAAGATTGGAAAGACTTAAATGGGCTTGTTAAATAAATTAATTTATAGAATAGAATACTATGCAGCCACAAAAAGAATGATGTAAGTCTAATATATACTGATATTAAGTAATCTCCAAAATATATTATTAAATGAAAAAAAAGTGCTAGGGGCTTAACAGTGTGTAAAGCAAGCTTTCCATTTGCGTAAAGGAGGGAGATTATACATGTGCATTTGCTTGTCTGTCTGTAAAATACCTCTGGTTTTTCAGAGAACCTTTTCTCTGAAGGTTCTTCAGAGAACTGGTGACCATTGGTTGTACCAGGGGAGGAATGTGGATGACTATGGACAGAGGGGAGGGGCTTCCCACTGTATAGATTTCAGGACCTTTTGAATTTTGAACCATGTGAAAATAAATAATAAAATATATTTTTAAAGAATATCAAAAGAATGAAAAAAGAATAAAGGTCCCAACGAACTCACGCAACTGTTGTGAGAAGCATATGGTGGTATTCTTTCTCCCAAGCCTGGGAGAAAGAAAGAAAGGTCTCGCCTCTGAATTTGAAATGGATCTATTTTCCAACCAAGATCTTGTGCTGATCACCCATGGCAGATTCACAGCACAGCCTTCCAGTAACATTTAGGTAAAATATTTCTACTCTGCGTTACCAGAACTCTGGTGAGGTATAGAAGGGGCAAGGCTCTCCCAGGAGGGTCTAGGACAAGAGTCTAGGAGCCCCGGCATACCAGGGTCTGAGGTCAGCTGGGCTGCAGCTCTCTCCTTCCTATCTCATAGTGAACAAACCCATATGGGCCTTATAGCCTCAACACATACACAGGTTATGGCAACCTGGAGCTCAGGAAGGACCCAGGACATATTGTTTCTGTGGCTAGAAGTTGTCTCCTTTATCTTCTTGCTGGTTCTCTTTCTAAGGTTTTATTGCTTTTAGAGTTAGGAGGGAGATTCCACCTGAGGCAAGATAACTGTGAGCTACTGACCAGAACCAGCTATATTTCTGGTAACTGACTATCTGACTATGATCAGACATATGAAGGACAGTGAAAAGAACCATGGACTCTACATCCCTTCCCCAGGGATGCCTGGAATCGCACCATTAGCCATTTACATATTAATCATGGTCATCAATGTGCAGATCTTCTCTTTAAACTGAAATTTTCCTGGCAAGGGTAATATCTTTGGAAGAATTCACTTAAAAGAACATTCATTCATTGATCCAATGATTTTTGAATGTTTATTCATGCCAGACCTTCTATCAAGTACCTGGACATATAGGCAAGTAAGATAATCATTGATCTTAATAATAAACATCACAGCAATGATGATGATGACAATGATAACACTGTCTGAGTGCTTATTACATGGCAGGCGCTCTTCTAAGCTCTTTGTATGTATTTGCATTGAATTCTTGTAACAAATTTGAGGAAGGTAATGTTCTTATCTCCATTTGTTGGATGAGGAAATGGAAGAGATAAGTAACTTTTCTGAGATCCCAGAGCAGTTGAGTCAACTGGCATGCAAACTTTCTATCTAACAGACTTGTTTCTAGGCAGAGTCAATAGCTAGGAGTTGAGCTGTCTCCCTGTGGGGTGGAGGGTGAGGAGAGATGATACAGATGAGATACCTGACAATCTTCAGGCTAATTCCTTCCTGGTGATGTTGGGAAGAGCTTAAGGAGAGACTAATCAAAAGAGCAGTAAATTGCATGGACACCAGCCAGGGTGACTGGTGAATCCAGTAAAGAGAAGAGGCCAGCCTAGGGCAAGGGCCTGGGCTGAATCAAGATCCTCCGGGCTGCACCTCTGCACAAGTTTTACCTCAAACCAACGTGAGGTTTAGGGTCCAAGCATCCCAGGGACCAAGGGAAATGAGAGATATAAATCTATCTCTGGCAGCAGTGTGGAAGTTGAGAGAGCTAGCGAGGAATGACACCTGATCCAAGGGATCCAGCTCCACAAGAAGTCAGCCAGCATGGGCTGCAAAGTCACAACAAGATCGGCCTGCAAAATCCTGAACCGTATTCCAAAGTGGAGCTCAGCCATGCGGAGCGGCATGGGGAAGAGGAGGCCTTGGGGCCTAGCTGAGTGTCCCCAGTCTCTTCCTAAGTGGCTCTGAGCTGGGTTGACTTCCAGGCCAGAGACTCACCCAGCACATTGAATTCAGGCTGGTCTTGGGGCAGGTCTCCAGACTTGCTCCCTTCTCATGCAGATTCAGGATGTGCTACGGAAGCAGCAGCGGAGAGGGTCTCTGCCTGAAGTGCTCCTGGGGACACAGAACTGAGCCCTGAATAATAACTTCAGTCACTTTCCAAATTCTCTGCCCACCCCCCGCCCCCCAAAGGGGAAGCCGCGTGCTTACAAGGAAAGCCAGTCTCCCTCCGTCTGGACAGGATCTTCTAGGAACTGGAAGGCCGGAACCATGGAAGCGGGAAGAGGATGGACTGTGGCTAAGACAGACTCACCTGTCACCAAGTCTCGCCATCAGAACCCGACCACTCATCTAAGATCTGGGAGCGGAGGGGGAAGACGAGCTGTAGTCTGTTCTTGAGGAAAATGTAGCCTGTTTTTTTCCGCCCTGATTAGCATTTTTATTGCGTCCCTCCTATTTGCTCTGCCTGCTTGTAATTAAATACTGCCCATGGTGTCTCGTCTATCTTGGTAATATTCTTCTGGACGCTGATGAATGGGATTTTCTTTATGGACTTGCTCCACTGATAGAAAATAAGACTTCACTTCTGTATGTCCCTTGGCAGGATGGGTCAGCCCCAGGGGGTGCCTAGCATTGAGGTCAGGAGCCTCCTTGTAGTATCTCAGGGTCTTGGTCTGAGATCTTGGAAGGAAAATGCAAAAAGCACCAGGTGCTCTTGTCCTCAGAGCAGCCCTCATGGGAGATGACTCTGGGCATAAGGCAGCTGCTGCTGTTCTGCTTAGGAAAGCCTGAAGTCCGGAGGCTGGCAATGACTCTGGAAGGTTAGAAGGGAGGGATGGGGCAGAGGGATGAGGCTTTCTAGGAGGGAGACTAGACTTTGGCCAGGACTCCAAACAAATCCCTGAGGCTTGTTCTAATCCCCATACTCCTCTCTGCCTCATTCGTTCCCTTCGTGTGACCCATAGTCTTGGCTACAGTTGTGGTCCCTCGGGCCACCCTCCTCTGTGTCATCATACCCCGAGCCCTACTTGGCCTGCCCTTCTTTTGTCAGCCCTCTAGTCTCCCCCCGCTTCCCCATCCCTGTATCCTCAGTAACGTCCATCCCATTTCCAAGGAACTTCCTGACGTTCTCCACTTTTTCCTCCACCTCTGTTCTTTAACCAAAGCTCTGTTTCTCCTCCTGTCCAACTGGAGCCATGATCAAGAGTGGATGAATTTGCATTTGAACCTTCTCAAGCGTAGAATTATCAATCTAGACCAGAGATTCCATGGTTCTCAAAGTGTGGTCCCCGGACCAACAGCAGTAATTTGCTTTTTGGTTCCTGTTAGAAATGCAAATTCCCAGGGCTCAAACCTCAGACCTAGTGAATTAGAAACCCTGAGGGTGGAGCCCAGCGATCCCTGTTTTTCTTTTTCTTTTTTTTTTTTAGCGGTACGCAGGCCTCTCACTGCTGTGGCCTCCCACGTTGCGGAGCACAGGCTCCAGACGCGCAGGCTCAGCGGCCATGGCTCAAGTGCCCAGCCGCTCCACGGCACGTGGGATCTTCCCGCACCGGGGCACGAACCCACGTCCCCTGTACCGGCAGGCGGACTCTTAACCACTGCGCCACCAGGGAAGCCCTGTTTTTGTCTTTTTTTAAAACATCTTTATTGGAGTATAATTGCTTTACAATGGTGTGTTAGTTTCTGCTTTATAACAAAGTGAATCAGTTATACATATACATATGTTCCCATATCTCTTCCCTCTTGCATCTCCCTCCCTCCCACCTTCCCTATCCCACCCCTCTAGGTGGTCACAAAGCACCGAGTTGATCTTCCTGTGCTATGCGGCTTCTTCCCACTAGCTATCTATTTTACGTTTGGTAGTGTATATATGTCCATGCCACTCTCTCACTTTGTCACAGCTTACCCTTCCCCCTCCCCATATCCTCACGTCCATGCTCTAGTAGGTCTGTGTCTTTATTCCCGTCTTACCCCTAGGTTCTTCACGACATTTTTTTTTCTTAGATTCCATATATATGTGTTAGCATACGGTATTTGTCTTTCTCTTTCTGTTTTAACCAGCCCTCTGCGCCACACTCAAGCTTGAGAGCCACTGCTCTAGACCAACTTTCCACAACTTTCTCTCAGCAGCGTGTTCTCTGAAACCCACGCCATCTGTGTACTTGCCTTCCACCAGCCGTGGACTCCAGGTCACTCATCCGCCGTCCCGAAGGATACCGCTGCCCTGCCTCTGACCGCGCTCCTGCGAGCTGTGTTCACCTTCTCCCACGTCCCCGCCTTCTCCCTGAGCAATGTTGTCTTCCCTCGCAACTTCAGCTGTCACCTCCGTGCTGATGATTCCCACATGCACATTTCTAATGAGTAGCTCTCTCCCAAGTGCTAGAAATATACTTCCTTTTGCCTATCGGGCATTGACCTTCACTCTACCAAACACCTTAACCACTCATCCCAGACAGAGCTCCTCCAAACTGATGTCTTGTGTTCCTTATTTCAGTCTATTCCCTACCCGACTCTACACACAGAGACGTCTCTGACTCTTCCATTTCCTTTAACACTCGCCCCTCCCTCCGACACCCCCCCACCAACCAATCAGTCACTGGGGCCCACAGGTTCTGCGGCTCCCCCTTCTTGGCTGGGTCTGTCTCCGTGGCTAGTTCAACAGCCCAGTTCAGGCTCCACCCCCCCCCCACCAGCTCCCACTTCTACCCTCCCTTCTCACTGCTGCCAGAGCTGTTTTACTAAAACACAAGTCTCACCATGATGGTCCCTCCTGGCCTACAGGATGCAACCTGACTGGGCTTTCCATCATCCTCCTGCTGGGCTCCCTGCCGCTCTCCCAGCTCAGCCTGCACTCCCACCACTAGACACTGCTCATTTTCACACCTCTGTGCATTTGCTCATGCTCTTGTCTTTGCACGGAGTGACTTTCCGTCTCCAGAGCTTCTTCTCACCCCTAAACTTGCAACTCAACGCACTCACTTTGTGTGCACGCTTCCCAGACACCCCTTCCCTCTTCCCCCTGCTCTGGACTCCAGAGCACATTACTCTTGACCTTCTGATAGCTGCACCCTTTGCATTGCTCATTTGTCATCCTCCCTGGACTGTGATCCTTTCCTCAAGTCTCTGCTGTACCTCAGTCATCATCGTCTTTTCAGTCCAGAGCATGATTCCCGGCACATAGTTGGAGCTACATAAATATTTGTTTTGCTTGCTTGATCCAGTTATTATTTAAAAGACTGAGACCTGCAAACACACGATTACACATCACCCACTGTAACCTTTTTGCCCCACTCCCCTATCATCCAAGCAGAGTGGAGGGGTCACGGGCAGGGTCTGTCATTCCCACACATTCCCCAGGCAGCTCTGTGACATTGGTTTCTGCCCTTGTCATTTATCTTCTATGTCAAAATTTCTCCTGCATGAGAATGGTGGAGAAAGTGAGCACCATTTACCCCTCAGGTTCCACCTGAGGAACCTGAGGGATGGTCCCATTCTGCTTTCAGCTCAGTCTGATGAACTCCCTCCAGCAGAGAAAGGAGGAAATGAGTATTTCCCACAATCCTGACCTGGCTGGCCATTCTTCTGAAATCTCAGAGTGGTAGCCACATGGAAATGTGCTGTCAGGGGCCATTTCCCATGACTCTGGATTTTGAGCTACACCCAGAAAGACCCCCATGCCAGAGACAAGCAGCAGTGCCTAGAATACAGTCAGCACTCAGGAAGTGTTTGTTGAATGAGTAATAAAAAGCGGAGGAACAGAAGATGCTCTCAGAGTCCTTCCTCCCCCCACCCCCAGGGTTGCCAGCTCCTGCCTTTGCAGCCAGTCTAATTCCAGAGTATTTATGCAGAAATGAGTGAGGTAGCAAAGAGGAAGATGGAGAGAGACTTGAAAAGAACATTTTCCCAAGATTCTCTCCTCTGTTCACCTCTGAGGAGGACCTCTGGATCAGGAAAAACACACAGGTTCCCAGGCCACCAAGCCCTCTTCATTCTCGGCCTCAGACCTGGGCTCGTGCCCTTCCAGGCTACAGGCAGAAAGAGGTAGACAGACTAGCTTGGAGACAACTTTAAGTGAATTCAATTACCATAGCAACCAAAACCACCAGAATGGAGATTAGCCTCCAGACAGCAGCGATCCAAGCATCCAACACAGGCAGCAATCCAAAGGCCATTGCTTGCGAGACCAGGGGCCAGGGTCGGGGGGAAGGGGCACCCCAGCTCATCTACCCAATACCCCCCATTCACCTGCACTTTCTGGGACTCCTCAGAGCTCTAACCTGCCAAGGAGCAGGTATTCATCCCTGCTGGGAGCTGGAGAGACCTGGAAGGGGTGTGCGGTTAGAGGAATGAGCAGGTGCTGGCCTTCTGCAAGCCTCTCATTTTCTACTGTGTCCTTCCATGGATAGGCAGGGTGCCATGCGGACTTCTGTACTTCTCTGCAGGGTAAGATTTAAGAGTAGGAGCTCTGGAGGCAGACTATTTGGTTTTAAGTTCCAGCTCAGCTAATGATCTTGAGCAAATTGCTGAACTTTTCTGTGCCTTGTTCTTTTCATCTGATAAATGGGAACTACAGCAGCCGCTCACAGAAATGCTATAAGGACTAAAAAACAAGAATGCTTATAAAGTGTTAGCACAGTGTGTAACACACATTAAACACCAGGTAAGAGTTTGTTGTCACTGTGTCATTGCTATTGTTATCAATTTCATGATGATGATGATAACTCCAGTCCCTCCTGGCCCTTGTCTATTTTCTTGCTATGAGCACTTTGCCAGTTCGAGGCACCAGCCTGAGGCAGGGAGAGAAGATTTCCAGGAGGCTCACAAGCTGGGTCATAGTGGTTAGTTCCCTCTTGCTCCAAAAGCCATCAGAAACCCAGAGGGATTGTATGGGCTGCCTGGCAAATGACCAAAGGCCTTGCTCTCTGGGGAATTTATCTGGGCCCATCAGCTGTGGTCAGCCAGTTGTGGTCAGCCTGGAGAATCTCGGTAAGGACAGAACCACAGATAGTCTCATTCACCTACTCGTTTTGCCCCAAAGATGTTAAACAAGTCTGTGATCTTCAGCCCCAAAGAATTTTTGCCTTTCCTGAAGGTGGAACCCTCACCTATAAAATAGGAATAAAAATAAAGGCTGATTTCAGAGAAATAGCAGACCTGTTCACAAAGAGCTGAGGGCAGCCGTAGGCACTGGCTTTATTCCCCTCACAGCATGTGTGCATGGACATTATTTCCCATATGTCCAGAGGGCAGAGATGATCCTCTTCAGTGATGCAAAGAATTCGGGACCCGGCTGCGGAAGGTGTGTCTAGTCCACCTCCAGGGATGTGCCCGGTTCATTCCACAAGCATTTTTGAGCCCTAGTGATGGTCAGATCTCGGGAAGCCAAGATGAATAAGACTCAGGAGTTCAGCTTGGTGGTGAAGAAAGACCTCCAAGAAACATAGCAGGAGGTGCTGGACAGGGGAAATGTGCTGAGGATGCTCAAGGCAGTGTGGCTGAGCATCAGAGAGGACTGGCATCTGGATTGGGCTGGAAGGAGGAATACATTTTGCCCAGTGGAGAAGGAGGAAGGACTCCGCAGGCAGAGAGAACAGCAGGTGCAAAGAGGGAGTGTGAAAGGGCCTGGTGTGTCTGGGGGAGGTGAGAAGTTTAGGGATGATAAAGCGTATGCGTGTGTGTGTGTGTGCGCGTGTGTGTGTGTGTGTGTGTTGCGTGCATGCGTGTTAGAAAACGATAAGGGGGTGGAAAGAAGTATGCCAGGAGATGAGACCCAAGAGTTCATCTCTCCTCTTATCTCTCAAGAGATCAGCAGTTCTATCAACGCCTAGATACTGTGGCCTGCTGTGCTGGGCTTTGTTCAGCCTTATTCTGAAAATTAATTCCCCTACAACAAAAGGAGTTGTTGAGCTTGTTTTGGGGAAACCCCAGCCTGTTTTTTAGGGTCTGCATTGCTCGAAGGTCTTCAATGGCCCCAGTTGTCAGCTTCCTCCAGCCTACCATAAACAGCTCTGTCCGGAAAGGACCCTGAGACAGAACTCTGACCTCCCTCTCCCTCCAGGAAGGGCTGCACCTACATCCTCAGCTGGTTCTGCTTTGCATTCCCCTGTCCCAGACTGGCACAGTAATCCGGCAAGGCAGCACAGCCTGTTCCGGGACCCTCTTTTGCTGCTCCACATCCAACCAATCAGAGTCCTGATAATTTTTACCTCCGGCATATTTCTCTCATGCCCCCTCTTCTCCATCCATCCACTGATGCCCTAGCCAAGGCTCTCATCATCTCTTTCCTGGAATACTGTAATTGCCGGCTAATTGGTCCCCCTGCTTCCCATCTGGTCTTCCTCAAATCCGTCCTCCACACGGCTAGGCCAGAGTAGATTTTTCTAACATAGATCTGACTGCACCATGCCTCTGCCTGGAGCCCTTCGCTGGCTCTCTGCAGCCTGCAGGATAGAGTCCAGCTTGTTGGCTTGGCCTCCCAGCCTCAGGCCCTGCTTTGTCCTGCCTCTGTCCTCACATTCTAGGCACAACTCAGCTTGTTCACATCCTGGTGTCTTTGCTGCCTGGTGTTTGCTTCTTCCTCTCGGTCATTTGGCTGATTCCTTGTCCTCTTTCCAGACTCGGCTCAGATGTCATCTCCTCCAAAGCGTCTTCTCTGACCCCTCAGCCTGGACCAACTGCTTCCCTAGCTCTCCACGCACATCCCTGTCACACCACGTATTAGCTCTCTCACTAGGCAGCTTTGTGATGTTCACCTCCGATTCTTCATCTGAGAAATGGGAATAATAATAAACTTATCGCATGAGATTGTTTGGAGAGTTTGTAAATCTAGCTACTCTTCACCCCTCAGGCTTCAGTGATCCCCACATGAGGTCTAGTAAGCCTAAATATGAGGGCAGAGCTCACACCCACTGTTCATCTTTCTCTTTAAACCATGAGCTCTGAGAAGATAGAGACTGCATATTTTGCTCACCACCATATGCCCAGATAATAATTAGAACGTGTTAAATGAAATGATTGTGGAGTCTGATTCCTCCAGCTCTGTTTTTTTTCTCAAGGTTGATTTGGCTATTCGGGGTCTTTTGTGTTTCCATACAAGTTGTAAAATTTTTTGTTCTAATTCTGTGAAGAATGCCATTGGTAATTAGATAGCTGTTGCATTGAATCCGTAGATGGCTTTGAGTAGTATAGTCATTTTCCAATATTGATTCTTCCAATTCAAGAACATGGTATATCTCTCCATCTGCTTGTGTCATCTTTCATTTCTTTCTTCAGTGTCTTATAGTTTTCTGAGTACAGGTCTTTTGCCTCTTTAGGTAGGTTTATTCCTAGGTATTTTATTCTTTTTGTTGCGGTGGTAAATGGAATTGTTTCATTAATTTCTCTTTCTGATCTTTTGTTGTTAGTGTATAGGAATGTAAGAGGTTTCTGTGCATTACTTAATTTTGTATCCTTCAACTTTACCAAATTCATTGATTAGCTCTAGTAGTTTTCTGGTGACATCTTTAGAATTTTCTATGTATAGTATCATGTCATCCGCAAACAGTGACAGTTTTATTTCTTCTTTTCCAATTTGTATTCCTTTTATTTATTTTTCTTCTGATTGCTGTGGCTAAGACTTCCAAAACTATGTTGAATGAGTGGTGAGAGTGGATATGCTTGTTTTGTTCCTGATCTTAGAGGAATTGCTTTCAGTTTTTCACCATTGAGAATGATGGTTGCTGTGAGTTTGTCGTATATGGTCTTTATTATGTTGAGGTTGGTTCCCTCTATGCTCATTTTCTGGAGAGTTTTTATAATAAATCGGTGTTGGATTTTGTCAAAAGCTTTTACTGCATCTATTGAGATGATCATATGGTTTTCATTCTTTAATTTGTTGATATGCTGTATCACATTGATTTCTGTATATTGAAAAATCCTCACATTCCTGGGATAAATCCCACTTGATCATGGTGTATGATCCTTTTAATGTGCTGTTGGATTCTGTTTCCTAGTATTTTGTTGAGGATCTTTGCATCTATGTTCATCATTGATATTGGTCTGTAATTTTCTTTTTTTGTGATACCTTGGTCTGGTTTTGGTATCAGGGTGATGGTGGCCTTGTAGAATGAATTTGTGAGTGTTCCTCCCTCTGCAATTTTTTGGAAGAGTTTGAGAAGGATGGGGATTAGCTCGTCTCTATATGTTTGATAGAATTTGCCTGTGAAGCCATCTGGTCTTGGACTTTTGTTTGTTGGAAGATTTTTAATTACAGTTTCAAATTCATTACTTGTGATTGGTCTGTTTATATTTTCTAATTCTTCCTGGTTCAGTCTTGGAAAATTGTACCTTTCCAAGAATTTGTGCATTTCTTCCAGGTTGTCCATTTTATTGGCATATGGTTGCTTGTAGTAATCGCTTCTGCAGTGTCAGTTGTCCTGGACTTCAAACTATACTACAAAGCTAGAGTAATCAAGACAGTATGGTACTGGCACAAAAACAGAAATATAGATCAATTGTACAGGATAGAAAGCCCAGAGATAAACCCATGCACCTATGGTCGCCTAATCTATGACAAAGGAGGCAAAAATATACAATGGAGAAAAGACAGCCTCTTCAATAAGTGATGCTGGTAAAAGTTGACAGCTACATCTGAAAGAATGAAATTAGAATGCTTCCTAACACTATACACAAAAATAAACTCAAAATGGATTAAAGATCTAAATGTAAGACCAGACACTAAAAAACCCTTAGAGGAAAACAAAGGAAAAACACTCTTTGACATAAACCACAGCAAGATCTTTTTTGACCCACCTCCTAGAGTAATGAAAACAAAACCAAAAATAAACAAATAGGACCTAATGAAACTTAAAAGCTTTTGCACAGGAAAGGAAATCATAAATAAGATGAAAAGACAACCCTCAGAACGGGAGAAAATATTTACAAATGACGCAATGGACAAAGGATTAATCTCCAAAATATGCAAGCAGCTCATGCAGCTCAATATCAAAAAAAACAAGAACCCAATCAAAAAATGGGCAGAAGACCTAAATAGACATTTCTCCAAAGAAGACATACAGATGGCCAAGAGGCACATGAAAGGTTGCTCAACGTCACTAATTATTAGAGAAATGCAAATCAAAACTATAGTGAGTTATCACCTCACACCAGTCACAATGGCCATCATCAAAAAATCTGTAAACAATAAATGCTGGAGAGGGTGTGGAGAAAAGGGAACTCTCTTGCACTGTTGGTGGGAATGTAAATTGATACAGCTACTGTGGAGAACAGCATGGAGGTTCCTTATAAAACTAAAAATGGAACTACCATATGACCCAACAATCCCACTACTGGGCATATACCTTAAGAAAACCATAATTCTAAAGGACCCATGTACCCCAATGTTCATTGCAGCACTATTTACAATAGCCAGGACATGGAAACAACCTAAATGTCTGAAGACAGATGAATGGATAAAGAAGATATGGTCTATATGTACAGTGGAATATTACTCAGCCATAAAAAGGAATGAAATTGGGTCATTTGTAGAGTGGTTGATGGACCTAGAGTCTGTCATACAGAATGAAGTAAGTCAGAAAGAGAAAAACAAATATTGTATATTAACGTATCTTTGTGGAATCTAGAAAAATGGTACAGATAAACCTATTTCCAGGGCAAGAATAGAGATGCAGATGTAGAGAATGGACATGTGGACACCGAGGGGAAGGGGAGATGGGACAAACTGGGAGATTAGGATTGACATACATACACTGCCATGCATAAAATAGATAGCTAGTGGGAACCTGCTATAAAGCACAGGAAGCTCAGCTCGGTGCTCTGTGATGATCCAGATGGGTGGGATTGCGGGCGGGGGTGGGGGTGGGGTGGAGGGAGGTCCAGGAGGGAGGGCATATAGGTATACATATAGCTGATTCACTTCGTTTGTACAGCAGAAACTAACACAACATTGTAAAGCAATTATATTCCAATTAAAAAAAATTGAAGTGATTGTTGAACTAATGTTAGTGGATGAAGACCTATCAGTTCAATTTAAATGTCTATTGAAAGCCAAGCTCTGGGCTAGGGCTCCCCTCTTAATACTTAGGTGGGACGGGGGTGCAGATAAGCACACTCAACCCATGAGTCCTGGGCAAGATTGCACCTTGAGTTGGGAGTTCAACTCAACTCATTCACATTTGATGTGGGTGGAATGGGAAGTAAAAGGAATTTCCTAGGGAAAACCAGTCCGTAACTTGCATCTCCTCACTTCCCTCAACACCATCCCACCGCTGAAAGCAGCACTGTAACCCACTAAGAAGGCTGTCCTGTGTTTCTTATTTTGTCCATTTCAAGAATCTGTAGCAAAGAGAGAGCCGTCTAATACTGAACCTGGATGGCAAAACTGAGGCAGGCGTGCGATGTTGGCAGCTTACCACTCTGGGGATTCCAGTCGGTCTGGATGGGAGAAGTGTCCCAGGAAGAAAGGGTGTTCACTCTTTGGTCAACAAAGGACAAGGAATTTTGTAACTTTTTAAAGCACACGTGTGTGTGTGTGTGTGTGTGTGTGTGTGTGTGGTTTTCTTTGTTTTGTTTTTTTTCACCCTGAGCCCGCCCATCTCCATTCTTTACGACTCTGGGCAGGATTTAACACATACACTTAAAAAATGGAAGAATAACTTCTTAAATTTGCAGTAAATGTATTGTTCAATAGATTTGATTTACTAGTTATGAGCCATAGAAGAGCCGCTATGGCGATTTATCGTGACGTCTCAGGAGTTGGAGTCCACTGCTTCTATCCGCTCGAATCTCCATAAAAATAATCCAGTGAAGGGAAGACCCACGGTGCATCTTGGCACCAGCTTGGATTGTAACTGCCACACCCTAGTCAGTATATCAGGGTCCCCTTCCAGACGATGAGACCATGACGGGGGGGGGGCATGTCCGTGGATTTAGTGTCATTTGTTCTGAGTCCTTAGTTGGGGTCCAGGAGCAGAGGTCTCCGGGCACTGCAGCTTGTGAGAGATTAATAGGGCTCCACTTGCCTCCCTGGTGACTCTGCAAAGGAATTAAATGGAGGGAAAACCTGTGTGTGTGCATGCGCGTGCGCTGAGGGAAGGGAAGGACCAAGACTCATAATTCAGAGGGATTCAGAAGGGTCAGCCTCTTGGGCAAAACCTCTGCAAGATGGTCTCTGCTTTTGATTCCGAAAGCATCTGAAAGCGTTTCCTTCCTGTTCCCCGGGGAAGACTTGGAAAGGTGGGAGGTTCTATAGCTGGTGGGGGGGTGGGGGAGGGTTGGCCAAGGGAGAGAGACAGGGGAAGACTGTTCCAGGCTGAGGGGCAGGTAAGGCCTCCAGGGAGAAGTGTTTCCAAGCTTAGCCCTCCACGTAGGCTCAGCTAAGCATAGGTGGGGAAGCAGGATAGAGTTCCCGCAGAAGGAATAGTCCGAGCAAACACTCTGGGGTTTAGAGAGCTGTCGCACTTCCCAAACAGCGGGAATACAAGTGCAAGGGGTCCAGGAGCAGAAAGTGGAAAAGCAGAAGACACGAGGACTCGACAGCAACATCAGACAGACGAAGGTATGTCTGCTTAATTCAGAGGGCAATGGGGATTCCTAGAAGGATTTCAACCAAAGGGCAACATGTTTGGACTTGTGTTTCGAAGAAAATCACTCTGACTGCTGTGCGGAAAATGGATTGAAGAACTAGCCCCCTCGGTTGGGCTTCCAATTCTGGAAAACTCCCTGCCTATCCTTAGCCTAGGCCAAGAAGCACCTCCCTGGGTCCCCTGCTAGTCTCCTGGTGTCCGATGCTCAGCAGCTGCACTGGTGCTGGGGTGAGAATGAGATGCTGCCCCTACTCTCAGAAGACACAGTGCAATGAGACAGGCAGGGCTCCTCCTGTTTGAGCAAGTCAGAGCAAAGCATGTTACCAGCGAGTACAGGAGGGTCACAGATTTAGCCGGTGGGTTAACTGCGGGGAGGCAGGAACAAACGCCCAAGGTCTGGGTGAGGGGAGAGGCCTGTCATTCCCGAGGAAACCTGATTTCTGGCTAGACCACACTCTGTCATCTCATGAGCAGCACCCCTAGCTTTTCTGTGGGGGTCTGGGGAGAGATGCATTGTGAAAGCTGGGTCTATCTAAGACCAGAGCTTTCTGTGACGATGGAAATCTTCTCTATCTGTACTGTCCAGTGTGGTAGCCATTAGTTACAGGCGGCCGTGGAGCACTTGAAATGTGACCAATACAAGGAAAAAACAGATTTTTAAATTTTAATGAATTCTGGTTTTAATTTAAATAGCCCCACATGTTTAATGGCTACCGTATTAGCGATCTAAGATGTGAGATCCTTGTAGACAGTTCTACCGGACGCCGAGCACGTGAGAGAATTCTTGTAAGCCAGTCTTGTTTCTTGCGTCCGGGGGCAGTGTGGTAGAACTCAGGGCCTAGAATGCTGGCATAGTCAGACTTAATGTTTAAATCCTATCTGTGCCACTGTATCGGTCAGGGTAGGCTTATTACGTTAACATACAAACCCAAGGTTCAGTGGCTTAACATAATAAAAGTTTATTTGTTTTCACTCATTTCATAGACAAATTAAGGCTAGGAAGGCTCTCTACTCCACACAGCCATCCAGAGACCCAAGATCCTTCCTTCTTGTGGCTCCGCCCTCCTCTAGGTCCTTAACATTCTCTGCATTCAGCCAGTGGGTGGAGAAAGAAAGAGCGCACGTAGGATTGTTCTGGATGTTTTTTATGGGTCTGACTTATACTACTTTGGCCAAAACTTAGTTACACAGCCAAACCTAACTTCAAGGGATCCTGGGAAATGTAAGGTAGCTACGCCTATGAAAAAGAGGAACTGAAGTTGATTAGCATCTAGTCAGTCTCTGCCACAGGTACCTACTAGCTGTGTGACCTTAGGCCTTAGTTTTCTTATCTGTAAGATGAGAGTAAAGTAAGAATTGGTGAAGGCAAAATGAAATAATTCATGTGAAAAATGTTAAATCCAGTTGGGATTCATGACTATAACTCTTGCCTCTCAGTTTGGGTCTCATTTTAGTTATCGGGCATCAGCTCTGCTGACACCAAAAAGCTTGCACATGGAAGCCTCACTGCAAGGCATTTTATGCATGCTCCTTTCTCCCGAAGGAGCAGGTCAGACTTTGGAGAGAATTCAGTAAGCCCTTGTGCTTGTGAAACCCAAGGACTACCCCTCAGACACAGATGCAAGTACTGGCCAAACGATCTTAGCATCATGGGGGTAGGAGGAAGAGATCTTATCCCCTGGAGAGATGGATTTTGATGGCCATAGGAGGGTGCAGTTACTGAAATATTTACAGATGGAGATACATGACATCTGGAATTTGCTTCAAAATTATTAAGGAGTGGTGATGAGTAGGGGTATAGATAAAACGTGATTGGCCTTGAGTTGGTAATTATCAAAGCTAAGTGGTGGGTTCATGGGGGGTATATTATACAATTCTCTCTTCTTTTGTGTATGTTTGAAATTTTCCATAATGAAGAACATTTTAAGGGCCATGAAGATCCTTTTTTAACAGGCTTTGCAGAGAAATCCAGAAACCTCTTATGACCTTGCAGTATGGGGACAGTAGCTGGACTGTGTTTATTTACTTGTTGACTCATCAAAGCAATTAACAGTTTTGCACCTGGGTCTCCCACAAACCCAGTGAGGCAGAAACACCCAGCCCCAGCCTTGAGCTCTGAAGAAGAAATGAACTTGAGCCTGAGTATCATAGATATGCAGAGCTGCAAGGGCTTTGGCACTCATGAACTGTGTCTGTTTACCAAGAATAGGTTGGTATAAAAAACTGGTATACAGATCCCCTCATCAGAACACTTGCAAAGGCTACAGATTTGATTTTCTGGCTGCAAAATTCAGAAACAGCCCACCTGGTTGCTTATAGTTGTATCAATGTGGCCAGTTTTATGAATGGACAGTGATTCTGTGGAGTTGGGAAGCCTCCTGTCCCCCCAAAACATACCCCGTTACTTGGATGGAGCCTCAAATCCCACTCACTCTATTTCATGACCTTGGCTTTCATTATCCTGTTAAAATGTGAATACTGTATCTCTGGACAGGATAGTCACTTACACATTAGTTTAAATGATTTATCAGTTCTTGCTGATGAGGAGGGAATGGAGAGAAATAGGCACTTGAAACTCAAGGCTGAAGAAATGGGATGCCACAGAACGGAAGGAGGAGCCAATAGAAAAAAGTGTCTAGAGACAAATTTCTCTGATTTCACACATTTCCTGGGGTCTTGGTATGAAGAATAACCACATGGAAAGAACTTGGGTGACCTGTCTGAACGTCTTCACAAACAAGCACTGGAGAGAGCTGTACCTTAGACTTAAAAGCTCTAGTTTCAAACATGTGTAAAGTCAATTACAAGATTATGAGAACAGCCAATACTTTACTTATAAATGCATATGAAACATGTTATATGAATTATCGAACTCAATCCTCATGAATGCTGTGAGTCAAGATGATCACTATAATCCATTTTACAGGTGAGGTAACTGAGGATCAGAGAAGTAAAGTAGCTTGCCCAAGGTCACACAGCTTGTAAATTAGAGCCAAGATTTGAAGCCAGATCTATCCTGAGCCCATGTTCTCACCTCCACTGTCGTAGGTTTCCTGATGTGGTTTACACACAATTTTATACTTAAAGTTCAGCAAGCTTTGGTCTTGGCATCTCTTTGTGCCAAGCCTAGGTTCTGGCTATCGGTTTTTTTTTTTAACTTATTTATTTACTTATTGGCCACGTTGGGTCTTTGCTGCTGTGCGCGGAGGCTTTCTCTAGTTGTGGCAAATGGGGGCTACTCTTCGTTGCGGTGTGCGGGCTTCTCATTGCGGTGGCTTCTCTTGTTGCGGAGCACAGGCTCTAGGCACGCGGGCTTCAGTAGCTGTGGTGCACGGGCTTAGCTGCTCTGCGGCATGTGGTATCTTCCCGGACCAGGGATCGAAACTGTGTCCCCTGCATTGGCAGGTGGATTCTTAACCACTGCACCATCAGGGAAGCCCTGGCTAATGGGTTTTTGACAAGCCTTCTCACCAGGTTTTATGGTGATCACAGTCACAGCTGCAGGCAACCCAGGTACATTTCCAACTGATGGCATCTTGGCTGTTCCCAAGGTGGTGATATTCTAGGGATGTGATTGACATTCTTCCAGAAAGGAAAGAAAAGACTTCCCAAAAAACCAATCTGGTTCAAGAGCAGAACACTGGCCTGGTCTCTGCGGACAGCATCCACTGAGGTTCTCTTTGTAGATCCGAAAAGGCTGGAGGAGGGGAGCTTTGGGGCTCTTTTCATCTAGGACCAGTCAAAAATCGAACACCCTCATGCTTTCTCTCTGTCCTCGTGACAGTGCTTCAGCTCAATCACATAGAATCTGGAGACTGAGAGGTTGACAAATTTATCACATATTCTCAGTTACATACAATCAAGGGAGCCATGGGAATGAAAGTTAAAATAAATCCCTAATGCAAAGTTCTCGAGCACCTGCAATGTGCCAAGCACTGAGCTAGCACATTCAGAGATGGCTAAGATGTGGTCCTTCCTCAAACAGCTTAAAGTCAGAGAGGGAGGCCACCGTGCAAACAACCAAGGTAATAAGAGAATAAAAACTATATTTGAAGTATGCAGGAAGGACTGTGGGAGCCCAAACGGGGAATGCTTACTTCCTCCTGAGGTGTGGAGCTGAAATTAACCAATACGTCTTATGTGACCTTTGGGCTGGGTATTGAAGGTCTGGGGCTGAGTGGAAGTTTGCTAGGAAGACAATAGGAATTAGGAAGTGGTGGAGGGCATTTATGGAAGACAGGACAGCATGTACAAAGGCACGAGAGTGTGAAAAGATGTGATTTGGTCAAGTAGCAGAGAAAAGGGCCGCGTGCTGGAAAGAAAAATGAGTGTGAGCAGAAGAAGGTAAGACCAGAAAGGAAGAGCAGGAGATGACAGGATCAGAACAGGGTGTTTTAGAGGAAACGATCTTTTGCAGAAGGTTGAAGGGGAGTGGTGAAGTGAAGCAGAGGGGTGCCTGTGTACAAGGATGGAGATGCACAGTAGATAGTTAGGGGTCAGGGAGAGCTCAGAAAGCAACGGTCAGCACCTGAATGGCCTTGAAACCTGGGGCTCCTGTCAACTCTCCAGGGAAATGGGCAGATGGAGATGCAGAGAAGATGAAGGACAGAACTGTGGGAACATCAGCACGCAAGCAAAAGGAGCCACCAGGGAAGAAGAGAACAGTCCCTGCACCTCTCATCTGCACCTTCAGCCTCTACCAAACCTCCTCCAAATTGTCACCAGCAAGAAACTGAACAGATGAGTAGTATTTTTTTCCTTCCAGTGCCTGTGTCCCCTTCTCCTATTTGCTTTTCTTCTCCCCTCCCTTCCTCTTCCTTCGCCTAGCATCTCCCTCTGAGGGAGGTCCTGATGAGCAGAAGCCCTCCCCGCTGGGCTATGCCCCACCACGATCTGCCTGGGTTGGAGCTGGTCCCCTGGAAGGACTGACTTGTTGAGCCAACTTTGGCGACTTCTCATTTGCCATCACTGGTCTAAGCATCTTGGCTAATGCGATGACCACCCAGGCAACTGCTGGCCTCCCAAATGGGGTTAGTGCTGCAGGGAGTGAGACTTCCTCTACTCCCTCAGGAAGGACCAGAAGCATCGATGGTTGTAGAAGTTCAGCCATCAGGCCCACCATTGTTGACAGTACATCCTGGCCTGGCCAAGCTGGGCAATCAGGGCTGATACCCACAGGTGAAGCCCTGGCGTTCTGAGTCTGGGCAAAACTCCTCAGCATTTATGCCACCACCACCCACCTCACCTTGAAAAATGAGAGAAAGCCAAGGCATCACCAGCCTTTGGCATTCCTCAGGACGATTTCACCCTGAAGAAAACTCAGAGGGTACAACCCTAGCCTGGACACACTGAGCCCCTACCCCATACCCAACCTACAGAGGAGACGATGGAAGAGGCCAACAGAGCTGGGTCAAGGGCGTCCTCTTAAGGCAGACCCTCTATCTGACTGAGGGGGCCACTCTGCTCTCAGAAGAGCAAAAGTGCAGCAGGCTGGGGAGCGGCAAGAGGGAGGGTTCAGAGCTTCACGCTAGGTGTGCGGCCTGAGATACATCAAGCGCCTTCAGTTTTCCCACCTATAAAATGGCGATAGTATCTATGGCACCGGATTATTGGAGAACTAGCAAGGAGTCCAGAATGTGGCGGCTCCTCAACTTAAGGCTGATATGTTAAGCCTGATACAATCCAAGGACTTGCAATGCTGCTTTGGATCCCTTGGACAGCCTTCCTATGCTTGGTCCTTTAGAACTACCTCTCCTGTTAGTGGCTTTCTGAATCCCCAGCTGTGGGACCTCGAGGAAGCCACTTAACCTCTCTGTACCTTGATTAGCTGCTCAGGGACTGAGGCAAAATAAACTCTGATGGCCACTGAGTAAATGCTCATATGCCCAGCTGTGGGAATAAGGGGTAGGAGGCAATGGCAGAAGCAAAGCCAGAGGACCCCAAGCCCAAGGGAGACTCAGAATGCAGGGCCGCCCCTACTAAGTCCCTCACTGCAGCTCTGCTTTCATAAAGCCTTGCTTTACATAGTTAGGTAAATAAGGGAGGCTGCATCCATATGGGTATCTAGGGTCCTTACTTACTTCTCCAGCATAAAATTTCCCCCGGGAAATGCCCCATGGGCTTCTGACATGATCCAGCCCCTTCCTTATTCCCACTCCTGTGGTTCTTCCTCTATTCCTCATCAGAGGTCTCCCTCTTTGGGGCTGGGAATCAACTACCTCAACCAGGTGAACTTGACCCATCCTGGGCTGTGGCCTGGCATCGTTATTATTATATGCACGGAGGTGTGTGTCTTCCTGTGTCTGTGTGTCCGGTCCGGCAGTTCTACCTTCCTCTCCAGGCAGATTTCTTCACACTTCCTGTTGGCACCACTCCTGCCTTAAACAGCAACAACAACCAACAGTTATATTGTACTTCCTATGTTCCGGGCACCGTTCTAAGTGCTTTACCCGTGATAATTATTTACCTTCACCAGACCCTATAATGTAGATAGTACTATTTATTGCTATTTTAGAGATGAGGAAATCAAGGCACAGAGAGGTTATGTAGCTTCCCCAAGATCACACAGCTAGTAAATAACAGAGGCAGGTTCAAACCCAGGCAGTCTGACTTCAAAGTCTGTTTTTTACCTCCAAGACCCACAGCACGCTGAATATAGAAAGCTGGCAACCCTCAGAGGTGCAGTCCCACCCTCCAAATCCCTGCCTCGTCATGGGGCACATTGGTGAAGTAGTCTAGCCACAAGCAGTGAGGGTAGGAGCAACCCTTATGGACACTCTGGGGCATAGCTTCTAAGAGCAAGCCTAAGCGGAGCAGCCCTGGGAAATCCCCGAACAGACACACCAGCCCCAGCAAGTCAGCAAACTCGGAGGCTGCGGACTTGACATTGGGCTACCTCTTACCCCCACAGTCCACACGGTGACAAGCTCTGCAAATAGCGGCCAGAGCCACGGGACTAAAGAAGAATCCTCATGTGTGCACAGCTTGGAAAGGACACACACGCAGAGCACAGTCATCCATAGGAGCACCATCTTTAAATAGAAAAGATAGCCTGAAATACACCCTGAGCTCACGTGTGCGCTCTCTCCTCTCTCTCTCTCTCTTTCTCTCTCTTGCTCTCTCTCTCTCCAACACACACACGGCCAGGGCCAGCAGATCAACTGAACAAATGCCTTAGCTGTACCGGTGGCAAGGGAAGGAATTCTAGTGCCCTGGCAGCTCCTAACTTTCAGTTCCTATTTAAAATATCTGAATTGGGAGCATCGACAAGCTCCCAAATTAGCTTTTTAAATAGAAGCTGAGAGTTAAAGGAAAAGCGGCCGTGTCATGGGGGAAAAGCAATTGAGAATCCTGGCCAGGTTGGGCCAGAGGCAGAGAGGGGAAAGGCGATGCTGGAAAGATGCAATGGAGGGCAGGGAGCCCATGGGAGGGCAGCATCTCCAGGCAGTGGCTCCTTCAGCCGCCAGAGTCAAGGGGCCTCCCTTCTGCCCATCACTTGCTCTCTCTCTTATTTTCCAGGTCACCTGGTTGTGAGAAGAGATGGTAAATAAAAACCACACTGGCCTAGACTAGAAATTTAAATCTTTCATATTTTCCTTCTAGATCTTCTCAACAGAAAGGAGAGTATAGTCTATAGCTACTTTACTTAAATGATGAGATGTGAGCCTGGGAGGAATGGGGCCAGGTGTGTTTGTGTTGGGGGAGGGGGAGGGGGAGGGGGGATTCTGAACCAATGCCCTGTCTTCAAACAGGGCTGACCAGGCACAGGAGAGAGCACAATTGTCCTGTAAGTATACCTCTCTGGAGGAGGACGATGCTCCCAATCTAACTGTTCCAGGAAACCTCCAAGCTTTGGGGCAGACTCAGCCCTTGAGCACCCGCAAGATGCAAAACAAAGATGGGAACGCACAAGAGTTCAAACCTGGGCAGAAATAAAGTACCAGGTTTTAACTCTCCCAAGTTGGACATGGGGGTGTTGGACTGAAGGAACCTGCCCTTCCGTGGACCTGCTCACCCAGAGTCTGGGGAACTCCCAGGGGTCAGAGCAGTTGTGAGAAAATTAGCTTTTCCCCGAGGGATGGGAGGAGGGAGGTGGGAGCAGTGCCAAGGCCTTCCCTGAATTCTTCCCCTGTCTGCCAGGGAGCGGCACTGTTGTTAATCATTATTACTGTATGCAAATCAGTATGCAAATCCCACACCGCTCCGGGACTTCTGGCAAATGCTAATAGAGCCCACGCCCAGCTCTTGAAGGGCCAGTGTACACCTTTCAGAACGACTAGCTGAAGGGGGTTTTGGGGAGAGTGGGTGAATGAGGGGCTCCGAGTCGCCAGGGGCCCACTGGGGCTCAGGCCACAGTGACTCACCCCCCACCCCTTCATCTAGAAAAGGGCCAAGGGTTCTCACAAGCCAGAAGCCCCGTCTGGACTCGGAGATGTTCTTTCCCAGCCCGCTTCAAGAACACCCTTCCCTTCACCGCACACTTTGCTTTTCCCTCGGTCTCTGTCTCACACCCAGAACTGTGGTCGCTCAAGCCCTGCGTTCCGGTCCCTGCTGAGGCACAGAGCCGCCTCGCCTCCGGAGCGCCAGGCGATTCCGGGTACCCAGGCCGAGATCTCTGGATTCCGGACGCAGGGAAAGCTGGAGCCACGCGGATTGGCAAGGTTCGAGGGGACTGAACCCTCTGCGCACATTGGCCGAGAGTGTAGGAGTCTGGGCCGCATACCACTCTCTCCGGATGCTCCAGGGCTCCATCCGCCAGGCCCGCTGGGCACGTGCCGACTGCCGGCTCCCCCTCCTGGGCCAAGGCATCGGGCAGTGGGAATCCGTGGGTTTCGGAGAGGGACCGAGGCACTGGGCGGACTTGGGTTGAGAGTTCACGCTCCCAAGACCAGACTTTTGGGTCTGGGTACTGAGTACACGTGGAAGCATAAGAGGGCAAATCCCTACCTTCGGGACGTGCCCCTCGCGCTCTGGAAGGAAAGCGGCTCTTACATGGGGCAAGGGCATTGTGTGTCCCCCCCGAGACCTCTCCAGCTCCGGCCACAGAGCTCAGAGCCGCGGCGAGCCACGAAGCTTGCGCGGTGTCGGGCTCCACCTCCCCAGGTGGCAGGGCTCGGCCGCAAGCAAGTGCTGGTGTCGCGTGGACAGTCGGTGAGAGACACCCAGCTGGGTCCACACACACCCCACGCGCGCACACACTGGAGCTCCCTTCCACCTCTCCCCGGGTCGCCAGCACACACGCCCCCGAGCTCACGCTCACGCCTACTCCCCGCTCCGCCCCCACTCCCAGGCCGCGCTCACCTTGCCACGCTCACCCCCGGCCCACCCTCGCTGGCACACGCGCTCACACCCGCGTAGGCACACTCCACCACCTCCAGGCACACCCTAGGATTCGTCCACTGGCCTGGGGAGACGCACCAGGCTCTGCCTCGTCTCCCTGCCCCCCACCCTCGCTCACGCGCGCGCCCCTCTACACACACACACACACACACACACACACACACACACACACACACACTCTCACGGGGAGTCACTCCCCCTAGCACGCCCTCGCCCTGGGCACCCTCCCGCGGCGAGCCTCCGGGTCCTCCTCATCTCTCCCTCCGCTGCCTGGCGGCCCCGCGCTCTCGAGCCCGGCCTGGAGCCGCTCGGCCGCCGGGAATCGGTAGGGAGACGAGGGCGCAGCCTCGCCGCCTCCCCCGGACTCTCCTCTCCGCCCCGCCCGCGCCGCGCCCCCACCGCCTCCCCCTTCGGGAGAGGGACCTCGTCAGGCAGCCGGTGGCCCGCCGGGCTCCTCTCCGCGCGGCGCCAGCGGCGGCGGGGGCAGGGCGCGAGCGAGGGAGCCCGCGAGCCCGCGAGCCCGAGAGCGGAGCGGCGAAGCGGGGAGGGAACGCGCTGCTGAGCCGGGGCTGGAGCGGCGGCGGCAGCGGCGGAGGGAGGGCCCCACGGACAGACAGACGCACGAACGGACCGAGCCAGGGAGGGAGCGAGAGAGACTTCGCCGGCGAGGAGGAGCGGCGCGAGCCGCGGCTGCTGGGCGCTTCCCCGCGCTGCTGGGTGCTCGGCGCCTCCGCGGCCCCCGGCTCCCGGCCTCAGCTTCCTCACGCGCGCGAGGCGCGGGGTGCGGGGCCCGGGGCTCGCTTCGCCGAAGGTAAGAGGGACGCGACCGAGCCTTCAGGAGCCAGGAAGTGCGAGGAGCGCTGCTCCCACGCCTGTTGCTCCGGCTGCCCACGCGGCACCCTCCCACTCCTGCACCCGGGTGGGTGGGCGCTGGGGCGCCGGAAGGATTGGGGGTGGGGCTGGCGCCGTGGGGGAGCAGGCAGCCGGCCCGGGGGCGTCGGTTCCCTTGGGCTGCGGAGCCACCTCCGGGGCAGCTAGGCGCTGTGAGGTTTGGAGGTGGGGTTGTGAACCTCTGCCCTCCTTCCATTGGCCTGCCTTCCCTCGGGGGTGCCAGAGGCAGCGCCACTGGATCCGGCGGCAGGTGGCGACGGCTCGCTCGGTCCCTCGCTCCTTGTGAGGGGAGAAGGAGAGAAATGGTTGAGGGTGGAAGCAGGGAGCAGTTTGGGGCGCTTCAGAAAGTTCTCCAGCCGGGCGATCCGTCGGTGTGCCTACCAGAGGCTGGGGGCCCGCACATCTGGTCCTGTCCGACGCCGCTTCCACCCTGCGAGCTCGGGGAAGGGTCTCTGAGTGACACCGTGGGCCAACGCGGCCCGGGGGAGGCCGTTCCGAAAGACTCACTTTGCGAGATGTTTACACTGGGGATGAGGCGCTGAAGGGACTGGGCAGAGAAGTTACCTGGAATCAACTAAATTCCTGCACTTGCTTAGTGTTGACATTTGAATCGAGTCCAAGATGTTCTGCTTTTATCCCGGGCAGCCGTGATATGTCAGCAACAGGCTGAGGTTCCGGACCTGGAATCTGATAGCAAAGAGAAGGCTCGGTTGTATTTCTTAGGAGAGGGTGCCTGAACTTTCTCGCGATCCTAGGTACAATGCGATCTATTTAAGACCTGGTTGCTATGTGGTGCATGGTGTATTTTGCATGAATTCACAGCGATGGTTAGGTTTACGCCTTTTTTTACCATTACTTCAAGGGAACCTGGATATTAAATGTCTGTAGAAAGGCAGCCTGGGCCAGTAGGAATTCAGTGCAGAACATGTGTATCTTTCCCCATGTGGACATGTTGGCACAGGGGTGGGAATAGATGTGTTTATTTTTCCTTATCTCTACTTGAATGCAATAAAATGCAAGTACACAAGGGACCCCCAGAGGAAGAAAGATTAGTGGCTTGTTCCCTTTCGCTGTTGAAGAGGCTGGAGGAAAAAACAAGAGTTCAGGAAAGTGCCCTGGCCAGCCTGGGAGTGGCAGTGCAGGAGAAGAGGAGCTCTGTGTGTGTCCCAGGCCTGTACCCCAAGATCCCCAGCTTGCCACTCTGTCAGTTTCATGCCTGCTTATGCAAACCCTGTGGGCACAGGAGAATGCCCCCTGGGTTGTCAGGACCTTCTCCTCCCCCAGACTGGCCCTATTCTGGGCTGAGCGATGTGTCGTAAAATCGTGGAAAGTAAAAGTTTCCAGAGCCTCTCCATACCCGGCTCTCTGCCGAGGTCACTGAAGGGCAGACCTTGGTGACATGACATTTTGGTTGCCTTGCGCCTGTGCTCAGGTTAGGTGTCAATCCCCAGGACAGGCTGCCTGGTCACTTTGCCCACGTTTGCCCTCTACCTCCTCCGGAGAAGTTGGTTAACAGGGCTGCCTTTTTACAGCAGGCGAATGTGTTTCCCTTTTCCAGGAGTTTTTTTTTTTTTTTTTCCCCTGTGTCATTTCAGCACTCACCTGTTTTAAATGTCTCTTCCCCATCCTCCCCCACCCCCATCTTTCCCACTGTCAAACTCTTCTGCCAAAAACAAAAATAGCTTCAGATTTTTCATTTGTAAGGCGTCCACGTCCTAGTAAAACCTTGGCATTTGAGGCCTGTGCAGTGCCATTGGCTGGAAATGGGGCCGCACGGTTGTGCCTGTTGCAGGAATTCATACCCAGGTCAGCTCCAGGAAGTGTTGGTGCCCATCACGGGGTGAGCGCTGTGGTGATGGCCTTGGAGAAGCCCTGCTTGAGCCAGGTCATGCCGACAGGGTTTGTGTGGAGGGTATGGCTGGTATGGCCGTAGGCATGGTATCTGGTGGCGACACTTTTCCTCCCCTTCAAAACTCACACACACACACACACACACACACACACACACATACACACTCACACAGAAAGTAGCAATGGGGTAATTCCTCCCTTTTTGGTACCTTTTACCAGGGGAACAGGGCTCGAAGCTCTGGAGACAGCCTAGCTCTTGCCTGGCCTTCTTCGGGAAGATTGTCCTGGATTAAGATTGTCAAAGTTTGGCCTTGGGGCCAGAGGCTTTTATGATAGATAGAGAGGGACTGTTCCTCCTACTCCAGCTCTCAGTTATTCATCTGAGAGCAGTTTGTAAAATACCCAGGGCCCTTGGAGAAGAGGAGATTGGCATAGGTTGGAGAGCGTAAGGTGATGGGGCTCACCTTGGTAGAGGAAGGTAGCAGGCAGTGAGGTTTGGGAGTCAGGGTGAAACAGCACTGACTCTCAGGGTGCACAGCTGCATACCTGGCCCAAGCAGGGTGCTGCAGGGTACCTCTTGGCTCAGTGGTCTCTTACTCTTTGCCACTGGAACACCTCAAGTTCCTGCCTTTCTGAGCTCCATTCTGGGATAAAGCGGGAATGTTAAGAGTCAGAGGTCCAGGGCCCAGGGTCAGGAGCCTGGCTCTCTTTACCCTCCAGGGGGGTGGCCAGGGGTTCTGTGGATGAACTGGGCCTTTGATTGCCTTGAGTTCTAAGCGGTGCAGGTTGTGTGCCCTTTTCTGGGCACTAGCCTCAGCAGGCATTCCTAGAACTGCCCTCTAAAAGGAGGCTCAGACTAACTCTGTCCCCACAGCAACAAACCCAGATCGTCTGCTTCCTGCTTTGCAGGGGCGACTGCCATGGAGAGGTCTCAGCAAGACCTGAGCTACAGGCTTGATGTCCCGGATCCAGTAGAATCAAGGATTATTCGAGCTAAAGATCTTCTTGTCGCTTTCTCGTCCAGTTATCTCATTTGACAGATGAGGGCTGTGAGGCCCAGAGGGTAATGGTGGCTTGCTTCCACAAGTTCAGGAGAGAATTGGAACTGGAGTGCAGGGCATCCAGACCCCATGCTTTCTGCTGCCTGGGGACAGGGTGAGGGGCGTATACATCCTGCTGTCTTCCATGGGAACATCAGTATCTGACTACACCTAGGTCAAGAGAGCCATGTGGCAGTGAGCTGATCGGTGGCCTATTGGAAGATCGTCAACTCCCATATACGTGGAGCACAGTCATTTTGAAGGAGTCTCAGCTCCTTTTCTGAAACTTGTCAGCATAAATGCCCATGTCATAGGATTTGGGGGGGATGAATTAACTGTTGCTGTAAAAGTGCTTAAACCGGTGCCCACTGCATGGTCAGTGCTCAGTAAATGTTGGCTAAATCTGAACTGGGATTATTTTGTCACCAATGTTTAAATTGTAGTCTTGCTTCCCAAACTTCCCTTGCCCCTTAGAAAGCCTAGCTAAGTGTGTGCTTAGGGACTACAGATTCTCCTAGTAATCTGAAGGAAATACAGGGAGTTATAAGCGTACATTTCTTGAAGAAAGATATAAAATGCACAGGACGTGTTCCCAAGTCCTCCATCGGCAGCGTCAGTGGCATGCGGATTACTCACTGCCGTGGATGAATGACCCCCTGTTCTTTCCTCAGTTCCCGTAATCAAGAACTCATCAGGCCTGTGCTGTTTTACTCTTCTCTGAGTGGTGACATTTAGAGGAATGTCATTGTCATTCCTGATGTCTACTGTGACGCCTGAATCAACCTCCCTTTATGAGGAAGCAGAGGGACCTGTGAATACGCTCCTTAGCATGAAGAGGGGGAAACTGAGGCAGAGATTGGCTCCTTGGGAAAACTCCACTGAGAGCCACAGGGAGTCAGAGGCACTTAAATTGGGTTCATTTTATTCAGATCTATCTTCAGAGTTTACTGAGTGTTTGGAGAGAGAATGCCCACCCTTGAAAACCCCTGATAGGCATGGCATGGAGTAAAATCGATGGACTGCAAATGACATCTATATAATCTGGGTTCCCACCTACCAAAAGTAGGTTGAGCACGGACCACACTGCCTCCTAAGTTGTCATGTAAGTGTTGAGGTGTCATGGCCTTTACCCTTAAGGAGCTTAGTGTGGGATGGGGAAAACAGGGAAGAGACATGGCTATACCCTTGAACTCCACGTTGAAACTGCCTGGGTTTAAATCTCTCTGCCTAATTATTACATCTTTTAGCCAGGTATACCTCCTCATACTTCATCTTCCTCACCTGCAAAATGGGGACGACAGTGGTGTCTGCCCCTTAGGGGTGTTGGTGGGGTGGGCTGAGGTGATCCGTGTAAGCATGCAGTACTGGGCTGGCTGGCAGGGAGCCTTCAGTAACATCAGCTGCTATTCTTCTTACAGGAAGACCTTGAGAAGCAGTGTAGCACCTCAGGGCACGTGGCGTGGGGTGGGATCCCCATTCTGCCCCTTTCCAGCTGGCAGACTGCTGAATTTCAGACTTCTTCCTGGGGTTGCTGTGAGGATTACATGAGATGATCCACAGGAGACAGTGCAGTGCCTGGCATAGAGTCAGTGCTCAATTATTGTTGGCCATGATGATTAATAAGACAGAGAGGGCTTCCCTGGTGGCGCAGTGGTTGAGAGTCCGCCTGCCGATGCAGGGGACACGGGTTCGTGCCCCGGTCCGGGAAGATCCCACATGCCGCGGAGCGGCTGGGCCCGTGAGCCATGGCCGCTGAGCCTGCGCATCCGGAGCCTGTGCTCCGCAACGGGAGAGGCCACAGCAGTGAGAGGCCCGCGTACCGCAAAAAAAAAAAAATCAATAAAATAAGACAGAGAGTGTCTGTAATCCAGGCGAGAGGGTGATAGGTGCTAGGGAAGAGGGGCAAACAAAGTGCCGAGAGCCCAAAGGAGGAGAGAATTTCAGAGTGGGGAGAGGAAGGCCCATCACAGAGAGTGAGGCACAGGTGGGATTCTAACAGGAGGGCTGGGTGAAGGGGAAGGATATTCCCAACAGAAAGGAAGAGTGCCCACAGACAGAACCCACAAGGGCTGCGCCTGAGCCCGTCTGTGGTCTAGGGTGGGTGCATGGGACATGGGGCTAGAATGATAAACCAGGATCCGTTTATGGAAATGCCAGAATGCCGCCAGAGAGTTCGGACTTGATTTTGTAGGCTGTGGGAAATCTTGCTTAGGGAGATTACCCTGAGCAGAATGGATTTACTGGGAACAGGAGAAACAGGGTCGGGGAGGGGGGGAGTTGAGAGACAAGCAGGCCAGTGGGAAGGAGGCCTGAGGGAAGTGAGGCCTTAATGAGGGCAGTAGAGCTCCTGTCTCATTATTTGGCAACTCTTTGGGTGGAGCAGTGAGGAAGGTGGCCAAGGCGACAGGCCCGGGGTCAGGGATGCTGTGAACAAAAGGTAAAGAGCAGCTTTTTTGCAGGGAGGTAGACTCAGCTGACACCTGTCCAGTTTCAGAGGCATCCAGGTGGGAAAGTCTGTGGTGGCTCAGGAATGAGAGGGGGTAGAGATCTGGAAAACCTAGAAGAGTTGGGAGTCAAGAGGAGCAGGCAGAGTTACAAGGAAAGATGAAGATCAAATCCCATTACAAGACTCACCCTCTGCCTCCTTTCTTTAAACCAGCTGAATTCCAGAGGGTCCAAATAATTCTGAGTCAGGATTGGTTCTGCGTGATCAGTTTAGGATTTGGGAAAACGAGTGTCAACCCCAAACAATTTCCCGTTGCTGTTACGTGTGTTTCTGTGTCACCACATGTCTCCCCACAGATGGTATACATTTGGGATTGCAGAGTCATTTCACTATCATCTTTAAAAAGCCAGATTTGGGTAGGTAAATCTGTTTCCCAAAGCCAAATATAATTCTCCGCGCCACTGTTCCCTCCATCCACGCAGGTGATGGGGAAGTGTGTACTCAGCGTGGCTCAGAGAGCGGTGAGTGAAGGGCCGAGGTGGCCCAGCTCTGGAGGAATCTCTGAGGGTGGAGAGAGGCCAGGTGAAAGAGGCTGGCTTGGGAAAGAGTATTGTTATATAACCCGAGGGAGTTGTGGATGGTGGGCAGATGGAGACGGGAGGCGAGGAGCCTGGAGATGGCAATAAGCGTGGATCAGCTTCCTCTGGGAGGGAGAGGGACAATGCATGAAAGACAGGTGAACCAAGAATCCAAGAGCCCTTTGCAAGGTGGGGGAGGAACCCCAGCCTCACAGCCTCTGCCACATCTTTCTACTATGGCCCTGAGGGCGCGATTGGACACGAGGTTGCTGGATGTCCCAGAGTAGCGCTCCACCAGAGTCAGCCTTCTCCATGGGACTCGGGGACAGAACTCCACCAAATCCTGGGTCTACTGTGGTCACCTGCCATCTCAGAGAATTGTCCAGACCTGGGCAACCCCAGCCTCCTCACCCGTGAAGAGTGGAAAGAATGTGTTTACCTGATCTCCCTCATCCACATGCCGTTCCTGATTACCCTAGTGGGTGAAGAGAGAAATAAAAATTAGCATGTTTATCCCACTTTTAAATTCATTTAATGAGAACTCATTTACCCTCTCCCAATTTAAATTCGTAGTAATGCCATAACCTTTCGGAGCTGATTATTACCCACGTCTTCCCAGATCTTTCTGCTAAGGAGGCTTTCCCTCCAAATGCTTCTGAGTCCCCTTAGAACTTGACAATTTGTCAGGCAGTCAACAAATTCCGGTGATCCCACACTGCTGCACGGGCCCGGTGGGTGCTAGGTGCTCTCCCGGCGAAGGGAGGGGAAAGAATCAAGTCTCCTCTCTTTGGTGGTGTCTTCAGTTCCATTAATTTGCCTTCCAGACTTTTGCTCTTTCACTTACCAATGACCCTTCCCTGTGTCCCATTTCCCACCCGGGGGGCCAATCAGGGACTCACTGGTTCTCCGCTCTCTCCTCCTGCCTCCAGGGGTCGCTGAACTAACTCTCAAGCTGGTGTGCGCGGTGGCGGAGCAGTGGCCGCCCAAGAGCTGGAGTCACCATGGCGGCCGGAGTCGCAGCCTGGCTGCCTTTCGCGCGGGCTGCGGCCATCGGGTGGATGCCGGTGGCCAACTGCCCCATGCCCCTTGCCCCGGCAGACAAGAACAAGCGGCAGGATGAACTGATCGTCCTCAATGTGAGCGGGCGGAGGTTCCAGACGTGGCGGACCACGCTGGAGCGCTACCCAGACACACTGCTGGGCAGCACAGAGAAGGAGTTCTTCTTCAACGAGGACACCAAGGAGTACTTCTTCGACCGGGACCCAGAAGTGTTCCGCTGCGTCCTCAACTTCTATCGCACAGGCAAGCTGCACTACCCCCGCTACGAGTGCATCTCCGCCTACGATGACGAGCTGGCTTTCTATGGCATCCTGCCCGAGATCATTGGCGACTGCTGTTACGAGGAGTACAAGGACCGCAAGAGGGAGAACGCCGAGCGGCTCATGGACGACAATGACTCGGAGAACAACCAGGAGTCCATGCCCTCCCTCAGCTTCCGCCAGACCATGTGGCGGGCCTTCGAGAACCCGCACACCAGCACACTGGCCTTGGTCTTCTACTACGTGACTGGCTTCTTCATTGCCGTCTCGGTCATCACCAACGTGGTGGAGACGGTGCCATGTGGCACGGTGCCTGGGAGCAAGGAGCTGCCGTGTGGCGAGCGCTACTCGGTGGCCTTCTTTTGTCTGGACACCGCCTGCGTCATGATCTTCACGGTGGAGTACCTCCTCCGGCTGTTCGCGGCGCCCAGCCGCTACCGCTTCATCCGCAGCGTGATGAGCATCATCGACGTGGTGGCCATCATGCCCTACTACATCGGCCTGGTAATGACCAACAATGAGGACGTGTCGGGCGCCTTCGTCACGCTTCGGGTCTTCCGCGTCTTCAGGATCTTCAAGTTCTCCCGCCACTCCCAGGGCTTGCGGATCCTGGGCTACACCCTGAAGAGCTGTGCCTCTGAGCTCGGCTTCCTCCTCTTCTCCCTCACCATGGCCATCATCATCTTTGCCACTGTGATGTTTTATGCCGAGAAGGGCTCCTCTGCCAGCAAGTTCACGAGCATCCCCGCCTCTTTTTGGTACACCATCGTCACCATGACCACACTGGGGTAAGTCCTGCTCTGTTGGACTGGAGAAGGGCGGAGGTTGGATTGATGATGACGCTTTGGATGGTATCAGGATTGGGCAGAGGAGGATGGAGTCGCTTCTCCAAGTTGTAGGAGCCAGGGAAGCCCCTCATCAGAAGAGGAAGGCACGTGAATGATTGGTTTGGGGAGGACAGAAGTCTCGGAATTGAGTTTTCTTTTCGCGGGGGGCATGTATTTTACAAAACATGGAAAATTAAATCCCCGTTTATGTTTTTCAGCCATGCCTTCTGTGTATGTGTGTGTGGTGAGGGAGAGGTGAGTGGTGATGCTGCATGCTCATATGCATCTTGTGCTTGCAAGGGCTGCCTTGAGGAGAAAAACAGCGTAGCAGGAAGGAAGAAGACAGTGAGAAGTTCAGCGAGTGTTGTCAGGAGGGTACAGATTTCCATTAACAGAAGACACCTAGAACACTCTTTTGGGATCCTTCCTGCATTTCTCCTTTGTCGTGTATTTGCAGGCTGTTTTCTCTTTTGCCTTACTTTTCTTCTCTGCTGCCACAGATGCTCAAGGGTTCAGTACCTCTGAACAGACTTTCTCTAAGGGACTCTGAACTTGGGTTTTCTGCAAAGTGGGGCACATGGTTTGTTTTTTTCTCACGGAAGGAACAGCAGTCTTGCTTTCTCAGCCTGACTCTGTGATGGAATGATCTGGCCTTCCTGGGCAATTGTGAGGTGGTCTGAATGGATCATGTGGTCAGACACAGTGGCAGCGATATCATCAGAGGGAGGGAGAGGTGCTCAGCGAGGTCACAGGTGACTGTCTCTTCCATCTCCCCGAGGTCTCCTCTGCAGCTGAGGTCACCAAAATGTATTTGCGGTACTGGGATGTGAAGATTTCCATCAGAGGATGGGGGGTGAGGAAGCAGATTACAATCTTCACCCTAACGGGATTAGGGCCAATGAAGGCAGCTTTACGGAGACGTGTATTTCTTAGGGGTTGCTGCTTCAGCCGTTGCAACTCGTTGAGGCTAATGCAGAACCCTTCATGATTCATGTGCTGGGTCTATATTTGCTTAGGCCAGGAAGCGTTATATTGCTGATGGAGAATTCATGAAGCTTTTTATTTGGTGTTTGACAATTCGGTTTGTGGCGTCCTGGTGATTTGATTTTGTTTTTTCCTGGCTGAAACCCTGTGGCACTGGTATCGGTTTTTCCATAGTGCTGCATGTGCTTGTTGGAAATGACTGAGCAGGTGATGGGACCTTTTCAAATGATTACATTTGTCATTCTGCCACATGGGAGGGAGTAGCAAGGGAGAGGGCGTGGGGTGTCACTGTCCACGATGGGGGCATTCCATTCACCTCTGTCTGTCTGACAGAGGCCACCCTGCCCCTTCCTCCCTTTCCAACACACACGCAGCCTCCAAATAGCCGCTCCCACCCAGATGGGCGAGAAAGTCTGGTCCTTTGACCTTGCCTCTCTTGGCTCAGGGGGCAGATGTGGCTTCCTGGCACAGTGGAATATTTAGGGATTAAAATGGGCTAGAGAGCTGGCCACGTGTCAGGAGAAGGAGGCACATTTGCTGCTTCTGTGCTAACCTGGCCATCCCTTCGCTTTCCTGAAAGGGACCGCTCCCACGGCCAGGACCTCCATGGCCGCGCTCTGACATGGCTCTGACTGTCCAGCGCCCTCAAGTGCCCCTTGGTGGGACTCATGACACCAGAGTGATGCCTCAGGACCACCATGGGGAGAAAACAGGACAGATGGATGGGTGTCATCCATGGGATGGGGGATGTGGGACCGTTTCAGAGGAGATCAGTGGAAACTTCAGTGACCACCTGCCCATTACATTTTATTAGTATAACAGCGTATGTGTGTCTACTGTGTGTCAGCAGTGTGCTGAGCACTTTGCATATGTTATCTCTTTAAGTCTTCACAATAGCCTTGCAAGGTAGGAAAAACTCTATACAACTTTGAAGATGTAGCAGGCGAGGCTCAGAGAGGTTAAGTAAATGCCTGTAGTCACATAGCTGCTAAGGGGCGGTGCTGCTTTGCAAATACCAGTCTGGCTGTCTCCGGGACCCTTTCTGTTCTCGTTCCCCCTCTACTTGTTTCCGTACCATCAGGGCCCGTAGGTGGAAATCAGCCCTTCAGAGTTGTTTTTTTTTATTATGGCCTCAGGGTGTCATAGTCTATTCTAGTCATATCACTATTGAAGAAAGAAAGCATCAGTGCAGTGAGTACTACAGACACCTCACTAGGCACGCAGGGAATTTATAAATAAAACATTTCCTTCTGGCCAGTTTAAGTTCTGCCTTGGAAATCCATGGCTGCTTTCATGGCAAAATCCAGTGTTTTAATGTCATTGGGGAGACCAGTGATTTCCTTTAGCCTTCACTCTGTAGAATCAAGGTCGAGTCCAATGTCAGGGGGTGGACAGTCATGGCCTCACATTTATTTTCGGGGATGCGGGAGGGGCAAAGCAAGAAGACTCTGCCAGAGACTGAGACAAAGAGGAAGGGCAGGACACCTGCGTGGGAAGAAGCACGCTCCCCCTGACCGTGGGCACTGTGGACTCCTCACCCTTCCCTTCCCCGTGCATCACGACGTCTAGCCTCGGCGAGGAAAGACTCACGGGCCAGAACAAGAAAAGAAGCCTTTTAGTTATATCTTCCTTAACCTCAGTTAAGTGACGGGAATGCAGGCTCTTTCTTCCCTTCCACCCTGGCTGGTGTCGCCCAGTGCTGGATTGGGCTGCTTTGACTTTGACCTGAGCTGGCAGTGGGAACCATCACCAGGCTCACTGCTCGGCTATACACAGCAGGTGTTTGGCAAAACACTGTTAAATGGATGGGTCAATGCGAACGGGGCTCCTTTTCCATTTGCTTGGTCTGATACTGTTCTCAGTTCCTTCCAGACTCACCTGTCCTCTCTCTAGGGTGGACCCAAGATTTGGGTCTGCCCCAGCCCTGGCCCCAGGGAGAGAGGATGGCAGCCTTCACCTGGTGTGTGGTCCCCCCAACTGTGGTGCTCTGCTGCATTGTGGGGGTCTTCTTGCCCTTACTGGAGGTCTTACCCACCAGACCCTGGAAACCTTTCCTCTCCTCGGCTGGTTTCTGTCCTGAGCTCATTTACTGGCTAGTTGTAAGCTTGTTCGACCACTCCAGAAAGCCTTTCTTTTGCTTACCCTTCACTGGCATTTGAGCCCCAAGTGGCTGTGCAATACCAAGGGCCAGTGTTCTGCCACATTCCATGTTCTGTCTGATTGCTTCCAACAATTCCCAGCAGACTCCTAGTTCTTCCAGGCTCCAGACCCTCCCCGCCCAAACCTCCCCTTGCTTCCTATTTCCAGTCTGGAGAGACCGTCTTGAGTTCCTTTGCAGAGCAGAGCTGACTGATTGGCCGAGGGCTGATGTGCCGAGTGAAGGAGTTCGCTCTTCCTGGCTCTGGTTGCCATCTCTGCCTGCTTTCCCAGGATCCGCTGATGAGTTACTCAGGTGTCCTCCAGGGAGGGATCTCCTGGAGCCAATTATTCCTATTTATTTAATTTCTCAAAATATCTTAAGCACACAGAACAATAACAGCCCAGCTGCCATCAACGCTTGAGGATGGCTTTCCTTTGCCACCTCCTTTGCTGGTGGGAAAGACACCTGTGCCCAGCCCAGGGTTCCCTTGTGCCCCCTTGACAGCTGAGCTCCCAAATTCACCATTAAAGGATTAATTTCCGTGCTTATAATGGATGCTATAAATAAAATAAATCGTCAGTTATCTCAGTTAACAGAGGGAAGGGATAATACAGAACTCCCAATATTAAATAAGACCAGCACATCTAGTTTGGGAATGTATTATACGGCATAGACTTCTTCAAAGCAGATCTCCCCTCTTCATTTTATTTGACTTTGGTTGGCATCACCATTGGGCGGACTGCCTGAGACGATCCGTGGGTGAAGCTCACGTGGGGCGTGGGGAAGAGGGCAGGAAAGCTTTGTGAGCAAGCATCCGCAGGGCCATGGAGGACCAGCTCCAGGCCTGGATGGGGTGAGGCCGCTCTTGGATAGCTTAGGGAGGGGGAGTTTGACCTGGGAAGGGCAGGGAGCGGCAGAGCAGCAGAGCAGCATTGCTCCTGATGAGGTGGCCCGCTGCTGCCCAAGTTGGCTTGGCTATGTAATTGAGACCGGCAGCCTGTCTTCACCCCGTGTCCTGAGATGAGAGAGCTTTTGACAGTGTCCAAAAATCACTTTAACGGGCTTCCCTGGTGGCGCAGTGGTTGAGAGTCCGCCTGCCGATGCAGGGGGCACGGGTTCGTGCCCCGGTCCGGGAAGATCCCACACGCCGCGGAGCTGCTGGGCCCGTGAGCCATGGCTGCTGAGCCTGCGGGTCTGGAGCCTGTGCTCCGCAACGGGAGAGGCCACAAAAGTGAGAGGCCCGCGTACCACACACACACACACACACACACACACAAATCACTTTAACGAAAACAATCGATTTTTACTTCTTCCAAGCAAAAGCAGCCTCCAGGTTTTTTTTGCTCCAGGGATTTGCATTTCCCTTTAAAGCATAATCCTGGCAGGGTCCTGCCTGAGGTTTCCGGAGACTGGGAGCCGGGCCTTGGAGAGCAATACAGGCACTCCACAGAGTGGGGTACTTGGTCAGGCTTCCCCAGTGGAGACAACCAGAGGTGTGGTTTTGTTAACCCTTCAATTCCTGAAATTCTGGCTGCACCCTCATCCACTGCCTCTGGGGGGCCCACCAACCCTCCTCCCACCTTCCAAATGCCTTGGTGTGGGACACTGGCCAAACGGTGCCCACCTTTGATGGTGGTGGGTCCCTGCCCAGGGAGCTCTGATCAGAGTGCACTTACTGGGAATAAATGACCTCAGGGTCTTTTCTTGGTTTGACATTTCTTACCCAACAGTTTTCTGGTGCTGAAATTCCTGAGTAGAAACCTGCATCACAACAAGGAATCATTCATTCATTCAACATTTACTGAGTGCCTACTGTGTACCGGGCAGCATGGTAGGCTCTGAGAATACACAGGCACTATGATGGCATGTCAGCCCTACATAAGGTACAGACAAAATGAACTGAATGAGACTCAGTTCTCTTCCTTTGAACCGAAACAAGAGAGGGTGGGGAGAGCAGTGGACCAAGGATCAGAAAAGAGGCTTTTACTCACACTCTTCCCGTCACCCAGAGGCTACCCCTCACTCTGCTCTGTGTGCGGCTAAGCCCCGTCATCCTTCGAGACAGCCCACATCGTCTCCTCCAGGAGACCTTCCCAGCCCTCCGGGAGCTCCGTGCCCCTCCTCCCGCCTCCCACTGCAGCCTCTGCATACCTCTGTCTTGCCAGTTGCCACATTTTATTAACTTTATTTGTTTATGTGTCTTTCCCCCAGGATATGAGCTCCTCAAGGGCAGGTCTCTATTCCAAAGATCATGGTATGATCCATGCCTAGCACAGGGTCTGATATGTATTGGGCCTCAATATATATGTGTTCAACCAAACAGGTTTGTACCCCAGCTTACCCGTCTTCAGTTTTCTCACCTGTTAACCATCTCCTGCCCATTGTGAGAACCAATGAAAGTGCTATCTGAATGTTGGTTATATGGTCATGTCCGACAGGATATTTGTGGGTGGGTGGAGATGGGGAGACCAAGCAGAGCATTCTCTGGTTCTGACGTCAGCCTAGCAGAGTTGGGGCTTTCTTGCAAGGGAAGTTTAAGCCTTTGTCTTTCACTATTGGCTACTTGGCCAGGCTTCCCACTGCAGACTCTGGAGCAGGGAGGAGCACAAAGAGAGCCATAGATAAGCCCCCCTACCCATGAAGTATCCCTCCATTCGATTATTTGAGTAGCTACTGGGCTCTGGGGATACAGCATCAAAGAAAACAACCGCTGATCCAGTGGAGCTTACATTCTAGTGGAGGAAAACAGACAGTAAATAGAAAAATATATACATACATACATGTATCCTATCAGACAGCAATTCATGCTGCAGAGAAAAATAAAGCATGATGTGAGAAACTGGGGCTGCTGAGTGTGAGACGGGGTAGAGCAAGGGAGAGTTGCTATTTTAGATGAGGAGGTTAAGACAGGCCTCTCAGATAAGGTTACATTTGAGCAGAGATCTGAAGGAATGTGGGTTTCTTGGGGAAGAGCATTGCAGGCAGAAGGAACAGCAAATGCAAAGGCCATTAGGCAGGAGGGGCCTTGGTGCACTATTCTTGGAAGGGCAAGAAGGCACTTACGGTCCAGCCCCAAGAGCAGGTAGCGGGAAGCAGCTCATGCAGGGCCCTTAGGATCACCTCAAGGACTTGGCCCTTTGCCTTTCACTAATCTGCTTAGAATGGGAAGCCACTGGAGAGTTTTGAGTAGACCTGACTCATGTCTTAAAAGGATCACTCTGGGTACTGGGTAGTGAATATATTGTACGGGAGAAGCTACCACAATAATCCGGGCAGGAGATGATGGTGGCTGGGATCTAGGGTGGTGGTGGCAGTGGAGAGGGGAGAAGGGAGAGATTCCGCATTTATTTGAAGGTAGAGGCCACAGGACACACATGCTGGTCCTGCTGTCAGCCTGCCAGCTGAAAGCTTCACCAGCTCCCATGGCAGAGAACTGGCCTGAAGACACATTCCTAAAGACCTCCACCGCTGGGAGAAACATTTCACAAGAAGAGGCCTCAAGGGCCTGCAGGATAGCTCCCAGACTGTGGCACAGAACGGACAAGCCCCATAGGCCGAGCTGGAGCATGGCCAGCTGAGAGCAGGGCTGGGCTGGACTGGCGGTCAGTGGGAGCATCTGCACCTGATTGAGGTTGTCTCCAACTCAGGCGGAATTTCCCTATAGCACCTGCCAAGGGCTGGGCACCACCATGTGGGGACGATCTTGGCTCAGAAACTGAAAGGGAGAGGCCAGTCTCAGAGTCAGCCGGCACAGAGGGGCAAGCGGAGGGCCTCAGGGCTACGGAGGAGGGAGAGATGAATTCCCACGGGTGGGATGTGAGCTTTGACGCTCTTCACACCAGAGTCACCACATTAGATTGCTCTTCCGATCCAACAGTTCAAATTGCTGCAATTTTCGGAAAGGGATTTCCACGCTGATGCCCATTTCACAGCTCTCTTCGGAATCTTTGAAAATCAATCTCTCTCTCTCTCTCTCTCTGTTTGGTTTTGTTTGGGTTTCCCTCTTTAAACATACCCATAAACACAAACATGATCCTTCCTGAGGAGCAGCAATTATTCTGCCTGAAAATAGTGTAAATAAAAGGCATCCTGGCCCTCCGTCTCCCCAGGGGAGGGGCAGAACCCCTTGGTAACTACATGAGGATTTTTGTCTCTCTCGCCCAGGTGGGAGCGCCTGTCCCAGGCCACGCAGGGCCCTTGGCCACATGCCATCATGGCTGGGAGCTACTCCCAGGCAAGGAGAGGAGCAGAGACTTCTCTGTGAGTCCCCCCATGCCCTGTCCTCAGACAGGTGGTCCCCTCCAGGAAGCTGACACTCTAGTCACATCTTAAGTGTTCATCCTTTGTGATGACCAAGTCAGTTTTTCTTTCCTGGGAAGTGGGGACCAGGCCCTTAGCAATCTCTTTTGGAAGGAGTATATAGTAGTGAATTCAAACCAACCTTGAATGGGGACTTGTTTGTGATGAGGAGGAAGGGGTTACCACGATGCCTTCGAGAACCCATAGTTCTCGACCAAAAGGCTCATGTACTGTGGCCTCCAGGTCAAGGCCAGTGCGCCTGCCTCTGTCCAGACTGCTTTTCTCAGACCAGAACGTAGGCTTCTTCTCCCCAGCCCCAGCTCTCTCCACCCAGCTCAATGCAAATGATGGGTTGGTGGGAAGGGGCTTGCTGGGGAGGGAAGATAACTCAGCCTTTGCTGACCATGGTTGGATAGAGGGAGATTGCATCTAGCTCACGTAATCATATTCTGGGTGTCAGGACTCGAATGAATGTCATTAAACTGAATCAGAAAAATCGTTTTAATATAAGTGCCACCTCACACACAAGCTAGTTGATGGAGAAATGGATGGGGCTGGGGACGCCTCCTTTGTAATGTGATGCCGTAAAATCCCATCACCTTCATTATTTCCCACCGAGCCAACACATCATAATGCCCATGAGCGGCAGAACAGCTTGAATTTAATATACAGAAAGTCCAATCAAACAATAAATGGATGGAACTATATAAAGAAACCATTTTCTGGGAGGCTGGCTCCATTCTCTGGGATTCAGCTCCCTGACACATGAAATGTGCATCAATTTTCCCCAACTAATGCAGCTGCTGAATCACCACATTTGATATTTGTTTGCTTCAGAAGGAGAAGAGGGGAACTTTCTCCCCTGCATTATCTAGCTATCAATGCAAAATTGCATATCTCATTTTCTTTGATTTGCATCCAGTGGTTCCCGGTGGCACAGCAAGGCACCCTCCTGTTACCAGCAAGACTGGAAGCACAGCCCTCCCTTCATCCCAGAACCTTACTCGGTCCCAGGGGCACTTTGTCATCATCTTTAAACAAAATCCAACTCTGGACCCAGAGTGGGCTGTTAGGGGGCTGGGACGTCTCTACCCTTGCAATCATCTGACAGAAACTGGCCAAACCCTGGGCCATGCTGACAAACCCAAGTTCCTGTGATGCCCTAATCGTCCAGTCTTGCCTTCAAGGTTGTATAGAGCAAATGTTTCCTTCTGGAAACATCTCCCACCAGCACAGTCCTCCATCTCCCCTTCCATCCCTGTTACCCGGCCAGTTATTGAGAGGCTGTAAACGCAAATAGCAACCTGATCAGCCAAACAATTAAAAAGGCAAATCAGCTCCTTAAAAATCATCCAGTACATGTCAAAGACTGATGGAAATCATGTTTTTATGCTTCTGGTGTGGGATTCTCTCCAACGCTGTTTTTCCAACGGGATGGATAACTGAGAGTTAACCATAATTACAGACTTATAGCTGCTGAGAAGTATCATTAGTTTATTTTTACTTCTTCCTGGTCACGCATATTTAAACAGGAAAATAAAAAAAGAACCTTAGGAGGATTCAACTAAACTGAATGATATCAAAACCATGGACAGCATAAATCTCGATTCAGTTCAACAAACATTACTGAGCACCTAGTATCTGTGAAGCACCCTATTAGGCAGTGTTGAGGATACCAAAATAAATGAGATGGAGACCGAGTTGTAAACTCCCAAGAAGTTTACAATATAGCAGGGGATTGGAGCATGTTTCTGACTGTACAGGGGAGAATGGGGCATGTGTTGAAATGATCAAGAAGTGTTCGGCACAGAAGAAAAGTTTAATAAGTATTTGTTGATGAACAAATGATTGGCTTCGTGGAAAGGTGAAGTTTCGGCTGGACTGACAGCAGTGGGCAGGACAATGAGCTTGCCTGTGGGTCTGTGGTGTTTGCAGGTAACCCTGGGTGTCCTTGAAGTGGCTGGCAGGCAGGTGGAAATGTGGGTCTGAAGCTGAGCAAGGGAGAAGGGGGCTAAAGCCGCAGGTTTCGAAATCATCAGCTGAAGCAGGAGAAATAGATGAGATTGCCCAGGAAAACATGAAAGGAAGGAAGAGGAGAGGGCCTGGGGCACACTTCCGGCCCCAGGCCCTGCTTCTCTGGCACCTGCCCCCTTTAGGAGTGGCGGTACCACCTGTGAGCAGTTTTGCCGATGCTTCCGTTTAGCCTCTCTCTTTGGCCCATGGAAGTTCCCTTTCACACTGGGTTTCTGCTGGAGCTAAAAGGTCATATTGGTTTCCTGAGTAAAACAAGGTTTTCTGTTTAGTCTCCTACCATGATAATTAAATAAACAGCACCGACCCAGGAAATCGAAATTGCTTTATGGGCTTTGCTAAAAAATAATAAGAACAGGATCCTTACATTGGCATGTGGATGGGAGATGGGGTCTAAATGGTCACAGACCAGCAAACGTCCCCTACCTGGCCAAGGAGGATGTTGACTCCGAGTGGTGCAGCCTCCATGGGTGACACTGTCTGGCCTTGCAGTGCCAGACCCCCGGGGCAGAGTTTCCAGGCACTGCAGACACTGCTTGTCCCACCCATTCCCTCCTTCTTCTTAGAGAGAAACATCAGATGCACTCCTGGCGTCACTGGGTGTGTCCTCTGGCCTGCCGCCTCTTGGAGACATCTCTCTTGGGCCCTTGGTAAGCACCCGGGGAAAGCGATGGTTCAGTAATTCAGCAAATTTGCATTGGGCTGTCTTTGTGAGCACGGCATAGTCCTGGTTGCGAGGAGGGCCTACAAAAAAAGAAAGGGGACGAGGACTAAATCCTAGGAGGCGGGAGTTAGGTTCCCTTCCTATATATGAGAGGACTGAGACGTTGAGAGTGTAGGCCACTGGCCCGAGCTCCCACGGTATAGTAGCATTACTAGATTCAAACCAAGGTCTTCTGACTCCTTCGGAGCCCGCTGCTTCATAAGAAGCTTCAGTCTAGTAACAGGGGTGACTTGTGTGCACACAGAGCTATATTTCTGGGTTCAACAAGGTGAGAGCTATGAGTAAAGGGCAGAAAAGTGTGAGGGAAAGGTGGAGGAACAGGAACCAGGGAAGGCTTCAGGAACCAGGGAAGGCTTCTTGGAGGAGGTGGCATTTCAGCTGGTCCTTGGAAGCTTGTGGTGGAAAAGTTCAGTGCGTTCCTTCATTTGATCATTTATTGAACAAATATTGTGAGTCTCCACATGCCAGGCAGTGTGCTGGGGCTGAGGCTGTATTCACGAACAGAACAGGCAAATTCTCAGGAGCAGCAAACAATAGTCAAGTGAATGTATAAAGTGAGAATGAAACGTTGAAGTAAAAACCAGGAAAAAAAGAGATGAGCCTGGTAAGGGGAGAGAGAAGGAGGCCATCAGCCTGACCCCAGGGAGAGGTGAGGGGTCCCAACACGAGGGTAGAGGAGCAGTGACTCTAGCCTCTCCTGAAGTGAAAGCTGTGTCCACAGTTGATTAGGAGCTGGTGAGAGGCTGGCCGCAGGACAGAAATGATGATTCAAGAGCTGTGTTTGAGTCCCTTTAGGGTTGTTATCCAGAAGGTGAGGAGACGAAAATGAGTAGCAATAGATTCACCCTGACACGTGAGAGACCACTGTCCCTCATCATCAACAACAACAACAATAATCATAGCTAATATTATCAAGCTTTTATGATGCTCCAGGTATGGTGCTAACTATAAGTCATTTACATGGGCTTCCTCATTTAACCCTCCTGATAACCTCCCCTTAACCACAGGAGAGCGAGATTACTGTTATCTGTGTTCTGTCCCTGAGAAAATCGAGGCCTGCTCTCTGGTGAACGGAGAAGCTGGGTTTCAGACCTGAGCTGCTCTGACCAGCGTCTGCTCTGAACCTATCACTAACCACCCAGATTTCCATCGGAGAGGCGTTCGAGACCTCTCCCTCCCCAGGCTCTGTCTTGGGCAGCGGGAGGAAGACACAGAGTCCTCACCGTCCTAATGTCCCAGCACCAAAGAGCCTCGGGCCTGCTGGCAAAGGTCATAAGGGTGAAGAGTGGACACAGGATGGTGACGAAGGAGAGATGAGAGTCGCAGAGATGGGGACAGCGGGGTCGAGGGGATCCAGGCTGGTCTGAACCAACAGAGACAGGAACAGCGCATGCACAGGCAGGGGGTGAGTTCATCAACAGGCAAGGAGCATACTGGTGGAAAGGAGGGAAGACAAAAAAAGAAGGAGGTGGGAAATTTTAGTGTTGCAGCAGAGTCTGTGCAAAAGAAGAAATATGTAAGGGAGAGGGAACGTTGTAAATATGCATACTGTGTAAATTTCCTATGTGAGTATCTCAGAATAAAAGTCTAAAAGTTTTGGGGCTTCCCTGGTGGCGCAGTGGTTGAGAGTCCGCCTGCCGATGCAGGGAACACGGGTTCGTGCCCCGGTCCGGGAAGATCCCACATGCCGCGGAGCGGCTGAGCCCGTGAGCCATGGCCGCTGAGCCTGCGCGTCCGGAGCCTGTGCTCCGCAACGGGAGAGGCCACAGCAGTGAGAGGCCCGCGTACCGCCAAAAAAAAAAAAAAAAAAAAAAAGTCTAAAAGTCTCACACCATCTCCCTCTCTGTGGAGATTCTGGTGCCTGGTGCCTTTGTTGACCACGTCCTACGTCTGGAAGTTGGCAGCATTCCCTCTCTCCCACCGCAGACCTTGGGGCATAACTCAGCCTTTCAGCTGGCCACCTCCGCAGCCCGCTAGAGAGATCACAGCTCAGCGCAGCAGGGAGCTGGGGTCCAGTCCTCACAGTTTTGGAATGGAGGGAATCAGCGCTGTTAGGGGAACCTATCAGAACCCGGTGACAGAGCGCAGGCTGCCCTGTCCTCCCGGCCCCTCACAATGATCTGTGGCCGGGAGCCGGGGCAGGTGGGGGATCGGGTGAGGAGCCTCCGGGGGCCCATCATCCCTGGGGGGTCATGGGTGCTCCCTCGCCCCCGCCGACCCTGAGGAATCACAGTACCAGGTGTGACTCTTTCTTTGTCATCTCTGACCCTCCCTACCCCCTCTGCTGGCTCATCTGATGTTGTGGTGTTGCACTCCTTCAGCCTTTTTCATGCCTTCTCTGCACCAGAGATGGAGAAGAGCAGTTTGCCATATGTGACCCTACGTTTGTTTTTTGTTTTTTTTTTCTCTTCATCCCCGGCCTGTTTCTCTTCTGCCTCTAGAAGCTGCTAGACGTTTTCCCGAGATTTCTGTACCTGAGGGCTTGCATCTCTGTCTTCTGAACCAAAGACCCCTCCCCTCTCCAGCAGAAGCGTCTCTCCAGGCTGGCAAAAGGCCATTGTGTTGATTAATAAAACATTTTCCTGCAGCCTGACAAGCAGGCTCTGAGTTTCGGCAGGGCTTAAAGAGAGATGATGAAGAGTTATACCCACCGCCAACTCCGCATACTGTGTTTGACTTTCTTAATATTTCCATATAAGGTCAGCTTCTCATCTGAGGAGCAGAGGCTGCTGTGTCCAGGCTCTGATTTAGGTGTTTATGCTGGTTCACGTGGGTTAACCGGACCCTTCTGCTGGGATTGAGCTGTATAGAGCAATAGGACTACCATTGAACTAGGAGTCAGGAGATGTGGGTTTTGGGGCCAGCTTCAGCAGGCTGTGTGATCTTGGGCAAGTCTCTCCCAGATCAAAGGAAAACTGATCGTTAGCCCAGGGGCCTGGATGATCCACAGCCTGGAGAACCAGCCCCTAGATGCTAGGGCACTGGGGACCTTCCCATTTCCATTTCTTCATCTCCAAAGAGGGCGAAGTGAAAAGAGTCCTTGGCCAGAGTGACCACCAGAAATGCAAGTCTGCAGAGGGACCTGGGAGGTTCTGCTTGGAGACTCCCCCAGAGGGCTCCAGGGTTCCCGATGAGAAGCACAGATCCAGGTCAGCAGCCCTCGGCCACACAGCATTGTGTTTAGAGAGAGCAGGGAATCGTGGATTCAGGTCCCTGGATAGGCTCGATAAGCTGAATGAGGGGAAGGTATAAGACATTAACCCTGGGACGTCAGAGAGCTACGTAAGCCCCACGAATCCTAGTTTGCTGTCCCTCTTCAGAGCTGGATTCCCTTCAACAGCCTCCCCAGCAGATGGCAACGAATCTGCCTGAACATTCAGGGATGGGAGTTTCCCCTTTTGACTGGTGCGCATTCAGTTTTGGAGAGGGTCAGTGATCACAACCCTCCTCTGTGTATTAAACCCAAGACTACTTCCTCTAGGCCCCAAAGTGATGACGGCTTTTGAGAACCCAGAAGATTCTGTTAGGAAATAGTTCTGGAAGGCAAGTATAATTATGATCAGGGAAGCCACTAGGGGACTTGGTGGCAAGAAGACCCTGGGCCATCTGTCCTGGCACAGACTTAGGATGACTCAGGCATAGCCCTGGCAGCTCCAAGCCCTTGGGGAGGGGTGGAGGCTTCCTGGGTGAGTCAGCTCCTTTCCAGCCCCTTGGAGAGCCTGCACAGCATGGAGGGGCAGGTTTTGGAGCAAATAGAGTCCCCATCCCTTCTCTGGTCTCCCACCACCCCAACCCTACGGACACTCCACCAGGGGCTGGTTTCCTACGTGCCCCACCTCATCCCCAACTTCTTTCTTCCCTGTTATCCCGTTGGCCTGTAAATGGTCCTTCCCTTCTCCACTCCCATTATTTCATAATATGAGTTCCCCAGAGGAATGCAGGGGAACCTCAATATTGCTATTAGCATCCGTGTGGGCAGCGTGGCTTGCATTACTTTGAGTTATTTGAGTGAAACCAACCATTAAGTGATCACAGAGGACTGGGGAGAGGGTGAGCCTGTGGACTCTCTCCGGCTGTGGGCATCTCACTGGCTGGCTTTCCAATGTGCAGAGAGGACGAGGATGGAAGGGCCGACTGGCGGCAGGGTGCTGGCCCTGAAGGGAAGTTTGGTTGGAAATGGGACAGGTTAGTGAGTCCTCTCCTAGGGAGGCTTCCTCACTTCTGTCACCACCATCTGAAACCATAGGCAGCCCTTGCTCGTCAGAGTTAAGTGCCGTGGTCACGGTCCCAGCTCCCAGCAGAGTGCCAGGGACACAGAAGGGGCTCAGCTGTCAGGTTCTGGCCCATCGCTGTCCCTTCACGTCCTGCCCGTTCACTCAGGCAGAGTGAGAAGTACCCGCACAAGTGTGGCTCAAACAACCTGAAGGACTGGACAGTGAGTCAGGTGCAGGGGTTGTGTGTTTCACAGCATGTAGTGAGAGAGGATGTGCTCAAACTTGGGGTAGGGTCTGTAGCTCTGGGACATTTCCTATCCGGATAGGGCAGAGCCGAGGGGATCATCAGATCTGTTTGACCTGGAGATATCACGGAAGAGATAGAACTTCCAGGAGTGTGTAAATCACGTGAGAAAGTTGGCTTGGACGCCTGGAGAGGGAAAGCATTCCAGGCAAACAGTGTAAGTTGGAGGAGAGACTCAGAAACAGGCTCTATGCTCATGCTGTGTGTGTGTGTGTGTGTGTGTGTGTGTGTGTGTATTGTGCGTGTGAGCGCACGCTTGTGTGCCTGAAAGCCTGCTGGCAGTGAGGGGTGGGGAGGGAGGAGGGAGTTCTCAGTGTAACCCTGGGCCATTGTAGACATGGGGGAACCTCCAGGTCCTTGTTCTCTGTTTGCCATCCAGAATCCCTCCATTTTTAGAAAGTTTGCCTGCTGAAAGGTGACCCTTTCCCGCATATCAGAAGCATCATCCTGGACCAGGACTGGGGCTTCTGGTCCTTAGATGAGGCCCTCACCCACCCACAGCTTTTCCCCAAAAAACAACTCTGTACCTGGAGAAATCCAGAGACAATTGATGGAGTTCTTGTCTCAATGAATTTGACTACCCTGGGGACCTCATATAATAGTGAAGACGTTTGATCATTAACTTTAAAAAATTGCGAAATACATCAAACATGCAAAGAAAAAAAATCTTGTCATCTTTCAAGCAGCATCTATAAAACTTCCTTATGCCCATCGATGTGAGTGCCTCTCATTGGTATGACAGCATTATTTAATGAAACTTAAGTTATAAGGGTAACTTTATTTTAAAGGGGGAGGGTTGTGTCTTCACATAGGTATATATATTTTCATTGTAAAAAAAACGAGTTTAAAATCTTTTTTCTTCATGTTAATTATTTAAAATTAAACCAGAGACCAGAGACCCGTTTGTTTAAAATTAAACCTGAACCAGAGCGAGTCAGCAGTCCTTGGATTTATAGTTCTGTTTACACAAAAATGTGTTGGAGGCAGTGGGGAGCACAAGCCTCCAACTGCAGATGCCAGTTTGAATCTGCTATTGCCCATTTCCTTTATTCATTCAACAAATGTTCCTGTTGTGCTGACCGTGTGTGCCTGTTCTCGGGGTGATGAAAAGCTCACCAGGCATGGTCATCAGGCACAGAAAATGAATCAGACGGACTGCAATGGCACCTATAATTATGCTCCTTGGCAGAGTTAAGGCCCATGCACTTTGGGCAATGGGGGGAAATGTGAAGGAAGCAGCCGTCTCCAGGACTTGGCACAGGGGGCTCCTCTCTCAGTAGTGGCAGTCCCACCCCATCCCAGAGAATCAGGGATGGGGTAGGACTTTTCCCAACTTTGCAAGAGCAAGAGTCTGTCCTGTTCTTAATCCTAGCCCTGTGTCCACCTCCTAATGGCAGCTAGAATTTTTTTTTAATTTAATTTACTTTTTTATACATCAGGTTCTCATTAGTTATCCATTTTATACATATTAGTGCATATATGCCAAGCCTAATCTCCCAATTCATCACACCACCATCACCACCCCCCTGCCACTTTCCCCCCTTGGTGTCCATATGTTTGCTCTCTACATCTCTGTGTCAATTTCTGCCCTGCAAACTGGTTCATCTGTACCATTTTTCTAGGTCCCACATATATGCGTTAATATATGGTATTTGTTTTTCTCTTTCTGACTTACTTCACTCTGTATGATACTCTCTAGATCCATCCACATCTCTACAAATGACCCAGTTTCATTCCTTTTTATGGCTGAGTAATATTCCATTGTATATATGTACCACATCTTCTTTATCCATTCGTCTCTTGATGGGCATTTAGGTTGCTTCCACGTCCTGGCTATTGTAAATAATGCTGCAATGAATACTGGGGTGCATGTTTCTTTTTGAATTATGCTTTTCTCTGGGTATATGCCCAGTAGTGGGATTGCTGGGTCATATGGTAATTCTATTTTTAGTATCTTAAGGAACCTCCATAGTGGCTGTATCAATTTACATTCCCACCAACAGTGCAAAAGGGTTCCCTTTTCTCCACACCCTCTCCAGCATTTGTTATTTGTAGATTTTCTGATGATGCCCATTCTAACCGGTGTGAGGTGATACCTCATTGTAGTTTTGATTTGCATTTCTCTAATAATTAGTGATGTTGAGCAGCTTATCATGTGCTTTTGGCCATCTGTATATCTTCTTTGGAGAAATGTCTATTTAGGTCTTCTGCCCATTTTGGGGTTGGGTTGTTTGTTTTTTTTAATATTGACCTGCATGAGCTGTTTATATATTTTAGAGATTAATCCTTTGTCCATTGATTCGTTTGCAAATATTTTCTCCCATTCTGAGGGTTGCCTTTTCATCTTATTTATGGTTTCCTTTGCTGTGCAAAAGGTTTGAAGTTTCATTAGGTCCCATTTGTTTATTTTTGTTTTTATTTCCATTACTCTAGGAGGTGGATCAAAAAAGATGTTGCTGTGATTTATGTCAAATAGTGTTCTTCCTATGTTTTCCTCTAAGAGTTTGATAGTGTCTGGTGTACATTCAGGTATTTAATCCATTTTGAGTTTATTTCTGTCTATGGTGTTAGGGAGTGTTCTAATTTCATTCTTTTACATGTAGCTGGCCAGTTTTCCCAGCACCACTTATTGAAGAGACTGTCATTTCTCCATTGTATATCCTTACCTCCTTTGTCATAGATTAGTTGACCATATGTGCGTGCGTTTATCTCTGGGCTTTCTATCCAGTTCCATTGATCTATAATTCTGTTCTTGTGCCAGTGCCATATTGTCTTGATTACTGTAGCTTTGTAATATAGTCTGAAGTCAGGGAGTCTGATTCCTCCAGCTCCGTTTTTATCACTCAAGACTGCTTTGGCTGTTCAGGGTCTTTTGTGTCTCCAATCAAATTTTAAGAATTTTTGCTCTAGTTCTGTAAAAAATGCCATTGGTAATTTGATAGGGATTGCATTGAATCTGTAGATTGCTTTGGGTAGTATAGTCATTTTCACAATACGGATTCTTCCAATCCAAGAACATGGTATATCTCTCCATCTGTTTGTATCATCTTTAATTTCTTTCATCAGTGTCTTATAGTTTTCTGCACACAGGTCTTTTGTCTCCCTAGGTAGGCTAATTCCTAGGTATTTTATTCTTTTTGTTGCAGTGGTAAATGGGAGTGTTTCCTTAATTTCTCTTTCTGATTTTTCATCATTAGTGTATAGGAATGCAAGAGACTTCTGGGCATTAATTTTGTATCCTTCAACTTTACCAAATTCATTGATTAGCTCTAGTAGTTTTCTGGCGGCATCTTTAGGGTTCTTGATGTATAGTATCAGTCATCTGCAAACAGTGACAGTTTTACTTCTTCTTTTCCAATTTGTATTCCTTTCATTTCTTTTTCTTCTCTGATTGCCATGGCTAGGACTTCCAAAATTATGTTGAATAATAGTAGTGAGAGTGGACATCCTTGTCTTCTTCCTGATCTTAGAGGAAGTGCGTTCAGTTTTTCACCATTGAGAATGATATTAGCTGTGGGTTTGTCGTATATGGCCTTTATTATGTTGAGGTAGTTTCCCTCTCTGCCCACTTTCTTGAGAGTTTTTATCATAAATGGGTGTTGAATTTTGTCAAAAGCTTTTTCTGCATCTATTGAGATGATCATATGGTTTTTATTCTTCAATTTGTTAATATGGTGTATCACATTGATTGATTTGCATATATTGAAGAATCCTTGCATCCCTGGGATAAATCCCACTTGATCCTGGTATATGATCCTTTTAATGTGTTGTTGGATTCTGTTTGCTAGTATTTTGTTGAGGATTTTTGCATCTATATTCATGAGGGGTATTGGTCTGTAATTTTCTTTTTTTTTGTAGTATCTTTGTCTGGTTTTGGTATCAGGGGGATGTTGACCTCATAGAATGAGTTTGGGAGTCTTACTTCCTCTGCAATTTTTTGGAAGAGTTTGAGAAGAATGGGTGTTAGCTCTTCTCTAAATGTTTGATAGAATTCACCTGTGAAGCCATCTGGTCCTGGACTTTTGTTTGTTGGAAGATTTTTAATCACAATTTCAATTTCATTACTTGTGACTGGTCTATTTATATTTTCTATTTCTTCCTGGTTCAGTCTTGGAAGGTTACACCTTTCTAAGAATTTTTCCATTTCTTCCAGGTTGTCCATTTTAGTGGCATAGAGCTGCTTGTAGTAGTCTCTTAGAATACTTTGTATTTCTGCAGTGTCTGTTGTAACTTCTCCATTTTCATTTCTAATTTTATGGATTTGAGTTCTCTCCCTCTTTTTCTTGAGGAGTCTGGCTAAAGCTTTATCAATTTTGTTTATCTTCTCAAAGAACAAGCTTTTAGTTTTATTGATCTTTGCTATTGTTTTCTTTGTTTCTATTTCATTTATTTCTGCTCTGATCTTTATTATTTCTTTCCTTCTACTAACTTTGGGGGTTTTTGTTCTTCTTTCTCTAGTTCCTTTAGGTGTAAGGCTAGATTGTTTATTTGAGATTTTTCTTGTTTCTTGAGGTAGGCTTGTATTGCTATAAACTTCCCTCTTAGAACTGCTTTTGCTGCATCCCATAGGTTTTGGATCATTGTGTTTTCATTGTCATTTGTCTCTAGGTATTTTTTGATTTCCTCTTTGATTTCTTCAGTGATCTCTTGGTTATTTAGTAATGTATTGTTTAGCCTCCATGTGTTTGTGTTTTATACGTTTTTTTCCCCTGTAATTGATTTCTAATCTCATACCGTTGTGGTCAGAAAAGATGCTTGATATGATTACAATTTTGTTAAATTTACTGAGGCTTGATTTGTGACCCAAGATGTGATCTATCCTGGAGAATGTTCCATGTGCACTTGAGAAGATAGTGTAATCTGCTGTTTTTGGATGGAATGTCCTATAAATATCAATTAAATCTCTGTGGTCTGTTGTGCCATTTAAAGCTTATGTTAATTTTCTGTTTGGATGATCTATCCATTGGTGTAAGTGAGGTGTTAAAGTGCCCCATTATCATTGTGTTACTGTCGATTTCCTCTTTTATAGCTGTTAGCCATTGCCTTATGTATTGGGCTGCTCCTATGTTGGGTGCATATATATTTATAATTGTTATGTCTTCTTCTTGGATTGATCCCTTGATCATTATGTAGTGTCCTTCCTTGTCTCTTGTAATATTATTTATTTTAAAGTCTATTTTATCTGATATGAGTATTGCTACCCCAGCTTTTTTTGATTTCCATTTGCATGGAATATCTTTTTCCATCCCCTCACTTTGAGTCTGTATGTGTCCCTAGGTCTGAAGTGGGTCTCTTGTAGACAGCATATATATGGGTCTTGTTTTTGTATCCATTTAGCGAGCCTGTGTCTTTTGGTTGGAACATTTAATCCATTCACGTTTAAGGTAATTATTGATATGTATGTTCCTAATACCATTTTTTTCATTGTTTTGGGTTTGTTTTTGTAGGTCCTTTTCTTCTTTTGTGTTTCCCAATTAGAGAAGTTCCTTTAGCATTTGTTGTAGAGCTGGTTTAGTGGTGCTGAATTCTCTTAGTTTTTGCTTGTCTGTAAAGCTTTGATTTCTCCATCAAATCTGAATGAGATCTTTGCCTGGTAGAGTAATCTTGGTTGTAGGTTCTTCCCTTTCATCACTTTAAATATGTCATGCCACTCCCTTCTGACTTGTAGAGTTTCTGCCAAGAAATCAGCTGTTAACCTTATGGGAGTTCCCTTGTATGTTATTTTTCTCTTGCTGCTTTCAATAATATTTCTTTGTCTTTAATTTTTGCCAATTTGATTACTATGTGTCTTGGCGTGTTTCTCCTTGGATTTATCCTGCCTGGGACTCTCTGCACTTCCTGGACTTGGGTGGCTATTTCCTTTCCCATGTTAGGGAAGTTTTTGACTATAATCTCTTCAAATATTTTCTCGGGTCCTTTCTCTCTCTCTTCTCCTTTTGGGACCTCTATAATTCAAATGTTGTTGAGTTTAATATTGTCCCAGAGGTCTCTTAGGCTGTCTTTATTTCTTTTCATTCTTTTTTCTGTATTCTGCTTTGCAGCAGTTAATTCCACCATTCTGTCTTCCAGGTCACTTATCCGTTCTTCTGCCTCAGTTATTCTGCTATTGATTCCTTCTAGTGTAGTTTTCATTTCAGTTATTGTATTGTTCATCTCTGTTTGTTTGTTCTTTAATTCTTCTAAGTCTTTGTTAAACATTTCTTGCATCTTCTCGATCTTTGCCTCCATTCTTTTTCTGAGGTCCTAGATCATCTTCACTATCATTATTGTGAATTCTTTTTCTGGAAGGTTGCCTATCTCCACTTCATTTAGTTGTTTTTCTGGGGTTTTATCTTGTTCCTTCATCTGGTACATAGCCCTCTGCCTTTTCATCTCGTCTATCTTTCTGTGAATGTGGTTTTAGCTCCACAGGCTGCAGGATTGTAGTTCTTCTTGCTTCTGTTGTCTGCCCTCTGGTGGATGAGGCTGTCTAAGAGGCTTGTGCAAGTTTCCTGATGGGAGGGACTGGTGGTGGGTAGAGCTGGCTGTTGCTCTGGTGGGCAGAGCTCAGTAAAACTTTAATCCACTTGTCTTCTGATGGGTGTGGCTGGGTTCCCTTCCTGTTGGTTGTTTGGCCTGAGGTGACCCAATATTGGAGCCTACAGGCTCTTTGGTGGGGCTAATGCTGGACTCTGGGATGGCTCACACCAAGAAGTACTTCCCAGAACTTCTGCTGCCAGTGTCCTTGTCCTCATGGTGAGACACAGCCACCCCCCTGCACCACAGGAGACCCTCTAACATTAGCAGGTAGGTCTGGTTCAGTCTTCCCTGGGGTCACTGCTCCTTAGCCTGGGTCCCGATGCACACACTACTTTGTGTGTGCCCTCCAAGAGTGGAGTCTCTGTTTCCCCCAGTCCTGTCAGAGTCCTGCAGTCAAATCCCACCAGCCTTCAAAGTCTGATTCTCTAGGAATTCCTCCTCCCATTGCCGACACCCAGGTTGGGAAGCTTGATGTGGGGCTCAGAGCCTTCACTCCAGTGGGTGGACTTCTGTGGTATAAGTGTTCTCCAGTTTGTGAGTCACCCACCCAGCAGTTATGAGATTTGATTTTATTGTGATTGCGCCCCTCCTACGGTCTCATTGTGGCTTCTCCTTTGTCTTTGGATGTGGGGTATCTTTTTTGGTGAGTTCCAGTGTCTTCCTGTCAATGACTGTTCAGCAGTTAACTGTGCTCAACAGCTAGAATTTTGACAATATAATCTTTAATTCTGTCTCAGAAAAACCCCTCTCAATTTGTGCCTCCTTCCTTGCTCCAGGTTTTAGATTCTTTTCCTTTAGATCTGTTCTTCCCAGTGTGGTCACCTGGCCGTGCCTTTGACCTTGCTCCACTGGGGCTGGCCAGGCTGCTTCAGAAAGGAGGTTACTCATCAGCGGCTCTGCTCCCCCCCCCACACCTCACCTGAATGCCCTGGGGGCTCAGGAGATCTGCACCTGCCTGCGTGCAGGTAACCCATTCTTTCCCACCTGTGTACCGTGGCGCCCAGGCTGGGAAACTCTACTTTAGCATCCTTAGTTTCACCTCTCTCCACCTGGGGCCGTCGGGGTCCCAGCTGGGCCCAAAACCAGTGAGGCCTTCGTGCTCTGAGCAGCCCTGTCACCCCCATCAGTCTCAACTGGCATGATGTTTCCTGGTCTTTGTTGAATGTGTCCCTAGCTCGGCCACTTTCTTAGGGTGTGACCAAACAGCAGTCTGCCTGTGAACCTCAATGTCTTGTTTTGACAAATGAGGATTGCTCTGAGGTTGAAAACCAGTGACATTTATGCAGTACCTAGGTCAGTGCCTGACATGTGTAAGTGCCCAGTATTAACCATCACCAGGGCTTGGAGGGGCTCTTCTGCACTTGCTCCTGGGCAGGGATGGCCAGATGAACAGAGCTGTCACTGGTAAACAGCGCTTGGCTCGCCGAGGAATACCAGATGGTATGCCAGCAACTCTAGCCAGGGAAACTCAGGGCAGAAGCTGCAGGGAGAATAGAAGTGGGACTGTAGCTGCCCAAGGGTTCGGCTCTGTGGGCACCACTCACACAGGCAAGGAGGGCTCTGTGGACCCCAGTGTCTTAGAAACAAGAAAGCTGAGATCACAGCCCCAGTATCGGCAAAGCAGCAGCCAAAGGGGGCCTGGAACCCGGATCACTTTCTTCCCCGGCCGATGCCCTTCCCTTCATGCCATGAGGGCTTTAGTGTCTCCCTCTGACTTCCCTTCAAATACCCATTTCCCTGGATCAGCACCCTAGCAGATTCCTGTCTGGTCTCCATGCCGAGATGCAGAGTTTCAGCGTAAGGGAGGGGGAGAGAAGATGCAGAGGAGGTGCCCAAGGCGGCAGCAAGGAGGGAGCTCGGCCGCTGCTGGCCGCTGCTGAGGCTGAGACAGGCCTTTGCAGAGCAGCCCGTGCCCCCTGCTCTAAGCAGAGTTCAACCCTGGCTCTCAGACACCAACGAAACAAAAGAAAGAGTGTCTCCGTCAAGGCAGCCTCTGCCCTTCGCTCGCTTGGAGCTGCCTGGAGTGAACGAGGAAATGATTATTTATCAGGGAGTTGGTCAGGAAATTGGACACATCCAACAAAGACCAGGAAACATTGTGCCAACTGAGTCTGATGGGGGTGACGGGGCTGCTCGGAGTAAAATGGCCTCGCTGGCGTGAGTGTTTGCTTTTGGAGGGGCAGCTGAGGACGCCCACTGTGTGTGTGACGAGTGCAGGTGGACAGGCCCTCTGTGGCTAGCCGAGATCCTGGCTGCCGGCCCCTGGCAGGTGGGCCAGGAAGCAGCAAAGTAGGCCGGGCTGTAGCCCAGGTCCCCGGGCAGAGCGAGCATCGCCCTCCACAGGACCTCCCTCCTGCCCAGGACAAGGCACAGGGTCCAGGCTGCCTTATCTGTGCCCCCTCCCCAGGCTCCCAGGCTAACACCCCATTACTCTGGCGGGAAGGGGGAGGCAAGGCATGACCTGGGGGGCTTCCCTAGAGAGGGAAGCAGGAGTTTGGATGGGGTTCCCCCAATCACTCACTAACGTGCTCCACCGCTGAGGCCCCAGGCTCCCCTCGGGCTCCTCATTAAGATATAGAGAGATGAGTGCTGATGGGAAAGTGCTCTGGAAACAGTCTGTTCTGTTCTCTCCCCGTCCGTCCCCAGGGATGTAAGCTCGTTCCCATCTTCATATGAGAAGGGGTTTGAGAGCCCGTGTCTCCCCTGGAATTGAGACAGTGTTGCATACGTGACTGTAGCACTGATGCTTCAAGCTTCTCCCCCGTCTCAGCCTGGGGGTGTCAACATGGGATTTCTCCCCCCACCCCACCTCTGGCCCCAGGTTTCCCCAAGGATCTTCCAGTGTTTCTACCTGACAACTTTCTGGGCTAAGGGAGGGAGCTACAGAGGTCCGTGTTCTGACCAGTCCTCTGGGGAGGGGAGGAAGCAGTGCCTAGCCTTGGCTGGTCTTTGCCTCCTGTGGTGTCCCCACGCCATGGGGGATCCTGTTTCTCTGTTTGGAAGGTAACTGAGGACCATGAACTATCCCCTTCAAGGTTGCTAAGTGGGGCTTTTTCAAGCACCGTGAGGGTCAACATCCTTAGCAAGAAAGGATCTTTGGCTTTGGGATATTTTCTTTCTTTTCTCTGGGCCCAGATTTTAAGCCCTAAATAGCTATGGACTGCAGGGTACTGGAGGATTTGTTTGGGGTCAGCTGAGAAGCCAGCTTGGGAAGAGGATGCAGGTCCTAGCAGTGGGGCATGGAGGGGTTTGGTCCAAGGTGGGTAAGGGAGACATTGCTAGGACTGTGAGACCATTTGACGGCAGGGACCTCACACCCAACCATTTCTACCCCTCAGGGCTCTCTGTGTTCTACTTTGTACCTGCCGCAGAGCACCTGGCGGGGACAGTGTTGGCCCAGAGGATGCTCTGGTTCCTTTGTCACAGCTGCCGTCTCTTGGGTTTACCCACCTTCCCAGCAGTGGGCAGGGAGAGAATATAGATATTCCCACCCCCACTGGCCCCAGGACACAGGAGTCAGTAAGTGAAGTTAGCATGTCTGCAGCTCAGTGTTCGGAGGCCCCTGGGAGCTTCCCACCCTTGTGACCTTTGGGAATGACGGAGGCCCCACCTGCTGAGGGTGGGAAGTGGTGGATGGAGTGAGCCTCCTGGAGCAACGGGAGTCACAGGAAGACCCAGGGTGGCAGGAACGGAGGGCTGTTCACCTTAGGGTGCTCGAGGTGGTGTGTTTAAATACAGAGGAATAACTAGGGTGCTCGAGGTGGAGTATTTAAATACAGAAAAATAACTATCTCTCCCTCTCTGTTTATAGTTGTCTTTTGCTCCTGGAAAGAAATCTTCATCCCTTGGGTAATTATAGCCGAGAAGGCTGAGGGTTCTGTGGAAAGTTTAGAGGGAGCGGGGTTAGCATGGGAACGTGCTTCTAGAAGCATGGGCCAGGCAGTCCACCACTGGCTGCCTCACCTCGCTTTGATACGCGAAAGCAATCACAGCAAATGCAACACATTCTCTACTGAGGCAAGAGGAAAGAGTCTAGCTCTTGGAATTTTGGAACAATCACTCTGCCTAACCGTTATGCAGTCTGGCTTCATCTATGAGTGTGTGTGTGTGAGTCTGTTTCCCTTCCCCTCTATGGATCTGTCATTGGGTGATAAAATAGAATCTGATGAGTGTCATTCTAAAGCAATTACAAGCAACATGCATGATGACAGAGCTGAAGAACACAGCGTATGGCCTCAGGCGGCCGCGTGTGAAAACTAATCGGGAGATTTTGTTTGCCTGCCATTACCCTGAAAAACCAGATCAGCTTCATGTTGAGGAAGAGAAGACCATCAAAGCCCCCCACAGCCTGCCAGATGGATGCTGGAGGCTCTGGGGTGGAGATCAAGGGCTACTGTGAAATGCTGGCCGCCAGGACAGGGCTAGACAGAGGGGGCCTGCCAGCTCCAGAGGGTAGAGAAGAATGGGGAGCACCCCAAACCCCAAGCTGAGCAGCCCAAGCCTGGACCGTTTTGGGGAGCACAGAGTACAGGCTAACCGGCAGCGTGTTTTTATTTCATCAGTGCTGATTTTACTCAATGTCTCTGCCCGCCCTCCAGCCGCTTCCTGCTCCCCAGTTCCCTGGCAGCTCTCTGTCTGTTCATACGTCATATTGCTAAGTGAAGCTCGCAGGGTCTCCAGTCTGCTCTGTTCGTTGGTGACCAACTTTTCCCACTCTTCCCAGGGAACGGCTCTGCTCCTGGGCACTGCCGATTAGGCCCCAGGTTCTCTCCTACTCCAGCCTCAGCTCGGGGCTCTGCAGGGGATTGGAGAGGTTTCTGGAGCAGATTAGCCATGGGACGCTGGCAGGGATGAGCACAGCCTGGTCAGGTTGGATGCCTGTATACAAGATGGATTAGGACCCTCTCTCTGTCACACGCTCAGGATGAAAGTATCTGCCCCAACCTAGCTACCCCAGCCATTAGGACCCTCTCTCTGTCACACGCTCAGGGTGAAAGTATCTGCCCCAACCTAGCTACCCCAGCCACGTGTGTGTGTGTGTGTGTGCAGGTGCGTACACCTATGCACGCACCTGCACAACTGGGTATCTCTGTGTATATGTGTATTGGGTGGTTTGGGGACAGCCTATCTCCAGGCTGCCAGGTCACTGGGCAGGGACTCAAGGGTTCCCCCAGGGACTCAAGGGTCCTTATCCATGTGCCCTGCTAAAACTTGATTCGCAGGACAGTGGGGAGTAGGCAGCCTGCACTGCCCAGGATCTCCCCAGGTTTGTATTCCTGACCTCCACTGAGCGAGTCCTTTTCTCCCTCCTCCCCACTCACTGACATGCCCTAGCAGAAATCGACAAATTTATTTTGTAAAGAGCCAGAAAATAAATATTTTAGGCTTTGTGGGCCATACTTTCTCTGTTGCAGCTACTCAGCTCTGCTGTTGTAGCACAAAACCAGCCCTAGACAATAGGTAAACGAACGATCATGGTTGTGTGCCAATTTTATTTACAAAAACAGGAGATGGGACAGATTTGGTCCAAGAGCTGTGGTTTGCCGTAAAGAGTGGAGGACAGGAGCCTGACACCAGCACTGGCCCTCTGCATATGCTCTCATTGGGGACCTAAGCAACATCTTGCTTTAGAATGAAAACTTAGCATCAGCACTTCCACACTCCTTTCCTGGTGCATGTGTGTACATACCCTTTTTGTACTTAGAATTATACTTTATAGAACTGACATGTGCACACTGCAATATTTAAAGTGGATAACCAACAAGGACCTACTGTATAGGACAGGGAGCTCTGCTCAATATTATGTAACAACATAAATGGGAAAAGAATTTGAAAAAGAGTAGGTACATGTACATGTATAACTGAATCACTTTGCTGTACACCTGAAACTATCACAACATTGTTAATCAACTATACTCCAATGTAACATAAACAGTAAAAAGAAAAAAGAACTGGGAGTTGAAAGGTCATTTCATTCTACCCACTTATTTTCTAGATGACCATAGCACTAGTTGGTGGCAGAGGTGGGATCATGCAAATCCTGGCAATTTCAGCCAGACCTTTCCTCTCTACCGTACTGTCTCATCCCTAGCCCATTATGTCCCTAGAGTGGGGCAGAACAAAACAGGGCTAGGCAGCAGCGCTGTGTGTGTGTTTAGTGATTGCGGGGGCATCTAGGGTGTTGGCAGAAGTCCTGGAGAAAGAACCTTGTTGCTTTCTGGGAAGTGACTCTGGTGGGCATCTAGTTGGGGAGAAGGAGAGAGTTCCACTGGCACTTTTTAAAAAAAATTTATTTATTTTATTTATTTTTATTTTTGGCTGTGTTGGGTCTTTGTTGCTGCACACGGGCTTTCTCTAGTTGCGGGGAGCAGGGGCTACTCTTCGTTGCGGTGTTTGGGCTTCTCACTGAGGTGGCTTTTCTTGTTGCATAGCACGAGCTCTAGGCATTTGGGCTTCAGTTGTTGTGGCACGTGGGCTCAGTAGTTGTGGCTTGCAGGCTCTGGAGCACAGGCTCAGTAGTTGTGGCGCACGGGCTTAGTTGCTCTGCGGCATGTGGGGTCTTCCTGGACCAGGGCTCGAACTCGTGTCCCCTGCATTGGCAGGTGGATTCTTAACCACTGTGCCACCGGGGAAGCCCCACTGGCACTTTTTTCACCACTATATGTTGGCCGGTGTTGTAATCAGTTTGCTTTGTTCTGGATGCCTCCCTCCCTCACTATTGTGACCCTGGGATTTGAAGGCCCTAAGCCCCTCCTCTCATCTTCTCTTAGACATTGCATTGAGTACAGAAAAACAAGATTGGTTTTATTTTAGGAAGAGAAGGAGGAAGAGACAACCTAGTTGTGAGTTTATTTTTCCTCTATAGACTTTGAGTGGGATCTTCCCTTGTCTGGGCCTCAGTTTCCCTGTTGGTATAATAGGGAGGTGTCCAGGCAGGGCAGAGAGGGCCAGGGATATTGTCCCCATTGCTGAGAGAGGGGAAAGCCCAGGTCCTGAGGGGCCAGGAGGAGACGTCAGGTGTCCTGCTCACTGAGGTCTCTGTCCAGGAAGCCAAGTAATCCAGTGAGTCAACCCTGGCTTCAGCTGGAATGCCAGTGGAGGGTAGAGGAGGGTTGAAAAAATGAGCCGAACTCAAGCCTGGTATCTGGCTGCACCTGCCCTTGAATTTAGGAATGCTGCGTGTCAGGAAGAGAAAAGTGGGACTCGAGAGCCCAGGCCAAGCCTGGAAAGACTCCCGGAGGATGCTGAGCTCACAGCCCAGACCCTCCAATCAATAGGGCATGGCTATTTATAGCATCAGCCGGAGAGAAACTTAATTATGATCAAAAGGAGCTATTTAATACCGTGCTTGCAGAAGACGCAACCTCTTGTCAGTGGAAATTAATCAGCAGCTGCTGTGGGTTCCTGCCCCCTCGGGCTCCAGAGCTGGGGGGGCGCCTGGCAGGAGCTGGGGCACCGGCCACCCCGGGAGTGCTAATGATATCAGTGCCCTCACAGAGTCATCTAACGTTCAGTGGTCTCCCGCAGGGCTCCAGATGCGTGGGGATAAGGGTCCTGGACCCCGGCAGGGTGGGAAAAAAGGTTTGGGGGATGGGGATTCATGACTCAGCTCAGATCCTGCGTCTCCCTCAAAGCGTTTCCTGACTACTCCTGCCCACAAGCATCTCCCTCTTCCCTTTATTCCTGCAACCTTTGCGGTCTGTCCTACACGTGTGGAACTCAGTATGGCCCCTCCTAGCTGGTGGAGGGGAGGGGGCTATAAGCTGTAGTTTACTCATGCATAAATTAGAGATAATAACAGCCCCTTCTTCACAGATTATGAGGGTTAAGATGAGTTACCACCTGATGACTCACTTAGAAGAGCCTGGCACAGGGCAAGCACTCCATAAGTGCCAGTTGTTGTTACTACCACACGACTACTATGTGTGTGTTAATTACCTTTGTCTCTCTGGCCAGATTGTTTTTCAAGGGCAGACATGGTTCCTTTATCCTTGAGGTGACCTCCCCCAGTGCCTAGCACAGTGATGGCCGTGTAGAGGGTGTTTAATAAACATTGCCTGTTTAGTTCATTTGATTCAAAAGCTAAAGGAATTCATTCTCTCACTGATTCATTCATTCATTTATTCTCAAAACCTTTATTGAGCAGTCACATGTCAGACCTCATACTGGACACCGAAGATGTGAAAACTGTTAAATACAGATGAACTTTCTGTTGAGCTGCTCACTGCCTAGTGAGGGAGACGAGCGTGTGGATGGATCATTGCGACACAGTGTGAGAGTGGTAATAGGAGTGTGGCTGAGATCCTGCAGAGGAGATCACAGAGGAGGGGGTGAGTTACCCTTCCACGGATGCCGTGGAGGATTCTTGGAGTGGATGGTATTTAGGGAAGGCCCTGGAGGGTCACAACAGGACATGAAGGGAATATAGAGAGTCTAGGTAGAGGGAAGAAAGGCCTGGAGTTGGGAAAGCTGGCATTCCAATCATTCAGGAGCATCTGGACCAAGCTGAGGATAACCCCAGGGCCATCGCCAGACACTGCTCTCCAGGTTGACATCAAAGGCAGAACTGCTGGTATTAAGCTGTGCGAGAGGAGGGTCCATCTCACAAACACTCTATACAAGTACTTTGGCTCAAAGCCTTTGGCTCAAAGGTCAGTTTCCTCCCTAGAGAAACCAAAGGAAATGCCCCCAAAAGATGGGCTTAGATTAGAAATCCAGAAGCGAGGGATGGAATTCTGAAGGAAGGAGCTGGAGATGTCTAGGTGTCTAGGTCTCCTGCGTGGGGTAGTCATTGAAAATTAAAGAAATTCTCACATCTACGAGGACCAGCCCTGCAGGAAACTGTACAGGAGTTAGGACACAGGCTCTGGAGTCGGACCGCCTGGGCTGGAATTCCCAGCTCCAGCGCTTGTGAGAATAGCTGGGCCTTGACCAAGTGCAACCCCCGGTGCGATGAGAAAGCAGCTTTACTTTGTCTCCACTGTCCCTGTGAATTTATTCAGTGGAGCTGATTCTTCTGCTGCCCTGGATGAAATCTGGGCCAGATCCCATGACTTTCCAGGTCATGTTTAGGTAACACAAACAGCCTGAGTTCCATCATTACTGTGTCCAGCCCAGTCCAATCATCACAACTTTAAAGCCCACCCAGTGACGTCACCTCCCGTCCCCGATCTGAGTGCCGCTGGTAGAAATAGGGTGGTGGATGTGACTGGCTTTTTTCTCTTTCCCTTCTGTCAGTCCAGGTCTGACAGGCTCTCAAAAGCAGGAAAGTTGAGGGGAGTTTTATAAAGGGACTATTTCCAAAGGTGTCAGCAGGGCCTGCAGGTGCCAGGGGAAGGAGAAGTTACCGGAACTAAGGGAAGGAGCTATATGGATAGGGCCACCTGAGGGGAGGGGCACCGGTGAGCAGAGGCAGAGGGCCTGGCATCCTCCGGGCTTGTTAGTCCACAGTGCCTCCTGCTGGAAGGCACGGAGCCTGCTGGTTCAGTCCACAGAGTTCGGCCTCCAGCTGGAGCCAGGAAAGGGTAGACGGTGGGTCTAGGGGGCAGAGGAAACCCCCTCCTGGGTCCTCTCCTTCTCTCTTCCCAGGTTAGGGCAGTTGGAAAGGGAGGTCCAGAGGGCTGGGCATGGAAGTTCTTATGAGTTCTTTGGGCCCAGGAGATGTGTAAAGCTGACTTTTCTCTTCTGGGGAGCACTTTCAAGGTTCTTTGGAGACCCTTGCCCCACCCAGTCACTAGGAAGCACCCTCAGTTCCCCTCTTGTATGTGATGCCCTCTCCCTGATGGGCGCTCAACTCCTTTCTCAACATTGAGTGTTGGGGGCCCCACCACGTCCCTGCGGGGCCCACCGCCCTCTAGGCAGGCTCTCTCCCTGCTGGTGTCCACCCCCGACCACAGGAAGTGCTCCTTTGCCTGGAAACCTGGGGTACCTGTGAGGCCACTTTCCTTTGCTCCACCGTCCAAGCTACAGTGAGCACGTCCATCACTTTCCCTGTAGATTATTCAGGCATGAATTAGACGCCAGTGTTCCGTGTCTCCCAAGTTCAGAGGACCCATGTAAAACTCCCTGAGAGGTTCCCTTCAAGCCCCTCACTCTTGGCTTGACCTGAACGGGGAGCAGGCAGAATACACCACCTCCTCTCTTCAGCGCCCCTCTTCCATCTCCAACAGCCCCATTGTTCTTACTCTCCCTGACTCGCTGATGGCCGGGGTGGGTGGACAGCTTGGATCCTCCATGCTCGTCTTGCACTTCACTGGAGATGTAGAGTTTCATCTGAAGCCGAGATTAAAGAAGTCCACCGTACTGTTACACCAGATTTGAGTAAGTTAATTAGCCTCTCTGTTCCCTCTTGTATACAGTGGGGATAGGGTACCTTATCAGGTTTCCTAAGGATTTAATGAGTTTGTTCCTATAAAGCATTTAGAATATTGCCTGGAATGTAGTAAGTGCTCAATAAAGCGCTCTTGTTGCTATCGTTATTATTATTTTCTTTTTCATTGGAACATGGCTTAAGGGGAGGATCTCCTTCTAAAAGAAGAGCTGAGGGGAGGGAACCAGACTTCTCTCTCTGTCTTTCTGTCTCTGTGTCCCTATCTGTCTGTCTGTCTCTCTCCCACTGGCCTTTTAACCCTCCTGAGGGTGGTTAGGAGGCACTGGTTGCCAAGAGAAGGAGGCAAGCGTGGAAGTTTCTGGGTTCTCTCTTAGCATTAAGCATGACCTCGGGCAGTCTTCGATCCCGCTTTCAGCATCTCCCTCTGGGAAGGAGGGACGTGTGAATGGGAGAAGCCAAGTGGGATGTTCCCTCCTTTTCCAGCCACCTTGGCTGTGAGGGGAGAAGGAAGGCAAGGAAGTGGTAGCCAAGCTCCAGAAACGTCTTACCCTCATCGGGATGCCAGGAGCTGCAAACTCTGATGCGAGATGGTGGAGCATGGGCTCGGGTGGGATGAGTCACCCTGTCGGCCAGCCCCAGGGTTTCCTTCTCCTCTTCTTAGACCCTACATGGGAGAGTGAGAGGCAGAGGAAGGGGGAGAGGACACCCAGGTTTGTGGAAGAGGCTCCAAAGTCAGCCCTGCCCTTGCAAGCGTGCGGTGGGACCCTTTTGAAAGCAGAGATTCCCAGACACACCACAAGCAGCCTCCTCCTAAGAGGCTTCAAGAGGGCAGTGATGCCCCAGTTCAGGCTGAGAACAGCTCTCTCCTCCTCGCCGTGACTCCTGACCCCTGTGACCGATTCCCAGAGGCTGGAGACAGTGGCTGTGCCCTGCAGACGGACCAGGCGTGCTCCTGGAAGATCCCACAATTCCCGGCGCCGGGGCTGTGGGCCTGGATGCAGGTGTGCCCTGGCCCATTGCTGCACTGGCTTGGCAGTGTTTTGTCAATAATCTCAGTGTTTCACTGAGGACACTCACGTCTTCCCTGCTGTTCCTGGCTCCCGAAACCTTCTCTCCTCTCTACCAAACCCCCTGCTGTCTTTCTGGAGGCTCCCCTGCTCTTTCATGGGTTTTCTTTGACTCTCCTTGCTGTTGCTTCTTCATTTTCCCTCCCTGCAACTGTGCACGTTCCTGTGGAGCTTTTCCCTGGGTCTCTGTTCAAATGTCACCTCCTCACGAGACCTCCCCAGACTGCCCTGTTGGCAGTGGCCTAACTCCAACCCTGCTTCACCCGTCTCCCAGCACCCATTGTCTCCTGGCACAATTTTCTATATCTATTTGATAGTCATCTGGCTCCCCACTTCTCTAGAATGTGAACTCCACAAGGGCAGGGACTTCATTCTCCATCGTACCTTTAGCCCCTTGGCCAGTGCCAGGCACATAGTAGGCACTCAGTAAATGTTTGTTGAAAGAGTGAAAGGATGAATGTGTGAATGCCCTGCTGTCATCCCTTGGACGTTCCCACACTTAAGGTGGTCAACACAGAGACCATCTCCACCACACCTGCCCCATCTAACCCTCCGCCATACACCTATCTACTGCCCTCCTGATTACACGTGATTCCCAATTTTGAAGAAATCAAGGGCTCCTAGACTGTGTCAGCCATAGAAACTGATGAACAGGAGGCAGAGGTGAGAACTGGGGTGTGGACAAGGTGGTGCACGGGAAAGCGTATGCACCGTGGACTCGGACTGATCCCCCTTGAGTCCTGGCTGGGCCGCTCACCAGCTGTGTGACCTTGGGCAGGTTACTCGGGTCTGTGGTTGTAAATAGTGGGCGTACGCAAAGCACCTGGTCCAGTGCCTGCACATGGTCAAGAAACATAAGCTGCGAATGTGGGTCTTTACCAAGCTGTAGTGATCGGGCAGGACAGCTATCGTAAGGCATCTTGCCTCCAGGCTAGAGACTTGGGGTCCTCTTTGCCACTTCTTCTCGGCCACACCTAGAGCTCTCTGCCTTAAAGCCTTGTCACCTCTCCCTTCAAATGGCTGCAAGGATGAGCCCTTCCTCGTGGCCCCTGCAGCCAGCGCCCTCCTCCTCTCCAGCCTGCGACTGCTGCCCTGCTGCCCTCACATGTTCTCTTAAAATTCACCTTCATCTGCCCACTTTTCAAGGTCCTCATTCTGTTCCACTCTTATTTTATTCTCTTCTGCTCCAGCCAGATATCCCTCCATTCAATAACTAATCCATTCAGTGTTTTTAAAGCACCTCATGGGCATCAGGCACGGCGCTGCGGCTGGGTCCAGGAGAGAGCATGAGGAAATGCCTGTCCTCGGGGGGGTTGCAGTCAGGCGGGGGCTGCAGATGTGCGTGGTGATCCAGGGCATGAATGCGGTACTGGAGAGAAGGAGAAAGGCAGTGTTGTCAAACAGCGGGTGACCAGCCCGTTAGTGGGTCATGAAATTAACTTAGTGGGTCACAACCATCATTTTTTTAAAAATTAAATAGAGCAGAAGAAAAATATCACAGAATGATATTATGGGATCACAGCCATAACGAGGGGAAAATGTTTCTTTAAAACTTTGTTTCCACTTTATATATTGATGTGTGTGTGTGTCTGGTAATGTAAAATATATTTCTTATTTTGGGTCATAGTAAAAATGTTCAGAACTAAACACTAACTTAAGGTATATTGGAGCACCCGTCCTTGGGAATCAGGAAGACCTTTTTGGAGAATGACATCTTAAAAAAACCTGAAATCTTAGTAAAAGTTCATCAAAAAGAAGGGTAGGAGGATAGAAGCCTATTCAAGGCAGAAAGGGTCACCTAAAATGACCAGGGTGGGAGAAGGAGGGCAGAGAAAGCAAGCAAAAGAGCCAGAGAACTATTTGGTAATTGCCCCACAAATACAAGTATATTCCCACCTCATGCCTTTCATCTAGTGTCCTCTCCCCTGCCTTCACCAGCCTCCCTTTTCTCTTCTAAAACTGGTTGATTCTCTTTCCCATCTCAGCCCAATGCTCTGGCCCCCAGGACTCTGACCACCCTCTGAGTGGCCTCAGTGCCTCGGTATCCAGCCCTTAATTGCTCTGTGTTTCCTGCATTTCAGTCCAGCTTTAGAATTTACTTTAGAATTTATTTTCACCCACAGGGTCTCCTTTGAGGGGTCCCAAGGCCATGTAAGGGCATCAAGACATGTATCGTCTCCACTTTACAAAAGGGAAACTGAGGCACAGGGAGGTCCAGTGCAGGCCCAGACTCACCCCAAGGTGGGCGATGGTGACTCCGGTTCTGGCTGTCACCAGATTTTCCAGCTTTCCGATGAAAACGTTTTTATTTGTATCAAGTTGGACCTTGAACATGTGATGCTCAGACCGACCCTTCCGCCTGATCTTAAACCCCTCTGGGGTGTAGGCTGCGTTTCACACTTGTGCATCTCCCACAGTGCTGGATGCCCAGAATGAGGCTCAGAAATGCTTGTTGTGATGTTCTGCCTACATTGCAATATGACAGTAAGGCCCCAAGGCACAGATCACCGAAATAGCACAAACCCTTCTCCTTTTTGTTTTCTTCTCCACGTGTACTTGCCTTTCTTCTCTGTTTTCTCCTCTCCTCCTCCTCTTGCCTTCCAGAAGCCCTTTCCCTCATCTCTTCCCCCTTTCCCTTCCTCACACCCCATGCTTCCCCTCTCCTGCATGCACAGTAAACCTAGACTGGCCGTAGGGAGGCCCGTTCCCAGAGGGGAGAAGTCTGCTTGCTGAGAAGGGAGAGTAAAAAAGACCTTGGTTACAGACTTCCAGCTAATTGGTCTGAGGGTCTTTAAGCCTCTCTGGGGAAATGCCCTGCACAGCTGGGATGGAAACTCTCTCCAACCCTGGGGAAAAAAAAATAAAATAAGTGGAAGAACTAGCAGAATAGCCCGACAGGCTATGCAGAGGAGAAGAAATAAATTCTATCCTAAGTGTGGGCCAGAGCTCCGTGCCCCTCCCTGGCACCTCCCAGGGCTGCTGCCTCCCTGCCCCTGGGAGGCTGGCTCTCTGCCCTGGTGAATCACAGGCTCGGTGGGGAGTGATCTGTTTGCCGCTAAGCTCTCGTCTGTGGCTGCTTTTCCAGAAGCTGGAGCCATTTACAAATGGGAACAACACTCATCTCTGGCACGGGAGCCCCATGCCCAGCACCAGGCCAGTGCCTTGAAATAGATCTTTCTGTAGAGGCTGAGCAGGTGTCCTCAGCCTCTGCCCTCACCTGCCCTCACCTCAGCAGGTGTCTGAGGGCACCTGCTCAGCCACCAGACACGTGGCAGGGGCACAGGCAAACCCATGTGTACAGCGGGCCTGGTGGGCCGCCTCCGCAGAGCAGGCGGACAAGCCTTGCCTTGTGCTTTCTCGACACCAGGGCGCACTGGGAACTTGCTCGATGTTAGTGGAAGGAGTGAGTGGTGGCTGAACAAGGTTCCTTGGAGGTCAGGCCATTACCCTCTGTCTTTCCTCACTTCTCCCTGTCTGCTTACCTGCCTCTCCCATACATACATACACAGTCTCCACTGGAGAAATGTCATTGTATACAAAACAAGGATTGTCATAACAAAATAATACAAGCAAATAAATAAAAAACTAATCAAACAACAAGTATTATTCCAGCCCAGGATTTCACAGGTCCCTGTGATTTCTTAGACATCTGGTCTACCATAGGTCATTTGTCAGCCATTATGAAAATAAGCAAAGTTTTTCCAAACCTCAGTATCCTCCTTGGAAGTCCCAGATAGATGAAGGAAAGCCCCCACTATAAATACCCCTTCTCCCTTTAGCTCTTCTGGTAAAACCATTGTCCTGCCAGAGTATTGCCTAAAGAACACATGATCTCATGTGTCTGAAAACTGGGGTTTGAGCCCTGCTCTCACTGATTATTACCTGTGTGATTTAGGGTGAGTCACTTAACCTCTCTGAGTCTTCATTTCTTCATCTATTAAAAGAGAATAACAAAAATACAATTATCACAGAACTGAAGCAAGAACTGGGATGATGTTGGAGAGAGTGTGTTATAAACTTTAAAGTGTTGGACAAATGTTTTGTTAATGCAGTGCTTGTCTCCCCTGCTGGAATGTAAGCTCCATGAGGGCAGGAACCTTGTTTTCTTCACTGCTGAACCCCCAGCACCTAGAACAGCTCATGACGCATGGCAATCACTCACATGTTGAATGAATTAACAAATGATTATCCAGAACACAGAAGTTGGGCAAGTCATGTCATTTATCTGCAATACAGCCTCAGTGCCTCTGGGAGAAAGGGATTGTCCTCAATTTGCCATTGTATCCATGGAGCCTAACAGAGTTCCTGACTCATACAGCCCTATCTTACGTATTTGTTATCGATTGGTTAAGTAAATTATGCATCTACCAGTAAACAGCTGTCTCCTCAGCCTTGCCTGTCCACTGGGGTCCCCGTGGCTTGTTTCCCGTGCAGGGTGGGGTGTAGGGACAAACAACAGCTCTGCCAGGGTGTGGATAAGCCGTTTACAAATACAAAGAGCAGCATAACCTTCTGAATTCTCACTTCTTGGTATTTAATAATGATCTACCAGTCTATGGAGGAGTATTACAAGGAAGTTAGATAAGGAGGAAACAGGCATGCGCTAAACCAGAGGGTCCTGGAGACTGGAGGGTGAGTCCCAGCAGGCCTGGACTGGGGACCTCTACCGGTCGTCAGTGAGAGTCTGGCTGCCTTCTTCCATTGAGGACGAGAAGGATGCAGACAGCATCTCTCCCATCTTGTTTACATAGTAAGTACCACGGAGAGCACCAACCTGCTCCCGGCCCTGGGCTCAGTGCCACGGGATATAGGGAATGGTGGCTCTCTACCCTGTTCAGTTTCTGTCTGGAAACACCTTGCCCCTGTCCACCACCTGAACACCATCTCACACCAGGGGTTTGGGAGCCCTTCTTGACCCTCCCCAAGACTCCCCGCCGTTTCTCTCTCACACATATACATTACCATTCCCTTCATCCTTGGTGTCCCCACTGCACTGGGCATGGGTCCACCAACGCCCCATAGCACTTTGCTGCTATTTGTGTCTGTTCTTTCACTGCTGTGCCTAGAGCTGTGCCTGCCACATAGTAGACACTCAATAAATCTGTGTTTGAATGAATGAGCAGATTGAAAAGAATAATGCACATAACATTCTTAGCCTAGGATCCAACTTGTGGTAAGCATCCAGTCAACATTCATTGTTTCCATGATCAAGTTAAGTGAGCCTGACTTTTGCCCTCTGCGGTCCAGGTGGGCAGAGGGCAGAGGCATTTTTCTCTCACGCTTCCGAGCCCCCAGGGCAGATGAGCTGACAGATGCAGGGGCTTGTGAAGAGCATCAGGCCGATGCCAGGCAAGGTGAGCTGATGACTCCTGGTAGTAGGTCGAGGCTCTGGTCAGGACGATCCCCCATCCACGTGACCCCTGATGGGCTGACTGATGGAGCTTTTGGGTCCAGCCCTGGGGAACACTTGTCATTGCTAACTGTGTGTCAGAGGAAATCTGCTTCCTGTGTCAAAGGCAGTTTCTATTCTGCTGTCAGAACTCAAAGACCATATTCCACTTGCAGGCAGGGGAGGTTCCCATTTCCGGAACTGGGGTTGGGGTCTCCCAGGCTGGCTCCCTCCGGCTCGGGCTGTCGGAGACGGACTGCCCCTGGCTGCCTGTCCTCTGCTGGGGATTACGATGCCATTTGTTCTAATTCTTGTTGACATTTTGTTTCCCACACTATTAAATGAACCTCTCCAGAAGGGATGGGAGAGAAATTTGCTTTAGCGGGAGAGGAAAAGTAATGTGTACTCTGGTGTTAAACAAGGTCCTGATTTGTTTCCATGCAGAAACCTGAGTGAATCTGGAGCCAGGATCCCAGCCCTTGGGAGCTGGGTCGAAGGTTTGGGCCCAGGTGCATCCCAAGCCATCTTATGTAGAGGACCTGTGTCACATCACTGTGTGCAGGGAGTGGTTAGGACAGAAAGGGGCCTCGAAGGGAACCCCACAGACAGCAGGCACCCGGTCTCCTTGTTCCCCTCTCCACGCTGAGAGTCTTCATCCTTAGCCGCTCCCTCTGGTGAGAGGCAGAGCCGACACCCAGCTGGGCTATTTGCTTTCCTGGGCACCTGTAGTGAGTGAGAAGGGGCGGCACATGGTCGGCTGTTACGAGAAGTTGGTCAGCATCTGGGCGGCGACTCTGCTCTTCTTTTATCCCAGAAATAGCGGCAGCTGCTGCTCTTCCGAGATAAGTTTGTCAGAGGAGGATACCCTTCCCTCCTACTCCCCCTCCTCCTTCCTGCTTTCCTTTGAGAAGTTTTCGTTGAGCACCTCCTTTGTGCCAGGTACTGTTCCAGAAGCTGAGAACAGCAGTAAATGGGGCAGATGTAATCCCTGCTCTCCTGGGACTTTTCTCAAAGGAGAGAGACATGAAATATTTGGTTACATCAAGGCTTCAAAGACTTGATCGTACAATGGAAACACTGAGGCATTGGGGGTGAGGGGACATTAAAAAACCTACTACCTCAGTTCTGATCTCATTGTCCAGGGGGGCAGCTGACCCTCCGGGTATTTCACTCTCCCCAGATAATTACGATGTACAGCAAATCTGAGAACAATTGAATGACAATGTGGTCCGTGCTACGAAGGAGGGTTTGAAGCTGCTTTGAGAGAATAAAATTGCAGGTTGAGATCTTGTGGGGTGGGGGACCATCAGAGCAGGATTTCTTGAAATCATGTTTGGCCTGAGACCAGAGCAGGGCTTCACAAATTTTAATGGGTCTACAAGAAATCTCCTGAGGATCTTGCTGAAATGCAGATCCTGAATCAGGAGGTCTGGGCAATGATGTTCTGCTTTTCTGGTGAGCTCCCTGGTGATGCCAACTCTGCATGTCTGGGGGCCACACTTTAAGTAGTCAAGATCTAAAGGCAATTGGGGTGTAGGTGCAGCTGGGAGCCCCTTCAGGCTCTAAGCCCCCTGGGGCTGAGATGTGACCTCAACCACTCACACACAGCACGTCTGACCCTGCCCTGGCCTGGGCTTCCTTAACTCTAGGATGCTGTGCAAAGGAAGGGAAAGTGCCAAAGCCCTCCTGGCTCCAGATGCCTGACCAGCACCCCCCCCATTCACCTTGCCCCTCTCATTTCCACCTGGAACACTTTCTACGCTGTGACATCCTGTGGTGGTTAGAAATGCAGGCTCTATAGCCAGACTGCCTGGGTTTATGTGCCACTTGATCATTACTAATAGCATGGTCTCGAACAAATTCATCTCTCTTTGCCTCCATTTTGTCATCTGTAAAATGGGAGAATGGAATATTAGATGAATTAATACTTAACATGTTTCCTGGCATATACTGAGTCCTTAATAAATCTTGGGTATTATTTTTCGCTATTATTCTCTTTCCTTCTCCCCTACTAAACATACACACACACACACACACACACTCACACACACACTCACACACACTTCTCTTGTCTAAACACCTGACCATCCTGCTTTGCGAAGCTAGCTGGGGAAACTTCCCTGACCCTGTCCCAGTGCTGCTGTGCTCTTGTCGCTCTGCATGTGTCTGTCTGACTCTTCCCTCCTTCACCCAAGTCAGCGCACATCCCTCCACTGCTCAGAACCTCATCTCACTTAGAGTAAGCACCAACGTCCTTACCTTGGCTGGAGTACTCTACACTTCTTCTCTGAGGTCGTTGGTGGTGTTATTCTTCATTTCGCGTCTCCCTCCCAGCTCACCAAAGCTCTGCTGCTTCAGGGCCTTTGTGATTGCTGCTCCCTCCCCTTGAACCACGCTTCCTCCAGGGAAACCTCACTTCCTTCAGGTGTCTGCTCAAATGCCCACTTCCGTTAGCATCTTCAATGAAATGTGCCTCTCTGCCATCGCTTTCCGTCCCCTTCCCTTCGTTGTTCTTTTTCACAGCACCCATCACCGCCTGTCTTATATCTGTATTGATTGTGTAGCTCCCCAACTCTCCAAGGATGCAGGACTTCTCCATTTTGTTTGCGGTTGCATCTTGCGCCCAGCCTGGCACCTAGAAGGTGCCTAATAAACATTTGCTAAATAAATGACTAAAGGTGGGTTCCACGTTCTTACGTGAACGAGAATAGTGTCTGGCAGGGAATGGGCATTTAGTACACGTTGAATCAATGAATGAACGAGCATCCTTAGACTCGGCTCTGACCCTGGCCCAAGGCAAATCACTTACCTTCTCTGGGCCTTGCCCTAACTGTCCACGATTCTGTCTTTTTCTGAGACCTCAAGTCAGTGAGGAGACCGTCTGGGCTGCCGCAAAGTGCCCTCACGCGGGGAGGGAGAGAGTGAGTTGAAATGTTGGGAAGGTGGGTTGAGGTCAGACTAAAGGGGTCTTTGAACCCTGGGCTTTGGACTTCAGCTTCATCCCAAAGGCAACGAGGAGCCACTGAAGGTTGTTGAGTAGGAGAGTGGCGAGATCAACTGTGGAGCTTCAGAAAGACTGACTCGGCGGGATGAGCAGGCTGGATGGGGACAGGGCGATCACTCTAGACCCCGTCCGCCCTCGATCACAGCTCCTCTGCTGCGTGCGTGCGTGCGTGTGTGTGTGTGTGTGTGTGTGTTCAGGCCGGCCCAGGGCATGGAAGACGAGTCTGACGGACCCATTTCCAGGCTGGGAGCCGCACCCCAGGTTTTAGAAGCCAATCCCCTCCTCCTTGACTATTCCTGGGAATAAAGCTGGATCCCTGCCCTGCTGTTGCCTCTTGCTGTGTCCCTCAGATGGTTGCACTGTCACTCCCATCTCCTGCCTCTAGGCACAGACTGGTTATAATGAAGGAGAAAGTTTCTAAATGAGCACCACTGTGGAACAGCCAGCCGGCCTGTCCAGGGAGTCTGCTTGAATTCCATTTACACAGCAGACATCTTTTTCATCCTCCTCTTAAGACCAGCAGTCTTTGTCGGCTAGGCCTGCACCCGCCTTCCCCCGGGGAGTCTGGTGCCCCCGGGTGGGGCTGGTGGAATAGAAAAGCACAGGGGCTGGTCTGGCTTCAGCAGGGTCAGCATGGATGCTAATGCTGCCTGAGGAGGGGGTGCCAGACGTGGCCAGAGGGGTCAGAGGGTCTGCTTCCAGGAAACGGATGCCCTGAATGTCTGGGAACTCAGGCTCACCATGAAAGTGATGTACTCATCCCACCCCTTCTGTCCCCGAGCCCTGCTCCTTCGCCCTTCTTTCTCACTTCGGCAGATGGCCCAGCACCTGTCCTATCCAGGAAGTAAGCCCAACCTGGGGCTTATCCAGACAACTTCTCCCTCCCCCCACACCTAGATCCAGCAACACCGGCCTGCTGTTCTGCCTTCCCACCAGGTTGACGTGCTTCAGACCCTTATCATCTTTCAGGCAAAGTTATGCCACTAGCCTTCCAGCTGGTCTCCAGTTTCGCCCCCTCCCGACCATCCCACGATGAGTTAATGAGAACCATTCATTAGCCATTCATTCATTTAGTAAGCATTTATTGAGTGACTCATATATACCAGGAACAGTGCAAGGCACTGGGTGAAGGGAAAACCCACAGTGTCTAGTCGGGGAGACCCCAAATCACAGGATAATTCTATAATTCCAGTTGGAGCTAGAAGCACCATGACGGAAAGGCAAGGAGGGCTGAGAGTGCTGGCGAGGGCTCTAACCTAGTCGAGGCAGGGAGTAGGGAAGGTCTCCTTGAGTAGGTGACACTTGAGCAGACCTTAGGCAGTGGCCAAGTGGTAATGTCACTTGGCAAGGTGGCTGGGGCCTTCTCTTCCTTTCTGGCTCCCTCTTAGCGCTCCAGCCCCAGCTCTTGCCTGCCCTACTGTGTGCCTTGGTGGTGCCAAACTAACGGTCCACCCTCCATTTCCTGGTGCCCAGGGCCTTTGCTCTGGGTGTTCCCTCTACCAAGAATGCCACCCTCACTCTCCTACCCTGGCCACCATGCTCATTCTTCAAGACTCAGACTCCTCCTCCAAGGAGCCCACCTGATCCACCAGTTCAGCATCACAATCATACCTACCTGGTCCTGTTTTTATCTGTCCAGGGGTCTGCTTCCTCCATGGGACTCTCACTGCTCTCTGTGACCCCTTTGCTCCCCAGGTATGGGCATGTAACAGCGACTTGCTAAAGATTATGGAGCTGAACAGGCTGAACTGGAAGACAAGCCCAGGCTGCCAGAAAGTGGTCTCCAGTCCAGCCACTCAGGTTCCCAGTCCTCAGCTGACAGCTGCCCCAGGGCACAGCTAGTCTTCAGACTTGGGCTCTCCTCATCTCCTTATCAAAATACAAGCCATACAGAGGCACTCTGTGCATGTGTGCGAGCATGCATGTGTGTGTGTGTGTGTGTGTGTGTGTGTGTGTATAATCAGCAAATTCACAGAAAGCACAATTTTATCAGGATAAGTTGTTTCCCTGTTTCCTGCATGAATTATACAGAGAAGGCCTTTGCTGTGCATTTTGCTATTTTTATAAGACAGTCTTGCAGCGTTTATTTTCCTTTAGCACATTTGTTGGGATAATTACATAGGGGGCATGTGTGTGTCTGGATGATTGAAAAGTGGATTGGGGGTGTTCCATGCCAAGGGCAGGCTCACCGCTCTCCCCGTGGATTGGAATGAGGTTGGGATTCCAGGAGGCTGTGCTCTCTGGATCTGCAGCCGGGGCTTCTGGACACACCTCTTACATCTGAATGGGCAGTTTGCCCGTTTGCAAAGTTTGCTCAGTTTGCAGCAAAGAGGCAGTTCTGCTCCTGTGCCCAAATTAGATGAGCTAATGCCAGTGAAGGATGGAGCCTAGTGTCTGGCATATGTAAGTGTCCAGCAAAAGACAGAGGCTGTCCCAGCTTCCTCATTATCGTCAATAGTATTGTTGCCGATGTAATTATTATTTAGTATTTCATTATTCTTATCACCAAAATCCTCTGCTCATTGTACCCATCATACTAAAGATTTGCATCTCCCAGGAGGAAAGGACATGTTTTTCTCTCTCTGAGCGATTACAACCAAATAAAGAGAAGATATTAAAATGATTTCATTTATGTAGATATCTCTCTACCTAAATGAGTGAAAACAGGCAATTCAATTATCTGGGAGTAAGGGAAACAGGTGGTTGCAAAAATAATCCAAAAGCTAAAGCTGTGGGCTCTACAATCGACTCAACCATCTACCTGCAGGCAAGCCGTGGAGAGCGTGAGATGGGTCGGTTGGACCAGTTTTAAAGGTTTGGGCTGATGATGCATCTGAAGGACCTTGTTATAAGGTGGTTGAATGTATAAAAGGGTCCCACTGACACGGACTCTAGGAATGGCGTGTCGTTGAAGGTCCTTCTTGTGCACTTGAGAATGGACCTAAAGGCACAGGTCTTGTGTACATGCTCTGTATTAAATACATACTGAATGTATGGATGGATTTGGTTTAAGTCTGGTGACCTTCAGGGCTTCCTGCTTCCCTCGATCTGAAGTCAAGAAGAGGTGACCTTTTTCAGCCAACTGACCTGGATAAATAAACAAAAATGAGAAGAGTAGCTAACAGTTATTGAGTGAAACTCATATACCAAGCATTATGTGTTCTCTACCTATTAACTCATTTAATAAACAGTTGCATGAGTTATATACTATTAGCATCTGCATCTTATGACTGAGGAAGCTAAGGTAGAGCAGGTTGCGGCACTTGCCCAAGTTCATCAGCGTTGATGAACCAAGTTCATCAAAGGGGACCAAACAAGGACAGAGACTCTGAGTCCAGAGCCCATGCATCCAGCCGCATCCTTGCCTGCGGTGTTCACACACAGGCCCAGGGCAGGCACACACACACACACACACACGTTCATGCATACATGCATGCATACACACACACTCATACACACGCACACACACACACGTGCCCACTTTTGGGCAGATTTACATTCCTTTTTCTTTCTTTCTAAGAATGATATTGGCATTTCCAGAACACACACAAGTCTGGTAGGGTAGCAGTCTGGGATTAATTTACAGACTCCCTGTGGTTTAGACAACTGCATTCACCAGGTCTGTCCAGGCCTCCCATGCCCAAGGTTGACGTTCCTTGTCGTGGGCAGCACCTCCCAGGTCTGGTTTCCCTGATATTGTTGGTCATCAGCTGTCCTGATCCCTTGGCAGCCCATGGCTTTTAAGGAACATAAAACATGTGCTTGGGCCAAGCCTTTGACTCAGATCCCCCTCACCGGACCAGAGACGGATGGAATGGGCTTGGGGGCTGGGGAGTCATGCGGGATGGGTGGGAGTCAGCCTTGCAATGCCGGGTAAATAGCCCTCCCTCTTGTGTTCCTCGAGTCACTTCCAAATTGTCCTCTCTTCCCAGCAGTGGCCCAATTACAGGGCTGGAAAGCACTGGTTACTTGGGAAGATAGCTGTGATTATAGCATGTTCTCACCAGGATAAAAGATGATTCCACCTGGGGAAAGTGGTCCAGGGCACCACCACACTGTTCTCACAGCTCCCCAGCCTTGTCGGTCTCTCTGGGTAGCAGGGAGGGGTGTGAGTAGAGACGGAGGACCTTTCCACCTACTCTCGTCCCACCCAGGGCCACCTGGCCAGCCCGCACCAGCCAGCTTCCAGGACCAGCCAGGGCAGCCTTGACCTCAGAACCTGTTCTCCCTCCTCCCATTGACGCTGGTGTCGCTAACTCTCCACTGCCGTGGGAGGATATTCTGTAGCCTGTTTGGTCCTGACCAGCTCCCCACATACCCAGGGGAGCGTGGTCTAGAATAAAAATTCATCTTAGTAGCTGCCTTCAGAAGTGTATAATCAAAAGGGTAAATCTGCCTGTTAAAAATCATACATGCATCACAAACATCAGAGCCAAACCGAAAGAGATCTGGGTGATTCACACCTCTCCAACGACATGATGACTGTCATTGTTGACTGTGTTTTTTGGAACTGGGGCTCCTTGGTCTTGGGTGGTCAGGGCAGCTGCCTCTTGCTATATGGAGGGGAAGTCTAGTAAAACTGACTAGAGTTCTGTGGGTTTAATCCTGGAAGGCTTCCTGGAGGAGGAGATTTTTAAAAACAAACCAGGATTGGGAAAGCCCATCAGCTTTAAAAGGTGAACCTTGGCCTCCCTGCCTCCTTTCCCACATGCATGTCACTCTTGACTTGATCCTGCTTCCTGGCCTACCTTTAAAGGTTCATCCCCAGAGCAGCCTCTCCTGACGTCTTAGGAAACACTGCTATAATTTTGTGTATGCTCTTCTGCCAGGATTCAGAGCAAATCCCGACAACAGCTCCCTGAGGCTCCTAACGGAAAGCTCATGTGGAACGCTAGGGGTTCTCCACTCGACTCTGCTCCTACCTCAGCCGCCCTTTTGAACTAGCATTCACTGAGCACTTACTCTGTGGTTGGCACTGTGCTGGGCAGCTTCTGTGCCCCATGTGTCTCCACGATGACTGGCACATCATAGGTGCTCCCTGAGTGCTGGCTGGTGATTGGAAGTCACGTAGCCAACAAATAGCTGGGCATGGATTGGAGCCCAGTGCCCAGTGACCCCAGAGCAGCACTCTGAACTATATCAACGCCATCACACCACACTGCACTGTGTTCTTTTTAAATCTCTAGGCCACCTGTTTGCAAACTTTTAGCCTGAAATTCCACTCTTATTGGGTACCTCCTGCCGGGCCAACTTTGCGGTGGATGAGTAGAACCAGGAGCATGGCATTGTCACAAAACCAAGAGACCAACATGCGACAACATAGATGAACTTTGAGCATGTGTGCTAAATGAAATAAGTCAGTACCTAAAGTTGTCAAATTCACAGAGACAAAAAGTAGAATGGTGGGCAGTTATTGTTTAATGGTTACAGAGTTTCAGTTTTGCAAGAAGAAAAATGTTCTGGAGAATGGATGGTGGTGATGGCTGTACAACCACGTGGATGTACTTAATGCCACTGAACTGTACACTTAAAAATGGTGAAAAATCAAAAACAAACCCGAGACCAAGCCCTGAGCACAGGTGAAGAGGGTGAAGCAGATCAGGAGTTGGTCCTTTTGCCATAGACAAAATAATGGCCCAATGATGTCCATGTCCTAATCCCCAGAACCTGTGAATATGTTGCAAAGCGAATTAAGGCAGCAGGTGGGATTTACAGCGGTTGTTAATCAGCTGACCTTAAGAAAGGGAGAGTGTCCAGGGTTATCCAGGTAGGTCCAAGGTAATAGCAAGCGTCCTTAAAAATGGAAGAGGGAGGCAGAAGAAGAGGCTGGAGGGATGTCATATGAGGACTTACCCTCTGTTGCTGCCTTTGAAGGGGAGGAAGGGACTGTAAGCCACAGATTTTAGCCCAGTGAGACCCATTTCAGACCTCTTTCCTCCAGAACTGTAAGGTGATACAGTTGTGTTGTTTAAGCCAGTGAGTCTCTGCTGATTAGTTACAACAGCAATAGGAAAGGACTGTAGTCTCAGAGCAGTGATCCAGAGCTCAGCAGTCCTGCCACCGCAGTAAGCCTGCCACTGGAAGATCCGTGTCAGGCTGGTCCATTCACAACGCTTGAGAGATGTTCTAGGGGAAGAAGGGAGCCCTTATCCCATAAGGCAGAAGATGGGTCACTGCGACTGCCCCTAACCGTCAAGCCCCAAAACTGTGATAATCATAATAGCAAGCAATTACACAGCCCTGTACCAAGCACTGTCTTCAGCCCTTGTCTCGTACTAACGCATACACTCCTCATAACAATTATACGAGGTAGTTACCATTTTACCCCATTTTACAGATGAGGAAACTGAAGTCCAGAGAGGTTAAGTGACTTGATCAAAGTCACACTGCCTATGAGGGGTATAGCTGGAATTTGAACCTAACCTCTAGAATCTTTGCTTTCAGCTGCTACACTGTGAAAATAATAGGCTCTCCTTTTTGTGGGACCCATTCCTTGAGGAAGAGAGTCTGGATTTAGGAGAAACTCTGTGGGTTTTGGCGGGGGTGGTCCCTCCACATCCTGTTGGGCTGCTTGTTTATTTGGGGGTGTGTGAAGGCTCTGTGAAGCAGTACTAAAGCTCCAGGAGTTAGACCCAAATGGAAAGTTATCCTCAGAGAAGTGCCCCTCCCTCCTCACCTCTGCTCCCCGTTCCCATCCCCCTTCTTCCCCCCCTTTCTCATCCGCCTCTGGTAGGTAACCAACCTAAGTGTGTGTATTCCTTCTGCACCAATGGACAAGATACCTGTGTACCTTCTTCCATCCCTTTCTTCCTTACGTGAGGGGTGGCACACTGTAGATAGTCTTGTGCTTTGCCTTTTTTTTTTTAAACATCTTTATTGGCGTATAATTGCTTTACAATGGTGTGTTAGTTTCTGCTTTATAACAAAGTGAATCAGCTATACGTACACATATATCCCCATATCTCTTCCCTCTTGCATCTCCCTCCTTCCCACCCTCCCTATCCCACCCCTCTAGGTGGTCACAAAGCACCGAGCTGATCTCCCTGTGCTATGTGGCTGCTTCCCACTAGCTGTCTATTTTACATTTGTGCTATTTTACATATATGTCCATGCCACTCTCTCACTTCATCCCAGCCTTTTAACTTGGCAGTATGTTCAGGAGGAAGCTGGAAAACTCAGTAACAATATGCTGGGCTCAGCCTCCTTCATCACAGAGACAGGGGTGGGGGTGGGCCCTGGATAAAGAGGCCACTCTCCCCAACACACTCACACTTTGGTTAAAACAAGACAAACCCATAGTGTCACGACCTTTCTTGCCTGGGCATGTGCCCTGCCGTGGCCCTCTCCCTGACACGTCCAGCTTGGCACACCCAGGTTTTGCCAGACCTTTGTCATCCTAATAAATGAAGGGAGAGACCTGAATCCTCGTGTTGCTGGTGGAGAAATTGAGACTCAGAGGAGTTTTTGCATCATTTACTCGATCGCATGATGATTCAGCACGGAGTCAAGCCAAGACTCCTAGTTTATTATACTTGGGCACAGTCAGTGATGCTTTGTAGAGATCAGTTTACTGGGTGAGGGTGGAGCCTCAGGCAACACCCGAGAACTAGAGGAGGTAGGCCAGGGCCCCAGGGAAAAGGTGGGCAGAAGCCTGATGCCCCTCGCCCAGGTCTGGGGCTGGCAGGTTTCAAGGTTCATCTGCTTGGTCACTGATTCAGTTATCCATGCCACCAGCACTCACCGAGCTGCTAACACCATGTGCCTTCCTGCAGAGAGACCTGAGTGAACGCTTCCCGTCCAAGGATGGAGAGCGCCAGTTTAGGTGCCCTGTTAAACAGCGAAGGCCCTCGGCCCCTGGTGGGTTTGGGTCCAGCAGTCAGTGGAGTTAGAAAGTGGACGAGACCTTCTTTCAGGGTCCCTTCCAGCCCCAGGAATCATCGACTACCAACACGGGGAGATTTTCTGTTCGTTGTCACCTCGGTTTTCAAGCCTATTTGCTGTGAATCCAAAACCCAAGCGCAACACAACTTACTGTTTAAAAAAAAAAAAAAACATCAAATCGCATCAAATCACCTCTCTTTGTCCCGCATTCCGGCAGCCTTTCTAAATCTGCCTACCTAATTAGCTTCTTCTCCTAACCCAAAATATGATTAAATCTGTATTAAAAATATCTGTGCAGAGTAGGATCAGACACACCTGAGCATTTTCTAAATTTAGCAAAGGACAATAGGCTCTGGGTTACTTTAATTGGGTGCGGGATTGCTGCAGGAATACATTTTAATTTGGATTTCCAGAGCATTTCTCTCTGTCTCCTGCCTTTAAATTGCGTAGCAGGGGAAGGGGGAGCATAATGGGGCCCGTTCATAACTGCCCTCCCTCCCGACTTATCTCGGAGCTGAATGAACAATGCGCGGCTGGTGGAGGAGGGGACAGGTGGGAAAGGGGTATTCCTGTCTGCTTAGCATGGCTTTGACAGGTATCCAGGCACAAGCGGGATGGGCCCAGCTCTGCAGAGAGAGGCAGCTGTGGGATGCTAGCAGCATCTTCCTTGTCACCCCGCTTTCCCTGGGAGCCCCCAGTAGTTCCCTGTGCTTTCTGGTGCTGGTGGGAGGAGGCGCTTGCTCAGAGCTAAGTAGCCATGCAGTTGGCACAAGCACTAGACATGAACGATTTCAACCAGATGTGCATCTCCAAGGCACCTGCCCATTCCTTTGCTGAAAGATGAAATAATGCCACTATGGTATCATATGATGGCATCCCGCCTCCCCTCCCCCAGGAGATGCCAAGGCAGGCTTCTTACAGTGGGCTTGAATGACTTCCCTGATTGTACCTATCACCCCCCATTGCTGGCGAAAGAAAGAAGCCTGGGAGTCCCAGCATCTGGAAACCACTGGGGTGCAGTCAGTCTTGCTTCGTGAGAGCCCTTTACTGAGGAGGTGGGGGGTGGAACCCAGCACGGTGGAGGAGGCCTGGCTGCCCAGGAACCAGAGGTGGGCAAGGTTGGGGACTGGCTGGCTTCCTCTCAGGTTCTCTACTCCCTGCTGGAATTCTTACACCAGGTGCTTGCCACTGATTTTCAATTTGCAAAGCAAAACAAATTTGCATTAATCGGAAAAATCCACAGGAAAGACTGTTTAGATTTTAATGCAGCTGCCGGGAGCCTGTTGGATTCCAAGTTTGCAGGAGGCTCTGTTAACCCTGATGCCATCAGAGGCTTGTTATCTCTCCTCTGAAACAGTCCCGTCTTCGAGCAGAGCTTTCCTCCCCTGGCCCCAGGCTGTGTGGCCTTTTCCCACACACTGGAAGCCAGGGAGGGAAAGCTGCCACGCCCCACATCCCATAGCCCACTGTGACATTGCTCCCAGGAAGAGTTGTGAAGGGAGCATTATGAGGTCTATGTGGGACTGCCCTGAGCCCTGGGGCCAGGACACTTGGGTGGGGGGGCCTGTGAACTAGACTCAGCCCCTCTTCTGCGATGTCATTCCCGGCTGGCCCCTGCCTGCTGCCCGCTCCGCCTGGGAGCTTCCTGCTCCATGTCTGCACATGGCATTCAGACAGTGAGAACGCATCTTAACCTCAACTTCCACAGGTGCAGTCAGGGTGGTGAATTTTTCCCCAAAGCAATTGTGCGATGCCTTCTCTAGCCATACAGGAGTGGACCCCACAGCCTGCTGCCCTGCTTGCATGCAGCTTCACTACTGCTTCTCTCTGTGGAGGCTGAGCATTAGGCACTGACGATTCCATGTGTCTGTGCAAAGGAGAGAAGGCACTTAGACAGGAGCTGTCCTGGAGCTCTTTAAGGGCAGGGAGATCCCAGCCAGCTGAGCGTCAGGGGCAGGAGGTGAGCCTCATTCCGGGGCCCCTTCTCCTTCCTGGGCATCATACCCCCCTCCCTCTGGACCATTCATTCAGTTAACAGATATTTTTTAAGCTCCTATGTGACAGGCACTATTCTAATCATGAACATAGTAGAATAAAGTCCTTACCTTCATGGAGCTTATATCCTAGTGGGGGTTGATAACCTAGAGATACATAAACCAAAAAAAAAAAAAAAAAAGAATCCATCGTCAGGTGGTTGTCAGAGCTGGATGAAGGAAAGTAAGTAGAGTTGGAGGGCAGAGCCTGGTAGGCGTCTGGTAGTTTTCCCACGCGGCAGGCAGGAAAGACCCCTTGAGAGGAAGCAGTAATTAGTAGGTAGTGAGGGAGTGAGCCATGCAGGTGTCTGGGAGGAGGAACATTCCAGGAGCAGAAGTGCAAGCAGGACCACTCTTTGGGCTCAAAATACTGGGCTGTTTGCTTTGGCTTCCTAGCAAAAAAAAATGCAATGCCAGCCTGGCAGCCAGCAGGTTGATATTAAGAAGGATTATGTTGTGCGTTGACCTAAGAGGGGAGGCTTTGGAATCGGATATACCTAGCCCTGGATCCGTGCACTGACATTGCCAGCTGTGTGACTCTGAGCACATCACTTAACCTCTCTGGGCCTCAGAGTCCTTAGCTGGAAAATAGGGAGATCATGATAGTTTCTATCCCAGAGAGGTATTGTGACAATTAAATAGGAAAAGAGACGTAGAGCACTTAGTGTCATAACCAGCCCATTTAGTAACTCACTAAATGCTATTTGTTGCCTTTGAGGAAAGATAAATGGAGTGAAGGGAGATGCATGTTTAGAAAAGAAAGGATGGAAGGAGAAGAGAGCAGGCATCTTCCAAAGGGAACACTTCCTAAAACAGGTCAGCTCTCAAGAATCAGAGCAAATGAACGCTGTTCCTCACCCGGCTGATGATCCAGCGGTGGGGAGCGCATCGCTGCCTGCGTCAGCCCCAAGCGATGAGCGGGATTCAGGGATGCCGATTCTGTTCCCAGGACAGCTTCCTCCTAGAGCAGCAGAGGGAAAGCCAAGCGCCAGGAGAACTGGACCTTGTCCAGGTCTAGCCTGGCTGGCCAAGCCACTTACCCACTCTGGCCTCAGTTTTCTCTTCGGGAGAACGAGGGGAGTGGGATGGCCTCCCAGGTCCCCCCAGGGCTCTCCCTGGACCTTTCCAGGGGACAGGCACCTGTAAGGTGGTAAAAGGGTCAGGCTCTGGACCACACACGTCTGATTTTGAGCACAGACCTGCCAGTTCCCAGCTGTGTGACCTTGAATGTATTACTTGCCTCATCTTTAAAAATAGGAGAGCCTTGAAGCTTAAATGATACAATGTGTATCAAGTGCTAACAGTGTCTGGTGTCTGGCACATAATGGCTCAGTAAATTGTAACTGTTACAACTATTCCTTCTCCTGCTACTCTTGTTATTGTTCTTATGCACCATCACAGAGCAGTGGGACCCACCCTAATGTTCTCCCGGCCCCAACTCACTTTAGGGAACTTTCTGCTATGGGAACCACAAACTGGAGATTAGTTGCACATGAACCATTGGGTACTGACATTAAATAAAATCCAGTGCAAAGTTACCCTGATACATTGTTAATGTTATGCGTAATTGTTTCAGAGCTGCACAATAATTAGGCATAAATGGTAAGCTAGGCATGTAAATGAAAATAATTAGTATATGTAACAATTAGGCAAAGAAGGCATTTTTTGTGATCAGCTGGGAGAAGGGAAGATACTAGGGCTGGGGAAGAGGATAGGATGGGGGAAGGATGCCCAGGCCCCATCCTTTTATCCCAAATGGGAGGGCTGGTTCCTTTTCAGGTCATATCTGGGCCAAACCCCATCAGCCACCGCTGCCTGCCCCAGGTTCCAATATTAGGCCCTGACAAACCACTTAGCCAGGCACTCTTCAAACCCTGGACTTGTGACAAGCGAAGAAAGAGCACAACGCATTGCCCCTGGCAGTTTCTGGGTGCCCAGGTGGGAAGGGACTCCTTTCTCTATTAGGAGAGTCAGTGCCTAAAACAATACCTGGCGCTTCCAACACATCTGTTGAATGAATGAATGCGTGCTTAGACACGCCTTTGGGTGAAATGTTTGCAACTGAGAACATTGCAAACATGTCTGCAACTGAGAAGTAATGGGAAGAAAGGGAATTTGGGGCTGGGGGAGAAGAAGAGAGGAGACTAGCAGTGAAACTTTGGGAGGCCCAAGGGCAAAGCGGTTAGGAGTGTGGGTTATGAAGCTAAACCTCGTGGGCTTCATTCTCCGTGCAATTAGCTGTTCTGTGCCTTGCTTTTCTGCCCTGTAAGCTGGAGACAGACTGTGATACAGATTAAATGAGTTAAAGTAGTTAATACATGTAAAGTGCTCAGCCCAGGGCAGGGTACACCATCAGAGCTAAATAAAGCCATTTATTAGCCATTTTTATGTACTTTTCTGTAAATATGGGTGTCTTCCCTGCAACTTAGTGGCAGAGAGGTGGGCGGTTCTGACACATGGGGCCCTTGGAGGAGAGAAAGGACAGGGAGTTGCACGCCTCCCATTATCCTTCCCTTCCGCTGAGCACACATTTACATTACCAAGCACCACGTGCCAGGCCCTAACCCAGGAGCTAGCAATGCGGCAGGGAACAAGACAGGCAAGGTCCCTGCCCTCTTGGAGCTTACAGTATAGGAGGGGCAGGTGGTTCATAAACGTGAATAAAATACACAGTGTGTCACTTAGTGCTAAGTGCTATGGAGAGAAATTAGCAGGGAGAGGGATTAAAAGGAGCCGAGTGTGGGCGTTGGAACCAAATTGGCTAAAAACAGTGGAAAGGCCACAATCTTTACGCATCTGCATAAGCGTGTGTGTGTGTATGTTTACTATGTGGATTTTCTGTGAGGATGTTTTAAATCCCAGGCCAGCCGGAAGCCTCTTTCTCTCCACCGCCCAGCCTGGGTTTGCTGGGGAATGCTTTATACTGTTCCAGTGTCTTACAGATGGAAAACCAGTGCCAAGTGACCTGCCCAAGGTCACATAGCTTGTAATTAAGTACTGGGCAGATCCCCTTTGTCAATCTAAGAAAACACATTTGTAAAATGATAATTGTTGAGTGTTTACTGGTGAATGGCCCTATGCTAAGGGCATTGTTACATTTTTACTTCCTCCAAGGCAGGGGTTCCTATCCCTTTCGCAGATGGAGAAACTGACGCCCAGAGAGGTTCCGTCACCTTCCAAAGTTCACACAGTTAGAACCCAGGTCTGCTTGCGTCTGACTCCAGAGCCAGACCCTGTCCACCACTAAAACTGTTAGTAAAAATAACCACTGTGATCCCTCCAGGGTTAAATGAGGAATTTGAGTGAGTAATATAGTGGGTAAGAACACAGGGTCTAAATTCATATTCCTGGGATTTAAATCCTGGCCTATCCGCTTAGCGGCTGTGTGACCTTGAGCAAGCCTCAGAGCCTCTCGGTGCCTCGTCTGTGCAGTAGGGGTGGTAATAGTAACCTGTCGTACTGCTGTGTGAGCACTGAATGAGTTAACCCCTGTAAAAGCACTTAGCACTGTGCCCCGCACAGTGAACACGGCATGCGTCAGCTGTTATTATCAAGAAATGTAGTCACGTCTTCCTGGTGCCCAGTCCCTCCTGCTGGTGGCATAGCCAGCTGACCTGTTTATGGAGTGTGTGGTGAGCCCAGGCAGGGGAGGTGTGGCTTAGCTGGGGTTTTCTCTGATGGGGGCCCCTTACACAGGCAGGACCCGGGGCTGCGATCCTGTCTGTGGACTGCAGCTGACAGCACCCCCTCTGGATCATCTGGGTCCTCTTGCCTCTCCCTCTCAGCACCAGAACATCACTCAGACCCCCAGTTCGAAGCCCGCCACTGTGAAGGGAGAGACAACTTCATGCCCCAGAGAAACCTATCAGTACTGCCAGGGCGGAGACCCTGTTTGCAACTGCTCTTGTTCTGCATGTTTCAGTATCGGGCATGATGTGGGCACACATTCTGGAGGTGCTGAATGCCAGCCTATGCCAGTGGCAAGGGGCATGGGCAGCCCTGGAAGGGAGGAGTGAGGCTGGCCAGTGCCTTCCTTGCTCCACCCAATTCCCCACCGGTCGGCCAACTACAGAATCAAGGGGGCATTTGATGTGAGGTCTGAAGCACCACCTGAACATTTCATGCTGGCCCCTGGACATGTGGGGTAGCCCAGGATGTGGAGACAAGATCAGTGAAGGCCTCGGTTTCAAGAGGCTTCACTCATCTCTGCCTCAGAAGCGTTCAGGTACCAAGTGCATCTGCGTGTCAGGTCTGGCTCCTCTGCCAGTAGGAGACAGCGGTCAGGAAGGAGGATGCTGCTGTCCCTCTCCGGGTCATAGCCCGAAGCGATGATTTTTCCTCGAGGGAGATTAAAGAGTCAGGTGCAAGGGAGCCTGTGTCTGGAGGGAAGACAGGTCAGCCTGTTATTTCTCAAGTACATCGTGTCCGGAAATAGCCCAGAGCTGTGGCAGCCCCAACTTTTCCTCCTAAACTAAGATGGTCCAAGGGCACCCTTGCCCTGGCCCTCCAGGTTGGCAAAGTCCTCACGGGGAGGCATTTTCTAAACACAAGGGCCCTCGGTTGCTCTGCTGGGATGGCTGGGCCACTGGGCAGCAGCCCCAGAGCTGAGCTTCCAGCCAAAGGCTTGGTTTCCTACGCACATGTTAACAGGCAGAAAAGAAAAACTCTGGTGCTGAAGTGTGAACTGGAAATGCTTTTGAACAATCTGTTCAGGCCTGATTGAACCCTGGTCTCTGCCTCTCTTAAGTGAGTGATCTGCAGACTCTAATGTTCCCCGGAATCTTCCATGCTCCCTGAGCACCACGTTTATTGCTTTATTATAGCACTTAGCACGCGCTATTGTAATTATTTGTTTATATGTCCATAATCATCTCTTCTAGGCTGTCAGCTCTGCAGAGGGACAGCTTGCATTACTCACCTCTGTTTCTGCAGCCCCACGGTCACGGCCTGGCACTTGGGGCTCGGTGACTGTTTGTGGAATGGGAAGGAGGCAGAGAGGGAGGGAGATGGGATGCACAGCCCTCCGTGGTCGGGAGCCACTTCCTGTGACCACTCACCGGCCAAGGGAAGCCTGCTTAGGGCTGTGCTAGTGGTCCTTGCCTATGGGAATGTCCCTTGCCCAAGCGACAGCTCGTGAATCCCTCCACGGTTTGAAATCCCAAACCCTGGGCATCTGCCTGGCAGCCTCCCACACCTCTGACCAGCTGCCTCTGGCCAGTGGTGCTCATAGCAGCACTTCTGCCCCCCACTGCCTTCAGGAGGATCAAAGTAAGAAGGGGGCAGGTACCCACCTGTGCAACAAGCCCTGCATCTCTACTGAGGGGCTTGGCGCTTCCGAGGAGGTATTAAGGCCCCCACTGTTTTTTCATTGACACAGAAACATGTGCCGCCTCCTTCGCTGGAGATACAGAAATATATTTCCAAGTTGTTGACCCAGGTGTTATAACGCCGGAGATTAGAATCCTGGAGATGAAAGCGGAAAGGTCACACACACACATACACCACACACACACACACTCACTCCTGTGAGGCTGGCGCTCACTCCCCTCCCTCCCACCAGCCCGGGTTGGATCCCAGCTGAGGACCGACTATACATCAAGGTCCTGGCCTGGAAGCCTCAGTGGGACAGCCACCTGGAGCTTGTCGGAGAACCAGAGGAAGGCGGTTTGGGTAAGCAGGGCACAGAAAGGAGGAGGAATATGCAACGATCTGGGGGCTCATCCTAGCTTTAAAAGACTCAGCCCTTTATTGTGGAATCAGACGGTGATACCTGTGCTGGGCCAGGAAGCAGACAGGAAACCACCTTGGAATACACGCTGGGTGTTTGACGCCAGGCTAGACCTTCATGCACCCTCGTCTACCCCCATGAGCCCACCCTCTCCACTCTACCGCGTTGATTCTCGAGACTGGGCCTGGGCCAGAGGTCTAAGGGAGTCCTGGAGAAGGTGCCTTGACTCTTAGGATAGTTGAGCTGTAAGGAGCCCTAGAGGCCATACATTCCAACCCCTTATCCTGCTGGTGGGAAACTGAGGTTGAGAGGTCAGGCAATTTGAACGTGGTCACCCAGTTCTGTCTGTTGACTCACCCTGGTCAGTCAACAGACAGAACCAGGCCTGTTGACTTTTGGTCCAGAGTCCATTTGGAGTTTTGCGGGGATGATCAGACCTGAGTGTGTGTACCTGGCTTATCCCCAGACATAGGCCTTAAAGGCCAGGCCCATTATTTCTGTTTCTATTTCTTGCAGAGGAGACACTCAATAAACATTGATTGGATACTTTACATCACTATCTCATTGAACCTTCACAACTTCCATATAAAACAGGGATTGTGCTTCTCTATAGATGAGAAATTTGTAGCTCAGAGAGGTCAGGTAACTTGCCTGAAGTCACATAGCTACTAACAGCTAAAAACAGAACTTAGAGCCAGATCTGACTTCAGAGCCAAACTATATCTAGCAAATCCTTCCTATATGCCGGATACTGTTCTGAGTCCTTGTATGTTCCAACTTAACTAATGCTCCTAATGTCTTATGAGATAAATGCTGTTACTATCCCCCTTTAAAGGCACAGAGAGGTTAAGTATCTTTGCCAAAGTCACATAGCCAGTAATCTTTCTGACTCAGAAGAACTCACTATTAGTAGTGTTCTACATATACTCAGTAAACATTTGTTGGATGAATGAATAGAAGTACAGGAGTAACTGCCGGGGGATCTTCAGCTATGCTCTTAGCACTTGGGGGGCTGGTTCATCAGAAGAATCTCTCCTCTCCCAACCATGACCAGCACCATATCACCTCTCCTCAAAACACAAATTGAAAGCCACTTAGCTGTGCTGGAACTGGGTGGAATCTAAATTTTACCTGACCTCAAGGCAGAGACTCAAGGCAGTTCTTCCTTTCCTCCTGCCAATGCCACCCTGCTCATGAATTAAAGATGCTGCCTGTGGCCATGGCTTCGTAATGGCATCACCTCCTCTGTGTTCATCTCCAACAAATTAGGGCTGCCTAGAAGCACTCTTGGGCTTCAAGGCAACAAATAGTTGGAGACAGAAATGTCTACAGAGTGAGTTTTTCAGCTGCCTTGAGAACAGAACACCCATGACTGTTGCAGTAACTTCGAATTGTTTTAAATCATTGTTTACCCACAGCACTTTCCTGCTATCATTACCACCATAAAGCCTTATATTTAGGCATCTCCGTTATCTCCGTGGGAGCTCAGAGCCCTGGTTTATCCTGTTCATCTTCCTAACAGCTCTGGGAGAGGAGAGGCCAGTATGCTCTTTCAGCTCTTACGCGAGAAGGAAAAGTCAGCTCTGAAAATAAGCAGTAACTCCTCCTATCCAAGGCCTCAGACACATTAGGGGGTTGATGGTGCTGTAGAGGGAAAATATCACTGGGAACAGTTGAGAGACAAGTACTCCTCTCAACCTTCGCTCTGCCATTAACTAGCTATGTTACCTTGGGCAAGTCACTCACTCTCTCTGGGCTTCAGTGTAGTGAGAAGTTAGGACTAAAGTGAGTTCTGAATTAAGATGTGGCAGATGTGAATGAAATCCCTATCAAACTACCACTGGCATTTTTCACAGAACTAGAACAAAAAATTTCACAATTTGTATGGAAACACAAAAGACCCCGAATAGCCAAAGCAATCTTGAGAACGAAAAACGGAGCTGGAGGAATCAGGCTCCCTGACTTCAGACTATACTACAAAGCTACAGTAATCAAGACAGTATGGTACTGGCACAAAAACAGAAAGAGATCAATGGAACAGCATAGAAAGCCCAGAGATAAACCCACGCACATATGGTCACCTTATCTTTGATAAAGGTGGCAGGAATGTACAGTGGAGAAAGGACAGCCTCTTCAATAAGTGGTGCTGGGAAAACTGGACAGGTACATGTAAAAGTATGAGATTAGATCACTCCCTAACACCATACACAAAAATAAGCTCAAAATGGATTAAAGACCTAAATGTAAGGCCAGAAACTATCAAACTCTTAGAGGAAAACATAGGCAGAACACTTTATGACATAAATCACAGCAAGATCCTTTCTGACCCACCTCCTAGAGAAATGGAAATAAAAACAAAAATAAACAAATGGGACCTAATGAAACTTCAAAGCTTTTGCACAGCAAAGGAAACCATAAACAAGACCAAAAGACAACCCTCAGAATGGGAGAAAATGTTTGCAAATGAAGCAACTGACAAAGGATTAATCTCCAAAATTTATAAGCAGCTCATGCAGCTCAATAACAAAAAAAACAAACAACCCAATCCAAAAATGGGCAGAAGACCTAAATAGACATTTCTCCAAAGAAGATATACAGATTGCCAACAAACACATGAAAGAATGCTCAACATCATTAATCACAAGAGAAATGCAAATCAAAACTACAATGAGATATCATCTCACACCAGTCAGAATGGCCATCATCAAAAACTCTAGAAACAATAAATGCTGGAGAGGGTGTGGAGAAAAGGGAACACTCTTGCACTGCTGGTGGGAATGTGAATTGGTACAGCCACTATGGAGAACAGTATGGAGGTTCCTTAAAAAACTACAAATAGAACTACCATATGACCCAGCAATCCCACTACTGGGCATATACCCTGAGAAAACCATAATTCAAAAAGAGTCATGTACCAAAATGTTCATTGCAGCTCTATTTACAATAGCCAGGAGATGGAAACAACCTAAGTGTCCATCATCGGATGAATGGATAAAGAAGATGTGGCACATATATACAATGGAATATTACTCAGCCATAAAAAGAAACGAAATTGAGCTATTTGTAATGAGGTGGATAGACCTAGAGTCTTTCATACAGAGTGAAGTAAGTCAGAAAGAGAAAGAAAAATACCGTATGCTAACACATATATATGGAATTTAAGGGGAAAAAAATGTCATGAAGAATCTAGGGGTAAGACAGGAATAAAGACACAGACCTACTAGAGAATGGACTTGAGGATATGGGGAGGGGGAAGGGTAAGCTGTGACAAAGTGAGAGAGAGGCATGGACATATATACACTACCAAACGTAAGGTAGATAGCTAGTGGGAAGCAGCCGCATAGCACAGGGAGATCAGCTCGGTGCTTTGTGACCGCCTGGAGGGGTGGGATAGGGAGGGTGGGAGGGAGGGAGACGCAAGAGGGAAGAGATATGGGAACATGTGTATATGTATGGCTGATTTGCTTTGTTATGGAGCAGAAACTAACACACCATTGTAGAGCAATTATACTCCAATAAAGATGTAAAAAAAAAAAAGATGTGGCAGATGTGGGTGGTTAGGAGCACTTTATTCAGAAACTGGGGCTTGAATTGTAACTGTGCCGTCTCCTACCTGTGTGGCCTTGGGCAGCATTCTACATCTGGCTTATCAAAGCCCAAGTTCAAACCAGGGAAACGGGGGGAATTTAATGCAGAGAATTGGTGACCAGGTGATGAAGAGTGAAGAGCCAGACTGGGGGTGGAGAGGTAACCAGAGATTAGCAGGAAGCCACCCCTCTTAGGGAGAGGCTGTATCACAGGACGTCTCCCCTTGGCATCACTCAGCAGAAGGGGAAATTATGGTGCCCTGTCTGGAGGGAGACATCACACACAGCAGAGAAAGAAGAGAGAAATACCCTGACTCTGGCTTCCTCTCACCCTTCAATTTTCTGCCAGGGCCTCCCTTTGGCTGAATCCAGCTGGAAACCAGTTGGTACAGGAACCCAAGAAATGTAGCTTATGAGGGAATGCAAGGCATGGATCTGAGGACCAAAAGTGCAGGGCCAGCGCACTCTCCTTGCCTGAGTTTCTTCACCTGTAAAATGGCCTATCTCACTGTGCTGTTGGGAGGACTACATGAGATAATGCATGTAAAGTCCTGGGTGATTTCTCTTAACAATCAGTTGATGAGAACTCTGAGTTCATGCCTTTGTAATTGACTAGGTTTGTATGTGTGTGTTGAGTGCTGCACTTACCATGGGTAGAGGTGGTTTCAGAACCAGATGACAAGGGGATACATGGGGAAAGATCTCACTCATTCAACAAACTGAATAACAGAGACTGTGCTAGGCCCAAGGGATACAGGATTCATAAATAAATAAATAAGATCCAGGCATAAACTGTGGGTTAAATGGTAGTTTTTGCAGTCAAATGATTTTTAAAATAAGTTTTAAGTCATTTGCAAAATGAAGGGTTTGGTCCAAAGAGCCCCGGACGAGAGCTCCTGTTTCCCAGATCTCCTGTTTATCCTTCTCTTCATTCTTCTCCTTTTAGAGTCCACACAGTCCCTAACTTCCCTGCCTTATCTGCACTCTGGCTTAATGAGCCCTGAGCATCAAGGATGAGTTTGTTCTTTCATGGACAGGTCATTCTGTTTGTTCCCTGCAGATCCATTTGTATGCTTTGCAGCCTGCCCTGTGCCCTGGGCTGCATCCCTAGTGCTCCCTTGACATGTGGCATCCAGGTGAGTTACTGCAGGTGGGAGGACAGAGAGGCTGGGGTAGTTCCTCCGCTTCCTCACTGCTCTGGGCACCACTCCACAATTAGTGCACGAGCCCGGCAGCCCCTCCTCCCTGGCTCAGCTCTCCATGCTTGCTCCTCTGTCCCTTTGGCCTGGCAATAGTGACAGCCTCTGGCCATTGCTAGTCCCCTGGTATCTCAGCAGCCCTTTTTGGTCCCAGTAATCCTGCCCTCACCTCTGTAAATGGTTTTTTCATCAGAGCCTCTGGAACCAGGTGAGATGGAGTCTGTTAACTGCTTGGCCCTCACTGAGCTCCTCTGAGCTTCTTGAAGCTATGCTGTGGTTTAATGGCAGGTATGAAGGCCTTTATGCCATAGGGCTGGAATACAAAATAGATCTTTAAAACATTTAAACAATAAAAAATAAAAGCAAATTCCAGGGAAACTTTTTTTAGCTGTAGCCTTGGGCAACTTACTCAACCCATCTGAGCTTCTTTCTTCAATTGGTTCACAGAGTTAAGAATAAGCATCGTGATAAAAAGATGATGAGAGATAAGACTCCTTACACTGTGGGGTCATTATAGAGGCTGAATGAGAAATAAATGAGACAACTTGTGAACAGCACTTAAGCAGAGTGGCAGAGAGTAGGAGCCTAGTCGTGTTCGTTTTCCTTGCTCCTGGGGGCATGGATCCTGTCTTTTCCCTCCTGGAATCCCCACTGCTGGGTATGCCAATGCAGAACCTGGCACCGAGTCAGCATCACCAACATGCAGGGTTTGGGGAATGAAGGAGCTTAGATAGGAAGATGCTTTACAGTCTCCTTCCTGGGGCCAGAAGAGGAATGGGGTCAAAGTGAGAAGTGTCTGGACTGTGACCTTTCCCCCAGGGGAGGAGCCCCAGGGCAGGAATGCCGGGGCAGCTGCATGTGGTCACAAAGAGGGAAGCGGTCTGCTGCCCCGGAAGGGGTCAGGGCACACACACAGCTGCGGGTGGCAACGGGGTGGACCTTCCGTGTGAGTGCGGCGTGGTGGAGGGCACAGATGTGCGTGACTGAAGTAGCAGGAGCCCAGCAGAACACACCAGCCCTGAGCAGGACCCGCTCTAGGGGCTCCAGGGGGCCCCTCCAGCTCACACTTGGGCTGGGGTGTTCAGCAACCAGAGACTGTTTCAGAAACAGGAGAGGGAAGAGGAGGGAGCGCCCAGCACGGGTAGGCTTAGGTGCTGCCAAGCAAGCTGGTACTGGAATTATTTGCAGTCCATATGCCAATTTGCTTTGTCATTGCCTGCCTATCTTTAGAAGCCGCTGGCGTAACTAGGAAACCAGAATCTGTTGACTGTGTTTCTTCGGCGTGGAGAGTGTGATTATTTCCCAGAGATGCTGAAGGAATGTGTGAGGTCGGGCGGTGGGAAGACGACCTCTCCTTGCCCCCCACCCGCTCCCTTGTCCACCCACCCCATCCCGGTCAGGACGCACGTGAGGATCGTGCCCACGCGGCTGCACACACTGCCCTTTCACAGGCTTTTTTTTTTGCCCACGGTTGTGAGTCCAGGGTCCGGGTGACCTTTCCCAGATGGAACATCGGCAGGGAGCGGAGGCCTCCGTTTTGGCTCCCAGCTGTCGGGCGATGGGGTCCTCTGCTCCCTCATGCTCCCCAGGGCATCAGGTAGGCACTGGTCCAGTGGCCTGGGGGCAGAGCTGTCCTTGGCTCCCTATTCCCCAGGAGGAGTAGGAAGCAGAGAGAGGGGATGATGGTACAGCACCAACCTGAGCTAACTAGAACCTTGGAACATTCTCCATCGCCCTCCATCTAGGCTGGCTCCTTCAAGGACAGTGTCATTCATTCAGACACTGCCTAGGGTCCAGAGCAAAGAGTGGCACTTGTTTCAAATCAAGTCCTAAGATGCCATCTCAGGAGGAAGAGGGCACCAGCTTGGCGGGGTTAATCCTTTCATAAGACTCTGGTTGAGGGGACTCCAGCATAGGTTTGATCAGAAGAACTTTAAACTGTGGGACTTTGATTTGATAATGTGTAAATTTGCCCAGCCTGCTGCAGGGACATCATCTAATCAGGATTAGGACCACTTTGGTGAGTGACAAAATGAGGTGCTTAGAATAAAATCCAAACCTTTACAGTTGCTTTCCAGACCTTATCTGATGAGACCCCTGTCTTCTCTCCTAACCCATCCCCTACCACGCCCCCTTGTCCTCAAGGCTTTAGCCCCTCTGGCCTCTTTCCTGTCCTTGCACATGCTGTGCCGATCTCATTCTTGCCTCAGGACCTTTGCACTGGTCGTTGCTTCTGTTTCCCCCAGATCTTCACAGGACTGCCTCTTCTCATCATTCAGGTCTTGTCCATCATTCAGGCAGATAGCATGTCCTTGGAGAGACCTTCCCTGAACACCACCCAGCTGTGAGCCCACCATCAGCCTCTATTTGGTCCCATTACCCTCTTTTACCTCATTCGTAGCACCTATCAGTACCTACATTTATCTTATGCATTATTCGTATACTCATCTACTGTCTGTCTCCCCCATCTAGAATGTAAGCATATTGAGGGCAAGGAATCTGTTTTGTTTACTGCTCCCTCCCCTGCGTCTGGAACAGTGCCCGGCACTTAGTGGGGGCTCAAGAGATTTTTGCTGAATGAATTAATGAATGAATGGGGCCTTATGGTCCAATGATGCCCTGAGCTCAGGCTCTGAGGCTAGTACTGCTCAACACTAGGTGCTCCCATTTGATTTATCATCTCTGCTACCTTGCACAACTTCCCTTTTCACCCCGCAGCTGCTTCTCCCCTGCAGTGCCTTCTACACACACAGCCACTTAAAATGCAGAAACCATTTTAACATTAGGTGGCAAAATCTTGAGGGTGTAACCCATACACAGAGGAATAATCTCAGGGCTCTGATAAACCTGTTCCCCCGTCGCTAGTTGTGTTTCCCGGTTTGTCATTCACTGCCTGCCGCCTGCAAAAGTACCTCCCATTAGTTCCTTTTGCCAGCAAGGGAGCTTAAGTTTTTGTTTTTGTTTCGTTTTTGCCTGGGCCCCATTCAGCCCCCCAGTTTCCTAGTAAAATGACTCTTTCTGTCTCCACTCTTCCCTGATCTCAGGAGCAGCTTCCCTCGGCCCCTCCCAGAGTTCCTGTGCTCCCCGCACCCCACTGCCCAGCACCGTGCGGGCCCCAGCACTTAGTGTAATGTATACAGAGTGTTGCATGCCTGTCCCCTTACCCTGTAAGACCACGCGCTCTTCAGTGGTGAGGGCTGTGTCTTTTATCTCAGTCTGCCCAACACTGAGTACAGTGTCTCTAAGTCCCCAAGAGATGCCAAGGAAACTTCTTCTCTCCCCAAGCCCCATTCCCATCATTCCTTTTACAACATGCTCTTTGAACCCTATATTTCTCAATGGTTCCAAATCTCTTCCCAGCTCTACTCCCACACTCACCCAAATGACAGTTTACTCAGGTCTTCGTTTTGGGTCTCATCGTCTTCTCAGACAGTTGCTAGCATTGACATCAGCATTTGCACAGCACTTTACAGTTTACAAAGTGGTTTCCTGGTGCATGATAATTTTGTCATATCCAAGCCACTTGTATCTCCTCTGGGCTCCTGTCCGGTCAGAGTCTCTAAGTAAACATTTACTGAGCGCTGATTACATGTCATGATTGGATTGGGGTATTTTTTGAGCCTCTTTGTGGGAACCTGCCAACTGTTCAGAGTAGGACAACCTCACAAAAGCAGGGAAAACTATACTCAAGGCCCCTTATTCCTGAGGCCTCAGCACACCATACCATATTAAGGCCCACTTGCTTCCCGGGCCAGCCTTCTCATAAATGTGCCCACCCAAGATTGTTAACATTCAGACCCCTTCTGTAGCAGCAGAAAGCACCCTGTGTTGTGACCTGTCAGGCAGGAAGGAAGGATGGTACTGTGGGAGGTCCAGTGGTCTGGGTCTGTGCTTTCTCCACCTTAGCTCCCTCATCCTTTGGATGAAGAGAATTCACCTGCCCTGTCCCTTCCCAAGGTCATTAAAGGATATATAAGACTTTGTATCCCAGAGGCCTTTATGAAGAGAAATACCAGTAGGAGGTCTCCTTTTTTCCCTCTCCTGCAGGGACCTCCCCAACCCTCCACCTGTGTGAGTGTCTGCTGCCTCAGAGGCAAGCAGGTATTTTCTCACAACCCCTCTCCAACCAGGCTAGACCCCATCACACGGCCTCAGTTCTGCTCTGTCATCGTTTGAATTAACAATAACAGTGAACATTTACTGAGCATTTCTTAGGTGCCAGGAGCTATTCTAAGCACTCTGCATGGATTAACTCAATCATGACAACTTCCCTAGGAAGTGGGTACTTTTATGTAGATGAGTGTGCAGTCTGTGAATAAAGACAGTGTTGCTTCTTCATTTCCAGTCTAGATGCTTTTATGTTTCTTGTTCTTGCCTTATTGTACCAGCTTGGACTTTCAGTACAATGTTGAATGAAATGTTGAATAAAAATGGTGAAAGCAGACATCCTTGCCTTGTTACCAGTCTAAGGACATCCAGTCTTCCACAGTAAGACCAGGATCTGGTCTTTTCACCAATAGGTATGATGTTACTGTAGGTTTTTTATAGATGCCTTTTTCCAGTTGAGGACATCTGCTGAGAGTTTTTTAAAAATCATAAGTTGGCATTATATTATGTTAAAAGTTCTTTATGTATCTATTGAGATGATCATATGGGCTTCCTTTTTTGTATATTGATATGGTGAATTATACACTGAAGAGTTTGTGTAGAATTGATATTATTTCTTTCCTAAATGTTTGGTAGAATTCATCAGTGAAGCCATCTGTACCTGAAATTTTATTTGTGGAAATATTTTAAACTAATAATTCAATTTATTTAATAGATATAAGGCTATTCAGGTTATCTGTTTCTTTTTGAGCACATTTTGGGAGTTTGATAGTTGATGTCTTTCAAGGAATTTCTCCATTTCATCTAAATTTTTGAATTTTTTGCCATGAAGTCATTTATAATATTATCTTTTTGAAGTGTATAGAATCCGTAGTAAAATTCAATCTTTTGTGCCTGACCTTGGTGATTCTTTTTTTTCTTGATCAGAATGATAGTTTTTCAATTATATTCATCTTTATAAAGAAAGAGCTTTTGGTTTCATTGAATCTATTTTTGCTTTTGTTTTGTATTTTATTGATTTATGTTCTTTTCTTTTTTGTTTCTTTCCTTCTGTTTACTGTGGTTTCAGTTGTCTTTTGTTCCCTAGTTTCTTACGTGGAAACTTAGATTATTGATTTGAGACTTTTCTCTTTTTTTTTAGTATAAACATTTAATGCTATAAATTTCCCTTTAAGCACTGCTTTCGCTACTACACACCACTAAGTTTAGTATGTTGTGTTCATTTTTATTCAGTTCAAAATTTTCTAATTTCCCTTGTGATTTTTTTTCCTTTGGCCTATGGCTTATTTAGAAATGCACTGTTTAATCTCCTAATATTTGAAGATTTTTCAGATATCTTTTTTAAAGTTTCTAGTTTAATTCTATTATGGCCAAAGAAAAGACTTTATATGATTTCAATCCATTACAATATACTGAGACTTGTTTTGTGGCCCAGAATATGGTCTATCTTGGTAAGTTATTTATATGCCCCTGAAGGCAGTGTATATTGTGCTGTTGTTGGCTGGAGTGTTCTAATTATGTCAGGTCAAGAAGGTTGATGGGATTGAATGTTTTATATCCCTACTGATTTTGTCTATTTTTTCTATCAATTGCTGAGAAAAGAATGTTTGAACTTCCAATTATAGTTGTGGATTTGTCTATTTCTCCTTTTACATATCAAGTTTTGCTTATATCATATATTTTGAAGCTCTATTAATAGGTGCATATACATTTAAGGTGGTTATATCCTTTTGATGAGTTTACTCCTTTATCATTATAAAGTATCCGTCTTTATCTCTGGTAAGAGTCCTTGTTCTAAAGTCTACTTTAGGTGATATCATCACCCCAGTTTGTTTTGATCAGTGTTTGCTTGGTATATCTTTTTCTATCCTTTTACCTTTAACCTACCTGTGTCTTCGTATTTAAAGTTTGTTTCTTATAGATAGCATACAGTTAAGTCTCGCTTTTTTAAATCCAATATGACAATCTCTGCTTTTTAATAAAAGTTTGTAGGTCCTTTTTATTTAATTTAATTATTGATTTTCTTGAATTTAAATCTACTGTCTTGCTATTCATTTTCTAATTGTCCCATCGGTACTTTGTTTCTGTTTTCTTCTTTCTCTGCCTTATTATGTATTAATCGAGTATTTTTATGATTCCATTTCATCTCCATTGTTGGCTTACTAGCCATATCTGTTTTATTTTTAGTGATTGCTCTATGATTTACAATGTATTTTATTGTAAATGTAAATATATTTTATTGATTTTAACGTATCAAAGTCTATCTTCAAATAATATACCACTTCACATATAGTGTAAAGAATTTTATGGCTATGTATTCTATTTTCTGATTCTTGTCCTTTGTGATATCATTGCCATACATTTTATTTCTACATTATATAAACCCCATAATACAGTGAAAAATGTTTGCTCTAAACAGTCAATATTTTTTTTTAACATCTTTATTGGGGTATAATTGCTTTACAATGGTGTGTTAGTTTCTGCTTTATAACAAAGTGAATCAGTTATACATATACATATGTTCCCATATCTTTTCCCTCTTGCGTCTCCCTCCTTCCCACCCTCCCTATCCCACCCCTCCAGGCTGTCACAAAGCACCGAGCCGATATCCCTGTGCCATGCGACTGCTTCCCACTAGCTATCTACCTTACGTTTGTTAGTGTTTATATGTCCATGCCTCTCTCTCGCCCTGTCACAGCTCACCCTTCCCCCTCCCCATATCCTCAAGTCCGTTCTCCAGTAGGTCTGTGTCTTTATTCCTGTCTTACCGCTAGGTTCTTCATGACATTTTTTTTTCTTAAATTCCATGTATATGTGCTAGCATACGGTATTTGTCTTTCTCTTTCTGACTTACTTCACTCTGTATGACAGACTCTAGGTCTATCCACCTCATTACAAATAGCTCAATTTCGTTTCTTTTTATGGCTGAGTAATATTCCATTGTATATATGTGCCACATCTTCTTTATCCATTCATCCGATGATGGGCACTTAGGTTGTTTCCATCTCCGGGCTATTGTAAATAGAGCTGCAATGAACATTTTGGTACATGACTCTTTTTGAATTATGGTTTTCTCAGGGTATATGCCCAGTAGTGGGATTGCTGGGTCATATGGTAGTTCTATTTGTAGTTTTTTAAGGAACCTCCATACTGTTCTCCATAGTGGCTGAACCAATTCACATTCCCACCAGCAGTGCAAGAGTGTTCCCTTTTCTCCACACCCTCTCCAGCATTTATTGTTTCTAGATTCTTTGATGATGGCCATTCTGACTGGTGTGAGATGATATCTCATTGTAGTTTTGATTTGCATTTCTCTCATGATTAATGATGTTGAGCATTCTTTCATGTGTTTGCTGGCAGTCTGTATATCTTCTTTGGAGAAATGTCTATTTAGGTCTTCTGCCCATTTTTGGATTGGGTTGTTTGTTTTTTTGTTATTGAGCTGCATGAGCTGCTTGTAAATTTTGGAGATTAATCCTTTGTCAGTTGCTTCATTTGCAAATATTTTCTCCCATTCTGAGGGTTGTCTTTTGGTCTTGTTTATGGTTTCCTTTGCTGTGCAAAAGCTTTGAAGTTTCATTAGGTCCCATTTGTTTATTTTTGTTTTTATTTCCATTTCTCTAGGAGGTGGGTCAAAAAGGATCTTGCTGTGATTTATGTCATAGAGTGTTCTGCCTATGTTTTCCTCTAAGAGTTTGATAGTTTCAAACAGTCAATATTTTTAAAGAGATTTCAAAATGAGTAAAAATGTATTTCAGTTTACTCACATATCTACTATTCTCAGTGCTTTTCATTCCCTTGGGCAGATCCAGATTTCCATGTAGTATCATTTTCTTTTATCCTGGGGAGCTTCCTTTAACATTTCTTCTAGGCAGGACTGCTGGCAATGAATTATCTCAGCTTTAATCTGAAAAAGTATTCTGCTTTCATTTTTGAAAGATATTTTTGCTGAATATAGAATTCTAGGTTGACAGTTTTTCCTTTCCGTGCTCACAGCTGTCACTGTCTTCCGGTTTGCATCTTTATGACAAGAGGTCTGCCACTTTGCCTTTGTTCTTCCGTGTAGAATGTCCTTTTCCCATTGGCTGCTTTTAGGGTTTTCTCGTTATCACTAGTTTTTAGCAATTTGGTTATGCTGTGCCTTGGTGTCGTTCTTTTGTTTGTTTATTGGTTTATGACATTTACTCTGCTTTGAGTTCAGTGAGCCTCCTGGATCTCTGGCTTTATAGGTTTCATGAAATTTTGAAAATTTTTAACCATTTCTTCAAATATTTTTTCTGTGCTCCCTTTCTTTTTGGAGGGATTCCATTTACACATATGTTAGGTCACTGGATGCTGTCCTATAGGTCACTGATGCTATGTTCATTTATTTTTCAGTCCTTTTTCTCTTTCTGCTTTATTTTGGATATTTTCTACTGCTATATCTTCAAATTCACTGACTTTCTGATGTGTCTGGTTGGCTGTTAATCTCATTCATTATATTTTTCATTTCAGTATTGTATGTTTTCATTTCTAGAACTTTCATTTGGGTCATTTTTATATCTTCCAATTCTATCCTCAACACATTCATATTTTCTTATACACTCTTAAGTGCATGTAGTATATTTGTTAGAGTAGTTTTAATATTCTTCTATACTATTTCATCATCTCTGTCATTTCTGAGTCATTTTCTACTGATCAGTTTTTCTCCTGTTTTTTCTGTCTTTTTGGTTGCCTTGGGTGTTTTTGTTTGTTTGTTTAATTAGATGCCAAACATTGTGAACTTTACTTTGTTGGGTGATGATTTTTTTTTTCTTTTTGCATCCTTTAAATAGTGTTGGACTTTGTTCTGGCCTAAAGTTTAGTTACTTGGGATCAGTTTGACCCTTCCAAGCCTTGTTTTTTAAGCTCTCTTAGGATGAGTCTGGAGCTCACTACTTTCTGTCAGGACACTACCTGACACCTGTGCATTTATTATAAGGTCTGTCCACTCTGGCTTATGGGAACATGAACACTACCCAGCCCCATTTAGCTCTGGAAATTGTTTGGCCCGATTCTTCATGATGGTTCTTTCCCCAGCCTCATGGAGTTTCATACCTTGCATGTGCAAATTAGTATTTAGCCAAAGATTTAAGAGGATCCTTTTCAGCTCTCCAGAAGTCTTTCTGATATTCTGCTCTGAACATTCTAGCTGCCTCAGTCTCCTCGGAGTCTAAGAGACTGGCCTCTGTTTGGATTCCCATTCCCTGGGCTGCAGTCTAGGAACTGAGTTCAGGCAGTGAGGTCGGGAAATTGTAGCCCTCTCTCCGCCCCCATTTGGTTCCTTTCTCTCAGGGAATCCTGTACTGCTTGTTGTCCAATGTCTGGAATTATTTGCTTCATACATTTTATATGATGTTCTAGTTGTTTACAACAGGAAGGTAAATCCAGTCACAGTTACTGTATCATGGCTGGAAGCACAAGTGGCAGTATGTAACTTCATTATGCTTATTTTAAAGATAAGGACTGTGGTTACCGAAGGGGAAAGGTGGAGGGAAGGGATAAATTAGGAGTTTGGGATTAACATACACACACTACTATACATAAAATAGATAATCACAGCAAGGGCCTACTGTATAGCACAGGAAACTCTACTCAGTATTCTGTAATAACCAATATGGGGAAAGAATGGATATATGTATATGTATAACCAAATCACTTTGCTGCATACCTGAAACTAACACAACGCTGTAAATCAGATATACTCCAATATAAAATAAAAATTAAATTAAAAAAAAAAAGATAAGGAAACGGAGGCACAGAGATATTTAACAACTTGCCCAAGATAACATTATTCTTAGGTGGCAGAGTCCAGATTTGAGTCCTGGTCAGCAGTCTCCACTAAACTATCAGCTCCTTGGGGGTCAGGGACCTTGCCTGTCTTGTTCACTGCTGTGTCCTAGGCACCTAGCACAGCACCTGGTACACAGTGTTGCTACTCAGTAGATGCTGTTAAATAAAATGAATAATTGACTGACCAATCTGGGACTGAATGAAGCATTTCCCAGGAAGGAGAGAGATGGTTATCTCTCTTATAATGGTATGATATTATATATATGGTATTATACCATACCAGATGGTATATCTCTTATAATATACCCAGGTTGTGTTTGTTTAATACCACCTGAATGGGCCATGCTGATGATCGTGTCCTGAGGTCTCCAAGCCTCAGCAGGTACTGCTTCACCTACCCTTGCATGCACCTTGCATATACTCCTGTGTGTGAGCAGCAGCTGCTGCTCAAATCTTCTGTCTGGCTTCTGCATTGAAACATATTTTAATCATACACTTTCAAGCCAGAAAGCCAATCTGCATTTTAAAAAATCAAATTCCTTTCCCCAGTGGCGGCCATGCACAAGAGTTGGCCTCTTTTTTGCTGTTGTCCAGCGTGGAAATCCTGGACAAGTAGGAGCCCATCTTGGTCTGAGTTAGGCCACATAAAGAGAAAAGAAGTTCATCTGGCATAGCATACCTTCCTCCAAATACCCTGTTCCTTACCCTACATATTTTGGGAAAGTGGAAGAAAGAGAGCCAGAATTCTCTCTCAGTGGTCCCCTTATCCAGACTGAGGTCTGTTTCGGATGACGGCAGAGCAATTGATTGAAAATTATATGCCCATTTCTACATCCGCATAATTTTGCATATTTATTTTATGGCCAAACAAACTCATTTGGATTATCTCTCTCCCTCTCTCTCCCTCCTGCTTTTGCTTTTGTTGTGTCATAAAAGTCTGGCTCAGCCTGGAAAAATGACCAGTTCTTCTGGTCTTTGTTTCTACAGGGCAAATGGGTTCTTCTCAGAAGACCTCTAGGCTGGTCCTGATCCAACCTCCTAGAATTCACTCTTTTGCTCCATAACCCCAGCACTGGGGCCTGGGTGATGTCCTGGTCAGCTGAGGTCTGTGCTCAGCTGGGGCATGTGGAGGAAGCAGAAGGGGTGGGAGACTGCTCGTCAGGAAGTTTTCAAGTGGGCAGGTTGTCCGTCTGCCCTGCAGACGAGTGTCTCCCCGGGGACCAAGCTGCTGTCACTGTGGGTAATTGGATTCCTGCTCCCCGGCAGGACAGGCTCCAGTAACCTTTAGGATTAATTGCTCCAGTCGACCTCAGCTGCCTCCTCCGACTGGCTGTCTTTGCCAGTCTTGATCAGAAAGCCCCAGGGGCTCAGTGTTGGGCCCTGGGCATTGGGACAGGAGTATGAGCCAGACACTTCTTGATCTGAGGCTTGAGAGATTTCCCTTGAGCACTAGCAGTGGCATCCATGGACGATGCTGTGCTAAACCCTTAAAGCAAGGTCCGTTCCTTATCATAGACCTTCCCAAGGTGGAGTTAAAGGATCTCTTCAGTTGGCGGTGTGAAGTCAACAATCATTCTAAAGAGGAACGCCCAGGGCTTCCCTGGTGGCGCAGTGGTTGAGAGTCCGCCTGCAGATGCAGGGGACGCGGGTTCGTGCCCCGGTCCGGAAGGATCCCACATGCCGCGGAGCGGCTGGGCCCGTGAGCCATGGCCGCTGAGCCTGCGCGTCCGGAGCCTGTGCTCCGCAACGGGAGAGGCCACAACAGTGAGAGGCCCGCGTACCGCAAAGAAAATAAATAAATAAATAATACAAAAAAATAAAGAGGAACGCCAAGCTGTCAGCCTCCTCTCTTCCCAGGAGAAAATGACAATGGCTGTCTCCCCCCTAGAGGGCTAAAGAAGGTTTGGAAGCTTCTTTGAAAGCCTAGCCTAGTGAAAAGCTATGGCTGTGGTTTGTGGGTCACTGAAAATTCATCCTGCTGTGCTTATTCACCAGAACCTAGAACCTAAGGTAGAGAGACGGGAGACACTGCAGTGGCCGCATCTTTGACAGCACTGAGCATCTGTGAGTACTCATAAAAACAATGGCTAACATATATCGGGTACTTAGCCCTGCATTACCGCATTTAATCCTCACAACGACTCTGTTTCTCCCCATCTGGTAAAGGAGAAAACAAGGCTGAGAGATGTTAACAGCAGAGAGGCCACACAGCTGCTCACTGGCAGATCCTTCAGAGCAGTGTGTCTGTTACCGCAGCCAGCGCTTCACCCACTCTCGTCTTTGGAGGTCTTGACAATAGGACTTTTCCTTTTCTTTCTGGGGTTGGTGGTGGTAGTTGGCAGTGACCATGGTGTCACTAAGGTTCTGTAATCTTCCACGCACCTTGGTGCAGAAAAGATTTTGTCTCCATGTATTTTTCATACAAACACGGGACAGTTACATTGAAGGGCCTTTTGCTTTTCTCAGTACTGTTCGCTAGTTCTATCTCCCTTCTCACACTGATCAATAATCCATCAATCGGCAAATGCACATTAACATGGACGCAACGTGCCTCAGTCAACGGGGCAGGGTCCAGCACTGTGCCCCACCAATAGGGTCCTCGTACACTAACCTTTTCCCGCGAGGCTCCTGCAGTTGGCAATGACAGTGTGTCATTATGAGACTTTCCTGGAAAGCCTGATTGGCCAGTCATTTGTTTCCACTGCCACCTCCCCACCCCCAGATGGCAATGGATGTTGCCATGACAACATAATGGGAAGCAATCATGCCTATTGTGGGGCAGGAATGTTGACTTGCATGAAAGAGCATGTGTGGGGCTGGGGAGAAGATAAGAGAAACATAGACCTGCTTGTGCCCAGAAAAAAAGAAGTTAATTCGGAATTGAGGAGCCTGCCTTCCGAATGTTCAGTCCCCACCTGATGCCTGTGGAAACTTTATTACTTGCCAGGTCACAGTATTTGCCTACTGACAGAGTCTTACCCAAAAAAGACATAGGACCAGTGCTTTAGATTCATTTGGAACCAAAACTTCACCTCAGGGATGAGAAACTCCTTGTTGCTCTAGTTTTTGAAAAAATTCCTTTCTTGTTTTTCCTGCTTCCTTTCCTTTTCTGCACACACAACAACACAACCTCCAAAAAGCTGGGAAAGCAATGGGTGGCATTTCCATCACATAGGAGAAGAGCTCTGATTTCTTTATTTTTGAGGCAAAAAAAAAAAGGTTTTGAATTAAGTCAAAGACTCAAGCAAAATCACTGTCAAATCAGAGAGTCACTGGAAGAAGGGAGTGAGCTGAAGTTGGGTGGGTGCTGGGAAGCCTGGGCAGGAGGCAGGAAAGAGCAAGTGGGAGGGGACAGTGGAGACAACGGGAGCTGGACTTGGCGCCAGAAGACCTAACTTGGAGTTTCAGTTCTGCTGCGACCGTTAGTGTGGTTAAGAGTAAGTGTTCTAGAGTCTAACTCCCAGGTTCCATCCCTGGCTCTGACACTTACCAGCTTACCAGTGTAAACTTGGGCAGGTTAACCTAATACTTACTTGTGTCAGTCTGGGCTGAAAGAGGATAGATGAGCTAACTAGGGACACGCCAGGAGTGGTAGCTGTTAATTTTACTGTGCAATGTGAACAAGTTATCTTACCTCTCTGAGCCTTGATTTACTCGTTAGTAAAATGGGGATTATTTTTGCCTCACAGGCAAATATTCATGAGGATTAAGTAAGTTAATATGTCAGAGAGTGCCTAGCCGCTGCTTTCCACACGTGCAGGAGGTGCTAAATAAATGTCAGTCAAACCTTGATCTATTATTCTAAAGGAGGAAGGGAGGAGACAAGACCTTAAAACTGTCCACCATGCATTCTTCTGTCCCATCTCACGCAAACGTATACCTTTCAAATGCCTGTGGCAGGCAGTTCTTCATTTTCTCCTCCTGAATCATCAAATATTTGCAGAGTGCTGAACTGGGCTGGGGGCTGTGGAGAGTTTGAAAGTGCAGAGGGAGCGTCCTGCCTCAAGGTGCTTTACCCTTGAGGGAGGAAAAGAAACAGTGCAGGTAAGAAAGTGCCGTGTGCACTGTGAGCTGCAGAACCCCCTGCACGGTGAGCAGGGCGCAGTCCATGGTAGGCATTCTATGTGCGGAATAAATGAACGAGTGAATTTGAAGTAAAATGACAATGAAATACTAAGACAGGCAGTGTGTGCTGGAGACATTACAGAGGGGCGGAATCCAGTGAGTGCTAGAGTGGTTAGTAAGGTGGGTAGAGGAGCTAGCATGTGAGCAGGGTGGACAGAACACCTCCGCTTGCTTGTCTCCATCAGGGCCCGGCGTCTGAGCTCTGGGGCCCCAGAGGGCAGGGATCCGAAGCTCTCCTGCCTGCCACTGCCCCCCCCCCGAGTCCACTGGCCTGCCCTGAGCCCCGTTGGGTGTCGCTTACCCTTGCCGTGCCCATGCATATGTGCACATTGGAGGGAATACAAAGGACATGTACTGGTTACCTACTGCGGCAGATCAAAGGACCCTAAAACTTAGAACAACAAACATTTATCATCTCACACGCTCTGTGGGCTGAGGATCCAGGTATGGCTTCGTTGGGTGCCTGTGGCTCCAGGACTCACGGGGTGACCGTCACGATGTCAGCCAGAGCTGCAGGCATCTGAAGTCTGACTCCGGCGGTTACTGGCCCTTCTCAGTCCCTCACCATGGCTGCTGACTTCCCCCAGAACAAATGATCTAAGAGATGGAGAGAGCCCAAGATGGACACCACAGTCTTCCTCTAATCTTGGAAGTGAGACTCCATCACTTCTGCCACATTCTCTAAGGTAGAAGCAAGTCATGAAGTCTAGCCCATGCACAAAGGAGGTACACAGGGTGTGAGTACCAGGAGGCAGGGATACTGGGGACCATCTTAAAGGCTGCCAACCATAGGACATAGGATGCTTTTTCTTCTAAGCCCAACAACCAGAAAGGAGAACCCCAGCATGCTGAACCAAAGGGCCTTTTCTCATGTGTTTTGTTTGTTACTTTGCACGTGCATAAAGGAGATGCCGTCTTCTAGGTCTTCTGGGTCTGAGAACAACATCTGGGACTTCCCCAGCACACCCCAGTGACAAGTCCCTTCCCCTGTGGAGAAAAGTTCAGTGCATCAGTCTTTACTGCCCACTTGTGCCCTATGTGGTGGGTACCATGACAGATGGCTGAACACTGGGGCACAGGAGCCAGTGTGGGGTGGGGGGGAGGTGGAGAGCAGAGAGGGAACGAGGTCAGGGAGGTCACCCCATAGATGAGCCTAAACTGCCCTGAAGGACAGGGAGGTGTTAGCCAGGAGTGGGGAGTGGGTGTTTCAGTCGGAAGCAGGAGTTCAGAGGGAAGAAAGGCGTCATGGGTGGGGGGCTGTTAGAGAGTATGGCAGAGTTGAGGGCACATGGGAAGCTTTGGAAGCACAGCTTCCAAAGGCCCAGCAGTTAAGCAGGCAGCTGATTCTCTAGTTCCCTTTGGATCCATCTTGATAGCCTTGGTCAGACTGGGTTAAGGAGTGGATGCCCTGAGCACAGGTAGATCTGGAATAAGGAAGGAAGGAATGATCACAGGATCCAATGCCCTAAGCCCAGCAGCTCGGATTGAGGGGCTGTCCCTGAGCCCTGGGCAGAGCAGAGAAGCAAGGTGCAGGGAGCAGCATCCTGAGAGAGAACCAGGTCAAGGCCGGGGCCACATTCACAAACCAAGTTTCGTTCGCTAAGACAGGAAAAGAGTTACGTTTGTTCGGGTTTTTTTAAAAAAAATACAGTGATATGCCAGGTGTCACAAGCCACAAGCAAATGACCAACCTCCAAATAAGGGATGCTGACGCTAAGTCGGGTAAGGTCAGAGAGGCTGCAGCTCCCTCTTGCAGAGCAGTCTGGACAGGGTGGTACTGCGTGGCGGGATGCCTGCTGGGTGAGATGCTGTGCCGTGCCCCAGGCAGGGCGAGCAACACAGGTATTTAGGCGTGCCCACCGTCACAGGTGCTGGGCCAGGGGAACTGATAGGGCGGGCTCCTGAGCCCCACGGGCCCTTTGGAGCAGGGACTTCCGTGTCTGTCACCACCTGCTTGTCTAGCTTGATAGCTCTTTTTTCAAACTAATGAGTCTAGGAAAGGAAAAGTAGCATACTCCCCAGGCACGGCCACTTGAGTACGGGACTCCCATGGCCACTTCTGGGCTCACAGCCCCAAGAACACAGAGAACACAGGAGTGCAGAGGAACCCATTTCTCCTGGTTCTCTACCCATCTAGTAACGACTGCCGACAGCTCACACCAGAGCTGTGGGGTCCTCATCTGTAAAACCAAGGGGCCTCAAGAACGGTTCTCCGCCCTGGCTGTTCATTAGCACCGGCCAGGGAGCTTTCTGAAGTGGGTGACACCCCGGCCTCACCATGAGTGATTCGAATTGAAGGGCCTGGGCCGAGGCTAGGGCATTACTGTTCCATTCAACAGACCTGGAATCTGACTCGAGGCTGGGGCTCTTGCTGTACCAGTTTCCTGTGTGACTCCCAGCGGGCTGTGCTCCACAGTCACCTGGGGACTGATTCACACTCCCTGTGCCTCCTGACGCAGGATCTCTAGGTCAGGGGGAGGCCCAGGAGTCTGCATTGAAGGATGTCCCCTGGTGTCTCTCATGCTGCGGGCTCACAGGTACCGCGGGGTGTCTTTACCTAGCACTGGAGCGCGAAAACTCGAGGGTGTCCGTTCTGTCACTACTGGGAGTCCTTCTGAAAGGCACCGATCCCCTCTGTCATCGCGTCAAATAGGCTTATAGCAATACTTCACAGGGCTGTGATGATCAGCGGAGTTGCTGGTACGAATGCTACTGCTGTTTTTCGGATTTTCCTGCTGCCTGAGTGTCCTGGGTATGGTTTTCTACGTTGGTGTGTCCTGCCCCAGCCCCCAGCGCCATGCGGCCACAGATGCTAAATCAGAGGGCGTGGATAGGGAGAATGAAGGCCCGGGCCTGCTCTGGAGTGTGCCTGCCTCAGAACTCCACTGAAAGCACGATACCATGCAGTTTCTAAATCAGTCATTTGGGCTAGTTTAGCGTGAAAGGCCCCAACGAGCCGGGACTGATTCATCCATTCTCGGCGTTCTGGGGAGGCATGCGGCACAGGTCCCTGAGAAGCGGTGGGCTTCCACATGGACAATGCTGTCTGCTTCCCCTCCGTCGCCAGCAGGGCAGCCCTCTCCGCAGGTGGCCCGGACAGAAAACCACCAGCCTATGTGGCCAGGGCAGAGGGACCAGACCACGAGGTCGGGCCGAGCGTGGGTCCCGAGTCTGCCTTCCACAGCCAAGCTCCCCCCCCACCGCCACTGCCCAGGCTGTGCGAGGTCGCCATGGTGACTTCCTGTCCCCAGTATATCCAGGCTCTCTCAGAGCCACTGGGCAGCGGTGGCAGGTGCAGATAAGGGTCTCTAAGCAGCGGCGGCTGTCGCGCAGCCTGCAGCGGCCAAGCACAGCATCGATTCTCGCCTGTGCCGCTGCCCACAGAGGATAAAGGAGGCTGGGGGAGGAGGGAGCCCTTTCTATATTTAGCTCCCACAGTGGTACATCCCGGCGGACAGCTTTGAAAGAGGCTGACTTCCAGTCCAGCATGGGAAGGTTTAACATTCCTCAGTTAGGCACACTCTATGGATGGCTGTGTTTCGCCCATTGAGAGGGTTTTTAAAAAATAAGTAAAAAGGAAATCAAGAGGGAATAGAACAACAAAGCTAAGCTGATTTAGAGCAATGAGGGAAACTGCCCCTAAACACCTCCTCCGCCCAGCCATGCACAACTCCATCCCTGGACCTGCTGGACATGGAGGGGGGCTGGCTGGGGCTGGCGTTGGAACAGGAGCGTCGGAGAACAGGATTCTCTGGATTGCTGAGCGGTTTGGCCCCTGAGATGCTGCCCAGAGCAGAGGCATAGCAATTGAGTATGTGCCCAGGGCCTTAGATCGTGACCCTTTGGAGGGGCTCTTGTTTGGGAGGGGGCACAGGAGAGACTTGGGTCATTGGAAATTTCAGTTAATGGCCTGATGACCTGGGGATTTGCTCTAAGCTCCCCCTCTCTCCTCCAAAGCCCTCCAAGACGCATGAAAGGGAGGCAGCACACCGGGGGAGCCAGAGCGCTGACAAATTTTTATTTGCCTGAATTCACCAGGTAATTGCATGTCCCTCACTTTGCTTCGGCTGCTCAGGCCGTGGCCCATTCAGTGGCCTGGATTGAGCTCCCTCAGCCCGGGGCCTTGTAGGGAGATAAGCACAAGAAAGATTGAGGCTCTGGTCCCCTGAGGTCCCTGAGCCCCCAGGAACGCAGGAATGAAAAGGAGACTGGAGAACAGACCCAGAGGACAGATGCTGGTGCAAATGAGCATAATGTGAACTGGTGCAGGGCCTGTGGGAGGAGCAGTCGGGGGGTCTGGGGAGCGGGAACTAAAGGCAGGAGACCCACCTGGCTTGGGCCTTGTGCCTTTCCCAGCCAGTCTTGTGTGGAGTGTATCTAGCCAACCTGGCATCTTCAGGGATGTTAGTGATGCCAGGTGAAGAGTTCCATGCCAAGTTCATTATCATTGTTCAAGTTATTTACAAATGACCCTGCTGCTTAATGAGCAAGTTAAAAGACGGATCAGAAATCCATGGCTTCTTCACTTGGCAGAAGTGAATCTTCACTCTGGAATCTTGGAATCTTTACTCTGTCACTCAGAGCCTTGGAGAGAAGGGCCTTCAGAGGCCGGAACCACAGTTGGCCAGGGATGCACTGAATGGGTGCCGTCTCCAGGCAGCTGGGCTTTGAATGAACTGGGATGTTTGGACTATCTTTCCTCCCCCACTACATTCATGTTGAATGTTGCATGACCCTCCCCTTCCCATCTACTCCCTACTCAGCTTTTCCTGCCCTAACTCTTACCTGGTGGTAATAAGTAGGCACCAGGGAAGGCCACCGAAACTAGCACTTCCCTTCTGCTCACCCTGATCTCATGGCCAGCAGACTCCCAGGGACAGTGAACCAGGCTGAGTGTATGTCACAATCCGAAGTCGAAGAGAAAGGGTCCCACCTTCCTCACCGGACAGCCCAGCCCAGCCCCAAAGCACACTGCGTGGAAGAATTCCTTCTGACTTTCAGGGTCTGTTTCTGAGCTTCTGCAGCCTGTACTTATGTATGTATATAAGCATTTATATGTATACGTGAATATATCTATTATGAATCCTTATTTCTGTATACAAGTAAATATGTACCTTTAACAAATTTATTGAGCACTGTAGGGAAGCAATATGCTACTGTCTGAAGCGTGTTGAAAATGCGCAGAGGAATATGTGAAGATTATATGAAAATAATTATATTATCTGCTGAGAGCTAGTATAGTCCGGGCACTGTATTAGGTGCTTGACACCAGTGCCTTTCATCTATGCCTCACGACATCCTTGAAGTGTTAACCCCATCTTGCAGATGAGAAAACTAAGGATCAGAGACGTTAAACTCACCCAGGGGCACAACACAGGAAAGCAGCTGGCAAACCTCAGGCTTGAGTCCAGAGGATCTGCTGGCCCCCGAGCTCTGAACCGCTAGCCGTGAATTACACATGGCCCTGCCTTCGGGAGCCATCACCCTGGTGCTCCGTGAGCACAGGCAGGCCCACCTACAAACCGCTGTAATTACAAAGCAGGGAACAGGCAGAGAGGAGTGCAGTCAGCTTGTGTCTGAACAGGAGTGCAATGCTAAGTCCAGGGTCCTGCCCAGGAGCTATGAAGTTTAGCCACACTTTATTGTCTCCTGTCCATACTTACCTTTGTCCCATGGTGCCTTTTCTCCCACCAAATTGTCCTCAGTTGCTACAGGGCCCCGTCGAAGTGCAGGGCAGGTGCTGTTGGAAACAGGTGTTTTATTAAGTCACTCGCCCCTCATCTGCTCTCTCCTCCACCCCTTTATTCCCTGCACCCTAGATTCATTGACTTGCAGTACAAGGTGCCCACGTATTAGATACCCAGAGGCCCGGGCCCGCTCTGGGACTGGCCTCCGCCTCACTGCTAATGTGTGCCCCATGCCTGCCTCAGGTGCACTGGCGAGGCACTGGGAGCAGCGCCACTCCTCTGTCACCTGCTGCACCTGACAGGTGCCATGGGACTTCTCAGGCTCCTGAGTAAGGCTAGGCGGGGACTCTGGGAGATTCTGAATCCTCAAGCATCTTAGTGCTTTAGAAGCTCAAGCACTGGCCAGGGCATCAGGACACATGGAATCTTACTCGGCTTTGTCACTGCCTAACGGAGTGGTTTGGGGTCCTCATCTTCTGTGGGGCTCCACCTTCATTTGGATGGTCTCTAAGTTCCCTTACAGTGCTGATACTCTGGGGTTCTCGAAGGGCACAGAACCCCTGGGCACCCGAGGGGTAAGGGCCATAGTGGGAGATGCTGCTCTCGGGGTCCAAATGGGGTGCCTGGATGGAGAGCCTGGTTCTCCAGCCTCCAATCAAGATGAGCTCAGACTGGGGCTTTGGGGCCCCAGGCAGGAGGTTTAGCCTGGGTCTGCATAAGCATGTCTCCCAAGAAAAAGAAAGCATTCTTCGTAACCCCTTCCCTGGAAGTATTGGGAATGAGCATCTTCCCCCCTCTCCCCCCGCTACACACACACACACACACACACACACACACACACACACACACTCACACTCACACACACACACACACACACACACACACACACACACAAGTTCTGTGCTCTGGTTTAGCATTTATTGTCCTGACCTATTTCTATTAGATCTCGTTCTCTAGTCTGGGAGCTGCTCCTCTAATTCAGTGTATTTATTTCAGTGTCCCCAGTGCCTAGCTAGGGGCCTGCCGCTGCATAGCAAGTGAGCTATGAATATTTGTGGTAGAAATAAAGTTTGGCACTGGCCTTTAGAACGCAGTCTGAGTCTTTGGCTCCAGCTGGAAGGCATTTATGCTAATGAGTGTTGATCTTGCCTCTCCAACCAGAAGGTAACTCCTGCATGAGGGGAGCTTGACTTAATTCTGTATCTTGCAAAGGAGCTCACCCATTCTGGGCTCATATAAACTTGTTAAAATAAATGGGTTGGAATACAGCGTATCACCCTTTGGACTCCAGGGGCAGCTGCTGAGATTCTTTGGGGCGTGTCACTATTTAGCTTTAATTACCTGATTTTATATTAGCTCTGGGAACTGGTCTGACTGAATGATAAGATTTGGCTCCGGGATAATAGCTAACAATAACAACCTTATATAGCATGCTTAATAGGTGGCATCGCTGTGATAAATGCTTTACTACCCTCATCTCATTGAATCCCAATAACAATCCTTCTGTATTCATTATCCATCTATTCGGCCAGTACTTTTTGAACGCTCACTGTTTGCAAGGCACTGGGCATATAGTGGTGTACAAGATAAACATGGTTTTGTTTTCCCCATTTTACAGATGAGGATGTGGATTCAGGGACTCTCAAGTGACTTGCCTGCGACCACCAGGCTCATAAGTGGCAAAACTGCGTCTAAATCGCCTTTTTCCTTCACTGCGTCAGGGGAATGATGCCCCTGGTGGAAACTCAAGTTTGTAGCCCTTTGCAGGATGGAGGTTGCTGTCTGGTTCCTCTAGAAACGGACATCACCTTACGCAAATGGATGTTTAGCTGGTAAAAGCACTTGCCAGGAGTCCCTGAAATGCTCTCTGCGGTGGGGAGGGGTGAAGGTATTGGGGAAATGTCCTGGCATTTTCCTCTGGACACAACAGGGGACATAAAGAGGTTCTCTTTCCTGCCAGAGGTGACCCAGACAAATGGGAGAAGGCCTGGGGTGAAGACCTGGGTGGAGGTGTCTCAGGGGAGGCATGGGTGAGGTGACCAGAAGTACTGCTGGTGGCCCTCATCATCCCCTGCTCCAGGCCACACTGGATGGTGTCCCTGGGAGGCATTGCCTGGCTGTGGGGGTTCCCCATGGGACTCCTATGGAGGCCGTGAAGGAGTCCCAGACTCTCTTTCATAAGCACGCCTTCTCTTCCTCATCCCCAGGGCACGCCCACACCTAAGTGCCCACTCACACATACACCCACGTGAGCAGGTGGTTCCCATGGGAGTGTCCAGCTCTTCCAGTTTCTCTGTTCCCTTTTGCCACCACCCTACACTCATACGTGCACATGTGTGTCCACACCCTTCCCGGGTCGGTACAGCTAATGGAGTTCAATCTTCTGCCATGGTGGACCCACTGTGCCACCCAGTCATCCCCGACCCCAGTCCCAGCCTCAGGCCAAGAAACAGAACATAAAAGCCTTTTCAAATGGATGTTGATCAGAAAGTAAGGAAGGCAGGTAAAGGATGGAAGGGAAAGGGGCTAACATTTGCAGAGGGCTTCCTGTGGACTAGACCTTGGCCTTTATCCTCATGCTTTATTTCATCCTCACAAGAAGCAGTATCCCTCTTCTACAGATGGGGCAGGCAGGGCTCAGTGGAGTAGTTGCTGGAGCAGTGATAAGCTAGGGATTGGGCCAAGAGCAGGGGAGAGACTGAACAAAGGTTTGATGCTGACCTCTGTGGGGCAAGTCAGCAGCTAGACGCCCTTTGGGATGAGAATGGAGCACTCAGCCCCTAGTGCTGGGAGGCTCGGAGAGGGGAAAAGACAGCACCCCTGCCACAGCTACCAGGAGGGAGACACTGATCGTGCCACCCCTTCTGGCACCGGTGTGACCACAGAGAAGGGAGTGGCGGATATGGTGTGGCGCCCCAGGCAAGTCCTGGCGCTCAATCAGAGGAGCCAGGGCAATGCTGTATCCAGCTGGTGATGGAGGGTTGGAGGCTGCTGTGGTGGCACGAGGGGGACTGTGTCTCCTGGGAGGCCTGCAGCACGTCCCTACCCGAACCTGTGCTTCCTGCTCTCTGCTCCTGTGACCTCAGCTTGGACCTGCTTCCTCTGCAAAGCTGTCTCCAATCCCGCACTGTGTGACTTCTGCTCTTTCCCTGTCTTTCCCCTTTTTGCCCCTCCCCTGGGACTCTGAGCTCCTGGAGGGCAAGGCCTGTGCTTTGTTTGTGGTTAAAACCCCCCACTCAGTAAAGAACTAAGTACAAAACACATGTACTGGGCTTCCCTGGTGGCGCAGTGGTTGAGAGTTCGCCTGCCGATGCAGGGGACACGGGTTCGTGGCCGGTCTGGGAGGATCCCACATGCCGCGGAGCGGCTGGGCCCGTGAGCCATGGCCGCTGAGCCTGCGCATCCGGAGCCTGTGCTCCGCAATGAGAGAGGCCACAACAGTGAGAGGCCCGTGTACCAACCCCCCCAAAAAAAAAAAAAAACACATGTACTGTTCACAGTGCCACTCAGTTCTCTTACTGAAAGTCACCTTGTGCCCGTCCCCAGAGGCCCAGTCCTGGCCCTCAGGAAGCTCACAGTCTCCCAGGGTAGAGGGCCACACACTCCCCAACTGTAATCCTATGTAGCCAATGTCAGACAGCAATCATAACAATAGCCACACTTTTCACGCAGTTCCTAGGTGCCAGGCGCGTGGAGGGGCTGGCTCTGAGCTGTGAGAAAGCCACTGAAGGAGCCACTAACCCTGCTGGTGGATTCAAGGAAGGCTTCTCGGAGCAGATGGCTGGGCTTTTTTAAAATTCATTTTTGTTTCCCACCCCAGGGATATAATCAAGGTAAAGACCAAGAAAATAAGAGTTACAACAACTAGGGTCCTTCACTGTGTAAGCGCTCCACGTGGATTAATTTATTCCTCCCCACAAGCCCCTGAGGAGGGCTATCGGGGATCCTATTTAACAGATGAGGAAGCAGAGCCAGGGAGGGTAAAGAAGACGCCGAGGGCCACAGGTAAAGCACGGGCCGGGATACAAACCCGGGCAGTCCTGTTTCTCGGCTGATCTCCTAAGGATGCCCAAGGACTGGTGAGGCTGGGTCCGGAGAGAGATTATGTTTCATGGAAGGAGGGCTGCATCTGGAGATGGGAGACCTCTGATGTCCCAAAGTATTTGGCAGTCTAAGGCATATTTGGAAACAAAAAGTGTTTTCTCCTTTACAGCTCACCTGTATTTATCCATCCTTCACATTCCTTCTGGAAATAAAATACTAGGTGCATTTCTCTGTCTTCAGACCTGGTTCTGGCGACCAGGACCCAATGCCCTTTTCACTCCTATCCCCTCCTTTCCGTATATATACCTAAACCCACAAGCCTGCACCTACATCTGACCTCCCTCACCTACATATAGATGGTGGACCCAGACACCTACCCGTGGGCCCATCTGCCTTTGTCCCATCCCAGTGCCCAGCCCCACGATTCCACATCTGCGGGCCCCCCTGTACCTGGACGCACCCTCTCCCACCCCTCTGCTCCCAGATAGGCCCTCACATTCACATAGGCACGTACACAAGCCACACACCACACCCCCACCCACCTGTACACACACAGATGAGGTCTGTGTGCCCGACTACCGCACGTGCAGCACCCAGGGACTCCCACCACTACAGAGGAGGAAGCCACAGAAGCAGGGGCAAAGTCCAGAAGGACATTTGGGACTGACGTCCAGGCACCCTGCCGGGGACTCAGGGTCAGCAGTGTTCTGGGGTGAGGAGGATAAGGAGAGAGCAAATCACCTGTCTGGGCTTTGAGGACCACAAGGGAACGGGCAGCCAGGCCCTAGTGCTGGGGGCTTTGGTGCAGTGGAGCTGTTTGATCATCACAGCTGAGAAGGTGGAGGTCCAAGGAAACCCCACAAATACCAGATGCTGGCAAGGACTTAATAAAGTCTCCCAGAGTTGGAGGACAGGTCAAAGGGCGAAGAAGGGCTGATGCTGTGCGCATGCCTTCATGCTTTCACTTAACCGGTGTGCATGGAGGCCCTGCCCTGGGACTGCCAGCGTGCTCGGCTTTGGGGCTGAAACAGTAGATGAGACAGACCTGCCCCTCTTCGTGGAGCGTAGTCTGGTCGTAGTAGCAGTCTGGTGATGAGGGTAATAAGAGCAGTTACTAGACCTCACTGTGTGTCAGAATCCCCTTATCACTGATACGTGTGAATGCATTGACGTCCTATAACAACCCATAAGGAAGCTGCTGACAGCATGCCCACTTTACAGATGGTGAGACTGAGGCACAGAGAGGTTAAGTAACTTGTCCAAGATTTCACAGCTTATAAATGAAGGAGCCAGTACTGGAACCCAGGCAGTCTGAGAGCCCATGCCGGGAGCCAGGGTTTGATGATGATCCCCAGGAGGGAGAAGGATGCTGCCTCCCATCTGATGGGACACTTAGAGTTTACAAAGCCGTTTACACATACTTTATTTACCCCATTGAACCTCTCAGCCGGCCTCTGAGGTGGATCTCCTTACTCCCACTGTACAGATGAGGGAAATGGAGGTCAAATATTCCAATAATGAGATATTTTCCAGACAGCTAGTAGGTAAGAGGTAGGACTCCAGCCCAGCTGCGTCGAGTCCGGGTGGCACTGTACAGTTTCTGTCAGAACCAGGCCCACTCACCTCCTCATTCTGGGCCTCAGTTTCCCCATGTGTAAAACAAGGAAGAACGAACGCCTGCTGCCCCCTGATTTCCAGGGAATATGTTCGTGTGGTATTAAGTGAACAGAATTAAAAATAAAATAGTAGCTAGAGAGAGTGGAGATCTTCTGGGTGAAGCACCAGGAATAGGTCCCCTTCTCGTGTCCCTCTCATGGACTTTCCCCACATCCACTCAGAGGAGGAGTGAGCTCTTGACCACCCCGCCGTGCAGGCAAGCAGCTGGACTCCGGAATCCCGCAGATCTGGGTTCAAGCTCTGCCCTGACGAGGAGCAGCTACACTCTTGGAGAAGTCCCTTTACCTCCTGTCTGCCCCCGGGTCCTGGGGGTGGAAGCATCTGTCTCCAGGGCTGTGGTGAGGAGGACCGAGACACGGGAGGCGTGTTGCCTGCAGTCAGCACTCACATCCCAGTGGCAGTCACTTAAAATTATCCTCCTTATTTTTATCTATCGTCCTGGAAGTGCTCGTGCCTGAGGGGATGGCAGCTCTGTTTCCTGAACTCCTTCCTCCTGGCACTTAACCAAGCTGCCTTCGAAGAAATCTTTTTCAGCCTTGCTGTGACCCCAGGTGGGGGACCAGTCACATCCTCATCCCTGGGAGTTCTCGGGAGGTGCGGTGGGGAGCGGGCAGGTTCTCCTCCCAAGCTTCCTGCCCACCCACCGGCCCGGCCGGCTCCCCATTCAGCCGCCCCCCAAGGAGGACAGCTAGCACATCCTGAGCATATGGCAAAGGGGTTACTCCGCAGCCCCCTGACTCATCGAACTGCTGAATAATCCAGGAGGGGAGGTGACTGATTTAGGGAACATGCCAATTTGATATCAGGGCCTGATCGCTGGAACGCGGCTCCCCGGGGAAGAGAAAATGAAAAATATGACTAAACTGTCCTCCCACACGGGCTGTCATTAAAACAGTGCTTGGTGTGTCACAGATATTTTTTGCTTCATCTCCAACTAATTTGTGCTTCCAACTTTAAAAAACTTAAAAAATTTTTATTACCCCTTCTCCCACCTCCCCATTTGGTGTGGACTTTGCTCTGCAAGGCCAAGGGAAGGTCAAAGGTGTGTCCTCCCAGCTGCCGTGACCCTCAAAGGAAAGGCAGAGAAGCCCACAGGCAGCCTGGTCTACAGCCTGTCTCACAGCTGAGGCAGAACCCTCCCTCGTGCACCTCCTCCTTTCTCCCCGTCCTCCCATCCCCCCTCTTTTTCTTCCTTCTCCTTCTGCCCCCTATTCCCTCTCCCTCCCCCCTTCCTCTCCCACCTTTCCTTCCCCTCCAGCCCCCACCAGCTGCTGTGCCTCTCTGACAAGGAACACATCACGAACTGAGGTCTCCAAGGCCCCCCATGGCCTGTGCAGGCCCCGCTGCTCTGCTGTGTTTTGGAGGAGGAGCTTCTGGGAATTGTTTAGGAGAAAGAAACCCTCAGGAAGGTCGGGCGGACCAGGCCCAGAGCCCTGCCCTGCAGGCTCAGTGTCAGCCAGAGAACGTTTCCCTCCCCACACTCTCAGGCCAGGTGGCTCCTGGCCTGGTGACCCCGGGCCAGCCCTTTGCCAGGACCTCCACCAACCCCAACTGGGAGCTTCCTGCGTTGCCACAGTGCAGCCCAGTCTGGTAACATTCATTCCTGCCATCTTTAGCCCCCGGGGAGAGAGTCGGTCAGTGTTTACTACGTGCCAGCTACTGTGCTGGCGTCTGGGGGCAGAGCCGTAAATGAGGCCTATTTCCTGGCCCTGCATTCTGGTGATGGGTAGGTAGGTAGAGGGAGGGGAACGTGTAAACAGATAAACTCACAAATGACTAAGACGACCTCCAACAGAGTGTGGTGGAGGAGATGGAACAGGGTAGCGTGAGAGAGACAGCTTTAGTATCCAGATGCCCCAGCTGAGGGCTGCGGCCCTGAGGCGCAGGATGTCGCTCTGCAAAGATCCAGGGAAGAAGCTTCCAGGTGGGAAGCGAACACACAGCCCAGCAAAGGCCAGTATCAGAACGGTCTTGGCATATCTGAGAGGCGGGGGGCAGGCGTATGGCCGGCGCGGGGGCAGGCAGTGAACAAGCTGGGCTGTTGGGAGGCAGCCAGCCACCGAGCACAGGCCCTCACTCACCCTAGGCCAACGGAAGATTTGGAATGCATTTTAGGTGTTAGGGAAAGCCTTTGGAGGGTTTGAAGCAGTGGGTGATGTGATCTGGTTTATGCTTTAAAAGCTAACTCTGATGGATGTGTGAAGGATAGATTGTGAGCAGCAAGAGGGACCCAGGTGCCGAGTGAGAAGGCCGATGGCAGAGGCCAGCGATGGGGGCTTAGACCTAGCTGGTCTGCCCTGCCCCCTCACCTGAGCCGCAGACTCCTCACACCTCGCATGTCCAGATCCTCCCTGTACTTGCCTGCCTGTCACAGCCCTCATCACACTGCACAGTAATTATTTATTTGCCTGCCTGTCTTTGAGCAGGACCGTGAGCCCCCAGAGGGCTGGGACCGCCTTCTTTCGCCATCTTCCTGTCCTCAGGCAGCTCAGCCCAGAGCAGCTACTCACCAAGCATCTGTTGACACAGAACCCTCCTTTTCGGTCATCATTTCAGCCCAAAGTCAAGCTGTCCCATCACGTTTGCAGATCTAATGCTCACCACTCACGCTAAGTCCTGAGTAAAACTCACCTCCTCCAGGAAGTCTTCTTTGATTTTAGAGGATACTTTGCCATATCCTCTGAACCTGTGGGCTCCCTGATTCAAATCCATACCTCCCTAGAATGTGGTTTTCAGAAAGCCCTCCTGCCTGTTCTGCTTCTCTTCAGTAGTTGGTTCAGTAGATAATTATCATTCAGTCTTGGCTTAAATGTCAGAGACACCTTTCCTGATGATGGTGTGGAGGATCCCCTGCCCACTACCCACTGTTATTCTCTTTGTGATACTCTATTATCTTTCACTTACATGCTTGTTTATTTATTTATTGTATAATCTTCCCAAATACAATGTAAGTTCCAGGAAGCAGGACCTTGTCTATCCCGCTCACAGCTGCATCCCAAGTGCCCAGAACAGTGCCTGGCATGTGGCAGGCGCTCGGGAATTCTTTTGTGAGCAGATGACTCCTGAGCTCTTCCTATGTATAAACTGTTGCTATAGGCACCATGGCCCTTCCCTCCAAGGGCAAACCATCTGCCTGAGGTCCTGAGACTCACACCTTGGATGGTTGGCTCACATCGGAGCAATGCCCAAGAAATGATACAACAGGTGCTGTCAGGGTGGGAGCAGAGGGGAGTCAGGGGGCCAGGTGAGCTTCCTGGAGGGCATGAGGGCTGAGACGAGCTTTGGACACTCATTCCCACCGCCAGACCCTTGCTGGTGGGTGTTTCTTCTCCACCTGAAACACTGGACCCTACCCCCTTTGTCCCACTTTGCTGACTCTGGTTCGTACTTCCTGTTTGAAGCCCCTTCTCCAGGAAGCTTTTCCTGTCTCACATGCCCAAGGCAGCGGGAGCCTGGATATCCCTCTCTTGTAAGGCTTCTCACACAGCTTCGGAATGGCCTTTTATTTCTTAGGCTCCCCCAACATAACACCCACACACACCCATGCACATGCACAAGGAAGCTGACTCAGTGTGGGCAAGGCGGGCGTTTGATTCCCTTCTGATTCCCTAGAACCTAATACAATTCCCAGAATGTAGTAGATGTTCAGAAAGGATGTGTGAAATAAATGAAGAAGGGAGTTTATTCTCTTCCCTGATGGGTAAGGAGCTTCCAAAATACTGGTACCAATTCATCTGTTTCTTCAGCAAATATTTAAGGAGCGCTTACTCTGTACCAGGCACTGTTCTAGGCTCTGGAGATACAACTGTCAACAAGACAGACAAGACTGCCTGCATTCAGGGAGCTTACACACTAGCTGAGGGACAGGCAAAACAGGAGAAGTAACCGAGCTAGTAAGTTAGATGGTGACCAATGCCATGGGGAACAGTAAAACAGAGAAGGGGGCAGGGAGTGTTGGGGATGCGATACTGAGCAGATTAGTCAGGAATGGTCCCTGAGGAAGTGTCGGTGGGGATGCCTGCAGGGAGGTGAGGGGTGCCACACTCGGTCCCATCCCTCCTGCAGCACATCCCTCCAACAAGTCTCCCCTCTTTCTTCTGAATCACTGAATTCTCCTCTCTAATGGACCATTCTCATCGGCATTCAGACCTCCTGTTATTTCTTCCTTCTTAAAAATACCTTCCTTTCCTCCCCCCACCTCCCTGCTAACAAGCCCTCTCCATTTCTTTGCTTCTCTTTGCAGCAAAACTCCCTGAAGGAATGTTCGGATTCATCTCTTCCCATTCTCTTTTTTTCTTTTCCTTTTAACTTGATAAACATTCATTGTGCTGCCCCTGTGCCTGGCACTGTACAAATACTAACTGATTTAATCCTCCTAACAGCCCTTTGAAGTAGGTGGTCTCAGATTAGGAAATGGAGGCAAAGAGAGGTTAAATCATTTGCCTAAAGTCACACAGCCAAAAAGAGGCAGAGCTGGGACTTGAACCCCGGGAGGCTGGGGCCCAGATCTGTGCTATTAATCACTCTGCTACACAAGCCCCTGTGTCACGTCTCCTGAAACCCACCTCATTCGGGATTCTCAAGCCCCACTCTCTTGAAACTCTTCCTGTCTGGGTCACCCGTGACCTCCATGTTGCTAGATCCCACGGTCATTTCTCACCCTTCATCTTTCCTGACGTCTCGAGACAGCAGTATTTAGCACAGTTGGTCATTCTTCTCCTTCTCACAGTTTCTTCTCCAGGCTTCTTGGACCCCACCCTCGCCTGGTCCTCCCACCTTGCTTTCACTCCCCAACAGTCTCCTTTGCCTGCTTCTCTTCTTCTCCCTAACCTGTGGATTTGGAAGAGCCCACAACTGGGTCCTTCATCCTTTTCTCCATCTATATTCACTCTCTGGTCATCTCGTCTCATCTCCTGGCTTTAAAAACTACATGCTAAGGCTCCTGTATTTATAATTCCAGTGCATGCCTTTTCCCTAACTCCAGACTTATTTATCCACCTGAGTTCTTCACATCTCCACTCAGGTATATAATAGATAATTCAAATTCAACCTGTCCAGCTGAACTGATTTCTTCCCCCCTCCCTCCCCAAACCTGCTCCACCCATGTATCTTTGTTGATGGAAATCTCTGTCCTTGCAGGTGCTCAAGCCAAAAGCCTTAGCATCCTCCTTGACTCCTCTGTTTATCTCACACCCCACATTCCATCTGTCAAGAAATCTTGCTGACTCTTCTTCCTTCGAGCCCACACAGGACCTGACCGCTTCTCACCATCTCCCCTCCCGCCGTGCCGGCGCATGCCACCATCATCTCTGGATTACATAATGTCTTCCTAGCTGGTCCCCCACTTGCATCCCTGACCCCTTATCTACTCTCATCACAGTGGCCAATGCAACCCTTTTAAGACTTAAGTCAGAGCATGTTTTCCTCTGCTCACAATCCTCTGATGGCTTCCCATTTCATCCAGAGGCAGAGCCTTTATGGTGTCCTCCACGACCTTCTACCATCCAGTGCCCATAGCCTCTCGGAGTTCATATTGCTCCCCTTCTGGGACGCTCCGTACCCGCCATTCTGTTTGCTGTCCCTCAACTTCTCAGGAACACTCCCACCTTAGGACTTTGCCCTTGGCCGTTTCCATCGCCTGAGATGCTCACCCCCCAGGTGCCCTCACAGCCAACTCCCTCAGAGTCACCTTTTGGATGGAACTTGCCCTGACTTCCCCAGGCTCCCCACTTCCTCTTCCTCTGCTCTGTTTTTTCCTCCATAGAACTTTTCACCTTCTAACATATGCTAAGCTTTACTTATGCAGGTAAACCTCCCCTCACTGCAGTGTGAGCTCCAGGGGAGCGGGAATCTTTGCCTTGTTCAGGGATATTCTAAGCAACTAGGACAGAACCTGACAGAACCATGCTCTGTAGACACCTATTCAGTGATGATCTGGATGAAGGCCTTCCAGGCTGGGAACCGATGGTTGCCAGGGGCCTGCTGTGTCCTCCCTCCCTGCTAGAGCAGGGTTAGGGACCATCAGTCTGTCCACGGGGCAGACCCCCTGGCAAGACTGCGGCAACTGCCCCGCACTTCCGAGCAGACCCCCGTTCCTGTGTGGGGTGACGTTTGTGGCCCCGGTGGAGGAGCAGGGCGCTACGCACAGCCCAGCAAACTCCAGCCCAGCGACCACATCGCCTCCATTTACCCAGACAGACCTGTTACATGGAGATAAACACACAGCCCTGGTCTAAAGAGTGATAAACTGACCTCTGCATGCCTCCCGCCTCCCTCGCAGACACAACCAGAGAAGAGGCCCTTGCCAGCAAGGCTGCTGCCAGCCGGTGATGGGAAACGGGGTGCGATGGGACCTGAGACAGCGGACGGGCTTGGCTTCTGCCGCCTGCAGCCCCCAGGGTTCTTCGGTCTATCTGCTGGTTTCTTTTCTTCTTTCTCTAAATGTGTGTTTGCCCTCTTTCTCTTCTGCTTCTCCCTGTCCCTTCTCTCTTTAGCCCCTGCACAGGTTTCTGTCTGTGGCTTTGAGTTTCTCTCTATCTGGGTCTCTGCCTCATCGTCTTTGTTTTTCTCTCTGTGTGTCCGTTGCCTCTGTCTCTCTCTAATCTTTGCCCTACTGCATTCCACCTTTCTTTTGCACAACCTTTCTGTTTTCCTCTCCATCCGAATCCTCACCCCATTCTGCCTCTTCTCTTGGCTTCTGGCCTTTGGGGGGCAGTGCTCTGCCTCCTCTCACCAGTTCCACTGGGAATTCCTGCATCCCTTCCCTCCTAACCCTACCCTTAGGATTTCCGTCCATGACCTTGGTATGTAATCTGAGCAGAGCCTACGGTCAGCCCCTGCCCTCCCAGCTCCTCTGCTTTCTTTGCCAAAGCTCTGGTCCACCTACCAGGGGTGACCTTATCTCAGCTGCACTGCGTTGGCTTGTCTGGTCGCCCACGGCCTTTGCCAGGACCTGAAATTCTTCCCCTTTCACCGGGATTACCCTGCAGTTGGGTCTTAGGCACGAGGTTGGTTCTCTGGGAAAGCTCCCTCCAGATTACAAATCCTTCTCTGCATCTCCTTCCCACTGACCATGAATTTTCCATCCCTGGCACTCCAAAGTGATTCCTTGTCAGGTTTAAGTCCTACCCATCTTTCTCTTTTACAGACGGCATGTCGGATAACTTCATAAAACTTAGCACCAGCCTCTGGTTTATTTGCTGCGATTCGGCCAATTTTAAATCTGGCTTCCTGCTGGCTCTTCCTTTTCCCAGCCAGTGAATGTTCACCCCTGCTACTCCACGATAGAGAAATCATGGAGCACTTGAGCGGTCCTTTGCCTTTGGGGGTTTTGTTTCAGTTGGAAATATTAAGTACTTGAAGGCAGCAAGCAGGTCTGCCTGGGCCCCAGATGAGGTTGGGAAGATGTATTTTTTTCCTCTCCTCTCTCCCCTTCCTCTCTAATTCCTTCTCTAGCATGACCACCACTATGTTCTGTTCTCTCTTTTTGTCATTCTCCCCTTCTGTCTCTGGAGACAGCCTTCCCGACCCTCCTCACACCCACCTTCCAGAAGGGTATTTTCATAGAAAGTTGTGGAATACTGCAATGGCCTCATGTCCATGAAGGGACCTTGTAAAATGGAAAGCATAATAACTCATGTTTGATAAGTGCTTCCCGGCCTCCTTGCACAGAAGAAGCAGCTCTTGAGTGCCCAGGGAGTGTTTCTCCTTGTCTCTTACCTCTGAGTCGTAACTGACACCACCCCCACTAAAAACTCCAATTACCCCCCCCCAGACAGATGTGAACAGGAGCCTGCTGGCCTCTCTTCCCACATGCCTCCCCATCCCTGGCTTTGTCACACGTGCAGAACTTTCTTCTTAGTGGACTGTAGTTCATTAGGCATGGAACAGGCCTCTGCTAAACGCTGCAGGAATCCTCACAGCACCATGCCCAGGCAGCATTTACATCTCTTTTGAATGCTGGTTGTGATGGACAGCTCACTACCCTTAGGTCGTAGGCTTAGTGGTCAATAATACGTGTGTTGGGGGTCACACTGATCCACCATCTACTGGTTGTGTCACATGAGGCACATTTGCTTAACCTGTCAGTTTTCTCCTTTTTTAAAATGACAACAAAAAAAATCTTTGTCAGGGTGTTGTGTAATGCAGGGGAAGTGCTTATCACAGGGTGATGCTTTGTACATGCTCAGTGAGCGTTAGCTATTTTATTATTAACTCACAAGGCGGCCTTTGCACGTTCTGAACTGAAATGCCCTCCCAATAAAGGGAAGAAGGCCTGGTTCTGCAGTCTGGAGCTACACAAAAGGCACCTAATCCCTCTTGCATGGGATAACCCTTCAAATGTTTGAAGACAGCTTTCATGTTCCTTCTGAATCTTTTCTCCACTTCAGGTATCCTTAGTTTCGTCACCTGTTCCTCATATTTTTTTCATGCTTTCCAGGCCCCTTGCCATCTGGGTCACTGTCCTTTGTACACACTTGTCAATGCTCTTCCAAAAATACACCGCATAGAAGTGAAGGTATGACTACAAATTTGTCCTGACCTGCCAAGGGTGCAAATGGGACTGTATTGCCCTTGACCTGGATGCCGTAAACAGTCAAAGCCGTATTAGTGTATGTTGGTATGTCTCTTTGTTGATTGGTTGACTCGGCGACCTGTGACCAACTAAAAACTCATGATTTTCACATGAACCTCTCAAGCCCGCACTCATCATACTTGCCACACTAATTTTTTTTCTGAATTTTAGAATTGTATTTATTTTTTTATACAGCAGGTTCTTATTAGTTATCCATTTTATACATATTAGTGTATACATGTCAATCCTAATCTCCCAATTCATCACACCACACCAACCCCCGCCCTGACACTTTCCCCCCTTGGTGTCCGTATGTTTGTTCTCTACATATGTGTCTCTATTTCTGCCCTGCAAACTGGTTCATTAGTACCATTTTTCTACGTTCCACATATATGCGTTAATATATGATATTTGTTTTTCTCTTTCTGACTTACTTCACTCTGTATGACAGTCTCTAGATCCATCCACATCCCTACAAATGACCCAATTTTGTTTCTTTTTATGGCTGAGTAATATTCCATTGTATATATTTACTACATCTTCTTTATCCATTCATCTGCTGATGGGCATTTAGGTTGCCCAAATACTAGCAAACAGAATCCAACAACACATTAAAAGGATCATATACCATGATCAAGTGGGATTTATCCCAGGGATGCAAGGATTCTTCAATATATGCAAATCAATCAATGTGATACACCATATTAACAAATTGAAGAATAAAAACCATATGATCATCTCAATAAATGCAGAAAAAGCTTTTGACAAAATTCAACACCCATTTATGATAAAAACTCTCCAGAAAGTGGGCACAGAGGGAACCTACCTCAACATAATAAAGGCCATATACGACAAACTCACAGCAAACATCATTCTCAATGGTGAAAAACTGAAAGCATTTCCTCTAAGATCAGGAACAAGCCAAGGATGTCCACTCTCGCCACTATTACTCAACATAGTTTTGGAAGTCCTAGCCACGGCAATCAGAGAAGAAAAAGAAATAAAAGGAATACAAATTGGAAAAGAAGAAGTAAAACTGTCACTGTTTGCTGATGACATGATACTATACATAGAGAATCCTAAAGATACCACCAGAAAACTACTAGAGCTAATCAATGAATTTGGTAAAGTTGCAGGATATAAAATTAACGCACAGAAATCTCTTGCATTCCTATACACTAATGATGAAAAACCTGAAAGAGAAATTAAGGAAACACTCCCATTTACCACTGCAACAAAAAGAATAAAATACCTAGGAATAAACCTACTTAGGGAGACAAAAGACCTGTATGCAGAAAACTACAAGACACTGATGAAAGAAATTAAAGATGATACCAACAGATGGAGAGATATACCACATTCTTGGATTGGAAGAATCAATATTGTGAAAATGACTATATTAGCCACATTAATTTTTGAACTAATGCAGGATCGACGTTGTGTCTGTTCACTTGCATTGTATTTATTTTGACCCCTACTGTAGGTTGAAGTTCTATTTTTAATTCCATTATTTGAATAGATAATACACTTCCATATTAAAAAATCAAAAAATAGGGCTTCCCTGGTGGCGCAGTGGTTGAGAGTCCGCCTGCCGATGCAGGGGATGCGGGTGCATGCCCCGGTCCGGGAGGATCCCGCATGCCGCGGAACGGCTAGGCCCGTGAGCCATGGCCGCTGAGCCTGCGTGTCCGGAGCCTGTGCTCCGCAACGGGAGAGGCCACAACAGTGAGAGGCCCGCGTACCGCAAAAAAAAAAAAAAAAAAAAAAAAAAAAAAAAAAAATCAAAAAATATAACAGGGTAAACTGTGAAAAGTTTCCAGGCCACCCTATCTGCCCAAGCTTCTTTATCCCCACATAGATGGTGGGCACGTTCTTAGTTTTTTATGTATCCATCTGGAGTTTCTTTATGCAGCTACAAGCCAATACCAATATTGGTTCTTATATTTCACCTGCTTTTTACACAAACAGAAGCATATGGAACACATTGCTCTAAAGCTTGGTTTTTTCCCCTGACAATGTCTGGGATCCTTTTGAATCTTCAGTCCTTCATCTGACATAATGTCATATCTACCAGACTTGTGACATCTGTACACAAAGTAAGCATGTCATCAATGTCTTTATCCAAGCTGTTGATAGAAATGTGTGGAGCCCGGAAGCCTGTCATCATGGACGTGCCCCAAGCTGATACCCATCCATAAACCAACACTGCCATGCACAGTCTTCCAGTGGTACAACTAACTAGGCTGATTCTCAACCCATTTTCTCCTTCTTCTTCTCAAGGAATGTGCACAAACATATCAAATACCTCACTAAAGAACTGGGTATATAGAAGCTTCCTGATTTATCAGTCTAGAGCAGTGGTTCTTAACTAGGGAAGATTTTTCCCTAGGGGACATGTGGCAATGTCTGCAGACACTCTTGGTTGGCACGACCAAACGTATGAACTGGGGGAGAAGGGCTTTCTACTGTCATCCAGTGGGTAGAGGCCAGGGTGCAGCTAAACATCCTACAATGGACAGAGCAATCCCCTTCCCCTACTCCTACACACAGCAAAGAATTGTCAGGTCTATATGTCAAAGTTGAGAAACGCTAATCTAGAACGTTACCAAAATTAAAAAAAAAAAATTTGAAGATTGATTTGACATCTCTTGGTTTTGATAAATCCTTGTTGGTTCTTAATAATCACCACATTCCAAAAGTTACATTAACATACATTTATTTTTGGCAAGAGAGAATCCTCTGATTGAATGAAAAGTCGTCTAGACTCTCCAGTCTCATGTAGAGAGTCCCCAGATTTGGGGGGCTGCTCCTCTCGTGGGCAGTAAGTTCCTCCAGGGATGCCCTGCTCCATGGAGATAGTGAAGGAGTTTCCTCTCTAGTGATTTCTGTCCAGTTTCCCAGGACTGCTCACGTTCCTAGTGATGACTTCAGTTCTGCCTTCTCACCCTCCATGCCTCTTGTCCCAGCCAGGAATGGTACAGAATCTATGGAAAGTTAGGAAGTCTTGTGGAAATGTCTTTCCCTCTTTAAATGTGCCCATTTCCCGCTTAGGGAGGGATCAGTGTCCCAAAAAGAACAACTCAGAAGCCTTGACAAATGGAAAAGTAAATAAATAAAACAATTTCCCACACCTCTTTAGAGGACAAAATCTAACGAGGATGGAGCTGAGGCATTAAAGGAGTTGTTGGTGTCCAGCAGGGCCGCCAGCCAGGAATGATCTATCTCCATATTCACTGAGCTCCTACTGTATCCAAACTGCTGTTAGGGCCCTATCTGTTCAGGGATAAAGAAATCATGGACCCAGCTCTTGAAGACCTGATGCCTGTGTAATGCAAAACAAGAACTTGAAACAGATCTGCAACCGAATCCCACAGAGGTAGTGAGATGGTGTTCATTAGACATAGTCCTTAATGCCTTGAAGTGTCCGTTTCTCCTCTGTAAGAATGGAGACAGCAATAGCTATCTCATGGTCATGAAAACAAAATGAGAACAAGCATCTGAAATGCCTTGTGCACCTAGTAAGAAGCCAATATTGTAGTTACTATTAAATACTCTAATATCCTAGTACAGATATGCGACATGCAGAATTTGAGAAACACTAAAAAATGGCGTAAAGGACTGGACACGTAAAGAAAGAGCGATTGATGTCACTGAAAGTGTTGTGAAGGACACTGAACTTGGGATCACTGGAAGACCTGGCTTTGAATCCCTCCTCCGTCACTCAGTAGTTGTGTAAACATGGAGGCTTTGCTTAATTTCTCTAAGCTTCTGTTTTTTCATCTAAAAAAATGGATATAATAGGACCTACCTAAACCTCTCAGATGCTTGTTGAATCCATGGTTAAGTTTTAACCTAGGAGACTTCTTGAAATAGATGGCATTTGAGCCAAGCCCTGAGGAACGAAGAGGATGTTCGTAAGGGCAAAAAGGACCAAGAGGACCTCTCAGGGTGAGATAAGAGCTGAGCTAGGAAGGGAATAATGAATATTTGTGAAACTCTCCAGGAAGTTAAGAACATATAAGCTTGGGGTATCAGACAGACCTTGGTCAAGTCATGTATGCTCTCTAAGCCTCAGTTTCTTCATCTGTAAAAAAATAACCTGCGAGGTCGGTGTGAGTGTTCAGTGAGTAACATACGAAAGCATTTAGCTCAGTGCCAGGCACGTGGTAAGTGCTTAATGGACCATCACTGTTGGACCTGTGGCTCGGGGCTTGATCTTGGGGCTGGAATGTCTGGAGGGGCCAGTCCTCAAGGGCCTTGTATACCAGGTCAAGGAGGAGGCCAGTTGTTTGGACACCAGGAAGCCATTCCCAGCTTTGGAGAGTGACAGGACAGAGTTTTAGGCTAACTCTGGGCAACGCTGTGGAGGGTAGGCTGGCGAGGAGGGTGCGTAGAGGCAGGGAGACCAGTTGGCCCAGAAAGCTGGGCTGCAGTTTCGTTTTTCCCATGTCTTTACTTTGGACTCTGGAGCAAGCCCCAGAGATTCAGCAAAGCCCCAGGCTTACAGCTGGGCTGGGCCGAGGTCCTGGGGGGAGTGCAGAGTTCGGGCCCCTCCCCGCCGGACACTCTTCCACCACCCTCACCAGCCTCCCTGTGACAGCTGCCGCTCCCACCCCCAGTCCCTGTTTGGAGCAGTGATTAATACAGGTTTAAAATAATCTTTGTCTTCTCCCTTTGTCCGCCCCCAGCACAGCCGCTGCTCTCCTCCCATCCCCCCACCCCTCGCTGGCCACACCTCAGAAACCCGCCTCAGGGCAGCTTGGGCCTGGGGCCCGGCCTGGGCTCCTTCCCACACTGTCATCCCCACGCACATTTGAGACCCAGAGCGGACAACATACCTTCCCTTCCGGGCTCCTCCTTGGCCCTGGACCACGCAGTGCTCTGCCCCAGTGTTCTGGGCTGGGGCAGGGAGAGGCCCAGTGAACTGCAAATTGGAGGCAGCAGGCCCTGGCTCACTCCGGTGTGGAATGCTGGTCACTTCTTCCAGACATGTGTGGAGCTCTCCATGCCTCGATTTCGCCATTGGTCCTCTGACTTCTTTTCCTTCCCAAAGAACTTTTTTTTTTCATTTCCTCATTGATGCTCCTAAATTGGGGGCATGGATAATGCCATCCCATTAAACCGATGTGGAAAACCAAAGCTCAGAGAGGCTAAGTGGCTTCCCCAAATGTCAGAGTGGGCTCCAAAGCACACCTCGTCTGTCCTGAAGAGGCCATCCACCTGCGTCGCTCCGAAGCTACCGGGTCTCCATTCCTAGTCCTTCAGTCCACCAGGGCACCAGTGACAGTCCTCACGTTCCTCCTCTCCCTGGAATAAATCTGTAATTAGCAGACACTTGCCCCTCGAAGCCAGGCAACTCGAGGCTAGCACAGCACTTCTGTCTGGCTCCAGCCCTGGAAGTTGAGGCTCAGGGGAGGACACGTGGGCATAGATAAGGCAAAACAGCAGAGAGTGGATCGAAATGGATAAGACTGAAATGTCAAATCGTGGGGTATTGTAGTTCAAAGAGATGCAAAGATATCTAGTCTACCTCTCTGATTTTCCAGAGAGGGAAACTGAGGCCCAGAAAGGGGAAGGGGGCACTCAGAGCCACACAGCTGCAGGACGATGGGCTGACCTCTGAGGCCCTGCCCTCTGCCCTGCCGTGGAGGCCACTCTGGACTGCCACTGTGTCACGTGAGGTGTAGAGCCTGCCCGCACCGGTTCTCCCCTCTGTGACGTCAGAGGTGATGGCATAAAGAGAATTTGTTTTCCCAGCACAAGTAGCCAGAGTCAGAAGGGGTTAGGAAAGAAAGAAACGTGTCAGATGACAGGGAAGCCGACCTGGAGTTAAACCTGAGAAAGCAGAGGAGGGAAGCCACGTGGGGGCAACTGGTGGGGACTTGAGCCGCCGCAGCCTTGGGCAGGTGCTCACTTGGCTGCCAGGCTAAACTGTGCATCTGAGAGCACAAAAGTCACTTTCTCTGCTCTGTCTGGTGGGAGAGCCAAAGACCTCACGCCTGTGCTCAGACAGCTGACAAATGCCGAGTTAATCCCAGATCACTTGCTTAGTATTAAAAAAAAAGATGGGATGGAGATGGGGAAATGTGTCACTTTGGGTAGGAAAGGACTATGTTTGATGGTCTGGATGGAGTCAGGCTAAATATTTAATGTTCTTGACAGAGACCTGGAGGGGGCTGTTTCTTTCTCTAAACAGTGACGCGCAAGGCTCCCGGGCTGGGAGACAGAGGCGCCGGCAGCTGGACAGCTGCTTCCAGCTGCCTCTTAGGGGAAAGGCGGGAGAGAGAGGAGGCCAAGTGAAGGATGCAACAGAGGATGTGGGAGCAAAGGGCCAGTGCAGCCGGAGGCTGGGGGGCAGAGGTGGCCGGGACCAACCGAGAGCTCCCTTTATTACAAAAATAACAGTTCTTTACGTTTGGAATACAAACCTGTTGAAACTACCTAGCAGTGGGAAAACAATTTCCAAGCAGCTTTATTTTTCTGCTCCCCAACCAAATGTGCAACGAAACATCCACCCGGGAATAGCAGGAGTGAAGACACACGGCAGTAACTATGATATTTAAATGTTTCCGCAGTAGAAATTTCAGTAAGGTTTAAATGAACCATAAGCTGATTTCTTTCTGGATTAGTTTTTTTCTCCTCCTCCTTTATTACTTAAGACATTGTGCTCCTACACCGTATTTCTATGGCACTAGCAAAGAAGTCCCAGCAGGAAACTTCAAAACTTTGTTACCATTCTGAGCACCTCTCTCCCAATCCATTCCCCAGAGGAGATAGGCACCCCTCCATCCACCCAAGACATTAGCTGGGTGAGCCTGAGGCCACAGGGTCTCACCTCAGACCCCAAAGCTGCCCTGGGTAGATTCCACCCAGGCTGGCAAACGCTCTTCGGCCCCCACGTCCTTAGTTGCACCTCCTGCAGTAGTGGTTGCCAATATTGAACCTGGTGAGAGTAGATAAGCTTGATCAAAGCCTTGTCTCAAATATCCCTCTGCTGAGTCTAGGCTGAGCTGGGGTCCTGGCAATGGATAATGTCTAAAATCAGAAAGTTGAGCATCTTCCTATATTACGGTCATATGTATGGTTCTTTGAATACTGGGCAAGTTCTAGGCTTAGAGGGGGATACAAGGAAGGGTAAATTATTGCACCAACCTATAAACATCTAATGATAGCTAAAATGTATATAGTGCTACTACAGGCAGCTAATTTACTAAAAGTTACACATACACACCTATATATATGTATATGTATATATTAGTTCATTTAAACCTATGTGTGTATATATATATATATATATGTATATATTAGTTCATTTAATCCTTACAACAGCCTTGAGTGGTTGCCACTATCATCATCCCAGGTTTCAGATGAGGAAACTGAGGTACAAGGAGCTTAAATAACTCACCCAAGATCTCATAGGCGGTAACATCAGAGCTGTGATTGACCCAGAGGATCTAGCTCCAGCATAAGTGGTGACCCTTCACTATACCCTGCCTCGCCAGCCTGCCCCCAGATTCACCTCCTTGGGTCTGCATGGCAGAAACATTGACCTCTCTTGGAATTAAAGTATTTGAAATCTTCTGGATCAGTCAACACTGGAATGAGTGGTGAAGCTTATGGTGGTGCCTTCCCCGGAGACCTTGAAGAACTGCAGAGACCACACGTCTGGATGAGAGCCCTTCCTTTTGGAGGCAGGAGACTGGAAAAGACCACCCCCTTGAATTCAGTCATTGTCTTCCCAAGACAATACTTGCATGTGGACACCCAAGCAAGCTTCTCTTTGCAAGGCTGAGATAAAGCATGTTCAAACTCTCACACCACGTGGTTCTTTTCAGCCCTGTAGCACATACAGAGCTGGGGAAGAATGAAAAGTTCTGCGTATGGACTTTTAATTTCAAGCTATGAAAAACAGGCCATATCTAGGAATATTTGGCCAGAGAAGTGCCTTCATGCTGAGTTTCCTACTCAAGGTGGCATTTCAGGGGCCATTAGAGTATCCCCTGGAAGCTAAGAGGCCAGCATGCAAATGCATTGACTCAGAACCTTCCCGCACAGGCAGAAGCCCAGCCCACCACATTCCAAGCCAGGTCCCCACCAATGAATATTTATGGTGCTGGTATAGTCAGGGTTCTCCAGAGAAACAGAACCAATAGGAGATACATATTCCGTATAAGGAATTGGCTTACACTATTATAGAGGCTGAGAAGTCCCAAGACTGCAGCTGTTGAGCTGGAGACCCAGGAGAGCCAATGTGTAGTTCCAGTATGAGTCCGAAGGCCCAAGGACCAGGAGAGCCAATGGTACAAGTTCAAGGAGTAGAGCTGATGTTTCAGTGGGAGTCCAAAAGCTGAAAAAGACCCATGTCCCAGCTCAAGCCATCAGGCAGGAGTTTCCCCATGATTTGTGGAAGGGTCGACTTTTGCTTCTATTCAGGTCTTCAGCTGATTGGATGAGGCCCACCCAAATCAGGGAGGGCAATGTGCTTTTCTCAGTCTACCAACCACATATTAATCTCAACCAAGGACACCCCACAGACTTACCCAGAAGAGCGTTTGACCAAATATCTGGGCACCCCACGGCCCAGTCAAATCGACACACAAAAGTAGCCATCACCGCACCACTGCATTCTCTACCCCTTGCCCTCCAACTATCGTTCTAGGAGGCGGGAATGTGGGGAGAGTGCTTAGAACACCCTAGTAGCTCCACTAGTGGGGCTGCCCTTTCTGCTGGCCTCCTACATCCGTGGCCTTTAGCAGCCAGCTGTGTGGGTTAAAGTACCAATACCTGACAATGGGAGTGCCTCTCTTCACTCCTTACCCACTTCATTTCCTCCCAGGACCCCATACGACCAGAGAAATGGAGCAGAGAAGCCAGAGATGGGGAGAGAGGTCCACATATGGGTCCTGTCTTGTCTGTGACCTTGGGCCTCAGACCCAGGCACCCTGGATGGGCAGATGGTAGAGTGGAAGCAGAGTCCCTGTATCTCACCTTTGCTCATCATCTGAGCTCATGCCGGCTAGCAAGCCTCCTCTCTTATTAGGAATAATAAGGCCATATTGTGGCTGACAGGAGGGAAGCTCATTTCACACTCTGGGAAGTGGGATTCGGCAAAGAGACATGAAGAGGTTTCACGTACATGCTTCTCTGCCTGCTAATCTGAAAGCTGGCCTTGGCAACAGGCCAGAGGAGATGAGTACGGACTTCCCTTTCCAGTAACCCAGAGGTGAGATAGCACTGAGGTTCACATGGGGGCTTTGGTCCCCGGTATACCTCATCCTCCGTCTACCAGCTGAGTGACCTTGGGCAAGTCACTTAACCTTCCCATGCCTCAGCTTCCTCACTTGAAAGAAAAAAAAAGAGAATAATAACACCCACTCCATATGATTGTTTTTGTGAGGATTAGATGAATTCATCTATTTATAGATGAATATATATATATATATATATATATATATGGCTTTAAAAATGCCTGGCTTTTTTGCAGTAACGTGGATGGCCCTAGAGATTATCATACTAAGTGAAGTAAGTCAGACAGAGAAAGGCAAATATCATATGATATCACTTATATGTGGAATCTAAAAAAAAAAGAAAGAAACAAATGAACTTACATACAAAACAAAACAGACTCACAGATATAGTAAACAAACTTATGGTTACCAAAGATGAAAGGAGGGGAGGGATAAATTAGGAGTTTGGGATTAGCAGATACAAACTACTATATACAAAAGAGATAAACAACAAGGACCTACTGTAGAGCACAGGAAACTATATTCAATATCTTATAATAAACTATAATGGAAAAGAAGCTGAAAAAGAATATATGTGTGTGTGTGTGTGTGTATGTATATATATATATGTAATTGAATTACTTTGCTGTACACCAGAAACTAACACAACACTGTCAATCAGCTATACTTCCATTAAAAATAAAGCCTGGCTCTAGGTAGGGCCCCAGTACATGTTAGCTATTATTAATACCCATCAGCCTCCTTTTGCTTCCTGAGGTTTGGAGAATCAGTTTTCTCCTAGTGGAATATCCACAGCAAATTTAAAGTTCTAGCTGGCTCCCTGCACAGCTAAATGTGTGCCCTGCGGGAATGAACTTACTCTAATGCTTAAAGGTCAAGAACTCTTTCCCACTGCTCCACTACACGTCATGAGACTGAGGGTCAACGGCCACGGGCTTAGTGAGTTTGGGAATAGTCCATAAGATCCTCCATTATCACGCTTCTCTCCTGGTGTGGATAATTGAAGGAAGGTTGTGGATCTCTGATACACAAGATAGAACTACATCTGTATCTTCCTCATAGTTTCCCACTTCCTCCATGCCCCTCCCAGCCCTGAAGCCCTGCATAGTCTTCTGGGGCCTTCGTCACTGGTTATGATCATGTCAGAAGTGAATGATCTACTCTCCTCCTGCAGGCAACTCAAAGTGTCTTCTCCCTGCTTCCCCATCCCCAGGCTCCACCCCCACTTCTCCAGTGTGTGCACGTAGGTGTACAAGAGCTGAAAGTGTTAGGGACACTGGTTTGATGCAGTTTCAAGCATTTTTTGGATATAGGCAAAGCTGAGATTTAGGGAAACCTCTTCTCTAGATCTCCACTAGAGATTGGTAATGCTCTAAACAAAGACAACTTGTCAGCCGAGCACACTGCCTGGCACATAGTAGGTGCTTTTCTAAATGCATTTGAATGAGACAGGATCCCAATCAGTCCATGTAGATGTGGAGCCATCCTACCTGGAGACAGAAAGACGTCAAGGAGCCTTAGGAGCCAGGCTTGCTGGGGGAGTCAGGACCAGGGAATGGCTCTCCTCATCTTTATCTCCTCCCTGACTTCCAGGCAGTAAACACACCTCCAGATCCTCTTCCCTCTTCCTCCCCTTTTCTTGCCTCTTCTGCCTTGGGAAGAGCATGGTCGGAAGAGGGAGAACAAACTCTATCTCTTTCTCTACCCCTAGGTTGTCTGAAAATAGTAACATTTCCAAAAATCACCTTCTTTGACCTCAGAATAAGTCCAGTGAGTGTTCTGAAGCAGATTGAACCTGCTTGGTTTTGTTTCGCTAGAGCTGCAATTAAAATCCACTCAGAGCTCCTGGGGCTCCTCCAGGTAAAATCAGGGCAGGTAGCCTGGAGTCAGAGGTGCCAGATAGAGTGGGGTTGCATCATGGGATTAAAATCTGTCTAAAGCGGGCCTAGGAGGTGGATTAGCCACACACTGAGCCAGGGCCAGAGAAGCAGCGTGGAGTACTCCATAGGCACTCAGCAAATACACAGTGTGATTGCTTTGGACCTCTGCCCACTCATGCAGCTTGTCTTGAATCAATTCCATGTAGTGGCTCCTGGAATTATGGACTGTCCTAGCTGAAAAGGACCATTTTACAGGTATGGAAACTGAGGCCCAGACTGGTGAAGGGACTTGTCCAAGGACACAGAACAAATCAGGGGAAGGACAACTGGTACACTTGGAAATGTCAGCTTAGTGGATTTAGCTCATGGGCTATCAATTTGACCTAAGGAAGAACCAGCACGTGGGGGCTAGTTTCCCTGCTGGCTGAATAGTGAACTGCCTGAGTCTGTGTGTTCCTGAGGTTTTCTGCCACCTCTGGTACCAACATCCTGAACAGAGAAGGCGAACAGCAGACAAGCCCTCCGGCCCTGTTTCTCTGCTCCCTCCATGAGCATCCATTAGCCACAGTTTCATGTTGAATGGGGCTGTAAGGAATTTCAAGGCCGAGATGATTACATTTTGTACATTACCCTTCTGCCAGAGAGCTAAAAATACCCTCCTGGTGGTTGCTAAGTGCAGGTCTAATGGTTTTCCTTAGAGGAAAGAATGGGATTCTAGTTTCTCAGAATCTGGAGGCTCCGTGTCCAGGGAATGAAGATGTGGAAATTGTTGTAGCTGGTTGTAGAGCATCCCTGAGGGAGGAGAAGCTAGGGACAGCCCCAGAATTCACTGCTCCCTGGTGTCAGGGAGAATCTCCAGGGACTGGTGCTGGCAAAGTTTGTGGATCCCCGGAAGCAATACAGTAGGGGCTGTAGCTTCCATGGAGAATTCTCCCAGATCTGTGGGCTCCCCTCCCCTTGGGGTCTGGCTTTCTGAATTTTCATTCCTGGAAACCTCACTCTTTCACCAGCACAGAATGGTCAGTCCCTAAAGTAGAACCTACAATCTAGATACTTTAAAGGTAAAGAGATTGATTTAGGGATATGGAACAGGGTCTTGGGAACAGCTCACCTGCCTTGCTAGAGACCTGATGATGGATCTAGGGTGTTTCTCACTTGATAAGTTAAAAACAGATTTACAAGCATATAGTCACCCCAAGACAGCCCACCTCCTCTCACCTGGCCTAGCACTCCCTCTGACTATAAACATTTGAATTTTTTTTAATAAATTTATTTTATTTATGTTTGGCTGCGTTGGGTCTTCGTTGCTGCTCACTGGCTTTCTCTAGTTGCGGCGAGCAGGGGCTACTCTTCGTTGCAGTGCGCGGGCTTCTCATCGCGGTGGCTTCTCTTGTGGAGCACGGGCTCTAGGCACGCGGGCTTCAGTAGTTGCAGCACGCGGGCTCAGTAGTTGTGGCACACGGGCTTAGTTGCTCCGCGGCATGTGGGATCTTCCTGGACCAAGGATCGAACCCGTGTCCCCTGCATTGGCAGGTGGATTTTCAACCACTGCACCACCAGGGAAGCCCTTGAATTTATTTTTTTAACCAATATGTCAGAAGTCCTAAATTCAACTAGGAGGCTTGATCTCCCTTAAGAGGTCCCCTTGGGAACCTGTGCATTAGAGCCACATCTCCTGGGACAGCTTGAATGCTTTCCTTCGGAAAGGTATCCAGCCCCGGGTCACTGCAAGCCCACATTGCCCCTCTGGAATCAGAATGTCTCCTCGGGGCATTTGGTTTGTTCTCTGGAGGCTGTTGCCATGGTTTCATCCTCCTGATTACCTTGGACATTGACATTCACATGAATGTGCCTTTCCCGGCACAGGCTGATGAGTGGCCCTGGGCGGTGGGTGAGGATTTGGTTGCCTGGGGAGGGAAGCTGGCCTGGAGCAAGATGTTCGAAGCCAGTGTTTCAGCAGCTCAAGAAGGAGAGGCCCTGGGGGCTAGTTAGGTGGTGGTGTGCCGCGCGCGGCGTCTGGCTGAGGGCTGTGTGCTCAGGAGAAGAAAAGGTCCCCGTGTCATTGTTGGGGGCAGGGGGTGGCTTCTCATGCTCCTTTTGCTCAGGGGAACACTGTTGAGCTCACCCCTTGCTTAGGCAATGCTCACAGAGGCAAAGTTCACCGTAAACTACTTTCCCGGAAAAAAAAAAAAGGAAGTGGGAAAACAAATCTTTATAAGACGGTAATTGACTCACTACACTTCGCTCCAGAATACTTTCTGCTGTCACTAAAAATCAGCCCTGCCCTCCCAAGATGGATACCTGCCCCTCGGTAGAAGACAGGCACTTTAAAGAATGGGCAAGGAGCTGCAAAGGCAATTCCCCTCCCAAAAAAGAACTTCCAGAAGTGTCTTAAGTAAGGCAGCAACTCAGTCCCAAAGTGACGATTTTGAAAGAACAACACACTTGAATGTGTATGTTATCAGACGTTTGTTAAAACAGCTTTGTGGGGCTTCCCTGGTGGCGCAGTGGTTGAGAGTCCGCCTGCCGATGCAGGGGACACGGGTTCGTGCTCCGGTCCGGGAGGATCCCACATGCCGCGGAGCGGCTGGGCCCGTGAGCCATGACCGCTGAGCCTGCGTGTCCGGAGCCTGTGCTCCGCAGCGGGAGAGGCCGCGGCAGTGAGAGGCCCGCGTACCGCAAAAAAAAAAAAAAAAAAAAAAAAAAAAAAGCCTTGTTGCCTGCAGCTCCTCCTCATTGGTTCACGCTGACGGAGCGGGGAGAGCAGTGGGGTAATTAACTCAAAACGATGATAACCGAAGACTCACTGTTGTTTGACTTCAAATGTGTGGTATGATATATGGACAGTGTACATATCTTACAGCGTGTTTGCCTTCCTAATTATGTTTTGCTTCAAACAATATGGAAATGAGTTGGCTGGCTGTGAGTGCACACCAATTAATGGCTGGGTCGGGCTGCTTGGAAGCTTTTTGGGTGTGTGGAGCAATGACAAAACTCTCAAGGGATTTAACATTTTCTACAGACAACTTGCCCAGTGTGTAATCCACCTGGGTATAATTGAGTGTTGGCTGCAATCAGATTCATTAGTAGCTCAAGAATTAAACCTACCCTCCCATCCCCAACCCCGTCCAGTCCTTCTCCATTTTCCCCTGCTCCTGCCAGATAGTTCATGAATCTTGAGTACCAGAGACTGCCAAGCAGGCAGCTTTGCATCAGTGGCAAGGGGGCTAATCTATATTCTCATGTTAACCATACTTCCCAGTGAATTTCAGTAACTTGGAAATGGGCGTTTGGCAGCTGGGAAAGACAAGGCATGGTAGGTGCTCAGAACAAGTCCATAATAAGCATCTGTTTAAAAGAGACCTCTCCAGCCGGATGCCTTGGGCCTGATGGGGGCCCGCAGGCTAGGGGGCCCGCAGGCTAGGGGGCCCTGATGGGGGCCTGCACATTAAAATACACTTAGTCTGTCTTCCCAGGTGGAGGGAGCAGCATTTCTTTCCCTGTGGAATGGATCTAGCCCAAACAGGCAGTTTCTTATTCATAAAGCAGAATTTCCAGGCCAAACTTCCTTCTGCCCACAATCCCCTGCCCCCAAGTGGGGCCACTGGTTTAAGATGCTTTCTTCCAGGGGCTTCCCTGGTGGCGCAGTGGTTGAGAGTCCACCTGCCGATGCAGGGGACGCGGGTTCATGCCCCGGTCCGGGAAGATCCCACATGCCGCGGAGCGGCTGGGCCCGTGAGCCATGGCCGCAGAGCCTGTGCTCCGCAACGGGAGAGGCCACAACAGTGAGAGGCCTGCGTACCGCAAAAAAAAAAAAAAAAAAAAAAAAAAAGTAAGACGCTTTCTTCCAGAAGTCTTTACCCAGTAATTGCTACCACCTGTCATATCATGCATGCCTGCTTTATACGCTACTGGCAGGTCCTCCTTAGGAGAGCATTGCCACCTCTGCCCTGGCTAGGCTTGTGTCTCCTTGAAGACAGGGTCTATTCTTATCTGAGTGCTCTCATCCTTTGCACCCCTAGCCCACCCCCTAATGCACACAGCAGAGGGCAGGGACAGTTCGAGGCAGGACAAGCTGGGACACTGCACAAGGGGACAGTGTCAGGGGTGGATGGCCCAGGACTGGATCAGAGTTCTTACCCGAAGCTTCATGGGACACTGGGACCCAAAGAGGGGTAAGCCAGAGACTAGTGGGAAAACTGGGAAAACCAAGCACAACTTCAAGTCCAAAGGCTCAGAGGCAGGACCAAAATCCAGGCTGCAGAACAAAGAGCTGAGAGTTCAGAAGAGATAGCATCAGAGGAAGAGCAATGCCTACCACTGCTCCTGGCCCAGAGGAAGTCCAGTCTGTATTTTTTGAATGAATTAATGAAACAATGAATGGGGAAGAGGATTCAGAATAATCTGATTGCCCCCTAAAACTATAGGAGCATCTCCCCGTATGAAGCTGGTGAGCGTGCTCAGTGGATCCATGGGAGTGGACAGGCCAATTTTCTGAAGTGCAATTGGTCATAATGTGCTCTCTTGCGGTCTCTTTTCCAAGACTCCCAGCTCAAAGCTCTATAAATGTGTTGTTGATTTATTGTCCAACACTAAGATTCCTTGTTTCCCATGATCTCTCACCCTCACTTCCTTTACTCTCCCTAAAATTTTGCTCCCCTATCATAAAAAACAAACACCCTTCCCTCTCAAAAAAGAAGAATAGGACTCCACAGCCTCCTGGAGTTTCTGTCCATAATGTTATAAAAGACTCTTCACACCAGCACTTTCCAAAGTGTGCCTTGTAGAACATTGTCCCATAGAATGGTAATGGTAAGAGGTTTATAGGTCAAATAAATCTAGAAAACATTGGATTTCACAAAACTAAACCAGTTTCTTCAGTGCAGGGCTTCTCAGTCTTTAGTATACTCATCTGCATTCCTAAAAGAGGAAATGCCAAATTTACTTAACCTCAGAGCCCTTCTAGGCAGTGCTTCTTGCAAGACTGGGGCTCTGCACTTTGGAGATCTACAGTCTTTTCCTTTCTTCTTCTTTTCTTCAGTTCCCTGGTTCCCTTGTCTGTAAAGTGGGAGGTAATAATAGTACTCACCTCATGGAGTAGTTGTGACGATGAAATGAATTCATTCATGTAAAGTGTTTACAAAGTGCTTGGCCCTTAGTAAGCATCAAATGCAAGGTTTCGTTGTTTTTACTAGTGTTTATATGATGACTATTTCTGGCTCTTTATAACCTAGCTCTTGCCTTCACACTCTACCCAACTCGCTCCCCTGATCGTCACTGATCACTTCTCAGCCCCCCAAGTCCAGTGGCCTTTTCCTGTTCCTCCTCTCCTGGCCTTTGGGAGCATTTGGCGTTCTATTCTCCTTTCCCTAATGCTTCACCCTCCTCCTTGTGCTTCTTTCCAGCCTCTCTCTCCTGTTGTCCTTCTGCTGTTCTGGCCATCGATCCTTTGATTCCTCCTTCCTTCCACTTTACAAACTTAGGTTTTACTCAAGAATGGCTCTATTTTGCTCTTTCTCAATACTCTGTCCTTAGGAGATCACGTCCAATGACAGAGCTTCATCTGCTAACCTTGGTGAAGGCAGATGGTACTCCAGCTGATTTCCCATCCATCCCCACCTTCTCTCCTGAACTCCATGCTGTCCATCTTTTCCAACTATGTGCTGGACATCTCAGCCTTAATTTCCTCCAAACCCTCAAACTCAGTGTGTTCAGAGCCAAACTCATAGACTGAGACCTTTAACATTGGTCTTTCTTTCATGCTCCCTGTTTCTCTTAGTGACACAGTTGTCCTCTTCACCACCCAAGCTTGACTCCTCCCTACCTCTTGCCAGGTCCTACCAAGTGGGTTACCATCTTGCTCTGAACTCCATTTCCTTGTCTGTATTTTGTCTGCCTCTCCTACGATTCACTCATTCATTATGTCTTCAGTGCCTTGACCATCATGACAACTTCTTAACTGGTGTCTCAATCACAGTCCATTTTACACTGTGCTTCTAGAATACTCTTCTATGAACCGATTTTCATCATCTCATATCCTGCTTTAAAACACTCAGTTCCTCCCTACTACCAACAGAACAAAGTTGAGATCCAAAGCCTTTTATGATATAGTCTCAGCTCTCTTTCTGATCTTGCTGCCATGACATCTCTTCACAAAACCTTCACTATATAACCTACCAGATTTCTCAACATGCTCACATGTGCCCCACACTTTCCTCCCCATCTCAGTTGCTACTTCCTTCGTGAAGCCACAGTTACTCCTGCTAGATGGTACCTTTTCTTCTTCTGCTCTCCCCTACTGGAGGTTATATTCCTTCAGGATGGGAACTATGTCTGACTCATCTCTGTCTCCCATCCCACATACACTTTGCATAGGATAGTAGCCCAACAGATGTTTGTTAAATGAATGAATAAATTGGTGCATTGATGATTGGATGGATGGTTAAGTGGTTGGATAGAGGCCACCTCTTTCCTCTTTTTGTGTCCTTTTTTTTCTTTCACTAAGTGCAATTCTGTGTACCATCTTACACAAGAGACCCTGTAGCACCATAATCATTGGCTTACACGACTGCCACTCCAAATCTTTGATGTGGTGCCCCTCCCCGCCCCATCCCCTGATCAAAGTCCTCTTAGCAAGGTGCCCTAGCTGAAAGCTCTCCAAGTAGTGAACCTTTGAATGCCTGATACCCATGTCTTCAAAATGGTACGGACGCCAGCTGGCCCTCTAATTAAAGCCATAAGCTTTTATTATCCCCAGTAATTTCCTTCAGTGTCAAAGTGACCATCTCTCCTCTTAATTCCATCTCAGTCTGACTCTGGCAGGATGACATTAGTGCCCAGCATCAGAATGAGGGGAGTCAAAATCAGGCTGGCAGTTCTCAGTATCCACCTTGCCCAGCGTCCCTCAACCAGGATTCCCATAGCTGAGAATCTTCACAGTGAAATCTGTGACCATGGTCTGCTAGGAATTTGTAAATGTTCGTTTCTGAGACGTGAATTTAGCGTCTGGTAAAAAATATGAAATCATAAAAGTGACTTCTGTGATCCTGCCAGCTGGGGTTTGAAATTCCCACAGCTACCAAGAGGCAGGTAAGACACTAGTAGTTAAGAGAACATGCTCTGGAAACAAGCTACCAGATCCAAGTACTATAGTAGTCAGGGTCCAGTCAGAAAAAAAATAAGCCACCCTAGGTATTTCAAACAGAATAGATTTAATACAGGGAGTTGGTGGGAGAGCTGGAAGAACAAAAAGGGGACACTGAAGTGACCCAGAGATAATGAAGGCAAGAAACAGCTGCCATCTCTAGGACTGGGAGGGCAAGAGGGAAGAGTTACCAGAACCTGGAGCTCAGAGGAGCTGGTGTTCCAACCTCTGAGTTGAGGGTGCCCGCTGGTTGCTGCTGGTCCCCAAGGGAGCAATAAAGGCTGGTTCTGAAATACCCAAAAGAGTTAGTGACTAGAGCCAAGAGCCACTGCTAAGGCTACACTAACAGGAGCAGGAAAAATCAGGAAATAAGTCCCCTCCTCCTTTCCTCCTTCTTTCCAGTCTCCTTCTAAACGCCTGCTATCAGTAAGCCTCATAGCGAGCCAGTTAGCAAGGGAGGCCATGGAGTCCAGCTTAGAAGCGAGAAGAGGAAATGGCTGAAGGTGTAGCAGTAGGTAAATCACTGGCACAACTCTTTGCCGGTTCGGTAACCTTGACCAAATGGCTTCTCTTCTCTGTGCTTCAGTTTTCTCGTGTTTAAAATGGGAATAACAGTCATACCTCCTTCACAGGATCTTTGTGAAGTTTACATGAGCTAACACATAGAAAGCACTTAGAAGGGCTTAGCACAGAGCAAGTGCTCAAATTTTTTACCTGTTATTATTCTGCCAGTATGTATCTCGGTTAATCCCTTTGCTTCTCATCCTACTTGCCCCAATAACACATATTATACAGTTATCCTTGATGTTGATTTGATACAAGCACTTTATTTCAGTGCCTGACTCGTGTGTGTGTGTGTGTGTGTGTGTGTGTGTGTGTTTTCATTCTTTGGGGAGAAAGTTTCAAAAAAAAAAAAAAAGTACAGACTTCGTCAGATGTGAATTCCAAACCTAAATCCATCAGTTACTGGCTGTAGGTTAATCTCTAGGAATTCCAATTTTCTCATCTCTAAGAGCAGGCTATCACTACCTCCCTGCAGTATTATAACATGATATACGTGGAACTGCCTGGCAAAGGATCCGGCACACAGTGGATGTTCATCGTGTTGTTTACACTCCTCTCTTCCTTCCTGGCTGAGCACATAAGGACATACGTTGCTCAGAACCTTGAGCTTTGAACTCTCCGTTCACTGCCAATGTTGTGTGCAGGCAGACCCTCACAAGAACCATCGTGCAGATTATGGACCAGGGTGAAAGAGATCTAAGAGCTGTCAGGATAAGATGTGGCTTTGTAAAATTCAAGCTCTGATCCCATCTCTGCCCCCTGACCACTCAACGATCCTCGTTCATTTTTCATCTTAGCTTCTATTTCTCTGTTTTCAGTCTGTAAACAGGGACTACAACATCCCTGGAAGAATATGTGGTCTAGTATACATAATGTGGCCATAGCCCCAACTCATTCAAGATCCTGCAGTGACACTGCAGATGGAAGAGGGTGAGGCGTGGCTGGGACAAAAGGAGAGAGTTCAGGCTGGTGGACAATTTTGGAATGAAGGTTACGGGTCCTAGGGTCTGGGCCAGGGGCTCTAGAAACTCTATTTCTGTCTGATCATGCTAACAGCTTGGATATTTCTGTGTCTCATGAGCTCACTTTAAAAGGTCTGCACTCTATGAATGCTAAGCAGACTTTTTGAGAGGAAAGAATATAATAAGGAAAAGGAAAGGGGGAAAGGAGCGCTCTGATTTCAGTCAGGTACAGTGGGTATCCCTGCTGTGCAGGGGCCTGCGGGTGAATGGCTGGCTTATGGACGGGGACCAGCACAGGGCTTAAGAGCATGGGCTTTGCGGTCAAGGAATCCTGGGTTTAAATCCTGGCTCCCTGCTTAATATGTTTGACTCTGGAATAAAACCGCCTAAGTTCCCTGGCCTCAGTCTCCTCAATTGTAAAGTGGGAATGACCCTCAATGGGTTATTGCAAAGTTTAAATAAAATAATGTACATTAAGCACTTTATTTTATTTTTTTTTTGCGGTACGCGGGCCTCTCGCTGTTGTGGCCTCTCCCGTTGCGGAGCACAGGCTCCGGATGCGCAGGCTCAGCGGCCATGGCCCACGGGCCCAGCCGCTCCGCGGCATGTGGGATCTTCCCGGACCGGGGCACGAACCCGTGTCCCCTGCGTTGGCAGGCGGACTCTCAACCACTGCGCCACCTAGCAGAATGTTTGGCTTATAGTAAGTGCTCAATAAATGAGAGCTGTTATTATAATCAGCCACTTAAAATAATAAGAGCGATGACGACTTACAGAGAGCTTCCTGCACCAGGCACTCTGCTAAGTGCCTTGGGGACCTTACTCGTGGAGATCCTGTAACAGCCCAATGAGATGGATGCTGGAATTGTCTCCATTTGACACACGAGGCTCCATGGCACAGAACAATGAGCAGCTTCCTCAAGGTTACACAGCTTGTGTTACGTTGGAGCCAGAATTGAAACCGAGTTCTGTCTTTCACCATAGCCTGTGTCTGTTACAGTGCTAAGGTCTGCACTGTGGTCAGAAGGGTTTTCTTCAAAGTTTCTTACAAAATATCCAGAAATATTCACCTTTATCAGGGTGCTTGCAGTGTTGTCACTGGCAAATCTGTTCTTTGAGGTTTTTTAAAGCTTTTTCGCTCTTAGAGGTGAATATTACTCCGGCAGAGGGGGAAGTAAGTCTCAAAAACTAATACTTTAGCAAGTTCTGCTTTTCAGTATGACAAGAAATAGCATTGCTCAGCTTCTCAGCCACAGTGTGTGTGTGTGTGTGTGTGTGTGTGTGTGTGTGTGTGTGTTTAAAGAAACAAAATTAGAGAAACAACATAGAAAAATAAAATGGTATCCTCTCAATTTTGCCATGAACCTAAAACTGCTCTAAAAAACAAAATCTATTTTAAAATTTTCAAACAAAAATAAAATGGTCAAAAGTATTTTATTCAAAAAATAATTTGCACCCACAAAATGAAAAATTTTTACAGTTGAAAGCATATAAATAATGTCTTTAGAAAACCTCCAAGAAAAGAGCCCAAAACTCTTTTGAATAATAGCAACATAATTAGAATGGGTCAGAGCTGCTAGAATCTCTACTAAGAAAGAATCTTTTTTGGATACATCATTTCTATGTTATTTTAAAGATACTCATTTACAATAGCACCTAAAATTCCCTAGGACCCTGCCACTGTTAGCACAGACAGGCAGTGTTCTAGTGTGACACATCCTTGACAAAACCCACGCTGGCTCTCTCTCTTTGTGTAACTCTGACCCCTTTGGTTATCACTGAAATGTAACCAGAGACCAGCTCTCTCCCTTCCTCCCTTGCCTTTCTTCAAAGTCCTTATAACAAAGTAAGATATTCTTAATGAGTACCCACTCCCAACTATGGCTTGGTTTGAATAACTTAAGGCAAGACTTTGGCAGTTCTTTGAATTATTGTGTTAGGAAGTTATGTGATTAAATGAGATAATATGTATGAAAGCAAGGGGCAGAGTATCTGGCATACAGTGGGAACTCAATAACAAATTGAGTTTATTTTTCCTGTAATAAGGAATTTGTGTCTATAACAGCCTAAAGTCATAGCATGGTTCACTGGTGTCTACCTGTTAGGGCCTTAGAATTCAGCACCGTGGCCAAGGACGCTTTAAGATCAAGATGAGGGCACCTTAAGACCAAGAGGGTTGTTGAATTTCTGGCTGTCCCTGACACATCATCACCACCACCCCATATCTGTCTCCTATTTCTCCTACTTCCTGCCCCCTGTTTCCTCCTCTTTTCGCCACTCCCTATCTGTCTACAATTTCACATTGTGCTTCTATTGCATGTGAGCCTTCTCTCTGACCATATTTGTCTCCTACGTCTTTCTCTGCTTTCCCGTCCCTTTCCCCCTCTCCTCCCCACAAACACACAGACAAACATGCACACTATTCTATTACTCCTTGGAAAATCCTTGCCCTTCCTCCTGATGAGCCCTTCTCTGAGGTCTGGGCTGGGGACGACAGTGAGTCGTTCTGAAGGTCATGGTTTGGGCAACTGCCTGAACTTGTGGAGTCAGCAGTTCCTCCTGAGATGCCTCCCATGGTCCCGGGAGCTGTCCTGGCAGAGGCAAATGCTGCAGCAGCTAAGGAGGATTTGGGCCTGGGGGGATGGGGAGAGTTAGGCAAATACTTGCAAACCACATGAAAGGAACTCTGGGAACAAGGAAGGTCTCCATTTGTTCATCTTTGCTAAGCCCTTAAAAAGCCAGATAACTGGGTCCTACCATGACAACAGAATTTACATTTTACTGAAATACAAAACAAGTGAAAAAGAAAAAATAAATAAAGTTGTCTACACCAAACCAGTTTCCTAAGAAAGGAGGACTCCCACCTGTGGTTTCTCCCACTAAAAGACCCTTCCCGAAAGCAACAGGTAGAGAATACCCCACAGAAACTTTGAGGTACCCTCCACTGAGCCCCTAAAGTTGGTTATCTGGGCCTGATGAAAGTGCTGTTTCTCAGCTCTTATCAGTGAGTCCCGCATGGTATTGAAAGAAGGATGCGTGTCCTCTTCCCCCCAGTCCAGCCGTCCGACACCCACACCCTCCACCACAACTAACTCCCACGCTACCCATCCTCAGCTTGTCTAAAGTGGGCCTCTTTCTGTAAAGTCCTTTTTTCCTTCGGTTCCCCAGAGCAGTCAAGGTGGTACCCATTCCTCTCATCACCCACAGCTCCAAGTCACCCTAGACTCCATTCTTTCTTCCCCACCTCACCCCTAATTTCAATCATCATCAAATCCCACCAACCTCAACTCCTCAATATCTTCCAAACCAGACTTACCCTCCCTAGACACACTGCCACTTTTCAGCTAACCCCCTCATCATTTTTCCCCTGGATTATTTTGGTTGTCTTTCAGACGTTCTTCCTGTTTCCTGCCCCATTCACCTTCCAGACCAACCTTCATTATTTATTTCTAAAACATAATTGGGTTCTGTTGCTGCCCTGCTTAAAACCCTTTAGATGCCCCCCACCCCCCACATTGCATGAAGACCAAGTTCAAACTCTTCCTCATGACCCACAAGGGCTTCCCTGAACCCCTTAGGACTTGCCTCTCCAACCTCCTTGCCCACTGCTTGCCCTGGCAACCCTCCAGAGCAATGAATGTCTGTTCTCCAAAGAACCATGTTACTTAATGCCTGTGTGTTTGCATATGATGTTATTTCTCCTTGTCCTCCCACTAGACTCCCATTCATCCTTCAAGACTCAGTTTGAGTACCTCCTCCTTGGTGAAGACTTTCTGTTTCCCCAAACTTTCCTTTGTAATCAAATCCACCTTAATGATTGATTTAAATTCTCATCTCCCCCATCTCGACCATGAGCTGGTTTTATCTATCCCTGTTTCACAAATTATGTCTGTCTGACATATAGTTGCTGAAAAAGCAATATTTGATGAAAGAATGAACTTGTAATTAGGCAGTCTGCGTGACCTTGACCATGTCATATAACCTTCTGAGACTTAATTTTCTTTGTCTATAAAACAAGGACACAAATGTCTACCTTGCAGGTTTGTTGTGTGGATTTTATGGAAAAATGTGTAAAGCACTTAACCCTGCCCAGCCCACTGTAGCAACTCAATAAATGTAGTTTCCATGTCCTTTTTCTTCTCCTTGTTATAATTCTATTCTAACAAAAACAGGCAAAGGCAAAAGAGAAATCCCAATGCCCAATGCCAAGGTACCTGGATGAGGACCGTCACCTATTGCCCATCTAACAGGAACAGTGTCCTCACACCTCAACCTCTCACATCACTGAAGATTAGCCAGCCCTGGGCAGTGTTTAGTGAAGGATCTGGATCAGTTCTAGGATCCGGCAACATCTGAGGACTGACCATGAGCCAGGCGTAGTGCGTTACCTGTAATAACTCATTCAGCTCCGCCATGATCCTGAGAGAGTGAATTGTTACTGTCCCCATTGTACAGAAGAGGAAACTGAGACAATTGGGGTTAAGGTCATACAGTTAGTAGTAGAATAAGGACTGATAGACGGCAGAGCCTGTTCTCTGAACTCCTACACACTCCTGTCCAACACTGATTAAAGATGTTGCAAGAGATAATAGCTCCAAATCCACGAAAGAGCAGACCCCTTGGTTTCTGAGACTTGGTGAGACAATGCATAGGCTCCCTGTATTAGAATTTAGGGTAAACCCCAGTGGCCTCATTTCTTGATTTCCAGATTTTCATTGTAAAATTTATCATGATAATTATTAGTTGAGATGTCTTACTAAGAAGGGGAAGGCTCTCCAAATTCCTAAGAGTTTGAGACATTTGCATATGGCCAGTCACCTGTTTTTTATACATAAAGTTTTATTGGAATGTGGCTACTTGATTTATTTATATATTGTCTGTGGCTGTTTTTGCACTACAGTGGCAGAGCTGAGAGGTTGTGACAGAGGCCTTATGGTCCGCAAGCTTAAAATATTCACTGTCTGGCCCTTTATAGGAAAAGTTTGCCAACCCCTTCAGCTAACAGTACTTTCATCCAACACCCTCTTGTCAAAGCAGGCTGGGAAAATCCCAATGAGCCCAGACACCTGGGCAGAGTCTCCAGGCGCTGCTTCCTTCCCAGCCAGTGCAGTGCACTAAGAGAAGTCCCTTGTTCCCTGCAGGCCCCAAGGAAATACATCATGTCCTTCGGGGAGTCTGTGCAGCCCAGGGTGGGAGCAGACAGGTGCAGTTTATAAGGTACTAGCTTTGTGGACAGTCTTTGGGTTTGATTCCTTCTGCTGGTTTGGGGGTCTCTGTCATGGCTTGAGCCACGGGAGCACAAGGAAAGTGGCAGAGCAGTGCAGTCAAGACAAATGTCCTGACCCCACGGAGGCCGCCGGAGGTGGCCAGCTGATGGATGGCAGAGGGAGAATTTCTCAGTTGCCGTCTAATCTGTGTGCCCAGGAAATAAATAGCTCGTGTCACTGGTGTCTGCCCTGGCCCTGCAGGCCCCCCTTCCCCGCAGAGCCTGCTCTGCACCCCACCCTGCTCTGCCAGCCTGGAAATACTGTCTCAGGAAGCGGGGAAGGAGAGGACAGGGGAGGAATGAGAGGCACGACGCGTTCTGTCCTGTCCCTGAGGCCCCTTCCTGCTGCCAGCCTCCTCCATGAACATGGGGAGGCGTGAGCTGCCTACAAGGAGGAACCCACTGCGGGCCTGAAGCAACACTTGGGGCCTCGGTTTTCTAATCTGTAAAATGAGAAGGCTTTTAACGTGATCTCAAAAACTCATTATTCCAAGTTCCCGAGACTGCGCTGAGGTGGGGAAAGGGCACAGCTGAAATCTGGAAGAATCCCAAAATCTAAACATAAAGTGCCTCTGTGTGCCGGAATCTCTGGAGTTACGGCACGTCTTCATCGGAACCCGGGGTGCAGACTCTGGTTGTTTTGGGTTATCCAGTGACCCTCAGCAGAACTTCCCCTAGGAAACGTTCCCTCTCTCCTTTTAAAGGAAGCTTTTATGCCCAAAATTCTTTCTCTCTCTGTCTCTCTCTCTCCTCCCCGCTCTCTTCTGCCCCTTCACTTTGTACAAAACCCCCTCGACTACTGGGTTTACCCCATGAGGCCCTTTGGAAATGGGAGCTGGTGAATTAGGCTGTGCCAGACAGCTCCTGCTTGAAAGAGGGCTTCGCTCGGGATCAATAGGGAGACTTCCTTGCTGGGAGCTAAACCTTCCCAGAGATGTCCCGTCAATAATCCAAGAAGACAGGGACAGACTCTGGCTGACATCTGGGTCCAAAGATTTCTCTGGGTGGATGGAAGGACTTCTGTCAGCTGACAGCCGACATTTAGTCAAGCCAGGAAGGCTTGATGGAGGAGGTGGTGTGTCGGAATTACCTGAATGAGAACGAGAGCTCATTTGTCCCAGGGCAAGGATGGAGAAGGGGTCACCTCCCTGCTGAGGCAGACATAATCACAGGCTCATCCTGGGAACTAAACCGGATCTGTCACTACGATTTCACAGCTGCAGCTCAGGGATGGGCAGGGCTTGGGGGGAAGTTGGGAGCGTGGGTCATCCATTAGCAGAGTGGATAGGGCTAAATCGAAAGCCAGGGGGCTGGGGGTGGGGAAAGCTAAGAAACCAAGCAGTAGCCATGTTCCAGATCCTCTCCCACCGCCAGAACGCATCTTCCCAAGGGGCTGGATGCACGATGTTGGTGTTTTTATCCCAGGCAGAGCTGTCAGTGGCCCAGTTTTCATTTGCCACCTAACAAGTATTAATCAAGCACCTAAGCTGTTAGAGGCAAGTCAAACAGTCCTAGGGACAAATCTCAGCTTCAACATTTATTAGTTGTTTGGCTTCAGTTAAGCTACTTATTCCCTCTGAGCTGCTATTTCCTCATCTTTTAAATAGAATTCACAATAGCTACTTAAGGGTTTGTGTGTGGCTTAAATGAGACAAGGTGTGCAAATTATCTTCTCGAGCACTGCACTAAGTAGATGCTCAATAAATTCACTTATTCACCACATATTTTTTAAATGCCCACCATACTCCAGGCACCATTCTGATAGCTACTGTTGGTCATACCTAAGATTGTGGAACTTGTGTCAACTCCAGCTGTATCTATAGCAGAATAGCACCGAAGAGGTGGTCTCTGCAGGATTGCCCCTGATTGTCTTTAGGGTGCTTTCCTGGAGAATGCAGAGGCTTCCACTCCAAAAGGGGTTAGAGGTAGGGAAAGGCTTTCCCACACCTCCCGCCACCCTGGTAGAGCAGGGTCAGGGAGATAGGCGCTCCAAACCCTCAACTCATCATATAATACCCTCTCCAAGGACTATTGTGAACAATAAATTACTTTAGGCATTAAAGCGCTGAGGATGGTTGGTACACGATAAAGGCTTGATGAATACTCATTTGTATTGTTTTCATAGGGCTCAGCTCTCACGAGCACAGAGCGCTTTGTGGTGGGAGGATCTCCAGGTTCTCCATTTCCACGGAGGAGGGAAATTGTAGCATGCAGCATGTAGGGAAGGCACAAGGCTTCCTAACTGTAGCCTGTAAAGTCCCCATTCTGTGGCTTCTGGAAAGCACTGTCCAGCCTCAAACAATGCCCAGAAGTAAAAGAAGATGAAAATTTCCAAGCAAACTCCTCTCCCTGCTTCCCTTGCCAAGTGGAGCCCAGTGTCCTTCAGCATCTCCCCAGAGATTCTAGCTGGGCTGGGGAGAGAGTAATACCCCAGACTTGCCAAACCTCTTGGAGTCATCCTATCCATCTATTTCCTTCCCATCAAGCTTTCCCTTGACACACTGAGGTGACCTCTCTTCTCAGATGAGGTAATGCTGAGGCTCAGGTGCCCCAGAGAGCTTCTTACAAGGCGATCAGCACAGGCTGTGCACTGGGAGGGCCTTGGGAGAAGAACTTCAAAAGGGTCAGCACTACAGCTCCTGACTGGAATATCTCCCCGCAGAAGCCTGGAGTGTAGCATCAGCTCATCAGGGTCTTGTAGGTCAGGCGAGGGAGTTTGGATCTTCTAAATGCAACGAGAACCAAAAAACTTTTATTTTTTTTTTGTCAGGAGACAGACATGATCAATTTTCCTTATTGAAAGGTCACTCTGCTGTGTGGAGAAAAAAGTGGACATGAGTAGGAGGGAGGAAGGGAGACCATGAGAGGGCTACTGCCCTGGTGGTCACAGAGGGCTACCCTGACAAGGTGACACTTGAGCACAGATCTTAATGAAGTTAGCCAAATGCTTATGACATGCAGAGGGAGGGGTAAGTGCAAAGGCCCTGAGACAGGAGTATGCCCAGTTTGTTCAAGGACCAGCAGAGGAGCCAGTATGTCTGGAGTAGAACTAGCCAAGGAAGTAGGCATTGAGGTCAGAGAGGCAATGGGGAACCGGATCATGGTGGGCCTCATGGTAGAGTGATCAACGGTCCCAGTTTGCCCAGGACTGAGGGGTTTCCTGTGATGTGGAACTTTTGGTGCTAAAAACAACAGAACCAACCTATCCATAAGGCACAACAGACACAGTGCCTAGGCCACACCATACTTTTAGGGGCCCATGAAAATGTTTTAATTTTATTTTTTTTTAAATCAGGAGAAAAAAAGAATATAATGATAATGAATATATAATAATAAATCCAGCCTGAATTGTCTTTGTCTTTATATACCAATGTAAAGGATAATTTTTAGTTTTCAGTTTTTTTGTGTTTTTTTTTTAATGGAGGAAGAAGCCAAGGTCAGAGCCTATAAAAGCAAAGGGCCCACAAATATCATAAAACAGGACATAAACTAGGACAGTTAGTCATCCTATTTGGGAGGCCTTTGGAGGGACTTTTTACATTTTACAGAGAAAAACACTGAGACCTTGAAGGGTCAAGGTAAGGCAGCCCCAAGAAATGATGGTGGGTTGGCCTGGGCAAACGGCGAGGGAGAAAGGATTAGATGGAGTCAAGAAATAGTCCAGTGATGGAGTTGACAAGACTTGATGATTGTTTGTATGTATGTTGTGGGGTGGGGAAGGGTGAGGAGGTGAAGGAGGTGTGACTCTGGTTCACTAACTTGGGCAGCAGCGTGTTCGATGGTACTTTTTGCTGTGATGAGGACCAGGGCAGCCAGAGTGTGACCCTGGGCAAGTCATGGAGCCCTTCGGGTCATCAGTTTCCTTATCTCCAAAACAGGGGTACCAAAAACGATCTCCTGGCATCACTGTAAGAATCAAAAAATTAAAAATAAATAACCCAAATAAAAGTGCCTGGTGCATAGTAGGTGCTCATAAATATGAACTGAACCTTCCCAAAGGTCCAGTATAATTCTTTCATTCATTTACATATTCAGTCACCTAATATTTAGTACTCTTCCCTCAGGAAACTTGTATTCTAGTGGGAGCAACAGAGAGTAAAGAAATGAAAGTCCTATATTGTCAGGGTGAATATGTGCTGTTAAGAAGAACTGTGTGAGAAGGTGGGGCGTCAGGGAGGGGCTCTTTAGATAGGGTGGTCAGAGAAAGCCTTTCCAGAAAAGGCACCTGTGAACAAGTGAGTTCCCCTGGAGCCAGGGTGGCCCTTCCCCTGAGAAAGGGGGCATGCTCTGGGTACTCTGAATGGAGCAGAGCAGAGAAGGCAGCTGGAGTGCCCCGGAGCCCGGGTCCAAGCAGCTGTCAGAGGTGTAGGTTTGCTGAGGCGGCAACAATTACCACGCTGTTCAGCCAGCAGAGGGTTGCCGCATCTCCCCATCCCCCCCCCCCCCGCAATAAGCGATGGGTATTTACTTTTCCCTGCTGCACGGTTGGCAAAGGAGCCCCTGGAGCTCAGCCAGGAGAGGGGAGGATGGCGGTCCCCGCATCAGCCCTCAGGAACACTTCGTTTCACATCCGCACTACCTGGGTGAGCAAAACGGGCCGAGGCACCCAGTGAGCAAGTGAAGAATAGAGCATTCGGCCCTCTTCTCCTCCTGGGCGCCTGCAGAGACCCCATGGAGACCCAGGGCTGTGCCGGCAGACTGCCTCCCATCTCTGCTGGGGGCGTGGAGCCCCAGACAGGGCGGAGCATCTGTAAAATGGGGATGGTGGTAATAACAGAAACTGTGCAGGGCTGCTGTGAGACTTACACAGAGTAATGGATGTCGAAAGTGCTTTGTAAACTGTAAGACATTATACAGATGTTCATTTACAGTTTGTAAATGAGTTGATGAGAGCAGGCACAGGATGCTTGCCCAGGAACTAGGTGGAGGCAGAGAAAGTTAAAGAAGGGGGAGTGACCACAAAGTGCCCCTGGAACTGTGACCGACGCAGAAAGACAGTGTGTGAAAGGTACATGAATAAACATGAGACATCCTCTGACTCCTAACGGCCTTAATTGTGCTCCAGTTAACAAGGTAGACAGGCAGCTGCTGGTTTCTCCCAGGCAGGGAGGGCCCTCCCCTCTCTTCCCGCCCTGCTTAGCTGCCCCCCCAGAGTACTGGGGACCGGAGCCTGCAGGGAGGATCTCCCCTCCCTCCTGTGCCCCAGCCTGGTCCCCTGCCCCTTCCTGCTCACCTCTGTGCACAGCGGCACAGTGCAGTCCCTTGGGGCATGGAGCCAATACTCACAACCAAACAGGGACGGATGCTGGTGAGTGTCGCCGTGGAAACTGGCAGGTGGGGCTGGCAGCCGGCTTCCTGGAGCTGACCCCAGGCTGGGCAGAGCCTCGGAATCCACACGTGCGAGGGGGGCCTGCACGGAGGGAGGCTGGGAGAGATGACAGGCAGGAGGCCCGGGAATGGAGGAGAAGCACAAGGCATCAGGCAACCTTCCGCAGATATTTAGATTCAGTTTTGCTTATTGTACACCTACTATAGGCCTGTACTGCGCTGAGAGTTTTCGCTCACGTTATCCTGTGTAAACCTCACAACACGCCTGGGGGGTCAGTATTATACTTTACAGATAAGACGCAGACTCGAAGAAGGTAAGTGACTACACCAAGGACACACACACAGTTCAAGGTCCTGAGGCTTCTGAGAGCACCTTGTGTGTTCCTTTTCCTGAAACTTCTAAACGCATCTAACCACACCACATCAGTGCCCTCACAGACTCTAAGGTGGGGAGCAGGCACCCTCTGCCCTGCCCCTCCTGTTTCTCCTCCTGGGTGGCGTGGAGAGAGAAGAAACATCTCCTTAGTTATTCTTCCTGAGGGGGTGGGACAGCATTCTCCCTCCATCTGCTTCCATCCTCTCCTCCCTGCTCTCTGCTTCCGGCTGGGTTTGCCAACGGGGAGTCCTGGCAACAGCTTGGAGAGAAGGAGGAGAGTAAAGTGGAGATGTCCTCCGCAGGTCCCAACTGAAAGCCAGAGCTCCTCTCAAGGGGGCCCTTTCTACATGCCTCTCTTTCCCAGTGTTGGTACCACTTTGTCCCTTCATCCCTTCAGTTGGTAACAGCCCTGCTTTACTTGCTCTGGCTATACTGTGCCGTCTCCCGTGGTTTCGGCAGACCCAGCACACACCTCTGTGGGAAGGAGCTTTAGCGACCTTCCCGGTTACCCTCATTTGAGTGTGCCGTCTATCAGCAGTGGGGGTGTGGAAGGAGGTCAGGAGAGGTCTAAGGTGAGATATATGGTCCTCCTGGAGCCAGCTGGATAGAAGGATGCTGACTCTGGCTCATTCCACAGGGTTACGTAGCTCAAAGCTTCCCCAGATTCCAGCAGTCTGGAAGAAGGTCCAGACAGCCTCCTTGATCTTGTAGGATCCCTCCTCGGCTCTCCTTCACTTGCCTGGTATGTGATCATTAGCGTAAGACACAGACTCTTTGCTCAAAGAGGATCGTCGAGACGCAGCTCTGGTGTGAAACGTAATTATAGGCTGGTGATGAGTCACCCCTCGGTCTCACTTGCTGGAACATGCTTCTCTGACCCTGGCAGGGTGGGTGAGGTTAGTTAGCTTTTGTCTAGCAGGCACCAGGAACTCTAACCCTCGTGAGGGAGACCGGCGGACTTGCCCTGATGAGAGGGATGGAGTGGACTGGGGAGGTCTGGAGGCTGCCCAATCGGACATCCTGGGGCCCCAAAGGATGAGAAGCAGCCCAGACCTTGGAACTCCAGAACACAGTGGGGGGCGAGGGGGAGGCAGTGGGGGGCTGTATCTCTGGTTCTGAGGTTTCAGTCTGGGTTTGACCTCAGCCTACCTTCCCCCATGGACCTCAGCTTCACACAGTGGCCCCCGGAGGTAATGAGAGCAGCCCACCAGGCCAGCATGGACACTCGGCACAGTGGGGTGGGAACCACGGCTCTAGGACTGGCCCCACCACAGAGTTGCAAGCGCCTAACTCTGCTTATGACGTGGTGTTGGGTACATAACAGGCTCCCGAGAAATGTTGGTGGGATACTCCAGGTGCTTCAGAGCTCAGTCAGGGCACAAACTAGGCAATGTGATGCAGGACGCCAGCATCAGGAGGCCAGGGTCCGAGCACAGCTCAGCAGCTAACTACCTGGCTAACATAGGCAGTGCTTCTGGTGGCCCGAGGCCTTAATGCCCTCTCCGTGAAGTGGAGGAGACACCTACTCTGAGATTAACGGGTGGAGGCATTTGCAGATGGGGGAGGCATTTTTGTAGCCAACAGCAGCTAAGAGCAGGGATGTCTGTGTCCCAAGGGAGATCCCTGTATTCTCACCCTTTCGCACCCACTCCCCAGAGAACCGGCCTCTGCCCAGTGGCAGAGGTCAGCGTCTCACCCTTTCCATGCCCCTCCGGCCCCTTCTCCTGCCTCTCTCTCTGCCTCTGAGCTCATAAAGCTCCTGTCTAAGCACCCCATCCTCAGCTATGAGCCTCTGGGAGCCATAAGCTGTCCTTTCGTGTAGGGGACATCAGGGGACCTCATGCTCTAACAGACCTCCTATATCTTTTCAGATTCAAAGAACTTTCAAAGAATAAGAATCCATTCAACAGATGTTTAGTGAACATCTATCTTGTACCAATTGCCCTCTTGAGCACTGAGGTTACAGTGGTGAACGGAAAATAAACATAACCATCATGTCTGGAGCAGGTACCAAATGTCAGGCTCTGTGTTAAGCACTCTGGAAGCTATGTCAGGTCATCCTCACAAAAACTTAAGAGTGTGGTAGTTTACAGATGAGGAAACTGAGGATTATTGAAGTTAATCATTTGTTCATCCATTCACCAAATATTTATTGAGCCCCTACTGAGTGTCAGGCACTGTTCTTGGTGCTGGGAATACAACAATGAGCAAAACAGATAAAACACCCCTGCCCTCGTGGAGCTTGCACTCTAGTGGGGAGCAGGGGTAGGGGAGACGGGAATAAAGACTATATAAAGTGTAGTATGTGAAAAAGTGGCAAGTGTTATGAGAAAAATACAGCAGAGAATGAGGTTATGGAATGTCCGTGGTGGGAGCTGTAACTCAAATTCGGGTGGTCAGGGAAAGCCCCGGACACGGACCCATTTGAGCAAAGCCATGAAGGAAGTGAGGATAATTTAGAAAGAAACGGAGAAGAAATTCATCTCCCGCACCCCGCAGCCCAGAGTGCTGATTCTTGCTGCCGGGTTCCTAATCACTGTGCATTCCTGCCCACCAGCCCTTGATCGAGGCTTCCTGCCTATCCCTTTCACATACATGATTTCCTTTAATCCCCACATCAGAACAACCCTGAAGGTAAGTTGTATTATCACACGTTTCCAGAGAGGAAAGATGAAATGACTCAAAAAGATGAAATGACTCGCCTGAAGTGTGGATGCTGAGATCCAAGCCTGGTTCTTCCAAGTCCATCACCGAGCAGAATGGGAAGCACTCGGGTCACAGCTGATTTCAATTCCTAAGCCTCAATTTCCCCATCTGAAAAGTGGGGTTAATATTATCTACCTCATAGCATTGCTGGGAGGATTAGTAGGTAATACATGTTAAGTGCCAGACTCAGCACGTTCATGCTGTTACTGTCGTCCCAAGAATCATGCCCTACTCATCGGATCCCCCTGGAGGACCCGAGTTAAGCCATGTGGTTCGCAGGACTTGGGGAAGGAAAGAATGCCTTGGGAGAGCAGAGGACGCGCAAACGGAGGCAGCGCCAGGCAGGACGAAGGTGGACAGAGAACCAGCGCAGGCAAGCTCACCTGTGTGGGAGCGGATGAGTAAACGTTGCTTAAACATAAGTGGTGCGACTCAGTGATTGTCATCACAGTGGTCTGAGGTTATGACTTAAGCGATTTTATTTTTCTTTCGGAGGCGCCGGCTCATTTTTTATGCATGCGCAGGAACTAACTGCGTCCCAGAGAGCGCTCTTCGCCTGCTGGTCTGGAGGTGCGCTGCCCGCCATATGCCCGGTGCGAGCGTAATTAACCCGCTGCAGCTGCACTCTCCTCTGTCTGGATTATGCATTCGATTTCAGTTTCACTCGCAGGCAAGAGGCCCACAGTTCATATCTATTAAAATGATTACCCTAAAGCGAGGTGCTGAGGACAGAGCCCAGTACCAGGCTGGAAGCAGAGACCGGACGCCCAGTGCGGACCGAGCGCGGCCCCGTCCTTGCCAGCTCCCAGGGAGGGCTCCCAGCAGCCTCGCCGAGAGCTTTGGGCCGCCCTGCAGGTGTTGAAGCTGTTTTTCTGGCATCTGAAATTTATTGTTCCTGGACTTTCCTTGCTGGTCTAGCCCTCACCCCATCTTCTCCCTGCCAGCCTTCCTCCATCTATGACAGCCACTGGCCACTCAGGCTTTCTTTCCAGAAGTGCCTTCAGCACCTGGAACAGGGACTCAGATAGAGTGGGCACCTGATTAATATTGAGCATGAGATAGTTCCAATGGGAAGAGGACAAAGGGACGCTCCGTTAATCCTCCAGGATGGAAACCTGAGCCTGGGCCCACGTTCCCTGGCCTCCACAAATAGTCACTTATCCAGACGCAACAGCTATAAAGACTGATGGAACAGGTGCTCTTGGGGACTTAGGGGCAGGGACGAGAGCCAAACCAAGGAACTGGCCATCTTTCTAAGCTTCCCTCGCACTTTACTGCCCTCAGCTAAGAGCAGTGTCTCTTGGCAAGGCTGTCTCATTCCAGGGTCTCCAGCAAGCTGGGAGCCACTCTTGCTTCCACAGCTACAGCCCCCCTCACGGTGGTGATTCACTCTGTGTGCAGGCACTGAGCATCCGCAGCGCCAGACTTCCTGCTAGGTGCTGGGTGAGGGAATATAAAGAAAACTGAGAAACACATTTAGTCCCCAGGGAACTCGTGTCTAGTGGGGAAGACAGATATGTAAACAAATGGTCGCAATACAGGGGGATAAATACCATAATGCAGGCGTGTTTACAGAGGTTTGAACACAGAGAAGGGAGTGACTAAATTTGCCAGGAGTTGGTGATGAGATTGTTGAGATTTTCGTTGAGTACAGATGAGTTTGGGGGCAGAACCAGAGCAATAACATTTCCTTTGTTCCAGAGAGGTATGTGTATACTTCTGCACTAAGCATTATGCTGGCTTGTAGAAGATGTATGGTTCCTAGATTCAAAGAGCCTGCACTCCAGGTGGGAAGACTCACCCTGCATTCATGTACTCAACAAGCATTTACTGAGCACCTACTGTATACCAGAGCCTGTACGAAGCTCGAGATACAAAGATGATTAGACACCGTCGCTGCCCTGTTTTAGAGGGAAACAGACAAACAAAATTCCAATTCTGGTGCTCCATAGCTGTGTGATTTCAGGCAAATCTTTTTTGTGTTTTTTCCCATCACAGCCTCAGTTTCCTTATCTGTAAACTGGGGATAAAAGAACCTATTTTTCAAGCCACTATGAAGAATAAATGAAACATGACAAATGAAACAACAACAAAATATGTGCTGTGCTCAAGATTGGGTATGCAAGGGGGTATGAATTGAAATTTTGTACAGCATAGGTAAAATAATGCCCTATTTAATTTTTCCATTATTCATAAATTACCAACGGGGATGAATTTTTTAAAAATACATCATAAGTCAATGGAGTATGTCCATCATGAGAAGAGTCTTTTCAAGGTATAGAGACAAAGGGACAATTACTTATGTGGAGTGGAGGGAATAGCAGCTCAGGGAAGACTTTCTAGGAATGGTTATGTACAAGTTGGGTTTTGAAGAGTGATTAGGAGTTTCCAGGTTAAAAGCGGCAGGTTATAAAGTCAGTGGGGATGATTATAAGGACGTAAACAGTGGGCAATATAAGAGCTCAACAGTAATACAAATGAGAGGTAATGCAGGCATCCCAACATTGAAGACTAGATGACTGTCATGGAGAATAAACCCTATGCAGGCTTCTTTGCATGTGAGAAATATGCGCAGTTCAGTCTTAGCGACTGTGGCTTGAGCCTTACATGGTCGTGTCATGGGGGTATTTGAACAGGGAGCCAGCCTTCTTCTGCCCCCAGTGACGTCACTGGTCATTGTCGCATCCCTGGGCTTCCTATTGTTTGAAAACAAACACGGAAAAGTCACCTGGTGCGGTGACTCCCAGTGGCCAGTGACTGCCAGCTCCTAGGAAGGGCTCGCAGCAGCCTCGCCGAGAGCTTTGGGCCGCCCTGCAGGTGTTGAAGCTCTTTTTCTGGCATCTGAAATTTATTGTTCCTGGACTTTCCTTGCTGGTCTAGCCCTCGCCCCATCTTCTCCCTGCCAGCCTTCCTCCATCTATGAGGAAGCCACGTCAAAATCTGGGCACCCAGGCTGCGACCCAGGGCCTGTGCATTTTAAGCTCCCCAGAGTGATTGGGATGAGACCCGCTGATCACGTTTTCCTCCCTTGGTTATCCTCCTTTTCACAAGGAGGGGTATGGTCCAAGGGGAAGTGATGCCTGTGAATTTGCTGCAAGGGGTCCCGAGATAGTGCTGCAGCCTCCAAGGATTCCCGAGGGAGCAGAAGCCCAGGAGGCGTGTCCCCAAGCACATTGGACGGGAGAGTGCGGGTTTCTGTTTGTCAGGTTGTTTAGTCGCTGATGAAGATGCTATTCTTAGCACTCAGGCAACTGGGGCTTCCCTAATCAGGGAGCAGGGAACAGGTCAACTGAGGGTGCCAGGGGATTTGAAATTCCATGCAGAGCCTGTTAGGACCAGACCAGGAAAGATGACAGTCTTGGGCAGGGATTGATTGGAGGAGAATCAGATACTTTCCAGCCCCACAAAGAAAAGGACAAGAGGAAAAGGTGCTAAGATTGAGCAGGAAGGAACATGAGAAGATGGCCAACGAGTTACAGGGGGGTAACGGGTGGGTTCCCTAGGAGAGAAGGTGGACTCTTGTTTGCCTTCAACAAGGCAAGTGCAATCAGCCAGGAAGTTCTGATGGCAACTACAAGCCAGGTCTGATGGAAAATAGGAAGGCCCAGGATGAGGAGACTGGGGCAGGATCAGGAATCCTGTAATGAGGAGGCTGGGGCACCCGATAGGAAATCTGGTCCCTAAAAGAACGGACAGGGGGACCAGAGAAGGAGCTTAGTCACAGAAGAAATGAGTCCAAGCAAGGAAGCAGGCCACCAAGCTCTGAGGAGAGCCAACAGAGAGCCTCTGGGTTGAGCAGGGCCCAACCAGGCTAAATGGCATCTTCTTATGAATGAGGAAGAGTGCCTCCTGCCACCCGCCCCACTCCCCGCAGATGCAGCACGCAGATGGCTGCCCCTCGGCCATGAGCTGCACAGTGGAACCCATGGCCTTGAGGCTGAGCTCCTAAATGGTGTACCTTGGACTCCTCCACTGCCCCACCTAGAAATAGGATAGTTCCCAGAGCTTGGCCTGGACTGCCCTTACAGATGGTACCACGCGCAAGAGGAGAGGGTCTCAGGGGCTCCTTGCCAGGCCTAAAGCCAGGGGTTCCTTGCTGAGAAGTGGGGTTCCATGAGTTCTCAAGGAGCAGAAGCCCCCCGTCAGGGGTGATGAGAGAAAGACAGGCTGGGATGGGGACCCCGGGCCAGGTGCTCACTGCTCGCCCCGCCACTACACACACACACACACACACACACACACACACACACACACGCTCTGGTAGCTGGAGGCTGCATGCTGCTGTGTGTGCAGCACAGCAGGTGACTTGCCAGCTCACATCCTCAGTCTTCTGCTAGGCCCGCCAAGGGCAAGGGAAGTACGTGTCGAGAGCAGTTTTTGGTGCTATTGTAGCAAGCGTCCACTTCAAGAGGTTTGCCCCGTCTAGACGGTGTTCTGACCCGATCAATAGGACGTCAGTCTCTGAGGGCCGCCTGTGCCTGGCCAGGAATAGACACAGGCAGGAGCGCAAGTGTGCGTCTGTCCTTCCTACGGCCTCTGCTCCAGAAGCAGGGAGCCTGCAGAGGCGAGGGTGAGGGGGTGGGCAGGGAGCGGAGAGTAGGGAAGGAGACGGAGCGAGGGGTGCAGACCAGAACTGGAGGCTCGACTCAGGGCACAGGAAGGAGCGGAGCATGCGGGAGAGCCACTGGCAACCTCTCCGGATGGGGCAGCCGGCACCTCCCGTGGGAAGTGCTTCCTGTGTCCCTGGCATCATTGTACGCGTACATGTGTTTCCCTCATCTCATTCTCACCCTCACCCCACCAGGTAGGACTCATTATCCACATCTTACAGACAGAAGCTGAGGCATGAGAGGCACAGTAATCCCCCCACAAGTTCTCAGAACTAAGAAGGGGATGCCAGGCCGGTCCCAGGGCCACACCTGGTGACCGAGCATTTGTGGCAGTTTGGGCGCAGGCCTCCTGGGCTGGTGCAGGGCCCAGGGAACGGAAACCAGGGTTCTTGAAGCCTCTGGGTTGGGTCTGAGACTGTGTGAGCCTATTTCTCACAGGGAAATACACACACACACAAACACACACACACACACACACACACACAATCTTCATTGTTGCTGAATTACTGTCTATGCTCATCTAAGACCCATGATGTTCTGGGCTGCCTTCCTGCAGCTTTTTCCAAGAAAAGAAGATGGAAATGGTTGAAGGAGTTTTATTTTCTTTTGGCAGGGAGAAGCAGGCAACTCGCAAAGTCCTTACTCTGCAAAGTTTCCACTGGACCACCACTCCCACCCACAACTGCGCCCCTCTGAGGGCACGCGGGGCCCCAGGTCAGGAACCCCAGCAGTCTACAGGGCAGACTGCGCCAGCCCGAGCTGTGACCTCGGTGCTGAGACTCAGACAGCTTCTGCCTGCCAAGGACCCGTAGGACATAGCCTCCTACCCCCGGCGGAGTGTCCTCTGCCAGGAGATACAGTCACAGAGGACCGGGCTGCTTGAGGCCAGGAGTTCCTCGGTCTGTAACCTGCACCCTCATGCAGCACGTGAGGGGTGTCGGACGGAGCAGGGCAGCTGCTGGCCCCTGGTGCCTCAGCCTCGCGGGGCCTGAGGAGGGCGTCACGAGAGGGAGGAGGGCTGGGCAAGGACTCTCAAGGCAGAGCGGGGCCGTGGGGACACCACGCCATGCCAGCGGCTCAGGGCATCCGGGACGAAGCATGTGAGCTTCTCCTGGCCTCTCTCTACCTCCACTTTCCCTCCACGGGCCCTGGGGGGCCTACCCACGGCTCCGGGACACCCTGCCCTGCTAGAGGGAAGCGGGAGGACTCTCCCACTCATGCCCCTCCCCAACTGCTACATGCGAACAGTTAAGCCCAGGACAGCCATTAGCTAGTGCTGAAGGGTCTATATTGATTAAGGATAATTATGTTTACTCTTTAGCAGTGTGGGGCCTGGTAGGAATATTTTTTGTTAATTTGCTGCTGCTTAGCTTCAGGAACGGGGACTGATATGCCAACCTCCACCTGGATCACCCACTACACACGCACGCGCGCGCACACACACACACACACACACACACATCTCCATTGTTGCTGAATTGCTGTCTATGCTCATCTAAGACCCATGGTGTTCTGGGCTGCCTTCCTGCAGCTTTTTCCAAGAAAAGAAGATGGAAATGGTTGAAGGAGTTTTATTTTCTTTGGGAGTTTTTACCTCGGATGAGCGGCACAGAGGAGCCCAAATTGCAGCAGAACACAAATACACACACAAACACACTTATACACTCTTTTCCTCCCGACTCGGAATAAACATATTTTTAAAACCTAAATTCTTGGAGGAACGGAGAGACAGAGGGGTCTCTTCTCTCTGCCTCTGAGATATAAAACCCAAATCCCATGAGAAGATGGCCCCGTGCTGCTCCATCACCTGGTGGAAGGCATCCTTCCCACCTCAGCTCTTCTGACCCCTTGACCCCATCTCCCTGACTACACACCTCACCCTTGGTGTTTCCTTTCGGCACGATCACGCCTTCTCCTGGTCGCCTGTAAGTGCGCTGCTCCCTTCCTTCAGGAAGCGCTTACGGGATTGGGCCAGGCCCCTTGCCTGGGCTGAGGATCCAGGGGCCACAGGTCCCACCTCTGCCCTCAGGTGGCTCACAGTCAGTCTAGTGAGGAAAGCACAGGTACCACCTGGGCTGCGGGTTCAGAGAGCCTGGGTACGAACCTGGAGGCCAGCACTTTCCAGAGCTGCTTTATTACCTCGGGCAAGGAACTTCTTTAAGACTCAGTTTCCCCGGTTGTAAAATTAAGATGATAACAATACCTACTTCACAAAACCATTGTGACAGCTCAGGAAATGCGGCAGGTGAAGTGCTCGCCCACGCCTGGCGCACAGCAGATGCTCAGTAAGCAATAGTAGCCGTGCTTAGCGGGCGCTTACTGCGTACGGGGCAGATTTCCTGTGCACTGTCTCCTACAAGCCTCACGAGAGCCTCCCGAGGAGACGGAGCTGTGGAGGGGCTCGATAACTTAATAGGGGTCGCGCTGTGAGCTGAGATTCGACCCCCGGCTGTCCGGCTCCCTTGCCCAGATGCTTAACCACTGTGCTGCTGTGTTCCTCACCCGACTCCTCAGCCCAGGTAACACTGGCTCCCATTCTTTCACTGGCGGCAGCAACAGCAGCAGAGAGTATGATAGGCGCACGGAGGAAAGCTGCCTTACGTAACCTAGAGAAGTGACATCGGGGAAGAGCTCCTGAAAGAGGATAAATGGCCTTTTTCTGGTAGAGGGAACTGTGTGTTCTGAGGCCCAGAGATGAAAGAACACAGTGTGTTCAGAGAACAGAAAATATTTCCATCTAAGTGGGTGGTAGTTAGGGCGACCATATATTCTAGTGTGCCTGGGACTGTCCCGGTTTACACCTGTTGGCCCAGCTTCATTATAAATAGTCCCTGTTCCCTCTCAGACAACCTCAGTTAGGATGATAAATTACATGGTCACCATAATTCTAGCGTGTGGGTCCTGGAGAAGTGAAAACAGGGCTTGGCGAGCCCGCACTCAAGGACTCGGATTTTACCCTGAAGGATGCGGAGACCCGCTGGGGCCTGAATTATAGGGAGCAAGCCCGAGGCCAACCAGACCTTTAGGATGCAGTGGTCCAGGTGGACAGTGATGTTGGATTATTAAGGAAGTAGAATCCACAGACTTTGGTTACAGAGAGGCCATGGGGTTAGTGGGCACACGGCTCTCTGGGTTCAAATCCCAGGTCGGCCACTTATTAACTACGTGACCTTGGGTCAATTATTTAATCTCTCCGTATCTCACTTTCTTTGTCTCTGAATGAAGTATCATAATGGCATCACCTCCCAGGGTGGTTGTGAGCATTACATAGAGTTAATATATAAGGCAGTGGTAAGCAGTAACGAGTCAGAAATGACTCGGTCTCTGGCATAGGTCACTGGAACAGAAGCATTCCTTGGGCTTGAGAACAAGAGGAGATGCAGCGGGGGAAGACACAGAGGTGGCGAGGCCTGTTTGGGCTATGCTGGGTTTGACGTGTCAGAGGTGAGGAGATACCACATAGGTAGCTGGGCATGCCACGTCTAGCGTGCAAGGAAGATCTGGGCTGAGGATTCCAACCTTGGTATCATCTGCGCCTCACCAGGAGGGGATGGAGTAGAAGACAAGCATCCAGAAAACCCTGCGAGCACCAGCCTTTACGTTGCTGGCGGAGGAGAGGAACCCGGGAAGGCATTCGAGGCATGATCAGAAAGGCAGGAGAGAAACCAGGCGAGAATTACTTCCCAGAAGCCAAGGGAGAATTGAATTTCAACAAGGAGGGAGTTTTCAACAGCGGCAGATGCTACTGCGAGGCGGGGCAGTTCAGAGAGGAAGAAAGCCTGCTGGATTTAGCTGTGGAGGCCATGGGTGGCCTTGGTGGGCGTGTTTCACCATACATGGCAAGGATTATAGTGTGAATGGAAGACGAGGATATGGAGAGAACATGTGTGGACCGCTTTTAAGAAGCTGGGCTGCAAAGGAAAGGGACAATGGCCACAGCGGAGTGCAGGGTCAGGAGAGGTGTGTTTGTCTTTAGGGAGAAGAGCCTTGAACTCGGGAGAGAACAGTAGAGATGGAGAGGTTGAAGCAGTTGTCAGATAAAGGCATAACTGATGGAACAAAGCCCTTGAGTAGGCAGGAGGGGATGAGGTGCTGGGCGTACCAGCAAGATTAGCTCTGACAGCAGGAAGGCTGCCTTCTATCGAGAGATGGGGGGAGAGGTAAGGATACGGATAACTTACCAGCCGAGGGGGCAGCCGGCACCATTTTCTCTGGGCCATTGGAGGCAAGACCTCCTATGAAGGGAAGAAATGGGGTAAGGAGGCTTGAAGAAAGGGTGATCATGTGAGAAAGCTGTGTGGGGAATGAAACAAGTGTTTCCTGTGGGCAGATAGAGGACAGTTAGGGACCGAGAGGGGCACTGCTGTTGAGGTACCACAGGGATCCTGTGGGCACCTGGGATGGTGGCCGGGCTTGGACTGGAGTGAGAGTCGATGCCATGGTTTTCAGTGAGCAGAAGGCTGATAAATGACAGAGACCAACGAAAGGATGGAAGAAGTGTGTAGCTAGCATCAAAGAAGCAGGATGCTTTTTTAAAAATTTGACAACAGAAAAGAGAGGAATAATCTTGAAGTGGCATCAGTTACAAGGCAAGGGGGCCCCACCTCCTGGAAAAATGAGCATCTCTTTTCAGAGAGGTCTGCAGGGATATGGTGAACGTGAAGGCAGAATCTGTGCCCAATTTGTCTTCGTCCCATTTTCCTACCCACCTGGCTTTGTTAATAGGTCGTTTAAAAATGGCTGGTTGAGAGTGAATGAATGAATGAATGCCTGAATGCCTTGCTCCCATCCTGAGAGATGCTTCCACCTGTACCCGTGTTTCTTGCTCTGAACATTGCCTCTTCCTGTCCCTGAGAAGCGCCTGCCCGGCCTATGTGTGCCGGTTGCTCCCCTCTCAGGGGCCATATGGGGGACTGGAAGGTGGAGAAAGAGGAGGAAGGGGTGTTTGCTGTCATTCACAGAGTCAGCTGTAGTCCCTGAGAGTGTGAGACCTGCCCCCCAATCATTTTATGCCAGCGTGGAATGATTGCTACCTGATCTACCAGGTAACTCTTGGGTTTTCAGTAACTCTGATACTGCAGTGTGTAGCCAAAGGACCAGTGGTGACACGGTGTGGGGAGAAGCACAGCATCAAATGCGAGGGGCCTTGTTTTTTTGCAACCATGGTTCTAGTTTTTCGATGGGACTCATTTTGTCCCCATCGCTACCTTCTTCCTTGCTTCCCAGCCTGGCACTAATGGCTTGATCAGAGAACCCTGAAATGCAGGGCAGAAGGTGCTTCACTGGCTCCCGAGGGCAAAATGAAGCAAGGTGTCACCAAGGCAGGAGGACCACAGCTCATCCAACCCCAGTGGCCACCCAGACTCCCACCGAGGGAGCAGAAACAGACCGGCTTTATTTTTAGCCCCCTTGTGGGCCCCCGAGCCCTGCCCCACTTTCTGAAAGCAGAGGGCTTGGGGCCTACACCATCTGGCCTTAGTGGGAGGATGGGGCAGGCCATGCCTTCTCCTGCCACTCATGAGGAAAAGCTCGGGGAACACAGCCCTCTCCGTGTCCACATTTTCCAGGCCAGGAAATCCACACAGTGGGACCTCCAATGGAACTGGAGTCTACTGGAACCACAGTGGTCAGTCCTGTGCCCAGGGCTCTGGCAGGGCCTCCAAGGGCCTTGCTCTGGGAACCCCAAACTCTAGGCGCTGTTCTGACTCTGCAGAACAGAACCCTCCCCAGACCCCTGCTAGCATTTTTCTGAGCTCAGCTTGATCTTCCTGTAGGACTGAGAGCAAATCTGTAACTCGGAGGGTAAAGGACAATGAAAGCAATAGAGAGGCTCCCAGTTGAGCTCAACACAAACAATGTACTAGAGAGCGTCCTTTATTCATTCACTCAGCCACGGGTGGACCGCGCGCCTGTAAAGGTGCTACGGATGCCAGAAATGAACAGAACGTAATCTTTGCCCTCAAGATGCGATACTGTTGTTCTCTAGCCCATAACTGATCACAGGAGCTGCCAGGATCCAAGGACCAAAAGCAGAGGAGTCGGGGCATGGGGCTGGGAGACCTGGCATCTCTTCTTCCTGAGCTGAATCCCAGGGCTTGCAGTTTCTCCCCACTTTTTCTCTTCTCTGGCAATTCCCCTTGGTTCATTGCATCTGCCACATGTGCTCAGCCCCTGCATCCAACTGAATGGTGAGGACACCTGCCAGACAGACCCAGTCCTACAGATGGAGGGAGGCAGCTGTCACTCATCTTGGCAGAGATTTGCGGCTTTAACCGGCTGCTCCATGGAGCCCCTGATCGTTACTGTCCAGAGTGAAGACCTTCTTGGAATCATTTTCTGCTCGTGCTCTCTTGTTGTCCAGACCTAGGCTGAAATCTTTTTTCCAGACTCAGCTGGGCCTTTTGCAGCCTGAACACCTCTCAGTGGCATTTGGTCCCTGGTCAGAGCCTTGCTAGACCTCTCTCCATGGATAATGGTACCCGGTTTCCCACTCTTGGTCCCTAGCATCTGTAGAGTCCCTCCTGCCCCCCAGACCTACTCCTCAGAGGGACACTAAAATGGGGCAGCTGAACCAAAGGACAGGCAGGCATCTGGCCAGGAGGGCTACTGGGGGCGGGTGGAGAGTCTGGACAGCTGAGGCCTAATTGGAGCTCAGCACTGGCTCACCCTCACCATGGCACCTCTGCCTGGAGTTCTGCCGAGCCCCGAGCCCCCTAGGAGTGCCCAGCTTAGTGGGAGCAATCTCGAACCCAGGATACCTGGGCCCCTTCCTGGCTGGCATTTGGGACCCAGACTGATGCCTCTGTTGCCTCTCAGGTGCTTCACTTCCCAGCTGCCCTCCCTCTCTCTGGATGTGTTTCCACACTGCAAAGCCCCAAAGTGCGCTGGCCTAGACCCAGGGGCTGGGAATCAGGAACTGTTGGAAATGGCATATCTGAGCCAAGAGTTATCCCCTGGCTCCCAGGGCACTTTGGGCATAACCCACTGACACCCTGACCATTTTAGGGTAAACTTCTCCGTTCTTTCTTCTCTCCTAAAGAGAGTCCCAAACAAGCAGACACTGAAATAAGGCTCTAAGGTGAAAACAGAGGAAGCAAAATGCCCAGAAATGGACAAATACCCTGAAGGAAGTCAGGCATGACAGGTCCGGACCAGCAAGGGAGCAGACGTGCGTTGTGCCCGTACGTAGGGGCCTCATTTTGCCACTGGTACCATAGCTGCTTACCGCTGTCTCACTCACGCTTCACGTCAGCCCCATGAGATAAGTATTATCATCCTTGCTATAGAAATGGAGAAACCTCAGAGAATTTAACCTGCCCAAAGTTGCACGGAGAGGAAGTTGAGCCCGCTGATTCTAGAGAAAGAAGAACTTTTCTGGAAGAGGGGCCCAGGAAGCCTCAGGAAGTAGCAGCTGAAGAGTCAGGAGCAAGGAGGTTCTCTGACATCTATGTCGTAACACACAGAGTGGGGGGACGAGTTAACTTGTAGTCTAGAGGCCCTGCAGCCTGTTGGACGGAACTCATGCCTGGAGTGTAGAGCAAGGTAAGTTGTGACAACAGGGGGAGAAGGAAACACTACGTGCCAGGAAGGTACCTGCATATCTGAAACCGGTGAGCCAGAGGGGGCAGCCCAGGTGAGAGGATTTCAGTGGGAATAGGCCACTAACTCCCTGCCAGATGTGAACCTGGCACGATTCTCCAATAGCACAGGACAGAAAGAAATAGTGGTGGCGCTTCTGACTAATTAGACGACTGCGAGTATCATTCTGCTAAAGGCAGAAGAGCTGATAAATTTTTTACTTGACTTGCTAATAATTTTATCCCTTAAAAGGTAGAACAGGCAAATAGGGGAACTGAGTCTAGACTGAACTGTGATCCACAGAAAAGATGTATTTGTTGCTGTGAAGAGTACTGGTTCCCCAGGGACAAGGAATTTGTTTTGTCCCCTCTGCCTAGAACAGTGCCTGGCACATCGTAGTTGAGGAATTATTTGTTTGGTGAACGAAAAGAACAGGGATGGTAACCTGGAGGAGATGGCCACGCCATCTCAGCACGATGGATTCCCGGGGAAGGGAACACTGGCGTTTTCCACCATGAGCCTGAGGTTTTATAAAGGGTGAGTCTAGGGAGTGCAATGGAGCAGTCAGTTCAGTTCCATGGCCAGGGATGCCAAAGGGAACACAGCTTAGGATGGTTGGGGAGATATAAAAATGGAATGTCTATATTACAGTCACAAACCATCTCTAAGAAAAAAGAGAGACATCAAAAGCAATGACATACATTTTTGAATGAAGGGATGGAAAATAAGTCACTCTGAGAATCTAATGAAAACTATAGACCTTTCTCACAGAAGAAAAAAAAGAAAACACTTCTATACACCATTTTGTGTATAACTTTAGGAGACGATGGAGACCTCATGTTAAGATCTACTTATGTAAGATTATTAAACTGATCATTTTGGTGATTTCTAGTTTTTAGCTATTAAAAATATCTCTGTTATGACCATTCTTCCACAAAAAAAAAAAAAAAGGTCTAACATACAGGAACCAATGAAAATGCAGAGAATACTTCTGAGGAGTTCTGACTTGGCAAGAGTGTAGGGCACGTTGGAAGGTGGGAGGGCTGCATAACAAGGAAGGGTACCAGAGGGCCCTACACCCTGCGAGAGCTGTGTAGGGAAGTCTAAGCTCAGAATAAATCATTTTTTAAAATCCGGTCAATACAAAGGCACTTTGGATATTTCTGTAGTTATTGTGCCAAGAGCAAGGGTTCAGGAATCAGACCCACCTCGTTTAAATCTCAGCTTTGTGACCTTGGACAAGCCCTTTAACCTCACCCAGCCTCCGTTTCCTTATCTGTAAAATGGGGGTGATATCTATTCCCAAAGGCTTATGATAACTAATAAATTTGATAATACCCATTAAGTACTTGGCCTGGTGCCAGGCAGATTTTGTTCAATACATCTTTACCATCATTATTATTATCATTATTCTCTGCTTGTAATGCCCTTGCTCTCCTTTTCTGACTATCAAATCCTTCAATGAAGATTAGCTTTTAGTGGGTTTTGTTATTTTTAAGTAATGCCTGAAGCAGGAAAATGAACAAGATAAAGGACTGCTCCTTGGGGAAGATGATGTCATATTAACTTTGTTGGAAAGAAATATCTAACAAAAGGGAATCGGGCTAGCATGGAAGGGAAGGAAAGGAATACAACATACATGCCTGCGTGGCCCCTGGAGAAGACAGAAAAATAGAACTGCCTACCTCTTGTTTTGCTTCCATCTTCGTCACCAAAGGGAACAAGTTTTGATCTGGTGTGTCAGGAAGAGCATCTATCATCCTTACATGAGGCCAAGACTCCAGACCCAGATGCTCGATGTCCCGGGACTGAAATAATTTGCAGATACAATGGCAGAAACGTTGCTGGTAATTGTTGAAGAACCACATAGAACAGAGAAGATGCTCAAAGACTGGGCATAGCTCACTTTTCTAAAATCAAGATTCTGGAAGTTCTGGATTGATCAGCCTGATATCAAACTGATGATATTCTACAAAGATAGCGTGGTAAGTGGATTGTTTGTGTGCACTTAGAAAAGAAATAGAGACCCAGGAGCCAGCATGAGATTACTATAAATAAATCATGCGAAATTAAAATGATTTTTTTTAGTAGGTGCTTTTTCTAGACTATCAGAGGAAGACAATTGTCATATAGTTTGATTTCAGGAAAACATTTAATGAAGTTGCTCCTTATCACATTGTGGATAAAATGGAGAATGTGATCTGAACAATAGTGCAATGATATGACTTCAAAAATATCCTCCCTGGGCTTCCCTGGTGGCGCAGTGGTTGAGAGTCCACCTGCCGATGCAGGGGACACGGGTTCGTGCCCCGGTCTGGGAGGATCCCACATGCCACGGAGCGGCTGGGCCCGTGAGCCATGCCTGCTGAGCCTGCGCGTCCGGAGCCTGTGCTCTGCAACGGGAGAGGCCACAACAGTGAGAGGCCTGCGTACCGCAAAAAAAAAAAAAAAAAAAAAAATCCCCCCTCAGGACTTGCTGGCGGTCCAGTGGTTAAGTCTCCACACTCCCAATGCAGGGGGCACGGGCTCAATCCCGGGTTGGGGAACTAAGATTCCGCATGCTGCAAGGCATGGCCAAGAAAAAAAGTTCCCCTACTATGTCAGTTGTTCTCCCCAAGTGTCAAGAGAATCTCTTAAAAAGTGGTCTGTTCAATGTTTGTACAAGGGATCCAGAAATCATGCTAATAGATACATAGATACCACCTACAGGGGAAGTTAAATTACCAGATAGATATGGTGCCAGGATCCAAAGAGATCTCCACCACCTGAAATGATGAGCTTACACTGAACAAAATGTAATGGAAAATTAAAAATAGAGTTACCCTATGATGCAGCAATCCCACTCCTGGGCATATATCTGGAAAAGACGAAAACTCTAATTCGAAAAGATACATGCACTCCAGTGTTCACAGCAGCACTATTTACATTAACCAAGATGTGGAAGCAGCCTAAAAGTTCATCAACAGATGAATGGGTAAAGAAGATGTGGTGTATATATATACAATGGAATAGTACTCAGCCATAAAAAGGATGAAATGATGGTGTTTGCAACAACATGGATGGACTTAGAAATTATTATACTAAGTGAAATAAGTCACACAAATATCCGATGACATCACTTATATGTGGAATCTAAGAAAAATGATAAAAATGAACTTAATTTACAAAACAGAAATAGACTCACAGACATAGAAAACAAACTTTTGGTTACCAAAGGGGAAGGGGGGAGGGAGGAATAAATTAGGAGTTTGGGATTAATAGATATACACCACTATATATAAAATAGATAGGCAACAAGGATTTACTTAGCACAGGGAACTATATTCAATATCTTGTAATAACCTATAATGGAAAAGAATCTGAAAAAGAATATACATGTGTATATATATGTGTGTATATATATATATATATATATATATATATATATATATATAAAAAACTGAATCATTTTGCTGTGCACCTGAAACTAACACAACATTGTAAATCAACTACACTTCAATAAAAATAAATAAATAAAATAAAAGCACAAAAAATATAATGGAGACATGCAGAAGAATAGCAAGTAGTTTCTGCAGATACTCTGCCTTCAAGGAGGTGAGACATAACTCTCCACTCCTTCAGTGTCGGTTGTGCATGATGACCTTCCAAAAGTACAGTAGGAAGGGGGTGCGGAGAATAACTTTAACTTTACAGCAGAGAAACCTGGCAAACACTGCCTCAACCAGGTGATTAAGGTCAACAGCAACAGCGGTAAGTCACGTTGATAGCATGATAGGATACCTTGATGTGATGTGATGAGAATGACACTTTACCTCTGTGGTCTTCCTCCCAAAAGCCTATAGCCTGAATCTCATTATGAGAAAAATAGTAGGCAAATCCCAGTTGAGGGACATTCTACAAAATACCTGGACAGTACTCTCCAAAACTGTCAAGATTGTCAAAAACAAAGAAATTCTAAGAAACTTTCATGGTCTAGAGGAGCCTAAGGAGACTTGAGAACTAAATGTAATGTGATATCCTAGATGGGATCCTAAGCAAAAACTAAGGATATCTGAGTGCAATGTGGACTTTAGATAATATTTCAATAATGATTTATTAATCATGGGAAAATCTACCATATTAACATGTGAGATGCTAATAATAGAGGAAACTGGATGTGAATATATGGACACTCTCTGTACTAACTTCACCATTTTTCTGTAAATCTATTCCAAAAATTTTTAAGTTTATTTAAAATATATAGTGGATATGAGTATAAACTCCTGCATTTAGGATAAAAATAACTTATTATGTAAGTGTGTCTTGGGGACATCCAAATTAAATACAGCTTATGGGAAAGACATCTCCGGCTTTTAATGGACCAAATCTCAATGCATGGCACTGGGCAATGTGGTTGTGGAACGAAGAGTAATCCTCTGTTGCTCCAACAGCATGTCAGCCTTCAGGTCAGGCATCCTGGCAGGATTCCACTGCTCAGACCACATGAGGAGTCTCAACTTGGAGCTCAGACTTCCTGGGTTCAAGCCCAGGCTCTGCCTAACCTAGTCAAGTCATTTAACCTCTCCAGTCCTTGGTTTTCTCATCTGCAAAGTGGGCAAATAACGGTAACAGCCTGATAGAGCCATTGGGTGGCGCAAAGCCCCGGCCCATGATAACTACTTAGGAAATGGGTCTTTGTGGGCAAAGGGTCTGATGGGGGGAGCATGGGCCCCACACCTTAATTTTTAGAGTAAGTTCTATTTCAAAGGGGTCTTCAGCATCTCAGAGAATAGCATTAGATGAGGGAGTCATGGGGAACTCATGATGTTTACCTTGGAGAAAAGACTGGACCCAGGAGCTATTGCTTCAATTCAGAGAGAGAGCCAGCAGGTAGAAGTGATAATCTTTGTCATTCATTTACCAAAGCCCTGAGTAAGTCCCAAAGCCTGTCTGGGTTTTTCCTTCCTTATCCCCAAAATACAGATAAGGACACTTTTTGGTCAATCTTGCGGGGAGACTGAGAGGATCAATGAGTTAATAAATATGGAAGTGCACTGAAAAAAATGAAACTGTTGTTAATAAGCATGTGCTGTTATTAAAACTACCTTGATACCTAGACGTTTGTATATTTCCTACTGTGCTGGTTCACAGGGGGTGGGGAAAGCACAAGAAAGTGCTGTTTGAAATGTTTCCCCTTTTCAACTGCAGAGCTATCAGGGGCAAATCAAGGACACAGACCTCTCTTCAGGGATGGAGTCTGATGTCATGAGCTCACAGAGAAGTAGGGGCTGGACTTTAGAGAATGCACAGGCTTTGGAAATTTACCCAAATCCTGTAAACCACACTGTCCTCCTCTGTAAAATGGAGATCATCGTATGAACCTCACGGGGTTGCTGTGGGATTGCGTGCACGAATGGGTCGGCATACAGTCAGCATTTAGCCAGTGGTGGCTGCTATGGTAATCTGTCCCTCCAGCAGTTCTGCGGAAGTGGTCGTGTTCTGAGTACCCCATCCATAGGGCCTGTCAGGTGGAATGGTCACTGCCCTTGGAGGCTCTGGGTTGTGGGGGTTGGTCAGTGGGGAAGAGCCACTCTCATGGGAGCCAAGTCGAGAACAGCAATGGAGTCCACGTCAATGGACGGCAGACTGCGAATCATAATCTATCCCAGACACTTTAGAACCAATTTCTGTGGAGCTCTGAACAGTCAAGGAGGTTCCAGGTAAAATCAGAGCCCGGAGGGTGTCAGATTACTGGGAAAGAGGGGAATTGGATTGGTGAGAGAGATAGGAAGTCATTACAGAACTACCCAGCAGTAACTATGGATTAGAAGGAAAAAAGGGAGAAGGCAAGAGGCGCAGACAGGCAGTGCCCAGTCTCAGAGGCAGCACGGTGACAGGAACACAGCAGAGGGAGTATGAGTGACTTGGTCCCTCAGGATTCCTGTTGACATGTCACATGTCTCAGATGACCAGAAGTCTTGTCCAGCATCCACCATGTGAATTTCAACACTTTCAGGGCCTGAAGCCATGCCTTATGCCAAAATTTCCTTATCACCAGAGATTTCTAAAGATGTTACCACACGCCTTTGGAGAAAAACAACAATGTATTAAAAAAAATTTTTAGACACTGCCTGGAGGTACAATAGACAGTGACAGATGGATCTAGATTTACATAAAATGACACAGACACTGATTTTCTGAATATTTTCTGATAAAATCAACAACTAAAATGCATCACACACACACACAGCCCCCCACCACCGCTCCCAGGAGGGGCCAAACCAAAGATGTGAACGCAGAGTGCCCAAAGGTCAGGAGTTAACCTCCCACCGGGCTTGGCCGATTCCCTGGCAGACCTCCTGCCAGCACAGCCTCCACCTCTGCGGGTTGCTTTGGAGGATGGTCAGCCTAGAGTTTCTCCAAAAAACAGCTCTAGCTTAACCCTTAGATGGACTGAGAACCCTCCGAGCCACTATCCAGGTTGCCGTCTGTCCCTCCAAAGTGGTTCGAACCCACTGGATGCAGACGAGTCGAATTATCTGTACTCAGAACAAGGCCTCACATTTTAAGAAAGATATTGACAGACTAAAGCATGTCCACGGTCGGGCAATCTGGCTGGTGGGGGACCTGAGCCACGTCCTGCTGGGGACGTTGAACGAAGATGCAGAGGGGTCTGCTGGTTGTCTTCAAATACCTACAGAGTTGTCATATAAAAGATATAATAAACTTCCTCTGTGTATTCTCAGAAAGCAGAATCAGGACCCAGGTATGCAAGTTAGAGGGAAGCAGATGTTGGCTCCGTCTTGAAAAAGACTCTCTCGCGGTTGGGGTCTCTGATAATCTGATTGCATGGAAAAGTAATCAAGTGCTTGCTTGTGGCCAGAGTTCAAAGCCTGGATGGCCTCCCGTCAAGGTTGCTGTTGAGGGGTTCTACTTTGCCTGAAAGCTTGGATGAGAAGATCTCTAAGTTCTTTTCCAAGCTGCAGATTATGTTCTCATTCCGTAGAGAGAGCAGAAACTGAGGGTCATGACAACTTAGCCAGAAAGAGCTGAGATGAGTATGTAAAGCTGGGAGAAAATCTTTAAGTTTGGTAAGTCTCAAGTTCTGGTTTTAACCTCTTGGGTTTTGTTTTTCAAGCTCTTTTTAACAGAAGGAGCAATACATCTGAGTCTGAGCTCCAGGACCAGGACTCACTTCTGTTGGGGTATTCAAAGCTATCTGCTCCCCATAGGAATGGTCTCTCCAAGAGTGGGCATCAGTAGCTACTTTTGTTCCCCAGGCCTTTTCCTCTTTTCTGACTTTCAGGGGGTCACAGAAACAGGGAGAGAGCTGCATGAAGATACCTAAACCCCTCCATGGCTTAAATTCTTCATGATCCCATGTGAAACAGCAGAGTAGATAAGTGGAATTAGACCCACCCAAGTGGCCATCTCAGATAACTCAGAGCCGTAGTTCCTGTGTTGTCAAGGATGCATCTGTGGGTAACCAGTCTTCTTCCCACTCCTAGCCTGTGTGTCTGGGCCCTTCACCCATACCCTGGACAGTCCATTTCCCTCCTGAAATAAGCCCTGGTCAGTGCCACTTCTTGTTGGGTTTTCTTCACCCTTTCTGTTTCAGCTTAGTCAGATCAGTTTGTTCTTAAAGGTTTTCAGCTACCACTGCTCACCACCACCTTCCCTGAACACCTATGGATATACCATTTATCAGCTCTATATTTGGGGAAATGTTCCCCTGGATTAAGCAACTGATAAAGAAAGTGACATTAAGAGACTCTGTTTTCGACTCCTGGCCTTCGTGTATGGGCAGCAGAAGGCAGAGTAATTATGCCAGAAATCAGTACCACCAACATTTGGACAACGATCCCCTTAATTTGTTCTCATCCTCATCCAAAAAATTCTGGCTCTCTTGCTGCTCTTGCCTCAACCTGTCTGAATTTCTTATTTTGAGCATGATTCCTAAGGAACTGAGGACTTATTACAGGCTTGAGGAATAATTTCAGGCAAGTCACCTTTCCTTTCTGGGCCTCAGGCTCCTTGTCATTGAGCCTTTGACTGCCCCTCTGGGCCACCTTGGGGAAGGCCGGTTATTAAGGATGCATTGGATGCCGACAAAACAGGTGCAAGTGTTCCAAGCTGCTTGCAAGCAAGGGAAAGGTCTGCACTAATCATCCCAGAGCCTAAAAGGTTTCCAGCATCTGTTAAGATCCAAGTGTAAATGGGGCACCATAATTGGGGTTTAGTATCTCCAGCAAGTTTGCTTGACACCTCCCCGGAGCAGTGGATGGATCAGGCGTGGTGTCAAATGGCGAGCCTCTTAATGTGCAAAGCAGAGAGGTGTCAAAACTGGCAAAAAAAAGAAGCCTCCATTTCTTCTCAATCTCCATAAAAATGAGTGAACGTGGAAGCTCAGCTGTCACCAGGAACCAGGGACCAAGGCCAACTTGACAACCCTGCCAATGTTTGGTCCTACTGCTTTCCTGGCTCTCTCCCCTCTTGCCTCCCACCTGCCCCTGAAACTTTAATTATTTTCTGGACCCAGAAAATGTCTGTTTGCTGGTGGTGAGCTGGAGGAGGGAAGAGAGATGGCTCCCAAAGAAATACAAAAGCCCGTTAGCCTTCACAGAAACCATGGGGAACAGAATGGCTGTGTTTAGTTATGAAGACATCTTGGGAATGTCTTTACTTGTGACATCTTGGGACATCTTTACTTGTGAGTCTAACTAAAGCAGAATTTGAGAACCCCTCCAAGGTCACCTTTCCCGGCAGTGATCTTGGAAATAGTTATAGCTGCCCTAACCTTTAGGGAAGGGAGATAAGTTTGGAGACATTTTCAGAAAAGAGGAAAAGGGTTCAGAGAGTGGAGAGATATAAAATTATAGAAGAGATGATTGGAGAATTGCATTAATGTTACCTTTGATTGACAAAACCCTCCCTGGAAGCTTTTCTGGAACTTAGAAAGTCTCCGGAAAAAGAACAAAAAAAAAGAATTTTCAGATCCGAGCTGCATTGTCGCTCAGCATCCCAAGCTAGTCTCAGAGTTAAAAGCTCTTTACGTCTGTGAGCTTTGCACATGCGCATGCTTGAGACAACATGTGCTTGTCATCGGCCCTTGACCATTAGCCAGGGATGTATAGAGCCTGTGTGCATGAAGGTAGAGCTTGCTGAGTCTGTGCCTTTGGTTCCCTGATACCTCCCGAGGAAGGGGAGACCGGCGGTGTGGGCTTCAGGATAGGAGGTGAGGTTAGGGGGGTGTAGTCACTGTGTTGACAATCCCGGCTCAGTGGGATTCCGTCACCACACCCTGAGCTCTGTGCACAGCTCTATGCTCATTGCTCTGGGGATACAAAGGGAGGAGACACTCTGACCCCTGCACTCCTGGAGATTACAGCCTTGTTGAAGGAAGAACTTTTTGAGATAGTGCCACTTACATACTCAGTGGTTCCCACCCCTGGCTACAGGGGTCTCCTACAGAGAATTTTTAAAAATACTTATCCCTGGAGCCTGTAAATCAGTATCTCTGGGAGTGGGCTGGACTTATGGGGTTTTTTTTTGTTTTGTTTCGTTTTGTTTTTTGTGTTTTTTTTGTGGTACGCAGGCCTCTCATTGTTGTGGCCTCTCCCGTTGCGGAGCACAGGCTCCGGACGCTCAGGGCCCAGCACAGGCTCAGCGGCCATGGCTCACGGGCCCAGCCGCTCCACGGCATGTGGGATCTTCCCGGGTCGGGGCACGAACCCGTGTCCCCTGCGTTGGCAGGCGGACTCTCAACCACTGCGCCACCAGGGAAGCCCCCTGGACTTATGGGTTTTAATTGCTTCCCAGGTGATCCTCATGGGGCCAGCCTGGCACAGATCTGCCGACACACATTTGGGAACTTTGGGACTATGGCAACCAGGGACATCCTGGAGTAGGTGAGACCTGAGTTGTACCTTGAAGGGAAAAATACAGTGGGCGGCAGGCAATGTACAGGATGAGCAAAAATGAGGAAGTATGAGTGAATTGGGGCAAGAGATTTCCACCTGGCATAAGGGAGAAACTTACCCCATCACTTTCCTTCTTCTCTGAGGATGAAAAGGGGAGTTAGCACAGCCCACCTTTAAAAAAAAAAAGGATTGCAAACCTTGAGGCCAGCAGGGGTGCTGCCTGAATTGATCTGCCTCAATTTGTCTGAAGTCCTATTTAATTATAAAATTCATGCAAACCATGTTTACTTTTAACATTAAAAGAGTGTTTTCCCACATCTTCTAGTTTAACAGAGCAGTTCTCAACCTTTCTGATCTCAGAAAAATGATTGAGGACACTAAAGAGCTTTATTTTTGTGAGATGTGTGTGGTATTAGAAATTAAAACTGTGGAATTTTCTGAGTATTTAAAAATATGTATTTATTAATTTATTTGAAAATAAATCCATTGCATGTTAACGTAATGTTATAAAAATAACTATATTTTCTAGAATAAAACTAGTGAGGAGAGTAGCGTTATTTTATATTTTTGCAAATCTCTTTAAGGTCTGGCTTAATAGAAAACAGCTGGATTCTCACATCTACATCTGCTTTCAATCTGTTTTTCTGTGTGGTTTTAGCTGAGGTATCTGAAGAAAACCCAGACCCACACAGCAAGGCCATGACTGAGGTGGGACAAGCAAGGCACTTAGGACACAGAATTTAAGGAGGCACCCTCACTCAGGGTCATGCCATCACAGGGTTGGCCCTGAGAGTGTGGGCCTCCTTAAATTTGGCATTCTAGGAACTTCACTTGCCTCACTTTAGTCCCAGCCCTGTCACGCAGATAAGGAGTTGGAAAGGCAAGAAGTACTTTGATAGCCTTGTCAGGTAATGGTGGATATTTTTTTGATACCACACCAGAACACAAGTAGTGGGTGAGTTGCATTGTGGGATCTGAACCATACAATGCACTTTTTCATACCACGTTGACATTAAAATCTATTGGTCATTCTTGCACTCTGAATGGACCTTTACCCATATTCACTGACTCTTTGAAAGGGTCTCAAGACTCCCAGGGCTCTGCAGACCATACTTTGAAAATCGCTGGCTTCAGAGATGCTCCAGGAACTGCAGGGACGTGGTCATAGCTGGAACGTAGGCAGATACTAAGAGTCATGCATGAGTACAAGAGGCTTAAAAACCGAGCTAGGGCCAGACCTGAGCGAGGAAGCTGGCTTGTATCTTGAGGGCTCTAAGGAACCATACAAGGTCTTAAGCAGGGGAGTGATGGGATGAGATTTGCATTTTTAGATTCATTTATTCAACTGATATTTATTGAGCTCCTGTTGTGTGCCAGGCACTGGGGATAACAGTGAACAGAGAAGGTTTCTGCCTTCATGGAGCTTACATTCTAGTCGGGAAGCAGAAAATAAATAAATATAAGACCGAGATCCACCCTGCTGGCAATAGAGGATGGACTGGTAGAGAATTAGACTGAGAGGAGAAGAGTGCAGACGGTTGTAATGCTAGTCGCTAGTCGGAAGACATGATGGGGACCAGGGCAGCGGCAGCAGAGATGGGGGAGGGAGCATTAGCGAGCAGGAGAGGCATTAAGGATGTGCTAAGCCGTGTTCCTGTGGGGAGAGACTAGGATGGTGCCCCGCGTGCTAACTCAGGCCGTGGGATGCACTGCCCCTGAGCTGGTCCATCCACGAGGTGAAGCATTTCGCTTTGGATAATCAGCTTGGTTCGCAGCATGCTGAGTCTGAGGTGCCTGGGAGAAGGGGGTCATTCAGATGGAGATGTCCAGTGAGATGTTGTATGATATGGGTCTGATCTCAGAATGGAGGACTCGACTGGGATTGAGATGTAAGTGCTGTTGCTTATTCCGGTGGTGAACAGATAATGTCACCCAGGGACAGTGCTCAAAGCTAGGAGAGGGCTTCCCTGGTGGCGCAGTGGTTGGGAGTCCACCTGCCGATGCAGGGGACACGGGTTCGTGCCCCGGTCCGGGAAGATCCCACATGCCGCGGAGCGGCTGGGCCCGTGAGCCATGGCCGCTGAGCCTGCGCGTCCGGAGCCTGTGCTCCGGAACGGGAGAGACCACAACAGTGAGAGGCCCGCGTACCGCAAAAAAAAAAAAAAAAAAAAAAAAAAAAAAAAAACCTAGGAGAGAAGATAGCCAAGGGATGCCAACATATCCACCTGTTCCTGCCACCTGCCTCAAATTTCACATGTCTCAAGGCAGATATGTCGTCTCCCCACCCCTGAAGACTGTTCTCTTCATTAAACGATGCTGATGACCTTGTCGTTCTCAGAAGCTCCCTCTTGCTCAGCCCTCACCTACCATGGCTTCATGATCTGCCCGGCTCTCCCTCGCTTACCCTCTGCACCCCTAAATTGCTTCTTTACTCTTCCACTCTGTTCCATCTGGAAAGCCCAATTGCATTGCCCCCTCCCACGCTCATCAGAAGCTTGTCCTACTAGAGAATTCCTACTCATCCTTCAAGACCTGCTCAAGCGTCCTCTTTCATTTCAGGTCTTCCCTCCCACTCCACCTCTGACGACACACAACCACATACCATCAGACATAGTTGGTTACCTTCTCCTTTAGTTTCCAATCTGTCTCACCATGGCTGTTCTAGTACTCATAACACGGCTGTGCAACTATTTGTTCACATGACTTTCTCCCCACTAAAGTGGAAGCCACATGACAGCAGGAAATATGCTGACTTGTCTTTTTCATCTTGGTTTCTGGGGTAGTTCCCAAATGAATGCTGAGACCTCAGCCTAACGGGTTTAATGCTGAAGAAACACTGGTGAGCACCAGGGCTAGGGAAGTGGCTTCACCAGCCAGTGGAACCAGCATCAAGCCAAAGGGAATACTCTCTGGGGTATGAGCAAGGCTGCAGAGGGCTGTAAGCATCACGAAACTGAAGGGCAGCTGGGGGGTAGTGCCTTAGTTGCAGGTGCCTCATTTGTTCAGAGAAAGACCCCAGCAGTGGCTGGTGTGGTGAAGGGGGTTGACAACAGCAAAGAGCAAAGCCAGGTGTCCAGACGAGAGGACGGAAAGCTGAGCAGAGTTTGTGGGTGGGCTCCCTCCAGACCCCAGCCCACCAGGTTTGTGGCACCTAAGAGATCTCAGGGCTCACCCAGAGGTGACAGTGATGACCCATCCTCTCAGGACACACCTAGGAACTGAGGATTACTGAGCGTCCTCGGGACCTAAATAAATACCTCCGAGCATTCCCACCAGAGGGCTTATCGAGGCAGCCGCGGACAGCAGCTGAGGCACACAGATGACATCTGTTGCTTGAGCAGATGGTGAGAGAGCTGGCCCAGCCAGGATAGAGAGCTCGCATTGTGACTAATAGGAGACGAAGCTGAAGAGAATAAGCACACTCTCCTTTGTCTATTCAAACAAGAGCAGTAACAAGCTAAAAGCTGAGACAGAAGCCCATGAAGCGAGGCAATTATTATGAGACAGCCGCAGGTACATGGAAGGAAAAGCTGGGTCCCATCTTTGTTCACAAAGCCACAGAACATTGTGTGAATGCCAAGCTCTGTAAGGGAAGGGAAAAGCCTTTGTCACATCTTGCTGCCGGCCCCAGACACAGCCCTGACCCAGTGAATGTGGCTGGAACCATGGTCACCGGACTTTCCATGACCAGATGTGCCCCATCAGGACACGCTGCTTGTGGCAGAGGGGTGGAGGGACGAGCCTCAGGCTCCACTCTGCTCCTTTAAAGAAGCCGCTTCCAGTGCCCCTGAGCAGAAGGGGAAGGAGATGGAATAGAACAACCTGGAAACTGCAAATCTTCTATCTTTCTTTAAGATTTTTTTGATGTGTACCATTTTTAAAGTCTTGATTGAATTCGTTACAGTATTGCTTCTGTTTTATGTTTTGGTTTTTTGGCCGCGAAGCATGTGAGATCTTAGCTCCCCAACCAGGGATCGAACCCATACCCCCTGCATTGGAAGGTGAAGTCTTAACCACTGGACCACCAGGGAAGTCCCTGCAAATCTTATTTCTTACTTGCTGTCTATCCCAGGGCTCTAGAGAAAGAATGGCAAGGTCCTCTGCTGGATTCCGTGAAGCTCCATTTCTTCTTCCTCTGCGCAGCCCTGGCTGATGATCAGGGTGTCCAGAGAAGGAGGGAGGGAGGAGCTAGACAGTACCGGTGCCACCTACCTGGGGAAGAGGGTGGCAGAGGGGAGTGGAGACAATATACAGACTTTGGAGCCATGCAGGCTCTGCCAAGTAGAGTTTTGTAATCTCTCTGAACCTCAGTTTCCTCATATATAAAATGGGTATAATAATAGCTCCAGCCTCATAGGATTGGTATCAGGAGTGCATAAGCAAATGCATGTATAGTTCTTAGCTCGGTGCTTGGCATGTTCTAAGTGCTCACTGCAAGTTAGCTATTGCCACTGTGATTATCTGTCCCCGGCCCTCATTGGGTTTAGGAATCCCAGTACTTGACTTGCAATGTCAACAGGTATCAAAATTCTGCCTTCTCAGTGTCCTGGGGCCCCTGGGGAGTACTGTGATTCCTGTGCAAGAGTGAACCTACGGAGGGTCAAGGAGTGCAGTGGGGGTCACAGGGTGCAGTGAGCTCTCACTCCGTTTCTTCCCGGGCAGCACAGCCCCTGCTGCCTTCCCTCTCGTCCTGGCGCTTCCCACTTCCTGCCTCACTTCTCTCCCACTCCACACAGGGAAATTCACACTGTCATCTGCATGCACATCTGCTCTCTTAGGAACGCACACTACGTGCACGTCTTCCCATTCTGCTACACATCTGGGCAAATTATTCAACTGCTCTGGGCCTTAGTTTTCTCATCTGAAAACTGGCAATAATAATAGTGCCAGCCTCATAGAGTTGTTGGAGATTAAACCAGGTAATTCATGTGAAGCGCTTAGAATAACGATTGGCCTATTTGAAGTGATCATTCAGTGTTAGCTGTCATTATTATTATTATTATAGAAAGTGCACGTCTCCCATGAATAAGGATTTTGCTCTGAGATGCCACTGTCCTACGAAAACCCTGAATGAATTCTTCAGCCTTAGGAACCTTTCAGAAACCATGAATTCATGAACATAATAACCCACCTGTGAGCAACCTTCTGACTCAAACAAGCATTAACAATAGAGTGAAAACCCTGAATCACACCTGAGGGCCCGAGACCCAAATGTCTCTATATGTCCCTAATAAGGGATGGGGTTGGGGGGGAGGGTTGTGCATGCAGTGGATGAGAGTGTTGAATGACAGCAGACACTATCCTAGACTTTGAAATTAGAAGTAAAGTTATTATGGTCCCATGGCTGCTAAAAGAAAACAGAGCTCACAAGGAGAGAGAGACTCCTAAAATGGAATTATAACAATAAAAATCACGTATAATTCCAACAAGGAAGAAAACAGGTTCTCTAAAGAAATCGATGTGGCTACATGAGAAACCTCTAATGAACCTAGAGTTTAAAAGTCAAAGTGGGAGGGACTTCCCTGGTGGCACAGTGGTTAAGAGTCCGCCTGCCAGTGCAGGGAACACGGATTCAACCCCTGGTCCAGGAAGATCCCACATGCCACGGAGCGGCCAGACCCGCATGCCACAACTACTGAGCCTGCACGCCACAACTACTGAAGCCTGCGCACCTAGAGCCTATGCTCCACAGCAAGAGAAGCCACCGCAATGAAAAGCCTGCATGCTGCAACAAAGAGTAACCCCACTTGCCACAACTAGAGAAAGCCTGCGTGCAGCAATGAAGGCCCAACGCAGCCAAAAGTGAATAAATAAACAAATTTATTTTTTTAAAAAATTAGCTCGCTTTAAAAAAAAAAAGTCAAACTGGGAAAAATATATTTGCAGCAAATATTGGATAAATGGTTAATATCTTTAACATATAAAGAGCTCACACAAATCAATAATAAAACCCCTAAGGCACAATGGGGACCTGAGCCAAAGATGTGATAATTCACTAAAGAAGCAAGAAAGCCAGCTTTCCAAAAGATGGAAATTCTTCAATCTTACTAGTAATCAAAATGAAAATTCAGACAACAAGATAGCTACTTTTGCCTTGTACATTTGCAAAGATTTCTATTTTTTAACGAATAACCAAAACTGGTAAGAGGGCAGCAAATAGTCCCATTCGAATATTGCAGGTGGGATATGGTACCCAGGAGAGTCACTCCTTAGATCTTCCTATGGAAATAGCTCTAGTTCAGAAGTCTTGTTATTAATAGTGTTATTTATACAAGCAAAAATTAGAAGTAATTGAAATTCAACCTTGTAGAATGATGTTTATGATGAGTTCATGATGGTATGGGAAAATGCAGGAGACAAGATTGCACAGATATTATGTTAACAACTATGATTTTTAAAACAACAGCAACAAAGACTGGTAGAAAACAAAATACTAATGATGGTATCTCTGGGTGTTGGAACAATGGACGATTAGTTCTCTCTGCATTTCTGCTTGGTGATTAGATTTTCCACAATGACCATGCATTACTTTTATTATGGAAAAAAAAAGAAATGTTATTTAAAAGTTCAGAGGTACAAAAAGACTGGAAGAAAGTTGCATGATTAAAGATAAATCCAACAGACGAGTGCGACCATGTGGCCGATGACACCTTAGCTTCAAGTAGGACTGGCTTGTGGGAAGTGCTATGATCCACTGGAGGAACTTGTACTGTGTTCTCTCAAGAACATGTACACAGCGAGGAAGCGTGTACAGAGTTAACAGGAAAAACTGAGCAAAATGGGCTGTTGTGCTAGAAAGTGAAGAGGATCCTGGACCACAGACCTATGGGTCAAAAAATCCTAAGAGTATTGGGACTTCAGTGATCCCCAGTGTAGTGTACTGCTTCCCGTTGTGTGGCCCCTGGACCACTGGGGGTCCTCAAAATGACTCTAAATGAAGCTTGAGGCAATTTAGGTGGTATATGGATATGGAATTATTTTTTTAAGCTTTTTCTTTTCAATTTTCTTTCCATTTTCCAATTATACCAAGGAGAAAGTCTTAGTTTGATGACTTGGATTAGCCTTGTTAGATCAGCGTTGCGAGTCTCTCTTCCTAACAGAGCATGAGCAAGCTGTGGGCTCTGTACCTTAAGCAGCCAACAGCATCTGGCTGGCATTTAATAACGCAGGTGGTGTGTGGACAAGGCAGAATGGCCAGGAGAAGGAGTGAAGTGTAGTAAACACTTGGGCATCTGGAACATGAGGGGGCAGGAAAGTGGGGTGCCTTGCTGTGAGTCACCCAGCTGGCCAACGGCAGCTCAAGCCTGAACACGCCCCACTTCCCCTACACTCCCACCCCCTTCAGCTAGGAACTCTCCCCCCACGCCCACCTGCCTCCCAAGGAGCTGTCTCGTCTAGGTCAGTATTTCTCCACTTTCCTCTAAGCAGCAGATTTACCCTGTCTTGTTCTTTGCTGTGATAGTCATTTCTTGTTTGGTTTTGTGATGTTTGTTGTTGGGCTTTATTTTTTTCTTCGAGTTGGGGAGAGCATCAGATCATGCTATCAGCACAACTAAAAACGTTTTTACTTTGCCTCTGTACTTTTCCTAAAGAGCCAGCATCTTCCACATCCTCCTCTGGGAGCCACGCTGCTCCCCGGCGCTGGACTTTCTCTACTGACAACTAAAGCAGTCTTTTTCTTTTATTTTCGGTTTTGGTTTTCAAATGTGAATTTGTCTGAGAGTCCCCAGCGTGGCCACATTAGTGGCTTTAGATGCTTCCTGATTGGGATTATTTGTGCTTGTGTAGTCAATTTCCTCTAAGATCTCTGGCCATGGGTTGAGAAGAAGATCCCAGTCTTGCTTGGGCTGGTAACTAGCTGAGGGGCCTTGTGCGAGTCATTCAGCCTCGCTGACTGGGTGATAACACTGTCCCACTTCGCCGTCAGGGTCGCACAGGAGGACCAAATGAGCTGCTAGTCACGAAGTGCTTTGTAGGGCAAAATGCACCCCAATGAAATGCACTATTCAGCTCCTAATTTTCTTTTGCTTTTCCCATCAAGGAAAATGTTCTTCAGACTGGAAAGCATAAAACCAACACCATTAAAAAGAGAACCAAAGCTCAAAATAGGAGCAAAGAGAGAGAGTAGTTCAGTCTTTTTTTTTTTTTTTTTCTTTTTGCGGTACGCGGGTCTCTCACTGTTGTGGCCTCTCCCATTGCGGAGCACAGGCTCCAGACGCTCAGGCTCAGCAGCCATGGCTTACGGGCCCAGCCGCTCCGCGGCATGTGGAATCTTCCCGGACCGGGGCACGAACCCATGTCCCTTGCATCGGCAGGCAGACTCTCAACCACTGCGCCAGGGAAGCCCAGCAGTTCAGTCTTTAAATGAGCTCCATCCCTAGATGCCTTAGAACCATCAGGCCTGATCTGCAGCCTGGGATGATGTGACACGCAGGCCATGTTGTGCTGGTGACCAGAGTATGTTCAACGGAGGGAAAATAGGAGGGACAGTGGGGACTTCGGCCACTGTCCCATATGAGAAACCATTGAAAGAAACTGGGAGATGTAGACAAGAAAAAAACCTGAAGGATGACACACACACCACTGCTTGTTTAGAATAGGGATTCCTCCAACAACCTCAATTACCCTGCCGAGCTCCCCCCACCCCACCGGACACTCTTTGGGATCTTTGAGGGAAGTTCATCACCTCCCCAGCAGCCCCCTTGGCAGTACTCAGGAGAAAGTGGAGAGACCATGGAACAGTAAGACCGCCGACTTCTGTGATTCCACCCACAGCTCAGCCACCGAGTCTGGGTACAGATTGTGGCTCCACACTTATAAACCATATGACCTTGTGTCTTGGCTTTCCCATCTATAAAATGGAGATGGTATCTCACTCATAGGCTTGTTGTGAAGTTGAGAAAAGATGACGTGAAATTCTTAGCACAAAGTGTGTTCAAGAGATATTAGTTCTTTTCCCTTCTCCACTCCTCATATCCTTATTTCTGATTATAAAGAGAATTGCTTCTACAAAAAAATTCAACATAGACTTCCATATGATCCAGCAATTCCATTTCTGGGTATATACTCAAAAGAATTGGAAGTGGGGACTCATACAAATATTTGTACACCCTACTCATAGCAGCATTATTCACAACAGCCAAAAGGTGAAAGCAACCCAAATATCCATCCACAGATGAATGGGTAGACAAAATGCAGCACACACCTACAATGGAATATTATTCAGCCTGTTTTTTTAATTTAATTTTATTTTTTTATACAACAGGTTCTTATTAGTTATCATTTTATACATATTAGTGTACATATGCAAATCCCAATCTCCCAATTCATCCCACCACACCACTCCGCCCCCGCTTCCCCCCCTTGGTGTCTATATGTTTGTTCTCTACATCTGCATCTCTATTTCTGCCTTGCAAACCGGTTCATCTGTACCATATTTCTAGATTCCACATATATGCGTTAATATACAATATTTGTTTTTCTCTTTCTGACTTACTTCACTTTGTTTCACAGTCTCTAGGTCCATCCACGTCTCTGCAAATGTCCCAATTTCGTTTCTTTTTATGGCTGAGTAATATTCCATCGTATATATGTACCACATCTTCTTTATCTATTCATCTGTCGATGGGCATTTAGGTTGCTTCCATGGCCTGGCTATTGTAAATAGTGCTGCAATGGATATTGGGGTGCATGTGTCTTTTTGAATTATGGTTTTCTCTGGTTATATGCCCAGTAGTGGGATTTCTAGTTTTTTAAGGAACCTCCATATTGTTCTCCATAGTGGCTGTATCAGTTTACATTCCCACCAACAGTGCAGGAGGGTTCCCTTTCCTCCACACCCTCTCCAGCATTTATTGTTTGTAGATTTTCTAATGACGCCTTATTCTAACCGGTGTGAGGAGATACCTCGCTGTAGTTTTGGTTTCCATTTCTGTAATAATTAGTGATGTTGAGCAGCTTTTCATGTGCTTCTTGGCCATCTGTATGTCTTCTTTGGAGAAATGTCTATTTAGATCTTCTGCCTACTTTTTGATTGGATTGTTTGTTTTTTTAATGTTGAGCTGCCTGAGCTGTTTATATATTTTGGAGATTAATCCTTTGTTGATTCATTTGCAAATATTTTCTCCCATTCTGAAGGCTGTCTTTTTGTCTTGTTTATAGTTTCCTTTGCTGTGCAAAAGCTTTTAAGTTTCATTAGGTCCCATTTGTTTATTTTTGTTTTAATTTCCATTACTCTAGGAGGTGGGTCAGAAAAGATCTTGCTGTGATTTATGTCAAGGAGTGTTCTTCCTATGTTTTCTTCTAAGAGTTTTGTAGTATCTGGTCTTCCATTTAGTTCTTTAATCCATTTTGAGTTTATTTTTGTGTATGGTGTTAAGGAGTGTTCTAATTTCATTCTTTTACATGTAGCTGTCCAGTTTTACTAGTACCACTTATTGAAGAGGGTGTCTTTTCTCCATTGCATATCTTGCCTCCTTTGTCATAGATTAGTTGACCATAGGTGCATGGGTTTACCTCTGGGCTTTCTATCCTGTTCCACTGATCTATATTTCTGTTTTTGTGCCAGTACCATATTGTCTTGATTACCGTAGCTTTGTAGTATAGTCTAAAGTCAGGGAGTCTGATTCCTCCAGCTCTGTTTTTTTCCCTCAAGATTACATTGACTATTTGGGGTCTTTTTTGTCTCCATACAGATTTTTTGTTCTAGTTCTGTAAAAAATGCCACTGGTAATTTGATAGAGGTTGCATTGAATCTGTAGATTGCTTTGGGTAGTATAGTCATTTTCACAATATTGATTCTTCCAATCCAAGAACATGGTATATCTCTCCATCTGTTTGTGTCATCTTTGATTTCTTTCATCAGTGTCTTATAGTTTTCTGCATACAGGTCTTTTGTCTCCTTAGGTCGGTTTATTCCTAGGTATTTTATTTTTGTTGTTGCAATGGTAAATGAGTTTGTTTCCTTAATTTCTCTTTCTGATCTTTTGTTGTTAGTGTATAGGAATGCAAGGGATTTCTGTGCATTAATTTTGTATCCTGCAACCTTACCAAATTCATTGATCAGGTCTAGTAATTTTCTGGTGGCATTAGTAGGATTCTCTATGTATAGTATCATGTCATCTGCAAACAATGACAGTTTTACTTCTTCTTTTTCCAATTTGTATTCCTCTTTCTTCTCTGATTGCCATGCCATGCCATAGAACTTCCAAAACTATGTTGAATAATAGTGGCAAGAGTGGACATCCTCATCCTGTTCCTGATCTTGAGGAAATGCTTTCAGTTTTTCCCCATTGAGAATGATGTTTGCTGTGGGTTTGTCGTATATGGCCTTATTATGTTGAGGTAGGTTACCTCTCTGCCCACTTTCTGGAGACTTTTTATCATAATGGGTGTTGAATTTTATCAAAAGCTTTTTTGCATCTATTGAGATGATCATATGGTTTTTATTCTTCAGTTTGTTAATTTGGTGTATCACATTGGGTAATTTGCATATATTGAAGAATCCTTGCATCCTTGGGATAAATCCCATTTGATCCTGGTGTAGGATCCTTTTAATGTGTTGTTGGATTCTGTTTGCTAGTATTTTGTTGAGGATTTTTGCATCTATGTTCATCAGTGATATTCATCTGTAATTTTCTTTTTTTTTTTTTAGTATCTTTGTCTGGTTTTGATATCAGGGTGATGGTGGCCTCATAGAATGAGTCTGGGATTGTTCCTTCCTCTGCAATTTTTTGGAAGAGTTTGAGAAGAATAGGTGTTAGCTCTTCTCAAAATGTTTGATAGAATTCATCTGTGAAGCCATCTGGTCCCAGGCTTTTGTTTGTTGGAAGATTTTTATCACAGTTTCAATTTCATGACTTGTGATTGGTCTGTTCATATTTTCTATTTCTTCCTGGTTCAGTCTTAGAAGGTTATACCTTTCTAAGAATTTGTCCATTTCTTCCAGGTTGTCGATTTTATTGGCATAGATTTGCTTGTAGTAGTCTCTTAGGATGCTTTGTATTTCTGCGGTGTCTGTTGTAACTTCTCCTTTTTCGTTTCTAATTTTATGGATTTGAGTCCTCTCCCTCTTTTTCTTGATGAGTCTGGATAATGATTTATCAATTTTGTTTATCTTCTCAGAGAACCAGCTTTTAGTTTTATTGATCTTTGCTATTGTTTTCTTTGTTTCTATTTCATTTATTTCTGCTCTGATCATTATGATTTCTTTCCTTCTGCTAACTTTGGGTTTTGTGTGTTCTTTCTCTAGTTCCTTAGGTGTAAGTTTAGATTGTTTATTTGAGACTTTTCTTGTTTCTTAAGGTAGGCTTGTATTGCTATAAACTTCCATCTTAGAACTGCTTTTGTTGCATCCCATAGGTTTTGGATTGTCGTGTTTTCATTGTCCTTTGTCTCTAGGTAATTTTTTATTTCCTCTTTGATTTCTTCAGTGATCTCTTGGTTATTTAGTAACGTATTGTTTACCCTCCATGTGGTTGTGTTTTTTATGTTTTTTCCCCTGTAATTTATTTCTAATCTCATAGCATTGTGGTAGGAAAAGATGCTTGATATGATTTCAATTTCCTTAAATTTGCTGAAGCTTGATTTGTGAGCCAAGATGTGATCTACCCTGGAGAATGTTCTATGTGCACTTGAGAATAAAGTGTAATCTGCTGTTTTCAGATGGAATGTCCTATAAATATCAATTAAATCTATCTGATCTGTTGTGTCATTTAAAGCTTGTGTTTCCTTATTAATTTGCTGTCTGGATGATCTGTGCATTGGTGTAAGTGAGGTGTTAAATTCCCTCACTAATATTGTGTTATTGTTGATTTTCTCTTTTATAGCTGTTAACATTTGCCTTATGTATTGAGGTGCTCCTATGTTGGGTGCATATATATTTATAATTGTTATAGATTCTTCTTGGATTGATCCCTTGATCATTATGTAGTGTCCTTCCTTGTCTCTTGTAACATTCTTCATTTTAAAGCCTATTTTATCTGATATGAATATTGCTACTCCAGCTTTCTTTTGATTTCCATTTGCATGGAATATCTTTTTCCATCCCCTCACTTTGAGTCTGTATGTGTCCCGAGGTCTGAAGTGGGTCTCTAGTAGGCAACATATATATGGGTCTTGTTTTTGTACCTATTCAGCGAGCCTCTGTCTTTTGGATGGAGCATTTAATCCATTCACGTTTAAGGTAATTATAGATATATTTGTTCCTGTTAACATTTTCTTAATTGTTTTGGGTTTGTTTTTGTATGTCCTTTTCTTCTCTTGTGTTTCCCCTTAGAGAAGTTCCTCTAGCATTTGTTGTAGAGTTGGTTTGGTGGTGCTGAATTCTCTTAGCTTTTGCTTGTCTGTAAAGCTTTTGATTTCTCCATCGAACCTGAATGAGATCCTTTCTGGGTAGAGTAATCTTGGTTGTAGGTTCTTCCCTTTCATCACTTTAAGTATGTCATGCCACTCCCTTCTAGCTTGTAGAGTTTCTGCTGAGAAATCAGCTGTTAACCTTATGGGAGTTTCCTTGTATGTTATTTGCCATTTTTCCCTTGTTGCTTTTAATAATTTTTCTTTGTCTTTAATTTTTGTCAATTTGATTACTATCTGTCTCGGCATGTTTCTCCTTGAGTTTATCCTGCCTGGGACTCTCTGCACTTCCTGGACTTGGGTGGCTATTTCCTTTCCCATGTTAGGGAAGTTTTCGACTATAATCTCTTCAAATATTTTCTCTCTTCTCCTTTTGGGACCCCTATAATGTGAAAGTTGGTGCATTTAATGTTGTCCCACAGGTCTCTTAGTCTGTCTTAATTTCTTTTCATTCTTTTTTCTTTATTCTGTTCCACAGCAGTGAATTCCACCATTCTGTCTTCCAGGTCACTTATCTGTTATTCTGCCTCAGTTATTCTGCTTTTGATTTCTTCTAGTGTATTTTTTATTTCAGTTGTTGTATTGTTCATCTCTGTTTGTTTGTTCTTTAAATATTCTAGGTGTTTGTTCTTTAATTCTTCTAGGTCTTTGTTAAACATTTCTTGCATCTTCTTGATCTTTGCCTCCATTTTTTTTCTGAGGTCCTGGATCATCTTCACTATCATTATTCTGAATTCTTTTTCTGGAAGGTTGCCTATCTCCACTTTATTTTAACTCTTTTTCAGGGGTTTTATCTTGTTCCTTCATCTGATACATAGTCCTCTGTGTCTTCATTTTTTCTGTCTTTCTGTGAATGTGGTTTTCATTCCACAGGCTGCAGAATTGTAGTTCTTCTTGCTTCTGCTGTCTATGGATGAGGCTGTCTAGGAGGCTTGTGCAAGTTTCCTGATGGGAGGGACTGGTGGTGGGTAGAGCTGGCTGCTGCTCTGGTGGGCAGAACTCAGTAAAACTTTAATCTGCTTGCCTGCTGATGGGTGGGACTGAGTTCCCTCCCTATTGGTTGTTTGACTTGAGGCGGCCCAGCACTGGAGCCTACCCGGCTCTTTGGTGGGACTAATGGTGGACTCTGGGAGGGCTCACACCATGGAGTGCTTCCCAGAACTTCCGCTGCCAGTGTCTTTGTCCTCACAGTGAGCCACAGCCACCCCCTGTCTCTGCCGGAGACCCTCCAACACTAGCAAGTCAGTCTGGTTCAGTCTCCTATGGGGTCACTTCTCCTCCCCCCGGGTCCCGATTTACACACTACTTTGTGTGTGCCCTCCAAGAGTGGAGTCTCTGTTTCCCCCAGTCCTGTCAAAGTTCTGCAATCAAATTCCGCTAGCCTTCAAAGTCTGACTCTCTGAGACTTCCTCCTCCCATTGCCGGACCCCCAGGTTGGGAAGCCTGATGTGGGGCTCAGAACCTTCACTCCAGTGGGTTGACTTCTGTGGTATAATTGTTCTCCAGTTTGTGAGTCACCCACCCAGTGGTTATGGGATTTGATTTTATTGAGATTGTGCCCCTCATACCATCTCACTGTGGCTTCTCCTTTGTCTTTGGATGTGGGGTATGTTTTTTGGTGAGTTCCAGTGTCTTCCTGTCGATGATTGTTCAGCAGTTAGTTCTATTCAGCCCTAAAAAGGAAGGAAATACTGGCACATGCTGCAGCATTGATGAATCTTGAGGACCTTATGGCAAGTGAAATAAGCCAGTCACAGGAGGACAAATACTGTACGATTCCACTCATATGAGGTACTTACAGTTTCAGATTCATAGAGACAGAAAGTGGAATGGTGGTTGCCAGGGACTGGGGGCAGGGGCGAATGGGGAATTAGTGTTTAATAGGCATAAAGTCTCAGTTTGGGAAGACTAGAAAGTTCTGGAGATGGATGGTGGTGATGCGTGCACAGTATAAATGCATTTAATGCCACTGAACTGTACACACCTAAAAAAGGTCAAAATGGTGAATTTTATGTTACTTATATTTTACTCCAATAAGAAAAATGCTTACATAACAACAAAAAATTATGCCTTAATTTTAGTCCATGACACTATTTCAGAAATATTAAAATGTAAAAATCATATAAATCTTAGAATAAAGAGAATATGATTTTTTTTTTTTTTTTTTTGTGGTACACGGGCCTCTCACTGTCGTGGCCTCTCCTGTCGCAGAGCACAGGCTCCAGACGTGCAGGCTCAGCAGCCATGGCTCACGGGCCCAGCCGCTCCGCGGCATGTGGGATCCTCCCAGACCGGGGCACGAACCCATGTCCCCTGCATCGGCAAACAGACTCTCAACCACTGTGCCACCAGGGAAGCCCGAGAATATGATTTTTAATACCAAAAAAAAGAGAAGAAGATGAAGAAAAAGAAGACACACGAAGAAGGGAATAGAAGTACCATCCATCATGGCACCTTTTCAAGGGCACAGAGAAACCAGGTCTTAGCGGGGGAAATCTCAGAGTGTTGCTTACAATTCCTGGAAAGTATCTGAACTGCCACCACTCACAGCTCCGGAGGGTGGGGCAAACAACACAGGAGATGAAGCCCACGTCCTGCCTTCTGTGACATCAGCACACACGCACCCCTCAGAGCCAGCTGTGCTCACCACCACCCTTCCAAACAGCAGTGGGGCTACAAGATGCTCCCTGGCCCAGTGACCGCTCCCAGTCCCCCACCCAGAAGCCCACTGTCTGCTAATAGAGATCACAGGAGCCCAGGGTGAGGGGCCACCTGGGGTACCTGATTGCTGGCACTGCAGGGGGAGAGGACGCGGGCTGGACTTCCAGTCGGCTTGCCATTGGATGCCTCCAGGTGTCCGGAGCCCCACAGCCTTCAGGCCGCCCCCTGGAAAACTTGAATCCCAGAATGACCCTGAGGCCCAGGACCAGAGCTGGCCAACCTGGGCTTCCTGAGCAGACAGGTAACCAGGCCTCCCCGAGTCCTCTCTCCGGCACCACCATGGACCCAGGACATTTTAAATGGCCCATAGATGAGGGCATCAAAGAAACCCATATGCACTTTCAGGCCCTGGTCTGGGCTGACCTCACACTTGGACACAAGTCACACCAGGTGCCACGTTGCCTAGCTGCTGAGACCCAAGGGCTCCTGTCTGGGAGCAGCTCCACTGCCAGCTAGCTGTAAGGTAACTGACCTCTCCGGACCTCTAACACCCGTCAATGAAATGCTGAATCTGTTCCCAGCCCTGGGACCTCTGCAGACAGGGAAGGGAAATCTCCATTCCACTCCATAGGCCTTCCTGGGCACCTGTCACAGAAAGACAGGATGCCAGTCTATAAGGACAATGAGGAGGATAACAGATCCTGCCCTTGGGGAAGGTATTCATTTCCTAGGGCTGCTGTAACAAAGTACCACCAACTCGGTGCTTAGGACAGCAGAAAGGTATTCTCTTGCAGTTCTGGAGGCTGGAAGTCAGAAATCAAGGTGTCAGCAAGCTGTTCCTTTTCAGAGGCTCTGAGGGAGAACCTGCTCCCTACCTCTCTGCTGGCTTCTCTGGTTGCCGGCAGTCCTTGACTTGTAGCTGCGTTACTGCAATCTCTGCTTCCGTCTTCACATGTGTGTCCACTTCTCCCTCTTCTTCTAAGGACACCAGTCATTGGATTAAGGGCCAGTCCAATGGAGTATGTTCCCATCTTAACTTGATTAAGTTAATCAAGTGGATTACATCCACAAAGACCCTCTTCCAAATGAGGGCATATTCACAGGTTCCAGGGGCTAGGACTTGTATATATTAGGAAGACAATTCAACCCAGGGAGATTCCAACAGTAATAGTGAAACAATGTAGCAAAAAAGATAGAGCAAAAACCTTAGAGCCAGTTAGAGTTGGTCTTCTTACCCTCCCAGAGCCTCAGTGTACTCAACTGTAAAATGGGATAACAGTATCTACCTTGCAAGATATAATATGTGCAAGGCAACTGGCACATGGTAGGCACTCAGTAAACAGTAACAATATTGTTATAACAATTATTATCAGTACTATTATTAGCTGAACTGCAGAGATGTAGGCAACTATAGCATAGGAGAGGTTCAAGCAAAATACCCTGGAGGAAGACTAGATCAGATTGTGGGAAACAGGATTAGTTTAATAGAAGAGATGATATGAAACAGGCCCGGGAAAGATGGCTAGGATTTTGGCAGTGCAACCTGCACGGGAGGGAAATCCAGGAAGTAGGAGCTACACAAACAAGCCTTGGAAGCAGGAAAGTATAAAGCATGTTTGAAGAAGAGCTCCAAGTTCATTTGGCTGGAACATTGGGAAATGAATGAAGAGTAATGGTAATTAAGGTTGTGAAGGAGGATTTGGACCACAGAACATGAGGAGTTTGCACTTAATTCGTAGTCAATGGGGAGTCCATGAATGTTTTTTGGAAGGAGTGAGGCAATTAAACCTGCATTTAAGAAAATTAATCTGGCTGCAGTGTGCAGAATCAGAAAGCCCTGGAGCAGGGAGAGATCAGGGCGGAACCCAGAAGAGATCCCTGTGGGAGGTGAGATCTTTCCTTGTCCTGGCTAAAGGCTGAAGGTGCGTTGTAAAAAATGCCTGGGGACTCAGTCACGGCTTGGAGTGGCCATCTTAGACAGGTCACACACCCACTCTGGGTACCTCATTATGAGCTGGGTGACCGAGTGAAATAAGCCAGACAGAGAAAGACAAGTCCTGCATGGTATCACTTATAAGTGGAATCTAAAAAAAAAAAAAAAATACTCAAAGAAACAGAGAGTAGAATGGTGGTTGCCAGGTTGTGGGGTGGGGGAAATAGGGAGAGGTTGGTAAAAGGGTACAAACCTTCAGTTGTAAAGTAAATGAGGTCTGAGGATCGAATATAGCACATGGTGACTGTAGTTGATAACGCCGTATTGTACAATTGAAATTTGCTGAGAGAGTAGAACTCAAATGTTCTCACTAAAAAAGAAAAGATAAATATATGAGGTAATGAATATGTTAATTAACTAGATGGGGGGAATCCTTTCACGGTGTATATGTATATCAAATCATCATGATATACACTTTAAATATCTTACAATTTTATTTGTCCCTTATACCTCAATAAAGCTGAAATTAAAAAAAAGGAACAGATAGGGTGGCCAGTGATGGGCGTTCTGCGATCTCTAAGACCATCCCACAGGTAGGGTGCTCTCAGACTAAGAAGACACCAGCAGGGCCTTCAGGTGAGCTGCATTCACAAGGGCACCTGGAGGTGGCAGTGCGGACAGCCTCTGCCCCAGCCCCGCCCCCTCTCCTGCCCTGCTGGGAGACCAGCAGCTTGCCTGATCTCTGGCGGCTTTGGGGAGGCCAGAGCCCCGTCAGGCTGCTCGAGAGCTGTGAGCCGGCTTAATTGTTGCCCATTAACTTTCACCTCGGTCTTACTTTAGAATTCTGTGAATATTTATGAGTGCGCTCTTGCTTAATGAGGAGGGGAACAGAGACATTAATGAGCTTCTTTTCCTGGTTGGGCTTGAGGATTTTTTTTTTGTTTCATATCTCTAATCTGAATTCCAGCTCTGCTGTACCTTTTTTCCTCTTGGATCATCAGAGGTGAGACCTGCGGGACACTTTTCACAGCCACCATCCAGGCAGAATCTAAGCACACAGAGGTGGAGGGTGTGTGTGTGTGTGTGTACCTGTGTGTGCACACTTGAGAATGTGTGCAAGTGAGAGGCTGTGTGTGCACACGTATGGCCACACATGGGGATGTGTGAGCTCTCCAGGAAGCAAAGAAAGCCTGTCCGGGTTCAAATGGAACCAGAAGTTGCTTCTCCTCTTGAGTTGGGCCTCACAGAGATGAGAGGAAAAGTAAGGCAGGGGATGCTTTCCTTGGGTCTTCTTTGCAGGAGCTGAGGTGTGGGGCTAGGCCTCCCCCTGGGCCCAGCATCTCAGGGGCCTGCCCCGGGACCTCCTCAAAATGGGACAGAGCCTGAGGCCTGTGCACCAGCCCGTGTGAGCCTGGAAGGCTCTGCAGAGAGCGTGGCCCAGACCTGCCCTGCAGACCCAGGGGAGGGAGCAAGGAGGCTGCTTGGAACAGCCAGCCCGGGGCTTGGAGCCAGAAGGCAAACAGGGGGACAATACACATTCTCACCTGCACCCAGGAAGTTTGGAGAACATCAGTCCCGTTCCCCTGGGGTCTTAGCCCAGTCTCTAAGGGATGTGAAAAGCCTGGCCATTGCATATTTGATAAATCAGCAGGAGAAAAGCAGAGGAGGCCCCAGAATGGTGAAAACCCCTTCCTGCTAAAACGTCAGGCTGTTTCTCCCTGGCCTTCCCTCGGCCTTTCAGCCGCTGGGGACCCTCCACCTCTCTCTCTCTGCCTGAGAAGAAAGATGATGGATAGAGTAGGAGGAAGAAAGTAACCATAACTTCTGATCACTGAAACCCAACCACTCTTAACATTTCTGTATTTTTACATATGGCTTCCTTTGTTCCCTTTGCCTAGCTTAACGGGCTAACCCCCTAGTGTAAGTCATTGGGTCAGTATCAAGTTTGTGCTATGATGAACGATGCTGAGTTGAACATTTTTATGCATTTACTTCTGAATGATGCTCAGGTCAAATTATTGGACCAATGGTCTTGGACACTTTTACATCTCTTGGTGGATACAGCCAAGTCATTTTCCAAAAGAGTTGTACCAATCAGCGGTATATGAAAGTGCCCATTTCAATGCGTCCTCATCAGGACTATTTTCTCATTTGTTTTTTCTAACGTTTGCTAATTTGATGGGCTAAAATGACAGTACTTCCTTGCTGCCTTAATTCGCATTTTTTAGTATATTGTGAGGTTGGATATTTTCCGTGTGCTTATTGACTAGTTGCAGTGTTCACAACATTCAAAAGTAAGGAAAAAAACATTGATTTGTGCATGAACTGTGCACTTGGGCATGGGGAATGCACCGTGTGTGTGTGCACGTGTGTGTGTATGAGAGAGAGAGAGACGTTGCAGGCTATATGAGCATCTCAGAGACCAGATGCTTCCATTTGTACGTTTGTAAGTGTGAGTGCATGTAGTTGATGTATGGTTATTTTCACCTTCTATGAGAGAGACAGGGAAGTGAAGAGGGAAGATTGCAAGCTTTGGAATCTTTCAGGCTCAGGTTCAGTGTTACCAAGTGGGTAGTTGTATGAGTTGGGGCCAGTTACTTGGCCTTTTGCTTTTAAGTCTTTGTTTTCTCATCTGTAAAATGGGACTAATAATTTCTGTGACATAGAATTGTGGACACTAGTACATGAACCAATGAAGGTACAATGGAAGCCCTCCCGCCCAGAGTTCCCCTTGTCTGTCCTCAGTTTGGGGTGTAAAGTTGGGCACGTTTGGACGCTGGCCTAGACCCATGAGGTGACAACGTCCTGGGGAGCCATGCCAGCCTCTTCTCTGTCCTGCAGTCATTAGCAAAGAGCCCAAGTCACTCTTCAGGTTCTGCAAGTGTTTGTGTGGAATGAAGGGATGAACCTCTATATGAGCGCATGTGGGCCTTTATTGGAAGAAACGATAGGATCTGAGTTAATTCTACCCCAATCATCCTTCTCTTCCCCAAGTTCTTGAGGTCATGCCAGGACTGGGGGTGGCCCTTTTCAACCTGACATGTTCCATGAATAAGACACATATGCCCGAGAGAGAGGGAAGAGGCTGAGTGCTAACAGGAGGGCATGTGGGAAACCCCCTCAGAGTCAGCGTGGCCGGCAGAGAGCTGGAGATGACACCCAAAGGGTGTCCTCAGGAGAGAGGCTGGAGCACTTGGACTCACCTCCTTCCCGGGGAGGCGGCGGCGGCCGAGTGCAGGCCGTTCATATCCTAGCCCCACCCTCCTGAGCTATGGGGCTGGGACAAGTCATTCAAGCTCTCTCTGCCTCAGCTTCTTCATCTATAGAATGGGTGTATGATAATACCTGCCTCATAGACTGTCGTGAGGATTAAGGGAGATCATTCATGAAAACACAGGAAGGTGAGCTGCTATTGTTTCCACTATAACCCCAGCCTCCCTTGTTTCCCCTCACTTTCTCTCCGGGTCCTGGGAGGCGCGGCTGGCAGGAGAGGAGGGGACTGGGCAGTATTCCAGAGAGGAAGACTTTTCTGTGTGCCAATATTCAGGAGAGCGCGGAAATTTCTTCCCACCTTCTGTCGGAACTCTCTGAAGAATGGAGCTTATGAACTGATCAAAATGACTGACCAAAAAGAGAAGAGGAAGGAAGGGGAGGGAAAGAGGGGAAGGGAGGGAAGCCAGGGAACATCACCGTGCTATTTGGTGACTGAAATTTACCAAGGTGAGCAGGGGCTGGTCTGAAAGTGAGCTTGGCCCACAGAGAGCTGGAGATGGTACACCGAGTGCAGGACCGTTTCCCTGAATGCAGTCTGGACACCCCACCCCCTCAGACTCTAGTCCAGGTTCTGCCACCAAGGCCCTGAGGGTTCAGATGCATCCCTGGGCCTCAGCAGCCCCTTCTGCCAAAGAGAGAAAATCGATTGTTCCTCTCAGAAGCAGGAGGAAGCTAAGCTGACCAAAAGTCTGCCCGTTGCTTTGTGTTCTTTGGAATAAAGACACCACGTGAGTCAGGGTACAAATATAGTCAGGTACTACACTATTCGATAAAATACTAGGACACTGGGCCTTCCTCATATGGCTGAGCAGACATATCCTAGGGACTCAGGCAGAGAAGATGAATATGCATGTGGCTCAGACAGCAAAGCCACGGGCTGCAGAGGTAGATAAACACAAGGGGAAAGTCAGCCAGCATCTCGGCAACTGGGCCTGGGTCCCCTCCACCAGGAGGACATCCAAAGAAACGGGGGCCTGGATGTTAGCATCCGTTCTCTGGCAATTCCTCCCAGCTCCCAAAGCAGATCTTTATCCTGGCAATAGGGGTTTCTCTAGTAATAAGTTCTCTGCTCTGAGCATTTGCTAAAGCCAGATTAATCGGAGAGATAAGAAAATAAGAAGATGACAGAAGCACCTCAATTACTCATTACTCAGCTAATCTCTCATGCAGCACCCGCTGTATGCAGAACTCAGGCTCCATCAAGTCAAACACAATTCTTGTCCTCAAGACACACTCACGTCTGGTTCCCATGGATGTTCATAGTGGAGGCCCAATAAATGTTGTTTTCTCTTATCACAGTGTGGAATCTGCAGTGTTCTCCAGGGTGGAGGTTGCTACCTCCAGGCCCCGTTTTGGTTTGTGGGACCTTTATTTTGGAAATTACCCTGCTGCAGCGTAATGGATCAGGTGATAGGTTGGGCTCTTCCGCTAGTCAGCACCTTCCTAGGATGAGCACCATGCTTGCTGCTCCGTCTTTCTGTGCCCAGCATCTAGACAACGCCTGGCATGAGGCAAGTATGGATAAAGGCCTATTCGTGTCACATGGCTACAGATCTGTCTCATAGAGTGGACTCCCCGTGGGCAGGCCCATTTCCTTTACCTCTGTACTGGAGACCTACCCCAGGACCCAGCACATCATCAGGGCTCTTCATTTGATGAGTGACTGGTACATTCAGCAAATTCCGTAACAGCTCAGCTCACCAGCATGGAGGTGGGGTAGGGCCCCTCAACAGAGGGAGGTGACGTGTACCAAGCACTCAGCACAGAGCCTGATAAGGCATAAGCACTCGCCAAATACCGTTACTGTTCCCTGGAGCAAGTCACCGAATGTCTCTGAGCCTCAGTTTCCTCATCTATAAAGTGGGAGAGGAATCCCAGCTGCCACCAGTGGGTGAATCCTAACAGGCCCTAGTCAGTGTCAGCTGAACCCACCTGCACCCTTTGACCCAGCTACAGAGCCAGAACCTGGCTGGGGGAGATGCCCATAACAGAGAGCCCCCTCACCTGGTACAGGTGTGTGAGACATGGGCCCCTCTGCCCTTGCGGGCTGCTCACCCCAGCTACAGACAGCCGCCCCTGCTGGCTCCAGTGACCTGGACAAATACTACTGCTTTGCATTGTGCCATGATGTGAAGACAGTCGAGAGGTTCTGTCCTGGAAGGTCAGGTGCCCCAGCGGAGGGAAAAAAGGCATGGCCTCGGCTCTGATGCTCAGCTGCATCGTTGCCATGGCTCCTTTCCGACTCTTCATGTATTTTTTAAAAATACGTAATTTCCTAAAGGGAAACTAAATTGGATTGTGCATTAATTTGAGAGACTGTAGTCTGATACTGCTGGCATCAGAACTGCTGGCTTCTCATCCTTGCTAGGATTCAGAGGGTGGTCTGGGGACCCCCCGGGACCCGGTGTGACCCCTTCCCCACACCTACCCCACGCAGAGGGCACTCCCACCTGGCAGGCCTGCAGCTGAGATTCCCAGGAGCCTGAGGTTACTTCACCTGACTGGGGGGGGCACCCTCTCCTCCCCGCTTCTTCACCTGGGAACCTGAACCAGCTGCCCCTGCCTCCGTGGATCTAGATGGCAGGCCCTGTCCTGGTGGGGCCTGAGGGACAGAAGATGCTGTGAGAACACGTGTCTCAATGCCCCGGAGGCCAAGCCAGAGAAATCTGAAGGGTGGGAGTGCAGGTGTGTGTTCCGCAGGGTATCAGGCTCACCTCCTGCCAGCCTGTGCAGCCAGCGTGTTGGGGGTTTGGTTCAGACACTGGTGTGAAGCAGGACCGGGTTTGAGACCTGGTTCTACTGCTCACGATCTGGGTGACCTCAGTTGTTAAATGAGTCCTAGCTTCAACACCTGTGAAATGGGGATGATAAGAAAACCTACTTCACTGAGCCCTTGTGCAGATTAAAACGTAAAATGTCCAAGGGGAGAAAGTGCTGGCAGAGTGCTAGCATACAGTAAGCACTCAATAAATGTGCACTGCTGTTGTTTTTATAGCTTGCCTATTTCATGCAGGGATCCTGCCCTGCCTCACCCTGGAGGAAAGCCACATTGCGGTCTGATGGCTCCTGAACCCAGACCCTCAGCACTTAAGCCCTCCGGCTGCTCCGTGTGGGGCAGTGGTGGGTGCCCAGGGACCCCAAAGTCATTTCTGCATTTTCCAGAATGCCCACTGCAGGGTGTGCGTAGGGACAAAACCAGCTGAGTAGCTGACCTTAGGGGTGTGAAAACCAGCTCCCCCAGCGCTCCCAGCAGAGCCAGGGAGCCGGTCCTGACACCCTCTGCCCTCCTCTGCCCTCCCCGGCCAGCACAGCTCTGCTCAGGGAGCATTTACCAGGCGCCAGCACTGCAGGAACATCACCCTGCCCAGGAATTAACATCATACCCAGTTGTCAGACGAGGAGACTAGAACTCAAAGAGACTGGCCCAAGTGACACTGCAGGTAACAGCCAGAGCCCTTCCTGCCTGTTCTTAATCACCACGCTGCACTGCACTGCCTCTCAATCTCTTGGAATCCCTCTGTGTTGGGCCCGGAAGGCAGGCAGGGGGGAGAAAGGAAAAAAGGTATCCAAGTCCAAATTCTCTAGACCCCAAACTCGCAAGGAAAAATGCCAGTGTTATTCACCTATTCCTGGTGAGTAATGTCTCTCCAGGGGAAGTTTAAAATAGAAACTTTAGTCATACCTTAATAGAGCCGAATGATTTCTAAAAACACTCAAGCCTTAGTCCTTTGCATCCAAAACTGACGGCTGGGAGCTAACGGAGCGGACAGAGGCACGTCAGTCCCCAAAGAGGATGGTCCTAAGAGTGCACTTGGCTCGGGAGTTCCATTATGGCATTTACCCAGGGACGCAGAAACACATACCCAAACCCTGAGGATCTGTTCACCCTCCCGTCCTTCCATCTCCCATTACTCAGTCATTCCCCCTTAGCAGAGCCCAGTAGGCAGATAAGGCAAAGATGGACACCTCCCAGATAAACCAGGGTTCTTTCATTCAGCATGTTTCCTGAGCACCTATTATATGCCAGGTACAGTCAGGGTTGCCCGGGTCAAGGCAGCAAACAGGAAAAATATATTGGCTCCCGTGTTTGTATAGCATTTTCTGGTTTTGTCCAAAGTCCTTGACATCTCTTATCCCTTTGATCCTCACCACAACGTTGGCAATGGAACAAGGTGTATAAAACATGTGGCCCTGGATCCAGCACATTGTTGTCCCACTCCATGAGCACGAATCCTCTTTATTTCCTGTGTACAGGTAACAAAAGGGTCACCAGGGCTTCCCTGGTGGCGCAGTGGTTGAGAGTCCGCCTGCCGATGCAGGGGACACGGGTTCGTGCCCCGGTCTGGGAAGATCCCACATGCCGTGGAGCGGCTGGGCCCATGGCCGCTGAGCCTGCGCGTCCGGGAGCCTGTGCTCCGCGATGGGAGAGGCCACAACAGTGAGAGGCCCGTGTACCGCAAAAAAAAAAAAAAAGGTCACCAAACTTATTGAGCAAAGGAGGAGAAGTAAAGCACAGAGAGGAAGAGGATGTGCTGAAATACAAGTCCCAGAACAGTGAGAGAACCAGGACCACCTCCCCCATGAATTATGCTGTCCAGAGGCCCTCTCTTCTTATGCAACCGTTTTATACAGATAAAATCTGCTTAAATTGAATATTGATTGTGGTGTCAGGAAGGTGTGTGTCAGCCTGCCTGAGGCCCATGCAGGTGCACGCTGGAGGGAGAGCACATACTGAGACCAATTATTTTAGCCCCCGTCATTAGCTTGACTGCTTTTACAGCTGCCAAACCCCATCACAGCAAAGACCCCAATTTGTTAGACCCAGGGAGAGTCCCTGCTCTTTGCACACACACACACAAAAGAAACCCAGACACAGTCTGGAAAAGATATGGCCAAGTTTTACTATTTTTTTAAGCTATTCAGTGGAGTGTTCCTTTGCCTTTTCTGTTATTAAAACCTTGGGCTGGCAGCCACAAACCATCCCCCTACGGTCCTGGGGGGTTACCCCAACCTTGCCCTTCACAGAGATGTCTGCAAGAAACATTGGATTTTCTATTAGCTCTGAGGCTGGAAAGAGGCATTTTCCACCTTCCTGGGCGCAGTTAATTGGCTGCAGATCATCAGTGAGAAGAGAAGGAACAGTTCTCAAACACCTGCTTTCTCTCCAGCCAGGATGGATGCTTGGAGAGAAATTCAGGGCATGTCAGCCTGTGCCCAGTGTGGACCATTGGGTGCAGCCTTGGGGCAAAGTGGGTGGTTGGAGCCCCAGAGCATGGCTTCTTCCTCTGGCCCCCATGGGTCTCAGGGCAGCTAGGAGCTGCTCCTTTCAAGGTGTTTGGTCTCAGCATGAGGGGGCTGCCCTCCTCCAGCAAGGTAAAGCCCATTTTGGACAGAGAATGGGAAGAGACTAAACAGTCACTGAGTCCAGGCACCTAACCCAACCTTGAATCAGAAGTAGGAAATAAAAGCTAGAGGGGGGAGCTAAAGACACACCACTCACCCAGTTTATTCAAGATAGAGCCACGAATCAATTCAGAAGGCCCCTCCCATGCTGACCTCCAGGTTATCTCCCGCTCCATGATCCAGGGCAGAAAGGCAGACAAGAAACCCGGCAGCTCATCCATCCTCCATCTCAGTAATATCCTGTCGACACTGGGTGATGGTGGACCAGGAAGCGACTTCTTGCTTGAAATTTCCGGTGCTGCCTTTGGAGCCCAGGATGGGCTTGAAAAAGCATTTTGGCTGGACCAGATACCAATCAGTGAATAAATAGAGCCCTAGAGCAGGCTGCGCACAGCAAGGCACCATCTAGAGTGCCTGTGTCTCCCTGGAGCCCATAAACAACCCAAGTGCAGGGCAGGGACCCTGTCTTGATCAGTTTTGAGTTCCCAGCACTCAGGCCAGTGCCTGACACACAAAGGCCATCAATCAATATTGTTTTAACTGAGACATGGGCCCTTATTCTTGGAGAACCCTTGGAGTACATGTGTGTGCAGCACACACACACACCCCACACAACCACATAGAGGAAGTGTGACACAATTTTTTCTAACTCTAGAAAAATAATTTTCTGCTGTTGAAACAGAACAGGTGAGGCCAAGACATTGGATTCAGTAGTCCCCTTGGACACTTACTAATCAAAGCACAATGTTTCTCCTCGGCACCTACACAAAGCACTTCCCTGGCCTCCCACCCCAAGGCCCCTGCATAGCTCCTCCACCAACCTCCCTCAAACCCAGCATAGCCCAGCAGCCAAGCCCCAAAGTCTCCCTCTTGTCTTTCTCTCCCAGAGACTTTCCAGTCCTGCTCCCTTATGTTACAGCCTGTTGAGGGGGAGACAGGACTTTGGCCCTGCTTCTACCTCCGCTCTATATGCTTGTGCCTTTAGGTTTGGGGTTATTCAATGCATCTCTGTCCTTGTTGCTCCAGTGAAGAGCAGCCACTTTAAGTCAACATGCAGGGGGCACCTCTGGTGAGGCCCACTTGTGATTTTCAAAATTCCCTGAAAGCCAGGGGCTGCAGAACAGAAATATTGCTTGCAGAGTTGACAAGGTCCTCTTAAGGCTGGTGATTTTGTTGGTCTTATTAATGGCAACCTATAGCCACTCCCACTCACTGACTTTGGTCATTGGAAATTCCAGAATGAGCTTAGACCAGAAGCTATGCCAGAAGAGGAAAGAAGGGCCCAAGAGACCATGTGCATATTCCCTGTTGACCCTGAACCTGGGAGCATTAATGGCTGCTCGTGGATCAGCAGGGGCCTTGACACAGCATTGATTGGGGAACGGGGTCAGGAAGCAGATCATACTCTGGAATTCAACTGACTCCTTTTCCTTGGAGCAGTACCTCTAATAAGGAAGCCCTTGTATTCATACAGCATCATGGCAAAGAGGCAGAAGAGGTTTATGGACCAGGAAACATTGGACCAAGGGACACAAGTTTTGGCTGTCTCTTAGTTCTTATATTCATTGATCTCAAGAAATGAGTTCCTGTCAATTTGAATAAACAAGTACAAAGATGCTGAGAAAATTCAGAATAATGGACTGATGGATGTCAGGTGAAATGAATCAGAAAAGGTTTCCTGGAGACCTTCAAGATGGCGAAGGAGTAAGATGTGGAGATCGCCTTCTTCCCCACAAATACATCAGAAATACAACTACATGTGGAACAACTCCTCCAGAACACCTACTGAACACTGGCAGAAGACCTCAGACTTCCCGAAAGGCAAGAAAATCCCCACATACCTGGCAGTGTGGCTGACAGGGTCTTGGTGCTCTGGCCAGGGATCAGACTTGTGCCTCTGACATGGGAGAGCCAAGTTTAGGACATTAGTCCACCAGAGACATCCCAGCTCCACGTAATGTCAAACGGTGAAAGGTCTCCCAGAGATCTCCATCACAGCACTAAGACCCAGCTCCACTCAACAACCAGCAAGCTCCAGTGCTGGATACCCTATGCCAAACAACTTGCAAGACAGGAACACAACCCCACCCATTAGCAGAGAGGCTCCCTAAAATAATAATAAGGTCACAGACACCCAAAACACACCACCAGGTGCGATCCTGCCCACCAGAAAGACAAGATCCAGTCTCATCCACCATGACACAGGCACCAGTCCCTTCCACCAGGAAGCCTACACAACCCACTGAACCAACCATAGCCACTGGGGGCAGACACCAAAAAAACACAGGAACTAGGAACATGCAGCCTGTGAAAAGGAGACCCCAAACACAGTAAGTTAAGCAAAATGAGAAGACCAAGAAACACACAGCAGATGAAGGAGCCAGGTAAACACCCACCATACCAAACAAATGAAGAGAAAATAGGAAACCTACCTGAAGGAGAATTCAGAGTAATGATAGTAAAGATGATCCAAAATCTTGGAAATAGAATGGAGAAAATACAAGAAACCTTTAACAAGGACCTAGAAGAACTAAAGAGCAAACAAATAATGATGAACACCACAATAAATGAAATTAAAAATTCTCTAGAAGGAATCAATAGCAGAATAACTGAGACAGAAGAATGGATAAGTGACCTGGAAGATAAAATAGTGGAAATAACTACTGAAGAGCAGAATAAAGAAAAAAGAATGAAAATAATTGAGAACAGTCTCAGAGACCTCTGGGACAACACTAAATGCACCAACATTCGAATTATAGGGGTCCCAGGAGAAGAATAGAAAAAGAAAGGGACTAAGAAAATATTTGAAGAGATTATAGTTGAAAACTTCCCTAATATGGGAAAGGAAATAGTCAATCAAGTCCAGGAAGTGCAGAGAATCCCATACAGCAAATATCCAAAGAGAAACATGCCAAGACATGTATTAATCAAACTATCAAAAATTAACTACAAAGAAAAAATATTAAAAGCAACAAGGGAAAAGCAACAAATAACATACAAGGGAATTCCCCATAAGGTTAACAGCTGATCTTTCAGCAGAAACTCTGCAAACCAGAAGAGAGTGGCAGGACATATTTAAAGTGATAAAAGGAAAAAACCTACAACCAAGATTACTCTACCCAGCAAGGATCTCATTCAGATTCGATGGGGAAATTAAAACTTTACAGACAAGCAAAAGCTAAGAGAATTCAGCACCACCAAACAAGCTTTACAACAAATGCTAAAGGAACTTCTCTAGGCAGGAAACACAAGAGAAGAAAAAGACCTACAATAACAAACCCAAAACAATTAAGAAAATAGTAATAGGAACATACGTATCCATAACTATCTTAAATGTAAATGGATTAAAAGCTCCAACCAAAATAAATAGACTGGCTGAATGGATACAAACACAAGACCTGTATATATGCTGTCAACAAGAGACTCACTTCAGACCTAGGGACACATACAGACTGAAAGTGAGGGGATGGAAAAAGATATTCCATGCAAATGGAAATCAAAGGAAAGATGGAGTAACAATTCTCATATCAGACAAAATAGACTTTGAAATAGACTATTACAAGAGACAAAGAAGGATACTACATAATGATCAAGGGATCAATCCAAGAAGAAGATATAAAAATTGTAAATATTTATGCATCCAACATAGGAGCACCTCAATACATAAGGCAAATGCTAACAGCCATAAAAGGGGAAAATGACAGTAAACAATCACAGTAGGGAGCTTTAACACCCCACTTTCACCAATGGACAGATCATCCAAAATGAAAATAAATAAGGAAACACAAGCTTTAAATGATACATTAAACAAGATGGACTTAATTGATATTTAAAGGATATTCCATCCAAAAACCATAGAATACACTTTCTTCTCAAGTGCTCATGGAACATTCTCCAGGATAGATCACATCTTGGGTCACAAATCAACCCTTGGTAAATTTAAGAAAATTGAAATCATATCAAGTATCTTTTCTGACCACAACACTATGAGACTAGATATCAATTACATGAAAAAATACAAACACATGGAAGCTAAACAATACACTACTAACTAACCAAGAGATCACTGAAAAAATCAAAGAGGAAATCATAAAATACCTAGAAACAAATGACAATGAAAACATGACAACCCAAACCTATGGGATGCAGCAAAAGTAGTTCTAAAAGGGAATTTTATAGCAATACAATTCTACCTCAAGAAACAAGAAAGATATCAAATAAACAACCTAAACTTACACCTAAGGAAGTAGAGAAAGAATAACAAAAAAAAAACCAAATTTATCAGAAGGAAAGAAATCATAAAGATCAGAACAGAAAGAAATGAAAAAGAAATTAAGGAAACAAGAGCAAAGATCAATAAAACTAAAAGCTCGTTCTTTGAGAAGGTAAACAAAATTGATAAACCATTAGCCAGACTCATCAAGAAAAAAAGGGAGTAGACTCAAATCAATAGAATTAGAAATGAAAAAGAATAAGCAACAACTAACCCTGCAGATATACAATGAATCATGAAGGATTACTACAAGAAACTCTATGCCAATAAAATGGACTACCTGGAAGTAATGGACAAATTCTTAGAAAAGCACAATCTTCTGAGACTGAACCAGGAAGAAATAGAAAATATAAACAGACCAATCACAAGTAATAAAATTGAAACTGTGATTAAAAATCTTCCAACAAACAAAAGACCAGGGCCAGATGGCTTCACAAGTGAATTCTATCAAACATTTAGAGAAGAGCTAACACCTATCCTTCTCAAGCTCTTCCAAACTACAGCAGAGGGAGGAACACTCCCAAACTCATTCTATGAGGCCACCATCACCCTGTTACCTAAACAACACAAAGATGTCACAAAGAAAGAAAACTACAGGCTGATATCACTGATGAACATAGATGCAAAAATCCTCAACAAAATATTAGCAAAAAGAAACCAACAGCACATTAAAAGGTTAATGCATCAGGATCAAGTGGGGTTTATCCCAGGAATGCAAGAATTCTTCAATATACACAAATCAATTAATGTGCTAAACCATATTAACAAATTGAAGAAGAAAAACCATATGATCATCTCAATAGATGCAGAAAAAGCTTTCGACAAAATTCAACACCGATTTATGATAAAAACCATCTGGAAAGTAGGCATAGAGGGAACTTACCTCAAGATAATAAAGGCCATATATGACAAACCCACAGCCAACATCTTTCTCACGGTGAAAAACTGAAACCATTTCCTCTAAGATCAGGAGCAAGACAAGGTTGTCCCCTCTCACCACTGTTATTCAACATAGTTTTGGAAGTCCTAGCTACAGCAATCAGAGAAGAAAAAGAAATAAAAAGAATCCAAATTGGAAAAGAAGAAGTAAATTTGTCACTGTTTGCAAATGACATGATATTATACATAGAGAATCCTAAAGATTCTACCAGAAAACTATTAGAGCTAATCAATGAATTTCATAAAGTAGCAGGATACAAAATTAATGCACAGAAATCCTTGCATTCTGATACACTAATGATTAAAAATATGAAAGAGAAATTAAGGAAACACTCCCATTTACCATTGCAAAAAAAAAAAGAGTAAAACACCTAGGAATAAACCTACCTAAGGAGAAAAAACCTGTATGTAGAAAACTATAAGATACTGATGAAAGAAATTAAAGATGATAAAAACAAATGGAGAGATATATCATGTTCTTGGATTGGAAGAATCAACATTGTGAAAATGACTACACTACCCAAAGCAATCTACAGATTCAATGCAATCCCTATCAAACTAGGGATTTGTCATTTTTCACAGAACTAGAACAAAAAAATTCACAATTTGTATGAAAACACAAAAGACCCTGAATAGCCAAAGCAATCTTGAGAAAGAAAAATGGAGCTGGAGGAATCAGGCTTCCAGACTTCAGACTATACTACAAAGCTACAGTAATCAAGAGAGTATGGTACTGGCACAAAAACAGACATATAGATCAATGAAACAGGATAGAAAGCCCAGAGATAAACCCATGCACATATGGTCACCTTATTTTTGATAAAGGAGGCAAGAATATACAATGGAAAAAAGACAGCCTCTTCAATAAGTGGTGCTGGGAAAACTGGATAGCTACATGTAAAAGAATGAAATCAGAACACTCCCTAACACTATACACAATAATAAACTCAAAATGGATTAAAGACCTAAATGTAAAACCAGACACTATGAAACTCTTAGAGGAAAACATAAGCAGAACACTCTATGACATAAATCACAGCAAGATCCTTTTGACCCACCTCCTAGAGTAATGGAAATAAAACCCAAAAATAAACAAATGGGACCTAATGAAGCAAAAGCTTTTGCACAGCAAAGGAAACCATAAACAAGATGAAAAGAAACCCTCAGAATGGGAGAAAATATTTGCAAATGAAGCAACTGACAAAGGATTAATCTCCAAAATTTACAAGCAGCTCATGCAGCTCAATATCAAAAAACAAACAACCAAATCCAAAAATGGGCAGAAGACCTAAATAGACATTTCTCCAAAGAAGATATACAGATTGCCAACAAACACATGAAAGGATGCTCAACATCACTAATCATTAGAGAAATGCAAATCAAAACTACAATGAGGTGGGCTTCCCTGGTGGCACAGTGGTTGAGAGTCTGCCTGCCAATGCAGGGGACACAGGTTCGTGCCCCGGTCTGGGAAGATCGCACATGCCGCGGAGCGGCTAGGCCCGTGAGCCGTGGCTGCTGAGCCTGCACGTCCGGAGCCTGTGCTCCGCAACGGGAGAGGCCACAACAGTGAGAGGCCTGCATACCGAAAAAAAAAAAAAAAAAAAAACTACAATGAGTTATCACCTCACCCCTGTCAGAATGGCCATCATCAAAAAATCTACAAACAATAAATGTTGGAGAGGGTGTGGAGAAAAGTGAACCCTCCTTCACTGTTGGTGGGAATGTAAATTGATACAGCCACTATGGAGAACAGTATGGAGGTTCCTTAAAAAACTAAAAGTAGAACTACTTTTACTTTCTAAAGAAAAAGTAGAACTACTCTACTACAACCCAGCAATCCCACTACTGGGCATATACCCTGAGAAAACCATAATTCAAAAAGAGTCATGTACCACAATGTTCATGGCAGCTCTATTTACAATAGCCAGGACGTGTAAGCAATGTAAGTGTCCATCAACAGATGAATGGATAAAGAAGATGTGGCATGGCACATAATATACAATGGAATATTACTCAGCCATAAAAAGAAACAAAATTGAGTTATTTGTAGTGAGGTGGTTGGACCTAGAGTCTGTTATACAGAGTGAAGTAAATCAGAAAGAGAAAAACAAATACCGTATGCTAACACATATATATGGAATCTAAAAAAGAAAAAATGGTTCTGAAGAACCTAGGGGCAGGACAGGAATAAAGAACGCAGACTTAGAGAATGGACTTGAGGACACGGGGAGGGGGAAGGGTAAGCTGGAACGAAGTGAGAGAGTGGCATGGACATATGTACACTACCAAATGTAAAATAGCTAGTGGGAAGCAGCCGCATAGCACAGGGAGATCAGCTCAGTGCTTTGTGACCACAAAGAGGGGTGGGATAGGGAGGGTGGGAGGGAGACGCAAGAGGGAGGAGATATGAGGATATGTATATGTATAGCTGATTCACTTTGTTATAAAGCAGAAACTAACACACCATTGTAAAGCAATTATACTCCAATAAAGATGTTAAAAAAAAAAGACAGAAAAGGTTTCCTGAAACAAGAAATACTTTTTAGTACCTGAAAGAGGAAAGGATGAAAATAACATTTATTGAATTCCCACTTTTATATGTGAGGCATTCAACAAGGCACGTGTACTTTCTCATGTGTTTCTATGGGCTACATTCTGGATAGTTCCTTCCAACTTGCAGTGCACTAATTTTCTCTTCAGCTATGTTTAATATACATGCAAATCTGTCGATCAAGTACTTCGTTTTGGTTGTTGTGGGTTTTTTTTTTTTTTATGTTTTTTGCGGTACGCGGGCCTCTCAGTGTTGGGGCCTCTCCCGTTGCGGAGCACAGGCTCCGGACGTGCAGGCTCAGCGGCCACGGCTCACAGGCCAGCTGTTCCGCGGCATGTGGGATCTTCCCGGACCGGGACACAAACCCATGTCCCCTGCATCGGCAGGCGGACTCTCAACCACTGTGCCACCAGGGAAGCCCCGTTGTTGTGTATTTTTTAGTTCTAGAATTTCTATTTGGCTTTCTTCAAAATAACTAGATCACTTTTTAGTTTCCATTCCCTTACAGAATTTTCAATCTCGCCTTTTACTTCTTTTAATTGTAAGCATAGCTGTCTGAGGGTGATAATTCCAATATTTCAAGCATTTGTGAATCTCTTTGTTATGTTGTTTCTTCTGGTTCTCATTCATAATGTTTTCTTTCCTTGTGTACTTGGTTATCTTTAACTCTCTGCTACTCAATGTATTTGAACAGTATTTGAAGGAATAATCTGAGATTTAGGGTGATAGTATTTTTCCTCCAGAGAAGATCTTAGTTTGCTTAGTGAGCTTTTGCCAGACACCTGGGAATGCTGCCAGTCCAGGACTACCTTCATCTGAATTCCTTAGCCAGAATTCAAGGCTGCACATCCATGGGAGAGAATGTTTACTTCCAGTTCATCTTTACCCTGAGGGTGGAGCCCTTCAGGATCCCAACTCTGAGCGAAGTGGAGAGTGTTTATTCATGCCTCCCACCCTGGGATGAGGGTGGGAACTGCAAAAATCAGAGATCGTTTTTTTTTTTTTTAAAAAAAAGCCCAGTGTTCTTTTTTTTAAAAGGAACATATATTTATTTATTTATTTATTTAGCTTGCGTTGGGTCTTCATTGCTCTGTGCGGGCTTTCTCTAGTTGCGGTGAGCGGGGGCTACTCTTCATTGTGGTGCGCGGGCTTCTTATTGCGGTGGCTTCTCTTGTTGTGGAGCATGGGCTCTAGGTGCACGGGCTTCAGTAGTTGTGGCACGTGGGCTCAGTAGTTGTGGCTCATGGGCTCTAGAACTCAGGCTAAATAGTTGTGGCGCACGGGCTTAGTTGCTCCACAGCATATCGGATGTTCCCGGGCCAGGGCTCGAACCTGTGTCCCCTGCATCAGCAGGTGGATTCTTAACCACTGCACCACCAGGGAAGTCCCCAGAGATCCTTTTTGTCACTGTTACTTCTGGATTAATTTATTTTTCAAAAGCAAGGGTATACTGGGCTATACCTGTCTGAGCTCTCACTTCCTCAGAGATTATGGCCGAATGATCCCTCATTATGTTGTTACCTCTCTGATGATCCTAAGAAAATGTTGTTGTATTTCATCCAGCTTTTTATTTGTCCTCAGCAGAAGGGTTTATTCAAATTGATTTGCTTTTCATTACTGCAATTAGATGTCCTTCTCTCATTTTTCCATACAATGATTCAGCAAGGTGAGTAAATATGAATATTCCCATTTTACAGATGAGAAAGTGAGTGTTAGAAACTTTGCCTAAGTCAGTGGTCCCCAAGTGGAGGACTCGAAGGTTGAATCAAGACTGTTACAAGCCCAAAGTCCATTGTTTTCCCACTACACCATGCTTAGGAATGGAAAGAGGAGCAGGAAGCTATTTAAATTGTCCGTGAGGGACTGCCCTGGTGGTCCAGTGGTTAAGACTTCGCCTTCCAGTGCAGGAGGTGTGGGTTCGATCCCTGGTCAGACTAAGATCCAACATGCCTCACGGCCAAAAAACCAAAACATAAAACAGAAGCAATATTGTAACAAATTCAATAAAGACTTTAAAATGGTCCACATCAAAAAAAAAAAACCTTTTAAAGCCACCAAGGGAGTGGTACAACTTGGGAGACTCTGGGACTCCCCTTACTCACCAATGTCCGATATTTCAAACTTAGAGATTCTTGTCTCAGAAAGGTGTGTACTCCGGCTAGAGTGTAAATACCCCTGGGGAAATAAAAAAGTAAAAAAATAAATCTTTTAATGAATAAATAAATAAAGTGTCCATGAAAGGCCTGTGCAAGAAGTCAGAGGAAAATGGGAGACCTGGGCAGTGAGTTTCACGAGCAGATACATCCACAGAGCAGAGCTTCTGTGTCAAAAGAAAAATTCTCAAAGGCAAAGGGCAGGCCAGGCTGTGCAGGTGCCCTGCACTGGAACGGGAGTCCCTGTTGAAACAGATGTGCCCCCTCGAGTGGCCCTGATCTTGGGGACACAGATGCTCCCCACTGGAGCTGGAGTGTACAGAGGGCGGGGGAGTGTCCCAGCAGCTGGGAGCCCAGGTTGGAACAGATGTGCTCCACAGAGCCGAGTGCCCAGTGGGAGCCACGAGATTGCCACTAGGTGGAAGGGCCTGGGAGGAAGGCCAGCCCGGGGCTTTAGGATTCGACTTGACCTGACGGGAACTACACATTGCTTGCTAACTCACACTCCTCTCCCTTCTCTTCCTGCTCTCCTTGCCTTCTTCCTGCCACTGGGAAGCCACACTGCAGCTTCTCTGGAACACCTTGGTCCCAGACCTCTGAGTTTAGGAAAACATACACACATTCTGGAATTACTTTTCCGCCACAAGCCGGTCGCTGCATCTCTTGTGGCAGCAGGGGAATTTTCTTCGGGGACTTTCCCCCAGCCAAGCGAACAGCAGGCTCAAGCCCTCCACATCCCCACCCTCCCGGCTCTGATCTTGTTCTCAAGTAAAGTTTACTTCTCTAAAGTTTAGGGCCTCTGCTGAACCAAGCTCTTTAAAGGGGGTGGCAGGATTGGGGCGGGGGGGATTTATACCCCTCCAGGACGTTCCTTTTTCACTCGGCAATATTTCTCAGCTTAATCGTCACACCATCCACCCAGGAGGCTCATGAACACACACAGGTATGCAGGCTCAGTGGGGATCCCACCGGCTGGGAGCCAGTGAGGGTGGACCTCTTTGTCGGGACCTGGAAAATGTGCTCCTGCAGTGTCCCCACGGTCCCCTCTCCAGAGGACTGAGGCTGAGACATACGCCTTCTCCTCTTGCAGACTTTCTAACTCTTCTTCTCCCTGTTGGGGTTGATGTTTCACCAAGATTAATAGTTGATTGAGTCATTTTTAAAGGGGCCCTGTGATGAAGAGAAATCACATAAATAAGCCCTATGTCAGCTCAGGCCACCCTTTCCTCATGCCACCGCTTCTGCTTTGTAGCCAAGAAGCCCTCTGCCCTTACTTGGATACACCGTCCCCCTGCAGCAGGCTCGCCCGCCAGCCAGCCATGTGCACAGGGCCCTGGAGGGGCCAAGGGGGCAGCTCGGTGCAGGGAGGTGGGGGAGGGGAAGGCAGGGGAGCTTCTCAGCCTGGACAGCTGTGCCTGATTGCTCTGGACCCAGCCTCTTCCCTCACCGAAAGGTCGTGGTCAAGAGCGTAGGCTCTGGAGGGAGACCACCTGGGCTCAAACACTAGCTCGACTGTTTATTACTTATATGATTGGGGATTATTACTCAACCTCTCTGAGCCTTAGTTTCCTAGTCTGCAAAATGCGGATAATCATAGATCCTGTGTCCTGGGGTTGTTGGGAGAATTAAATAGACAAATACTTGAAAATTACTTGGGCCAGTGCCTAGCACATACTAAGCATTCATATGTTAGAGTTAGTCACGTTACGTCACCTTCCCTTGGAGCTGCAGTTGTGTTTCCCGCAGAGGCTGCCGGTGTCGTGGAGGCCGGTGTCGTGGAGGCCACGCGGAGCCGTGGGGCTGACCTGGCGTGTTCCCTTCCCCGCATGCAGTAGTCACATCGGGCCGCAGCTCTGGAGGTTAACTGAACGGCAGAGGGCAGAAATGTTACGAAGGAGGGCTCAGAGTACAGAGGCTCGGTTACAATGTAATGTGTGTGGTCACGTCGGAATTTGGGGGAGACTGGGAGACGGGCCCTGCCAGCCTTGTAGCAACCCCCAAGCCCACCTCCCTTCCTCCGTTTACATTTTATTAAATTAGATATTGACAACGAGAAGGGTGTGCTGCCGGGGCTGAAGGAAGGCTCTGATTAAGAAGGAAACTGGGCCGCCCTTGACCAAAGCATCCCCTGTCACCTTGACAAAAGCCAGAGAGGAGCTGGGAATGGGGTGAGGGTGGAGAAGGAGTGAAATGCCATGGACATGGGGATATGAAAGGAGACCTTGGTCCAAGGGGCAAGGGCCAGGCAGCTCCCCTCACCGAGTATTCATTGAGTACTTTCCCATACGCCCAGCCCTATTTTAAGCTCTATAGGAGGATAAAAAATAGCAAAGGACACAGCCCTGCCCTCAAGAAGCAAGAATCTAGTTGGCAACGTGAGCCTCACACAAATGAAACATTAAATAAGCAACAAGGGATTTTGCACTGGTTGTTGTACGTGAAAAATGAGCAGTGGTTTCAGATGACTCTGAAAATGAGGGGGTTGAAGTAGATGGTTCTTCTTTTAACTTAGTCGGTGCCCCCCCCCACCCTCAGCTTTTTATTCTGGAAAATTTCAAGAGTATACAAAAAGGGAGAGAGTGGTAACTGAAACTTCATGCACCTACCTACCTGGCTTTATCTTTTTTCTCCTCACTCGCCCTTTTTTCCTGGAGTATTTTAAAGCACATTCCAGATATGTGTCATTTCACCCATAAATATTTCAGTATGCATGAAACAGATGGTTTTTAAGGTTTCTTCCATCACTGACCTGGTGTGAGTGTATGTGTGCTTGTGAATGTCAGAGGAGCTCTCTGATGGGATGAGGAGGAAGTGATACGTCTATTTGGGGTTTGGTGTATGTGGGTAATGCTATTTTACACACACACACATACACACACACACACACACACACACACAAGCAGCTGCCCTAAGGACCACCTCTAATCATTTCAAAACTACCTTTACTGATCCTGGCAGATTTCAGCCCAGAAAAGACTGGCCAGAACAGCTTGGACATAAGGATCCAAAAGAGGTAGAGACTGAAAGAGAATCAGCTAAATGTCCATTTCTCCATAAAAATACGCAATGAACCCTACTACCTGGCAGGCAATGTGCTCACTAAACACTGACGAAGCGGTGGTGACCCAGGCAGGCAAAGCCCCTTCTGTCACCAGCTTACATGGGGGTGTGGGGTTTGGGGGCAGAGAGCAAATGGGCCAGTGTGTACTGTAGGAGAGCTGTTCTGGGGTGTCACACCTCAGAGGCCTGTCACAGAAGTGAGCGTAAGACACAGAGAGAGAGAGGCAAAGGCTCAGAGACGCAGAGATTAAAGATCGAGGCCAAAGGGGTCAGGCTCCAGGCAGGCTTCAGAGACCAGGTGCCTGACGAGGGCCAGGTGAGGCAGAGTCCAGCCCGCGGCTCATTTCCACCTTCCAAAGCAAAAGAAACCCTACAGGGGGATGATCAAGGCTCAGCGAATGCACCGAGCTGAACCAGACCAAACCCAGAAGCTCTGAGCCCAGGGCGGGCAGCAGGTAAGATGCAGAAGGATGCTTCTGGGTTTTCCATAGCTCAGCGGAAACTGAAATTGGCCTCAGGCCCTGGAGCAGGATTTCAAGTGCCTGAGATGAGGTTAGAGGTAATAGTTAAGTGTCTTGGGGACCCAGGAATTTAGTCCTGGTACAGGCTCGAGGCGAAACCTGCCTAAAGAATGATGACTGAATTCAGTCCACCACGCCTAAAAGTACCTTTGAACAGCCCACCGTGTGTCCGCTATGGCAGCAGTGCTGCAGTAACACAGAAGTAAAACCCTGTCTTCAAGATGGTGATGTTAGGCTTGCGAGGCACCTACTATGTGCCCAGCACTGTGCCAGGCCTGCTGTCATGGAGTTTCCCATCTAGTGAGTAGAAAGATGTGCAGTTCAGATAAGGCTTAATGGGAGAGAGAGAATGTCTTCTGGCCCTTAGAGGGTGGGGATGGGTGAGGAGGGGAAGGGAGAACACACAAGATGAGGGAGGGTGGCACTAGACAGTACAGGGTGGAGGGGAGGAGGGCCAGGAAAGACTTGGGAAGGACAGTTGGAATAGACTGGACTTAGCCGATGGGCCGTGGAGGGCAGGGCGCTGTGATGAGTAGGGATGCCCGGTGACCGTATATAGGGTCAAGCGGCCAAATCACTCAGCACCTCAATCTGTCCTGGCCTGGGGCTAAGATTCCTCTCAGCACTGAGGTCCTTGCCTCTTGCCCACTCCTTCCCCTGCCACCATGCCAGCCGGAGCTACAGGAGAAAGAATCAGAGGTGTGCTGGCAGAGACAAGACTGGACCTTCTGAGAAGGTCTGCACAACCCCAGACACCCTGTGCACAAGAATTTGTCTGCTTTACCGCGAGCCCACCCCAGCTTCTGCGTCCTAGTGCCCCATCACCTCTGCGGACTTTGACCTCAATGCTCATGCCCTTTGGGAGTGCCATCTGGTGTCCGACCTGGCCGCAACCCCACCTCTGCTGTGCACTTTGTGGCCCTTCCCCCTTCCTCCCAAGGTCAGAGCCGAATTTCTGCCATAAAGGCCCACCCTGGTGCCAACCAGAGCTTATTGTGCTAGGGGTCCCCTTTGTAGGGGAGACAGCTCATCCCTTCCTGAGAAACGCTTGCCAGCCCAGGTGGCAGAAGGCCAAGAAGCCGCCCCAGGGAGAAGGGCTGTTTGATGGCCATGTGGAGAAAGAGAAGCAGATGGTGCAGGCCTACGGGACAGGGTCTCTGAGGGAGCACCGTGCCTTAACGAGACGCATGTGCTACTCTTTCTTGTCAACCTCTGCTCCCAAGGGTGCAGAGGGGGTAAACAGGGACAAGTCTCTGGGGCGCTGGGACTGCAGAGAATGGATGGGCAAAGGCCTAATTTCCAGAAGAGCGTGCCCGTCAAGATTGGGGCTAATCGGACATGGAAGCAACCTAAGTGCCCATCATCGGATGAATGGATAAAGAAGATGTGGCACATGTATACAATGGAATATTACTCACATAAAAAGAAACGAAATTGAGCTATTTGTAATGAGGTGGATGGACCTAGAGTCTGTCATACAGAGTGAAGTAAGTCAGAAAGAGAAAGACAAATACCGTATGCTAACACATATATATGGAATCTAAGAAAAAAAGATGTCATGAAGAACCTAGGGGGAAGAAATATGGGAACATATGTATATGCATAACTGATTCACTTTGTTATAAAGCAGAAACTAACACACCATTGTAAACCAATTATACTCCAATAAAGATGTAAAAATAATAATAATAAAAATAAAGTTACTGAAGAACAAAAAAAAAAGATTGGGGCTAGTACTTTGTGCCAAGGTGACTCCCGGCCCACAGGCACCCGGAGGCAGGGCACGGGCCCCCTCCAGGTCTGATGAGGCTCGTCCCCAGAGCTGGGCCCAGTCAGGGCAGGGTGGTCCCTCGACTTCTTCCTTCCAAAGGACAAATGTCCTTGCAGAACACGCTCGGAGCAAGCCCACTCAGAGAGCAGGGAACCACTGACTGGGTATTTAGGAAATGCCACCAGAAATAACCAAATTCCGATTTTCATTTGACTATTTTCTCATTGACAGGAGACCAGTAGTGAACGTGATTACATCTCCTTCCCTGGTTCTTATACGAAGGTGGCTGGCACCATTCCTGTCTAGTTATAGCACTGGTTTGCTGTCTGCTTATCCTCTGTATTTTCATCCGTGTTAGTGTCTCTTTCCCGGGAGCTGTGTGAGCTAAAGGGATTGTGTCTTTACAGGAATCAACACCATGATGTGACTACAGCGACCACCTCTTTTGGTGACATGGCTGCTGCAGGCCGCTCCTTGGTCTTTACTGTCCTCCTACTAGTCGTGATAGGAGTAGACTCAGCGAGGAGGACTATTTGGACCCAGTGACAACATGAGGCTACTTAAGGATTAGGTAGGGGAGACGAGGTCTACTCCAGAAGCTGAACTCGTTAGGGATAACCAGTCTGTTTAAGGCATTATGTTCAGTCATAGTTAATTTTAGCATTTCACTTTTTCAGTTCTAGAAGCTCCATTTGATTCTTTTTCATATCTGCTTGGTGGTTCCTGATACTGGTCTATTGTAGTTCATCTTTGTGATTCCATCCTTTATTTTGAAAAAAAAAAAAATTATTTCCATATGTAACTCTTCTGCATCTACCAATTCCAGTATCTGAAGTTCTTTAGTTGGGGCCGGGGGAGTCTAAATCCACTCTTTGTTTTTTTTCTGTTGACTCTCACTCATGGTTGCTTGCTTCCTTGTGATTTTTTTTAAGCAAACTCACATTTACATGATTTTAATCTGTAGGAATCCCGAAGGCCCCAGTTAAAGGTGTTTTCCTCCGGACAGGATTTAAATCGGGTTTGCCCATAAGCTAGGTAGTACTACCATCTTGGGAGCACTTCAGCCCATGTGCTGGGCCTGGCTTCAGTGGAAAACTCTGAGAAAGTTCCTTTTTGCCATTGGGCCAAGGTTCAGTTTCCCAGTGACGGGTCCCAGGTCACCAGGCTGTCGTTGGCACATGCCCTCAGAGCAACAGTGTCCCTTCCTCTGTTTACTGCACCCTCCTCCCAGCTGTGATTTTCCCTTGTGGTTTGTTCCTTTTTAATGGGGGTAAATTACATTTCCCCTACTTCGAGTGAACTCAACAATGCCTCAAAAAGTGTATTTGATTCAGGATTTAGATGTTTTGCAGCCGAAGGGCTCCCTGATGGTCTGATCCGCTGGGGTCAGCAGTTCCACTGCTAATCTGTTCATAGTTCATCCACTCATTCAGCAAATACCCTGAGTGCCTACCATGTGCCAGGCATGGTTCCAGGTACGGGGGGTACAGCCTCCGCCCTCCTGGAGCCTGCAGTCTGATCCCAGGAGTCAGTCCCGGAGGCCCCTGCAGTCCATGGAACACATACCAGAGTTGCTGCTTTCTCTCTTATTCAGTCTGAGTGTTGAGTCCCTATTGTGCACATTGCAACATGCCAGGCTCCGGGGATGCAGAGATAGAGAGCCCTGTGCTCAGATTACACTTTTGCCAATGGCAAAAACAGCCATTCCGAAAGGTATAGCAAGGCATAAAGGCGTAAGGGGTCTGATGGAGATGGAAAGACGCAGGAATGAGTGAAACTCGAGAGCCTGAGGGAGGTGACATTTGAACAGCATCTGGAAAGATGGGTAGCTGTTGCCTGGGAAAGAGAAAGAGTTCCCAGGAGAGAGGAGGGCCTGGCTAAAGGCTTGAAGTCAAGGAGGAGCCTGATGCCTCCGGGAGCAGAGATAAGTTCAGTGTAGACAGCAAGGGAGGGTGGGAGCTTGGCTGAGATGTACACAGGATTTGCCCCATCCTCCAAGCCTGAGTGCCCCCCGGGGTCCCTCCCTTCCCTTCACCCTCACACTGAGTCAGTTACCAAGTCCCCCAGGTTCTACTTCCTAAATGATCCGTGTCTATCTCCTCCGTCCCATTCCCACTGCCATTGCCTTGGTTCCGGCATCATTATTTCCTGCCTGGACTGGTGCAGCGGCCTCTTAACTGGTTTCCCTTCATCCCCATCCAACCCATCCTCCACTCTGCTTCAGAGTGCTCTTTCAAAGATGAATATTTAATCATCTTACTTTAGGAGAAAGTTCAGATTCCTCAGATTAACCCAGGAGAAAGTTCATGTGACCACCTCTCCAGCCTAACTTCCTCATCTTCCTCCAGCCAGTAATTCCTTACAGTTCCAGTAATTCCTTATAGTAGGCAAGCCCTACTGGCTTACGGTTCAGGAAACTGGCCTGTGCCACTGCCTCTGGGAGGTCCTCAGCTTGATTTAGAGGTCCCTCCTTAGTGCCCACACAGGACCCTGTGTACAACCTTCCTGCAGTGTAAGGACACTGAACCATCATCATGATTTGCTTGTCTATCTTCCCTATGAGATCATAAGCTCCTTAAGGGCAAGGGACATGTCTATCTGGCTTTGTATCCCCAGCACCTAGCAGAGTGACAGACACAAGGCAGACACCCAGCAGGGGTTTGATGAATCAACCAATCCAGAGGGATGGGATAGAAGCTGTGGGCCCATGCACGTTGGTGTGTGTGGAGTACGCACGTTGGTGTGTGTGGAGTACACACGATGGGCGGGGCATTCCTCCAGTGATCAGGCCGGCTCTCAACTGATTTATGACCTTGGGCTCTCAGTTTCCTCCTAGGAGCAGTGACTGGTCTGAGTCTGGTTGCTGCCACCATTTTCTGGCTCTGACATTCTGTGCATCTGAAGATCTGCGACCTCCGGAGAGAGGATGGTTGAGAGCGGTGGTCCTCAAAGTGTGGTCCCAGCTCACCAGCATCAGTGTCACTTAAGTACTTGGTTAGAATGCAGATTCTCAGGTCTTCTCCAGACCTACACAATCAGAAGTCTGAGGTTGGGGCCTAGCCGTCTATGTTTTGACAAGCCTTCCATGCAATTCCGATGCGCACTAAATTCTGAGAAGGCTGGATTAGAAGAACAGCTTTGTCATCCAGCACAATTGCTGTTGAGGTGGCAAACTAAGGAGGTTATCGCCACAGACTCCCAGTGGCCAAGAGCCTGCAGCTGTGACCGGCTGTGCCCCTGAGGGCAGGCCAACCACGGCAAAGTCCTGGAGAGGTCACACATGCCCCTTGCCCAGGATTCTTTGCTGGCAGAACCCAGAACTCCTCCCTTAGCAGCTGAGGGCTTCCCAGCAGGGTGTCTGGGCTCACACCGCTTTGAAAGTGTCTCCATTTTCTTGAAGCTGTTTTCTCCTGTGGACTAGCCAGGTCCTCTGGCTCGTCTCTCTCCTCCTGCAGTAGAGCACGGTAAGAAAGAGGGTGCTCTGCAGTCAGACAAGCCCAATTCGGAATACTGGCTTGGATTGGCCGACGATCCTGAGCATGTTAACTTCTTGGAACTTCGGTTTCCTCATCTCAAAAAGGGGGCTGATTATACCTCATAAGGTTGTTATGGAGATTGAATGGCACACATTGATGCTAAGTAAAAATAAACTATTCCTGAATTGTCACTGTGACGGTTAATAAAGTCCCCTGCTCTGAGCCTCAGCTCTCCTCTCTGGGTCCAGCCCCCCAAGGTCTTCAGAGGAACCTCAAGGTTCCAAAATGCCAACCCATCCTTTGGGCTCCAGGCTCGCTGCTGGGGCTCACTTTGCAGGTGAGCCCAGGAGAGTGTCTAGCTGTAGGGTGGTGATCGGAGATGTGGTGGTTTTATTTCGGGGGAGGAGGGACGTGCTGTAGGAAGGAAGAGTAATACGGGGCTTTCATTTCATTCCCCAAGTCCCCCTCCTCGAGAATCAGCAGCGCAGGGGCGTGGTTAGGCAGCTGCCCTAGATCCAGACACCTCTGAAGTACCCCCTTGCTCTTTAACCAGACTGCTGCCCACCATGGTGGCTCCTCGGGGACCGTGGCTTTGGGCTGTCATAACTAGTAGTGTGTGTAGGGGCTTTGAAATCTGAGAGGCTAGATCCACGTCCCGGGTCTGCGGCGGGCTAGCCCAGTTACTTAATTACTCTGTGCCTCAGTTTCCTCACCTGTAAAATGAAAGTAATCATTGCATCTATTGCTTAGGGTTGCTGGGAGGAACAAATGAGATCATGTATTTGCAGTACCTGACATGATTTAAGAGCTCAAAAAAAGAAAAAGATTACAGCAGTGCGGCTTTGTAGGAGGGGATTTGGACATGAAAAGGGGCTGACCAGATGTTCCTCACGGGGTGAACTTACCAGTCAGGCTGGTGTCTTTTGTGTCCTCCGGGGTGGTCTACCATTGTCCTTTGCCCCCGGACAAGGAGGCAGCCCCAGCGTTCTGAGTACTGGAACCGCTGTGGTGCCTAGGCTGCCCTAACTCCCCTGCTCACCCTGACCCCAGCCACGAGGACAGCTTTCATCCTCATCTGCATCTCCAACACCGGAGGTTCTAGGAGCAAAGGCGGAAGCCAAGTTCAGGGGCATCTCAGTGGAGAAGGTGGGTATAGAAGTGGGTGTAGCAGTGAGGCGGAGACTGCAGAAACTCATCGAGGGCGTGCCTCCGTGTCAGAGCTCCCAGCAGCTGGACCCCGAATGGGCGGTGGCCGGGCCTCCAGTAAAGAATGCACTCCCCACCAGCTGGGCAGCCTTACCCCTACCTGAGAGGAAGACAGAATCAGACGGGGGAGCTTGGCTTGCACTTATCTCTCAGCCCCTGGAGGAGGGAATGAAGGCAGCAATTAATTGTACAAGGCCGGTGGTTTGCGCAGCTTAAGTTCAGATAAAAAGTTTAATTATCCCTAAGCCCTAATACAAATTAATTAGCTTTCCATATTAGGAGGGTGAGCTTCCCTGCTCTTGCCATAGCCCAGACTTCACTGAGGGTTACCGAGGATGTGCTGGGAGAGAAGCAGGGAGCCCCTGAGCCCCACCCAGTCAGGAGCAGACAGCTGGCTCCACGCTGGCCCCAGTTAAGAGCTGCGTGTGAGTCCTAGGTCTGGGCTGAGCGCCACAGCTCCCCTATACGTGGCATGTCACTTCCAGGAGAAGCTTTCTTGTACCTTACGTTTCTCCACCCTCAGAGCCAGGATGGGAGGTGGGGGAGGGGAGTCCTTATTTGCCCGAAACGAGGAAGACAGAAAGGAAATAAGGCTATGGCTTAAAAAATTTTTTTTCTAGGCCACGACATTTTCTGTTTTTTCTTTCCTCACCCCTTTCCTTCCTCAAAATTCCACGGAGAAAATAGGCCAGAGAGGCCACGAGGACTTAGAGAATCACTGTCAGCTCCAGCACTTCAGTATTCCTGCCCAGGTGGGCCCAGGAGGGGCTGTGGGACAAAGGGCACTGCCCATCACAGTCATTACAATCCTAACAGCTGCTGTCTAATGAGCGTTTACCGTGTAACGGGAATTTAGTCTTTGCAAAAACATTACGAAAAGGTATGTTTTCTTCATTAACTCACACATTCGACCAACATTTATTGAAGTGATTTAGCAAGGGAATGATGTGCTTGGATTTGCACTCTAAGACTATGGTTCTTTGTGAATTAAAGGGAAACGAAAGTGCAAATGACGTGTCTGGTTAAGGGGCTTTTGCAGAAGTCCAGTCGAGAAACGACAGCGGTCTGGGCCTAGGATTTATTTAATAAACATTTATAATAAGTTCTTAATATGTGCCAGAATTGAGCCTTTGACAAATGGTAACTCACCTTATCCCTCACAACAACTCTGTGATGTAGGTACTGTTATTTTATCGGTCCCAGGAAACTGAGGACAAAGAAGTAACTTGCACAAGTGTCGCCCAGCTAACAAGTGGTAGAGCCAGGACTTGGCCCAGATAGTCTGCTGCCCAGAGTGCACACTCTCACCCGCTATGCTGTACTGCTACCACTGAGTGGGCAGAGAGGCTGAGAAGGGGGTGAGCGCCAGCTGACTCCTCTGAGCCCTCTCCCATGACCACCCACTCCTCTGGAGAAGCGGGATGTGAGGGACAGAGCAGGACAATGGAAACAGACTGACCTGGGTTTTAACCCATTCAGTTCCACCTCTTACTACTTGAGGACCTTGAACAAGTCGCTGTCCTCTCAGGACCGGCTCCTCAGCCCTACTTGACAGGGATTTTGTGAGACCCAGTGATGCCAAGGTTCCTAGCACAGTCTCCAGTACATTGTTCCCTTTCATGCTTCCCTTCTCCATCCCCTCTTCTTAGGCCAAACGATCCTGTCCCTTTGATCGTTTCCCCTGTGAGAGGATTTCCAGACAATTCCCCCTCCCACCCTCCCTTCTCTGGACGTGACCCAGTTAATCATATCCTATACAATATGTAGAGCCCAGAACTCCACACAGTGGCCTGGAAGTGGTCTGCACCGAGGAGCACAGTCTGAACACCCGCTCCCTTTTTCTGGGCTATGTACTCCTATCAGTCCAGCCTAAGGCGGCATTAGGTCTTTAGCAGCTGTGTTACACGGGTGGCTATGTTAAACTTAATTCCCCCCAGTGATTTTTAACTTGGATGGCTTTTAAGCTGGTCTCTCTCATCAGCTCTACAAGTCATTGATTATTTGAATCAAAATGCTGGTGTTGTCATTTATCTTTGTTAAAATTAATCTGGTTGATTTCACCCACGATTACAACCTGTTAAAAATCCTTTTGACTTCAAAAGACGTCAATGCATAGTAGCGCTGTCACTTAGAAATCTGAAGAGCTTGATTAAAAATAACCAGTCATAGCCTCATCATCACCAGCATCATCACCATCATCATCATCATTGTCATTGTCATAGGAACCAAATGGAAGAAGGTTAAACAAAAGCAACAATTCGTTAGTATGCAGAGTCAAAAGAAGGCTTGCACAACCAAGCCACAGGAAAGTCAAAAGTAAAGCTGGTCATCAGTAAGAATTAGGACAGGAACTCGAACCTCCATCAGATTTCCCTTTTCACCTCTCATCTCTTTCTACTGTCAGCCTGCTCCCTTTCTAGCTACAGTCTGGCTTTTCCCAGTGGCAGAAAGCATGGCTGCCAACAGCTCCAGAGCTTTATTAGTTGCAGTTTCCACTTCTGTGAAAGAGATTGGGACTTCCCTGGTGGCGCAGTGGTTAAGAATCCACCTGCCAATGCAGGCAACATGGGTTTGAGCCCTGGTCCGGGAAGATATCACATGCCGCGGAGCAACTAAGCCCGTGCACCACAACTTCTGAGCCTGCACTCTAGAGCCCGGGAGCAACAACTACTGAGCTCACGTGTCACAACTACTGAAGCCCACATGCCTAGAGCCCGTGCTCTGCAACAAGAGAAGCTACTGCAATGAGAAGCCTGCGTACCGCAACGAAGAGTAGCCCCCCCTCGCCGCAACTAGAGAAAGCCTGCGCCCAGCAACGAAGACCCAATGCAGCCAAAAAATAAATTTAATTAATTAATTAATTTTTAAAAAAGAAAGAAAGAAAGAAAGAGATTGATCTGATCTCAAGGGTAAAAATCCAGGGGAGGAGAAAATAATTGACCAACATCATTAGCCAACAGTGTAAATGCAAATCAAACCCACAATGAGAAATTCAAACTAGAGTTACCATATGATCCTGCAATTCCACTCCTGGGCATATATCTGGAGAAAATTCTAATTCAAAAAGATACATGCACCCCAGTCACTATTCACAATAGCCAAGACATGGAAGCAACCTAAATGTCCATTGACAGATGAGTGGGTAAAGAAGATGTGGTACATATATACAATGAAATATTACTCAGCCATAAAAATGAATGAAATAATGCCATTTGCAGCAACACAGATGGACCTAGAAATTATCATATTAAGTGAAGTAAGACAGACAAAGACAAATATCGTATGATGTCACTTATATGTAGAATCTAAAAAAAATGATACAAAAGAACTTATTAACAAAACAGAAATAGACTCACAGACATAGAAAACAAACTTATGATTACCAAAGGGGATAGTGGAGGTGGGAAGGAGAGAGACAATTTAGGGATTTGGGATTAGATCCATGCTACTATATATAAAATAGATAAACAACAAGAACCTACTATATAGCACAGGGAACTATATTCAATATCTTGTAATAATGTTTAAGGGAAAAGAATCTGAAAAATAATATACATATTAAATATAATATATATTATATATATAACTGAATCACTTTGCTGTACACCTGAAATTCACACAACATTCTAAATTAACTATACTTCAGTTTTTAAAAACGTGTTAAAAAAAACCAACACAGGGCTTCCCTGGTGGTGCAGTGGTTGAGAGTCCGCCTGCCGATGCAGGGGACACGGGTTCGTGCCCCAGTCCGGGAGGATCCCACATGCCACGGAGCGGCTGGGCCCGTGAGCCATGGCCGCTGAGCTTGCGCGTCCAGAGCCTGTGCTCCGCAATGGGAGAGGCCGCAAGAGTGAGAGGCCCATGTGCCGCAAAAACAAAAAACAAAAACAAAAAAAACACACAATGAGATACCATGTCACACGCACTAGGACAGCTAGGATCAAAAGACAAATGGTAACAAGTGTTGGTGAAGATATGGAGAAATTGGAACCCTAATTTATAGCTAGTGGGATTGTAAAGTGACACAGCCACTTTAGAAAACAGTTCACCAGTTCCTCAAACTGGTAAACATAGAGTTACCACATGAGTCCCAGAGAAATGAAAACATATATCCCCACCAAAATTTGTACACAAATTTTCATAGCGGAGTTTATTCATAATAGCCAAAAAGTAGAAACAATCCAAATGTCTCTCAACTGATGAATGAGTGAACAAAATGTGGTCTATCCATACGATGAGATATTAGTCAGCCATAAGAAGGGAATGAAGTACTGATACATGCTACAACATGGGCGAACCTTGAACCCTTAGCACATTATGCTAAGTGAAAGAAGTCGGGCGCAAGGGGCCACATACTGTATGATTCCATTTATATTAAATGTCCAACAGAAGGAAATCCATAGAGACAGAAAGTAGATTAGTGGTTGCCTAGGGCTGAAGGGTGAGGTGTACCATGGTCACTGACTGCTCATGGGTGCTAGGTTTCTACTGGGGGTGATGACAATGCTCTAAGTTAGACACCGGTGATGGTAAAACAACTTTGCAAATACACTAAAAACCATCGAATTTTACGATTTAAGTGGATGAATTTTATGGTATTTAAATTGTATCTCCATAAAGCTGTTTAAAAACGAATCCAGGAAAGAACTCATTGACCCAGCTTGAGTCAGATGCCTATTCTGAATTTACTACCTGTGGCCAGTTGGAGCAGAGGCGTCGGGGAAGGCTTGTTAAGAATATGGCAGCTCCTCTGAGACCCAGCGCCTCTGGACAGAGTTTATGTTGTAATGGGGAGGGGAGGGGTTCGGTTCCTAGGAGGGTGTAGGTTATTAGCAGACAAAACAATCGATGCCTACCACACTGACTATTTTTATAGAGAATTTACATTTACCCAGATACAGCATCAAGTGGTGCTTCCGAATTATCTCATTAATTATCACAAAAACCTTGTAAGTTAGGTTTGTAAAACCCATTTATATTGGTAGAGGCTCAGGTTACATAACTTCCCTAAGGACACTTAACTATTTAGTAAGTAATGTTGGGCTCGGGTTCAACCCAGATCTGATTCCTCTCTCAATCATTAGGCCACACTGCCTCCTTCTGGCCTTACATGAGTTGTTAAAAAAATTCTGAAATGCACCACTGGAGACCTAACTTTAGATCCCTTCTTTATTTCGTTTGCTCATTTACTCTTTCATTGAAGGAGATCCTTCTAACATGAAAACCAGGAACTTCCTTTGCTGTCCTGGGACCATTTCTGTTTATCTTTGAGAAGGGCCGGAAGACTCGAGATGGCTGTTCAGCCCCTGCCAGCCACACTGCAGTCCCCTCCACATTCCTCCAGCTTGTCCAGGGTACAGAGAACGGGGGCAAGCACACACCTTGCTGCAATGATGATGCAGTAGGTCTGTAGCGGTCTCCTGATCCACCAGCCAGTTAACCCTCTCCAAACAGGAAATAAGGGTCATCTGGCAAGATGTGTTTAATGAACCAGTGCAGCTTATTTTCCAAGTGTTCTCACTCTGTCCGCTTAACAATCCACTCTCAAATTCTGCCCGCAACTGAATGGCAGAATTGATGGAGGCCAAGCCTGCTGGTCTGTGGTTCCTCAGGCCTCCTTTCCTTTTCTTTAAATATATTGATACAGTAGTTTTCCATCTCTAGTCTCCTGGTATTTCTCTGCTGCATCATGATTTCCCAGCCATCATGGGAAGTGGTTCTATAACGCCATCTGCACATTCCTCCTGTCTCCTGGGGTAGGATCCAGGTGGGCCTGTGATGGGAATCCACTGAAGACAGCTGGCCACTCACCTGCTCTCCCCTCCCCTACCTTAAGCTCTGGATCTTTGTTTTTCCACATTTGTCCTGGCCTTCCCAAGATAAAGCGTGCTCTTCTCGGTGGAGAAGGCAGAGAGCGCATGGGAGATGCGTTGTTCAGCTTTCTCTCTGTCAACTGTTTCCAGCAGACCATCTGCCTAGCAGAAGGCACAGCTTTCCTTCCAGTGGATGAAACAACATTCCTGTTGTCCTTAGCATTTTTCACCACCTCAGTCACTGAAATGTAGCCTTCCTGACGCTATTCTTACATACTCCCGCCACACTTTGTTTTCACCCATGGTCACGTACCCAATGTCCACCTTTCAATCATGTCATCTGAAAACCCCAGCTAACATGATTCACTTCCAGGGCAGCCCCCTTTTCTTCATCACTGGGATGATTTGAACTTGGAATAATCAGCTTCTCGGCAATAGAGACCATGGTTTGCAGACTGTCTAGGTAAAAGTAATAGTATTTATTGTTTGTAGAGCTGTATACGTCACAATAGGATTATGACCTAGGTTACTCTTATTATCTTCATTTTCGAGACAAAGAAACTGAGGCCTAAAGGTCACAGTTATTTTAGGGTGGAGCTGGGTGAGTCTTGAACCCATATTGTCCAACTTCGGAAGCCGGATTCTCGACCACTTCACCGGAAGCCACTCCTGAGCATCATGGCAGAGAAGGCAAACCTAGCATCAAAGTTCCCAGAAGGAGCTCTCGCAGGCCTTACTGTCAGTGGTGTGACTGAGACAGCTTGAGCCAGAACAAAGGGCCTGGACACAAGGAGAAGGAAGAGGGTCCTCAAAACAGGAGCCAACTTCATAGGGTTTTGAGAGGCTTAAATGAGATCATTCATCCACTCGCCAAGTATGTGTCAATCACTGCACATCCTCCACAAAGCCCTCGGTGTTAGGAGGTGAGGACTTCATAGTTCTGAAATGGCTCCCCCATCCCTTTCCACAGCCTCTTTGGACCCCAGGACACCTGGGCCCCTCAGGACAAGTGACTTGGAGCCTGACAATTTCAGTAGCAACAATTCCTGGTCACCCTAAGCCAGTTTCTGCTCCAGACACCCAGAGGGCACAGAGGCGGGGGAGATGGTGTTTCTGGCTTTGGCCAAAGGAGTCATCACAGCTTTTCTTAACTTGGCCTTTAAATTATCTCAATAAAGAAGAGACTAAACACTTAACCACTGTGGAGCGTATCTTATTGATTGGAGGAGAGAGGCTCTGGCCTGCTTGCCTGGGGCTGAGCAGGAACCAGGGCAGGCTGGTCCCAGGGGGCAGTTGCGAAGGTGTGAAGTTTCTCTGAGCTCTGAGAGTAGCCGGCACTGTCCCAAAGTGGCTTCACGGCTTAAGGGGCTGCGATTTGGAGCTCATGGTCCCCTCTAAGACAGCACGGCTAGTAGAAAAGAGATGAGAGTAAGAGGAGTGTGTTTTACTCCCAGGCGTACCCAAACATGGACAACCCACTTCATGCCTCTGAGCCTCGGTTCCTTCATCTGTACAATGGGGATCGGGGTTCCAAGCTCACAGGGTTCATGGAGCTTGTGTGAGGCAAATGTGTAAAAGTGTTTTGGAAATTATAAACCTCCACATGAATAGAAGGCGGTTTATTATTCATCGTTTTGTTATCAAAAATGAAATTGTGTTCTTCTTCTGCTTCAAAATCATCCACGGCTCCTCTTTGCACTTGGATGAAACCCACGCTCGTCGTCGTGGCCCACTAGACCCCGCATGGTCAGGCCCCCCACCTGCCGCCTCAGTTTCCTCTTGTAGAACCCGCCACCCGCCCTGTGCGCCAGCCCCGCTAGCCCTTTCACTGTTCCTAGAACAGGTCGAGCCCCTTCCTACCTCAGGGCCTCCGTCCTTTCTGTTCCTGCTACCTGGCACACTCTTCCCCAAGGCTGTTGCCTGGCTGGATTCTTTACCTTCAGATCTTAGCTTAAATGTTACCTCCTCAGAGAGGCCTTTCCTGACCACACTCCCCCAACCTGGCACAGCACCCATCTCTGTTCTCTTCATAGAAATAGCCAGAAGTCACAATGTTTTTATATATTCACTTTACCGTCTTCCCCTGGTAGGATGTTGGCTCCATGAACATAAGGATCTTGTCTATTTTGTTCACTCCCGGGTCCTATCACAGTACCTGGCACACAGTAGGCACTCTAAACAATTGTTGAGTGAAGGAGTGAATGATTGGCCCGGAAGCCTGACTTGTTTCCCAAATGGCCCTTCTTCCTTACACCCATTTCTCTTTCTGTCTCTCAGATATGGAGACATGGTGCCCAAGACGATCGCAGGGAAGATCTTCGGCTCCATCTGTTCCCTGAGCGGTGTCCTCGTCATTGCCCTGCCGGTCCCTGTGATCGTTTCCAACTTCAGCCGGATTTACCACCAGAATCAGAGAGCTGATAAACGCAGGGCACAAAAGGTAAGCCTCAGACCCGAGAAGGGGGCAGGCAGCACCAGGGAGGGTGCTCTTGGCCTTGTGCTGTTGTCACAAGGAGCTCCTGGGAGAATCACTGCGCAGATGGCCTCTGGCTTTGGAAGGTAAAGCAGCGCCAAGTGCCTCCCTACCTACCAGTAACCTGCATTCCAGCCCCAGACAGCTGCACAAGACAGCAAACGCTCGATTATCCACAAGCTGCTGTTCTCCCTTTCGGAAGATATTCTGTGCAGTTTCCTTGGGCCCTGGCTCCTCTTCCAAGATCTAAGCCATCAACTCTGGGTAGTGCCCGGACTTTTCCCTTTCCCAGTGAGAGCTTACTGGGGAACATAATTGCTTTTCAGTACTCTGTAATAGCCTATACGAAACAAAGTGACAAAAATAAATTTGCTAAAAAGAAAAATGAATACTCTGAAAGGAGAACATTCTGAGGCCATTGAGTTCAGGGACAAATGGCACAGCAGGCTTTAGTCACCTCATGATATCATAGGATAAGGCACAGAACTGCAGTTGACGGTCAGGAGATTAATCATGGGTCCTGGAAAAGTTTTCAGTGATGTCCAGTGAACACGGCTTAGGAAGGCAGGGCAGGATGAGTGCCCTCTCACCACAGGATTATGAAAGATGTCTGAAGGCTTTGGTGACAAGACAGAAGCCTCCTTTCATGACTGGCCGCCACCTTCTACCCAAAATACCTCACCCTCTCAGCCAAATGTCATTTCTCTGCATTTTTAGGGCATCTGGCTGGTGAAGGTTCTTGGACCCAGGGGGCAGATTTTCCCTTTACTCCCTTTTTTTTTATGTATTCAGCCTTTCTTTTTTAATTTTTGAATTTTATTTTATTTATTTTTTTATACAGTAGGTTCTTATTAGTCATCAATTTTATACACATCAGTGTATACATGTCAATCCCAATCTCCCAATTCATCCCACCACCACACACCATCCCCCCAGCCGCTTTCCCCCCTTGGCGTCCATACGTTTGTTCTCTACATCTGTGTCTCAATTTCTGCCCTGCAACTGGTTCATCTGTACCATTTTTCTAGGTTCCACATATATGCGTTGATATACGATATTTGTTTTTCTCTTTCTGACTTACTTCACTCTGTATGACAGTCTCTAGATCCATCCACATCTCAACAAATGACCCAGTTTCGTTCCTTTTTATGGCTGAGTAATATTCCATTGTATATATGTACCACAACTTCTTTATCCATTCGTCTGTCAATGGGCATTTAGGTTGCTTCCATGACCTGGCTATTGTAAATAGAGCTGCAATGAACATTGGGGTGCATGTGTCTTTTTGAATTATGCTTTTCTCTGGGTATATGCCCAGTAGTGGGATTGCTGGATCATATGGTAATTTTATTTTTAGTTTTTTAAGGAACCTCCATACTGTTCTCCATAGTGGCTGTATCAATTTACATTCCCACAAACAGTGCAAGAGGGTTCCCTTTTCTCCATACCCTCTCCAGCATTTGTTGTTTGTAGATTTTCTGGTGATGCCCATTCTAACTGGTGTGAAGTGATACCTCATTGTAATATTGATTTGCATTTCTCTAATAATTAGTGATGTTGAGCAGCTTTTCATGTGCTTCTTGGCCATCTGTATGTCTTCTTTGGAGATATGTCTATTTAGGTCTTCTGCCCATTTTTGGATTGGGTTGTTTGTTTTATTAATATTGAGCTGCATGAGCTGTATATATTTTGGAGATTAATCCTTTGTCCATTGATTTGTTTGCAAATATTTTCTCCCATTCTGAGGGTTGTCTTTTTGTCTTGTTAATGGTTTCCTTTGCTGTGCAAAAGCTTTTAAGTTTCATTAGGTCCCATTTGTTTATTTTTGTTTTTATTTCCATTACTCTAAGAGGTGGATAAAAAAAATCTTGCTGTGATTTATGTCGAAGAGTGTTCTTCCTATGTTTTCCTCTAAGAGTTTTATAGTGTACGGTCTTACATTTAGGTCTCTAATCCATTTTGAGTTTATTTTTGTGTATGGTGTTAGGGAGTGTTCTAATTTCATTCTTTTACATGTAGCTGTCCAGTTTTCCCAGCACCACTTATTGAAGAGACTGTCTTTTCTCCATTGTATATCCTGCCTCCTTTGTCATAGATTAGTTGACCATAGGTGCATGTGTTTATCTCTGGACTTTCTATCTTGTTCCATTGATCTATGTTTCTGTTTTTGTGCCAGTACCATATTGTCTTGATTACTGTAGCTTTGTAGTATAGTCTAAAGTCAGGGAGTCTGATTCCTCCAGCTCCGTTTTTTTCCCTCAAGACTGCTTTGGTTATTCAGGGTCTCTTGTGTCTCCACACAAATTTTAAGATTTTTTGTTCTAGTTCCATGAAAAATGCCATTGGTAGTTTGATAGGGATTGCATTGAATCTGTAGAATGCTTTGGGTAGTATAGTCATTTTCACAGTATTGATTCTTCCATCCAAGAACATGGTATATCTCTCCATCTGTTGATATCACCTTTAATTTCTTTCATCAATGTCTTATAGTTTTCTGCATACAGGTCTTTTTTCTCCCTAGGCAGGTTTATTCCTAGGTATTTTACTCTTTTTGTTGCAATGGTAAATGGGAGTGTTTCCTTAATTTCTCTCTCAGATTTTTCATCATTAGTGTATTGGAATGCAAGAGACTTCTGGGCATTAATTTTGTATCCTTCAACTTTACCAAATTCATTGATTAGCTCTAGTAGTTTTCTGGTGGCATCTTCAGTATTCTCTATGTATAGTATCATGTCATCTGCAAAGAGTGACAGTTTTACTTCTTTTCCAATTTGTATTCCTTTTATTTCTTTTTCTTGTCTGATTGCTGTGGCTAGGACTGCCAAAACTATGTTGAATAATAGTAGTGAGAGTGTATATCCTTGTCTTGCTCCTGATCTTAGAGGAAATGCTTTCAGTTTTTCACCATTGAGAATGATATTTGCTGTGGGTTTGTCATATATGGCCTTTAGTATGTAAAGGTAGGTTCCCTCTCTGCCCACTTTCTGGAGAGTTTTTATCATAAATGGGTGTTGAATTTTGTCAAAAGCTTTTTTGCATCCAATGAGATGATCATATGGTTTTTATTCTTCAGTTTGTTAATTTGGTATAGCACATTGGTTGATTTGCATATATTGAAGAATCCTTGCATCCCTGGGATAAATCCCACTTGATCATTGTGTATGATCCTTTTAATGTGCTGTTGGATTCTGTTTGCTAGTATTTTGTTGAGGATTTTTGCATCTATATTCATCAGTGATATTGGTCTGTAATTTTTTCTTTTTTGTAGTATCTTTGTCTGGTTTTGGTATCAGGGTGATGGTGGCCTCATAGAATGAGTTTGGGAGTGCTCCTTCCTCTGCAATTTTTTGGAAGAGTTTGAGAAGGATGGTTGTTAGCTCTTCTCTAAATGTTTGATAGAATTCACCAGTGAAGCCATCTGGTCCTGGAATTTTGTTTGTTGGAAGATTTTTTCTTTTTTTTTTTTTTTTTTGCGGTACATGGGCCTCTCACTGTTGTGGCCTCTCCCGTTGCGGAGCACAGGCTCCGGACGCACAGGCTCAGCATCCATGGCTCACGGGCCCAGCCACTCCGCGGCATGTGGGATCTTCCCGGACCGGGGCACAAACCCGTGTCCCCTGCATCGGCAGGTGGACTCTCAACCGCTGCACCACCAGGGAAGCCCTTTTGGAAGATTTTTAATCACAGTTTCAATTTCATTACTTGTGATTAGTCTGTTCATATTTTCTATTTCTTCCTGGTTCAGTCTTGGAAGGTTATACCTTTCTAAGAATTTGGCCATTTCTTCCAGGTTGTCCATTTTATTGGCATAGAGTTGCTTGTAGTAGTCTCTTAGGATGCTTTGTATTTGTGTGGTGTCTGTTGTAACTTCTCTGTTTTCATTTCTAATTTTATGGCTTTGAGTCCTCTCCCTCTTTTTCTTGATGAGTCTGGCTAATAGTTTATCAATTTTGTTTATCTTCTCAAAGAACCAGCTTTTAGTTTTATTGATCTTTGCTATTGTTTTCTTTGTTTCTATTTCATTTATTTCTGCTCTGATCTTTATGATTTCTTTCCTTCTGCTAACTTTGGGTTTTGTTCTTCTTTCTCTACTTCCTTCAGGTGTAAGGTTAGATTGTTTATTTGAGATTTTTCTTATTTCTTGAGGTAGTCTTCTATAGCTATAAACTTCCATCTTAGAACTGCTTTTGCTGCATCCCATAAGTTTTGGATCGTCGTGTTTTCATCATCATTCGTCTCTAGGTATTTTTTGATTTCTTCAGTGATCTCTTGGTTATTTAGTAATGTATTGTTTAGCCTCCATGTGTTTGTGTTTTTTATGTTTTTTTCCCTGTAAGTGATTTCTAATCTCCTAATGTTGTGGTCAGAAAAGAGGCTTGATATGATTTCAATTTTCTTAAATTTACTGAGGCTTGATTTGTGACCCAAGATGTGATCTATCCTGGAGAATGTTCCATGCACACTTGAGAAGAAAGTGTAATCTGCTGTTTTGGGATGGAATGTCCTATATATATCAATTAAATCTCTGTGGTCTATTGTGTCATTTAAATCATGTGTTTCCTTATTTATTGTCATTTTGGATGATCTGTCCATTGGTATAAGTGAGATGTTAAAGTTCTCCACTATTATTGTGTTACTGTCGATTTCCTCTTTTATAGCTGTTAGCAGTTGCCATATGTATTGAGGTGCTCCTATGTTGGCTGCATATATATTTATAATTGTTATAGATTCTTCTTGGATTGATCTGTTGATCATTATGTAGTGTCCTTCCTTGTCTCTTGTAACATTCTTTATTTTAAAGTCTATTTTATCTGATATGGGTATTGCTACTCCAGCTTTCTTTTGATTTCCATTTGCATGGAATATATTTTTCCATCCCCTCACTTTCAGTCTGTATGTGTCCCTAGGTCTGAAGTGGGTCTCTTGTAGACAGCATATATATGGGTCTTGTTTTTGTATCCATTCAGCGAGCCTGTGTCTTTTGGTTGGAGCATTTAATCCATTCACGTTTAAGGTAATTATTGATATGTATGTTCCTATGACCATTTTCTTAATTGTTTTGGGTTTGTTTTTGTAGTCCTTTTCTTTTCTTATGTTTTGCACTTAGAGAAGTTCCTTTAGCATTTGTTTGGAGCTGGTTTGGTGCTGGTTTGGTGGGGCTAAATTCTCTTAGCTTTTGCTTGTCTGTAAAGCTTTTGTTTCTCCATCGAATCTGAATGAGATCCTTGTCGGGTAGAATAATCTTGGTTGTAGGTTCTTCCCTTTCTTCACTTTAAGTATATCATGCCACTCCCTTCTGGCTTGTAGAGTTTCTGCTGAGAAATCAGCTGTGAACCTTATGGGAGTTCCCTTGTATGTTATTTGTCATTTTTCCCTTGCTGCTTTCAATAATTTTTCTTTGTCTTTAATTTTTGTCAATTTGATTACTATCTCTCTCGGCATGTTTCTCCTTGGATTTATCCTGCCTGGGACTGTCTGCACTTCCTGGACTTTAGTGGCTATTTCCTTTCCCATGTTAGGGAATTTTTCAACTATAATCTCTTCAAATATTTTCTCAGGTCCTTTCTCTCTCTCTTCTCCTTCTGGGACCTCTATAAAGCTAATGTTGTTGCATTTAATGTTGTCCCAGAGGTCTCTTAGGCTGTCCTCATTTCTTTTCGTTCTTTTTTCTTTATTTTGTTTTGCAGCAGTGAATTCCACCATTCTGTCTTCCAGGTCACTTATCTGTTCTTCCGCTTCAGTTATTCTGCTATTGATTCCTTCTAGGGTATTTTTCATTTCAGTTATTGTGTTGTTCATCTCTGTTTGTTTGTTCTTTAATTCTTCTAGGTCTTTGTTAAACATTTCTTGCATCTTCTCCATCTTTGCCTCCATTCCTTTTCCGAGGTCCTGGATCATCTTCACTATCATTATTGTGAATTCTTTTTCTGGAAGCTTGCCTATCTCCACTCCATTTAGTTGTTTTTCTGGAGTTTTATCTTGTTCCTTCATCTGGTACATAGCCCTCTGCCTTTTCATCTTGTCTGTCTTTCTGTGAATGTGGTTTTTGTTCTGCAGGCTGCAGGATTGTAGCTCTTCTTGCTTCTGCTGTCTGCCCTCTGGTGGATGAGGCTATCTAAGAGGCCTGGTCAAGTTTCCTGATGGGAGGGACTGGTGGTGGGTAGAGCTGACTGTTGCTCTGGTGGGCAGAGCTCAGCAAAACTTTAATCTGCTTGACTGCTGATGCGTGGGTCTGCATTCCCTCCCTGTTCGTTGTTTGGCCTGAGGCAACCCAACACTGGAGGCTACCTGGGCTCTTTGATGGGGCTAATGGCGGACTCTGGGAGGGCTCACGCCAAGGAGTACTTCCCAGAACTTCTGCTGCCGGTTTCCTTGTCCCCACAGTGAGCCACAGCCACCCTCTGCCTCTGCAGGAGACCTTCTAACACTAGCTGGTAGGTCTGGTTCAGTCTCCCCTGGGATCACTGTTGCTTCTCCTTGGTCCCGATACGAACACTACTTTGTGTGTGCCCTCCAAGAGTGGAGTCTCTGTTTCCCCCAGTCCTGTCAAAGTCCTGCAATCAAATCCCACTAGCCTTCGATGTCTGATTCTCTAGGAATTCCTCCTTCCGTTGCTGGACCCCCAGGTTGGCAAGCCTGACATTGGGCTCAGAACCTTCACTCCAGTGGGTGGACTTCTGTGTTATAAGTGTTCTCCAGTCTGTGAGTCACCCACCCAGCAGTTATGGGATTTGATTTTACTGTGACTGCACCCCTCCTACGGTCTCATTGTGGCTTCTCCTTTGTCTTTGGATGTGGGGTATCTTTTTGGTGAGTTCCAGTGTCCTCCTGTCGATGATTGTCCAGCAGCTAGTTGTGATTCTGGTGCTCTCGCAAGAGGGAGTGAGGACACGTCCTTCTACTCCGCCATCTTGGTTCAGGGCCCTGCCATCCTTTCTCTTCTGTTCTGGGCTGAAATACTCCCCCTTCAGCAGCATCTCAACCTCCTTGGGGTATGATCAAAGCCCTTCTGGGGACAGGGGACAGGGGGACCTGAAAGAGTCACTTATGGAGGCCTGAAACATTATGTCCTTATTTTATTCTTTCTTTTATTCATTCATTCCACACACATTTACTGAACACCAACTATGTGCCAGGCCCTATGCATTGCAGCTGGGTTACTTCCTCACCGCATGATCCTCTCTCCTGACCTTCCATTCACAGGGATAACTCCCAAGTGGCAGGGCTTCCATAACATATCAGAGGAATCCAGGATTTCAGAACAAATCTGTGTGTGCTGACTGAAACAAAGTCTCAAAGTTCATGAAAGTTAGCTCTGAAATGTATAATAATTTACATGTAAAAATACTTAATAATATAATATATAGTTAGTTATATAATAGTTATATAGTAACTATAGTTACTATATACTATATATATAGTATATATAGTTACTATACTATAACTATAAGTTATAGTTATATAATAAATCCAGTTGGTCCCCACTTCCAGCATCTCCCCTTTTGTATGCCTTTGTCACCTCCTTGCCCTTCTGTCTCCCTCTGCCTGTGTGGAAATATATTTTGACTTATCTTGACCTGGGTTTTTAATGTTGTCAGCCTGCCTTGGATTGATCTGCTGTCCTCTCCATCCCCTCCAGAACCATTTCCTACCTCTTTACCCAAGGTCAGGTTTCCCCACCCCCATCCCCTGCTAGCCAGCTCAGAAATAGAAGTCTTATCTCTTTCCCTGTTCAAGTCAGCTGGCAAATGTGAACAATATATAAATTCATTATGCTGTCCTAAAGAAAGGGGCAGAAAGAAACTGGGATCGCCTTTCCAAATCAAGGATCCTAAAGCCCTGAAGGGTCAAGGGTCCTATAGCAACCTCCCCCTCCCCCTCCCCCAACCCCCCAGCACTGGGCAAGGGCTGACACAGGGTTTGTTTTGGTTTTGGGGTTTTTTTTAACATCTCTATTGGAGTATAATTGCTTTACGATGGTGTGATAGTTTCTGCTGTATAACAAAGTGAATCAGCTATACATATACATATATCCCCATATCCCCTCCCTCTTGCATCTCCCTCCCTCCCACCCTCCCTATCCCACCCCTCTAAGTGGTCACAAAGCACTGAGCTGATCTCCTTGTGCTATGCGGCTGCTTCCCACTAGTTATCTATTTTACATTTGGCAGTATATATATGTCCATGACACTCTCTCACTTCATCCCAGCTTACCCTTCCCCCTCCCCGTGTCCTCAAGTCCATCCTCTACGTCTGCGTCTTTATTCCTGTCAGATTCCATATATATGTGTTAGCATACGGTATTTGTTTTTCTCTTTCTGACTTACTTCACTCTGGAGAGGGTGTGGAGAAAAGGGAACCCTCTTGCACTGTGGGTGGGAATGTAAATTGATACAGCCACTATGGAGAACAGTATGGAGGTTCCTTAAAAAACTACAAATAGAACTACCATATGACCCAGCAATCCCACTACTGGGCATATACCCGGAGAAAACCACCACAATGTTCATTGCAGCTCTATTTACAATAGCCATGACATGACACAGGGTTTTTGTAGAGCAGTGGGGACCCAAGGTATCCTCAGCTCACACACTAGCCCACAACAGCCCCACTCAAACTGTGCTTCAGCCACTCCTGTGCTCCCTTCCCCTCCGGGCTCACACCCTTACCTACTTCTTAGAGCATAGCATCTGCTGTCGTTTTGCCCCTGCAAAGAATACGACAGGGACCATTTCTCTGCAGAACTTTACAAAGCTCATCCTGTGTAATTAAGATCCAGAAGGAATCAGCTTAGGCTTCTTCCTCCCTCTAGCCCCTCAGGATGAGACTCCCTCCCTTCTGCCTCCTTTCCCACCCTTCTCCCTCCTTTCCCACCCTTCTCCCTCTCCCTCTTTGCTCTTCCTTGAAATCGGAGTAAATATTTGCAGTGTTTTCACCTCCTCTGGATACTGTCTCTCCTCACAGTAGGCTCAGTTCTGCCTCTTTTCACCTTAGGCTTCCTGTGAGAGGAAAAGAAAAAGAACACAAGAATACTGCCTGCTTCCAGCACTGGGTCTGTCACAGCGAGGCAAGGAAGGCAGGTTGGGGAACTTAGTGGGGAATGGAGAGATGGGACAGGAAGGGGGTTAGGGGTGCTGATGACAGTTCTCAGCCCAGACCACATACTCAGGAGCTGTGAAGGTAAGCTCCAGCCCGTGTGCCTCAGGTGGAGAGGAAAGGCTCCAAAGTTTGTCATCCTTTCCCATCGTGACTGATTGGCTTGGGATTATTACTGAAAGAATTCCACGACTCTTTGCTGCAGAGACTGGGTTTTCTAAGCCAAGTGAACTGGAGATCAAGTAAGGAGGTCTAGCAGTGGACAGAGAGGGGGAACGTTTTTAATGGAAATTTTAATTGGAATAATTGTAGATTCACATGTAGTTATAAAATTTCATATCCAGCGTATGGACATTGCTGCAATCCACCAAGCCTATTCAGACTTCGCCAGTTTTACTTGTACCCGTGTGTGTGTGTGTGTGTGTGTGTGTGTGTGTGTGTGTGAAGTTTTATACAGTTTTATCACCTATGCAGGTTCACATCCCCCATCTCAGTCAAGGTACTGCACAGTTCCAACACCATAAGGGTCCCTCCCACTATTTCTTTTATAACCACACCCCCCTCGCTCTATGTCTACCCCGTCTCTAACCTCTGGCAACTATTTATCTGTCCTCCCTTCATAAAAACGTTGTTTTTTTTTTTAATGGTATATCAATGGGCTTATACGGTAGGCAACCTTTGGAGATTGGCTTTTTTCATTTCATATAATTCCTGGAGATTCATCTAAGTCATGTGTATCAGTAGTCCGTTCCTTTTCCTTGCTGAGCAGTATTCCCTGGTATGGATGCATCCCAGTTATGGTTAAGTTTGCCTGTTGAGGGACATCGGGCTATTATAAATAAAGTTGCTGTTAACAGCCATGTGCAGGTTTTTGTGTGAACATAAGTTTTCATTTCTCTGGGATAAATGCCTAAAAGTGCAATTGCCCGTGTTCTCTTTTGGCTTTTCCATTTCTCCCTCTTTTTCCTTCTTCTGCCTCTCCCAGGGTACAGATGTCAATACTCATGGTCCAAGGGCACCTGCCAGCCAGATAGCTAGGAAGTGCTTCATCGTGAAACCCTTCTCGGGGCTGACAGAGTTCTTGAGCTTATTAGCCTGAACTTGGAACTGTGCCCAGGGTGGCAGAATCCTCTATCCAAACCTCTCCTCCAGCCCTGGAATGTCTACAGCTGTTGAAAATGCAACTTTCTGGGCTTTGCTCATCAAGTTGAAAACTTGTCTGAGTGGAGTTGAAATTCAGGGACGGAGGAGGGGGTGTTATGGAAGCAGCGTTGGGAGGTTGGAAGACCTGAGCTGAAACCTTGCCCTGAACAAGTCACTTCCTCTCACATCCTCCATTTCCTCGTCTGTAAAATAGCCTAGATGATCCCTACATTCTCCGAACTCTTACACTGTACTCATGTTCATGGAAGAGAAGGAGGCTGACCAGTACACACAAGGACTGAGCCCATCACAACGGCTTTATTAACATGGATTTCTGACCGACTGTGTAGGATCATCTTCCTTCCTGGGCCATCACAAGCCTTGCTTGAGCAAATACTCAGTGTGAAGCTCTGTGCTAGGTGCTGAAGATAAAAATATGCATAAGTCACAGGCTCTGGCCCTCAGGGGCTCAAAGTCAAGCCAAAAGTCCTCACCAAATTACATATGCTGGGTATGGTTCTATAAATATATTGCAAACCTCTTTATCCTGTGTGGGAAATGATTAAACGATATAGTGCATTTGTTATGACAATCTGTTGCTTTAATAGCGCCCAGGGTAAGATAAGATTAAAAGGAGTGCCACAAAGGAGAGCAGGAGAATCTTTCATCTCTAGAAAGTAATGAAGACAGACCCCAGATACAAGAATGGTCTGGCTGTAAGTGGTGCCATCAAATTATATAAGGCTAAAATGAGCTGACACAACCGGATTTCCATACGCAGCTCTCAACACCCAGTGCTCACCCAAAGCAATAGTAGCCACATCCTCAAATGATGAAGAACTTGCTTGAATGTAGACATTGAGCTGAGGGGAGGGCTGCAGCGGGATCCCCAGGAACGAGAACTGTCCTGCACCTGGAATGCATGTTCTTTGCTCAGAGAGAAGAGGAATGGTAGGGCTTACTTACCATCCTTTCTCTCCCTGCTTCCTCTTTTTATTCTCTGTCTAGAGAAGAGTTCTTCCTCAGTTTTACAGGCAGATCTTCTAGGCTCAAGTGCTGACCTCTTCGCCATATTTAGAAACCAGGGGAAGTCGTTGAATTGTTCCTGCAAGGACACAGTGGTCACAGGGGGACTTCCCAGGGAACAATAGCTATCGTGTGTTCTTTGTGCTTCTGTTGACAGCCTAAATCCAAGTCCCTGGCCTCCTTTCAGCAGATGAGCCAGCCCAGTAGGACACTTGGAGGGGACACTTCCCCATGCTGGGGAGAAGGTCACAAGAAGTGAAAATTGCCACAATTTTCCAAGGACTCCTCTGTTCAGAGTCCATGCTGACGTTAAATGTGTATTTTCCCAGAGGCAGAAGGAAGGACCCCTCTGCCCCAGAATAGGTTTGTAAGGTCTTGTGGGCTCTTCTTCCTGCAGCTGGGTCTAGATCCACAAGAGCCCAAATGTGAAGCTGCATTTTTTTTAAACCAGCAGGAAGCCCTCTACCCGTCCCTTCTCCCTCCCTCCCAGAGCCTCTTTCCTCTTAGGCCTCACACTGTGGCTGTGCTGCTGTCATAGTGACACTGATTATGGTTATTAGGAAGGAGAAGAGAAGTCAGCCTGTGCAGTGTGTCCGGCCTCTCTCACTGCCTCTGCAAGCAAGAGAGATGAGTTTGTGTGGTTGAGGTACCACGCGACCCTTGCACAGGATACTGCCGAAGGCTTCCAAGGATGGAGCTGGGAGATTCTCAGTCGCCGCAGCTAAAGCCAGGGTGGTGTATGGAAATGTGCTCCATCCTCTCCTCTCTCACACCCACATTGGGCCCCTTGTCACATGCACATGCACCTACACTCGTTCCCATAGACATGCACAGCAAAATATACATGTATAGACACATCCCAAAGACAGACATGCAATTGTAAATTCTTCCATTGATTTACAAGTTATCAAGCACCCGGGGATATATCAGTGAACAAAACAAAAACCCACTGCCCTCAAGGAGTTTACATTCCTGTGGGGAAAGAGAGACAATAGCGAGATAAATATGTAAAACATATACTACCTTAGTAATGAATGCTAAGGAAAAAATAGAAAGAGGGGAAGGAGTTGAGGGGCACGTATATACACTCCTTGCTTTTCTTATAATTAACTGGTATTTGGGCACCTGCTGTATGCAGGGAATTGCACTGGACCCTAGGAGAGAATCAGGAGAACTATAACATGGGCTCCTTTAAAGAACTTGCAGTCTGAGATGAGAAATACCCCAATGCAATACTGAATGCATAAAGGTCATGAAATTTGAGGAAGGAGGGAGGAATTTGATGAGTGATATTTCCCTGGCCAGGATCACACCCAGGCTGGAGAGACAAGTGGAAACCCCTAGGCACTCTGACCATGACCATGCTCACTCTGTACAGGGGGGTCACAGCCTCTCTGACCCAGTCCCAGGTCTATAAACAGAGATCTCTGCGGCGGGGAAGAAGCAGCTTCCTCCCCTTCATCAGACATCACCTGGGAACCCAACCTTGCTGGGACAGCCCACTGTCGCTGGCTTGGCCAGGCTCACTGTCTTTTTGTCTCTCAGTCTTGCTCACTCTTTTATTCTCTCTGCCAATCACAGAAGGCCCGCCTTGCCAGGATCCGTGTGGCCAAAACAGGGAGCTCCAATGCCTACCTGCACAGCAAGCGCAACGGACTCCTCAACGAGGCACTGGAGCTGATGGTAGGTGCCTGGGGGACTTGGGTTGGGGAGATGGAGGGGAGGACGGGCTTGCTTTTTCTTCCTGGGGGCATCAGCACTCCCACCCCAAAGCCCCAAAGTTTCCCCAGGTAGCAGCCACCCTCCACATACGTCTTCCATAGGGTTCTCATCATCACCCCTAAACCCCCTTTAGCTCAAGGGCTCCCAGCCAAAGGCTAGCATGGTCTAGGGTGACCCTAAAATTTGGTTCATCCAGATTTTTCCAGTCCCCCCTCCCTTCTGCGGAGAGATGAAGGAGATGGAGAGAAGGAGAGCCAGCAGCTTCATACTCAGCCTCTCCTCTTCTCCTCCTAGGGCACCCCGGAAGAGGAGCACATGGGCAAGACCACCTCACTCATCGAGAGCCAGCACCACCACCTGCTGCACTGCCTGGAGAAAACCACTGTGAGTCCCAGCCCAGTGCCACCTCCCTTCTCATCCCTGACCCCTGACCCTTTTCTGAGGTCAGAACTTACAGAGTGAGAACTCTGTCCTCACGTTCTCACCCCAGGCTTCAGAAGTCAAAGTTTGTCCCCTTAGATCCAAAGAGTAGCAATGAGGTCTCTATCAGCCCTCAGGAGGAAGACCCCAAGGAGTGGGGCAAAGCCACCAGGGTCAGGAGGCCCGCAGCACAGAGGAGGCCATTCCCCCAGTCTTTCCACACACACCCTACATCCATCCTCACAGCCCATTTCTTAGTTACTGAGGCCTAAGGGCTCTGCCTATCAGTTTCTCAGCTCTGATGAGCACCCCTCTTCAGAGCTAGGGCTGAATTTATACTAGGTTACTACAGGACAGCAGAGAAGAATGTCAGTTTTTGTCCTATCCCTGGGGCTAGGTTGATGCAATCTGTGGGTCCCTTTTCTCCTTCCATTCCACTTGGAACAGGAGAGAGCGAATGAACAAAGCAGTGCATATATTTCTCTAGCCACGGATTTTACCAGTACCACCCCATCTCAGTCACCCTGCAATTCCCAGGGAATTCAGATTCTGAAAGCCTGATTGCTAAAAATGAGTCATGGCTTAGGGTGCCCCAGCTGGAATGTGGAATGATGCTTGTGCCTCACCAACAGACTGAAAGGAAGGGCAGTGGGGTCAACCCTGGAGCCTTGGCAAAAGTGTTAGGAATAGTAGGGAGGGAGGAGAAGTTAGGCTGGACAACCAAAGAGAGACAAAGAGAAACTCCTTCTTGTTCTTTTCTAGGACCTCCTTCCCCAAAAACGCTATGGTCAGGGCTCAGCACACTAAGGAAGGAACTCTCTAATTTTCAGTGTTCCATATCCTGGCCTCCCAGATGTGGGGGAAGTAGATGTTAGGTGACTCTTAGTATGGACAGCCGTGGACGCTGTGGATGGCAGCTGAACCCAGTGAGGGCTTCCACGGTGGGAAGGTACTCTGAAAACCCTAGTTTCCAGGACTTAGCCAATGTTTCTTAGTGTCAAGAACCGTACAGGTGTATCTAGAATTTCTCTCAAAGACTCAGAGCTTGCCAAAGAAATAGGCCTGGACCCAACTGCCCTTTCCAAGTTGCATGTGCTGGGTGGAATGTGTAAGTTGAAAGGATATGGGTGAAAATGTTTGGGTTTGAAGAGATGGAATGTTGGCATTGACGGGGTGGAATGCTGAATTTGAAGGAAAGAATGTCGGATTGTGGGGATATTGGGATTAAAGAGATGGAATGCTGCATTTTAGGCAAGGAATGTTGGACTCAAGGGATGGAATGTTGGGACAAAGGAGGAAGAATGCTGGAAGCAAGGGATGGAATGTTGGACTGGAAGGGTGGAATGCTGGGATTGAGAGATCGAATGTCAAAACTGAGCCTGGGAATGCTGGAATGTACAATCAATGGTGTTTTTATCTTCTGTTGGCATGTTGTCCTGTAGGGGTTGTCCTATCTTGTGGATGATCCCCTGTTATCTGTACGAACCTCCACCATCAAGGTATAACTTTTTAAAATTTCAATTGATGTTTTTCTCTCTGATTCTTCTGAGTCTGTGGAGTCTCCTCTTCTTACCCCCTGGTCTGGTTCTCTGCATGTGCTGTTGATTCTTCTTGGGCTTATCCTAACTCTGCTTATCCTACCCAGTACCAGCTCAGGCTTCCAGTTTTTTTGTGCCTTTCTGATTCCCTTTTTTGACCTCCCCAGGGGCTTGGAGGGGTGGTGGAACATGGAACCAACATTGGTACCTTGTGAGTGTCCATGTGCCACATCTGTCTGTGCCACCCGCCCAGCCCTATGGGGACTCCTGGTATCGGCTGTCAGGGCTGGTCTCTCTCTGAACTCTGTTCCCATGCTACTTCTCCTCAGACTTTCTCCTCACTCTGGCAGCCTTGGCCAGACCATTCATGGCATAGATGTTTAGTCACCTTGGCTAAACAGCCATATGTTAGTTATCCTGGGCTCCACTCCACCCCATCCTGGTGGCCTCCATCAGGAGTCTGTTAGCATCCCCTTCCCATGCTTACACTTGACTTAGGGAATCCTGTGCCTTTAGGTATATTAAGGAGCCATACCCCATAACCAGGTGGAAAAAACCCAGTACTCAAAAGCAATCATAACCCTGAGTGTGTGACCGCATTGGCCTCCCAGAGCAAAGCTCTCCCAATACTGTGAATAATCCAGTGCCTTTAAAAGCTTATGTCTCACACTTGCCCAGGATTCATAAGGATCTCACCCAGTAAATCCAGAAAAGACAACCCAGCGTACCCACTACCCATTGTTAGTGACTCCTTACCTGCCGCTCCCTGCCCCCCGCCACCAGAAGATCCTGTCAAAGCCTGCAAAGTCCGTCAAGTCTTTGCTTCTAGCTCTGAGGATGCCACTAAGTCCCTCCATGTTCTCCGTATCCCTTCAGCCAAAGCTGCAGACAAAGTGAATGTCACATCATGATTTCACAACCGCAGTCTCCGCCCTCCAGTCTGATGACCAGGGCTGTCAATGGTCATCTCCTCCTTCCTTCATTTGATGCCTGTAGGATATCCCCCATGTCCTGAATGCTTATCTGTGCTCCAGGCAGCTGGGAGCCCTTCTCCCAAGGCCCAGAACAGAGACAGGCAGCTATACAGGGTACGGGGGCTTATCCCCGCCCCCCACCCCTCCTCCTATCTCCTTCTCCTACCTCTTCTCCCTCTGCTTCCCACAGAACCACGAGTTTATAGATGAACAGATGTTTGAGCAGAATTGCATGGAGAGTTCAATGCAGAACTACCCATCCACACGGAGTCCCTCACTGTCCAGCCACCCGGGCCTCACGACCACCTGCTGCTCCCGTCGTAGTAAGAAAACCACACACCTGCCCAACTCCAACCTGCCGGCCACCCGCCTGCGCAGCATGCAAGAGCTCAGCACGATCCACATCCAGGGCAGCGAGCAGCCCTCCCTCACTACCAGGTGGGTGGCTCCCATCTCCATCACTCCCTAAGGTCTGCAACGCTCCCTTCCCAGAGTGAAAGGCTCTCAGCATTAGGAGACCCCTGGGGGTCCTCAGCCTTCCCTCCTCCTTATCTAATGCATGAGTCCCTCACCTCACCTTCCTCCCCCCACCTTCCTTCTCATCCTTGCAAGTTAACCCACAGGCCTCTCATATGCTTTGGAGGATACTATAGCAGGTGTAGGCCCAATGTGGGGTTAGATACCAGAAAAAATAAGAACAACAACAAAAATCCATAAATGACCTACCCTAGTGCAAAGAATGGACTGTTTTCTCAAGACAATAATTTTCACAATTGTGAAACTATATGAAATTTCGGCTTATCCCAGGCTGATTTTGAATCACAGACTGACTCTCTACTTACATGTAGGCAACTTCCCACTACCTCCAATGAGTGGCAAGGAATTCAGGGAAACCAAAATCAAATGCCACAAGTGATGGGAAAAAAATCCACTGGAGGGAAAAACATATACTCTGAATTCCAAAGCCCAGTATCCATGACTTTTACAATTCGGGGTAGTTTAGGAATAATAATCAGAATGGATAATTACAGGTCGATTACCAAAAGCAGAGATGGAGGGACACCCAAATCACCTCCCGGTTACTGTGAGCTAGACAGGTAGAGGGTCAAGGAAGCTTTGGGACACTAGCAAGACGAACCATCATCAACTCACTCTTTTTTTATCCCAGTCGTTCCAGCCTTAATTTGAAAGCAGACGACGGACTGAGACCAAACTGCAAAACATCCCAGATCACCACAGCCATCATCAGCATTCCTACTCCCCCAGCGCTAACCCCAGAGGGGGAAGGTCGGCCACCCCCTGCCAGCCCAGGCTCCAACACGAACATTCCTGCCATGGCCAGCAATGTTGTCAAGGTCTCCGCCTTGTAAAACCACTGGACAGAGGGCCAGTGCGGGTAGTGGGAGTGAAGGGGGCTGGCATGTTGGTGGGTGGCCACTGTGACCACTCCCTCCCCCTCCCCCACTATTTCTGCCCACCCTGTTGCACCCCCAACACTGAAACCTGTGCCTGGAAGGAGAAAGAGGCAGCAAAGGGGCACCTGAGGTTCACTGCTGCTAGCGTGGACATAGCCCTGTGCCACTGCATCTCACAGGGGCCAGAGGAAAGGGAGGGCGGGGCGGGTAGGGATGGGACTGTGCGGGTATAAGCTGCGAGCCAGGACAGGGCCCGGAGTGGGGAGCCTCAGACCAAATAACCATTGTTTCTGGAGACCCCAGTGAGGAAAATACAAGACCAAGAGCAGCACAGAGGCCGAGTTGTCACATGCAAAACAGGAAGAAAATATAACACTGTGTATTTAAGCACCTTTTTCAAGGCTCTTAATGGATAATATTTATTCATGGGAAAAGGTGGAAAACAAAAACACCCACGGAGTTTTGTGAAATGTTTTTCTCCATGGACCCAATACCTTTGAACCAAAACAATGCATTTTGTGAGGGGGTTTGTTTTTTTTTTTTCTCCTTTTATAGCAAAAGCTTTTAGGCTAAGAAGTCAGTTACTGCTGAGTTCTCTCTTCGTTCCCCCAGGTAGGTGAGGTCGACTGAGCCTGGGCCCCACTGCCCAGCTGACCTGCACAGAGCTGCCACGTGACCACACAGCAACACTCACCCTCTGTCTGCCCCTGTCTCCTTTGTCTCTGTACCTCTCTGCTTCACCCACTGGCTGTTTTTCTCTGTGTCCAGCCATCTGTCTCCACATGGACCCCAGTGATACTGAGACATGTTAGTAAAGCCTTCTCCACTGCCAAGCACCTGCAGACTCGTGCCAAGGACATGAATGCAGTGGTGGAAGAGAAAAGAATAAAGCAAAAATGGGCATTTAGGGATGAGGGAAGTCCACCTTAAAGAACAGAGTGCTTCCCTTGTGGTTGGAACCACTGGTGTTGAAGTTTCCATTTCTGGGGAAGAAAGGGAATGACCACATTTATCTCACTGGGATCTTGGAAAAGGAAATCGCTAGCACCTGAGAGGCACAGGCAATGCCAGTGTGTGCCAGTGAAGAGAGAAGAGACGAACCCAGGGCTCCCAGCTGCAGTCAGCCCCTGTGGCACCTTGCTCTGTACCCTTCTTTCAGGACCCACTGTAAAGCCATTCAGAGCTCTGACAAGAAGCCCCAGGAGCAGTTTCCCGCAGAGAAGGCAGCAGTACGGGGACCAAGCTTCTGACTTATCTCACACCTGAGGCAACTCCCACGGAGGCTGCAGAAGGTTAAGCCTGTGTGCCTCACGAAGGATGCTCCAAAGAGTGAAGTCAAGCAAGAGATTAGAGATGATTCTTATGTGGTCTGAATGATGCCTTGAGATCTGAAGAGTCTTCAGGCCTGATGTCCCTGAAGATAACTGAAATGGGGGAGAAGCCTGATCACCTCCCTGCAAGTGAGGAAGTGAATATTATTTTTGGAAAACCTGGACACATTTCTGTGCAAGTGGTTTGCATCCTGATGGGGCTGGGAACAGCATTTCCGGAATCCAATCAATTTTCACTGCTTTTAGCAGAGCAGGTGGGCCTCGGGGTTAGTGACCAGGCCCTTTCCGCCTTCCCCAATCTCCAACTACCCTATTGCAGTCTCTCTAGCCTGGACTCTGAGACACAGGAGCTCCTTGGGAACTCTTTATCCATTCAACAGCTTAGTGGTTAGCTGTTTAATGCTAGGCCAAGAATTTTTCTGCCCACCTCAGCCATCCAGAAGAGTTTCACTAGCTGGGAACCTAAAAACACCTTCAACGGGCTTCCCTATGACCCCAGCTCTACTGACCCTGTAGAAGGAGAAAGTCAAAGGGATGTGAGGTGGCACCTAACCAGAAGGTGAGCAGAAGGGCAGAGGAGACGGAACCTTCTCCTTTACGCTATCCTCGCTGACCACTGACTGCGTCCCTTCTCTGGGTCTGGCCTCAAGGATTTCCCCCTAACCCGAGAATGGGGTGGTCTGGCCCTCTGAGCTTATGGTGTAAGTAGGCAAAAAGCTTTACAATTACAGAGGAATACATGTGTACACACAAACACACAACAACCTAAACACACTTGCGTACTTAATCCCATTCACGTCATCCACGTATCTCATTAGGGAAGGCAGAGGACTGGGCTGGACTCCATCTAGAGGGCAGGCAAAGGACTAGAAAAGGAATTTTCCTTTTGAAAGAATGGGTAATGGAACAAAGTTAAACAAGGTTTAAGTTTCTAAGTATACATCATAGGAACCGAATTGGGTAAAGGATAAAGAGGTAAATAGGAACATGGTTACACACACATACGAACTGCCTGTGTTTAAGAACAGGTCATCACAGAGTTAGAAGAATGACTGCTCCAACCCAGGACCTGTTTGGTAGTGCATCAGGGGAGCTTACTAGTGGTTCCCACAAAAATTAATGAAATTTTAAAAAATCATGTCCCAAATAATTTCCCACTTTTTTGACCCTAATGAACTGAATGTTTTGTATTTCTTCAATTTCATTTCCAAATCCCACATGATGCCAGTTCCTAAACCACCATTATTAGACTAACCCCTGCATCTCCATCCCCCAGTGTAGCCTTAGCCAAAGATGAGAGACCCTTGTTCACACAAGAAAATGGCTCATCTACACAACAGAATAGAGCAAGACTACACTGCTAAAGGGCATTTGTGAGTAAAAAGAAGGTCCAAAGTGTGCCAAATCAGTTGAATGTCTAACTCATTGGCCAGGGACTGAAGAACCAGGATATTATCAGGGTTTTCAGGGGACAATGGCTTTCTGGTGAAATGACTCGAGCTTTCATAGTTCATGAACAACTTCAGCATAATAGATTTACAAAACTACCTATCCCATTCAATCCTACTCAACATTAGGGAGGGTTAAAAACCAACCAACCAACCAACCAATAAGCTATATTGAAATGAATGGAAACTTAGAAAACATGGAATAGAGTGAATCAGAACTAGAAGAGATTAAAGAATATCTAAGTCATTTTACAGTCTAGAAGGCTGAGGCCCAGAGAAATTAAGTGACCTACTCAAGGTCATGCAGTTATTTAATGACACGACTGGGACCAGAACCCAAGTCCCTTGGCTATTAGTCTAATGTTTTCCCTACACCCACTGCCTCTCAGAGCAACGATGCTTTAGAGAAGACCCATCAGAGATTACTTCTTGTATCTAGAGACATAGTCTTATGTGAAAGTCAATTATTACTTGGACACAGCCCTTGGAAACCACTGACTGTACTAATCCAAACCATACTTTGGAGACCACCATCCACTAGATACAACTAGCTGTGGACGATCAATTCTGTCACAAATAGGTAAGTGAATAGTCAGGTTTTTTCAGTCAAATCCTGTCTCTCCTCGAAGAGCGGGCTAGGACAACATTTTGAAGCATACCTTCTATAGTCCTTTTAATCCTTTCCACAACCTCTGGTGGTAGTAGATCAAGTACCTAAATCCTTGATTCACAGAGAAGAAAACAGGCAGAAAGAAGCTGAGTGACATTCAAGTTCACATGGCAGGTTAGTGGCAGAACTATGTTTGCAATCCAGGGCTTAGACATCTTGTCCCGGGACCTTTTCCTCTACATCATGTAGCATAACTCTGAGGATTGCTTATATATTTTAATATCTGGATTTCAAGGCTAGTGATTAGGGAGAGGAAGCACTATACTCAAAACCACCCTGAACCAGGACCTCCAGAAGCAAACTCTGTACTACTTCTCCTTCATCCCCTCTTTTCGTAACTAGTGTCAAGCTCAAGACTAACTGCATAGAATCCTGTTCAAAAGACTAGATAGTCTCAATGACAGTTGAACACATGAGTCTACAGTCATACAGGAGTATGAAGTCAGCAAGTAGAAAAGTGAAATTAAGAAAAATAATTTGAACAGAAATTAAAGTGGAGAGTTAATGCTGATCGACAATTAACAAAAAAGTCAACTTGTGGATATGTTGAGGACCGTACCCAGTTTCCAAACTATGATTCCTGCAGTTCGGGATCATGTCACTTGTTAGAATATTGGCAGGGAAAGTACATTGAAAGATGTACCTAGATTTTTTTCCTTATCTTTTTTTTTTTTTAACTTTGCAGAGGTAGTGGTTGAAATTTATCTAAACCTAGATGTTTAGGTTATTAATGAATTCTAGTGATCCAGGTTCCCTCATTTCAATGACCAGGTAACTACAAGGCAGAAAGATCCTAATGCTGTTAATCTAAGGCGATATTTGTTTCCCTTTTAATCTAGTTGGCATGGTAACCATAACAAACAGGAACCAAAAAGACTTTTATTTTCCCTTTCTGATGTCCTTATGAAATCTCAGCATTTGCAACGCTTTAAAATGATTGAAGGAAAAGCGTTGTTATGACCCATCACCCTTGGAGCCCAAAGAGCATCATGAGGAGCATCATTAGAACTAAGAGAAAGTGGATCAGAAAAAGAAACAGCTTTAAAGGGGTTCCTTTTGAGTCTTGTTTTCTACTCAGAATGTTCTATGTTTTTCTCATCAAGTGTGGGAATGAATTTATCTTAGCAGGTTACTTAACTACACTGGATAATGTCACACTAACCAGTGTAGGGCACTGACCCAAGTCCTGGGGGGGCTCCTTGGACCAACAGACTATTTTACAAACCTGGGTGGTGGGAGGGATGGTATATTTTTGATAATCAGACATTCCAATGTAATGTTTTCCTTAGAGGTCACCCTCCCCCATCAATGTTATCGTGAAAAACATCAAGTGTGTTCTTTTCTATTTTCATATAATAAATGAGCTTTGCTTACCAACAACACAATGGCAAAGAAGAAATACTGTACAAAACTGCAGGAAGATAAACATGTGAAAACTTTCTATGGGGAAAAAAAAACTCTTGAGTTTCCTGTCGTCTTCTTTTGAAACTGTAGTGCATATGTTAAAATGTATATCATTTACGGTATTGAGTCATGTGCCACTGCTGTACCTGATGTATCCAATCTGGATTAAACAAACTATGTGCCGCAAACCCTAACATGATTACGATTGTTTATTTTAATACCAGTTCCCCTGCTATACATTAGAAAATAGGGTAATTTTGTTTTGGGGGAAGTTTTTTTTTTTTAAACGTCTTTATTGGAGTGTAATTTTTTTACGAGGTGTGTTAGTTTCTTTTGTATAAAAAGGTGAATCAGCTATACATATACATATATCCCCATATCTCCTCCCTCTTGCGTCTCCCTCCCACCCTCCATATCGCACCCGTCTAGGTGGTCACAAAGCACCGAGCTGATCTCCCTGTGCTATGCGGCTGCTTCCCACTAGCTATCCATTTTACATTTGGTAGTGTATATATGTCCATGCCACTCTCTCTCACTTCGTCCCAGCTTCCCCTTCCTCCTCCCAGTGTCCTCAAGTCCATTCTCTATGTCTGTCTTTATTCCTGCCCTGCCACTAGGTTTATCAGTACCTTTTTTTTTTTTAAGATGCCATATATTTGAACAGAGGCTTTCTTCCTTGCCAGAAGGCTCACAGAATCTCAGAAGGGTACTTAAGGTCTAGTCTCATCTCCCTTCCCCGCCCTCCCTCAATGCAAGCAGCTCCTCTATGACATCTGAGATGGTTCTTGCCTGCTTGTATGCTTTAGTCATGGATGTTCACTAACAGGGAAAGCATTTGGCATTTGCCAACAGCTCTATTTTGAGACACAGCCCTGTATTACTGAAAGAAAATATGCTTTTAATCTGCACTGGTTCTGCTGAGAATACACTGAATGTCCACTCTTTCATCTAAACCAACGTCTCAAACTAAAAACTCAAAATTAAATGCTATACAGGGTATAGCAGAAAGCTTGGAAAGCAGATGACAGAGGCCCTTAGGTTCTATAACTTACTTATATGGCTTCACATCAGTCTCTTCTCTCTTGGCTTCAGTTTGTTTCCTCCTCTTAAAAATGAGGGGATTGGATTAGATATCCTGAAGATCTGTTCTAACCTTAATAATTCTGGTTTAGGTAGTGAGAGCAAAAGGCATTTTCATATTTCACCGTAATGTGGCAAGAACAACGGGGATTCTTTTGATTTCCCCACAACCAGATCCCAATAAATGAAAACTGAAATAGAAATGGAAGGTTAAGGCCAATCCGTGATGCCAGAAGGCCCTAGAAGTTGGCTGTGAAATTCATTTCAATCACTAATGTTCATATCCTTATCACCCACTAGGTGTCACTACAGATTCACAGCTCAAATAATCTGGAGCAAAGTAACTGGAAACCAGATGTGGTGAGCAATACGTGCTTTTTCATTACAAAGCACTAAATGTTAACTGGGATATATGTGCTTGTTCACAGCGGCACAAAACAATAAACATATTCTGCCAAAATAAGAGAATAACCTTGTCAGAGTTCCAATGTCAGCTATGACTATCAAAAATATAATTTTATCTTTTAAGATTAACATAGCTTTATTTATATCTGGGGGAGGAAAAAAAACCTAAAACTTCAAACTACTCCCTTGTCTCATGAGTTGATCTGTAACTACTATAATTTCTGTTCAATTATTTTTAGTATTCAGGGGCTGAAGTTTACCTTTAAACCTTTTTTTTTTTAAGGTTAGGTTATGTTTAAAAGGTTAGCAATTATTATTGCAATACTTAAGCTACTTTAGAAAATATTACTTTTAATTACCCAAAATAACTTATATCCTCTAAGTCAGAATTATCCAGAGCAACAGGTTTCTCAAACATTTCTCTACATGTTAATACTGCTAGCCTAATTTAAGTTAAAGCCTAACTTGAACAGCTGTAATAAGTGTATTTAGTATTCTGGAATTCAGACATTAAACCAATTCACACTAGCCCTCATCCAAATTAAGTGAATGTATAAAGGCTCTCTATACTCATAAAAAGATTATTCTTTTCTCTAACTAGAAATTATCTTCTCTTACTAGTCATGTATTAGTTAAATCTTAGAACTAGAAGGGACCCTAAAAATCTAGTCCAACTGCCTCCTTTTATTGATGAGAAAATTGGACCCCGCGAGGCTAAATGACTAGTACAAAGTAAAAAATAGGTAGTAACAGAGTCAACCAAGACAACTGCTCCTTCTACTACACAACATTCTCAAGTGCATTTGCCTAAAACCTATCTATAGTCCCCAAAAGATTAAGGGGTTATGCACCTAGAATGACAATTCCAAATTAAAATTCCACACACAGTAACATACAAATGCCAGCAGATTCCTTCCACAGCCACAATAACTACATCCCTTATTTGGGAAGGTAACTGCTGAAATTTTCCTAGCAAATGCTTATGAAAAATAAAACAGTATTATTTTCATGTTATGTATATGCTTACCTCCAGCTTACTTTTATATTAAAAAAGAGATCACAAGACAATCCTAAAAGAGAATCCAATTAATTTCAAGACTAATGGGTACCCACATCTCTAATTAAGATGCAGGAGTATCCTGATTAAAATTCCCTAGCAATGACAAACTGTGAACTTGGCTGTATTGTGGGGGAAAGGGTAGAAAAAAAAAAAGAGTGACAAGATCTTATTTAAACATGTAATTAAAGTCTTTTTAATGACATTCTGGACCTAATTATGGATTTGCTATTTACAGTGTTAATTAATTCACTCTAACTTGGCAATACATGTACAGTACTGATACATATAAATAAAGCATATCATTGCCCAACCCAAATGACAGGAATCTAAGTTAAACAGTTTAGGGCTGTGTTATGTGAGTGTCAGACAGTAAATGACAATGGCTGTGGATGTTTGCTGACAGCCATGGGGGAATGTGTTTATATTGCCTAGACAAGTATGCACACAGGAAAGGAGAGCTTCCCATCACTTTTAAAAAGTAAATACATATCTCTATTCATACTCGGTTCTCTCACCACAAATCCATTCACAGAGAAGTTTGGGAACCAATCGTATATTCATAAAAGAACTGCTACAGGGAAGAAATTAAAGAATATGTAACTTCCAATTACATTTATCTAAATCATAATTTACAGATACAGCATCTCAGAAAAATGCTAGAAACTTCCCTTAGCCTACCAGCAGAGTACAGCAGTTCTTAACCTGGGTTCCACAGATGGGCTTCAAAGGGTCTATGAACCCTTTGAAATTACGTATACAATTCTTGCTTATAGAATGAAATTTTCTGGGACAAATCTATAGCTTTCATCAGATTCATAAAAGGATCCAAAAATCAACAAAGATTAAGAGCTGCTCCTTTTCCTGAGAAACAAAGACAGCCACTACTGATGATCCTTAGCTATTTAATGCACATCAACCACAGCTTCCACAATTATAAAGACAAAAGATATTCAAAAGATGAACAATAAACATGTCAACACACTTGGCTAAGTTTCTACTTTTACTGGTAATAAATATTTTTACTGGAAGCAAACAAGGACCTTCAGGAAAGTCTGAAGCAATGTTTATTCCTTCCTGCCTAAACCTAAAAGGAGAGGGGGCTTTCTGTTCTACCATGCTACAAATTTCTACAAGAACACACCTCTATGGAAATGTAGCCCAAGACTTTTGGAAAGAACTCCACAGCATAAACTAGCATTATTTTTCAAATCTCAACTGTTTTTATTTCTTTTAAGCAAGCAGTGGTATATAAGTCTTTTTAAGTGTTTCTTTTTGGAACAGCTTATAGAAAATGGCACCCTGGGACCTTTGGCTCTATGTCCCCCAAAATTTTCTTTCAAGAATCTCATCCAAGAAGTTTCTTTAAAGAAGATAATTCATCTGACCTGAATCAGGTTGATTTAGGTCAAAACAATCTGAAAACTAGATGTGTCCCAGTGGAAAGCCTCAAAACTTCTCCAGTTGCTCAAAAATGCCACTATATGCCACTCTACTACAGGTCAAGGATGACAATCCAAAGGTATCACTTGTTGATATCCCCAGATGGCGTGACGTACAGCCTATAATCACTGGTTGCCACGCATCATTTCTTGTAGATAAACGGTATTCATGTGATAGGCTGCCATCCAGCTTGGATGCCTCTGAGCGTTCCAATAATACGACTGAGAAGCAGAAGCATAGTATTCCTGCCACGCCCTGTAGTAAGCTCTCCAGTACTCCTCATAGTCCTGATAGGTGTCAGAAAAACTCGGATGTGTTTCCCTATGGCGGTCATACCAACCATCTTCCTGGGGTTCTGCCTGCAATCGATAGGAAGACCGCCTGGGAAGGCTTCTCTGGCTCTGCTTAGCTCTCTGGTTATGGTTAGCTCCCTCTTTATGCCTTGTCTTTATTTTGATTTCAGGTGATTCTTGATACTCTACTAGATGAGGGGGGTCATTTCCATTCAGAGGTTGTTCCAAAGAGATATGGCCACCCACAGGAATAGATTCCAAGTCTTTCAGCTGAGTATCAGAAGAACCTTCCAAGTATGACTTACTTCCTTTGCTCTGGGAAGAACTCCTTGAACTGTAAGAATCACTGTCACTCTCAGAGTCTCCAGATTGGCTACTACTTGCCAGTATCTGCACTCTCTCTTCAGTAATTCTATTTCTCACAAAACCATTTTGAGGATTCACAGTCTGATCCCCAGGACCTGTGTAGTGTCTGATGACTTCCACAGGTTTCTCTAACCCCTCTTTAATATAGTGTTCGTAATCCTCCATCAATTCTGCAAAAGTCAAAGTACATGGCAGATGGGTTTTAAAGGAAGACAGACAGGGAATTTTGGGGAGTGACACAGAAGCTTCTTTGACTTGGTGCTGACTGTTAGTAGAGTTTTCAACAGAGGACTGAATAGAATTCTTCATTTGCTCTTCCAATTGTACGGCACAGCCCAGTTCTTTTGGTGACATGGCTTTTTCTACAATTCCACACTCTGAGTGGCTTTTCACAGGAAGCTTTTGTTTGGTATTATTTTTTGATTTGACTGATAGTGCAGATACAGAAGTATTTCTAGATGAAGCCATGTGGTTACCATGAGCTTTCTGAGTTTGAAAGGTGCTCTCTATTTTTTGAATTTGTTTTAGGGTCTGTGTAGGTATACTTGCTAAGCCATATGTATGCATGGCAGCTTCAACCTCCACATCCCAATCCAAACATTCTTCCATCAGACCAGGAGGAATAGGATCTACGTAAAAGGAATAAAAAAAGTATTAAATTCTCGAGCTGTTCTAGACCAGCATTTTCTGAATGGATTAATAAAGCTTTCCACGGTCAAATAAGATTAAGAAACAAAATATACTAACACTATACTAAGAAGCTTAATATATTAGATTTTAAAAGACCTAAGCAAAACTTGCAGTAAAGAAATTTGCCCAAAAATATAAAAGACCCATCCCATACCCCCTCACTCGAAAAGAGCTTATTCTAGGAGTGAGGTATGCCTCTACAGCGATTCTCCCATCCTTCCTCGTCTCCCTCTCCCCAACTCCTCCCCATTATCTCACTACTGATAACAGCAAAACAAGATATTAGAAAATGGATTGTGCTCCCCAAAGCTTACCAACTGGAAATATTACAACTGCAACCCTGTACCCAAGTAAATCTGCCACCCTATATTCTACCAGGGAGAAATCACTGCCCTCAACGGTGGAGGAAAAAAACCTCCACGGGGAAAAAAGCCAGATGACTGTGAAAAGATCTGTGGTACCAATGGCACTTGTAAGTTTAAAAAAATTTGCTGGCTCTAACTCTATAAATTTCCTATCCCATCCAGGCATGACAATTTGCTTCCACCTGCACTCAGATCTTTCCAAAGTGTGACCAATTTTCATCTTAGGCAGACTAAGTACACAGAGGCCCTGCTTTTCAAAGACCTCCCCTGTCTGTTGCTGCTAGTGGTGTTCCATGTATGTGTACCCACTACTCATTCCCTCAGATCTGGATTCTTCAGCTGGGGCTCTTGATCCTTCACTGCACAGACCCTCTAACTAAACATGGATTCCTACTAAGGTGCCATCCCTTGCTTGCGGAGACCTATCATTCAGGCCAATTCCCTCCTAATCCTGCTCCAGGCAACTCACCCGAACAGTCTGTTGTCACACAAGTGCCTAGTCCAGTATAGATCTAACACTATAAATATCATTTTCTCATCATTTCGGGGCTCTGTTAACTTTTCATAAAGATCCAAATATGTCACTTTCTGGTAACCAAAGGCAAATCTTATTTTTATCACTAGATGTTATGATACTGAGTCCTACCACAAGTCCTAACTCTCTTGTACCAATTTTCAATTTACTTTTTCCATTATTTATAACTATAAAGATCACCAATAGACTTATACATAGAGAGAATTAACAAAATATAGTCTTAGAACTGACAGAGAACCTAAAGACCATCTACTCTAAAAACAAATATTTTGTAAATCAGGACATAAGCTTAGAGCAATTTAAAAAATGTGTGAAAATGAGTTATCACAAAGCCAAAACTACTAAAATTCACAGTACTCCCAAACCTGTGTTTCATCTAGCTTTGTAAAAATCACTAAAGGAGTTAATATAAATTGGTAAAATATTCATTGTTATATTTATTCAACATCTTCTAGAAGTCCATCTTCTAGAAGGTCATGTATACACTATATAAGTATACATTTATGTATCTATACAACGTATATATATACACACACTAACATGCATACATTAACATATACAGTTGACCTTTGAATAACATGGGTTTGAACTGCAGGTATGAACTGCGCAGGTCCACTTATACGCAGATTTTTTCCAATATGTACAATAGTACTACACAATCTGCTGTTGGCTGAATCAGTGGATGTGGAAAGGCAGATATGGAGGGCTGACTATAAGCTATACAGCGATTTATGCTGCATGGAGGCTCAGCGCCTCTAACCACCCCCATTGTTGTTCAAGGGTCAGTTGTATAGCAAATAAACCATATTTCCACCCAGGAGTTTGGTTTTTTTTTTAGTAAGTTTGTTTGTTTGTGTATTGATTGATCGATTGACTGATTGCATTGGGCTCTATCGATTGACTGCATTGCTCATGGGCTCTAGAGCGCAGGCTCATTAGCTGTGGTGCATGGGCTTAGTTGCTCTGCAGCACGTGGGATCTTCCCGGACCAGGGATCGAACCCGTGTCCCCTGCACAGGCAGGTGGATTCCTACCAGTGCGCCACCAGGGAAGCCCCAAGCTGCTTTTTAAAACTGCTGTCTTGGAAACAATGCATGTTTGAAACTATTAATGATCTCTTGAAAACTTTTTTAGAAACCCTAAAAAACTGGGTGGGGACTTCCAGGAGGCACAACTACTGAGCCCACGTGTCACAACTACTGAAGCCCCCGTGCCTAGAGCCCGTGTTCCGTAACAAGAGAAGCCACTGCAATGAGAGGCCTGCGCACCACAACGAAGAGTAGCCCCAGCTCGCCGCAACTAGAGAAAGCCCGCACGCAGCAACGAAGACCCAACAAAGACCCAACACAGCCAAAAATAAATAAATTAATTTAAAAAAATAGCTTGATAAATGATTCATTAAAATCAAAAGAAAACACTTCAACATTTTCAGAACAGTGTCCAAATTAAAGATACTATTCCTTCCCCATGGTGACAAAGGGGAGTATGGCAAGAATTACCTTCATAGCAACATAAGAGGTAAAATACATCCCTTGATATAAAAGAATAAAATCAAATTGCAGGGCTACAAAGTAAAATATGGAGTTAATACAGTAGGAAAATATTTTTCATTTTTCATGTGTCATTAGTTAGCTTGCAATCTTCTCCCTGTTACTTATTAGCTGTAAGACCTTAGACAAATATTTAACCTCTCTATGCCTCAATATCCTCATCTACAAAAGGCAGATAATAATAGCGCATACCTCACGTAATTGTGGTGTGAATTAAATGAGTTAACATATATACTTAGAACAGTATCCAACACATCATAAGTACTCTATGTTAGCTATTATTTTTATTAGGCCTATCATTATTATTTTGACAGCAAAATGAAACAGACAAAATATACCTGGTAAAGGCTGAAGATTGATCTTACATTTCTGGGCAATTTTCATCATCATATTTTCTTCTTCTCCCCTACAGCAGTAGGTCACTGTCAGTCCCAAAGTACCTAAAGCACAGAAGGAATGTTAAGTAGTAAATCATTTTCACATAAATGACACTTCAAGTCCACCTGTCACATTATAGCTTCCTCCCCTTAAAGAAAGCACCCAAACTTTTTTCTTTTCTTTTTTTTTTTTTTTTACCAAAACGGCCAGCTCTGCCAATCCGATGCATATATGTCTCCCAATTCAATGGAACATCCAGGTTTACAACCAGATTCACGTTCTCAGCATCAATTCCACGGGAAGTCTTGAAGAAGAGAACAGTTGTTTGTGTGCATTAGCCATTGCATGGCACACTATATTATTCAATATAACCAAGAGCCCAATTAAGAATAGGAGGATATTTAAGAGCAAGGAGGATATTTAGGAGCAAAGGAAAAGAAAATTCATTTCTAATGACTAATTTCAACAATAAAGATAAAAATACAGAAGACATTTTTAGGAAGAAATCATATTCCCCAGCACTGGAAAGACAATTATCTTCTGGTATTCTTGTCAGATACACCCACCTAAAATAATAGATGAAATCTGTACATTTGATAACAGAACATATGTCCAGATGGATTAATCAACCAAACTGAACAGGAAATTTACCAAATCTGTGGAAACGAGGACTCTGCAATGAAACTGCTTCAGTTTAGCCATAGCATCAAGACGCTGATTCTGATTCATGTTGCCTAAAAAGACCCAGAAAGAAAGTCATATAAAAACAAGTGAACAGGGCTTCCCTGGTGGCGCAGTGGTTGAGAGTCCGCCTGCCGATGCAGAGGACACGGGTTCGTGCCTGCACGTCCGGAACCTGTGCTCCGCAACGGGAGAGGCCACAGCAGTGAGAGGCCCACATACCGCAAAAAAAACCAAAACAAGTGAACATACATTTATCAAATCCACAAAAATCAGAAATCATAATTGCCAGTCTTAACACTTTAACAACCAAAGTTAATTCTGTCCTTATATGCAAATCTAGGTTAAGAACTAACGTCAGAAACAAAAACCTAAAGTCAGAATCTTCTAAAATATGGTTAGGCAATCAACTAGAAATTCAATTTTAAATGGTGACTAGGCTATGCCTGCAGATATAACATTATATCTACAAAGTGCCATATGAGGTTTAACAATTCTTAGGAAAATAATATTGATTTAACCAGCTGTTTACCAATTTGGTGTTGAAGTGTGATCTATCATCCAAATACTGGTCCATCAGAAAACAATCTCCCCAGTATCTCATAATATACCACGACTAAATGAGCTTACGCTAACAGGTTAAAAACTAAGCTGAGATAGCAATCAAAACTCCAAAAAGGATCTCACTTATCAAAAATTCCTTTAAATCTTTCACTCCTAGGTCAACAGTAATAATTTAGCTTTGTGTCAAAAATGAATCAGTTTTGCCTTCCACAAGACTGTAAAAGTCAATTTAGTTAGCAATTCTTTGTATTTTTTACAATGTTTATCTTAAGATAACAAAGACAGACTCTATTTTGTAAAGTTATTACGTTCTTTGTGGCTATAACTCCAGTTTTCTAGTTTTTTAGTACATACCATGTTACTTCTTAAAGAGACAAATCCCAGTGAAAAATAAACCTGAAATTCCTTTTACTCTGAAGACTCAGTCTAACCTCACACTCACAAGACAAGTCAGGAAGTGGTATCTCTTCCTCCTGACTTTGGAGAAGCTTCAAGTCAGGATACTAAACAAAGATTAAAGTTAAGAGATGAACTTACCTGAAATGCACTCTGCAGGAAAGCCTTTAGAAGAAAGGATATCAGCCAAGTGTTGTGCTCTATGAAAAATAACACAGCGGGTTATAATTTTACAAATACTGCCCCACACCTATCCTTTTATTTCACAAGTTCCCCAGATGACTTTTTTTTTTTTTTGCGGTACGCGGGCCTCTCCCATTGCGAAGCACAGGCTCCGGACGCGCAGGCTCAGCGGCCGTGGCTCACAGGCCTAGCTGCTCTGCGGCATGTGGGATCTTCCCGGATCGGGGCACGAACCCGTGTCCCCTGCATCGGCAGGCGGACTCCCAACCACTGCGCCACCAGGGAAGCCCCCCAGATGACTTTTTAAGGTACATTACCTGCTGTGTAAATTAGAAAAGACTAAGGCCTGATTAAATGGAATTTTGCTGAACAATTCTTGTAAATGCTGAGTCTTTTCCTCAAAAATCTTATGGGCCAAAGGGTATGAACTGACAACTTTGTAGTACTGCTTCAAACCTACAAAGAAGAGTCTTCTGTTAAAATGAACATATTTTCTATAGCAAATATGAAAGCAAAAGCCAACTTAGCAAAGGAAAGCTCCAGAATATCACAAACCAACCCACTAAATATCCAGTATCTGTACACACCTATGAGACTCGGATCACTGGAGTTTAGTCTTACAAAAGTGGGCTCTCTCATGTACTTTGTCAAAGCATTAGCCAAAAATTCAGGGTAAGTAGCTGACACTGCCAACATCTGCTTACTGGCAGGCAAGGAAGAATAAATCCAACTGCAAAATAAAAGAAAAACACACACACCATGGAAACTATTCAGATGATAATCACCACCTAGAAAAGCAAAAGATAGATACTTTGGGGCACCATTTCAATAGTCAAGTTAGTTATTTTTCTTACTTTATTTGCTCCTGGAAGCTGCCTTCTTCTAAAAGCTTATCTGCTTCATCAAGAATAAAGAGACGTATACTGCCTGGATTCAAGTAGTCAAGTTCTATCAGTTGTTTAATTCTGCCTAAAGTCCAGAAAAAAAATATTCAAATATTCATATGCACCAAATCCGTGCAAATTTCAGCCAATGTTGTTATTCTACTTACAGGTTGAATTGCTAACTTTCCTGACCCAACCCTCATTATTCTTTACACACTAAACCACAAATCAGAAATCCTGAGTTCTGATCTTCCCTAAATCCATTATTTTTTCCCTCACATTTCATCACCAATACGTATGGAAAATAAACACTTCCTGTCAAAAGACTTGTAAGGCACTGAATGCTAGATTATGATTCTGAGTGACTCATGACCGAAGGACTAATACTGAAGCAAAGAATAATCCCAATCCATGGCTTAGAAGGGCTTTCTAAAATCATCTTATTCCTCTTCTGCTCAGAAGCCTATCCCATACTTGTTCTTAAACATCCTTAGAAACAGAAATTTCAAAAATCCTGTTGGTAATCCAGTCATGTGTTTATATGTCACTAATCTAATGCTCTTCATTTTTAATCCTCAAAATAATTACCATAATTATCAAAGATTGCCATATTCTTATTGCTATATAGAAGTGTTCAGTTACTTAAAAGCCCCAGTTATTAACAAGCATTGATATCTTACCAGGAGAACCAACAGCAATATGACACTTTTTAAGTCTGGTTTTGTCTTGTGATAATGGAGTCCCTCCGATAAACACATGACACTCTAAGCCTTCCATTTTTATTCCAATGGCTGTGATAACAGAATGTATCTGTACAGCAATTTCTCTTGTAGGAGCCAAGATCAAAATCTAAAAAACACATAAAATATACCTTTAACAAGTCGGTAGAATAAATACATAAGGCAGGACTCAAAAAGCTTTACAGTGTTTTTTAACCCAGATACTCATATCTGGGTTAAAAAACACTGTTGAAGAGTCGTCATCAGATATACATGACTGAGAACTTGAAATACAGCCTGCTGTAACTACTAAACCACAAAGTAAGACTATGAGGGTCATACCTGATTCATCTTTATATCCCCAATGCCCGGCATACTGTTTAAACATAACATGGGCTCAACAAATCTTTGCCGAAGAAATGATCTCCAAACCCAAATCTCCTGTTAATTTGGGTAAGGCCCTCTTAGACCCTACTCTGAGAGAACCCAGAAGGTGGGAGATCAGTATAATACATTCACTGTAAGAACCACATGCAGTTACCTACCATAGCCAAACACCTCATTACCACGAATCAGGTCAAATGCTAAACCTCACCACAATCTAGTGAGCAAATAAAAGAATAAAAAATCCCTATCTGTATTCTCAAGTAATGACAAAATTGACACACATGGCAGACTTATTTTATTTAACACGCAGTAATAACAGAAATCTCTAAACGTCTAACACTAATAATGTGTATTTGGTCACTAACCACACCAACACCACGCATCAGCCTAAGTATCTACTTTACTTGTATACTTTTCATATGTCTTAACACAATCATTCACTTCTACCTCTGAGGAGCTACTGGTATTTCATCTGACCTGTAGGAAATCCACATAACATACCCTCCTTGGGTCCTCTGAGCTAAACTCACCTGGGTACTTAGGTTTTCAAGAACAAGAGAGTCCAAAGCAATGGTGGAGAATACACAGGTTTTCCCAGTGCCAGACTTAGCTTGAACAATTAAATCTGGGGAGGAAAAAAAAAATTATCATTAGCCAGGACTGACTGAAGAAGCTTAGGTACCAACATGAAATTCCAGAACTAGACAGGCCTCCAGAGATCACATCCTTAACCACCTTCGTTTTTAAGTTAACTCTAAAACAAGCATGCGGCCATATCCAGAAACAGGCCTCCTCCCTGAACCTCCACCGTTTCTCTTCTTTTTTTGGCTTAGAAAGCAGAAATTTATTTTCTCAAAGTTTTGGAGGCCAGAAATATGAAATCAAGGTATCAGCCGGGCCACATTCCCTCCTACGGCTCTATGGTACAATCCTTCCCGTCTCTTCCAGCTTCTGACGGCTGAGACATTTCTTGGCTTGGAGTTGTGTAATTCCAATCTCTGCCTCCATTTTCACATGGCTTTCTTCTCTGCCTTTCTCCCTGCTCTTATAAGGACTCTTGTCACTGGATTTAGGGCCTACCCTAATCCAGGCTGATCTCATCTGAGATCTTTCCTGCCGTTTATATTCCCAAACGTAGAACCACTTGACAGCGTGGAATGGACCTCAACTATCTCCAAATTCAATACTGCGCCTCCGTTTGACAGAGGAGGAAACTGAGGCTCGCGTGCGTGCGGCGTCTTGCCCCGGGCCGAGCCCTGCAAGACGGCCGCTCTGGGCCCTTCCCGGCCCTCGCCACGGGCTTGGCCGCCGCCGCCGCCGCCCCCTCCTGCGGCCCTCCCGGCCCCTCCAGGGCCCCAGCCCTCACCAAGTCCGCACCGCCCCAGCGGTATGGCCTTGAGCTGCACGGGCGACGGCCGCTCGAAGCCAACCGCCCGCAGCCCCTCCACCACCGGCCGCGACAGCAGCAGCGACTCGAAGTCCCCCGGCTCCGCCAGCAGCACGTCCCCGGTGCGGGTCCGCGGACTGTTGATGTCATGAGCCGTCCGCAGACTCCGCACTGGCCGGGTGGCTGGCTCCGGGGCCGCGAACTGCGCAGCCACGCGCTCCGCCGGCATAGTGCTCTCCACGGTCTTTAAGGCCGCCGAGCCTTCAAAAGCCGTCGCCATGCTAGCCGCGCCGCCGGATCTCGCGGTACTTGGGGCGAGGCGTGGAGCCTGAGAACAAGAAGAAGAAAAACTTTATTGGCAGTCTTCCGGCGAAGACACTGACACTCCCGGCCTCGAAGAGGAGGGGTAAGGGACGGAAGTCGGAGGCTTAGAAGGACTCGGAAACAGCTATAACAACAAAAAAAACGTGGCCTGAGGAAGGCGGGAAAAGGGAGGGGAGGAAAGCTGAGGCTACCGGTGTGTCGCCGCCTGCGGCCTACAGAGGGCGCCGCGCGCTCACGGTGGGAGCACTGCCCCGCCCTGCGCCCGCGTTGCTGACCTCACAATGCTGCCTTTGTGAAGAGCCCAGTGCGTCACGCTCCCAGCCTCCGGGCTTCGGCTCGGCGGTCAGCTCCTCCGGCTCCCCACCGTGTCCCGCCCCAACTCGCTGCCTCCTCCTGTGCTCGCAGAGAGCGCCCGAAGTACAGCGAGATTTAGGATTGACCACGTTGCCAGGTATATATCTGTGTGCTTTCATCTCTGCGTTCCCAGCCCCTAGCACAGTACCTGGCACACGCTGAGCTCTGATAAAAGCAAATCGAATTGGAACCAGCAACTGAACTGACAACTCCCACATTAGTATCTACACCTCCGACCCTCCTCTGAACTCCAGACTTGTACATCCATCTCCCTTTTCAACACTTCCACTTTATGTCTAATAGCTCAAATTTAACATTTTCTATGTGTTACTCCTATCCCTCCCCACCACCATCTCATGGATGACAGCAGTCTTTACCACTTTATTTTAGGTCTCTGCTCAAATACCACCTTTTCAAAGAGGACTTTCCTGAACACTCTGAGATAGCTCCCCCATCCTGGCAGCTCCCCAGCCTTTCCCATCACTCTCTATTCCCTTATTCTGCTTTATTTTTCTGCTTATCACTAGATGAAATCATATGTTTATTGTCTGTCTCCCCCACTCTCTGAGGACAGGGACCTATTCTCTTTTGTTCTCTGCAGTATGCCTAATCGGAAAAAACAATCTAACACAGAGTAAGTGCTCAATATTTATTGAATAAATGAGCTCCTATAAAAAGTCTGAGTCGTAACTCCAAATTAAGTATTTTTGGAACCTAATATTCACAATTACAAATCTAAAGATTATATCATAATTCTGGTCGTTATCTCTCACCAGCCTCACACTTCCCTACACACACACACACACACACACACACACACACACACACACACCACGGTGATGATGCAGATTCCAAAGGAGGTAGGAGGACTTTGGCAAGGTAATCCCACTGGAAAGGTATTCTCAGATGCATTTTTCTTATAAATTTACAAAACATTGAGAAAATGTCAACTGTTCATATGAAAGAAGGGGGCCTGTTGGGAGTGGGCAGTAAAGGTTCCAGACTTCCTCTTAGTACCTACCCCACCTCTTTCATCCACTTAATCCCTAAATCCCAAACCTGGGATTATTCTTATTCTTGATTCCACCTTCCATTATCCCTCTCCCCTTTCTTTTTTTTGGGGGAGGGGGGGATTTGGATTGACCAGGGATTGAATCCGGGGCCATGGCAGACAGTGAAAGCACTGAGTCCTAACCACTGGACCGCCAGGGAAATCCTTCCCCTTTCTAACAATTACTTGAGGGCAAGTAATTTTGCTTCCAAATATTGCATCCATATTTCTTCTCCAGTCTCCATAGCATCTGTCCTATTTTAGGTCCCTTTTAAGGGTCCTATTTTAGGACCTTTTAGGTCCTAACTATCACAACAACCTCCTGAATGGTTCCCCTGCCCAAATATTGCAGTTATGTTACTAGTCATAAATTATATTGCTATAGCTAAAAACAAATCAATACAATTTTTTTCCTCAGTAGTTAAAAAGTGTAATAATGCTGTTGGTCGTAATTTTTAGTGCCATAAAAATAAAACATAAAGGTAAGAGATCATTTAATAACCAGGTAAGGTATGAGAGTAACATACGCAGAAACCAGTTGGACTGTTGTCTGCCTGCTGGCTTCCTTCAGGATAAAATCACAATGGGACCCCAGCCTCTTTGTATGCTGTTCTGTCTACTTGGAAAATCTTTCCTCACCTTATATACCTGGAAGGTAGAGGGGGGAAGGATTCCTGTGAATTGAAGAAGTGGGAGTAAAAGGTAGACTCGGAATGGATTTTCAGGTTCAAATGGTCCCAGGCAATGATTTCACAATGGAAGTTTCTGCACCCAGAGGAAAGGAAAATAATGTAAACAAAAACATAGACGTAAGGTGGCCCCCCTCGAATGTGAGGATCCATGGGACTATGTGGAAAGAAGGGAAGGCACTAAGATTTTTATAGCCACTTTTTCTCATTTGATCCTCAAAGCAACAAATAGGCAACCTTATTATTTGCATTCAATCTGCAAACATCTCTTCATTCATTCTTTCAGCAGAAATCTTCTAAACGCCTAATACGAATCAGCCAGATGCTGGAGATGCAAAACTGGGACAAAATAAGCAGAGCACTTGCCCTCAAGAAGAAAGATACATGCAGACGGATAGCTCTGGCCAAGGAGGAAATATTCAAATAGCACAAGGTGGTGTAAAAGTACATGCAGTACTGACATTTTTCAGGGCCTTAGCGGCTCAAAGTGTGGCTGTCATGTGGGAGAGCGTGAGAACATCTGAAAAATTGAGAAAAACAGCTTTTGGTATTCAGAGACCAATAGCTTTCTTCTCTATGCTCTTCTCTCCCCATCCCAAATCAGAGTGGTTTAAAGCATGCATGGAACTATAAGAAAACCTCCATGCCCGGGTCACTCCTTTCGTAATCCCTGGAGTCTAGCACTTCTGCCAAGATAGCTGCACCAGGAGACAATGCTCAAGTCCCTTGAAGCACTGGGGTGGGGGTGGGGGTGATGTTCTGAGCTGATCCTGAAGGATAGATGTGGAGTTCATCAGGCAGTGGGGGTGGAAGGAAAGCTCACCAGGCAGACAAGTTAGAAAGATATTCTGGGCAAAAGGAACAGTTTGTGCAAAGGCGTGGAAGCATGAGAAACTATAGTAGATACAGTAAGGTATGAGCTTTAGCATGAACGGAGGCAAGTATGGAGCGCTTACCAGGAAACAAGGTTGCAGAGATAGATATATTGGTCCCATAGTATGGAGGACCTTGTCTGCCACCATAAGGAACATAAAATTAATGTGTTATGCTCGCCCAAAGGAGGATAGTGTTATGTAGCAATAGAGAGAAATACAATTGGAAGTATAGACTAAGGCTTGATCAGTGACAAAGCTGAGGAGTTTGGATTGTAACTTGCAGAGCATCGAGCATCATCTCAGTTTGGGATCTAATATGAGGTAGTAACTGCAAGGCCCACTTTATAACGCTGTTTCTCACACCTAACAACCCCTGGGTCTTTTGGGTGTTGTCCACTGCTTTCTGAGTGTCAGTGCTTAACCTGTGTGCTGCTTAGCCAGCAAGCAGTGACTGAGCACATGTTTCCTAGTTCTCTCTCCCAGGCAAGGGGAACATTCCCTCCTATATTCTTCAGTTCATCTGCTCAGTGGACTATAGCACCATCAATAAACTTAAGTTACATCAAGTTTATTAAGTAACAATATCTGGCCTTCTGGACAGAATTTTTCACGACCCTGCTCAGTCCTATGCAGCTACCTTTCAACGTGGAGAATAACTATTTTCATATGTGCCCCTTGGCCTATGGGGTGACTATGTCTTCAGTACCTTTTCAAACAGGAATTAGGAGAGGGGAAGAAGCAGGAAAGGCCCAGGTTCCTATACTTTGCGCGGCCACCTCTCACCGTGGGGACTTGCTTAGCTGGCTTTCAGTAAAGGACCCCAGGCCATCCTCCCTCTCTCTAGACCAGACTCCCCTCTGCCCAAGGCCCACGTTGATTAATTGCCCCATTTAATACCACAGCCTCAGTCTTTAGGGAGGAAGGCGTCACATTTGCTCTTCTGCTGAGAATGGGGCCCAATTCATTCTTGTCCAGGCAACATAATAAATAACCTGCCCCTGTTGGCAGGGAGTTTATTAGAGACTGATGGGACATTTAACAATAACTGGGGGCCTGTGATTTATTAGGTAGGGAGGTTTGTGGCGTCTCCGAAGACGGGGAATGTGGAATTTAATTGATAAAGCGGCTGTCAGCAACAATGAGATGCACTCAATAGAATACGCATTTGAGGGCTTCTCTTTGGAGCTGTCAGGAGGGGTTTCTGCTAATCATACGCAGCTCCTGTGGATGGTGGTGTCTGCTGGTTATTTGGGTGAGACACAAATGGCAGGGAGGGGACTCTGAAAGGGGCCCGGGGAAGGGTGCACCTGTCAGTTGCCCGGCCTGATGGAAGAATGTGACACAAATGAGCAAAAGGAAAGATTTCCATCACGCCAAGAGAGGGCTCCCCTTCAAGAGGACTTTGTTTCTCTCCTGTGAGCTGCTCAAGAGAACAAGAGGTGCCGAGCACCCACTTCCTGGAGAAGGAGGGAAAGGAAAGAGTTAAGTGGCAAGAGAGATTTGTTCTGGAATTCGAAACTCCCTAAGCCTGACCTATCTACACCAGACACCCCCCTGCCTGGCTCCCCAGCCACAGACACTCACATACACATCACACCCACACACACACCACCGTTACCTGCCTCCCCCCAACACCATAGTTACCCACATCCACACAGCCTCCTTCTGTCACTGCTGCTCTCATGCCGAGAACAGAGCCACAGAGACTCAGATGGATGGAGCCTCACCTTTTATCTACTGTTGTCTGCCGGCTCTGGAGACCCCAGAATCCAGGCTGAGAAACTGGAAATAAATTCCTGTCTGGAGCGTGCAGAGCATACCGCACCTTACCTCCTCGGCCCGCCCTCCACCCAGCTTCCCGACAGCAAGGGAGCTTGGTTTTTCTCTCTGAGGCCATCCACGATGGCACTGGTGATGGCACAGCTCTGTCCTCAGGCAGCCCTGAGCCTTTCCGGGCGGCTCTGCTCAAATTTGCCGCTCCCCTCATCCCTCAGGCGGTTGCTCAGACTTAAACAAGGCCACGTAAGGCACGAGAGAGGGGCTTTCTGAGGCCAGTCTGCTTCCCTCCTGTGATCCTCCCACATCTATTCTTAGGTCCCAGGAGACTGATCTGCCTCCGTGTTCCCTCCAGGGAGAGAAAGGGAGGGGGAGGCAAAGTCAGGGAAGAAGAAGTCAGTGTCACTGTCTAATCTGAGCCTCAGTGGTGACACTGAGGGACCTCTGAGCAGAATGGATACAGCAACTGGTTTGATTAAATCAAACCTCTCCTTCAACCTCGTTAAATTAAACTGACAGGCCGGGAGCAGATGAGGGAGCGCAGAGGGCTCATCACCTGAGGTGGAGGCAGGGGAGGCCGGGAGCTGGGGCCTCCCTCCCAGGAAGATCAGATGGTAGCAGAGCAGCGGCCTGCCCTTTCCCTTATTTGCTGACTATAGATAGGAGATGAGATTTATGGATGTGAGATGCCTAAGTACCTGTCTGAGCACAGGCTGTGAAAGTGATGCAGAGGCAGACTGCCGCCGCTCAGTAGGCTCTGCAAATTCCCTTGGCACTGTCCAGTGACAGTGTTCTTGACATTTCAAAGGGCCTTTACACTTTACCTTCACAGCAGGCAGGTAGCAGTGAGATTGTTTTCCTCACTTTACAGTCAGAGAAATTGAGGCACGGGGGTGGATTACAGGGCCAACTAGCAGGCAGAGATGGGCAGCGGAGCCAGTCTAAGACCCCCAGGTCTCCCTCACTTCTCCCTCCCCCGTCCTGGCTCACTTCACCTCCAGCTTATGTCATTTGGCGGAACTCCCCAGGACTTAGTCCCTGGACTGCCATCTCTTCTCCCACCCACCAGAGAAATGTAAACCACACAGCTTGCTTCGTGGACCATCAGGAAAATGCCAGTTCCCACCTGGCTTGGGGCAGCCCACCTGCAAAGCACACGGCTGGCTTCCAAAGGTCACGAGGCCATTCTAATGTACTCATATCACTCTCCCACCCGTCCAAGCCCTCCCGAGTGATTTCCACTCCACCTAATTACAAGTTAGGGGAGGGGAAGGGGGTGGGCGAGATATTGTTAGCAACACCAGCAAACAGCAATAGGAGACAGATAACACCGATACCCTGCTGGCTTCCTCACCTGTCACCCAGTTCCTCACCTGCCAAAGCTAATTTTCCACTCACCAGTGGGTGAGAGCTCATTTCAGAGTGTGTGAGCCACACACACACTCACACACATGCATGGGTACCCAGTGCCATTGTGAATAGAGTAATGCCTCACCCAGGATTCCCTTGTTCTCACTTTCCATGCACTCCAATGATTTGTTTATTGACACCTCCACCCTTTTCCAATCTATTTTCCATAGGAAAGACACTGGGATGGGGAGGCTGGCAAAGACAGTGCATAGTGATTACTGGAGACCCTGTTGACTCCTACCTCCTCCAAGGCACACTCATCACACGCCAATTAATGATCAGAACCTGGGACAGGGAGAACAAAGGACAGAGGGAAGGGGAGAGAGGAGCAGACTTTCAACCACTGCCACCATGAAGGAAGCTGGGAGGGAGAGCCGGCACAAGGTGGTAACATTTGCCTGATGAGGACAAACAGCTGGAAACAGCACCTACCAGGGGAGCGTATGTATGGGCCACACCAGACATGGCATTGCCGTGCTCTTCCCTCATGGTTTTCATCACCACTCTTGACCTGAAAAAGATAGCAAAGAGCAGGCAGGCAGATAGGTCGAAGGTACTTGGACAAATATCACCAGCTTCCTGAACTCACCGTTGGTGTTGTGACTGGCCGCACGCAAACCCAACACGTCCAACCTATCGATCTGAAATCATAGAAGAGATCTCTAAGGCAAGGAGTTGGATTCCTCTAGAAACACCTACCAAAGTGTGATGGAGGGGAAAGAGTTCTCGGCGGGGAGTAGGGGGAGGGTGGGAGGGACAGGGGAGGGAAGATCACTGGATCTGAGTTCCTTTGCTGATTCTGCCATTAGCGACCTGGGTGACTTAGGGCAAATCACTTAACATTTCTGGGCTGCACTCTCGTAACTTGTAAAGTCATATGCTTGGGTGTGAAATGCAGACTGTCAGACTTAGAGATCACAGAGGAGAAAACTGAGACACAACGAGGTTAAATTACGTGTTCAAGTCCACATGGTGAGGCCTTGGAGTGACAGAAGGCATGGGTTCTGAAGCCAGAGCCTCTGGGTGAACCGAGGGGAGTTCTGGTTCCTCATCCCTTCCTCACCTGCAGAACAGAGGCAATAGGAGCCCTGCCTCCGAGGGTCTGGGAAGAACAGATGCGTGCCTGACACAAGGAAAGCCCTCAATAAATGTTAGCTAGCTCTATTTTCAGTGACAGACTGAAGGTTCAGACCCACAGAGCTTGACTTCTAGTCTCTCCATGAGGTCACAATTCCCTGATTATCTATAAGGTCCTTTACAGCTCCCAAATTCTATGATTCTAAGTCCGAGAGATGAAAATGCAAGTGATTTCGAAAACCCTCCAGGCAGAGACACAAAAGGCCATTTGGGGGATTCATTATTCACTCTCCATTGCCTCAGTCGCTTTCTATGGATGACGATTCATGAGGAATAATCACAGCAGGGAAAACCTGTCCAAATGCAGGGAGGAGGGAGGGCAGTAAAAAACCCAAACTCCTTTGCGTGTTCAGCTCCTGTTCTGCAATGTGCATCTTCATTTGTTAAATGACGGCAGTGTTTCTTGGCCTCATTGCCTTTCCGCTCTGGGAACCGGAGGCTGTCTCCTGGTACAGACTGCTGCTGCTGTGAGTCACTGCCCACCCCACTCACACCCCACAAAACCCCAGAACTCTGGTCAAGCAGAAGCCCTCACAGAAGCAGCTGTCACCCTCAAGCATTGGCTCCCCTCGGGGTCTCCAGGCTGAAACCTCACCTGTACCCCAGGGCCGGTGTCTGATCAAGGTAAGGACAGTTCTCTGCCACCTGCGAAAGACCAGGCTTAGGAGCCAGCCTGGTGGAAGCAAATATGCACAGTAAGCCAAACCTGAAACTGACCTCTTTTTCTACTTACCCCATGGCCTCAGTGGGAGAAGCAGGTCGCCTTCTTTCTCTCTTGCTGACAACTCTCCCCCTGGCAGGCTGCCAATGCCTGGTACTTGTTTACAGCTACCAGAAGCTGGTGGAGATGACCAAATAGTGTGTAATAAAATCAGCTTTTGCCCTGAGTTGCAGGCCACGGTGATGTTACAGGCAAGTCAGCGCTGGGCCTCCAGGGAGCCAGATGTGGCAGGATATCCCCAGGAGAGTGCAGGGAGCAAGTCTCTTTCCTTCTCAGTGCTGTTTGCATCAACCAGCATCAATCTGCACAAATTCCATAAGTATATCCCCTAGCTGTGCCCTGACATTCTTCAGGTGTTCTTTGCAGTTGAAAAATACCTGCTTTTCCAGCAAATGTTTGCAAAATGGAAATGTTTACTTCCCAGTAGCAATGAGACCATCGCTTAGGCACCATAAGCACAGGCCCATAGCTGCAAATAATTCCAAATAGGGGTTGGTAGCAGCCCATAGACTTAACTGTTCATTATTCAGACTAGTCTAATTTTGCACTTACAATTCCTCTGAATGAAGGAAGGAATGAATGAAGTTTTCTCAGATGACTATCCTTCATGCATGAAGTTTTCTCAGATGACTATCCTGCTACTGCTTCCTCCAACACCGTCCTTCTGTCCCTCTCCAAAAAGTTTTAGCACCTGCATAACTGGTCTTGCAGCCCAGGAACTTTGTAAAGAAGTGACGACTGTGACTGTGGCGTCTAAGTTAACACAGTATGCAAGAGTGATGGCCATTCTGCGGATGGGGAAGTATTCCGCAGAGGAGGGCAGTAGAAAGAGGTTACCTTGGAAACAGGGAGACTTTATTATATCACCTTTCAGACCCATCTCTTTGGACCTCAGTTGCTCTATCTGAAAGTGAGGAGAATGATACTCTATGTTTGAGGACACCAAAAGCTAACAAGCTTCCTATGACTGAGTCTTTGATTCCACCACCCAGTCAGAAGAGTTTTCCCTTAAACACCAAAGTGAATCTTTCTTTTGGAACCGAGAGGGCTTCCAACATGTAGACCACTTCGTCTCTCTGCTGTCTCTCCTGGTGTTGGGATTGTAAGAAGCAGAGGAGCCCAGGCCTCTGTCTAAGGTGGACAGAGGAAGATATCATGAAAACTGAGAGTTAGGTTATTCTAAGAAGAGTTAGGCTTCTGTCCAATTCCTCCCCCACCATCCCAGTGTTTCACACCAGCCACGCAGTTTCTGCTCAGCACCTCTGGGCCTGCCTGCCAGGAGAGGTCCTCTGCCTGGAGAGAAACAGTTCTGCAGTGATATCTGAACACATTCCAACAGCACGTGTTTATCTCTAGGGTCAGCCTTTCCTGTTGATGCTCAGGAGGTGTGGGGGGAGTGGGGACGGGGATTGGGATAAGGGCTGTTGGCAGCCACGAGGGGGGGAGGCATGAGGGCAATGGGGACATGGACCCACCCTTGGGAGGGTGATGTTATGATGAGGTTTCCAGACTGTATGTGGCCACATATCTCTTTCCTCACATCAGGTTATCAGGATGAGCTCCTCAGCTCTTCTGTTGCCAGTGGAGATGAGATGGCCATTGCCTTAGCCAGGGGTGCCTCATCCAGGGCAGGCTAAGACTGGTGGGTTGGGACGTCCAGGTGAGAATCATAGGATCTGGAGCTAGGAGAATGGCAGTGTTTCCATTGTTTAGTTTAGGATCCGAGTTCCATTGGGATACACCTGGTTCTGCCTCTCCCTTTGAGCTCAGTCATCGGTGCCAGGACCTTCAGGCTCTGGCAGTAGAGCAGAGGGGACCACCTTCCCTGACTAGGCTGGGCAAACCACAAGAGTCTGACACCTTTAGGCACCGTTTCCAGGAGTTGCACCTCAAGAAAAGTACCCACAATACACTTATCCCCACCAGCAAGGGGCAAAGCTGAGATGCTTCTGAGGGTTCCACTCCAGCTCTGGACGGCTTTGAGAAAGTAGGTTCACATCCAATCTCAAGACCTTTGATTTATTCTTTATTTTCAAATGAGGTAATCTCATCTTCCCCCCAGGCTGAGTGTTGCCGGGGGGCGGGCAGGAGGGAGGAGGCTGAACCATTTGATTCCTCTTCAGCAAAAATGAATCGTCCTCTAACCCCCACCCCCATCCTCAGCCCAAGGATATTTATCCCTGTTTATACAACCATGGCAATAGGCTTTATTCTCTACCACTTAAGAAAAAGAAAAGGTGGAAGACAGAGCTACCTCTTCAGAAACCAGGTAAGAGAGAGGGCTCCACACACCCTGGTGTAATGTTGACCTTCTCAGAGGCAGGGGAGCAAGAAAGTTGTAGTGGCCCAGCATCATAAAAGCACCCCAGAGTTTGACAGTAATTGTCCTCCAAAGTTCTGGGGGAACCACACGGGAATAGCACTTCTGACTTGGCTGGGACCTGTCTCTTTTGAGCACTGCACTGAGTTTATGGTCATCAGGTTTTTTTCTTGCCATATCCTTGACCTTAAAAGTGGGTAGAGGGCTTCCCTGGTGGCACAGTGGTTGGGAGTCCGCCTGCCGATGCAGGGGACACGGTTCGTGCCCCGGTCTGGGAAGATCCAACATGCCGCGGAGCAGCTGGGCCTGTGAGCCATGGCCACTGGGCCTGCGCGTCCGGAGCCTGTGCTTCGCAATGGGAGAGACCACAACAGTGAGAGGCCCGTGTACCGCAAAAAAAAAAAAAAAAAAAAAAAAAAAGTGGGTAGAATGCAATCTTTGGCTTTGCTAACAATGTATTATTCATCTCTAAGATGGATTCCCCTTGTCCTGACTACTTCACAGATCAGTGTCAAAATAGAGTTTTGTAAGGCATAAAGTGTTAGGATTCACATAGGTTTAAACTATAGCAAGGGAAACTGAGGCCAGTGAAAGGAAAGCATCTGTGCAAGGTCATACTGTGTTGTCAATACTCTAGAAGGCCTCAACACCCAGTCCTAAATTCTTGTGACGACATCAGCCTGCATCTCCGGGAGTTTTAACCATAGCTGCTCTCCCACTAACTTCCAAGAGGATTCCAGTCCTTGAGCTCGAAGGCATGGAGAAAATTAGGCCTGAAACTTGACTCCCAATACTATTTCAGCCACACACCCACAGACTCAGTGCCTCGTATACCCGCCACTGCTGCTGGGTGCTGCGCAGCAAAGCACCGGCCCTCCGGGTTGAGGAGCTCTTTTGTGGTGTTTCTCCCCGCATAAAACTTCCTCCGTGAACTATATGTTAACGGGCAGTCCCAGAGGATTCAACTCAAAAACTGGTCCACCTGGGCTGGAGACCGTAGCCCCATACTTGGGAATGGCTCCCACTCTGAACTCTCCTCGTGTCCTACCCAAAGGGGCCCCTTGGTGATCTCGATTCACAACTGCCAGGAAGCCGGCGGCCGGGCTCTGCAACGCTGAGTGGACCAGCGGGCCGGACTCGCCACGGGCGGTGGTGGCCGGCCTGGGAGAGCAGCAGGAAATGCATTTTCGGGCTCTCCCAGCGGGCGTTGGAAACTCGGGGGCAGATTCTCAGCTCCATCCCGCGGCCGTCGGCTTTTCTGACCCACGCGGGATCCTGTGCAGCGATCTCGAAGGGAGCGAGGCCACCTGAGTTGGCGAGCGGCCACCGAGACACAGGCTTCGGACTGGGTTCTGACCCACCTGTGTGCCTTTTCCTTTTCTCTATCCAGCGGCTTCCGCTGCCCAGCTTCATCCAAAGGGGGCAGTCAGGGCTAGGCCGAGAGCCCTAGGCAAGGTCCACTATAATTGAGAACCCGGGGCTAAGTGGAGGCCATCCGACTGTTCTCTGCAAAGTCTTCATTTCTGAAGACGTTCATTTTTATCCTCCCTCCCTCCTTCGCTCTCACCTCTCCATGGTAAACAGAGGTGGCGCTCTTTGCTGACACGGATCGGAATGGCCGAAGTTTCTGCCTCCTTTCTTTGCCCCTTCTCTCGCGTCTTCAAGGTTGACTCATTCGGAGATCCCTAAATTCTGCCTGGGGCAAACTTTCCCCCATTAATTACCTTGAAACAACAAGTCGCTAATTGCGCTAATTATTCTCGGGCCCTGCAACACCGCCCCCCCGCGGGCCAGGCCGTATTGCAGGGAGCCCGGGCACCGGGTGGGAACCTCAGCCCCGACTCACGCGGAGGCCGGCGTTGCGGGTCCTGGGTTCGGCTGGGAGGAGCGCCCCGGGCAGGCCTGCGTCTCCTCTCGGGTCCATCGCCCAGGACCTGGCTGGAGCTCGCACACCTCCGGCGCATGGGCCGCGTCTGCTAAATAGAATGTTAGCATCTTTGAGTCCTCTCTCCCTCCCCCGACCTTACAGGGAGCTTCGCAAGTGGCCAGAGCAAGAATTAGGATAACTGACGCCGCCGGAGTACTGCGGGAGAGAAAGGCCTGCCCCTTCACCCCTGCCCACCCTACTGAAGGCAGCCCCCATCCCATTACCCTATTTTATGTTTTCATGAAGAGTCATTACCTGAAATTATGGTGTCTAATTTTTATTTTTTTACCTGTCTGTCTTAACCCCTTCCCTTCCGCCGCCCCTTGTACGTTCTTGAGACCAGAGACCTAGCCTGTCTTGTTCAGTAACCGCAGACCTGTAACCCTGCAGGGAGTACAGTAGAGCCTCCATTGCTTCGTGATAAATACGTGAACGGACCGAGCGGCGGCTCCTCCGCTCCAGGGGTGAGGAGTAGACTGGAAGGTGAGGTAGACCCACGCTTCCGGAGTCCACTTTTTTGAACACTTCAGAATTCAAAAGAGCTGCCGAGTGGCATTTGGGGTGGAGGGTGTTCCTTTTCTGATCGGAGTTTGGGAAACAGTGTTGACACTGAGGTACTCAGCTTCTTCCGAGACCGCTACCCAGTTCCCATCCGTAAGACGGGCTCTCTCTGGGGGTCACGTGCTTTGTTGGGGGACGTCGGTACAGTCTGGCGTCACGATATCCCCCGCCGCACCGGCCAGGACCAGGTAGGTGTCCCCCATGTCAGCCCCCCAGGAGCGGAGGCCCTCGCCTGGTGCACCCACCCGCTCCAGGGCCCATCCACTGCAGCCCAGCCCGCGCCCCCCGTGCGTTCTTCTCATTGGCTGAAGGCATCCCTCCTGCATTCTCATAGGCTGTCCCACTTTTCCCTCCGCCCCCAGCAAGGACTGCGCGCCGCGAGTAGCCGGGAAGCGGCTCCAAGTCCGGACCTGGGAGCAGAGGCTCGGCTCGGCGCTGCGAGAGGCGCGGGGGCAGCGAGCCGGCCGAGCGCGGTTTCGGTGGGACCGGTGTTCCCATCCTGGGACTCTCTCGTGGAGCCGAGCCCGGCCAATAGGCGCATGAGGAAGAAGAGCAGGGAAATGGACTGCTATTTGCGCCGCCTCAAACAGGAGCTGGTAAGAGCGGAGCGGGAGCCGGGGGCTGGGAGGGCTGCTCCGCCACGACGGGTACCTGGCCTCCGCCAGGACCCCGGGACCGCGACGCGCGCGGGGCCGAGGCCCAGAGAGGAGAGGAGGGCACACGGCGAGCAGGCGGAGGACAGGGCCTGTCCTGAGGAAAAGGGGCCCCGTGGAAACTTGGAGCAGAGACTTGTGTGAGAGGGAGGCAGGCACGAACGAGTGAGAGAGACGGAGGGAGCCAAGCAAGTCCAGACCGAAATGTGCCCAGAGACCCGAGGGAGCAAAGAGGGCTCACCCGAGACGCGGTGGGACCCGGGCGCCCGCACGGAAAGAGCGGAACGCGGCTGCCGGGCAGCTGGGGCTTCGCGGGGCGCCGGGAGGAGGGTGCGTGGCCCCAGCCCTGCGCGGGGCAGGAGGTCGGCCAGGGACTGCTCGCTCGAGGGGAGCTGGCACCTCCGGGCACCCCCCCAGCTGTGGCGGCCGGGCTTGGCAGGGCTGGCGCGGCTGCAGGGGCAGGCCCTGCCGGCTGTCTGCCCGGACTTGCCTGCCAGCGGGGAGGGGGCTGGCAGCTGGACCGGCGGGGGCGGGCCCGGCGCGGGAGGACGGGCGCCGCCTGGCAGCTCGCGAGCGGGAGTGCGGAGGCCCAGCCAGATGTCAGGGGTCTGGGCTGGGGGAACGAGGAGGGAACGTGCAGAGGCCGGGGTACGGGGGCCGGGAGAAGTGGCACAGTCTCGGGGTCGGGGGGTGGGCGGCGGGGCGTGGAAATCGCCCAAGTGGGGAGAGCGGCTTCTGCCGAAACTCTGTTGTGGGAGGCGCATTGCTTCTTACTGACTTAATATCCCTCCCCCTCCCACCTGCCACCTCTCTTGTTCTACCCACCACGAGAATTCAGACAGATATTATGCGCGTCCCCCACCTGGGCCGCCACAGCCGTCTCTGTCAACCAGGCTCTCCTGGGGCTTTGCCTCCGCCTCCTTTTGTCCCTTTTAGTTTTGTTTCTCTTGGAGTCGACCTCTTTTCGGTCTCACTTTTCTCCCCTCTTTCTTCTTGCTTTTCAGGGCCAGGGGCACCCAGGCTGACAACAGCAGACCTGGATCCAAAAAGTGCCAGCCCATGGCTCTCCAGATTCCATGACAGCCTCTCCCACTCCTGCCTGCAAACTGTCCACACTTCCCGCTGGGGAGGGAGCTTGGCAGCTTTAACAGGGGTCAGCTTGGGGGGGAGGGGAGCTTGTAGCAGCAGGTGTTCTCATTGATGTTTCCTGGTCAAGTGGCCCAGGCAATCTTTCTGTCTGTCCCACTCCGGGGCCTGCCTTCTCAGGTCAATGGTCACTTCTCTGGGACTTCCTCCCCAAGCCCTTTTGGTGGTGACACTCAGATGGGAACATTACCCAGAGGAATGCTTCTTAGATGAGGGACAGAAGAGTCTCCATCATGTCCTTTCCCATACTCATTTTCTCATGCTTTCCATGTCAGTTTGGGATGGCTGGCCCCAGCCCACACATAATTCTGACTTGTCCCATTCACTTGTCCAATACCAGAAGGAAAGGTCAAGGTCGCCACAGATAACGTCTGAAGTCCAAGGGCCATGTTGAGAAAAGAATCTAACAGAATCCTCTTTTTTTTTGCTTGGAATCTGGGACCATACCACCCACCTCAGGATCTGCCTTAATAGAGGGTTTGTGGGTGTTCCTGGCACGGGCTTGAATTTTAAAATCCTACTGATTTGCATTTTTTACAGCACCTTAGGTGGGAGGTGGTGAGGGGGGGCGAAGACAGTCTGTGGACGCCGGGAGAATAAAAAAGGCAATAGGAATCTGCACTGAGCTGAGCTCCAGGTCTTGATTTGCACGCTCTCCTGCCAAGGACTTGAGCCCCAGTCCCCGGAAGGAGGAAGGGGAGAGGCTGAAGTCACCCAGCTCCCCATTAGCTTTCATTTGGCCCTTTGTCTGAACAGCTTCAGCCTTTGACTCTCTTGGAGAGGAAGCCAAATGCCTGGCCTGGGGCCCAGAATGACACTCAGATGGGAGAGCTCTGCACCCTCCCTCCACCCATGGTGTTCCGCCCCCTCCCCAGTGCCAGTCTGCCCAGAAAGGAGACAGAGCAGAGTGACAGGCAGAGCTATTAGAGTCTTGTTCACTCCCTGACGCCTCAGCCCAGGGCTTAGGCAGAGCCAGATCTCAGTGACTCTGTTTTCCCAATGGAGTGAAGGAGAAGGTGGAGCTGAGTTAGCTCAGGCTCAGCCTTTTGGCTCCTCTAAGGACTTTGGGGTTTGAATTCACTGCAGCTTGGTTGTGCCTGGGTTAGGAAGGTGTTGGCTTGTTTATCCCCTGGGTCTGCAATGGGGTGGGAAAGGCTTATAGTCAGTATGTGTCATGAGCTTGAAGTGTGTGTGTGTGTGTGTGTGTGTGTGTGTGTGTGTGTGTGTTCATCCCAGGCAGAATCTTCCCTGCCACCCAGGAGGACTGTGTGGTGCTTGGCTTTGCCCTAAGTTAGTGTGTGCCCAGGAATGGCACTCATGTAATACTAGTCAAGTTCTACATTCATTTATGCCGTTAAATTCCCTTCAAGAAGCATACGTCCTACAGACACTGTGGGTTAAGGCTGCTGGAAAAAGAAACATCAAGGAGTTGTGAAATTTTCTTTGTCGAGGGTGTTGTGCACTCCTCTCCTGCCTCCTGGTCCTGCCCTTGGCCCAGAAAATCTAGACAAGAAGAGTCTGATCTTGAAAACCAAAGTAGCAGATTTCCCAATTTCCTGAAGCAGAAAATTTGCATTGTAGCAAGTGAGCACTGGAGGGACGCTGAGAATTTGGGGATCCTGGCTCAATTAGGTTGATGTCTGGAGAACTGGCCCTTCTCCCCTGTTTGGAAGAGGACAGGGATCTGGTTTCAGGGCTGAAATGTAGCAGGAGAGTAGCAGCAGCTGACACACTTCTTCCTAAGGATGAGGGGGTCAGGGCTGCAACTACTCAGGAGGGAATATATCTCTCCCACCTCCAGCAGCCAAAGAGGGGCCCTGCCTGAACACAGGCCTTGGGACCAGCTGTTCCTTATACACTTCTCCCTTGGGGGCTTCCAACAAATGGGGTAGACATAGGCACACAGAGGAAGCAGATGTAAGATGCTCACAGGGTGTTGCTCATGAGTTCAGATCAGTGTAGAGCAAACAGAGTGCATAAAGGCTGAGTAAAGTACAGCCAGGGTGGGAAGGCTTCCTGGAGGAGGAGGAGGTTGATGGAACCAGCTCCTTTAATGTCGATCCTAGCTGAGGCCTGGTGAAGCAGCAGAGAGACTTCTCTCAGGCTGGGGAAGGTCCTTCTAGAACAACTTGGTGTTCCCAGAAGGCAATTATCTAGCCACTAGTGGCCACAAGTTCAGGAGATTCTGGTACATGGAGGAGGACCAGAGCATAAAGACAAAATAAGGAGGAAATAAGAAGGTGATAGAGGAGGTACATTAGGAACAGCCTTCAGCTCTTGGGGCAAAAGAGCAAGTTTCCTGAGGCAGAAAAAAGCTTCTGCAAAGGATCTCATAATGTGGTCTCCCTTGATGTTTAGAGCTAGAGTGAAGATGACTTTGCTGGGGTGTGCTGTAGTCAGTGGGAAGAGCATGGAGCACAGGATTTGGGGTCAGACCAATCTGAACTCAAAACCTGGCTCTGTGTGACCCTGGCAGATTATTTGACATCTCTGTTCCTTAGCTTTCTCATCCGTAAAATGGGCTTTTAAAAGTACCTACTTTATATAGCTACTGTGAAGATTATGTCAAGTGCCTCCCCAGCTGTATGTCCCTAGCACATAACACAGTACCTGATGTGTTGTAAGCACTTGGTAAACTCACAGTGATGAACTGATCAGACTGGTGTGCATGTGTCATTCGTTCACAGAACACACTTATTGAGTTCGTACTATGTTTAAAGCACTTTGCCAGGCACTAGTACTTTGGTTACAAATATAAACAGACACTGATCCTGCTTTCAGGAAACTTAGAGTTTAATGGGAGTGATAATAATAACAACATATATTGATGTTAACACTTATTGATATGCCAGATATCTCAGGTATTATGTCAGTTGCCAAAGCAACACTAAGAAGTTGCACTTCCATTATTCCCATTTTATAAATGGGACATGGGGAGGTTAAGTGGCTTGGCCAAGGTATAGAGCTGATAAGTGGCAGAACTACGATTCAAACCCAGCCAGTCTGACTGCAGATCTCACACTCCTAGCCAGTATATGCATGCGAATGTCTTGTATAGAAACGGAGGATACTTACTAGATGAGAGGCACACATTCAGTGCTCTGAGAGGGAGGAATTACCTCCAGCTAGGGGATCAGGGAAGGCTTCATGGAAGTGGTAGCATTTGAACCACACCTGGAGGGATAAATAGGGATGGGAGCAGGAGAAAAAGAGCATTTCAGGCAGATGATGAAAACGACATGACCAAAACGTGCAGAGATGGAAGTAATGGGGGTGTTTGAAGACTGTCTAGAGGGGACATTTGAAGACTCACTGGATTATGGCTAGAACATAGGGTATATGCAGAAAAAGAGTGGGCAACAGGGCTGAAAGAGCTGTTGAGAGCAGAAGTGGGGGCGGGGTTGAATGCCATGCTGAAGAGTCTGACCTTTTCCATATGCATTGCCGAGCAGCGTGGTTAGAGACGTGCCCTGGGATCTAGGAGGTGGTTGGGGTGGGGATGGGGGGAGGGAGGAAATTGAGGCGGGAAGATGAGGTAGAAGGTTATTACAAGAGTCCACACAGGAGAGTATGAAGGCCTGAATCAGAAAGGAGAAAAAGAAGGTAACTCTTTGAGGTCCCTTGGATGCCCAAGGAACTTGGTTCACTGGCTGCCTTGGAGAGGGGCTAAAGCTGGACAGGGGAGAGGTGAGGCTGAGAGGCAAGCCCCCTGCAGGGGCGAGACTGGGCCCCTCTCTCCGTCTGTCTGCCTCTTGCCCAAGCACATGGCCCCCAGTAGATTGTTGAGTTGGGAGAGTGGGCTCATCCATCTCACACTCCCTCCTTTCTTTACCCTCCTCCCTCCTCGGGCTCTTGGCACAGTTGCTACCTTACCTTCCTGTTGAGAGTTCCAGCCAAGAGCAGGGGGCTGTGAAGGTCCCTATTCACGGAGCTGGAGAATGGGCCACTTGGCAAAAGCTGGGCTTTTCCCATTTCCGGCCCTGAACCTCCTTCTAGCTTCCAGAGGGGCTGAAAGGAACTGTGTGGGGATCTTGTGAGTAATGGGGGTGGGGGGAGCGAGGCAGGGCACACTGCCAGGTCCATGGGCAAAGCTGGAGCCTGTGTCAAAGGATTCTGGCTGAGCTGGGAGAGGGCGTGAGATGGATGGATGGAGGGCACAGCTGTGGGATCAGTCAGGGGCCTAGGAGAGGGCTTGGGAAGGTTGCCGAGGATGCTGGTGTCACATTTTCCCATCCTTACTCCTCCCAAACCACAAAGGGCCCAGCGAGTGCCATGGAGGGGAGCTGTCCCTGGGCAGCTGAGCCCTCACCACCCCGCGGAGGGCTCAGGGCTGGAGGGCCAGGATGGTGGGGTTTGGCTTCCCAGCAAGCATCTTCCCCCTTCAGATGAGTCAGTGAAGAAACACCTTCAGTGGAAGTGAACCGAATTGGGTCTTGGAGTCCCTCCACGACTTCATGTTCTTCCTCCCTATGTGATGATAATTGCCCTCGCACGTCCCACTGACTGTCCTGGTTTCTTCTCACAACAATCCCATGAGGCTGAAGAGTCAGGGGTTATGATGACATGGAAAGCTCACTGGCCTGGAGTCAGAGGGCCAGGCATGGGCTCCCAGTCCTGCCACTAATCCACCTCGGAACCTCAGGCAATAGATCTGTGTTTCCACTGGAGGTGCTCAAGATGACATCAGGTGATACTCAGACGAAAAGCTTAGTTTCGATAGATAGATGGATAGATAGATAGGAAGCGTTACCATCTGTTTATGGCAAGTGATATACATTTCATATAAGTTTCCATATAAATCCATTAATTTATATAAACAGATTTAAGTAAAGTATTAAGTAGGAGACTAGGTCATATATAGATATGGTGAAATCATGAAGGAAAGTCTAGGGAAGCGTGTTTAGGAAACACTGAGGGAGAAAACGAACCTCTCAGCTCCCTAGCTTCCTAATCCATTAAGTGGGGTAACTCCAACTGCCTCGTCAGACTCCCGGAGCAATTGTAGGGATCAGATGAGGTCATGTAGAAGACAGAGCCAGTGCTACACACGTGTGAGGGGTTATCATTTCACAGTCAGAATCCGAAGCACAAAAGGTTGGTGAATCTGCCCCATGTGGAGTGGCCGAGTTAGTCAGCTGGAGTGGGCCAGGTCTCCACAGGACAGCATGGGGCTCTTCACAAACCCGAGGAGGGTGCCCGGGGGCATCCAGCTCCACCACAGGGAGGAAGCCAGGGGCTGGTTTAGATTGCAGTGGGAGAGATTAAAGTTTGACAGGAAGAAAATGTTTAGAATGAGACATTTGGAGGCCCAGAAGAAGATGCTGGGGGTGGGAGATGGGCTGTGGGGTGGGGTGGATGCAAGGAGGGTGGTGAGACCTTTCTCAGAAAGGGTTCGCACAGCCGTCTCTAGGATACGCTTATCACGGGTGTTGTGCTTGGCGGTGGAGCAGGCTAGCTCTGTGCCTGTGTGCACACGTGTGTGTACAAGCGTGTATGAGTGTGTGTGAGCTGGGGTGGAGAAAGACAGTAGTGCCTGTTAGAGCCATTCCCACTCAAACGAATCAGAACTAATTAGGCCTTCTTGTGACTTTTCCACCTGAGCCCTGAGGGCAAGTTGGGTATGACTTGGCACCGTCCCGAGGCACTGGGAGGCCAGAGAGGAGCTCATCACCTACAGCTTGGGACTTAGTGTTCGTTTCTAGCTCGGGACTTTCTCGGGTTTGGCGCCTCTCCTTTACGCCCACCCCTCGTTGCTCTCTCTTCTCCCTCTCGGCCAGAGAAACCTTGGGATCTGAGCGGGTCCCACGCTCTGGGGAAGACAGCAGCCTGCCCTCTGGCTCTTTCTCCTTGGGTGACATCACTCCCCCCTGGCTGGGAAAGGCAGCTCGCTTCTCCGTCAGGCGCCCCAGCCGATGCTCCTGCCTCCCCACTCCCTGGCCTCCCTGTTTCCCACACTCAGGCTTCCTTCTTCCATCCTCAGCCCCCTCACAGCTGCCTTCTTGCCCTCCAAGGTCAGCGCTCTGTGGCTGGCTGACCGAATCTGGCTGGACCATGGGCAGGAGGATGCGAGGCTTCCCTTTTCCTCCCTCTGTGTGGTGCCAGGGTGGGAAAAGGGACCAGACGAGACGTTTCTCCTCAATCAGACCAGACAGGTGAACGGAATCCTATCACTACTGCGTGTTCAGGTTCACTGAGGAAGAAATGTTCTGGAAGTTCTCAGGAAGTCTTAAGATAACAGCCAAACTCCACCTGTAGGCCACGCATAAACACACATTACCTCATCTCGTCTGTCCAAAGTTGGACCAGGCAGGAACTCTTATTCCCATTTTAAAGAATGGAGAAATTGGAGTTCCCTGGCGGTCTAGTGGTTCGTAGGATGCAGCACGTTCACTGAAGTGGCCCAGATTCAATCCCTGGTGGGGGAACTAAGATCCCGCAAGCCGCGCAGGGCGGCCAAAAAAAGCAAGAATGGAGAAATTAAAAAACAGAAAATTTAAATAGCTTGCTCAGATCACACAGCTATTACATGGCAGAGCTGGGATTTGAACCCTGTTCCGTTTGTCTCCAGAACCCAAGATCTTAACCAATGCACTGTCATTTTCCATAGGCCTGCAACTTCAGCTCTTATTTACTTAAATGGGGCCTCTGTTTTACGGGCATCCCTGAATTCATACATACCCACACATTCGTTCTCACTTTAAAAAGGTAGAAAATGTCAGCATTATTTCTTAAGGATTTTTCCATACTGGAAGGGATTGAATGGGGTCATTTCATTCCTCCCACCGCCTCTGACCTGGACTGTGTTTAGCCTTCTGGAAGGAAGCTGGCAAGCTCCGACTCTGTGCCTCTTGGTGAAATGAAACCTTGAGAAAGGTTCCTGACCCTTCCTCCCTGGGTAGTGACTTACTGAGGGCAGCAAGCAATTTGGGGTGCTCAGTGGTACTCAGTGTATGTTTTATGGATATATAGTAAGTGCAGAGGTGCTAGCTGGGTTCTGGGGCAACACAATGATGTGTAGATCTCAGTCCCTGCCCCCAAGAAGTAGATGCTCAATGAATGTTTCATCAGTGACCCAGCACTTAAATGCACAGAGGAGCTGTGAGTAGCAGGACGACAGGGAAGAGCGTTTTAAGTATCACAGAAGAGGTTCTGATGGGAGTGTGGGGTGTATATGGGAGTGAATTATGCTTCTGAGTGGCGAGTGGCAGGGTCGGAGGTGTGTGTCGGGAAGCCTGATTTGGTGGCCTGCAAGGAGGCTTCTGCAGCGTTGCAGGGGGTAGAAGGGCAGATGTGCAGCATCTGGGGACAAGAACGGCCAGTGGGGTGGGAAAGCCGATTATGACCCTGAGGTTCCAGGTTGGGGTGAGTGGTATGAGGCAGGGGGCAGAAATAGGAGAGTCGGTGCAGCAGTTTGCCGGGAAGGGACCTTGAGCAGTTTGGTTTGGGGCTCAGAGTCTCCTGACTCTGCTCTGGGTCTTCCAGTTGTGGCTGAGCTGCCTCCAGAAGGAAGGGGTCAGGAAGGTAGAAGCCAAAGAGGCCAGAGCAGGGGGCCGTCAGCAAGCGTGGCCACGCCACAGGCTGTGTCTCCTGCTGCTGCTGCCACCCAAATGGAGCATGCTTGCCCAGCAGCCCGGCAAACCCCGGGCCGTGAGGCCCCGAGCCACCACTTCTTCTTGCTCTTTCTTGGGGAAGGTGCAGAGTGGGGGCAATCCTACACTCAGCAACGGCTTCCTTGCCCTCAGCGACAGTCAGTCCTCCACTGTCTGTTAGCACTGCTGGCTCAGGAGAGCCTGGGCTGGCCCCTAACTCCCACCAAAGCCCGAGTTGGCAGGGGAGGGTGTGACCCTAAAGCCTGAGAGGGTCAGCTGCCAGCACAGCGCTGCAGAGCCTCTGCGCCTGCCCTCCCAGGCCCTGCACCCCTCCACCCTGTGGGCTTAGCTCTGTGCATTAGGACAAGGCTGGGAGGTAAGATGATCCCGGTGGGTCTCTGGGGGGCTTAAGAAACAGATGGTCCCCTTGCCTGAGGTTTGCCGTTGTAACATGAGCAGATCTGGGGAGGGAGCTGGCGGAACCAAGGCAGCTTGGGCCCGGGGACGGGAACCTCGTGAATGTTATCAGACAAAGCATCCCCTGCCCAGCCTCCAAACTCGGCCCTCACCCAAGTCAATCTCTTAGCCCCTTCCAGCTGGCACCTGGGACGCGGGCCTTAGACACCCACAGAGGGGCTGGGGAACTGGCCCCCGGTGTCCCCACTCTTGGCTAGGACAGCGGAGCCAACTGGGCCAAGAAGGCAGGAAGAGCACTGGAGCCAAGTTTGAGAGCAGCTGAGAGGGGACAGGTGTTGGGAAGGGAGAAAAGGGCTGGGCAGAGCTGGGCAGGGGTCTCAGCAAACAGGAGCTTCGTGGCTCCTTATCTGTCTCCTGACCTGCCAGATGTGAACAGTGAAAGGAAACCCCAGGCCTACCCTCCCTTTCTCTTAGGGAATCTGAGCCCCTCCTCTTCCCTAGCGTCCCTCTCAGCCCTCCTCCACTGCCCAGCCATCCTGAGGCAGTGCTTGGTGGTTAGGACGCTAGCATATGGAGTGAGACGTCCTGTGTTTGAGTCCCAGCAGCGTGAGCCATGTGACCTTGGGCAAGTTACTTCACCCTCACCGTGGTTAACTCATATGTTAACATGAGAATTATAATACCAACCTCCTAGGGTTTATATAAGGATGCGATGAGATGATGTGCACAGAATACTTAGCTCAACTCCTGTTACACGGTAACTGCTCACAAATTGTTATTGTCTTCATCATCCTCATCTCAGGGAGGCTCAGGAGAAGAGGGCACAGACACAAAGGACACAGGTGGCCACCAGAACTTTCTGTACCGTCAAACTGATCTCAGTGCCACCTCTTACCTTCTATGTAATCTTGAGCTAGTTCCTTATGTGCCTCAGTTTCCTCATCTGTAAAATAGGAACCATAATACTACCTCACAGAGTAGTTGGGGAGATTAACTATAGATTAATTACACATATGCATATATGTATACATATATGTAGCTCAGGACGGTGCTTGTCTTAGCAAGTCAGCTGCCATTAATAGAATTTCCTTTATCCAGCCATATCCGTGTCAAAATTCCTCCTCTCCCAGCCCTGATCTGCACTGTACTAGGCTGTACAGAGATGGGGTCAGTGGCAGGCTGCAATGGCCCTGGAGGTGTGTGTTTGGGGAACAGCCCTTCCCCCTGGCTCACAGGCCCTGTGCTCTCTCCCCTGCAGATGTCCATGAAGGAAGTGGGCGATGGCTTGCAGGATCAGATGAACTGCATGATGGGGGCGCTGCAAGAACTGAAGCTCCTGCAGGTGCAGACAGCACTGGAGCAGCTGGAGATCTCTGGAGGGGGTCCTGCCCCAGGCTGCCCTGAAAGCCCCCGGACGCAGCTGGAGCCCCCTCAGTGGGAGGGTGGCAGCGACCCTGCCAGGCCTGCGGGCTGCTCCCGCTCCAGCCAGCCCGCTCTGGGCAGCAGCGCCAAGCTTCCGTCTCCTAGGAGTGTGTGTGGGAGGGATCTAGCTCCCCTGCCCAGGACACGGCTGCCAGAGCACCAAAGCTGTGCCCAGCGGGGGCCAGAGCTGGTGGAACCGGATGACTGGACCTCCACGTTGATGTCCCGGGGCCGGAATCGACAGCCTCTGGTGTTAGGTGACAACGTTTTTGCGGACCTGGTGGGCAACTGGCTGGACTTGCCGGAACTGGAGAAGGGTGGGGAGAAGGGTGAGACCCGGGAGGCAGGAGCCCCCAAAGGAGGGAGGGGCCCGCCGCGGGAGCTGGGCCGCAGGTTTGCCCTAACAGCAAACATCTTTAGGAAGTTCTTGCGTAGTGTGCGGCCTGACCGTGACCGGCTGCTGAAGGAGAAACCAGGCTGGGTGACACCCACGGCTTCTGAGCCCAGAGCCGGACGCTTGCAGAAGGGCAAGAAGCGGGGCCATTCCAAGGGCTCTGGACATTGCCCCTTCCCAGGTGCCTCGGAGCCCAGACGAGGGGAGAATCCTTCCACCAGCTGCCCCAAGGCCCTGGAATCCTCACCCTCTGGCTTTGATGTTAACACAGCGGTTTGGGTCTGAATCCTAGAGGTAGAAATTTGACTGACCCAAAAGGGCCCCTGGGAAAGAGGCCAGGTGGTATGGCTTTCAAAAGCCTAACTCCAAGTCCCTTCCGCCGAGAAGGGAGGGAGAAGCAGCAGAAGGTCTGGAGCAGAGCTGACAGGCCTGTAGTTGGGCGAGGCTGTACTAGGGGCTGGCTGGTGGGGGAGGCAAGAGTCCTTGGACAGAGAGAGAGAGAGAGAATGTGTGTGTGTGTTGCTTTGGGGCTGGAGGTGATAGCAGGAGAGGGGCAGGGGGAGAAGACCAGGAAATCCTTCTGACATTCGTTCACTGCCCCCAAAGACCTCAGTGTAACATTCTGCATGGATCGGGCACTGGGGCCACAGGTTCCCCAGAGACATCGCCAATAAAGACCTTGTTTCTCGTGTCCCCAGCCTCATAACTGTTTGCTTCCTTGGCAAAGCGCTGCTCCAGGCACAGGTAGTAAAGCCTGGCCCTCCTGGGAGTGGGAGCAGAGAGGCAAATTCCCACCCGCTTCTGTTGCCCTTGAGATTTCAGCCCATCCCTGGACCCTGAGAAACGGCTGACTAAGGAGTGTGTATAAGGAGTGCTTGGGGAAGCCCCAAGCCTTTCCAGAAGCACAGGAAAGGAAAGCTACTATTTGTATAGCACGTTAAACGTCTGAAAGCCTTTTCATATCCATTATCTCATATCCATTATCTCCTTCGTAAATGGGCGAGAAAGGCAGGTATTATCCCCATTTTCCAGATGAGGAAGTAAGCCTGGATGTGCTACCTGTCCAAGTACAGGCCGCAGGCAGGGGCTGACTGAAGAACAGACGCCGGGCCCTGGAATCACACACACTCCTTCCCCAACACCCTGTCTCCAGCTCAGAACCTCCACCCAGGGCACAAGAACATGGGAATTCACCAGTGAGGCAAGGTGAGCCAAGAAGAAATACGCACTCATTTTAAAATGCCTTTGGCCTCATCTTCCCACCTTGTCCAGGACAACCCAGGGTGGAGGGGCAGCAGCTCAGCTCCGGCACCCGTGGCTACACCTAAAGCCGTGCTGGGCACGTGGCCCGGAGAGCAACGCTGCCAGATCCAGGGCCCGCCTGCCTGTCCCTCCCACCCTGGCAGGGAACGCCCACTGGCTGGGAAAAGACAATGCGGGTCCCTGTTTGGGCCGAGCCTGACCAGCAGGGCAATCCGTTTCTCCTCCCTCACCTCCTCCTGGCTGAACTCCCCTCTGCCTGATGGGGAGTGACAGCTGCAATTAGAGGCAAGCCGCCTTCCCGCCCTCAGAGCATTTAATACCAAATTGTAGAGGAAAAAATAACAAGAAAGGCTCTTCCTGCATCCTGGACCCCTGGGGGCAGAGATGGAGGGAGGGGGCTTAGAGTGAACAGCCCCACAGCTCTAGTTGGGAAGCGATTAGGGTCACCCTCAAATTCCCACACAGTCAAATGGTAGATGTGTAGTTTTCAGTGGCAGAAGCTACAAGAGGAAAGGTGCTTATTAATTTTTGTGTGTGTGTGTGCGCGCACAATGGCTATTGGCCAGGCAGTGTGCACACGTGTTTCAAACTTCAAAATGACCCCAGAAGGTATTGTTAATACCTGGTAATTCAGTGGAGGCTCTGAGGGGTCCTGTAAGCTGCCCATATGAGGTTACTAGCAAATGAAAGAACCAGGATTTGAAACAGAGGGATGTCTGGCTCCAAAGCCTGTACTTTCCTCGTGTCTCCCTGGAGTTTACCAACCGAGCTAGCCCTTTCTGGAGGAGGAAGCCCCTGCCCATCCTTCCTGTCTCCCCACAGAAACCTGAAATCCATCCTGGGTGAAAGCCCATCGGCTGTGGCTGCCTCGGGTGGTGGAGTGATGTGTGTGTGTTTGCACACGTGTAGAATGTGTGTGTGTGAAGATCCCACCCACTGAATCGCTGAGTCTGGAGAGGAGGGAGCCATGGGCTGCTGGATGGGGGAGAAGCTACCCATCAGTTACTCAAGAAGGCACCAGCTCCGAGTCAGGAATGATCCTACAGGAAACCAGGTCACCTCTTGGCCATTCATCTGTGACGCATCAGTTTTGTGGACAGTCATTGCGATTCAGACCAACTGAACAAAACTTTCTGAACACTTCCCAGTGCCAGGCGTTGTGATAGGAACTAAGAACAGAGCAATGACAAGGACCCAGTTCCTGACTCAAGGGGTCCAGTAGGAAGAAAGAAGAAACTCTTAACCCAAAGGTTAGCCAGAAGGGATCCAAGGGAATGAAAACTCACTGCAACTTGGGCCAGAACAAAACAATGAGTGACACATGCTGCCACAAAATTCGCAGGTGTTGGGCACTGCCTGCTTCGTGCTCTTATTTCCTTCTTACCACATTCGGGAAATAGCTGCTGTTACTCCTATTTCACATGGAGAGGCTCAGAGAAGTTTAGCAACTTGCCGAGGGTCCCAGTGCCAGAGCTGGGATTGAAATAGTTCCAGCTGACTTGCAGGCTTGCGCTTTTCACACCGCCCCACAAACTGTCCATATTTACTCCAAAGCCAAGTCAAGAGGAACAACAACAAAACCCATCCTCCCCGCATTATCCACGCATGGAGAATAAATGGAATGCTGGCTGCCAGTGGCGGAATTTTGCCCGGGTCTTGACAGGGCTGATGTAGTGCCCCGTCCCGTGCTTTGATGATGAAAGATTAGGGCCGATTCATATGTGTCCCCCCACCCCCATTATTTTTCCTTCTCCGTCCCCTTTTGGGCTCCTGCCAGGAAAATGATGGAGACTATTTTACTGACGCTGAGGGGAGAGGTGAATGGGAGGGAATGCGTGCGGCCTAAGTGATACAGGAATGTGGGGGGGGAGCCATGTGTGAGGGGAAGTAGTGGAAGGAAGCCGAGAGAAATTGACAGCTTAATGCTGCCCCTGGGGCTCATTTTATGGTTAATTAGGACATGCAAATAAGCTGGAAGTTCATTTGATACCCTCCCTGGCATGGGGTCCGCCTCACACCTGGCCCACTTCCCTGGCAGGTACCGGGGTCCCGATTGGCTCAGGCATCTGCTTGGGACCCCACCTGCTTCTCTGTGGCCCTGAGACCAGAGTGTGTCTGTAGATGATCCCTGGCTACAAGCAGGAGCTAGAAGAGTCCCTGTGGCCGGAGGGCCTGCCTAGTCCCTTTCTCTTCCCATCCCTTCAGCCCTGGGACCCCTCTTGCCCAGAGGGTCCCTCTTCCTCAAGCACTTCCGCTGCACCACCCCTCAGGTGGAGAGCCAAACTCAAACTTGCCCCGAGGACCAGAGACCTGGCTCAGCTCTGTCCCCGCCACGTGGCCCTGTTCCGCAGAGCGCTGTGGCAAGCAGGGCGCCCCCATCTTTCCCGAGTCACAGCAACACTTCCTACAGGGCCTCCCTAAAGCGGGAGCACAGCCTGTCTCTCGGCAGGTATCTGGCTCTCAGTGCCCGCCAGGTGCCTTCCCCAGCCAGGGCAGTCACGGCGCTTCTGCTGGTACCCGGGCATGGGCACTGGATTCCGGAGTCAAACAGGATAGGAGACCCACTTGCCCGTCACTGTGTAAGCTACAGTGGGTGGCTTAACCTCCCTGAGCCTCACTGTTCTTGGTGTGAAACGGCGAAAACGCAGGGCTGCTGTGAGATGTGAAGGACGTGAGGCACCTCGGCCTCTAGAACCCAGCAGAAGCTCAGTATGTATCAGATGAGTGACCGTCACTTCAGGCGCGGACCAAGTGACCGAGGGCCAAAAACAATGAAAGATCAAGAACAGCTTTCTCAGAGCCTTGGTCTGCTCTTCTGGCCCCATTACCTCACAGAACTGTAACAAGGATCAGAGAAGACAATAAGTGTGAACATGTTTTTGTACATTGTAAAAATATTACCCGGATGGGCTATTTGCCAAATGGCAAACAATTTACACTTTTCCGTGGAAGGATATGTGTGTGCACGTGTGTAGGGGGCTGGGTACGGAGGGGCAGCAGCATAGGCTGAGCTCAGGAATGATGCTTGAAGACCCCCCACTGCCTGAGGATGTGCTCTAGGGAGCACCCCCACCCCAGCCCGCTCCCTCACAGTAAACCCTCAGGGCCCACGCATTCCTGGCAAGGACTAGAGAGGTGGACGAGCCAAGTTCTGATGGTTTTGAGGAGTCAGTGTCGCCACCCCACACTCTCACCCGCATCGCTCTCTGAAATCATCTTTGTGTTACTGGTCAGAGAGGCCGCCAAGGAACAAAGAGGGAGGGAGCCCTTCTCGGGCACCTACTCCTCAGCACAACACTTGGGGCAAAAATAATCTGGCAGGGAGCCATGACTGCACCTCACACTCCGCCTTTTCCCTGTATCTTGGCCAGGCTGGGCCCTGGGTCCGGGAGGGAGCAGGGTCTCTGACTCTCCACCAGGTCTCAGGCCACAGCTGCCGCGCTTCCGCTCCCTGGCTTCCACTCCACCGAATCCACTCCCTGTACGCCCCTCTGGACCCATCCCTCAAGACAGCCACCCTGCTCCGGGGGCATAGGAATCACTGCCAAAAATGCCCTCCTGCGTGCTCTGCACCTCCGGCAGAAGCCCACCACGACCCAGCTCTGGGCTCTCCGCCCTGCCCCCTAGTTCTTCCCACTGGCCGGGGTGGGGCGGGGGGCGGGTTCAGGCACAGCAGATGCCACCTGGTTTTTGGGGGAGGTGCCCCCATCCAAGGGAAGAATCAGGTTTTGTTTCCCGGTTTCCCCCGCTCTGCACATGTTACTCCCCTGGCTGGCTGCTTTCCCTTTCCTCCTGTGCCTCCCCCTCAGGCCCCTTCCTCACCTCCCCCTGCCGACCGAGGGCCCGCAGCTGCAAGGAAATGCTGCCTGGGCTCTGGGAGGACAGAGGAGGTGAAGGAAGTGTCTTCAAGATCCTGTGACTTCATCCTCATTGGGCCTGTCTTCCGTGGGTGTCTGGAGGCCCAGTCCTTCCCAACAGACCCAACAGACTTTCTCAGCCTTACTTCTGGGCACTTCCCACCCCCCAACTTGACGCTCCAGGGAGGTGAGCACGTTGCTCCAAGCTTGGGGTTTTTATGCCTCTAGGTCTTTGCATTGCTGTTTCCCCACTGCCTCTGACCGGCTGACCTGTTAACGCACCTTTCACTCTGCAGTTCAGAGGGCATCTCCTCTGCGAAGCCCTCCCCAGGGGCTTTATCTGTGCCTGTACCCAACCACAGGACTTACTCTGTAAGTCACCCTAGCAACTCCCCTCCCACCACTCCTGTACCTCCAGCACCGCGGAGCACAAGGCTCTCGACGTGACCTCCACTCCTCAGAGTGAACCCTCTGCTGAGCCCGGCTCCTGCATCTCCTGCTTTAGGCAAGACCAGCAGTCAAGGCCCCTCAGCTGCCTCCCCAGGCCCACTTCTCACTCAACTCCTCAGTCCACTTCCCAGGAGAGGGGAGCTGGGGCCAACATCACTTTCAAGAGAATAAACTCCCCAACCTGAGCCCCCCTCCCCAAGCTGTTGTGTGGTGCCCTGTCTCTGGCCCGTTGCTTTGGCGTCTCCACCCTAGCTTTCCAGGCCAATCCTACTGTAACACGGGCTGTTTGAGGAGCCCTGGCCCTCCCCCTCCCACCCAGCTCCCTGCTCCTGGCATGCTGTCATCCGGCCGCCCAGAGCTCAGGTCCTGCAGATGGCCGCAGCCACTTGTCTTCCATGCCTGCTCAATCCCAGTGGCTCCCTCTTTCCATCCTGGAGGACATCGCTTTTACCCCAGCCTCCAAGTTTTATCCCCTTCTACTTGCTCCCTCCCAACAGGTCGTCCTGACCTGACTCATCCCCTTGTCCTTTTTGGCAACATCTGGCCCCAGCCTTACCCTACCATAGGAGTTTTTCTTAACCTGCTTTGCCAGGGATCCCCGCCCCTGCTGGGGACATCGAGTCTGCTAGATTCTGCTTCCCCCATTGTGATTGTGGAGGGTCAGGGTGGGGCAAGGGGGAAGGAAGTTGAGAGCTGGGTGCTCAGCGCCTTCCCTCCCTCCAGCCCCACTACTGGCCACACTCCAGACATTGTCTCCCAGCAAGGCAGCATGCATATCAGTCGTTTGTGTAGAAGTGGTGGGAAAGGGGAGGGTATCAGGCATAAAAAGTTTTCTAAAAGCAAGAAGTAGCAACATTTGGAGGTTCCTCCAAATAGTGTTCAAGTACAGCAACTGAAATCCCTGCATAGACTCTGCTCCTCAGGCAGAAGTGCCAAGGCTGGTGACTTCATCCCGGACGGCCACCAAGTAGTCACTCAAAGCCTCCTACGTGCACTGCCTAGGGACGGGCCTAGGGAGCTTCCTCCTCATCACAGGGAGCACTGCGCAGACTGACTCAAGCAGGTGTTAGAATCCCCGATCTGAGGTTCCAAGCATCTGTTCAAATAAGTCAATTTATATTCCAGAAAATACGGGGTTAGGGGACTGTATCAGTGATTTCAAAGGCCCGAAGAATTCCAAAGCTCCTGGTCTTGGCTTCGGGACCCTACAGGGAACATAGGGATCAAATATCTTCTTTAAACTTCTCCATTAAATGTATCCCCTCCCAGGCAAGGCAGACAGGGCCCAGTGCCTAATCCCACAATTCCAAGTCCTACTTTCCGTAATGGGAAGACTGCATGCTTAACGCCGCTCCTTCAAACTCCCCAACCCACCCACCTAGAGAGATACTAGTGATGCAAAGGGCAAGGGAGACGGGGGCTACGGAAGTGTGGCTTGGCTTTCACCCGCAAGGGAAGGCCTGAATGATGGGGTCTTGGTGGGAAAGTTGGCACCTACCCAATAGGAGTGGATTAAGGAAAAGAGCCTTCTTAATCAAAATGGTAGATCCCCAGGGAAAGGAAGGGGCTGAAGGGCCAGAGGGGCTGCTGTCTCCTGCTGTGAAGTAACAGTAAAGAAAGGAAAACTTGGGAGGGTGTGAAGGTGGGAACTAATTACCCACCCTGTAGGTACCAAAGGGTCTGAGGGGAGAATTATGTCAAGTGAAGCAGAGGAATACAGAGCAAAAAAAAAAAGCCTTTTCTCTTAAATCCTCCCTAACATCTTGGAGTGCCAAAGTGTTAATGCTGGTTCCCTTCTAAACAGAGCGTGTGTTTGGGAATGATCACAACGATAAGCCTCAGAGATCATCGTCGTTAGAGAAAGAGGGAAAATGGAGTGCGATATGAAGCCTGGGAAGACCACTAGAATCCGTGGGGAGTAGGCCTTATAACCTCGAAATTGCCAATCCTCCTCACTTCTGAAATCCCCCCATCCCTGTCCTCTCCAAGTCTCACCCAGAGGATGCTATGCGCTTGTTATTTGCTTAGCTCAACCTACTAGTTGCTGACTTCTTGTTTCAAGGCCTGTCATGATAGGGCTCCAGCCTCTTCTCTCCACATTAACACCAACTGAAACTAGATCACTCCTGGTTCCTGTTTCCTGCGCTTGCTTTTTCCTGCAATCTGCCTGTAACACCTGTTGAAAATTCCACCCTTTAAAGCCTGGTGCAACTCCCCTCTCTGGAAGCATTTCAGATCTCCCAGAACAGAAAGCATCTGTCTCTTCTGTCTCATGCTACTTTGCTTAAAACTTCTTCATGGTACCTTTTATTAGTTCTTTGTAACCTACCAGTTTCTATCCCACATACTGTTTGCCTTCTGCCACTGTAGCCGCCCATGCTCCTATCTGGGTCAGCTTCTTCCCTTACACGCCTCCTCAGTGGACCACTCCTATTAGCACACAAACATGCACTGTTTCATCCAGCTCAACAGTAATCCATGCCTGACATCTCCACTGTCTTTCTTTCTGTTTTCTCCTACACCTACTCCAGACACTGTCCCCTACCACTCCACTGACAGACAGCCCGTCAAGGTCACCAGTGACCTCCGTGTTCTCCTTTGCTAATTCTTCGTCTCCCAACCTCATGACAGAATCCTTGGATCGCTTCTGTCTATACTCAACCCTGGTGATCCTATTCAGCTTCATGTTCTTAAATATTAAATGTAAGCCTCCTGTCCAGACCTCTTCCTCTGAATTCCAGACTCATATCCAACCACCTATTGTACAACTCTAGAATGTGACACACTTTTCACACTTAGTATGTTCAAAGTCGAATTCCTGACCCCCTCCCTCTGCCCCTTCCAAACCCGCTCCTGTCATAATCTTCACTACCTTACTGGCCAAAAATCTTGGAGTCATCTTTGACTCTCTCTCTCTCTCTCTCTCTCACACACACACACACACTCACACTCTCTTTCTCTCTCTCTCCATGTGTCAGCATTTCCTGTTGGCTCCACTTTCCTACCTGATTATTCAGTACCCTAACTGGCCTCTCTGCTTCCATCCTGGGCCCTCTATAGGCTATTCCTAAATAGTATTCCTTATGGTAGGCCGAGTCAGACCAGGTTTTATCCTCTGCCAAAAGCTCTTTCGTGGACTCCACTCAGTAAATGCGGAAGGCAGTGTCTTCCCCCATCCCACTGCCTCTCTGTTACCTCCTATTACTCTCCTCCTTGATCCCTCTGCTCCAGCCACACTGGCCTCCTTGCTGATCCTTCAACACACCAGGCATATGTCCACCTTATGGCATCTGCAGACCTTTCCCACTGCGTGGAAGGCTGTGCTTTCCCCCAGGCAGGTGTATGGGCTACATATTTCCAATATTTATGCAAGAGCAACTTCAGTGAAACCTAAACCTGTGACCCACTACCACCACATTCCTTCTGCCCAGCACTCCTGCCCCTTTACACTGCTTAACTCTTCTGCATAGTACACACACACACACACACACACACACAGCTTTTGCCACCTGCCAGAAACTCCACGAGGGAAGGGATGAAGGGATTTTGGTTTGTATTATTCCCCGATGTAGCCCCAACACGCAGACCAGCACCTGGCATACAGTAGAGGCACAATAACTATTTGCTGGTAGGCCTATAAGGATCATGCCTTGTTCTGCTTTGTAAACCCTACAAGAACTTTTACATGGTTAAAAGTAGGCACAAGAACTTGCATTTGGTTAAGTTTAAAAAAATGCACTGAAAACAACAGCTCAAAATAAGAGTCACATCACTGCTTAAAATGGGAAGGTTTATTAAGGTTTTTCCTCCAAACGAACAGCCAAGCCCATGCTTCTTAAGAGAAGCGATTAGCAGGAAATGTATGTCACACCTTGGGCCCAGAACCACAGGAAGCTTCTTAACAAGCCAAAGAACTTGCATCCCCAATTCACTTTTAAAGCTCTTGTTGACGTCTGCAAAACAGAATCCATGTTGCCTCCCAGAAAACAGAACTAGGCACCCAGTTCAAAGTCTCCAGCTGTTCTCAACAAGAGTATTTAAGCAAGATATGGCATTAAATAAGTGCACTACACATTCAACACATTCAACAAACCCAAGATGAAGTTATAGTAAGAAAAATCCATGTTCAATGCAATGTCTATGCTACATTTTCAAGAATAACTTGCATGTTTTTACATTTTTGGGGAATAGAAATGCTAAAAGCTGGGTGGTTAGACTGCCTCAAAGCTCACATTCATTTCCTCCCCGGCAAGATGGGCTCCTTCCAGATCCTGGACAAGCACCCAAACCACTCTGCCCTTTTAAGTTTGGAGCTGAGTCAAGAGGGGCTATTTTAACACACATTTAAGTAGCACCTTAAATAAGTACAAGACCCAAACAAAACAAAAGGTTATTTTACAAGTTATTTTCCTCCTCCGAATACCTGACAATTTCTTCACACTTTGGTTTCACTACACACATATTTATGAGTGTATTTTATGCCCTCTAACATTCTACTATGATTGCTTACAAAGGAAAATACTGAGGTAATCTTTGTATCTTTCTGTCCCTCAGTCCTGAAAACAAAAATCGGATACGTGAACTGACAAATATATGTGTACCTATGAGGATAATGAGGCAAACTATTTGAAATTGGGCAGGTCCAGAAAATGCAGAATGTTCATATGTGGAGAAAAGCAGCCTCAGACCAAGTAACCTATGTTCATAAAGTTGGTAATAAAGATCAGTATCTTCCCAAGGATTGACTTTTTCCAAGTACATTCTAACTCCAAAGATGCACACGGTTTCACCAAGGAGTAAAAGGCAGCCGGCTATGATGGCAAACCAAGCTGCCAAATACAGGTTCGTTCAAAGTTGTAGGGAAGAGAAAAACACACCAATATCCATCTCTCTCTAAACATTCCTAAGAGAATTTGCCCTGTGGCCACAGTTCAATGAATTACAATGCTATTCATATCTCTGACGAATTTCTTATATCTTCTCTGCCCAATTAAACTGCAAACTCTTGAGGGAGGGCCTTCACACCTCTTTGTGAGGCACACAGTATTTATAGAATAGATGGCTTGAATATCTACTTTTAATTCAATGGTAGAAGTGTTAACTGATACTGAAGCTCCCCCTGGTGGAGGGTAAAATTATAGATTATGTATTAACTTAGTTTCCAAAACTAAGATTGTTTGGGGACACTATGAAGCCATTAAAGTTGTTCGTATTCTAGTGGAAAAAAGCAAACTACCGACTGTGACATCAAGCCTCCTTTAAAGTAGATATTACTCATATAACCAAAGTTAATATACTTTAAATAGCCATAAATACTGATACGGCGTCAGTTCTTCAATATTCACCATATGAGATTCATATAATATCCTTGAGGACTTTTTGATTTTTCTGCTATAAAAATATATCGTATTTTCAGGCACCCTCCCCTCTGGAACCAAGACTAAGGACTTCACATAGGGACAATATAAAGCACACCTATCTCACTTTCTGACAGGATACCTTTCCATCTTGCTCAGCAATGGCAGACTTCTTTGAGATAACAATGCATGTCTCTGAATTCAGCTGGTCCTGCTCTGCACACTACTGTGTGCCACAAGGGCATTTTTCCTCACAGTTCTACCTTTATCCCAAGTAGACTGTGTAAGATGTAACAAAGAAATCCAGTACCTGTCGTCTTTTCCTACCATGTCCTAAAACAGAGGACATCAAGTTATGCTCCTAGTCAAGCAGACTGTAACTTGGGAGTTCTTCTTACTTAAAATAATTCCTACTTAATCTGGCAAATAACGACACAATCTATGTAACAGGTAATATTTAGAAATGTTTGCTCGCTTATGAGATGGTTATCTATGATTTTAAGTCCAAAGGAATGTTTGAGAGGTGAGTTTCAAAGCAGAATGACTTTAGAGGACCTTAAAATATGCTACACTGACCTGGACAGACTGGCCCTAATGCTTCACTTATTTTTTTTTTTAATTTATTGCATTTATGAGATTTTTGGCCCCTCAGTCCCAGACATATGTATAACTGAATCAGTAGAAGGTAAGTATTAGGTAACTAAGTTTATTAGAAACTTAAAAGAATACAATTTCCAAATTTTCTTTTTACAATATTTTAACATTTTCTCAGGTTGGTCAGAGATTACATTTGAAATCTGACCTTTAAATTTCAATTTAGTAACTGATGGGGCTGACCACACTCCTAGGAAGTCTCAACAAGGCATGAACACTACTTCACACCTAGTTGCAACGAGACAGCATCTAGATCCCTGAGCAATGATTTAGACTTTCTAGGACTGGTTTCCTCCTCAACATTCAGGGACAAGGCACAGGGTTTCCTAAGCTTGTTTCTTTCCTTCTCTAGCACTTAAGTGGCTAACAAGCTGTTTTGCTCTACCTCTATGGTGTACATAAGTCATATCACCCTAGGTCCATGTCCTACTTAAGCCCCACTTTTTGTAAAAAACAGAAAAAAAAAAACTGGGAAGGAAAGGAAAAGCACCACTATATAGCCAGCTAAAAATTTAACTTAGCAATCTTTTCCATATGACTACCACTATACTACTTCATATACAGTTGAAGAAAAAGCAACTGACACATCCTTTATATGCTTTTTCACTTTTACCCACTTCTCTTAGATTCTTCGATCTATTATAAAGCAAACTTGAAAATATTTACATAACATTTCATTGGTGGACTTATACTCAACAAATTAACAATGGCAAAATGATTCCCTTGAAATTACAACCTGTGGAAGATTTGAAGTAGTAAAAGTTAAACCCTGATACAGTATTAAACTTATCTTTTTACATATAAAAATAATACACAGTGGGATATTTTATTCAATAAGATACAATCTTTAAGATCAAGAGAGAATATACAAAACTATTGTATGTAGTCTGATGTATTTTACTGTATAATAGGAATAAATATATATAGAACAGAAAGTGCGAGGTCTGTTTGTAGAGAAATCACCATTTACTTAGGGGTTTAAAGCCAAGTGTTCTGCAGGTACCAGCCAGGAAGGAGCTACTGCTGCATTTAAAACAATGTGATCATTATAAAATAAAGGCCTTAAATCTATAAACAATAACAAAAACACACAAACCAAATGAAAATGTACTAAAATTTAATCATCCATAAAAGCTGTAATTTAATCTGACAGTAAAACACAAGAAGCAATATTAGAGGTGGTTTAGTATATTATATATTTTAGCTTTGAAAGCCATAGAAATCAGTTATCCCAGTTTTTTTCTCTATAAAAGACCCATTTTTCCAAAGCATTATGCACAAACAATTTTAATTAGAATATAATGACAGAATGATATTTCATAATTTTTTAAATATAAAATGAAGTCAATGACTCAAAAAAGTTATCTGCTGCAATGAGTCTGAGGGGAAATTTTCATAATCTATATCATTACAGATATAAAGTATAATGGTTCAACTTTTTAGTGCTTGACAGGGAGGAAACATGATAAAAAGGTCAATATGAAATCATTTGATTATAGTAGCAATATCTAACATTTGAAATGCATCCATGCTCTTTTGTATAATCATATTAGAGTCAAGTATATTTATTTTCACATCTGTTATAACTGCTATTGCAAAGGAGAAATACTATTGTCTTATTTTCCAAGAGATATACACAGAGCAATTCTTTTCTCCAGGGAACTTGTGCAAACCAATATAAGATCTAAACTCTTCACATAATATATAAAACAGGAGAAGCCTCTTCAGATTTATTTTTTGAAGTCTGGAATGCTGGCACTTTCCAATTAGGCAACAGTTCTTCATTCCTGTAATCTAGAACATTGAATAGATACAGATATATATATACTGATATATATGGTTAACCTTGATGTCAGAAGATGATAGTAAGTAAGTAGATACATAATAATACAGAGAGAAATAATGATTTTGGCTGATCATTATTAGATAACTAAATTATATTAAACATATATAGTAACAAGGCTATTTTAAACTCCCTTTAAAAATGTTTAAAAAATAGTTTTATTGTACTTAGTGTTTCACAATATATCTGGCAGTCCTGTCTGTAAAGAGGAAAACAGTGATTATTTCATTTCTACCCCAGTATCATCTTATTTTTAAAGGTTCCTTTTCCACTAAGGAAACAACTCATGCCTGCATCAACTTCCCAATGGAAATTCTTTATTCAACCATTTTATGATTATTTATATTAGGGTTACCTATTCCAATTCAGGCTAGGACAAGAAGAAACGATACAGAAAGAGCTGATGCCCATTTTCAAGGGCAGAAGACTCAAAGTTAGGTTTACTGCTCAGCAGAAAAGAATTAGGTTAAAGGAATAATTTCCTGAAGATGAATTTTTCCTCAGTTTAAAAAAGTAGGACATATTAGAAAGAGACTAACACGCTTCAGTATGATTTTGCCTAACGGCTAGGGCTAGGTAAGCTGCCCTTAAGGTTCACATACCCTTACTAAAACCATTTATAGTGGCTATTTAAATTTATTCCATATCTCAGTACTTCTTAAATGGGATCAACATAGCACTTAAAGTCTATAATCACAGCAAAATGCTCTGCAAAGTATTCTGATTACTAAGTGACCTATTATTTGGTATTATCAAATATGCACAGAGATCTCAGGTAACATTAAATATATTGTAAGCTGAATTACCTATCAGAGCCTAAGAATTTATGCAACCAGGATGAAAGTCTTATTTCTAGATTTAGGTCAAGATTTCTTTCCTCTAAGGTAACACTCATAGTAGTACACTGTAGGGTGTACGTGAATGAATCTGCCCAATAGGCCAGGAGACGGCACCTCTTCCTTTAGACATAAGCTAAAAGGACATTTTCTGAGAACTGGACATTAAACGAGGGTCAGCTAAGATAATGATAAAAATGAGCCAGTCAGGGGCTTCCCTGGTAGTGCACTGGTTAAGAATCCGCCTGCCAATGCAGGGGACACGGGTTCAAGCCCTGGTCCGGGAAGATCCTACATGCCATGGAGCAACGAAGCCTGTGCGCCACAACTACTGAGCCCCGCACTCTAGAGCCTGCAAGCCACAACTACTGAGCCCATGTGCCACAACTACTGAAGCCCACGCTCCACAACAAGAGAAGCCACCACAATGAGAGGCCTGCACACCACAACGAAGAGTAGCCCCCGCTCGCCGCAACTAGAGAAAGCCCATGCACAGCAACGAAGAACCAAAGCAGCCCAAAAAAAAAAAAAAGCCAGACAACTAACTGTAGAAGAGTTAAATACATTTCAGAACAGGAACTGGAGTTCTCATTTTTTTCTACCTTTGTACCCTTACCTAAAGAAACACAAATACTATCAACTTTAACAATAATCACCTTCAAGGAGCTGATGATTTATAGTTACTGACTCAAGATTTCACTAAAAGCCTAAGCAAGCATTTGGCCAGAAGCTGTTTTTCCAAAATCTCACTATCCAGAGGCAATCTGTGACCTTTACTCCTTTCTGTCTATTTTCCCTCTACTTCATTTCAAAAAGGGGTACAATTACTCAGTTGTTTCCCCTAAGAGAGTTTCATTCATATCTCTAAGGAAGCACATATTAGTTAATTTGATGCTCCAGAAGATGTAATCTACTAAACAGACCCAAGAGACCTACAAGAGTTTTAGCACAACCAACTCTCCTCTAAGCGGACCCAGTTTAGTAACAGTCCCATAATTAGCATCAAATTACATCATAAATCCACTCCATGAAAGTATTCTTTTATGGTAATGTTTACAGAGTTGATGAACATAAGTAAAAACTGTTCAGGGGATTTAAATATATAATTAAGGGAAAACAAATGGTCCCACATGGCCTGGTTGCTTACGTGATAGGCAGCGATAGGCAGCTTCAATGCGGCCACTAATTTCTCTCCAATGGGTTCACTTAATGAAAACTTAAGTGGTACTTAAAGTTGACTACTACCTACAGACCTATAGAAGAAACATTTGAAAGACGTCAACCCACACCTGAGAGGAAATGACTTCTAAAACTACACTGACATACCAACACACATCCAGCAGAATGGCTCAAGTTACAAAGACTGACAATACCAAATTTGGGGAGGATGTGGAACTCAGTAAACTGCTAGTAGGTGTGTAAACTGGTACAACTACTTGGAAAAATTTCTTAGCAGTATCCACCAAAGCTACCACATATATAGTGTATAGTCTGGCCATTTCATTCATACACACACACACACACACATACACACACACACACCAAACAGAAATGCATGCACATGTACATAAAGACTTGTACAAGAAAGTGCACAGGACAGCTTCATCTACCACAGGGCAGACAGCAGAAGCAAGAAGAACTACAATCCTGAAGCCTGTGGAACAAAACCCACATTCACAGAAAGACAGACAAGATGAATAGGCAGAGGGCTATGTACCAGATGAAGGAACAAGATAAAACCCCAGAAAAACAACTAAATGAAGTGGAGATAGGCAACCTTCCAGAAAAAGAATTCAGAATAATGATAGTGAAGATGATCCAGGACCTCAGAAAAAGAACGGAGGCAAAGATCGAGAAGATGCAAGAAATGTTTAACAAAGACCTAGAAGAATTAAAGAACAAACAGACGAACAATACAATAACTGAAACGAAAACTACACTAGAAGGAATCAATAACTGAGGCAGAAGAACGGTAAGTGCCTGGAAGATGGAATGGTGGAATTCACTGCTGTGGAACAGAATAAAGAAAAAAGAATGAAAAGAAATGAAGACAGCCTAAGAGGCCTCTGGGACAACATTAAACGCAACAACATTCGCTTTATAGGGAGGGGTCCCAGAAGGAGAAGAGAGAGAGAAAGGACCAGAGAAAATATTTGAAGAGATTATAGTCAAAAACTTCCCTAACATGGGAAAGGAAATAGCCAACCAAGTCCAGAAAGCACAGCGACTCCCATACAGGATAAACCCAAGGAGAAACATGACGAGACACACAGTAATCAAATTGGCAAAAATTAAAGACAAAGAAAAATTTTTGAAAGCAGCAGGGGAAAAATGACAAATAACATACAAGGGAACTCCGATAAAGTTCACAGCTGATTTCTCAGCAGAAACTCTACAAGCCAGAAGGGAGTGGCATGATATACGTAAAGTGATGAAAGGGAAGAACCTACAACCAAGATTACTCTACCCGGCAAGGATCTCATTCAAATTCGATAGAGAAATCAAAAGCTTTACAGACAAGCAAAAGCTAAGAGAATTCAGCACCACCAAACCAGCTCTACAACAAATGCTAAAGGAACTTCTGTAAGTGGGAAACACAAGAGAAGAAAAGGACCTACAAAAACAAACCCAAAACAATTAAGAAAATGGTCATAGGAACATACATATTGATAATTACCGTAACCGTGAATGGATTAAATGCTCCAGCCAAAAGACACAAGCTTGCTGAATGGATACAAAAACAAGACCCATATATATGCTGTCTACAAGAGACCCACTTCAGACCTAGGGACTGAAAGTGAGGGGATGGAAAAAGATATTCCATGCAAATGGAAATCAAAAGAAAGCTGGAGTAGCAACACTCATTATCAGATACAATAGACTTTAAAATAAAGAATGTTACAAGAGACAAGGAAGGACACTACATAATGATCAAGGGATCAATCCAAGAAGAATCTATAACAATTATAAATATATATGCACCCAACATAGAGCACCTCAATACATAAGGCAACTGCTAACAGCTATAAAAGAGGAAATTGACAGTAACACAATAATAGTGGGGGACTTTTAACACCTCACTTACACCAATGGACAGATCATTCAAACAGAAAATTAATAAGGAAACAGAAGCTTTAAATGACACAACAGACCAGATAGATTTAATTGATATTTATAGGACATTCCATTCCAAAACAGCAGATTACACTTTCTTCTCAAGTGTGCATGGAACATTCTCCAGGATAGATCACATCTTGGCTCACAAAATCAAGCCTCAGTAAATTTAAGAAAATTGAAATCATATCAAGCATCTTTTCTGACCACAACACTATGAGATTAGAAATCAATTACAGGGAAAAAAAACGTAAAAAATACAAACACACGGAGGCTAAACAATACGTTACTAAATAACCAAGAGATCACTGAAGAAATCAAAGAGGAAATCAAAATATACCTAGAAACAAATGATAATGAAAATACGACGATCCAAAACCTATGGGATGCAGCAAAAGCAGTTCTAAGAGGGAAGTTTATAGCTATACAAGCCTACCTCAAGAAACAAGAGGAGTCTCAAATAAACAATCTTACCTTACACCTATCTAACCTTACATCTAAAGGAACTAGAGAAAGAAGAACAAACAGAACCCAAAGTTAGCAGAAGGAAAGAAATCATAAAGATTCAGAGCAGAAATAAATGAAATAGAAACAAAGAAAAAAATAGCAAAGATCAATAAAACTAAAAGCTGGTTCTCTGAGAAGATAAACAAAATTGATAAGCCATTAGCCAGACTCATCAAGAAAAAGAGGGAGAGGACTCAAGTCAATAAACTTAGAAATGAAAAAGAAGTTACAACAGACACCACAGAAATACAAAGCATCCTAAGGGACTACTTACTACAAGCAACTCTATGCCAATAAAATGGACAACCTGGAAGAATGGACAAATTCTTAGAAAGCAATAGAAAATATGAACAGACCAATCAGAAGTAGTGAAATTGAAACTGTGATTAAAAATATTCCAACAAGGGCTTCCCTGGTGGCACAGTGGTTAAGAGTCCGCCTGCCGATGCAGGGGACACGGGTTCGTGCCCCGGTCCGGGAAGATCCCACATGCAGTGGAGCGGCTAGGCCTGTGAGCCATGGCTTCTGAGCCTGCGCGTCCGGAGCCTGTGCTCTGCAACGGGAGAGGCCACAACAGTGAGAGGCCCGCGTACCATGCAAAAAAAAAAGAAAAAAAAAATTCCAACAAACAAAAGCTCAGGACCATATGGCTTCACAGGGGAATTCTATCAAACATTTAAAGAAGAGCTAACAACCATCCTTCTCAAACTCTCCCAAAACATTGCAGAGGAAGGCACACTCCCAAACCCATTCTATGAGGCCACCATCACCCTGATACCAAAACCAGACAAAGATACTACAAAAAGAGAAAATTACAGACCAATATCAATGATGAATATAGATGCAAAAATCCTCAACAAAATACTAGCAAACAGAATCCAACAGCACATTAAAAGGATCATACACCAGGATCAAGTGGGATATATCCCAGGGATGCAAGGATTCTTCAATATATGCAAATAAATCAATGTGATACACCATATTAACAAACTGAAGAATTAAAAACCATATGATCATCTCAAAAAAAAAAAAAAGAAAAAGAAAAAATAGAAAGTGCACAGGCACCATACTTGTTCCTGGAAAGAACCCAAATGTCCATCAACAGTAGAATACATAAATATATGGCTAGTATAGTCATACAATAAAAATAAACTACTGCTATATGCAACAAGGATTATTCTCAAAAACATTTTTGAGTGAAAGAAGCCACACATAAAATAACACATTAAGTGTTTTTGTTTCTGTTAAGTTCAGAGAGGCAAAACTAATCCATTGTGTCAGGAATCAGGGCTGGGATTACATCTGAGGAGGAATGACTATTACTGATATATATGTGTGCTCACTTTGAAATATTTCATCAAAAAAAAATTTATTTTCAGATAAACCACTGTTCCACTTCAATTCAGCTTGAATTTCGGTGTGACCTTGGAAGGCTTTCTATTCATTGAACCACTATTGTTTGGACACCCATTCTGTACCAGGCACTGGGGATGTACTGGTGAGTAAAACAGACATGATCCTTGCCCTCCCTCAGACAGCTTAGAATCTCATGGAGAAAAAGACAAATTATCCAGTAGATGAACATATCTATAAGTTATATAAAACATTTACAAATTACAGAAGCCTGGAAATACCCTAAGAGGTGAAATGGGAAGTGGTTACTGTTGGGGAAAACCCCAAATAAGAGGATGAGAAAGGTATCTGCTCTGCTTTTAGCATCTTACCTGGCTCAGAGCTGCTGCTTATTGTGGGTCTAAAGCAGCAGACATGATTTCTTTTTAGGCTTCTTCTTTTCCACTGGTGTTTTTCTATTTATCTGTCTGACCAGGTCATAAAATATCTAAATAAAAACAAGAAAAAGTACTTATTTAACCAATATTTGAGACCTTGTTCCACAAAACAATCTTGATTCTGTGAAATATTATTCTGCTCTTGGATCTGTATTTTGCTGCTTCTTAGAAACAGCAGGTTTCTAAGAAGCCTCAGCTGATTTTCAGTCAGGGTAAAGCACAACTTACCTACTTACAATGAGGGAAATACACTTGCTCTTAGAGATATTCAATAACAAATTAGAAAAAAGAATTAGTAGTGAAAAAAACAAGATAGTGAAGTGGAATCTTTGATGCTTCAAAAACCTAATTATTAAGAGAACAGTTAATGCTTCACTTATATCTTTATACTTGCTTTATTTTTTAAAAAGTTCAAACTTACAGAAAAGTTGCAGGTACCAAGAACTTATGTATTTTCTTCACCCATATTCACCAGTTAGTAATATTTTGCCAAATGTACATTTTTCCAAAGAAGAAATGCAGATGGCCAACAGGCACATAAAAAGATGCTCAACATCGCTCATCATCAGGGAAATGCAAATCAAAACCACAATGAGATATCACCTCACACCTGTTAGAATGGCAATTATCAAAAAGAACACAAATAACAAATGTTGATGAAGATGTGAAGAAAAGGGAACCCTCCTACACTGTTGGTGGGAATGTAAATTGGTGCAGCCACTGTGGAAAACAGTATGGAGGTTTCTCAAGAAAACGAAAAATAGAGCTACCATATGACCCAGCAATTCCACTCCTGGGTATATATCCAAAAAAACCCAAAAACACTAATTTGAAAAGATACATGCACCCCATGGGACTTTCCTGGTGGTCCAGTGGGTAACACTCCATGCTCCCAATTCAGGGGGCCCGGGTTCGATCCCTAGTCAGGAACTAGATCCCACACGCATGCTGCAACTAAGAGGTCCGCATGACGCAACTAAAAAAAAAGATCCCTAGTGCCACAACTAAGACCTGGCGCAGCCAAAGTAAGTAAGTAAGTAAGTAAAGAAGTAAATAAATAAATATTTTTAAAAAAGATACATGCACCCCAATGTTCATAGCAGCATTATTTGCAACTGCCAAGATATGGAAGTGTCCATCAACAGATGAATGAATAAAGAAGATGTGGTGTATATATACAATGGAATACTACTCTGCTATAAAGAATGAAATTTTGCCATTTGCAGCAACATGGATGGACTTAGAAGGCATTATGCTAAGTGAAATAAGTCAGACAAAGACAAATATTGTGTGATATCATTTATATGTGCAATCTAAAAAATACAACAAACTAGTGAATATAACAAAAAAGAAGCAGACTCACAGATACAAAGAACAAACTAGTGGTTACCAGTGGGGAGAGGAAGGGGGAAGGGGCAATATAGGGGTAGGGGTTAAGAGGTACAAACTATTAGGTATAAAATAAGCTACAACGATATATGGGGAATATATGGGGAACAGCAACATGGGGAATATAACCAATATTTTATAATAACTATAAATGGAGTAAAACCTTTAAAAATTATGAATCACTACACTGTACACCTATAACATATAATATTGTACAGCAAACTATACTTCAATTTAAAAAATAATGGTCCTAAGATTACAAGCCTAAATTAATTGTTGAAGGGGGGACCCCTTCATTTACCCCCCTTTGGGATAAACAGATTTATCCCAAAGCTATTGATTCATTTATATTCTTTTCTTTCTGGTCCATCCTACCCACTCTCCCATTTTCTTTCAACCATTTAATTCTATTATCTTATTTCTAAGAAAGTTGAAAACTTAAGAGTTTATGAACAAAATGGTAGTTTCTGTTTCACAGCTCCAAAGCCCTTCAAGAACTTAATGTTCATAAGCCATAAACAAAATCTCATTAGTTCCCCAGCCTCAGTGCATAATCTATAAGTGAAAAATAACAAAAGGATAAACTAAAATAGTAAATTAATCAAAACAGCATGTTTCTTCATGGTAGCCATGGGTTTCTGGTACTAAACAAAATGGTAACTGGTTTTGTGGTATTACCCTTAAGGATTTCCTTGGCAAACGGTGCCTACCTCACAGCAGCAATGATGAGGGCAAGTTCGAACTATAGTTATTTGGTTAGATATGCTGAAAGCCCTCAGTCTAGGTTCTTCCTCATCCTTCTGAACTACAGAAAAATCTAAAAGGAACACAGAATAATTTCTCAATCCCTCTATCACTCCTTAATTGGAATGTTTTGATTCCAATTATTATTCCAGCATCAGCAAAGAACAATTAATTCTTGATTAAGACTGATGTGATTCTGATACAACTATGTACTACTTTCAAAACACAACAAAAATGATGAGTTTTTAAAAAAAATATTTATTTATTTTTACTTATTTATTTATTTTGGCTGTGCCGTGTCTTAGCTGTGGCACGTGGGATCTTCGTTGCAGCATGCGGGACCTTTTCTTTTTTTTTTAAGTTGAGGCATGCAGACTTCTTACTTGCGGCGTGCATGCGGGATCTAGTTCCCCGACCAGGAATCAAACCTGAGCCCCCTGCATTGGGAGAATGGAGTCTTACCCACTGGACCTCCAGCGAAGTCCCAAGAGTTTTTTTTAAAAAAATTATATATTCTCTGATATAGATAGTAGAGAATTAGAGGGCAATTTAGTTAAGCAGGATGTCCCTGTATGATTTCAAACTTGAGTCCAAGAGTTCAATCATGTGAAAGTATGATCTCTCTATCTTCAGGCACTCAGAAATCACACACATATTTTCAAGGCATTAGCTGTCTGAGGAACTATTAACTACCCCCAAAACTCCACAGTTGGATTATTAGGCTATCAAGAGAGAAATATTAAAAGAAAGAAATTATTACACTCTCAAGAATTTCTAGCATAAAGTTTGTATGTTTTCCAAAAGAGTAAAGAACCTTAAGTAGCTAATGTATTTCATTTTGTTGTATTTTTTTTCTATTTTTGTTTTATAAACCTTCATGTCAACGGTTGATTTCAACGAGGCTACTGTGAAAAAGCACCTCTGCTGCATGGGAAACTGAAACCCAGAGGAGGGAGATCTAGTAGCATGTAAGTTCCCACAAACAGGTAATGCTTGAAAGGTAAGGAATACCTCCGGTCCACTGTGCTCACTGGACCCTGGCCCAACTCAACCTCGGCCGAGTCCTATGAACTTGGTGGTCGGGTACCAGTGAGGGTGATCACAGGACAGCAGGAACTATATCTCTAAGGCCAATCATCCTGCAGATGGTGACCGTGCACTACTACTCCCCTAGCCAAGCTCATTGTTTTACCTCATGTGTTTATGTGTTTTACCTTAACGTTCTCTCTCTTTTCTTTTTTGGTGGTGGTGTGGGGGAAACTAAACCAAAAATCAACATTTTATGATCAGCCATGTTTTTCAGGATAACATCTATGAAACTGTAATTCCACAACAGAGAAAGTTGAAACTAGAAGCATTTCATACTTCCTTTCATTTACTTGGCAGTGAATTACAAATAACTGTTGTTGAAGATCTCAGCAGGACTTGTTCCCCATTAGGATGTAAACTTCTTGAGGGCAAGAATAGTCTCTGTCTAAATGACTGTTACCCTGGTGCCTAACACAGTGGAACATAGGAACACAATGAATATTTGCTGAATAAATAAAATTTATGAATTTCTTATTTTTATGTATTTATTAAAACTGGTTTTATCTGAAAGACAAGCTTTGACTTATTATTTGTAAAACTTATTTATTTATTTATGGCTGCGTTGGGTCTTCATCGTGGTGCGCGGGTTTCTCATTGCGGTGGCTTCTCTTTGCTGTGGAGCACGGGCTTTAGGGCGTGGGCGCGTGGGCTCAGCTGCTCCGCGGCATGTGGGATCTTCCCGGACTGGGGCTCAAACCCGTGTCCCCTGCATTGGCCGGCGGGTTCTTAACCACCTCGCCACCAGCGAAGTCCCACAACCTTAAATTTTCTTCGTGTCACACATTTAAAGTAATTTGGTCATTTAAAAAGTCAAATAATAGTCTACAACCATAATATCAGTGAAGGAAAAGTGACCAAAAGAACCAAAGGAATCAGAGAGGAATCATAAGCAAAAACACACCAGAGGACTCTGATAACCTAAACCAGTCTTAACTCTCATCTATGTTGTAAGTGTGCTGAACTCTGACTGATTACCTGTGATGCTACAAATGGCAAGCACACTGGCAAATGAAGACTTCTGTACTACTGGGAAAGGAAAGAAGCCTATTCTGCTTTTTTTTTGAAGAAAAAAAGGCTTATGTTAAAATTAACAAAAAGCAAAGGAACCTCTTAAGATTTTGCTTGGATGTAGTGGTTGCAGTTGGGGATTGCACTAATCTTTTAGGGATCCAGTAAACTATTGGCCCTTTACATCCAGGCAGGCAAGCTTACTTGTTAAGCATTCCTGTCCCCAGCTATGTTCTCAGGATAGTGGAGTAGTTAAGTCACGGACAAAAAAAGCCTTGTGCACCTGCTGTTATCAGGCCTAAAAGACCGAGTGAATCATAGTTCTGTATCCATCCACACTCACACAGATTCTTCCCTTTGAGTCATGCACCAAAGGGAAGCAGGACTCAAAACACCAAATTCCATGATATCTTTCTGTACAACGTAAGTTCATTACAGTAACTACTTTGATTTTTTTATTTTTCTACTTGACTTTACAACCTTTTTACACACATCTGTATAGGTAATTGTTATAATACAAGGGTGATGTGACAATTTTCACACACCACTTTCTGGCTTATCATTTAGAGGCTTAGCAGGACTTTAAAAAACATATTCTTTAACTTAAACCACCTCTTTGCCAACAAGGTAAATATAAGTGTCCTCATCACAGCCAACAAAGTGATTTCATATAAGAGAAGGAATAAGGTTTCTAGGAATTACTTAGTGTTTTCCATAAATTGATAGATAAATACTTAAAAGAACACCACTTTTTCTTTTTTAAAAAATGTTTTTGGCTGTTAACTTAAAAGAAAGGAAACTAAAAAGGCACTTATTTGTGCTGCCTAGCAGCTGTAGTTTACCTCATTAACGTTGATCTTCGACTTTGCAGAAGATTCTAAAAAGGCACAGTTACACCACTGTCTTGCTAAATTCTGACCCTGTTCTTTGCCAACTACTCGCTCATCTTCCAGGTCACATTTATTACCAACCAAAATCATTGGAACCTGCGAGAAGGAAAAAATCATATAATAAGCCCTAACATACTTGTTACTCAGCCTTTTATAAGTAAGCAACTACCAGTCACCAACTGAAATGTGTTAGTTAGGACTATAATCTTCATCAAGTGCTTAAAAAAAGGTGTATGTACGTGTGTTGGGGGGAAAATGGAGGGGGAAGAGACAGAAAAAATATGGACAAGATTCTACAACACTGATCTGCTAAATTATTTTAAGACTATAATCCCAAAATGCTCAGGTGGACTAATGCTAATGGCTGAATTCCAAGTAGAAAAATCTGAAGGAAAAGGAACCTCCTGCAATACTCATTGTCTTGGTGTGTTTTAAGTGCCTCATCTCACAGGACCAAAAAATGCCAATAGTAGCGGCAAGACCAACACGTTAATAAGTTTTACTTCTACAACTGACATCTAGATCTGAAGACTAGCTTAGATGAGATATTAAGGAAAAGAATAAAAATACAGCCACTGAGTAGCTATGTCTTCATCTACAACTCAATCTTTAGTTTATTACATGGGATAAAGAGATTAACATTACCAGAATTCAGTGATTTGCATGTAATTGCCTATGAAAAGAGAACTCTCTTAGATGAATTAGTCATGGGAAGAAAGAGAACTATTCATTAGGTTATGGTTGGTCATGAGTCATATGGTGCAAATTCCTCCCGCCTACAGTATTACCCAAAGTTGAGGTCTTAAGCAGGTGCCTATGTTCCCATTAATAATGAGAGAGAGCACACAAAAACAGAAAAGAAGGTACAAATGAAATTTTATATCCTAATTTATACAACTTTTGAAAAAGGAACTTTCTGTAGCTCAAAACTGAGACAAACGTAAAATATACATTTAATCTTTGCAAAAAGGCAAAACAACAATGATGCTATTCATCAAATAAGACAAGAATTCTAAACAGTATATTTTACCACAATAAAAAATTAACATTAAAAAAAGAATTCTAAAACAAAAACAAAAAAATATATAAAAATGTAAGTTAATTAAAATCTTTAACATAATTCAAAGGAAAAAACTAAGTAAAAACTGTACCAACAGAATTTTAGAAATAGGAACACAGCATTACGGTTCTTAATAATGTTCTCTGAACACTGTTTCTGACATAACTACCAACTTTCCAAGCCCAACTGGAGTCCCCCTTCTTCTACCAAGTACTCTTTGATTCTTCTTTCTCCACTCCACTTATGACCCACATAGCACCATGTAGGTCATAAGTGCAGTAGAGAAAGAAGAACTTTACATACGTGTCCTTCTTTTCTAATCATCTCAGCATATTATCTGTAGGTAAATTTAGAAAGCTTAAAAACGTTTTTGGTCACCAGGGCTCTTAGGCGCATGGTAAATACCCTCTAAATCCTCTACTGATAGAGAAAATGGACACTTTTTATTTGGCCATAGAGAGATGGCAGTATGCTATATATATAGAGAAATACTTACATCTTCTGTGTCCTTAACCCGTAAAATCTGTTCCCTCAGGTCTTGTAAGTCATTAAATGTGGACTGAGCTGTAATAGAATATACTAGTGCAAACCCTTGGCCATTCTTCATATACAAATCTCTCATCGCTGTAAATTGCTCCTATAATAAAAAATATGCAATTATAAATATGACTTCTTAAATGTATATTGAAACAATTTAAATCAGAATAATCACAAGTGAGCTACTGAATTTTTTTTTTAATGTATGTATGTATGTATATATAAATATTTTTTGGCTGCATTAGGTCTTCGTTGCTGCACGTGGGCTTTCTTTAGTTGCGAGCGGGGGCTGCTCTTCGTTGCGGTGCACGGGCTTCTTATTGCGGTGGCTTCTCTTGTTGTGGAACACGGGCTCTAGGCACACGGGCTTCAGTAGTTGCAGTACGCAGGCTCAGTAGTTGTGGCTCGCGGGCTCCAGAAAGCAGGCTCAGTAGTTGTAGTGCACGGGCTTAGTTGCTCCGCGGCATGTGGGATCTTCCTGGACCAGGGCTCAAACCTGTGTCCCCTGCATTGGCAGGCAGATTCGTAACCACTGCGCCATCAGGGAAGCCCTGAATTCTTTATTACATGTTATCATGACAGGAAACATAAGACGTGATACACGGTTTCTGGAAAATTTGACATGAATGTCCCTGTCCCCTACGTACATGACTAGAAACAGCTACAGAATTAGAACGGAAATCTTAACCACTTTAATTTGTTTCTGTGTGATTTAGAAAAACTGCATATAGTTCCTTTTTATATACAGATTTTAATTATTTTGGTGCTACAAAAGATGATGTCCAAGGTAGTGGTTTTGGAAAAGAGAAGTCCAAGTACTGAACTCTGAGGCCCTCCAACATTAAGAGGTTGGGGAAATGAAGACAAATCAGGAAAGGAGACTTAGGAGTAACGAATCATACAGGGAGAAAAGCAAGCAAGTGTTGTTTCCTAGAAGTCAAATGAATAAAATTTTTACAGATAAGGATAATGATCTACTGAGTCAAAGGTTGCTGAAAAGTCAAGAAGGTTGAGGATATATCCGAGGGATTGATTATGAATGACAGACCATGGACTTGAAGCTGTATAAAGAGGGGGTTGAGGATATGATAGATAATCAAAGATGTTAGATTTAACAGACTGCAGATTACAGTCAGGTTGAAAGGTATGAAAGGAAGTGAGATGGAGAAACAAGAGATGGTTAGTAGAGAGTAGGACACTTGAAAATGAGATTTAAGATGGTATTATGTTACTGGTAATCATATAGTCTAGGGTAAAGACCACGGGCATGAATGACTGAAGCAGGGTGGAGGTCAAGGACCTGAGGCCAAGCTACTGGATCATCTATATTACCCGTAAAGATTCTATTTGGATACTAAAATCACCAAGAATTCGGACTAAAGCAGTGTTGGAGAAAGTAAGCAAAAATCCTTAAGGAGTAAGGAGTGATCTAGAACAAGATCAAAGAGCATCAACTACTTTCCAAACGTTATGCAAGGCACTGGGGACAGAGAAGTAAACAGAAAATTACAACACAGCATGCTGAGTGCTAGGATGGTATAAATACAAGATATTTGAGAGCACAAGCGGAAGATCTCTGCAGAAGGGGAAAATTTTAATTTGGACAAGAGGAGGAAGAAACAATGCCCTCACACTTGTGGAGGCTGTGAAAGGAAGAAATAGAAAGTTTTTTTTTTTTTAACTGTTGGGGTCTTTGGGAACAAAGGAGAATTATTGCTGATTCAGAAGCTAGGAAATTTGGGGGTTGGACGAAGTGGCAAGAGGGGGAGGTCTCAATTCAGCTGATATAAGAAAGAAGGAGTTCCAGTGATCCAAAGCTTCCTGTTGGAATCAAGATCCATTTTCCCACAAAAGAATAGAAAAATATGGTATAATTCGTACTCTAATCGCTCCAGTCTGCTTAAGTTTTTTTTTGATCTGAAGCTTTCTTACCATTTATAAAATTATAGTGAATATTTGTGCTGAATTTTAAAACAACTTAAAACATTTAAGAATACCATCCATTTTAAAGCTAGGAATTGCCTAATAGGTAAAGTCTACGTATATGGAGAAAAAAAAAGAAAAGAAAATCATTTAATGTGTGCATTTTTTGTGGTAGTATAATTGTGGCAGAATAAAACCATCATTAATTAATTAAACAATTAAAAAGGTGAGGACAAATGAAGACAATGAAAATAAAAGCAAATACACAAATACACAAATATAAAAGACATTTTGTGCCAAGTGATTTATAATCACTATCTCATTTGATCAGTATAAGCACCCTATAATGTACTAAACATCACTATACTCATTTAAAGCATGTGAAAAATGAGGCTCAAAATAATCCTAAAGATTTTTGTCAGAACACACGTATCTGTCACCAGTCCCTTGAGATGTTAAAATGCTAATAAAAAGCAAAAAAAGTTTTTTAAATAAATGAATGACCATGGTGTTAAGAGTTAGTCTTATTTAAACCCAGAGAAATACCTATTTTAACTAAAATTCCGTATTTAAAATACTTTCCTTTTGTTTGTTCGTTTAAAGCACTAAGAGCATAATCCTTACCTCAATACAGGGAAAAGGAACTCAACACACAGATTCTGTAGGTGAGCGCAACATATAATTTAATAGTGATATGTGGGCATTAAGTACATCATAGATAGTTTCACACACATAAGAAAGTTTAGGAAGCCCTACGTTTAGAGACTTAACGTTCTTAATCAGAACAAATGCTTTTACTCACAGAAATCATTCAGGTGACCATATACTGTTCACAAATGAAAATCTGTCCACCCACCCTACCCCCGCCAAAAAAAAAGAGAAAACATCCTTACTGTTCCTGCTGTATCCAGGATTTCGAGCATACACTGTTGGCAGTCTACTTCAACTTGCTGTTAGGGTCAGGGCAGGGGGGTGGGGGGTGGAGGGGGATGAAAAAGTAACATCAAAATGTCAGTCTGTTTTCCTCCCACCTCTTCACTCAAAGTCCTTATTAACAACTACAAAGCCTTTCTCTAGCAGATTGCTGTATTGGTGGAGACCAAGTTGGTACTACAGTAAAGAACAGGAGGTCTCAAACACATTCTATTAATAATACAGAAGCTAGGACTGTTAATCCTGAGTTTAGATATTTTTCTGACCACTATAAACTCTGAGTAATGATTGTTGTTATTATTAGAAGCCAATGGTCATATTCTGCAATTTAAGAAAAACTGCAACAAACAGGTATAGTTCTAACAGGGAAAAAAAATGTATAAAGTATGTATATTTATATTATCTTCAAAACAAAGCACAAAAGCAGCTCAAAACAGCCAATATCTGGGGGTAAAGAAAACTTTGCCAACTTACCAGATTCAAGTTGTCAAAGTTTTACTAAAATATGCCCAAATTTAATACAAAGGAAATTCTTAAGAGATAAAGGGAACACAATAACACTGAACCTATAGAGTTCTCAAGACTTTAAAAAAAGGTACTTCTTTGGAAAAGCTGTGTGTATAAGGTGAAATTTCATATACTGAATTCTACTTTCCCAGGGCTTTACAGAAGAGAAGGTTGTCCTAAAGAAAGTATCAACTATTAGCTGTGAGGAAAATGTTCAATAAAGAAGGGATTAAGAAAAGTGCTTCAGCATTCAAGGTACATATCTCCGTTTGTAGTTAAAGCTTTAACCAGCAACTTATTTGGGGGAAATTTCAGTAATGCAACATGGTCTTCTAAAAATAAACATATTAACCTAAGGACTATTTTAAACTCTGCTTCTCTGTCAGATCAGGAATTGATGAGGAGCACCACAGGTGGATCTACAAACTCACTGTCTACCACTTACGGGACAAATATGATAACAACCTGCACAATCTGTGAATGGGCATGTTCAATGAACAATGAATTAGGTCTGTAGTTTCTCAATATATATCACAATTTTGTTTCCAATTTACAGATAATGAAACTGCTCTGCCAGTAGGCTTGATGAACTTAATTCAGCAAAAGTTATAGCACTATTTAAAGGTAAATTCTAAAACATCTACCAAAGCAACCCTTTCTTATTTGTTGAAAGGCAGGTTAATCTTTTTGGGGGGCAGTGGGGTATATCGTTGGTTACTAGGCTTTCTTACAACACTGTCTCTTCCCCCCCATAACATACTTGGGAAATAAAATCATGAAAATTCTCCACAATTCTAGCTAGTCTTATAGTTAAATAAAATAGTATTTTTTGTCAAGACCAACTATTAAAATGTTTTTTCCTTTTAAATAAGCTTTATTTTTTAGAAAGCAGCTTTTGGTTCACAGCAACACTGAGCAGAAAGTACAGAGTTCCGATACACCCTTTTCCTGCTCCCTGCTAGCCTCCCCCACTATCAGCATCCTGCATCAGAGTGGTACATTTGTGAGAATCAATGAACCTTCCTGTATCAACACATCATTATCATGCAAAGTCCACAGTTAGCAATTTTACTCTTGGTGTTCTGGTGTTACAGAATCCAACTCTTTAACTTTTTACAGTTTAAAGGAGAAATATTTTTGAAGTTATTATACAACTAAACAAAAATAACTTTCAGTTACTGTATAACTTCAAGCATAAAGTGTTCTTAATTTTAGTTCACAAAAAGAGTAATCAAAAATATACCTATTTATATGCAATTTTTCTACATTAAAAGAATTCCCACCAGGAAAATGTGTACATTAAAGAACAGATTACTAATCAGTAACAGAACATGGAGCTCTCTATAGCTAATAAGCAGTGTTCTACGAAAAGTATTTTGTCTTGGTGAAACTTTTAAAAACAAATACAGAACATCTGTATCATTTCTCAAAACTATTTTAAAAAAAGCAATTCCATGGATCAAGTTTTAAAGTCATAAGAAACTACTTGTAAGCATGTGTATACAAGTTTCATATTTTACCTTTCTGTAGGAATCTTCTATCGTTGGGTCATATTTTTCAACAAAAATTCCCTGAACAAATTGAACTGTCTAGAAATTTAAAAAAAGCAGACAAAAGTTAAGTACTTAAAAGAAAAATCAGCCCCTCTTAAATGTTACTTAACTTCGCAAAGTGGTAAAGGTTAAATGTAATTATATGAAAACTCTGCGTAAACATGCAAATGTGAAGTGTCATTATTTTTCAATATAAGGATACATTCATAATTAAGAGTACACTTATGAAAGGAGGTGGTCATGTTAAAAACTGTCATCAATGCTGCTGCTGACATTACACTGTTAAATAATTACTATATTAAGTTTTAAAATACTACCAGGATACAAATAAAGACATGGATTCTAATTTACTAAAACGTGAAAATTTATCAGTATTTAAACTCCTATTACCCCTCTATGTATCTATAGCAAGTTTTATCTCATACCCTCAAAGGAGAGAGACAAAACATTGTAAATTTTAAAAAGTCTTGAACAGTCTTTCTAATTGTGGGGGAAAACAGAAGAGGGAATTAAAATTTATTGAGTTTATTAAATTTATAATTACATTCAAATTTCATATTCACCCCAGAAGTAGTTATTTTTCTGATTTGCCAGCTGAGATTCAAACATATACCTTCCTGATTCCAAAGCCTTACTCTTTGCATAGGAAATCATTACCTACTCATCTTTTTCAGATTATCTACTTTTATTTCTAAAATTTCTATAAACAAAGATGGGAAACTAGGTATTTTACCATTCAGTAAATGAAAAGAAGTACAGAAGATGGTTGTGAAATATTTCCTAGATAGCTTTAGAACGGGGTCTGGTACATCACTGCCTAAAAGCAAGGGTAAGAATGTGGACTGAGGTCATTCACACTTCAATTAGCCAGAGGAATATTTTATATACTATTTTAGCTTGAATTAAATAGATTAATTTGAATATAGTAAACTTCTTCAGCTATCTATAATGGTGGTTCCATTTCCTCAGCTCTCATTTACTCTTCAACCCACCCCAGGATGGTTATGGCATCATCACCTTACTGTAGCTGCTTTTATCACATCCAGCTACTATGCTATGACTTCTGAGCAGTCAAGTAAAGGTACATTATTTACATTCAAGTACAAGATACATTCTTCTATGCTGGATCCTCCAATCCTACCTACTCTTTAAATGTTGAGAGGTACTCAGAGCCCAGTCCTGAGTTCTCTTCTCTCTCTAGTCTCTCCCTAGACAACCTCATTAATTCCTATGGATTTTAAATTAATTTATTTATTTTAAAAAGGTAATTCATGGACGTAGGACAAAATGCAAAAGACACAAAAACATATGTAATGGTAACTAATTCTATTTACCATCTTTTCCAATTCCACTCCCAAGGAAGTAATTGATATGTTATCTGCAGCTTATTGAACCTTGCAAAAATAGCCTCTGTTCTTTTATAATATCTCCCCCCCTCATTCTTCCTTTCTTATAAAACACATACGGTACTCTACACTGCTTAGTATCTTTTTCCTCCTAAGTAATACAGCTTAGATATCATTAATTATCAGTATATACAGAGCTGCTGCATTCTTTTTAATGGTTTATAGGATTCTACTCAAAATACATATTAAAAACTTATTTAGCCCCTACTGGTAGACATTTAGGTTGTTTCCAAACTCTTGCCACTGTAAAGAATGTTGTAATAGACATCCTTGACCATGTCATTTTGTATATGTGAACTTATGTGTGGGATACATTTCCAGAAAGGGACTTGCTGAATTGAAAGTTACATGCATTTAAAATAACGGATACCAAGAGGGAAGAGATATGGGGATATATGTATAACTGCTTCACTTTGTTATAAAGCAGAAACTGACACACCATTGTAAAGCAATTATACTTTAATAAAGATGTTAAAAAATTAAAAAAAATTAAAAAAATAATAAAATAACAGATACTCACAAACATTCACCACAGAGGTACTAAATTACACTCCTAACAGTAACATAATTCCCATAAAATAAATACCATAGATATATTCATGGCAACCCAAATCATACCACAAGTCTCTCTTTTAAGCTATTGTCTTGAGGATGTGATGTTTATTTGATGTATTTACTTGAACATCTCACAAGCACATGACGTTTGACATGATTCTTGATTTTCACTCTCAAATCTGCTCATTCTCCAGTGCTTTCCTTCTACTTCTTTAATGGTCCATTCATAAAATCAGTAGCTTGACTGTGAAATTTGGGAGTCACCCTCAACAGCTCCTTCTCTCCTAGTCCCCATATCAATCCAGCACTAAGTTAATTGTCAATTCTACCTCCTATTTAACTCTCAAAACATCTACTTTTCTCTTCTTCACTGCTAATATAAGCTTCCACAAACAATAATGTGGTGTATTGCATTAACTCCCAACTTGTTTCCCACATCTTCTCTGCCTGTCTTCTAAATTACTCTTGATAGAACAAAGTGCTCTCTTTAAAACATATATCCAATTCTGTCACCACCACCACCCTCCCAAAACCCTACTTCAACAGCTTCTCATTGTCATTAGGAATAAATTCCAAGTTCTTACATGGTCTTCAAGTCATGATCTGGCCCCTGCTTATCTCTCACCTCATTTCCCTCTACTTTCTTCCCGGTTCACTCCTATCCCAGCAACTGTGACCCTTCTCAGTTGTTCAAATGCTAATTTAGCTTCCCTTGTCATAGAGGTCTCTTAACAATATATACTTTTCTTTCAAAGTATCTCTCTCACAATTATAATCAAGTAGTTCTTTGATTAATCGTGTATCTATTACATCTCCTCCACTATAATGTAAGCTCTGTGAGGGAGACTGTGACTGTTTTTGTTCACTGTTGTAACTTTAGAGTCTGACGTTATAGAAGCTCAATGAACACTTCCTAAATAAATACAGCATGTGTACAAAAAAATGACCTTTATTCCACTTAAGTCTGGGATGGGGGTAGGGTAGGATTTACTCCACTGGTACTTGTAATAATCAGTCTCCCACACTAGAATGTAAGTTCCTTAACAATGAAAACAATTTTTATTCCTCTTTGAATCACAAACACTAGTGCTTAACATAAAATAGGTAGCCAATAAATATTTGATAAATGAAAGAATGAATGAGCCACCATTATAAAACTACACATCCATGGTTACTGAATGAGTCCTTGTACCCTGGTAGGCCAGATATTAGGCATATAAAACATACTGCCACCTTTTCTCTTGAGCGACTAGAAGTTGTAAAGCAAGAAAATATCACCGTTCTTCTTGCATTATATTAATTAATTATAGTTAGGTGGCTAACTTACCAGAGCAGACTTCCCCACGCCTCCTGAACCAAGGACCACTAGCTTGTACTCACGCATGATGTGGTCTTTTTAAATACTGACAATCTGGGGGAAAAAAAAAATCAAAGATTAATAAACATGCTAAGAATAGCCTAAGAATGTACAACTGTTACATGAAATAACATGACATTTTGTTTTTTGTTTGTTTTTTCCCTTAAAACTATCAAGAGGAAGACAGAGGCTATACAACAAAACCATGAATATTTTAACACAAATTTATAGGACCACTGCCAGGCATTTTAGTTCATTACAGATTATCTTTGACTAGTCATCAATCATTAGCCTGTTCATGTTACTTCGTATTTGATCAGAAAATAAGATGATTAAAACTAGTAGTTATAGCTACAATCACGAGCCCAACTCTTTACGAAGCTATCACTTAAACTTACATACTTTTTTGAAAAGTTCACTCATGAGCTTGAATATAATGAAAATTTTATTTGCTTAAAATATCATATGTAATTCTATACTGTTTTGTTCATTATTGTATTATTGGTGAACCACATAAACTGTTACCTCAAATATTATTATGATACAAATGGGAAAATGTAGATGAAATTGTTGAAACTCTGTAGGTAGGTACTGCTGGTTTATTTCATAAGGCCCAAATTGCTGGGACGGGGGGAGGGGAATAAATATAAACTTTATTTTTTATCTCCATGATTATCTTAAAAAGATACAAAAGAATTTCCAATGACCATGATGGTGTAAATAGGAATGAACTTTCCATCCCACAATAAACAGCTAAAACACCAAACAAAATATATGAAACAACTGTTTGCAAGACATGGTTGGACAATAAGCAGTAAAGCACTGTGATCTCTGAGAGGTGGGAAGGAAATGAAGTGAGACCTACACCTGCCCTGGCTTTCTGCCTAGAGGTACTTTTCAGATTGTGATGCAGGGAGAAAAAACTCAAGCAGAGAAGTTACTAGAGAAGTGGGAGTTATGCACAGAAAACTCCAGAAATCTGCACAGGGGTCCACCTGAGTCTGCGGCCAAACACTAAGCCAGGCATGCAGGATGAAACTCCATGAGGTAAGGCAAAGAATAAATAGGAATCTGTAAGCTGAGCAATTCCCAGAGTGCTGGGAAATATTGACATTCTGACCAGAAGAGTCTTCTTTGTTGAAAAATAGGCAATTCACTTGAAACCCCAGAATATTCATACTTAGTACAGGAGTAAACAAACCCTAGAGTAAAAAATACTCTACATGCTTCCTAAAAAGGCTTAAAAATAAGCCTCAAAAGGATTGAGTCAATCCATAGATAACAACTGCCTGTCAGAACAAGTCCAAGATTTTTTTAAAGAAAAAAAAATCCACGATTCAACAATATAAAATTTTCAATGTCCACAGCATCCAATAAAAATTAATAGACACATAAGAAAGAAAGAAAATATGACCTGAAACTAGGGTGGGATGAGTCAACTGAAACAGACCCAGAAGTGAGATAATGGAATTAGCCAATGAGGACTCTAAAACTGCTATGATAAATATGCTCAAGGATTTAATGAAAATATGAGGAGAGAAACGGTAGACATAAAAGGACCAAAATGAACTTCTAGTGTTCAAAAACAGTACGTGAAATGGAAATATAACGATGGGATTAACATTATATTAAATACTGCAGAAGGAAATTTCAGAGGAATTGAGATGAAGACAGAAAAAAGTTGATGAGGAGGGTAAAGAGTGGGGAGATGGAAGGAGAGGGAGAGAGAAAAGAAAAGGAAGAAGAAAAACAAAAGAAGAAAGGAAAACCACAGCTATCAAGTATATGTGTGTAACTGGAATGGGGTGGGGGTGGGGTTGAATAATAAAATACTTTCAAAATTTGATAAAAACTATAAATCCATAGATCCAAGAAACTCAATGAGCCCTCTCCTTAGTATAAATACAAAGAAAAGCACAAGGCACAATAATCAAATTCCTGAAAAACTGTCAAAGAGAGAAAATCTTACAAGAAGCTAAAGGAAAAAGTTTAGCCATAGAGGAACAAAGTTAAGAAAATATATAGACTTTCTCGAGAAGCTATGCAAGACAGAAGAAAATACATCTTCCAAATGCTTAAAGAAAAATATGGTCAACCTAGAATGCTAAATACAATGAATGTATCCTTCAAAAATGAAAGTGAAATAATTTTTTTTTTCAGATCCAAGAAAAGAGAGAAAAGCTGGGGGAAGAAATAAGTTCACCAACCTGCACTTAAAAAAAAGCAAAAAAAATTCTTCAGGTGGAAGAAAATGATAACAGATGGAAATGTGGATCTACATAAAGAAATGACAATTGGGGCTTCCCTGGTGGCACAGTGGTTAAGAATCCACCTGCCTATGCAGGGGACATGGGTTCGAGCTCTGGTCCGGGAAGACCCCACATGCCACGGAGCAACTAAGCCCGTGCACCACAACTACTGAGCCTGTGTGCCACAACTACTGAAGCCCGCGTGCCTAGAGCCTGTGCTCCACACAAGAGAAGCCACCACAATGAGAAGTCAGTATACAACGAAGAGTAGCCCCCGCGTGCCACAACTAGAGAAAGCCCGTGCGCAGCAACAAACACCCAATGCAGCCAAAAATAAATAAATAATTAATTAATTTAAAAAAAGAAAAAGAAATGACATTACTAAAGAAATAGAAAGTACCAGAAATGGTGAGAGTAAATCTACAAGACTTTTTTGGCCTCTTAAAGCAAAAATAACAATGTACCACAGGGTTTACAACATACATAGAAGTAAAATATATTACAATAATAGCACAAGAAAGGGAAGGGAACTGGAAGTATAATATTCAAGGTTCTTTCAACCAGACAGATCCTCATATCCTTAACCCCCTTTCAAGGCCCCCAGTGATTCTTAGTCTGAGGATTGCTGTCATTTTAACAAGATATGAATTCATCACCTCTCTCATCCAAAAATGTGTACCTTTCGAGAGGGAATCCTAATATAGTAAGGCTTATTTATGCTCCCCAAATTGCCTCCTAGGGCAATAGAATTTGGGGAAAAGCACTCAGAGATTGCCAAATTATTTTGGGTACTCTGTAAGAACAAGATATTTGTCCCGTTCCTCAACTCGAGGGGTAAGAGAGTCGACTTCCAAAATCATTTTTCATACATACTGTATGCAAAGAAAATTACTTTCTTTACACCTAACAAGTACCATGGATTATAAATGTATATACATATGCACAAATGCAGATACAAGAATAATATAGCTCAGATAAGAAAACACATACAAATACCCAATGAGGAATAATGTAGATTAATATTTTCTTTTTAAAGGGGGTTAGTTCTAACTCATTACTGCCAAGTTAGAAAACTACTATGTTCTTCCAAGCAAATCCCATGCCTTTTTATGGAAATCTCTTGTGCCGTGCACTCCCAACACAGCACCAGAAAATTTCTCACTCTGGTTAAGATTCCCTGACAAATAAGGAGGACAAGAATAAACATTACACTATGTTTACATTTTAAGTCAATCTTGAATCCCTAACACTACGGTCTAAGTTATAACATTTTTTCACTCTTCGAACTTCAGCAAAACTACTTCTAAATTTCATAAAGTAACAACTTGATTTCTTTGTGATGCAAATAGACCCCAACTTTGTTGTTTCTGTTTTTAAATATTTAAACTAATTAAAAGATGAAATAGTTTCTCCTGCACAACTGAACCTATGAAACAAAATTCATTAAAGGAAATTTAGTTGTGACAAGAAATTTTGGAGAAAAAATTTTTTACATTAAGGAACACTGAAGCTTAACAAGCAGTTATACTGTTGGTTATATTTAAATATTTACAGAAGCTGTGAATATTTTAAATGTGACAACTGACCACAACATGTTGGGGATGGGTGGGGATGGTAGTGAATAAATATGGAAATGACGGTAAGACTTAAGTTTCTAAAATAAAGAACAAAGTTCCTCATAGTACATCATAATGCAACATCAACTGTTTTTGTAACATAAAATAACATTATCTCATTGAGAGAATATCTTCCTTGATACCTTCTCCTCTTATTCTTCTCAAGATTAGTATTTTGGGGAGAGGATGTACATAGGGATAAAATGATCAGACATAATGTACTTATAAATGAAGTTTATAAATTAGTCTTCACACTCTAAAACCAGGTATACGCAGCCCAATAGCACTTCCTACCCCTTCCCAAATGAAAGAAGGTAAGCTCCTGTAAATAGAAGAGGCCAGTAGGGATTCTCAAAAAGAGCAGACAATTAATCACAGATTTGAGGAAAACACCTTGACAGAGGCAATAAATTCAACAAACAGAAGAACAAAAACCAAAGAAAACAGAGTTAAGAGGGCCTATAAAACGCTATAAAATAAATGTAATATCCTTAAAGAAACCTGTGAAGTTATTACATCTATGTAAAAGACACTTTGGAAACCTAGAAAATAAAAATATGAGCATCAAAAAAAAGTTCAGTAGATGGGCTGAAGAGAAAAATGGATATAGCTGAAAAAAGCAGGTTAGTGAACCAATATACTGAACCCACCCAAACAGAGAAGAACAAAAGGATGGGGAGATGGAAAGTGTGAAAGAGGTAAGAAGGATAAATCTTACCCTAAAAAACTTCTAGAGAAAAACATATTCCTCTCCCCTTGAATATGGGAAGATTTAATAAAATATAGCAGAAGTGGTGTTGTCTGACTTCTGAAGCTAGAAAGGGTGCCAGAATTTCCTCCTGGATCTTTCTCTTTGCAGCCATGTCTTTGGGCCCAGGTTGTAAGGCTGCCCTGAAGCTGCCACTTTGGAGAGACCACAGAGATGGGACAAATTTGCTGGAGGAACCCCAGCTGTGAGTCCTCCCAGACCTGTGAGTGTAGAAGATGATCCCAGACAGCCACCATTTGACTGCAACACCCAGAGGAGAGACCTTAGGCCAGATCTACCTAGCTGAGCCACTCCCTAATTCCATACTCAAGAAACAACGGGTTGTTTTAAGCCACTACATTTTGAATGGTTTGATAACTAAAAACAGAAGGAATAAAGGAAAAAAAGGAAGGAACAAAGAAGAGATGGACAAATTGAAAATAATGGATAATCCAAATATCACTAATTACGTGAGTAAATGTTCAATAGGAAAAATTAAAATACAAGACAAAATACATACAGCAGAAGTTGACAGAACTAAAGGAAAAACTAGTCAAATACACAATCATGATTAGATTTTAACATAACAGTATCTGATAGAAAAGGAAGATAAAAATCAGTACGGATATGTAAAAGATTTGACCAAATAACAAATCAACTTACTCCAGTAGACATATATAGAACACCACACCCAACAACTGCAAATTACACATTTTTCTAAATTGCCACATGGATTATTTACTGGAACAGACAATGCTGGGCCATAAATCAGGTCTCAACAAATTTCAAAGGACTGAAATCATACAAAGCGTACATTCTAACTACAATTAAACTAGGAACTAATACAAAAATATACATAATCTCAAAATGTAAGTTAAACAACATAATTCTAAATAATACATGGGTCAAAGAAGAAATCAAGATGGAAAGTAAATAATTAGAGCTAAATGATAATAAAAATACATATCAAAAATTACTAGAAAAACAAATACCATATGCTAACACATATATGTATAATAAAAAAAAATGGTTCTGAAGAACCTAGGGGCAGGACAGGAATAAAGATGCAGATGTAGAGAATGGACTTGAGGATATGGAGAGGGGGAAGGGTAAGCTGGGATGAAGTGAGAGAGTGACATGGACATATATACACTACCAAATGTAAAATAGATAGCTAGTGGGAAGCAGCTGCATAGCACAGGGAGATCAGCTCTGCTCTGTGACCACCTAGAGGGGTGGCTTAGGGAGGGTGGGAAGGAGACACAAGAGGGAGGGGATATGGGGATATATGTATACATATAGCTGATTCACTTTGTGATACAGCAGAAACTAACACACCATTGTAAAGCAATTATACTCCAATAAAGATGTTAAAAAATTACTGGAGTTGTTGGTACTCCAACACAAAAAAGGAAAATGATTCAAGAAACAGAAAGGTGTAAGAACAAGAAATATGCCAAGCAAATAAAGCAAACAAATAAATAAATCAGGAAAAATTATAGTTAGGTATCTAATTATCACTGTAAAATATGTATAAAAATCTGGAAATAAAACTGATTATCTCAACCTTTTTGTTTGGGAGGAGACAGGAAGAAAGGCATGTTAAAGGTTTTCTCTTCTTGGGAAAAGGATAAAGATACTGAATCTCTCTTTTTCTATACATTAAAAAAAATATAAATCTAAACATGTGAAAAATGTAATGTCAACAACTAAATAATATAACTTAAAAATCACTAGAGGAAAAACGAGCAAAGAAAACTTGACCAACTCAACCAGAGTCAGAATATGAAAAATAAACAACAGGAAAGAAAGGTATCATTTGCAAACCACAAATGATAAAAGCTTATTCTATGAAGACTGTGATGACAAACTTAGAAAATAATACATTTAATTTACATGTAGCAAATCCTATAACATGTTATATGAATAGCTGGTTTTGTCTTTTCTTGTTTAAAATACTGAAGTCAGTATTTAACAACAGAATGCCTGAACCATAGTAAGTGTTTCTTTTGTGGTAATTCACTCTAAAAACATCTCCAGATATGGTCATCTAACCCTTTGAATTCTATGCTCACAAAACAGTCCATTCCATTTCTGGATAACCTAATTGTTAGAACGTTCTTTACATTGCTGTTTCTTTGTAGTGGCCACTTACTGGGTCTCTGTCTCTGATGCCAAACAGAAAAAAGAGAATTCCTCTTCCAGTCTATGCTCCTTCAAATATTTGAAAACAGTTATTCCACCTGCCATATCTTCTTTTTCAATAAGCAATCCTATTTCATTTTTCAGATGATAGTTTCAAATTCTGTAATCATTCTGTCTCCTACCCAAAAGCTTTAGGTCTTACACTCTCTTAAACTAAAAGTAAAATACGCTAATTAGTACTACTAGCAGGCATTACAAAAAAAGGCTTATAACAAAAAAGAGCAGTAACTATATCCCCTTAACCTACTTCAAACTTCTAGCTCTTTCTTTGAGTGCTCTCCATACTTCTGAATAAGATATTTATACTCCTATCTCTTGGTTTTTAGTTTTACATATTGCTATTATGGTAGATGAGAATTTTAGCTCTCTTAAATAACACATAGCAAAGTAATATATTAAGATTACATTTCCTTTTTCATATAACTTGTGTTTATTCTGGAATTGTCTACCAACATATTTTCCACCCAAACCTGCCAGATAATCTATGAATTTCATTCCCTTCTCCCCACCCTCCACCCCGCAAAAAAAAAATCCTTCCTGTAGCTTGCTGTAATCTGTACCAGTTGCTCTCCAGGCCCACAGATGTCTGTCAGCCTAGGACTTTCTTACGTACTGGTGTGCTTCAGAGCGCCTATCCACAGAGGTTACCACTACTATTTCTACTGCTCCTCCAGAAAACAAGGCACTTGTCCCCATAAGTCAACATCTTCTCTAAGCACACTGTTTAAATCAATAGAACAGTGTGAATATGAACTATTGGGCTGGTGACAATATTTTTTTAAAAGAGAAAGAAAAGAAAACACTAAATTATAGATCATTTTCAGTATTGTGCCATCACTTTTTGGTACAAGTATCTAAAACATAAAAAAAGAAACTTTTAAAAGCACAAGGTTTCCACAATTTCTTAGGTTCTTACATTTCCTTTTTGACCCACCTCCTAGAGAAATGGAAATAAAAACAAAAATAAACAAATGGGACCTAATGAAACTTCAAAGCTTTTGCACAGCAAAGGAAACCATAAACAAGACCAAAAGACAGTCCTCAGAATGGGAGAAAATATTTGCAAATGAAGCAACTGACAAAGGATTAATTTCCAAAATTTACAAGCAGCTCATGCAGCTCAATAACAAAAAAACAAACAACCCAATCCAAAAATGGGCAGAAGACCTAAATAGACATTTCTCCAAAGAAGATATACAGACTGTCAACAAACACATGAAAGAATGCTCAACATCATTAATCATTAGAGAAATGCAAATCAAAACTACAGTGAGATATCATCTCACACCAGTCAGAATGGCCATCATCAAAAAATCTAGAAACAATAAATGCTGGAGAGGGTGTGGAGAAAAGGGAACACTCTTGCACTGCTGGTGGGAATGTGAATTGGTTCAGTCACTATGGAGAACAGTGTGGAGGTTCCTTAAAAAACTACAAATAGAACTACCATATGACCCAGCAATCCCACTACTGGGCATATACCCTGAGAAAACCAAAATTCAAAAAGAGTCATGTACCAAAATGTTCATTGCAGCTCTATTTACAATAGCCCGGAGATGGAAACAACCTAAGTGCCCATCATCGGATGAATGGATAAAGAAGATGTGGCACATATATACAATGGAATATTACTCAGCCATAAAAAGAAACGAAATTGAGCTATTTGTAATGAGGTGGATAGACCTAGAGTCTGTCATACAGAGTGAAGTAAGTCAGAAAGAGAAAGACAAATACCGTATGCTAACACATATATATGGAATTTAAGGAAAAAAAATGTCATGAAGAACCTAGCGGTAAGACAGGAATAAAGACACAGACCTACTGGAGAACGGACTTGAGGATATGGGGAGGGGGAAGGGTGAGCTGTGACAGGGCGAGAGAGAGGCATGGACCAAATGTAAGGTAGATAGCTAGTGGGAAGCAGCCGCGTGGCACAGGGATATCGGCTTGGTGCTTTGTGACTGCCTGGAGGGGTGGGATAGGGAGGGTGGGAGGGAGGGAGACGCAAGAGGGAAGAGATATGGGAACATGTGTATATGTATAACTGATTCACTTTGTTATAAAGCAGAAACTAACACACCATTGTAAAGCAATTATACCCCAATAAAGATGTTAAAAAAAAAAAAAGAATATATCCATGTAGACTTGAAGTTAGGGACCAGCTGGTGTAAATTTGTGTGGTTATCTCCTGACCTAACCTTTTAGCTTCTTTTTGTTCCTTGATTGTAGTTAAGCTTCATCTTGCCTCAGGGCCTTTGTATTTGTTTCTCCCATGTTTTGGAAATATTATTTCCAGAAAAATTGTCCATAAATGATTCCTTTCTATTCTTTGGCACTCATCTCTTAAAGATATTTTTTCCTTGATTGTCCTACCAGCCTAACTTAGTCCCAATTTATCAGATTACCTTACTTCTTTCACAGAATAATAATAAAAACAAATATTATCTTTGGTGGAAAAAAAAAACTTTTAAAAGCACAAGGTTTCCACAATTTCTTAGGTTCTTACATTTCCTTACTAAATGACACTTCCCTACTTCTTTATGTATCAAAAAAGGAACACAAATTCTACTGCTTTAGAAGACACTGACCCATCAATTATCCCCAAACAAATTTTTACTAAAACCTTTAGTAAATTATGACTGAGGCAGTTATCCCATTCATTGTACATTCTCTAAGAATTCAGGTAAAGGATTAAAATATTTAATCCAACCATCTTACTTTTTCAGGAGTAAAAATTTTTGGCAAATTTGACAAGTGGTCTTGAAAGGCTTATTATACTATTAGGATAACTCATGCAATAACCTGCCATTTGAAATTATTCCTTAAAAAATGTATTAGTGAGTACATTTTTCTTTTATAATAATCTCTGTAGCATCTGTAGTTACATCTCCTTTTTCATACTTATTGTTTATTATGGCTTCTCTTTCTTTTGATCAATCTTACCAGATTTGTTAACTCTATTAGTCTTTTTCTAAGAATCAGCTTCAGCTATGTTGATCCTTCATTGTTCACTTGTTTTATATTTCTTTATTACTACTTTTATCTCTATTATTTCCTTCCTTTCTTTATTCTGTCCTGTTTCTAATTTAGATTGAATTCCTGGCTCGTTAATTTTCAGCCTTTCTTCTTTTCCAACAAATATCTCAGAGCCTCCATCAGAGATCTTTTTCCTTCTACCTAAAGTGTATCTTTCTAAATTTGTCTTAATGATATTCTACTGGAGATAAAAATCTCTGTTTTAATTTTTCTGAAAACTTTATTATGTACCTACACTCTTGAAAGGTATTTTAGCTTTAATAGTTATTTCTTTTCAGCACACTGTAGTTATTCTTTTCTTCTGATTTCAAGTTTTTCCTTTCAATAAACCAGTCTAATAGTAGATATTTTGAAGGTAATCCGTCTTCTCCCTCTGGCTATTTATTTATTTATTTTATTCATTTAATTTTTGTCTGTGTTGGGTCTTTGTTGCTGTGCGCAGGCTTTCTCTAGTTGCAGCGAGCGGGGGCTTCTCTTTGTTGCGGTGCATGGGTTTCTCATTGCGGTGCACGGGCTTCTCATTGCGGTGGCTTCTCTTTGTGAGCACGGGCTCTAGGCGTGCGGGCTTCAGTAGTTGTGGCTCGTGGGCTCTAGAGCGCAGGCTCAGTAGTTGTGGTGCATGGGCTTAGTTGCTCCGCAGCATGTGGGATCTTCCCTGACCAGGGCTCGAACCCGTGTCCCCTGCATTGGCAGGTGGATTCTTAACCACTGAGCCACCAGAAGCCCAGCCCTTTGGCTATTTTTAAGGTCCCTGACTATATGCAAATTTAACTATGAAGTGTTTAGGTTTAGTTTTTTTCTCTCCTGTTTAGGATTTGACTTCTTGAATTTGTGCCATTTGCAATTTTAGAAATTCTTAATTATAAACTCCTCAAATATTATTTTTACTTGACTTTTCTTCACATCTATATTCTGCTTTGCTAACTGGTAGATCTTCTCATGCTCTTCTTGTATTAGTTAATACTAATACAAGACTAGGCTGATGCAATAAGAGACTCTACAATTGCCTGAGCAAAATTCAAGGTTTTTTTCTCTTCCACATGACAGTAGAAAGGGACAGTCCAGGGCTGGTTTGGCAGCTTAGCAGTCTGAGAGAGCTAAGCTCTTACATCTTGTTGCTGCTCTGTCATCCTTATAGTATTGCCCTCTTCTACCTAGCTAAAAATAGTTCATCACTGTGTCCACATTCCAGTCTATGGGAAGGAAGAAGGAGGTGGGAAATGGAGTATCTCATTCCTCTTATAGGCATAAACCGTAAGGCTAAAACCTATGCACACATAACTTCCACTTGCATCCAAATTGCTGAAACTTTGACACAGAGTCAAATCTCACTATCAGAAAGGCAGTGAAATGGAAGCTGTAGCTGGATAGCAAAGCATCCAACTAATACAGTTATTGCTAAAAAGGAGAAAGAAATCAAGGAAATCTAGCAATTTCTGCCCCAATTTTCTAATTCTCATTTCCTCTCTTACATGTTGTCCATCTGTGTCTCTTTATTTTGGTTAATTTATTTTTCAGGTCATCTTCCAGCTCATGAATTCTAATCTATTGTTAAACCTATCTATTGAATTAAAAATTTTTTATTTATATTTTTCATTTCCAGAAGTTCTTTTATTATTTTGTCAAAGCTATTAGTAATTGTTCATAGTCTCATTCTGTTTCTCACAACATTATAGTGAAATGTTTAAAAGCTTGAACTTATGATCCATACTGCCTGACTAGAATCCTGTTCTACCACTTACTAACCTCTGTCTACAAATTTTCCTCCTAAATGCTGAATATTGGGAATGCCTCTATTAAATAGAAGACGGGAGACTATCACATTATCCAAAAGTATTCCTTACTCTGTGCCTTTGAGCAGGACATGTGCTCCATGAGTTGTAAAAAAAAAAAAAAAGAAAGTGAGCACCTATTCTTTTTTAGCAACAGAGTAAATCATCAAAAACTACATCAAAGGGCTTCCCTGGTGGCACAGTGGTTGAGAGTCTGCCTGCCGATGCAGGGGACACGGGTTCGTGCCCCGGTCCGGGAGGATCCCACATGCCGCGGAGCGGCTGGTCCCGTGAGCCATGGCCGCTGAGCCTGCGCGTCCGGAGCCTGTGCTCCGCAGCGGGAGAGGCCACAGCACTGAGAGGCCCGCGTACCGCAAAAAAAAACAAAACAAAAAAAAACAAAAAAAAAACTACATCAAAGCAGACTGCTTTTTATATGTAGTACAATCTACTTAGTAAGATGAATATTCTTTAGCAATCTTTATCATCGCAGGCAAATAAAACATTTGTAAACCATGAAGAAAATTTTATAGGCTGTGACTAATACTTTCTATGTTGACAAAAAAAAATTTTTCCTTAAAAGGCTTACTAAATTAATAAGTTTACTAATTTATGCAAAGTATATCAATTCTAGAATCCTGATGGATATATTTCCATAAAAAGAGGTATTTAACTTTATCCCCTTAAGGGCATTGCCACATAAATTATATAATCATAATTTTAAAATTTAAGACTAACACTAAAGCAAGCCATAGCTAATGAAAAAGTATGAATCTAAAATAATTTCTAAAGCAAAACAGCATACCTGTCACAAATTTCTGAAATCTTTATTCTTAAAGACTACTTCACTTCTTATAACCAACTGAAATGCTGAGATCTTTCCTGGAAGGAAAAGTAAAATGATGTGACCAATAGCAACTAACCTCTATATAGCATTTTATCATGTACAAAGCTCTTTCCTTTATATTTTTTAGTTCACCAAAATCAAAACTGTATATGATTTCCCCCACTATAAAGATAAGGAAACCATCCAAGGTTTAACTTGAGTTAAATGACTTACGGGCAAAGTAACTAGGCAGCTATACTCAAACCTATCCTGATATTAAATGCCATTCTCTTTCAATGTATTATGCTTTGTTACATAACAATAACAAACAATATTAATAGCATATATTTACTGAGAGCTTACCACATGCCAGGCACTGCTGTGAGAAATCCTCACAAAAATCTTATGAGGTAGGTACTAGCAATTTGCCCAAACCACACATCTAGGAAGAGAATCCACAATTCAAACTTTGGCAGCCTGGTTCCTGAGTTCACATTCTTAACATGCTAACTTGCCTCTACTCATATATGTGCATAGAAACTTGAATACACATAGAATACCTTTGCAAGGAAACTGAGGAATGAGGGGACAAGGAAAGAAGGGAGATTTTTCACCGTATGCCTTACATATATTTCTTGAAGGTCAGGCAGAGGAAGGGGAGTGGGGTAGGAGTATTACAGACATGGAATTCCATGGAAAAAACGCACAGATTCAAGAGAATGAAAAGTCTAATTAAAAAAAAAAACTATTAAGAAAAAGTCTAGGTGGCTTGAGAATTTACAGTGAAAGCTTGGGGGAAAGGTAGGGGGAAAGGAATGAGTACAGATGTGGTTTAAACAGCAAGCAGGCTAGCAAGCTACCAAAGTCCCTGTATGACAGCCAAAGAACTTGAAACTTTCCTATCAGAGAAGGAAAGTCACCTAAGGTTTTTGAATAGATAATTTGAGGGAAAAAAAGAGAAAAAAACCCACGAACTTTTATGAGAACTGTGGATGTAGGAACAAAGGGAATGAGAAACTGGAGCAGGGAGTCCAGTTAGGAGGGCAAGGAATGGGGCTTGGGACTTGAGACATAGAGAGGATTAGTCTTAAAGTAAGGGACATAGTTCAGCAACTTTGCTGTGAACACCAAGTGAGATAATGCATATACAGCTCTTAGCACAGTGCCTGGCTAAAAAACAACTACTACTACTATCACTGCTTTACTACTGTAACTACAGTGTTACTGGTATCAATATTTTGAGAAGAATTGTGGAAAGGTAATGTAAGACAAGAGTGGATAGTACTGTCAGATTAGGAACCCCAAATCAGGAGGCAGCGTAATAAAATTTATTGATTCTGAACCTTATTGAATTGAAGGGTCATCAGTTCTTTGAAAATGTAAACACATAGGGAGAAGTGGAGACCAAGGAACCCAAACTAACAACCCCTGATCGAAAGGAACCCCTGGCATACCTGGATCCCTGTGTGAGCCTGGGCAAGTTATTTGTTAATATGTAATTTCCTTATTAACGAAACAAAGCTGGATTAAGATACCTCACTGGTTCCTGATAATTAAACAATATAACATATTTTAGGTACCTATAAAATGCTTAAAACATGGGAGAAGTTAAATGCTTTCCCCTCCTAAAGTGAAAACAGAGGATCAATATTTTGGTTTGATGAAAACACTGCCACATTAGAAAACTACTACTAGGACCCTAGTTTATTAACCTGTTTGCTTTACGAACTTCAAATCTATCTTAGCATGGCCAGATAGTCATGAGTTTCTGATTCTCAAAAACTCTGAAGGTTCCTGTTGCCAGAGGTTACTGGCTTTGTGAAAAGAAATAATACAGGCATAGACACCTTTGTCTTTAAAATATCCTGTTCAGGACAATCTTAGTTCTAATCAAGTTCTTAATATTTGAGATGAGAGGAGGTCAGAAAAACGTAATAAGAAAATTATTTAAAGCTTGCTTTCATGAGACAAATCAATTTGATCAGGTCTAAAAATTGGCCATTAAATGAAAATTAAACTTAATCAGGGATCTTGGATTCTGTGCCTAATGCTAAGAAATACACCAAAAAAAATGTGACTATTGATTTATAGAATTTCTAGGATTTATTTTCAAGAAGAGTAACACTGGGTGAGAGATTTTTATTTTCTCATAATGGAACTAAATGGAGATTCTATAAATGGGAGATCTTAATTTAGCAATTAAGAGTTATGAATTGCTGACCACATATGTTTATAAATGGATTTCTTGATAAGAATCAGTTCCAAACATTCTTTTTTGGATGGACATCAACCCCCCCCCAGTAGACTAAGCTATCATAAGTTTATACCTAGATCACTGCAATAGCCTCTCATCGGGTCCCTTCACATCTAATTCCCCTCACCCTCCCAATCTTTTTCCCATAGTGAAGCTAGAATGATCTTTATAAAAATACTTATTTAATCATGATAGTGACCCTCTTCCCAAATCCCTCCAGTTAAGATACTTCAGTGATTTGCCACTACCCTTAAGGATAAAGCCAGAAAATGTTAACATGGCCTACAAGAGTCGGCACAGTTTGGTCCCTAATTCCCACTCTGGCTTCATTTCACAATGTTCTCTCTCTCGCTCTCAATGCTCCAGCCAAACTGCCTTTATTCCATTTTCTCCACTGTGCCATACTCTCTCCTGCCAGACACAGGTCAGTTGGTAAAGTGTTCTGGAGAAAAGTAAAGCAGGAAAGGGGGTATAGGGAGTTCAAAGGGCAGGAAGATTTGTAGTTTGAAACAAAGTGATACTCAAGTAAAGACCTAAAGGCAATGGTAAGTAAGAGAACAGTCATGCAGACATCTAAAGGAAATCGAAAAACCTTGAGATGTCTAGTGACTTCTATAAAGAGAAAGGATGGCACCCTAATTGGAGGGAAGTAATGAGATGGTTAGTAGGAGGTAAGGTAAGTGATGAAACAGACAGCTTAAAGATGGCTTTTAGCTCATAGTAAGGACTTTGGCTTTTACTTGGTATGAGATGGGAACTCACTGAACGGTTCTGATCAAAGGATGACAAGTTCCCACTGAACTTTTAGACAGATCTCTCTAGCTGTCGTGTGGTGAAAGGAAGGAGGAGGTCAAGGGCAGAGGCTGGGAGAACTATTTGAAGGCAAATGAAATCCAAAAGATGGCAATATGGACCAAAGCAGTAGCAGTGGAAGTGGTAAGAATTAGTTATCTTCCAGATATATTTAAAGATAGGGCCAAAAAGAGTGAAGAGTTGGGAGAAAAAAGGCTACTAAATAATAAACAGAAGACAGACGCCAAACAGAGAACACTGAGCAGGATAAATACCAAAAAATCTACACCTAGGAATATATTCAAACTGCAGAAAATCAAAGACAAATATTGAAAGAAGCTGGAGGGGGAAAAAAAACACCCAACTTCTAGAGAGGCAAGAATGAGAATTACCTGAGACTTCTCTTCAGAAATTACACAAAAATAAGAGAATGAAGTGAAATATTTAACTGTTGAAAGAAAAAACCCCACCACGCTACAATTCTGCAAATCCAGCAAAGTTAGCCTTCAGATGACAGAGAAATACAGACTTTCTCAAACAAAAATTCAGTGGAATTTGTTGCCATAGATCTGCTCTGCAAGAAATATTAAAAGAAGTTCTTTAAAAGAAGGGAAATGATTTAAGTCAGAAACTTGGACCTAAATATGAATATATGAAGGTAAAATAAAATCTTTTATTTTTCTTATTCTTAATTGATCTAACAGACAACAATTTTAAATAATAGCAATAATGTATTAGATGATTATAGTTTATGGGTAAGTAAAATGAATGACAGCACATTATAAGGGATTTTAGGAATTGGAAACTGTTATAAAGTACTTGTATTATCTGTGTAGTGGTATATATAGTGTTATATGACACTGGGCTTGGATTAGTGGTAAATGTATATTTCAAATTCAAGTGCAACCACTAAAAAAAAAAAGTATAATTGATATGGTAAGAGAAAAGAAAAAATGAAATAATATAAAATGCTCAGTTAAAACCAGAAGGTAGCAGAAAAAGAGTAGAAGACAAAAAGGAAACAAGGGCAATGAACAGAAAACAGTAACACCTATGGGAGCTATTAATCCAACTACATTAAAAATCGCTAGTCAAAAATCAACTCTAAATACACCAATTAAAAGAAAGAGACTGTCAGAGTGGATCAAGAAACACACTTTGGGGACTTCCCTGGTGGCGCAGTGGTTAAGAATCCGCCTGCCAACGCAGGGGACACGGGTTCGATCCCTGGTCCGGGAAGATCCCACATGCCGCAGAGCAACTAAGCCCATGTGCCACAATTACTGAGCCTGCGCTCTAGAGCCCAGCTCTAGAACAACAAGAAAACAGATGAACAACAAGGAAAAACGGATGAATCTACCATTATACCCAGAGACTCCAACACCCCTTTATCAGTAATTGATAGATACAGCAGGCAGAAAATCAGAAAGGACATAGCTGAACTGAATACCACCAATCAGTTGGACCTAACTGATACTTTTACAATATTTCATGAATAACAACAAAATATATATTATTTTTAAGGGCATATGGAACATTTAAAAAGATAGACCATAATCTGGACTATAAATAAGTCTCAGTAAATTTAAAGAAATTTAAATCATACGAGTATGTTTTCTGATCACGCTGGAATCAATAATAGAAAGACATCAAGAAAATCCCCAAGTATCTGGAAACTATAATAACATACCTCTAAATAATCCTTGATTCAAGGAAAAAAATCAAAAGGGAAGTTACTATTTTCAATAGAATGAAAATAAACACACCATATCAAAATTTGTAGAATAAGAGCCCAGAAATAAACCTTTTCATAAATGGTAAAATGATTTCTGACAAGGGTATTAACACCATTCAATGAGGAAAGGGCAGTCTTTTCAACATATGTTATTGGGAAAACTGGATATTCACATGCAAAAGAATTAAGCTGGACCCTGACCTTACGCTATATACAAAAATTAATTCAAAATGGATCAAAGACATAAACGTAAGAGCAAAACTATAGAACTCTTAGAAGAAAACATAGGGAAAAGTTTCATGACATTGGATTTGGCAATGATTTCTTGGATATTACATAAAAAGTACAGGCAACAAAAGCAAAAATAGATGAACTGGACTACATCAAAATTTAAAACTTCTGTGCATCAAAGGACACAACCAATGGTGTAAAATGGCAACAGATGGAATGGGAGAAAATATTTGTAAATCATATATCTGATAAGGGGTTAATATTCAGAATAAAGAACTGTTAAACCTCAACGACAACAAAAAAAACCCCAAACAAAATGAGCAAAGGACTTGAATAGACACTTCTCCAAAGAAGATACACGAATGGCCAATAAGCACATGAAAAGATACTCGACATCACTAATCATTAGGGAAATGTAAATCAAAACCACAATGAAATACCACTTTACATCCATTAGGATGGCTATTAACAAAAGAAAACAAAACAAAACAAATTTAGAAACCAGAAAATAACAAGTGTTGGTGAGGACGTGGAAAAATTAGAACCTTTGTGCACTGCTGGTGGGGATGTGGAAAAACGTATGGCAATTCCTCAAAAAAATTAAAAATACGATTACCATATAATCTAGCAATTCCACTTCTGGGCATATACCCAAGAGAGCTGAAAGCAGGGATTCAACCACATATTTGTAGTACACCCATGTTCACAGCAGCATTATTCACGATAGGCCAAAAGTGGAAGCAACCCAAGTGTCCATCAACAGATGAATGGATAAACAAAGTGTAAGTATGTACATACAATGGAGTATTATTCAGCTTTAAATGGAAATTGTGATACCTGCTACAACAAGCATCAACTTCGAGGACATAATAAGTGAAATAAGCCAGTCACAAAAGGACAAATACTGTATGATTCCACATTCATGAAGTACATACAGTAGTTAATAATTAAATTCATAGACAGAAAGTAGAATGGTGGTTGCCAGGGGCGGGGAGATTGGGAGTTAGTGTTTAACAGGTATGGAGTTTCAGTTTGGGAAGATGAAAAAAAATTCTGGAGATGGATGGTGTTAACAGTTTCACAAAAATGTAAATGTACTTAATGCCACTAAACTGTACACTTAAAAATGGTTACAATGGTAAGTTTTATGTTATGTGTATTTTATCACAAGTTTTAAAATAATGTAATTCACCATACTAACTTAAAGTAAATCACAGGCAGAGGTGCCAGCAAAGGAAGATCAGACGCAGCAGCCAGTAAGGTAAGGGTAAAACCAAATATGTGGCTTCTTGGAACAAAGAGAAGAAGACATTTCAAAGAAAAGGAAGTGATTAACTGTTAATGCTGCTGACAAGTCAAGTAAGATGAAGACTGAGAACTGACCACTGGAGGTCACTGGAGACTTGATGAATTCATTTCAGTGGAATAACCTAGGTCCAAAAGACTGACCGGGTTCAAGAAAGACTGAGAGATGACAAACTGGAAATAGCATTAGACGATTTTTTCTGAGGAGTTTACTTAAAGAATAGAAAAATGGGGTGGTCACTAAGACAAGGCTAAGAGGATTTGGGTTCAAAAGGGGTTTTCTTTATACTATTTCCACAGCAGGTAGAAGTTCAGTACATCAAACATTCAAGAGTTACTTAGTAAATCTTTGTCCACAATGAACTATCCTCAAGACTAGGTTTACTGCTTGACACTAGAGGGCACAGGGCTGCAATTTTGAATCCTTCTTCCCTCCACCTCCCAAACATACGTTATCTCATCATCTTTTTCCAAGGTCATTGAAATTTTTAATAACTCTTTATCAAATAATATTGCAATAAGTGTACAATAATTTAACTATCTTTTTGTTGGATATGTCCAAACATTCTGTTATAATAGATAACCCTGCAATGAATCTATGCATACATTTTTATCCAGAATTATTATTTTTTCTTTGGGTTACATTTTCAGATGGATCATTACTAGATTTAAGGTTAGGAACTTTTTGAACGTTCTTCATGGAGATTAATAGTTTTATCAATTTACATTCCCATATCAAGAATATGTGGGTCTCGGGAATTCCCTGGTGGTCCAGTGGTTAGGACTCGGAGCTTCCACTGCAGGGGGTATGGATGGGTTCAATCCCTGGTTGGGGAACTAAGATCCCACATGGTCAAAAAAAGAAAAAAAGAGGGGCGTCCCTGGTGGCGCAGTGGTTGAGAGTCCGCCTGCCGATGCAAGGGACATAGGTTCGTGCCCCGGTCTGGGAAGATCCCACATGCCATGGAGCGGCTGCGCCCATGAGCCATGGCCGCTGAGCCTGCACGTCTGGAGCCTGTGCTCCGCAACGGGAGAGGCCACAACAGTGAGAGGCCCGCGTACCGCAAAAAAAAAAAAACACAAAAAGAATATGTGGGTCCCATTTTACCACATCCCTAATAACAGTTTCAACTTAAATTTGCTTATTACAATTTAAATGTTCTTATTTTGTTAATCATATCATCAGAGGTGTATTACCCTGCTTTAGTTTAAATTTCTTTGATTAACTGATGAGGTTAAACTGTTTTCCAAATACTTGTCAGTCACATCTTCTTTCTTTTGCGAACTGCCTATTCTTTTCTCATTTGTTTTGAAAAAAGTTATTTTCCCTATCTATCAGTCTAGTATGTTTATTAATTAAGGACAGTCACCCTTGTGATTACTGCAAGTTTTCCCTGCAGGTGTTATTTACTTTTAATTGTTTATTTTATCATATTCAAGTGAATTTTTGTTAATTATGTTAAATCTGTATTTTCCTTTGTCATTTTCCCTTTTCATAATTTGGTTTATAACTACTAAGGAGTGGCTATCAGCAGATTGAAGCAAAAGACTTGGTTTAGGAATTAAAGTTCTGTTGTAAGGAAGTTAGAAAGTTTCTTGTGCTATTAATATCTGGTTTATTATCTAGTCACCATTTAAATGAAGGTTTATAAATGTATGTATGAGCAATACATAAGTAAGTATATAATAAAATCTGGTAAAAGCAACTAGAAAAATGGTACTTGAATCTAGAACACCTGTAATTAGGTGCTGGCTCTACCACTTACCAGCTACAAGACTTTGGACTTCTTAACCTCATTCAACTCTCATGATCTATAAATAACAGTATTTTTGAGGGCTTACTATGTGCCAAGCATGACTCTAGGAATTTTACTTTTGTCACTTATTTAAATATAACTCTATGATATTATAATTACCACTTTACACAAGAGAAAACATGTAACCTAGAGAGGTTATATAACTCATCAAAATTCAAACACAATTAGTAAACAGCAGAACCAGGATTTGAATCTAGGCTTTCTGACTCCAGTGCCTCCATCCCGGCTCCTAATCACTCTATTATATGGCCTCTTTCATATTTAAAATGGGAATGATACCATTTATCTCATAGGTGTGGTGAGAGGATTAAATGAGGCAATACACATGAATGACTTTTATAGTGTAAAGTGGCAAGCATAAGGAACAGTTATTATCAAAGATTTTTGTTCTGAATAACAACAAAAATATCAGATAGATACTTTGTATGACTTAATAAAACAAAGCAAAAGAGATGATGGCAAATTCTTCAACACATATACTGGGAACTAAAATCCTTACAGTAACCTGTTAAAAGTACCATGGAGACAGCCCTTAGGCTTTTGCTTTCTGGCTGGAAAAAAAGAGTCTGTCTCAGGCTAGAAGAATATACAATTTATTCCATGAAAATGACAGCACAAAGCATGATCCCAAATCAGTTAAATATGCACGTTTAGAAGCCCCATGAAAACAAGAGACTCAGTTTGTCTTTTTCCCTCTTAGTCTAGCCACTTCTTCCTCTTCTGTGTAACACAAATACCTTGGTTTATACCCCTTACGGTGTTATGCCATACCCACTTCCTCTTTTTCTATCCAAATCCTCCAAGCTCTTCAGGGTGCATTTCAAGCCCCGACTTCAAAGTTATATCCATTAACTCATGCCTGTAGCCTTCTTTACCTGACCTCTCATTACTTCTTTTATAAAAACTACTTAGTCTCTGGTTACATTTTCTTTTGTTGAGATAAAATTCACATACCATAAAATTTACCATTTTAAAGTATATAATTCAGTGGTTTAAATTACATTCACAAGGTTGTACAACAATCACCACTATCTAATTCCAGAACATTTTTACCACTCTAAAAAGAAACCCCCATATCCATTAGCAGTCACTTTCCCATTTCCCCCTCCCCCTAGCCTTTGGGCAACCACTAATCTAATTTCTGTCTCTATGGATTTGACTATTCTAGTTATATCTATAAATGAAGTAACAGAATATGTGACCTTTTGTGTCTGACTTCTTTCACTTATAATGTTTTTCAAGGTTCATCCATGTTGTAGCATGTACCAGTACTCCATTTCTTTTTAAGGCTGAATATTACACTATACGGCTATACCACATTTTGTTTATCCATACAATGGATATTTGAGTTGTTTTCACTTTTTGGCTATTATGACCAATAATGTTATGAACATACTGCACAAGTTTTAATTGTGAACCTGTTTACAATTCTCTTGGGTGTATATCTAGAAGGGAATTGCTTGGGTCATATGGTAACTCTATGTTTAACTTACTGAGGAACTGCCAAACCGTTTTCTACAGTGGCTGTACCATTTTACATTCTCACCACATCCTTGTCAACAGTTGCTATCGCCCGTTTTTTGATTACAGCTATCCTAGTGGGTGTGAAATGGTATCTCACTGTGGTTTTGATTTGCATCCCTTAATGTCTCTGGTTATATTTTATTTTATGTGACATATTCCTCTAATTCATCGTCACCAAGCTTTTTCTGTAAAGGGCCAGACAGTAATGTTTTATGCTTTGAGGGCCAGGGATGGTCTATGTTACATATTCTCCTCTGGTTTTTGTTTTTTAAACAACAAAAGCAAAAGCCATTCTTAGCTTGAGGGCCAAACAAAAATGGGCCTCAGACTATAGTTTGGCAACCTCTACTCAGATTGTTTCATAATTAGCCTGGCCTTCCCTATCAATGTCAACTTCGTTGAAAGCAAGGTAAGGACTATTTTATATTCCTTCACAGTGATATGCACAGAGCCCATAAATACAAAAGCAGAGGTTTTAAAAATACTTGAACTGAACATCTTGCACAAAGAATGTCCCCAATTAAAAAAATACATATGCATCTTCCCATAGGTATTTACACAATATAAATAAAGCATGCTAGTTTTTAAACGAGTACTAAAAGTAAAACATAATTTTTCTTTTGAATTGGGCAGCTTGACTATGAATATCCTAAGAATCAGAGAAAAAAATTTTATAAATGCCCTTTGAATCAAAATTATATTTAGAGGCAATTAACTTTCTAGCATCAAATGTATTTTAAGGGCATACTTTTGACTCAACTACCTCTAAATCCTAAAGCTACAAATAACATTAAAGTTATACTAATATACTATGGCAGAACTTGATAGCTGTTCCTCTAACTTGATTACTGGCCAAAAAACAAACGAGCAAACAAACCAAAACAAAACAAAAGGTATATATTTCTGGCAAATGTGAAAATCCGGTAATTTCAACAATTTGAGTTTTACATTCTGGAAATTATAAGTTGATCTCAAAGAAGGAATTGATTCTACATAGAAACTCTCAGACACAGAATGAAAACTAAAGTATCAGAGAGCAGACAACTAGCTATTTATCCCTGGAAGTCACTGAACTTCTTCCAAGTACAGATTTCTCATCTTTAAAAGTAGGAGTGATTCCATCTGTCCTACCTTTTCCACAGAATTGTGATGATCAAATGAGACAAAGTTTATAAAATTTTATAAAAAGCACCCTACAAATAATATGACTCATATATCGTTAGAAGAATTCTAAGCCAAAACCAAGTTTTCACTACTAAAATAAGCATAAACAAGAGTTCTCTGGGTCTTTAGAGGTATAATAAGTACTTTTCCTAATCGTCCAAATGACATCAATGAATACTATGGTCATTCTTTTTTTTAAGTCTTTCTAAAAGAAGAATGGAAATCAGCACAAACTGGTCTTACATTCTGAATGGCACAAAGGTTAACCAAGTGCGTAAAAGCATTCAGACCAGTTCCCCAGGTCTTAGGAATTTAAGACAACATTCATTCTTTTGCATCTTTAGCTTATTCTAGCTAAAAGGAATAGTGTACTAAATATTCCTTTAAATACCAAGCTGCCTGCTAAAAATTCAATGGGAACCAAACAGTAACCTCAAAGATGAAGCCAGAATCAGCAGTAAAGTTTTGATCAGCAGAAAAGAAGGAATAATAAAGCAATGATAATATATAATATTCCATGCTAAGTACTTTATACAGACCATATCATTTGATTTTTATGACCATAAAGTAGGGCTACTATTATTATTCATATTATAGCTAAAGAAAGTGAGGCTAAGAAAAATATTTTACCAAAGCTCACAGTAATCTGCATAGTAGGGATTAGAATTCAGACAACCTGACTCTAGCGCCCACATTCTTAACCTAAAGTAAGATAAACTGTGTTTAACAGACTTCATTTTCTATAGCAAAAGCAAACCCAAAACGAAATCCAAGAAAAAGGCAAAACTTCCAAATGTGTGCTTGAACTCATTTTCTTTCCAAATCCAAGTACTCAAAATTGATAAAAAGTAGTTAATGACCAAAAGACCACATAACAAAATAAGGTGATGGGTGAAGGGTTGAGATAACATATTCTACACATACTCATTCTAACATTGGCTTCTAATTTTTTTAAGTTCAAAATTAAGCCTTGTTTCAGTAGGTTTTGTCCCTCACAATGGCTGAATTCTTTTAAGAAAGCCCATTCCAAGGACTTTAAATCTGTAGTCACTGTGGTTGAAAATGCACTAGATTACTTGCTACAGAGGAGTACATTAAATATTTGAAATTCTGCTGGCAGAAATGATCACCAGGAAATATTTGTAACCCAAGTCCACCCACTGTCCATCAGCATAACCAACTAACTTTACCTCCACTTTCCCTAAGCCCATTTTTACTTCTATGTACATCATGTAAGGTCTGGTACACAATGAGGTTACATGTTTGCAGAAACCAATATATTACGAGTCTCCTTGAAAATGCAATTCTGATCAAAATTTTTTTAAGTTATTAATTCTGATCAATTTTTTTAAAGTCATATCTGAATGAATTTTATTTTTCTTTTATCTAAAGAACATAGTATGGGGGGGAAAAAAATCCCAAATCTTGCACCTGACATCAGTATGTTGAAGGGCAATGATGAAGGGTCACAAACATGGAAACATTTAAGGATATTAAAAGAGTTGCCAAAGAAATAACATTTAATAAAATAAAATTACAAAAACAAAATGTAGGGGTATGGGAACAATCTTTAAATTGTCAAAAAAAGAAATATTCCCATTATATATGATAAAATTTCTAAGCAACCACACACACAAAATACCACAAGAGAAATTATATCACAGCTGAACAGTGATTTTGCTATATATACCTGAAAATATAATGATTATACAGCAATTTCTATGTAGAATTAGTTCTAGACACCTAGTATACCAGCAATTTTCACTGAACAACAGAATTCTCAATACAGTACAGACTAAAAGACTAATAATGTTATCTACAACATCCATACACATTCACATTGATAAGGAGAAATTTCTCAGTATCTAGACCTATCTTAATCCTTTGTCATATATGAAAGTGTCAGAACATATACAAGTTGTGAAATTTGAAAAATACTACATACAAATAAATGACGAAATCACCAACTCCTAACACTGTGTTTGAGTCCAATACTTTTGGACTCACATGATTCTCAAGGGTCTTCAAAAATGAATTACTACAATCTTTTGTTGTTATAGTATAATAAAAAAAAAATTTAAATAACTTCATATTAGTTAAAAGATATCAATCAATAAGAAATAAGTATTAAAATTCTCTCTACAAGCATATAAAGGGCTAACTTTGAGGCCTATCTCTGGACTAAGCTTGTTACCTGGGAGAAAGTATTTACAGTCAAATCAAAAACTACCTGAATACAGAGACACCTTAAGTATTACTAAAGCCTTGAGGGGCAGGGTTCAAAGGGAGACACTACAATTAAATATCTATAATTAAATTTTCCAGAAGTTACAATCTTAGATCTAGAGCCCTGTTTCTAACAATGCCTTTCACTGGCTGGAAGCGAATAATTTAAATATTAGCCTGAATCGATCTGTAAGGCACACCAAGCAGAGCAAACCTCAAACTTACCTCACTATCTAGATTGATACAGAAAAAAACAATACTACAGTGGTCGCTAATGCCACAAATACCTATTATGTTTATCTGCTAAAAATGAGACAATGAAAGATAAAGGAAGATAAAGCCAGTTCCCAAATTTAACAAGAAAAAAATACTATAATCCCATTTCTCAAAGTGTTGGCTTGATTAACTTATCAATTATATAGTCTGTAGGTAACAAAAACTGTCGGAAAAAGCCAAACACTTTTCAAAAAAGCAAACTGGTTCTGTGTTGAGAAGATGCTCCACTCTAAGGGATGCATTCATTTTTTAATTCTATAAGTCTACATTTGCTGAAATTTATTTACAAATTAGGCACCAAGTTAAAAAAAAAAAAAGGAAATATCATGGAGAACTTAAAAGACAGAGACACATGCTGTCTTTCCAAATTAGGAAAAACCACCTCTAGCTCTAACTGGCAGAGCTCCCCTACTAAGTAGGCAGAAGTATACTAGTGGATACAAACAGACAAAAATGAAAAAGTCTGCCAAGTAATGTTATGAGAGGAAAGAGAAAGAGTAGAAAAAATCTGGTCATTTACTAGGGTTCTGTCAAAACTAGGTGGTGGAGCATACAAAAGGAAACAGAGAGGCTGACTTTTACAAGAATATCTTACTATTAGCACACAAAAATGGAGCAAAAACTATTGTGCAGTCCAAATATGACTCATGAAAAAAGCGACTCATCATTAAGAATTATTCGTAACTGTCTAAATAAATATCCTTTTTTTCAATACCTGGCCTGGTATAATCATACGTGCGTGTGCATGTGTGTGTGTGTGCATGTATGTGTGTGTGCATGTATGTGTGTGCATGTATGTGTGTGTGTGTGTTTTGAGGAAACCCCCACAGCATTTTTTCCACTTCACTGAAACTTCTGACACTGTAATCCCTTTGTCATCTCACACACTATCATCTTTCCTTCCCTCCTAAACCTGGATTCCAAGAGTGATCATCAGTGTAACTTAATAGCAGCTAAGCACAGACTTTGAACCTAAGTTCCTGGGTTTGAAGTCCAGCTCTGACACTTGCACTGTCATATCAGGAATAGTAGCTAAGCACAGACTTTGAACCTGTGAACACTGTCATATCAGGCAATGTCTTAACCTCTCTGTGCCTCAGTTTCATCACGGGGAAAACAGTGCCTACTTCACAGGGTTATTCTGAGTAAATGAGTTAGCATCTTTAAAGCAAACTTATAACTGAGCCTAGTACAGAGTAAGGACTCTAGAAGTGTTTGCTCTTTATCATCATCACCATTTTTGTCTGAGTTATTCTTTGCCCAGCACCCTCTGTGTCATGTATTCCTCTTTCCCCCCAAATCAGCCGGTAACATCAACCATGAATGAATCTTAAAATCTCTCTTCATTGCTGGAGAAAATACCATCATGTAAGTGATGTCACTACTACAAATTTCTGATATGAAATCTCACCTGGGCCCTCAGTACCGCATATCAATCCTTTTACCAATCTCTGCTCTACTTCCTCTCTCATTCCCTCCCCTCACTGATAAACTTACCAAGTCCAGTCACTATCATCTTTTCCCCTCAAGTCCCACTCAGTGGATAAAGTTGTCCCTCCTCACATTTAAGGTTATTTTTGCATGTCTAGTATCCCTTCCTCCTCTTTTTGGTTATCCTGACACTCTGTGGGGAAATAACCTGTTTCCCGCACAGTAGTTTTGGTGGTAACGTCAATTAAAGTATTCCACCCCCCACTAGGCAAGGGAGATTTCGTACCAAGGGATGTCGAGGGATGCCAATTAGGCTGAATTTCTTATGATGCTGAATCTTGAGCACAATGATGTGAATATGGAAAATGGTTAGAGCTGATTCATTCTGACTGTGGTACACTACTAAAGATACTGTTGTTCATTGCTGCTACCTAGGTCCTGATCCCTGCAAACTGTCCTGGTTCTTCTTGGGGTTTCCTGAGGCCTGCATACTTTTTTCTTATGTAAATTCTGTTATTCAACATCCATCATATAAATATCTTTTTTTCTGCTTAAATTAACCATTTCAGCCATTTGTTCATCCTTTTATTGGAAAAGTATTTGTTGAACTATGTGATGGTTAGCTGTATGTGTCAACCTGGTTAGGCTATAGTAGCCAGTTATTCAAACACTAATCTAGGTGCTGCTGTGAAGGTATTATGTAACTGTTGTTAACATCAAGTAAAGGAGATTACTAATAATGTGAGGAGGCCTCCTTTAACCAACTGAAAGCCCATAAGGGCAAAAATGAGGTTTCACTAAAGAAGAAATTCCGTCGTGAGAACTTCTGCCAAAGCTTCCAGCTGGTCTGCCCTATAGATTTGGACTTGCCAGCCCCCACAACCATAGACGCCAGTTCCTTGAAATAAACCTCTTTATTTTTACACACACACACAAAATGTATGTGTATATGTATAATGCGTGTGTGCGCACGCACACGTTGTAATCCTACTGGTCTGTTTCTCTGGAGAAACCTGACTAATACAAACATCTGCTGTATACTGGTGCTGAGAACAAGACAAAGTCTGTTTCTGTTGCTTGCAACCAAAGAAAGCCCAGTACAGTTATATATGTCACTGTTTGAGAAAGAGAGTCCACAAAGATTTCACTGTTTGACACATGCGCTAATAGTTTAAGATCAAAGCTGTGAGTAGAATTTTTAAATTCTAAACCTACTGGCAATAAAACTAATTTTCTAGATTCCTCCAAAGTACAGGGAAATTAAAGAATGATGGCATCCTTAAGAAAGAAAGGGTGTCTAAAACAGCTGTCAGAATGTTCAGGTTCCTTTACTCTAGTTCAGGGATCAGGAAACTATGACCCATAGGCCAAATCCAGTCCACTGCCTGTTTTTGTGTGGCCTATAAACTAAGAATGTTTTTCAAATTCTTAAATAATTTTTTTTAAATCAAAAGAAAAACAGTACTTTGTGATATGTGAAAATTATATGAAATTCAAATTTCAGTGCTGATAAATAAAGTGTACACAGCCATGCACATCTGTTTACATATGGTCTATGGCTGATTTTGCCCTACAACAGTAGAACTGAATATTGCAACACAGACAACATGACCCTAAAAACCTAAAATATTTATCATCTGTCTCTTTAGAGAAAAGTTTGCTGACCCCAATCTAGTTTATCAAAGAAAAGCATTAACCTATCTTCAGGAGGAATGGGTAACAAAAGGGAGGAAATGTTAGAAAGGAGGATACAAGAAAAGGAATAAATTAATTGTAGCTATTATTCTTTGAATCCTCACCATGTATGTACAAAACACTGTTTGGAGCACTTTACACATATTAATATTTTTAATCCTTACAACATTCTTATGAGGTGGAGACCATTATCTTGATTTTATAGATGAGGCAGAGAGGCTAAAACAAACCTGCCCAAGTGCAACAGACATAAATTACAGAACCAGGATTACAACCCAGGCTGTTTGCCTCTAGCATCTGTGTGGTTAACCACAACATCATACTGCTTTATCACTCATCTTCTTGTCTATCTAATCTGCACAGCATTAATGATGTTGATTTTCCTTAAAGTATTACAAACTTTGTAGATGAACAAACAATGGAATAAATGAAGAAGTTTGTGGCAGTGTATTCCTCAAAGAACTTGAGGGATGACAAAGACCTATGCCTATCTTCCTGCTTGAAGACAGGAAACTCAGGAAGATGCCCCACTGGATTCAATCAGTGCCTCCCCCAAACCATACTTGAACTCAGAAGCTCAGGCAAGCTTCAATATGAAGGCTAAGATAAAGCATGTTCTCCTTCCACATGTCTTGCCTCATCATGATCAATTAAATAAGAATCTGGATGGTGGAGCTGTGATGTGGATATTTCTTAAAACTCCTCAGTTAATTCTAATATACAGCCAATCCTGGGTTGAGACCTACCACAGTATATTTCTCTCCTTTCAAGGAAGAGTGTGATGAAAGGAAAAGAATACAGGTGAGGGGAGGGGCAAAGGTAGAGATGGGGAAACTTGACAAACTTATCTTCCAAGAATGGAATTTTCATTTGGTACCACAGCATGCTAGTAAAGTGCATTTCTAGTCTTCATGTCTCAACTCTACATCTAAAAACTTAAAAAAAAAAAAGCAGGTATAAAAACAAAACTAAATATTTTTACATATACATGTATACATGTTTACACAAGAAATTTCTGTAAGATACATAGCGAATGATAACTATTATTTTTGCCTTATCTGTATTTTTTACTCAATCTGTATTTTTGTTACATGTATTTCTTTTTATAATGTATTACTTGTTTAATTAAAAATAATTTTTTAAAAACAGTATGGCTAAAAGGATGTTCAAGGATTACTTTAATTACACTTTGAATACCAAAATAATTACGTAAAAAGCTAGTAAAAATTACTTGATACCTTCCTAGAAAGCAGTTTACTTTTTGTCAGAGCGCAAGACATAAAATCTCCCCAACCTTTATGTGCAGCAGAGATGTATATTCTAACAAATCTATTAAAGAATCTTTTCTACCAGATGACTATTACTAACTGAAGTTTTACTGGTACTAATCTATCAAAATACTTAAACATGAGGGGAAATATTTTAAATAATAAAAAATAAAATGGAAATATTTCAAAGTTTTACAAACACAAATGTCTATTATACATTCTAATTTTTATAATCATTTATAATGATCTCACATTATGTTTAGCTAAAATCAAATATCCTCCTTATATGGACAATTCATTTAAATGAATCTGAAGTTTTTAATATGGCTTCAGGCTTCAGAAAAGAAAGTAGGCAATAGGGGTGGTTAAGACAGTATCCAAGCAATCACACAGGCTCGGGCAAATGTGTAAAGTCATAGTGAGTTAATGCTCAAGCATGGCTTGTCATTTGCTTGCTACTGTGAGTCTGAGTAAAAGATTCAGCTTCGTGTACATTAACAAAGTGTTTAAGTTAAAGTTTGCACCAAAGAATAAAATCTCAAACCTGGTTAAACGGTAAGCCTCAAGAGACAAAAATCACATTTGAGATGTCAATTTTTTAAACATAACTCGCAAGAAAGACCATACCACAAGGGAAGATGGTTGGTTTTTCACTTGGCTAGATGAAGAACCATGACCCAAAGCAATGTGAGCCTCTGTAATGAGCCTAAGCTAGCTGTGGTAACAACTCAACTCCAAGAGAGTCTACTCGTAGAAAACAGTCCTATCCGAATTGCCTAGGTACTGAATATCATTTATTCTATTTATTATGATTAGTTTTTAATCTGGGTGAACATAGTACTCTCAGGAGAGATTTTTCATTACAAAGGTAAATTAAGTCTTCCAGAACACTAAGAGCATTTGAAAGTCTCACTCAAAAGTGTGTCTTAGGGAGTTCCCTGGCGATCCAGTGGTTAGACCCCACGCTTTCACTGCCAAGGGCACGGGTTCAATCCCTGGTCCAGGAACTAAGATCTCACAAGCCATGTGGTACAGCCAAAAACAAATAAATAAATACACAAATAAAATTAAAAACAAAAGTGTCTTAAGAAAAAAGTTAGGTCATAGATAGAATCATAGTAAGTAGGATCAGAATAAACATTTAAAGATTTTAGTAATGGTGTGAGCAGTTAAGTTTAAATTTAAAGGAGAAACTGTCTCAGAAAAAAATTAGTGCCTTAAAAAAAAAGCCTAGGGGCTTCCCTGGTGGTGCAGTGGTTGAGAGTCCGCCTGCCGATGCAGGGGACACGGGTTTGTGCCCTGGTCCAGGAGGATCCCACATGCCGCGGAGTGGCTGGGCCCGTGAGCCATGGCCGCTGAACCTGTGCATCCGGAGCCTGTGCTCCGCAACGGGAGAGGCCACAGCAGTGAGAGGCCCACGTACCGCAAAAGAAAAAAAAAAAGCCTAAAAACACTTCTACTTTGAAAACCAAAGCATAGGGGCTTCCCTGATGGCACAGTGGTTAAGAATCTGCCTGCCAATGCAGGGGACACGGGTTCAAGCCCTGGTACGGAAAGATCTCACATGCTGCGGAGCAACTAAGCCCGTGCACCACAACTACTGAGCCTGCGTGCCACAACTACTGAAGCCTGCATGCCTAGAGCCCATGCTCCACACAAGAGAAGCCATCGCAATGAGAAGCCCACACGCCACAAGGAAGAGTAGCCCCCACCTGCCGCAACTAAAGAAAGCCCGCGCGCAGCAACAAAGACCCAACGCAGCCAAAAATAAATAAATAAAATAAATTTATTAAAAAAAAAGAAAACCAAAGCATAATTCTTCTGCAACGTTTAATAGATCTATTCTCATATATTTTGAACTTTATGAACTCTAAACCTCAGAAAAATGTATGAATAACTCTGAAGACAATAATATAAAGGAACTCTGTAAAAATAAGCAGAAAAAACATGAGATATCTAAAATAAGTACATTACCAAAAATGTACAAAGAGAGAGAGAATATATCTCCTTTTAAAAGGAATAAAAGTTAGATAGCAAAGAGTATATATTCAAGATACTTCAATCAAAAAACCAAAGATTAAAAGGCATACTGGACAGAAATGTTGTGGTTCCAAGTATTTCCATAGAACTCACAGCTCAACAACTTGTTTGTCTACTTTGCAACTCAGAGGTACTTTTAGAGTTCTGAATTACTGCCAGGCACTAAAAGTTCTCAAGCCTAAAAATGTCAATCCTCAAAAATTTGTATTATTCCAATCTAGTTAAAATACATATATCAATACTTGTGTCTTAAAAAAACAAAGAAACAAAATCTAGCCAAACTTAAACTGTAACTTGTAATCTGAAAAATATACAAAAGCACATCTGCCTACTTAACAGAACTTTTTATATTTCCAGATATAAAAGTACAACACTATAAAGTACAGTAATGAAAATCTAGTACCAACATCAGAGCAGGCATGTAAAGGAATGAAAAAGAAGTGAAAGCCTAAAAAGAGATTCAAGCATATAATGCAATTTCAATTCTTAAATGACCTGGCAATTCCACCATAAATGGGAATTTATGATACAGAAAAACACAAGCAAACAAAGATGTATGCCAAAAAGAAAAAGAAAAAAACCCAGGAAACAAAAGGCCCTCCAATAAAAGAATGGATAAATGTACCTCAGTTCAGTAGAACACTGCTAAAAAGAAATGGGTTAAATTACATATAGTGATATGAAAAGACGACCAAAATGCCTTGGGCAAAAAAGCAATTTGCCATAGTTAAAGTTCAGTCTATTATTCTTTTTTAAAAGATAGATAGGGACTTCCCTGGTGGTCTAGTGTTGGGACTCTATGCTTCCAATGCAGGGGGCGCGGGTTCAATCCCTGGTGGGGGAACTAGGATCCCAAACATGGTATGGTGCAGCCAAAAATAAATACATCTTTAAAAATAAAATAAATTTAAAAAAAAACATAGATACAGGTTTATAAAACTACTTATGTTAGAATATACACAGGAAAACGCTGGACAAATATTCACATTAATAGTGGTTGTCCTTGGGGAAAAGGACTTTCGATAATTTATACATATCGAAATATTAAGATATACAGAATAAAATAATTCTGCTTCTTGGAATTCATCCTAAGGAAATAATTTAGAATGCCTGGAAAAATTCAACTACAATGATATTCATAGCAGAGCTTTTTTTTTTTTTTTTTTTTTGCTATATTTGCTTTATTACCCAATTTTTTTGAAAACCTTTTGAAAATAAGTTGTATATATGCTGGCAGTTCACCTCCATATACTTTAGCAAGCATCTCCTAAAATTAAGAATCTTGACCTACATAATTATACCATTATACTTATAAGAATGTTTAGAAAACTCCAATACTATCTAATACCCAGTCCACAGACTACTTGTACAAAGCAATATTGGTATTTGAGTCTGGGAAAGGAAAATATAATTTACTGATTAATTCTGGTCCTATATCTGAGAAATGAATGATTATACAGTTGTCTTTGCTATTAGGTTGGGGCAAGGAATTTGATTTCAAATGGCTTCTCTTAGCTTCAGTGTTCTGGTCAAGTTTTCATGATCAAACTATAGCACAGTTGCTTTAAGACACTTGGTGATTTTAAAAAAAATAACAAAAATGAAAATAAAAGTCTTTTTAAAAAATGAACCACGGACTACAGGAATTGGCTGGCTGTACATTTTGGTACATTCGATCCCTAGATATTTGCATTTTCTCCTTCCATCATTTCCTCCCTGACCTCACTTTTTTTTTTTTACAGCTTTGACAACTGGTACATCATCCTATGGTTAATTCTTATTTGACTCCTCATTTCCTTTGCCCTCCCCCCAATCCTTTACTCTCAATTCTTGGCAAATCTATAGCCTTCAAAGAATTAAACTGCACCAAGGATCACTTGCACCAAGGATCCTGTGATTTGCTGCAGAAAAATCATCCAGATTGATGCCACTATAAATCCTGGTCCCCATATTCAGCTGGGCTTCCACAGCCTAGAAATCCTGTGATGTCTCCCCTAATCTCTGCAGTGACCATTTCATAGCAGAGCTTTTATAATAAAAAATTGAGGGACTTCCCTGATGGCACAGTGGTTAAGACTGCGCTCCAGATGCAGGGGGCCCAGGTTCGATCCCTGGCCAGGGAACTAGATCCCACATGCCGCAACTAAGGAGCCCATGTGCCACAACTAAGGAGCCCTCGAGCCTTAACTAAGGAGCCCACCTGTCGCAACTAAGACCTGGTGCAACCAAAAAAAAAAAAATTGAAAACTATAGGGAATAATTTTTAAAAGTGACTGCAAATTCACATAACAGAATACACCTATTGATATTATTTATCCATTAGATATAATATAAAATATATTCATTTTCACAATATTTTTTTTAAAGGGGGCATGAACTATTATGCATCCAATCTCATTTTCTGAAGGAAAATAGATATGCATTGAAAACCACTGGGCAAGAAGTATACCAAAATGTTAACAGACTGGGAGGTAAAACTAAGAGTGATTTTTCTTTTAGCTTATTGTATTCATTCTCAACAGGGGCAATATTGCTCCTAAGGAGGTAAAAAAAATCTTAACTCTTTTAGTGTACAAAGCACAGATTAATGTACAATAAATAAACAAATATACAGGATAATACCTGTGGTATTAAAATTTCATTGGGGGACGATTAGAAAAATATATATATAAAGACTGGAGTGAGGGGAGCAAGTGATAATAATAAAAAGGCTGAGAAACACTGCCTCATTGGTACTCTCATTTTTTCTACAATGAACTTGGTATTACTTGGGTCTGAATAAGTAATATATGCACATTGAACTACTTAAAGTTAAGACATAACATTAATTTTCATTATTAAATATAAAGTTTATTCCTATAGTCCTAAGGCTTTAAAAATACAATACAGATTTAAAAAACAATAATACTAAAATGAAAACATAGAGTAAGAAATTGAAAAAGTACTGCGTCAGAATTATCTGGGATCCACTGGCAGAGTTAACTACAGATTCCTTGGTCCTACTGCAGATAATAAAATCAACATATCTATGGATGGGATTAGTAGCTTTTATTAAATGAGGCACACTTATATCATCATACCACTCCATGGAAATATGAAATCCAGGCAGATATATATTTTAGTCTGGTCTAAGAAATTTTTTAAATTATGTACTTAAGTGATAAAAATAAAAATAACCTAAAAGCCCGGAAATCTAGGAATTCCTGCTAACCTCCTCCCTTTCCTTTAAGGAACCTGGAGATTCAAATTTCTTCACAAACTATCAAACACACCCTATTATCCATTATTTCTACTGGGTACAAGGCACTGCGAAGAATATAAAAGAAATAAGCAAAATTCATAAATTTTGCCACTAAAATAAACTCACTTCAGTTATATCTGCAAAATCCAGTATTAACTACTGGCCGCCTCAAGGCATCATTCACGAAGAAACACAAGTTTTTAATCCCATGATGAAAATTAAACAAGTAGGGAAGAAAAGTCACTGTTAGGTAATAATAACTGGGATGCTGTCAGCTACATTCAATTTGCTAGTTAATAAACGTGTTTGTCATGTCAGCCTTGAAATATGCAAGATTCAAAATTCTGCCTACCCCAAATTACAAACCTCCCATGTTAAAGATTCTGGGTTTAAAATGTTAAACCACAAATGCCAAGATTTACTGTGTACATAAATAATGAATCTACCTAAGTGTACAGGTAGTAGTCCCACTTAACTAAAAGAGAATACACTGGGTTAGTCAAAATGGATACAAAGGATTAAGACGTTGCTTCAGTTCCTAGTGATCTTCTCCAGTTTCTTATAGACATCGATGCCAACTTTTGTTAGTAGTAATAATAGCGGCAGCAGTGATATTTAAGTGCTTTTTGTACGCCAGGCATACTTATTCAATCCTCAAACATGTCTTTTTCCATTTTACAGATGAAAACAACTGGGAAATAAAGAGGTGAAGTAACAGCTGGTAGATACTATATACAAACTTTCATAGTGTTTTGCCTGCTGACCACAAATACAGTATCAAATAACCAAATATTCAATGTGAGATTTGGCATATCATTTATATAAATACATTTATATCTTGTAATTAAACAATTATCTATAAAACAGTATACAAATGAATGTAACTGAGGCAAACCTGAGTTAGAAGAATCAGAAGTTTTCCAAGTCATCATATCAATAGTACACTTTTCCCATTTCTCTCACTTGCTACACCAAGAAAACGAACTTAATTTTGCTTGTTTTTGTTTTAAAGTACAGATTTTGTCATTATATATAATTCCATCTCAGGAATGCATTTGTTTAATTCATCTGTAAAGCCTTTAACTCATTTTATCCCCAAAGAATCTTCATCTGTAAAAGCTTTATTAAATTTAATTTCATATTCTATAATGAACTCATCTTAGAACCTTCATTTTCTAATTATAATATATATATGAACAGTGTATAAAATTCAGAAAAAAGTTTAAATTTAAAAAGGAAAATAAAAATCACCTGTAATCCCAACTTCACGATAACAACTTTGATCCTACTGATGTTTCCTTTTTGCCTATATTCTACATACGAATAGAAACTTGTAAAAAATAAGAATTGAAATCATACTATATAAACATTGTTAATCAACTTTTTCTCTCTTAACAATAGAGCATTTCTTTAAATGGTGCAGACAAAAGCGATTACATGATTGATTTTCTACAAAACATTTTGGCTTACAGGACTAAAAAAAATAGTTTCTTATACTGTGAAAATTAACCACAAGGTGGAGAGAGGATGGTTGGTCCTTCATATAGAGCCATCTCTCTTTTGCAAGTATTTGAATGCTTTAAAAAAAAATCATTGAAAAATTTTACTGATTAAATAGGCATTCTCTTTGTACTACTGAAAAACTTCACATGTCCATCTTCAGCACATCAACACACAGAAGACATTAAATACATGGTTATGGAAATGTTATAGCTGCAAAAGATCAAAAATGTGACAATTCACTATAGACACAAGCTCAACCCAGTACCGTTGAACCTAAGCAGAGCCAGTTTGGAACACCACAAAGCAATGATTCTTTATACCCAGTATTAAGGCCTACTGCTTACATACACACACAAGCAGATAGCACTGAGTGGTGACACAATCTCAAGCTTGTTCTATTGATGACAGTAGTACAAGTCTAAAGCATAATGGAAATAAGAGAATGACTACATCACCTAAAACCCTCCTACCCATAGTTTCAACTGTACTTGAGTTATAATGCTGTCATATTTTAAAGTAAAAATTATGACATTTGACTACTAGTGAGAAGTTACCAAACATTTATTTAAAATTCAAAAGAATGTCTTACAATGGAGTTTGTCCCAAGTGTGAAACTCAATATTCAAAAGGCACAGGAACTTTTTTTTAAGTTCCAGACTTATCATCTGGATGTAAAAGACACAACATCAAAATAACCTAATATCTGAAGATTTAAACAAATAAAGGTGGGTCTGAAGACATTAAGATTCACCTTCCAACTGACTTGCCCATGGTTTTTCTTAAATTAATCTAATATTCTTAAATAATTAAATTTATAAAAGTGTCACTTACATCAACTTTTAGATATACACATCAACAGGGCAAATTGATACTTGTACTTTATATGCAAAACAATTTTCTGAAGCATGAAAATCTCATGTCAGGGGGTTACGTATGTCATTACTAAACTGATTATATGATTAGAATAAACAGCAGCAGCATACAACAGTTGAGCAGTTGAAAGCTGTCATACAGAAATCTAGCCCAAAACCCCAAAAAACAAAAAAAGCACTTTGAGGATACCAAGAACCAAATATCACCTGAAGTTATCTTTTATAGACCCATCATATTATAACCTTAGTCTCAGACAGCTAGAGACAAATTTAAAAACATGTTCCTTCTTCACAAAAACAACGCTCTTCATTCTGTCCAGGTTTATTGTACTTTGAACACAAATCAACAAGACAGATCCCATCCTTCATGAAGTAGTGATACTGCCACAAATGATGAGATTCATCATATCCTGTCAGAAGGTCCCTGTAGGCCACCATATCTAACCTAAAGTGTTCTTTCTACTCTTCAATGTTATTTATCTCCTTTTAGCCCTCATTTCATCAATTTCATTTCTCTTCTGGTGAAGATAAGTTTCTTTTCACAGTCTAGCATAGCAACTTCCACGTGTCATCCATTTCCTTATGGTAAATCCTGTATTATAATCCCTTCCCTTTTGCAACCTTCCACTAAAAGAGTTTCTTTCAATCTCTCGATTATCTGCATCTATTTTCATCTCTTAGGTATCCATTCATATTAAGTATTCATTTAAAAGTACTCTAAACTTAATTTATTAAGATATTAATTCATTTGGGGCCTTCCCTAGTGGTGCAGTGGTTAAGAATCTGCCTGCCAATGCAGGTAACACTGGTTCGAGCCCTGGTCCGGGAAGATCCCACATGCCGCAGAGCAACTAAGCCCGTGCGCCACAACTACTGAGCCTGTGCTCTAGAGCCTGCAAGCCACAACTACTGAAGCCCTCGTGCCACAACTACTGAAGCCCGTGTGCCTAGAGCCCGTGCTCCGCAACAAGAGAAGCCACCGCAATGAGAAGCCTGCACACTGCAATGAAGAGTAGCCCCCACTCGCCACAACTAGAGAAAGCCCGCGTGCAGCAACAAAGACCCAACTCAACCAAAAAAAAAAAATTAATAAATAAATTTATATATAAAAAAGATGTTAATTCATTTGAAGGATTAGAAACTATAAATATGAAGTTTAGAGAGATCTCATACTGCTATTCTGCCTGAGTATTAACATCAGTCGAGGAAAAAAAATCCCCATTATGTATGTTTTTAACCCTACTAACCATTAAATGCCCCGGAATTATCAGTTCATATTTCTGAACAATAAATCACACACTACGGTGTACTAATAGAAGACAGAAATAAACACCCCCCCCCCACTGAAACAGTTAGAGATTACGTGGACAACTAATGTTGGCTGCATAAACATTTTGATTACTGTTGTTCCGCCACCTTACTTCAAAAATCTACAGTAAATTTTTAAACAATTATAAACAATTTAAGAGATAGAAGCAGAACCAAAAGAAGATGGTATCTCGAATGTGAATGCAAGGGTCTAAAGCAGATTTCTTTTAAAGCTGAAAACATTAGGGACTACTCAGGTAGTTAAAATCTTAGTGAAAATTATACTTTCTGAGTTTCTGGTCTTTATTTCCCTCCTTAGAATTTTTACTGTGTGATTTATTTTAAGTAATTTAAGCTACATGGGGGGAGGAATTTTGCAGAGAAAAAAGATAGGTGAAGTCAATTATTTCTGAAGAGTTTTTGAGACTCATCTAATAGAAGAAAAAGGGTGTGCTGCACTGAAGAAAAGATTAGAGGGATAGAGGCAGTCTTCCGTCATTCACCTACTCATTCACTCATTCATTCATTCATGTTTGCATGCAAGCAAAACACAAATATTTACTGATCATTTATTTTGTGCTTTGTACTGCAGCAGTCCTTTCCTCTAAAAGTTTGCAGTCAGCATTAACCTCTACAATTAAGAGTCTGTGGACTTCCCTGGTGGTGCAGTGGTTAAGAATCCGCCTGCCAACGCGGGGGACACGGGTTCAAGCCCTCGTCCGGAAGACCCCACACGCCGCAGAGCAACTAAGCCCGTGCGCCACAACTACCGGACCCGTGCACCACAACTACTTAAGCCCGTGCACTCTAGGGCCTGCGTGCCACTACTACTGAGCCTGTGTGTTGCAACTACCGAAGCCCGAGCACCTAGAGCCCATGCTCTGCAACAAGAGAAGCCACCGCAATGAGAAGCCCGCGCACCACAACAAAGAGTAGCTCCTGCTCGTCACAACGAGAGAAAGCCCATGAGCAGCAACGAAGACCCAGCACAGCCAAAAATAAAAGAAAAAAAGACTTAATAAAAAAAGTTTGTGAATTTTCATAAATTATATAATTACCTTGGGTTTCATCATCTACAAAAAATGAACTATACCTATTTCACAGATTTGCTGTGCAGATGAAATGTGATGTAAGGGTTTTACCTTCCCCCCCAAAAATACTAGTTCCTTTTCCCCTATAAGTCCCTCTAGAGATTGGGACATTTATCTGTGGTTCTCAACCTAACTATGAAAAATCCTTTATTCTCCACAGATTCCATGTCTTTAAAGACTTTTGTGTATCAAATGCACTCACATTTATTAATCAGTTATAATGGCTAATTAGAACTCTCAAATTGTCAGACATAAAAACTAATGAAACTCAATGCTGGGTTTCTGAGGTGTAAGCACAATGTTTTATTTCATTAACAGCCTGCAAATCACCACAATGTAGGATAATGATAATGTGGTAATTAGCCTCAAAGATTTGAGTCAATATAATTATTGGTCAAAGCAAATATACATAATATTTCACCTGTATAAATCTATTGAGAGCAAACATACAATTTTCATTAGGCTCTTTGCAATACTAAAAATAGTTCACTCTTATTTCTGCAGACCCCTGGAAAAACATAATTTATGTACCATAAATTGGTGATTTTCTATGTCTGGAAAAACTACTGGTTACCCTACAGATTTGTTTTAAGCCAGTATCATTAGTAACACCATCTTCAAATTCAAAAGTTACACATATTTATCCATAAAGGTAGGTAGTGATATCCTGCGTCTTCCCTTTGTATTTATAAGAACAAAATCCAAACCCTTCACCATAGACTTCTGTGATCTGTCCCTTGCTAACTTCATCTACCAGTCTCCCCTCAGCTTACCACAACGGCCTTCTCAATCATGACTAGCTGCTTCCCAGTTTAGGGCTTTTGCACCAACTGGCCCTCTTGTCTGGTTCACTCTTCTTGCAGATTGTCACATGTCTGGCTTTTTGTCATTCAGGTGTCAGATTAATATCATCAGGGAATTTTTCCTCAACACTCATTCTAAACCCTTCCATCACTATCATTTCTTCCTGTTACAGCTTCTTCATAGCATTTGTGACCTCTGAAATTATCTGTTCCCTTATTTGTTTGTTTACTGTTTCTCTCCACAATCACCAAACCCCACAGGTATAAAGAACTCCAGAGAGCAGTCTATTCACTGCCCTATCTTCAGTTCCTAAAATAGCACCAGGTAACCAATAATCACTCAATAAATATTTGTTGGCTAACTAGCCAAACTGCTTAAGATTATTTTGGGGAAGGACTGATTTCTTAGTCAAGAACTTACATTTAGCATTCAAAATTGCTTATTCAAAAGGAGTAAGAAAAAATGTTCTTTCAATGAAAAAAGAGTAAGAAAAATGTACACAATAATCTATTCAACCAATGGGCTTTATTTTCTTTTATTTCAATCTTTTGGGATAGAAAAATATGGAAGTCTACTCATGTTTCACATACCTCATATGTCACCTCATGTAAAAATTGAATAAATTTTCTTTTTTTAATTTTAGCTTTATTGAGGTCTAACTGACATTTAAAATTGTGAATTTTCTTATAATAGTATACCATGAGCTGCTAGCCACTCAATCTAATAACTTATTTTTGCTGCCAAGAAGCAAGTAGGCTTCGAAGAATGTAAGAAGTACAGACTGGGAAGGCTATATCTGACATCATAGTGACAGTGCCAGCATGGCCCAAATCAGGGAAGATTCTGTTCTCAGCTATGCTTGGGGAGAAGGAGAGAAGGGTTAAGAGTCATCAGTCCTAGGGAATGAATTGTAGTTCTGATTTCTGTTGATCAACAGGAATATCTTCAAATCAATTCAAATAGACTTAACTGGAATCTCATAGTTTGAGACATTAAATCCCTGTTTTGAATATCTGAGGTCTCTAGTAAATGAAATAACACTCAGTTGACCAGATTTGGCTTTTGCAGTTTCACATTAAAAAAACAGTGTTTGTAAAAAAAAAATAACACATATACAGTCCTCAATACTATGTGCTACATTTGCTTATTAATTTAAAATATTTTCAAGGATACTCTTAAAGGGGAGGGATGTGAATAAAATTAATAATAAAGACTTTATTTCTGAGTTTAGAAAATATTTGAAAACTAAAAGAAACATTAAGAAAGGTATAAAACTCAATGGTTTAAAAAATGCAAACACCTTACATGTGTCACAAAGCTGTATTTATTTTTTAAAAATTGGGGGTTGCTTCTTTTTTCAACTGGTAACATAAAAGGAAGACAGCAAGCAGATAATTCACAGCTCATGTGAGTTTACTTATCAGTCAAAAAGAAATATTAATATAAATCTTTAGGCTAACTTGCTTACATATTATTCAGCCAAGTGGAAAGTACAATTAGCGTGGAGCTAGAACCAGTACCAGAATGACTAAGAATGGCATTTGCTAACTCATTTTATTTTAACTTAAGAAATTAAGAGAGAAGTACTGAAAGTGATATTTTTTCTAAAGAGCACATCCTCAGTTTCCTATTTTTTATTGCTCCATATTTTACTGCCTTCAACATGCTAAGCTGCTTAACAAGAAGTCTATACTGCACTTTTCATCACTTCTGCTCACAAAACTGATGTTTCTAAAGTCCAGTTGCATTCACAAAAGCTGGAAAAACCACACAGAGAAGAATTTCACCTTATAGTGAAGTATTTTAAGATAATACCTTCAGAAATACAATGTCTAAAAGTGAGATTCCCTGTTAGCTAAGAACTCAAAATGTTAGATAAGTAAATTTCTACAGGAGACTATACATTTGTCAAAGAAATAGCATAAACATATGATTTTTATTGATGAAAAACAGGAATCTTTTACCCTTCAATTTTTTTAAAAAAGGTAGCAACAACCAAAGTGTACACACTGAGTCTTATCTTCTCTCAGAGGTTACCTAATTCCATGTAACCTATTCAATAGACTCAGACTCTTTCTTTTGAACTTCATCTCCAAACTGGGTATACTTGAAGATCCAGAGATCTTCACAACAGTGACTCCTAGCAACTCCCCCCAAAACCTTCCCTCTTGTTTTCCGTTAAACCCTCAGATCTTGCCTTACCTATGTGTTTAAACCAGTCTCCTTATCTTCAGTCTCTTTCTTCCTCAATTCATTCTGTACTCTGTAGCTAGATTCATCTTCCAAAAGATGAATGCTCTGATCGGATCATTTTCCTCATATCAAAACTTCTTGTGCTCCCACATAAAGCCTATACTTCTCAACCTAGCATTCAATGGCTTCCAAAGTCTAGTCCCAATCAATCTCTATGCCCTTATTGCCATTATTTTCTAACTATACAAGCCTAGGCTTCTGTCAAATCAATCTCCTGTCCTCCAACTTGTCCTGAACTTTCTATCTTGGCTCATGCCACTCCTACCACAAAGAATGTCTACCACTCCCTTCCAGCTGCCACTGCTCAAGGCCCCTTTGCATCTCTGCATTTATTTATGTAAATAAGGACACACGAAAGATATGTCCTGCCCCACCCTACAAAACTGGCCCAAAACTTCCAAACCCAACAACTGCCAGCTTTTATTAAACGCCTACTATGTGCTCAGTAGTCTTAAACAGTATTTCTAATCCTCTCAACAATCCTATAAAGTAGGTATTATTATTTATTCTCCTATTAAAGATGACAAACCCAAAGCTCAGAAACATCAAATTATATATTTAGTAGGTTACCTTAAATTGTACACTCAGTAAGTTGCCTCAAATGATATACTTAGTAAGTGGGAAAGCAAGGATTTGAACACAGGCTGCTTAACTCTACAGCCATTGCTCTAAACACTAAGTTGTGTGGTTTTTTTTAAGTCTGAATCATGTGACTATCCCTCTCATCTATCTGAAACAATTTAGTTTTACATTATAGTTCTACTTATTACATACTATAAAATAAGCTTTCTCATGTTTGTTATTTTAGTAAAGAGAGAAGACTAAAATGCTATTTCTTTCCAATATAAGAACAATACTCAACTTGCAATGTCAAGGAATATCTTTTTTGTTACAAAGATTACTTTTACCTAAAATATTTTCAAAGAAAATCATTCCAACCAACTTTTTCAAAGACGACTGCAAATTAATAATCATACACGCTGATGGTTTTACAGATTATTAATAATATGAGGATTTTGTGATTACCACCCAAGAATTGTAACAGATATCTATCAAATTGGCAAAGATTGTAAAAACTGACCTACTCAATGCCATTGAAGGTGCAGTGAGACACACACTCTTATACACAGGGTAACCACCCTCTGATCCAGTTATCCCACTTCTGGGAATCTACCCTAAAGGAAGAAAAAAAAAAACAGAGATGCAATCAAAGATAAATTTACAAAAATGTTTGCCCCAGTGTTATCTAAAATAGTAGTATTATAAAGATCAACCTAAGGGTCCCACACTAGGAGAACAATACCCTGTTCAGAGAAAAAAGTAGGAGCGAAACTGTATGTATAGAAATATAATTCCAATTTTTTTAAAAATTAAAAGAATCTGTACACGTGAGGAAAGAACTAGAAAAATGTACATTAAAATGTTAGTAGAAATTATCTCTGGGTGATAGGTTTATGAGTAATCTTCAATTTCCTCTTTACATTTATGTTCTTTTCAAAATTTGCCACAATGCAGCATGAATTAGTTTAAACAAGAAAAAAATGTTCAAACAGTTATAACCCCTGAAAATGGTCCTGAACCTAACAAGGGCATATTTCTTGTACTAGAAACTACACTTCCTACTGCAAAGAAAACATCAAATTTGTTTTGTTTCCAGCTTCTATTAGGCTCAGGGGTACTTTCAGATTGTGTAAAGAATGTCATCCAAAACTCAGTAGTACTCATGAAACTGCACAAGGCTCACTATCTAAAAGTCAGCCAATACTCCAATAGAAAGCACCACAGTTAAACGAACTGTTTTACCGTATGCCTGTTGAGAATAATAAATGTCCAATTAATCCTAACTCAAAACATGCAAAATGGAAAAACCAGAACAAGTATTCTCATTTTGCAAATTAACTAAATATACCGTTGTTGCCTTACAAGCACATCACAGGTCTGGGAGGAACTTGAAAATAAAGCTGGCAAGCTACCAACAACATTCACTAAAAACGCACACAAATGCATTTTCTCTATATGCACGTTTCTGTTCTATTGGATAGTTAACTTTAGTGGCACAGGTTGATTTTAATCAGTGTAGAAAAAATATTAAGCTGTTCTTCAAAAGAAAAAAAAATCCAAAACTTCTCACATTAAACATAGAATTAAAACTGTTAGCTGAACCGGGAAAAAACTTCCCTACAATGTGGCATATATGTGGAAAAGCAATTTGGAAAAAAAAAAAAAGGAAAGAAAAGACCTTTGACGGAAGTAAAATAGGTGGTTGAGCAAGCAATTCTTATTTTACTGCACTTTAACCAATGGGAAACTGGTTTGCTCTAATTTTTTTCTTGTTTAAAACATTTTTTTCTTGTTTAAACTAATTCATGTTCCATTGTGGCAAATTTTGAAAAGAACATAAATGTAAAGAAGAAGTTGAAGATTACCCATAAACCTATCACCCAGAGATAATTTCTACTAAAAAGCTGTTAGAAAATAAGACCACAGAAATAGTTGTTCAGAAACTAAGAGAGAATTAAAATATCACATAGCTTTTACTTACAAAATGAGTATCATTCTATTTTTACTCAACCATGAAAATACAACATTTATTTAAAAGACATATGTCAGGTTCTGGGAAACAAAATAAATTACTAGACTATATATATAGACTATATACTTAAAGTAGAAACTACAGACTCACATCTCAGTTTCTGTCAAACTGCCAAATACTGGGTCACCCAAACTTCTGTTCAATGACTGAATCTGAAATCTAATAATCAAGTTATGCAATATTTTCACAGCTAGAGTTTAAAAGGTAGTTCAGGGGGCTTCCCTGGTGACGCAGTGGTTAAGAATCCGCCTGCCAATGCAGGGGACATGGGTTCGAGCCCTTGCCCGGGAAGATCCCACATGCCACAGAGCAACTAAGCCCATGCGCCACAACTACTGAGCCTGCGCTCTAGAGGCCGCGAGCCACAACTGCTGAGCCCGCATGCCACAAGTACTGAAGCCCGGGCGCCTAGAGCCTGTGCTCCACAACAAGAGAAGCCACCGCAATGAGAAGACCACGCACTGCAACGAAGAGCAGCCCCCGCTCACCGCAACTAGAAAAATCTCATCCATAGCAACAAAGACCTGACGCAGTCAAAATTAAATAAATAAAATAAATAAATGCATTAAAAATAAATAAATAAATAAAAGGTAGTTCAGGGGGCTTCCCTGGTGGCACAGTGGTTAAGAATCCACCTGCCAATGCAGGGGACATGGGTTCGAGCCCTTGTCCGGGAAGATCCCACATGCCACGGAGCAACTAAGCCCGTGCGCCACAACTACTGAGCCTGCGCTCTAGAGCCCATGAGCCACAACTACTGAGCCCGCATGCCACAGCTACTGAAGCCCCCGCGCCTAGAGCCTGTGCTCCGCAACAAGAGAAGCCACCGCAATGAGAAGCCCGCGCACCGCAACGAAGAGCAGCCCCCGCTCACCACAACTAGAGAAAGCCTGCACACAGCAACAAAGACCCAATGCAGCCAAAAATAACTAAATTTAAAAAATAAATTTAAAAAAAAGGTAGTGCAGGAACTTCCCTGGTGGTCCAGTAGTTAAGACTGTGAGCTCCCGGGCTTCCCTGGTGGCGCAGTGGTTGAAAGTCCGCCTGCTGATGCAGGGGACACGGGTTCGTGCCCCGGTCTGGGAGGATCCCGCATGCCGCGGAGCGGCTGGGCCCGTGAGCCATGGCCGCTGAGCCTGCGCGTCAGGAGCCTGTGCTCCGCAACGGGAGAGGCCACAGCAGTGAGAGGCCCGCGTACCGCAAAAAAAAAAAAAAGACTGTGAGCTCCCAATGCAGAGGGTCCGGGTTCAATCCCTGGTCAGGGAATTAGATCCCACATGACGCAACTAAGAGCCTGCATACTGCAACTAAAAGAGCCCACATGCCGCAACTAAGACCCGGTTCAGCCAAATAAATGAATAAATAAGGTAGTTCAAAAGACATCAATGATTTGGAATAGATACTGAAAACTACATAAAACCCAAAGATTAGTGTTAAATGTCAGCTGCTAAAATAATTAAGTTATGGTTGCTTGCTTAATGTCCTATAAAACAGCCAACATGTCTAGAACAGAATGATCCTATTTATAAATGAATTTAAAAATATCACTGAAAACAGAGTGAATGAATTTACTCTCCGGATCACACATCTGACAGATCTGAAATGTTCAGTCTGCAATAAGAGAGAATTCTTACTACTACTAACTTAGAATCTTACAAGCGGCATTTGGGCTTTGTCCAAAGAAACAGTTGTACTCAGTTCTTTGTGTCTCTCCAACTTTACACTTTTGTCATTGATAACTAAGCCACAGTTCTAGCCTAAGCAAAGTTATTTCTTACAACCAAAATGAGTGAGTATAACACAGCATTGCAAACAACCATGCGTGTTATAGGTATACATGTATACTTGTGAATTTGAAGTAAATCAACTTAAGTTTTAATTAATCCAACAGTGTCTTTTATCAGTTATGTGTTTAGTACATTCCTATCCTTATGAGATATGGCCTAATATAAATATATTCTGAAACCAAACACAGAATTACATATTTAATTCCAAATTTGGTTAGTTTTACCATTCTACACTTTGAACCACTCTCTATCAATGTGAACTAAATAAATACGCTGAAGATAGGAAACTTATCTCTATCTCTGGGAAAACTGGATATGCAAAGAAATCTTTTCCAGATTTATCTAACCTAAATTTATATAGCCTAAGTAAGTCATCTGAACTGAAAAAAAAAAAGCCATTAGTCTAATGATTGAAATTAATTTCATAGAACATATTTAATCCTGAGATATTCCACTTATAAAAGTATACTATTTCTCATTTCAATTCCACCTTAATCATCATACACAATTTCCTTTTTCTATTGGTGCATACCTGTACCTTCTACCTCTAAAAGGCCTATTTTCAAGCAAAAATGACAGAATGGCATAGTTCTCTGTTGAACTGCTTAACTGATCAGAACATCATGGTAAGTTTATAGGTTCAAATTTCACACACAGAAAAAAGGGGAAAAAATGGATGTTTCATCTGTTTCAGTAACATAAGAAAGCTTAAATATCTTTATTTTTAACATTAATCATTTCCATAAGATATGAATTTGGCATTAAGTCATGCAGCAGTATATGACATCGGAACAAGCAGAAAATACTTGGCAATATGCCATAACTCTTTTTAAAACTGATGAGTTCAATCTGAAAGGAACATTAGGAGGAAGTAAGTTTATGTTCACAATTTTAAACTCACCACAACATTAAGATATAAATGCTTTATACAAGATATTTTTATTGACCTTCTAAAATAAGAGAATTTTAGAACTGGGAGCTTAGAGGTTATCCGAGGTTCAATGAACATTTGCTGAGTCCCTAGCTCGTGTCAGACACAGTGCTAGGTGCTTGCAGGTAACTCTATTAGTTCAACCCACTCAATTCATAGATATTGGAGTTTCCGCTCATGCCAAATCAAGCCATGTAGACGCCCAGTGGTATGACTCTATCAAAACAGACTGGTATCATCCTCCTTTATAATCTAAATAAAATTTCAAAGATGCAGTGCTGACCTTATTTAACAGAAACAACAGTCTCTGTGTTTTGAATAACTTATAAAGAATTACAACAATTTAAAAATTCAACTGTGAAAGTCCTCAACCAAGTACTATCTGCGTAAATTTACTGCAAAGAACAAAACGTGGGGCTATCAGAGATGTATGATTCTAAAGACATACAAAACAGAAATTAAACAAATTGCAGATGCCATTTAAAAATCCCTTTGCAAAAAAAAAAAGAATTATCAATATGAAAAATTAGGTGCTTGATTGGAATGTCCATTCTATATAAAAGATCATCAACCATATACTAACAAAGTTCTTGAGTATCAGTAAACACTGGCAAGATCTGAAGTTATTTAACTATCACATTATGTAAAACTCCCTGAGGGCAGAGAACCTTTCTAATTCAACAATGTATCCCCAACAGTTAGCACCAACAGCTGGCACGCTGCTGTCAAATGTTAAAGAGAGAGGTGAGCTAACTAATGAACTCACGTGAGCTACTGGAAAATTCACTCTAACAATCTAAAAGGTCTCTTTTTTATAACTCAAATTATTTTTTAAAGTATTAAATAATAATATTCAATGCAAGTGACACTGCATGAAACTTAAGATCAACAACTGTCACTTTTAACTAGTACAATCTACTCTCTGAAGGAATTAATAGACACACCAAGAAGACAAGTATATTTATATACTTTGATTCAGCAGTACTTCTGGAAATCAATTCCAAGGAAATATTCGAAAAGAAAGAAAATGTTGCATACACAAAAGTGTTCATTTCATTGTTATTTTCAATAGGGGGAAAAGGAAACTACCTATACGCCCAAGAGCAGGTAGATGGACTATTTTGCAACCACGGAAAAAGGTTTAAAATGAAGATTAACCTCCTAAGGTCTTCCTGCTTCTACTCCCACCCCCCTCTCCCAGTTGATTTCCACACAGCCAGAACATTTCCCACAAACGTAAGTCAGAACAGGTCTCTCTTCTACTCAAAACCCTCCAGTGGTTTCCCATCTCATTCAAAGTAAAATCCAAAGTTCTGACCATTGCCTAAAAGGCTTTATAGTGGCCTCGGCTACTTCTTTAACCTCAAGCTCTCTCACTTTCCCTCTTGCTTACTGGCCTTCTCCAAAAGGTCAAGGCAAAGACTGAGCAGTCTTTGCACTTAACAGTCCTCTCTGCCTGTAACCTTCTTCCCCAAGAGAGCATATATCCCTCACTCATGTCTTCCCTGACTACCCTTCCTTGCTACTGTTTCTCTTTATCCTCTTACCCTACTTTACTCTTCTGCATACCTCTTATCATCTGACTTATTCTATATTTATCTGGTTATGGCCCACCTCTCCTGATTAGTATATAAGCTCTATGACAGCAAGGACTTTGTTTTAATAGGCATTTAAAAAGCACTTGTTAGATTAATACTGGATGTTGATAATTGTACAATAATTATTAACTACATGAAAAACCATGCATATAAACAAGCTTGGAAGAGAACAGGAAAAATGATCTATGAACATTTTCAAGTGCTGATCATATTGCTAAGGAGTTTGCACAATAAAAATCATAAGTCAGTCGTGATTATGATTTTAAGCTGTCAAAAGTGACTATAACAATCTTATTTCCTTCAAAGACGTTTGTTTAGAATTACTAGTTCAGGGGCTTCCCTGGTGGCGCAGTGGTTGAGAGTCCGCCTGCCGATTCGTGCCCCGGTCCGGGAAGATCCCACATGCCGCGGAGCGGCTGGGCCCGTGAGCCATGGCCACTGAGCCTGCGCGTCCGGAGCCTGTGCTCCGCAACGGGAGAGGCCACAGCAGTGAGAGGCCGCGTACCGCAAAAAAAAAAAAAAAAAAAAATTTAAAATTACTAGTTCAAAATTATTGGTAAAAGTTATTAATGAGAACTTTTCCACATAAAATTGTAATAACAATCACTCTTAAATCTTGTTTCCAAAGACCCAAAGTTTAGTCTGTAAGGGCAGACACTGTCATTCCTGAGGTCACACAGAAGGTGAACAAAGGTATTTGAACAGTTTTAATATGGAACTGAATAATACTCAGGATTCCAGTTTACATTTAAGACAAGCACCCATGGTTGGTTTCAGAGGGTCCCTGAAACTGAATGTGAAATTTTGTTCATAAATGTCTATTGCTTCTTTCCTGAGGAGAGAGTCTATACGTATATTTCACTATATTCTCAAAGGTGTCAGTGGCCCAAAAAACGTTAATAATTAGTATTTTGTATATTGGAAGTGAAATGCAATCTTCTAATTTGAGCTACCTCTCAAAAAGATAGATGATATGTAAAACTTAGACACATTTTTGTAATCAAACAATTCATTCAAGAAATACCAAGTGCCTACCATGTGCCAGTGGGCATGGTGTGATCCTCAGTACCTTACACCTAAGTATATTTTGTAGTACATAATTCAAAATGCGGAGTAAACAAGATTCACTGAAACACCAGACTAAAAAGAATTTCAACCAACACAAATATAATTTCAAACAGAAAGTGTTATAGGAAATCATAATAAAGACAGACAGGGAATCAGGGCCTGATTTAGTGCTTATTATGGCAAAATATCACAGGTATCAGTTACATCAAAAGAAAAGAAAAACTACACACACGTGTGCCCACCCCCACACACTCTGACAGGAAACCAAAATAAAGTTTCCAAATCCTGTTTCCAGCAGCATCCCTTCTGAGACTGCCCTTTCAGCATGCTTTTGAAGGTAGCAGCCCCACGTTAAAACTAAGAGCTGATCCTTCATTTTTACTGTGATTAAAAACAGGAAAAATCATCATCTCACACCCAGGAAGCAGAAAACTGTGGCCACCTGTACGACTGTGACCCAATAACCTCCTGCCCTGTTATTCCCTTCCTTCTTAAAACCACCTCCCTTCAAAGCAGTGACAAAACGATCTTCCCTCCCAAAACGGAATACATTAACTCCTCAATGCTAGTTCTTTTTCCAAGAGGTCAAATGGTCCCCTAAACTGGTTCTTAGCCCTGTGAGTTGATGTCTTCCCCTCATCTTTCCCCTATAGCAGTAAATTACACAATTTATCTAAGACACTGTCGTTAACTTCCTGAACGAGGGGGCAAAAGACACTCCTACCAGTCCCCGTTTGAAGGAAGACAAGAAGAATCACACAGTGACCTCTTCCCTAACAAAATTCAGGGAAAAAGCAGAGATCCAAGAAAGGCAACGCTGAAAAAGCGAACACATGGCATGCTACGGAAGACGTGGGGGAGAGAGGGCGGGAAAGGAGCTGAGAGGTGGAGTGGGGTGTAGAGATGTCAGCCCTGTGCACCGGGGGAATGAAGGAAGGAACGGGAGACCCCGAACCCTAACAAGGGAACACAGAAAGGACACCGCTCCCGTCTACCCGCACCTCTCCAAGGAGCCGAGGGAGGACAGAAAATTCACCCAACCCTGCAACCCCCTTCTACGCGTGCCCCCCAAAGGGTGAGCTGCGTTTGAAAGAAGATCTGACCCTAGTCTGGGGACAAGCAAGAAGAAAAAAAATGCAGCGATGTCTAATCTTCTACCTCTCTCAGGCAGCGAGGGGCGAGGGCACTATGTCCGGGGAGATGGCGAGGGAAATGGGCTTGTGCCATGACACCTCAGGGAGTTGGAGGGTGGGGGACACAATGTCCTCTTTCTCTCCCACACCCGGCCCGGGCCCCTCCCGTCCCTCTCCCGCAGGCCCAACCACAGTCGACCGGCTCGGTCCGCGGGCGTGGTTGGCTCTGGCCCCGGGCGGCAGCGGCCGGGCCTCCCCGAGCCCTGGCCCCTCCCGCCGGCCAGGCCCCCGGGCCGCCGCCCCGGACACCGAGGGAACGCGGAGAAAGAAGGGGGAGCCAGGGGACTGACCGGCGACAGGAGCCGCCTCAGCCCGGGCTCGGCCGACCCGCGCCCCCTGCTCCCTCTGGGGCCGGCTCCGGCTCCCCGCCCCTCACTCACCCCCACGGTCCGGCGCCTCCTCCACCTCCTCCTCCTCCTCCTCCTCCTCCCTCCTCTCGGCCGTGGCTCCTGCTCCGGCTCTGCGCGGCGACGGCGGCGGCGGCGGCGGCGGCGGCGGCCTCGAGAGCGGCGGCGGCGGCGCCTCCAGAACGCGCACGCACGCAGCACGCAGGCCCCGCCCCCTTAGTTCCGCCCCGCCCCTTCGAGTCAGCATCGGCGAGGTTTCGGCCCCGCCTTCCCCGCGGCTTTCCGGAGTCCGCTTAAAGGGGCCGCGCTGGAAGGCGGTGGAAGAGCTAAGAACGCAGAGGAAAGAGCGGGGAGTTGCAGCTTTGCCTTGCGTGGGGTGGTGGTGTGGGAGGCTGGAAAGGAAATGAGGAAGGGTCTGAAGATTCAGGAGAATAGAATTTTGGAGGGAATGCAACCATTTGATAAGTACTAATTGAGCATCTAGTAGATGCTAGGCACTGTCCTAGGTTCAGGGAATGCCGTTGGCAAGCAAAGGCCCCGTGGAGCTTGCATTCTAGTGGGAGAGAGGAGACACAACAAACAAGTAAACAAAAATTTCGGGAAGTGATGTTGTGTGAAGAAATATAAAGCCAGGAATGGGATGACTTTATAGATGGCCAGGTATTGCCCCTCAGAGGAGACCTTTGAGCACATACATGTATGATATGAAGGGGTGAGCCTAGCAAATACCTCGGGAGGAGAGGGGTAGGGGGGTCTTTCCAAGCTGAAAGAACATCAGCCATAAACTCAGAAGTGGGAATAGCCTGGCATGTTGCAGGACCAACAAAAGGCCAGTAAGGCTGAGCGTAGTCAGTTAGCCAGAGAGCAGTAGTAGTTAGGCTGAGAGGTGGGGAAGAGGTCAGATCCTATGGCGCCTTATGGGCTGTTAATAAGAGCAACAGAAAGCCATGGGAGGGTGAGCAGAGGAGTGACCGCATCTGATTCACATTTGAAAAAGTTACTCTTGCTAATGTGTGTAAAATACACAACAGGGAAGCACAGATGTCCTCAGGGAGACCAGTAAGGAAGCTGTTTATGGTAGCTTGGACTAGGATGGCAGCAGAAAAGGGGTGAGAAGGGATGTTTCGGGATGTATTCAGATACATATAGATTTGGAATGGATTTGGCAGAGAGTGTGTGAAGGAACAAAAAATCATGAATGATACTTAGGTTCAGGGCGTAAAGGATAGGTTAATGGTGATACTATTTAATGAGATGGGGAAGATTTAAAAAGGAAAAAAATCTGAGGTGGGGGAAATCAGGAATTCTGTTTTGCACATGTTGCATAAGGTGCTTGTTCTACATCCAAGTAGAGATGCAAAACAGTTGGATGGATATATGAGTCTGAACATATGAATTTGGGAGTCATCGGCACATAGATGCTTTTTAAAGCCTTAGGTCTACGTAAAATCACTTAGGAGGGAGAGTAGCTAGAGGGGAGGAGGAAGGTAAACTTCAACCTTTGGAAATTCTGTAGAAGAGCAGAAGGAGCTACGAGGTAGGAGGAACACCAGGAGAGGGTGGAGTGTTGGAAGATAAGAGAATTGTTTCAGGAAGGTGGGAGTGACCAGTCTTATCAAATACCGTTGAAATAAGTAAGATGAGGACTGAGAGTTTGAACACTGCATTTGACCTGATGAAGGTTGCTGATGTCCTTGACGAAAGCAGTTTCAACAGAGTCATTGGGCAGAAAGTCTGATTAGTGTGAACAAGAGATGGGAGGTGAGGAAGAGAAAGTGTTTATAGCAAGTCTAAACAGCTCTTGAGGAGCTTTGCTGTAAAGAAAGAGGGAGAGAGAGGAGTACTTGGGATTAAGGGAAGGTATTTTAAAGATGGGGGATGTTTCCTTATGTTGGTATTCTGGAATGAACCTTTAGAGAGGTAAAGGTGATGACGCAGAAGATAAGAGGAGACAGCTGGAGAAAGCTTGTCCTCCAGTAGGTGAGAAACGATGAGACCTAGTGTAGAAGTGGAGGAGTTGGCCTTGGATAGGAGCAAGGACAGTATGTCCACACACTCTTTTTGGAGAGGAGGCAAAGTCCGTGGGTGCAAATGCAGGTAGGTCAGGTAGTACATTTGGTAGCCTGTTCAGGCCACTGACGTGCAGGAGGCAGGTGGGAGCTGAAATCCAGCCCCTGTTCTGCCAACCAAGTTTGAGGCCAAATCAACCTGCAGGAAGGAGCACCTTTTCTAATTGCTCCAACTGCAGAGGTGGTGCCTTTTAGCAAATCCTCCACATCTCACACACACACACACACACACGTGCACGCGCACACGCAGTCTGTGTGCACCTTTTCCCAGTTTGCACGGAATATTCTTTGTTGTGCGGTTGCCTCAGTGGGTTTGATGAGGTAGATTAGGGCTGTGAGCTTTCTTTTATTCTAAGCAATAGAAAGCTGTGAGTGGGGTGGGGCTGTTGGCTATTTAAGGAGATAGAAGAAGGTGAGAAGGAATTCCCTCAGAGTGGAAGAGTTACTGGAGAAGTGTAGTACGGACAAGGCTGAGGGCCCTCTTGAGTCAGTGGTCCTGTATCTAAAGTGAGACCACTCAGCAAGGTTGTGTGGTTTTTATCCAGCCACATTCCTTTGCTTGTGGGGTTGAAGGAGAGGTGGATTTGGCCAGGGCTGGGTTTTGCTGATGAAAGTCATTAGAGGGGGGAGGGGTACAAGCCAGGGAGTGGTTATAGTGATAAACCTTAGAATCTAAGCTGAGAGGGAAGAGAGGGCAAGTAAAAAAGCGGTGGGGTCAATGGTGTCGTGGTTCTTGTAGGAGAGAAGAGTTCAAGAGGAAGCAGTCAAATAAGTGGGATCAAGGGGACTTTCCAAGGATTGAGCATAGGGAAGGGTGAGTGAGGCAGTTGGGAGAGAGGAAGCGAAGGTATCTGTGAGAAATGAGGATCCAGGCAGGCGCCTCTGAGCGGAGGAAACAGTAGGCTCTCGGGCTCCTGCCTTGTCACAGTTCTTGTGAGCCGCTGATCTGGGGGAGGTTGAGGGAGCCGCCCTAGCTGGGGAGAAACTGAGCCCGATAGAGGATAAGCCAACTCAATACTGCAGGGAAGGGGAAGTTGGAGGACGGGGAATCATGTGGCTTGACAAGGCTTGGGAGAGCCCACTCATGCCCTGCTCTACCCACCTGAGCATTTGTGTAGATGCTTTGTCCTGCCTGGTGTTTGACAGAAACTAAACGACCTCTTTCCTCCTTACTTCCCCTTTCCTGCTCTTGGCACTGTCTTTCTCAGTTACTCATCCACCAAAGCTCAGCCACATTTAATCCATCTTCCCCATTCCTGTATCCAATTGGTCCTCAAAGTATATCGATCAGCACCGTCCAACAGAACATTCTGCTGTGATGGTAATGTTTAGCTGTATATTTAATACAATAGTCACATGTGGCTATCAAGCATTGATTGAGGAACTAGATTTTAAATTTTATTTAACTTTAGGGTATTTAAATTAGATTTAAATAGCCACATGTGGCTGGGGGCTACCATATTGGACAGACACGTATAGACCTTTCCTACCCAATGTCTCTTCCATCTGCCCCCTCCTCTCTATCACCATTGCCACTGCCCTAGGTCAGGTACTGATTACCTCTTCTCTAGACTTTTGTTGTAGTTTCCTATTTGGTCTCCTGCTTAGTTGCTTTCCCTTCAATACATTTTGTGTTCTTTCCAGAGCCATCTCCCTAAAGCAGTGGCCAGATCACAGCTCCAACCCTATTTTAAAAATTATTTTCCCTGTCAAATTAGGTAAAACTGCTTAATCTGGCATTTGTCCAGTTATATGTCTCCATTCCCCTTTTCCAGCCTTACCCTGCACTGCCCCTTTACATAATATAGAGTTGGTTCTCAAGCAAAATTGAACTGCTTGCCATAATTTCTACCAACTTTTTACAAAGCAGTCAACGCGTTTGTCTAAATTGTCTTTGCTTGGAACAGAGACAATTGCCTCTAGGCCCCAAATTTGTTGAAATTCTCGAAGGCCTGTCTTGCATAGCAGTTTATATCTGGAAACTTTTCTTTTTTGGCAGGATGGGGGTGGGTGCCGCATGTGACATGTGGGATCTTGGTTCCCGGACCAGGGGTCACACCCGCGTCCCCTGCAGTGGAAGCATGGAGTCTTAACCACTGGACCGACAGGGAATCCCCCCTGGAAACTTTTCTGATTTTTCATCTCCTCTGAAATACAGTTTCTGTGGGGTTTTTTGTTTGTTTTGGTTTGGTTTTTTTTTGGCTGTGCTGCACGGCTTGTGGAGATCCTAGTTCCCTGACCAGGGATTGAACCTGGACCCCAGCAGTGAAAGCACCGAGTCCTAACCACTGGACCGCCAGGGAATTCCCTACAGTTTCTGTTTTTACATTACCTGTGGCACTTATATGTTGCCTTGTTATGTATTTTATGTATTCATTGCATTTCCGTTACAAAATATTCCTCCTTGCAGATCACTCTAATTGTGTTAGTGCCCCTTCAGTGTCAGTCTTGCACCTTATATATATGAGGTACTCCTCAACTAGCCACTGCATTGAGTTCTACAAGAGAATTTGTGCCTCTCTCTGCCTCCAAGAGTAATATCTCTAACCCTGAAAGAGCATGTCTGTATACCCTGGGAGAAACAAAAAGAAAAAGAAGCAGAAGAAGCCAAGAAGTACTCCTGTTACACTTGAGAATTTCTTCAGTTGGAAGGCCAAGTTTGATGTAGAATTCTTGGAAATTAAAAAGCAATGAATGAAAGAGGAAGAACAAGCAGGAAAAAGTAAAGTGAGAAACAGCCATTTGAAATAGAGCATAATTTTGACACATCTGATATCCGGTTCTTGGAGGATGCTAGAAACAATGTGGAGGTAGATGATTCTTTGTTCCAGGATCTGGAGGAGAGTGAGGGTGATCCAGACTACAGTCCTGCTGACCCTGAGAGTGACTTGACCAACTGATGGGCTACCGCCATCCACAGAGAGGTCTGACTGCCACAGCATCTGTGGCTATGCTGAGAGGGTGGTCATTTTCCTTTCTCTTTTTCTAAGAAAAAATCATTTTCAGGAAAATATTCTTCTGATAGCTTTCATCATTGAACTTAATAAGCTGACCTTAAAATTAAAAACAAAAAACAAAACTAATATGAGATTCCAATTTTTGAAAAGAAGCAACCTGACTATATTTCTTTTCATGTTACCATTTGCTGAGAGTTTCTTCCAAACGCTTCCCAACTTTTACAGGGTACTTTGACAACTCAGTTCTAGCTCATAACCCTAGAGAGCAAGGGCATGCTTAGAACTGGCAGGACCAGCATAGCTACTCCTAGGGTCAATTTATGGAAAAGACCTTTAAGAAGCGTTCAGATGGTGATACAAATCCATAAAAAGAGGTTTCCATCTAATAAGTGTTCAGAATATATATTTTTAGGCCTCGGACTCTTAGAAACCTGCAACCCAAGAATAGAATTACATGTGCCATGCTCTGCAGTGCCAAATATACTTTTCCTGTTGGTGCAGTGGTTTTAAGGATTTGAAGAGCAGTTATAACATTTTACACAAAAAACATAACTCAGATGTATAGGACCTTAACATCTATTTATTCAGCAAACCTTAACCGAGTGCTTGTTACTTGCCAAGCAGTTATGCTTGTTGCCTGGGATACAAAGACAGGAAAGATATGGCCCTTGGCTTCAAGAAGGACACATGGTAAAACTGACCTGATGTTGGTATATAACTTTAAAGTTTTCAAAATATTTCCACAGTACCTAATTTAATCCTACAAACAATGTCATTAAGGTAGGTATCAGGCTTATTTTGCACTAGGGAAAACTTGTTCAGGGGGATTACATGAATTGTACAGAAGCACAGAGCTGTTAACTGGCAAGATCTTGAGCTGGAACCCAGAACTTTTGGTGTCAAAACATTGGTTGGATTAGAACGTAAGTTCCCTGAGGACAGGCACTTGATATGTTTTGTTCATTGCTGTATTCCCAGAGCCTAGAAAAGTACCAGGCATATAGTAGGTTCTCAATAAATATTTCAGGAGTGTGTGTGTGTGTGTGTGTGTGTGAGTGTGTGTGTGTGTGCATGCGTGTTGTTGAGAGAGAGTGAGGGGGGCAGTGGGTGAGGGAGGGAGAGTATAGCCAACCATCTAAATCATTAGCATATTTGTATATTTTAATTATGTGCTAAGCTGATCTTTTCTATATTAGTGCTGTTCAAAGTGTGGTCCACATACTGGTTCTGGTCCATAGAATTGTTTAATACCAATTGCTGTAGTTCGTTGGGGCTGCTATAACAAAATATCACAGACTGGGTAGCTTATAAACAACAGAAATGTATTTCTCACAGTTCTGGAGGCTGAAACTGAGATCACAATGCCAGCATGCTCATGTTCTGGTTAGGGCCTTCTTTCTGATTCGTAGCAGCACCTTCTTGCTGTGTCCTCACCTGGTGAGAGGGGCTAGGGATCTCTCTGGCATGTGTTTTATAAGGGCACTAATCCCATTCATGAGGGCTCTATCCTCATGACATAAGTACCTCCCAGGTGCCCACCTCCTAATACTATCATCTTCGGGAGTTAGGATTTCAACATATGAATGCGGGGGTGGACACAAACATTCAGACTATAGCCCCAGTTGACCTTAAGATAAGTACAGAAAATGACAGTAAGAATTTAGAATCTTTTTTTGGCTACTTATATTGCTGTGACTTACAAGTGATTGGTCAGTAGACCTGTCTACTTGAGCAGGGCATAGACCAGTGCAGGTGTTGCCCAGCTTGTATAGTGAGTCACATGAGGTATAAGCTGTATAGTAGTCAGACAACATCTAATTTTTTTTAACCTTTTGACCCCCTTCACCCATTTCTCTCACCCCCTCCATCTCCCACATCTGGCAATCACCAATCTGTTCTAGATCTCTATGAGCTTGTTTGTTTTTTTGTTTTTTTAGATTCCAAGTATAAGAGAGATCATACAGTATTTGCCTTTCCCTCACATATCTCACATAGCATAATGCCCTCAAGGTCCATCCACATGTCACAAATGGCAAGATTTCCTTTTTATAGCTGAATAATGTTCCATTTTATATACATACACCAGATTTTCTTTATCGATTCATCCATCGGTGGACACTTAGGATGCTTCCATGTCTTGGCTATTGTAAATAATGCTGCAACAAACATGGGGGTGCATAAATATTTTCAAGTTAGTTTTTCATTTTCTTCAGATAAATATCAAGAAGTGGAATTGCTGGATCATATGGTAGTTCTATTTTTAATTTTTTGAGGAACCTCCATACCGTCTTCCATAGTGGCTTCACCAATTTATAACCCTACCAACTGTGCATGAGGGTTCCCTTTTCTCCACAACACTTGTTATTTGTTGTCTTTAATAGCTATTCTAACAGGTGTGAGGTGATAGCTCATTGTAGTTTTGATTTGCTTAATTACTGTTGTTGAACACCTTTTCATGTTTGTGTTGGCCATCTGTATATCTTTGGGAAAATGTCTATTCAGATCTTCCGCCCATTTTTTATTCAGGTTGTTGGTTTTTTGCTATTAAGTTGTTTGAGTTCTTTATATATTTTAGATACTAACCCCTTACCAGATATATAATTTGCAAATATTTTCTTCCATTCAATGGGTTCCCTTTTTATTTTGTTGAAGGATTGGTTCTTCTTCGAATGTTTGGTAGAATTCACCAGTGAAGCCATCTGGTCCTGGACTTTTGTTTGTTGGAGGCTTTTGATTACTGATTTGATTTCATTACTGGTAATTGGTCTGTTCAGATTTTCTGTTTCTTCATGATTCAATCTTGGTAGGTTGCGTTTCTAGGAATTTAATCATCTAAATTAATACTAACCACTTTGGCTATTTGCCACCCACCTTCTTTTCCGCCTGGATATTCCTTACGTTTTCAGAAAGAAAGCACTTCATGCCTTTGGAGTGAAAGGGTCAGCAACAGATTGGAAATTTTTTAAAAACTTCTTTTTCACCACAGAAGCTGTATCTACCGATCTTATGCTGTGGAGGCATTATTGCTCAGTAATTAAGCATATGGTCTTTGGAGTGAGACTATGTAGGTTTATTTTTAAATTTTTTATTATTATTAGTTTTTAATGCCTAACTTACTTTTTTACTTTTTATTTTTCTGGCTGTGTTGGGTCTGTTGCTGTGCGCGGGCATTCTCTAGTTGCGGCGAGTGGGGGCTACTCTTTGTTGCAGTGCACGGTCTTCTCATTGCGTTGGCTTCTCTTGTTGCGGAGCACGGGCTCTAGGCATGCGGGCTTCAGTAGTTGTGGCACATGGGCTCAGTAGTTGTGGCTTGCGGGACCTAGAGTGCATGCTCAGTAGTTGTGGCACACGGGCTTAGTTGCTCCGCGGCATGTGGGATCTTCCCGGACCAGGGTTCGAACCCATGTCTCCTGCGCTGGCAGGTGGATTCTTAACCACTGCGTCACCAGGGAAGTCCTATATAGGTTTAAATGCAGGTTTAGCCACTTACCAACTGTGCCACCTTGGGCAAACTACTTAACCCCTTTCAGCCTCAGTGTTCTTTTTTGTGATATCATACTACTAAAAGTACAAAATATCATAGCGTTTTGGTAAAAATTTTAGCAATCAGGCATATAAAATACTGTTTTTAGGGCTTCCCTGGTGGCGCAGTGGTTGAGAGTCCGCCTGCCGATGCAGGGGACACGGGTTCGTGCCCCGGTCCGGGAAGATCCCACATGCCGCAGAGCGGCTGCGCCCGTGAGCCATGGCCACTGAGCCTACGCGTCCGGAGCCTGTGCTCCGCAACGGGGCAGGCCACAACAGTAGAGGCCCGCGTACTGCAAAAAGAAAAAATACTGTTTTTAGAACCTGGCACATAATGGCAAAATGTTGGTTTTATGTTATCATAAATATTATCTATCATTATTATTTTATTTTAAGTTCATAAAAATTCATGCTGTTTAAAAGATTTAAAAAAATCTTGACTATAGAGGTAACTCTGTAACCATCCAAGCCTGTAAATGGATGGTCACTTTTCAATTATCCACATTATTGAAAGATAATAAAGATAAGCCACTACTCCACCAGGGAAGTCCTCAAGTGCCTTTTTAAAAAAAAAATTCAAAAGTCCTTTATTTTTTTTAATGCATTGTGTGATCTAGGGACAATATATTTGTCTTCTAAGTGGCCATTAAAAACAGTTTCTATTTCCAAGGAGAACTTTTTTTTTTTTTTTTTTGGCTGCACAGCATGCGGGATCTTAGTTCCCTGACCAGGGATCAAACCTGTGCCCCCTGCAGTGGAAGCCTGGAGTCTTAACCACTGGACCGCCAGGGAAGTCCCTGCATGATGTACATTAGAGTGGAGAGTACACACACTGATAAACATGAGTGCTTGTTTGGTGGTGTGTAGATTGCCTATTTATATGTTTTATACAGCAGACTTTATATGCAAGGTCCCTTTCTGCTAAGCCAGCTCATTCTTTTCCATTTCTTTCTGTGAACATTGTCATTTGGGAGGAAGCAGCTACTCAACCATGCAGCTCTGAAACTCCAAGAAAGAATCAAAGATTTCTGCAGCAAGGAAGTTGGATAAGGATGAGTACCAGGGAGAAAACTTCTGGCCACTGAAGAGAGAGCTCAATATAGGCAGGAGGCCAGAATGTGCCAACAGTAAGCAAAGTCTTCTCTTATCAAAAGAGAAAAGCTTGCACTTAACTGCCATATCAAGGATAAGACTGGCCCCAGACCAACCCAGCCTTCAATAAATGGAGGGTAAAGGAATCCAAGAGGGCTTGCTCTAACTTTGTGGCTATGAGTTAACATCATTTCCTATTCTGTAACAAAACTCAAGCATATGTAAACCACAAATTAAGCAACCCGCATAGATACAGACATATGTATGCATTTTTAGAAGGCAGAATAGTGTGGTTAGGGTTGCTAGGTTTAGCAAATAAAAATACAAGATGTCCAGTTAAATCTGAATTTCAGATAAACAATGAATATATTTTTAGTATAAATATGTTCCACACAATACTTGGGCTTTGTTTATCTGAAATTCAGACTTAACTTGGCATCCTGTATTTTATCTGGCAACCCTAAGTGTGATTAAACATGTAGGCTCTGGAGTCACACAGTGTGACTTCAAATTCTGACCCTGCCACTGTGGGACCTTAGACGTATTAGTTAACCCGTTGGAGCCTCAGTTTCTGTATATGTAAAATGAGGATAGCATTTACCTCATAGAGTTGTTGTGAAGATTGAATCATACATAAAATTTATAATGGTAACTAACATATAGTGAATGCTGAAAAAATGCTAGTTGTCTGTATAGGAAAGGTAAATGGTTATTTGATAACCAAACATCTTCAAAAACCTGGCATTATGATTTCAAGTACCTTTTAAAATATTTATTTATTTATTTATAGCTGTGCTGGGTCTTTTTTGCTTTCTCTAGTTGCGGCTAGCGGAGCTACTCTTCGTTGCGGTGCGCGGGCGTCTCATTGTGGTGGCTTCTCTTGTTGTGGAGCATAGGCTCTAGGTGTGCAGGCTTCAGTAGTTGTGGCGTGTGGGCTCAGTAGTTGTGGCTTGCGGGCTCGGTAGTTGTGGCGCACAGGCTTTTTTGCCCCGCGGCATGTGGGATTTTCCCGGACCAGGGCTCGAACACACGTCCCCTGCATTGGCAGGGGGATTCCTAACCACTACTCCACCAGGGAAGTCCTCAAGTGCCTTTTTAAAAAAAAAATTTAGGTAGAGATTTTTTCCCCCTATTTTCATCCTACTTTCAATTTTGTTTACAACAAATTAATACAACTTTTAGACCCATTATCTATGGCATAAAGGAACACACAACCAGCGTCTTACAGTATCTTCATGCTTTCTGTTCCTTCCCTTGATGCATAACGCTTGGACCCAATCTTGGAGATGTCCTAAGCTCCAAATTTCCAGTGAGAAATTTGTGTAAATCTTTATAAAGTATTACTTGAGTATTTACTAGATGGGTATTTACCCAGAAGCCAATGCCAGCTCTAGAATGGGGTTTCATCAGAATGGTACATACTCTTAAGTAACATACATGTCCATGCTCTGTATGTTACTTAAGAGCAACTACCTTATACAGAGAGTTCCACTTCTTACACATAGGATTCTATTAGCACAAAGTTAAAAAATCAGACAAGAGAAAACATGGTGAAATGTGAAGAACAGTAGACCTGGAATCCAAAATTCTGGTTCTACCATTCAGCAAAAGCCACCTAATATTTTTAAACATTTGCTTCCTCATTTAGGAAATGAAAATATCATTAAAGGGCAAGAATTAAGTTAAATGAGCTAGTATAATGAACAATACAGTACTGGGAACAAAATAAGTATATGGTAAATATTTGTTAACATGAATCTGCTTATTCACTAGAAAGAAGACCATATCCCAGAGCAGCCTCACAGAAAGATTAAAGCCTGGGGTACGTGCTACTTTATATGGCTAAGC